>NC_037330.1:74187139-75554639 GCF_002263795.3 Bos taurus
TCTAGCCCGGTACTCTGGGTTTTCTCCTTATTTCAAATACCTCTCGCAAGTTGAGTCGATTTTCACTCTGCAGAAGTACTTTACCGGCGGCCCCCTACCCCGCAGACAGGCACAGCCTCTGAGCTAGTGCGCGTCCTCCCGCAGCAGCCGCCGCTCGCTTTGCTAGCAGGCAGACGCTAGGCAGGAGAGTGAAGGGGCTTCTCGCCCTCGGCCAGCCTCCGTCCTTTGAAATTGCGCTGCGCCCTCTAGGAAGTGCTAGAACCCACGGTCATCCCGTGGGCCCCGAGGCCTACTAACTCCCTCGTACCAGCTTTTGCTTGTCCTTGTGATCACTGCACGGGGCTGATGGCAAGGCTCTTTCTGGGATAGGACGTAGAGGTTTCTGCACTTACCAGCTCCTCACGGGGCCCACAGCCCGGGAGCAAGTGACGTTTCCACATTCTCCTTGTCTAACACCCGTTCTTACATCTTAGTTTCCAGGTTTTCTTCCGCAGTCCGTTTAGCTCGACATTTGGTGTAAGTGCTATTTACTAATTCCTGATGAATGGTTGCTTTTTTAGGCCCCCAGCAACCTGGCTCAGTAAATATTCCTGCAAGAGCGATCTGGTCATTGTGACAAGGTTACAACAGATGACATATCAGACCTAGAAACTTATTAGACAGTTGTGAAAACTCCTTGAATCTATGGCACAGTTTTCAGAAACCACCCACGTGTAGGGTTTTTGTTTTGTTTTGTTTTGTTTTTTCCTTTTTTCTTGTTTTCGTTTTTATCTGTATCTTGCAGCTTACGGAATCTTAGTTCCCCCACTAGGGATCCAACCGGTGTCTCCTGCATTGGAATTTTCATGGCAGGACCATAGAAGTCCGGAGCTTTTCTTTTTTTAATTGTGATAGAATACACATGAAAATTCCTATTAGTTTACATTAACATTGTCGTACACCATGTACAATTTTAAAATCTTTGTACTTTTTAACAAAACTGTAGTTCCTTTTCTCCTCTCACCCAACCCCACCCCACCCCCACCACTCCTGCATTTGACAACACCGATATTCCAGAATACTCTTGTTTAATTGTGTAGTAAATATATTTAGAGCAGGAGTCTTGGCTTAGAATCGATCATAGGTGGTGACAAGGAGAGTTATGTTGGGACCTCATAGCCCACAAATCTCTGTAAGGTTTCAGTTCTGCATTCCAGAAGCTAGAAGTCAGGCTGATGTCATCACCGTGGCTTATCAAAGCCAGCACCAATTTTAGACATATTTACTTCTACTGTGTGTAGGTAGCCAAATAGAAGAAAAAAAGAATTCTAAATAATAAGCACTCTACGATAATTGATAGTTAATGTAGCTTTAAAGGCAAATAGAGTATTTGAATTTTTCACAACAGTCATTTGAGTCCCACATATTTGAGTTCTATCACACTTTTTATATGTGTGCTCTATGTATCCAAGGAAAAAGGTAAATCATATGAATAAAATGCTTACTCATACAGTTAACCAGACTTATAGTTGTTGCTTTCTTTTTAAGTAGAAGAGAAAATAAGCAGTGTGTTTTTTATTTCAAAACTGTGCTTCTAATATGATGGGCACAGTGGCCTTATGAAGACTTTAGATCAGTTCTGAAAACTGAAACCTGGGATGACCAAACTCACTCTTAAGAAACCCTGTATTTGGAATTCATCTTAATTTCAATTAATATTTGCATATAAACTTCATTGGTTTGCAGCATTTTATCAAAGTTTATTGGGTCAGTTCTCATAAAAACATTAAACAAATTCAACATGTGATCATATCAAAGACAAGAAATTCGTGGTTTTCAAAATAGGTATTTTTTTAACTAAAGGAATTATTCTGTCTTCTGTTTTGTGTACCACTGAAGTTAAATCTCCAAATATCTTCAGAAAGATCTGCAATACAAAGTTGGAATTATTTCAAAGGAAATAAAATGGCAAAACTGCTCTCTTAAAAGCTTAGGGAACTGTAAGAATGAAAACACTAGAATTTAGTGAACTGAATTTTTAGTGTATTAATGCTGAAATGAGAGGGTTTTTTAAAAAATATGTTTTTCCTAATTATAAAATATAGATTCTCTGTTAGCTTTAAAAAAAAAAATGGGCAAAGGGTACTAATCTAATTATTCAAAATTCTTACTTAAAAGGATTCGGAGTGTATCTTATCTTGGAGGACTAACGTGATGATAATAATGTTCAGTTGTCACTGCTGAAAACCTTAGCAGAGAATAGATACCATAATAAGAAAACATCCCAACTGCTGCAAATTCCTGCTGTGTAAATAGGAGCTGTTGCTCAGTTTATCTGGTTTAAATAGAGGTTTATCTATGGTGCAAACAAAAGCTTTTAAACTTTTTCCTCCAGAAGCTATACAATAGAAAATCTGAAATTAAGTGAGAATACAGTGGGAAGTGATGTCACCATTGATAGATGACCTACACTTCTTAGTCAATATAAAGCATCAAATTCTGTTGAAATCAGTCAATTGGCTCAGCAGTGCAATCTGTTTGACTTATTATCATTAGATGTTTTTATGAACTACGATCACCAAATAGTCCAGTTGTTTGACATGATAGCCAGGTTTCCAGAAGCAGGAATAACCCAAGGCTGTTGTTCAGAGGAAGCCATGACGACAGTTTGTACTTTTGTACACCTGGTGCTCCTCAAACAGGTACAACAGCTACAATACTAATACTGTAAGGGACTAATACTGTAGCCATCTTAAAAATAGTAGACGAAAAGCTATCTACACTATGAAAAGAGATAATGAGGAACAGAGTTTCTCATCCACAACTTGGGAACTGTATAAAAGCAGCCTTAGGCACTTTGCCTTTAATCTTGAACCAGCAAATTCCCTGCTCAATAGCCACAGATGTGGGCAGAGATGCTTTAACTCAAGGAGATATTTTTGCAACATAGATGTAGTGTTTTTTAAGGTTAAGGAATCACTGACATTTTTTGACATAGAAAATTTGCCTTAAATGCACTACATGTGATAAATAGATGCAATAGGTTATTTTACAGAATTAATGGTGTTTTATAGTGTTATAAAAATAACAATATTAGAATATTGTTAAGAATATTAGAACCAGATTTCTAATTCAAGATATTTGACTCTAAGTTTATTTTTAATCTTTTTTCTGTTGTATTGATTTGTTTGTTTGACTTAGCTAAAAGCCAGCAATTCTAGTGCTAATCATAGTACTGGGGAAATTATATATCCTTTTAAAATGCAAAAGTAGAGCTAATAGTTATCTAAGGTCTTTTTCCATGTGTTATGCTCAGTTTCTCTTATTTGGGAGAATCATGGTTTAAAGACACAGAATGAAAAATTTGAGGAGACTTCTTGGTCAATTGTACTTTTGTAAGAATGGGGTTTCCAGTAGTCATGAATGGATGTGAGAGTTGGACTGTAAAGAAAGGGGGCAGTGCCAAAGAATTGATGCTTTTGAACTGTGGTGTTGGAGAAGACTCTTGAGAGTCCCTTGGACTGCAAGGAGATCCAACCAGTCAATCCTAAAGGAAATCAGTCCTGAATATTCATTGGAAGGACTGAGGCTGAAGCTGAAACTCCAGTACTTTGGCTACCTGATGAGAACTGACTCATTGGAAAAGACCCTGATGCTGGGAAAGATTGAAGGCAGGAAGAGAAGGGGATGATAGAGGATGAGATGGGTGGCATCACCGACTCGATGGACATGAGTTTGAACTAGCTCCAGGAGTTGGTGAAGGACAGGGAAGCCTGGTGTGCTGCAGTCCATGGGGTCACTAAAAATCAGACATGACTGAGTAACTGAACTGAACTAAAGAGTGGGGGCTTCTGAGTGACTTGGGCTTTTGGACACTTATACGTAAGGAGATAGCAGATTATCTAAGTGATATATCCAGAAGCAAATATAACTTGAAGATTAATGAGATAAATCAGGGCTTAAAATGTAGGTTTTTGTACCTTGAGTTTATTAAAGAGAGCCAAGAATTAAACAAATTCTTAAGCCATCTTATTTGAAGACATTCAGATGGTCTAGAGTTGTAGCATACGTGTGACTCATTGGACTTTCTCCTTTGAAAAATCTGTAAAGGTCAATAACTCAATTATGAAAGTTTCCATAGGATCATTTTTCTGGGAATTACACTCAGGAATATCCACTATAGGCATTTGTAACAGAGGATGATTGATGATTTGTCTAGGGGAGCTGAGAGGTGGTAGTGAGAGGTACTGGGTGTCATGTTCAATTTTCAGTCCTTGCCTTGCAGAGCTAGAAAGCAGGGAGAGAAGTTCTCCTTCAAACTCCTCACATATGGGTAGCACTTTTATAGTCCACCAGTGTGGCAATGGCACCCCACTCCAGTACTCTTGCCTGGAAAATCCCATGGACAGAGGAGCCTGGTGGGCTGCAGTCCATGGGGTCGCTGAGAGTCGGACATGACTGAGCGGCTTCACTTTCGCTTTCCACTTTCATGCATTGGAGAAGGAAATGGCAACCCACTCCAGTGTTCTTGCCTGGAGAATCCCAGGGATGGGGGAGCCTGGTGGGCTGCCGTCTATGGGGTCGCACAGAGTCGGACACGACTGAAGCGACTTAGCAGCAGCAGCAGCAGTGTTCTACATGCATCTCTTTCACACTTGGAAACTCTTGGAATCTACAACTGTAGCATGTCATATTCTGAATCCCTCTTTTCCCTCAATTCCTTATCATAGAAGTAAATAAGTGGTTTGTATTTCAATTCCTGCCTTGCTTCTTGAGAATGATTAGATGGCCTCTTAAGTCCTTCTTTTCCCTAGAAAAATTCTAATTTTCAGAGATTAATGAGGGTAACCCAAGAAGGGACCTTATTTTTCTTGGGGTTCCTCTTATATCTTGTCTCCTTGTTTATTTTATGGTAAACATAGTAATTCATCCTTACACAGAAATGACAATTGGACAGTGTGTGACTTTTTTAAATGAGAGGGATGCACACTCACACATGTGTGCACACATATGCACACATATACACACATGCGGAAATAACACTGTGGAGTAGTGACTCTGCTCCCTTTATTCGGAACACTTTGGTCTCCATTTTCCAACTTTACACCTCACCCCTCAGCCATTCAGGACAGCTGCCAAGCAGTCACTGTCTTGGATTGGCTAAGGTCCCAAGTTAGCAGTGACTTTGTTAGAGGAACCTTCCTTGAGCCTCTTTAGGCTTGGTTGGGTGCTCTAGCTGTTTGGTCCCACAACACTTACCTTGCAGATCCGGTGTCTTGATCTGAGTCACACTTTACTGAACATTCTGGTTAACTGACCTCCTGAGGGCAGATATAGTAACTACCAGTAAATTGTTCTTTTCCTAGGAACTATCATGATGACCAGCCATACACAATATGTCCAGTACAAGCCTATTGAGTGAATATCTGAGCACATAAATTAGAAGACAGGTTCTTGTCCCAGTGACATAACACAATCCTCTGTGTGACCTTAAACGGCTTGCTTGATATCTTTGTGAACACTTTTCTTTTTTTCCTGTAAAATAGGAATAAAAACACCAACTCAACTTATTTCACAAGATTGTAATAAAAAGCAAAATAAATGTATGTGAAAATAGTTGAGACTATTTCTTCCATATTAAGAATACTACTGTGATGTTTTATAGATGACAATGTTGACTTCTTGTCTTCAGATAGACCTTTCTCCCAGGAAACTGGAGAAAAGAGAGACGTGATGTTTCACAGCTTGATTAGTTATAATTAATTGGTGGGGAAATGTGGTGGAGAATGTAACTTTTCAGAAAAAAATTAAGAAAACGGGCAAATAAATATTGTAAGATAAATATTTGTAAATCTTTGCAAGGTATAGTAATTCATCCCTGCTCCCTGCCTCCGTCACCATCACCATTCTCTCAGCTCTGGGATGCTTTCCCCCTCACAACTGCCAGTTAACTCTCTAAACCTAAAACATGCTGGATTCCACCTCCCCTTCCTTTGAACTTGGAGGAGTACCCACCACCTCATGCTCTGAAGACCTCTGTCTAGAATATGTCCCTTATCTTTCCAGTCAGGGACTCCATGTGCTCAGACCTGTCCTCATGTAAATGAGTTGAATTAACTGTGCATTTAGTTGCTATCCTAGGTCAAATCATTCTGCAGACCTCTTAAGGCTAGAGCCTGTGCCTTGGTTGTCCTCATCTCTTCACAGGTGATCCAGTGTTGGGGCTGCACAGATTCTCCACCACTGACCCATAGTCCAGAACTGAGTTTACATGAGCCTTAAATCAGACCAAAGCATGAGAAACACACAGTTGTAAACTGCCTCACAGTTAGTCTAGGTCCTGACAAGGCATTAATATTATTTGTAGTCTGCAAATAACACAAAGTGTAATTTTCCCATCCAGTAACCCTCCTAGAATTCTCTTGGGCATCATTTATAAGGAGAACATTTCAGCATCTGGTCTAGTCACCTATTCAAAATCAGTATTTTATTTTACCCTTGCTGATTTTTATGATAGGTGTTTGAGGACTATAAACCTAAACATGAAAGATGGTGGCAGAGATAGAAGAGGAAGCTTGATTTTTCTCACTTTAATTCTGTTGAAAAGAAATTAGGTACTAATTTAGGTAAGAGTCATATCATATAGTGAAGTGAAAGTCGCTCAGTCATGTCCAACTCTTTGTGACCCCATGGACTATACAGTCCATAGAATTCTCTAGGCCAGAATACTGTAGTGGGTAGTCTTTCCCTTCTCCAGGGGATGTTCTCAACCCAGGGATCAAACCCAGGTCTCATGCACTGCAGGCAGATTCTTTACCAGCTGAGCCACAAGGGAACCCCAAGAGTCATATCATGTAAGTACAGGATAAATTTTACACTGAACAAGATTTTTACAAATATTGGTAATACAAAGACAGAAGGTCAAGTTGGAGCTGGAAGTATACTTATTTTAAGCAACTTTTTTAGTTAAAAAAAAAAAAAAAAATATATATATATATATATATATATATATATTTGACTGTGGTAGATCTTAGTTGTGGCATGTGGGATCTAGTTCCCTAAACAGGAATGGAACCTGGACCCCCTGGATAGGGAGCACAGAGTCTTAGCCACAGGGTCACCAGGGAAGTTTCCTATTTTAAGCAATTATTGATCTAATAAAAATCAAATATAATTTTAAGAACGTACTTTTCACTAATCCTTTATTTCCTTTAAGTAGATTTGATCTTTTTGTTCCTCTTTCTGAATATTCAGTATGTTATTTTCTGTGCTTGAGAACATGCTGCTGTTGGTATGACTCATGAGCATTTGGAAAAAGAAGTATGCTGTTAATGCTGAAAATACTGAAAGAGAGATTCTAAAAAATACGGTGTGTTTTGAAGAATTCACCAGTCCAATAAAATGGAGCTTTCATTGTGGTCTTGATATACGAAATTTCCCTGATAACGTTCTACCACTTTGGGTCAAGTAGAGCACACACATCCACATTTCCCTAATTAATCCAGTGCCTTGGCAGTCAATGGCACAAACAGCAGTCAGTGATTAAGTGACCTCTGCCTCTGTTTCATAAGAACAAGAGAAAGCTATTGAAAAGCAGATGGAAGGTAGAGAGAGCAAAAGGCACAGAGCCCGCGGTTCTCGTCTTGGCTTTTCTACCAAAGGATAAAAGTCATCCTATCTTTCTGGTTTTCCCTTTCCTTGTGAGTAAAATAAAAACACTTATCACTCTAACCTTGTTTTCCGTTCTGACTTCCTGTGGCTCAAAATAGATAAAATCATCCCTTTTAGACATACCATATTAGGTATGTGGGGGGAAATACCCAAAAACGTCTTAAGAATCATAGAAATGTATACAAATGAACAGAATAGATCATGCATTCTGTTATATAATTATTCTGTAAACATGTATTGAGTGCTTGCTTCATGTCTGCCTCTCTGGTGATACAGTGATGATAGGGTAAGGTTGAAGATATTGAGCAGTTACCTGGCTCTAAGGGGCAGTCTTCATGTCATGTTCCACGTGAAGGACAGTCCTTGTGGAGCCGGGTGCCATCTGTGCTGTACTTGGTAGCCCTGAGTGTAAGCCAAACAGACATGCTAGCTTCTTCCATGAAACTTTCAATCTACTAAGGTAGACCCACAGAGAATAAACCATTGATCCAGTAAACAGATGTAACCAGTCTGGTGGGTCATCACCCTGGTTGCCTTTCTGCCACATGGTGCAGCTGCTGCAGGTTGATCTTGTCTGGGCTGAAGGGCAGTGCTGGTCCACTGGCACCGTGAAGCCCTCATGGAGCATGTCCCTGCCCAGGCTGCAGTGGGTCTGTGCTTGGGCGCCATTGTTAGGAATCACATTCATTCACACCCTCTAACTTCAGCCATGAAGCTCAGCAGCAATTTTCTGAAGCACAACCACTGTACTAGAATTAAGGACACAGAGAGCGGCTGGCCCCTGGCCACATACTGCCTGGAACCTCCTTCTGGGGTCCTTAGAGTCTGGGTTGTACTCAGATGACTTTCTCACAAGTTTGTCTTTCTCTTCCAGTAAATTTTCTTTTAAGACATTCCATGTCTTCTCCCTCTACTGAATGCAGCCAAAGTTGCTCTCTACTAAGTTTCTTGGCTTCAGATAGTGGGAGAGGAGGTTAGATTTCTCTGCTTTTTTTTTTTTTCTCCCAGAAAATATGATAAATATGATGGTCTACTTCTTCCCAGGTAACCAGCAATTTATACCGGGGGTGTTGTATGGATTTCCTTTGTTGTACCACACAACTCTCTGCTATGAAAACCAACTCAGTCAACATTTACCAAAGTGAATGTTTCTTATTTCTGTAATACCTGCTCCAATGTGACTTGCTCTGCCCACCTGAACAGGGAAGAGCAGGGCAGCTTCTGGCATCCCCCTACATACATCATGAAAACAATGCATGTGTGTATGGAGTCACTTCAGTTGTGTCTAGCTCTTTGCGACTCTGTGGACTATAGTCCTCTAGGCTCTTCTGCCCGTGGAATTTTCTAGGCAAGAATACTGGAGTAGGTTGCCATTTCCTTCTCCAGGGAATCTTCCCAAACCAGGGATCAAACTGGTATCTCTTCTGTCACCTGCATTTGCAGGCAGGTTCTTCACCACTGCGCCACCTGGGAAGCCCACATTAAAACAATGGACGTGTTATAAAGGCAAGAAAAAGGTGCTTTGGCAAAGTGTCAAGGAGGACCTTCTTTTGATGCATTGGTGAATGTGTGGGTGGTTAAAGAGGATCTCCCTAAGAAGACATCATTTATGGGGAATCTTGAAAGTTGGTACATTGAGGAAGAAAGAGCAACTTGTGAAACTCTCAGTGTAGCAAAGAGCTGGAAGCATTTGAGGAACTTAAAGAGTGCCAGAGTGGTACATTAGCATGAATAAAAGGAACAGTAGCTTTAAGGTAAAGCTAGGAAGGGAGGCAGGGCCAGACCATGCAGAACCTTGTCATTTTTGTTTGGGAGTTTATAGATTTTTTCTTAAGTATCTTGGAAAACAACTAGCTTTGAGTGAGGGAGTGATTTGATCTGCTTTGTGTATTAAGAAGATTCAGGCTGCCTTATGAATTAGAAAAGATATCAGAGCCCTTGAGTTCTGAGCTCAGATGGAGATGTAGAGACATTAATTTAAAAAAAAATTTTTTCCTTAAGTGTTGCTTTAAAAGGAGAGACAAAGCTTGGCATAGAATTGACAGTGGGAGTGGAAGTCTGTGCAGAAGCACAGGGAAAAATTGAGCCAGGTGTGCTAGGATTGGTAAGCAAATATGTTTTGGTTGAAGTGTTTGAGAATGTCAAGAAATATTATGAGTCAAGTAAGGACTGAGGAGTAAAGAAGGAAGGAGTGCATTGGTAGATTGCCTTGAAGATTAGAAATAGGAATTTGCATTTCATCTTGGGCAAGTTGTATTGCTTGTCTGTACTTCTGTTCCATATTTGTAAAAGAAGAGGGTTGACCTTATAAAATTTCTTGATTTATAAAGGGTCATTTAGTAAAATAACTCATCTAATGTTTGATCTATTTCTAGAATATTCTTGGTGAAATTTCTGTTTTGTTTGAATACCTTTACTTATTGGAAATTTATTGCTTTTTAAGGGGCACAAAGAATTTTCTTAGAGTTTCTTTCTCTCTCTCTCTTTCTCTCCCTTCCTGCCTCCTTCCCTCTCTTTCTTCCTTTCTCTTTTATGGTCAAACATAGTACTAATAATATATGTAAAACACTTAAACACCATATCACACTTAATAAGCACTTAATAACTGGGCTTCCCCAGTAGCTTAACAGTAAAAGAATCTGCCTGTGATGTAGGAGCTGCAGGACACACAGGTTCATTCCCTGGGTGGGGAAGATCCCCTGGAGGAGGGCATGGCAAACCACTCCAGTATGCTTGCCTGGAGAATCCCATGGACATAGAAGCCTGGCAGGCTATAGCATATAGGGTTGCCAAGAGTCAAATACGACTGAAGCAACAAAACATGTGTGTACACATGCATATTGGTTGAACTTAAGTGTTGCTAATTCTAGTTCTTGGTTTATGTGGAACAATACTAAATTTAATTAGAGATATCTTTTATGTTTCATGGAGAAGGAAATGTTAACCCACTCCAGTATCCTTGCCTGGAAAACCCCATGGACAGAAGAGCCTGGCAGGCTACAGTCCATGGGGTCACAAAGAGTCAGATACAGCTGAGCAACTTCACTTTCACTTTCGCTTCACTTTATTTTTAAAGTTATATGACACTATACTTCTCAATTAAGTATCAAGGAGTTCTACTAAATCTTTGTAAATAAACAGTAAAATAACGTGAAATTATCTTGACAACGTCAGGGACAGGAGCCATGATGTATTAATTCATTTAAGTGACACTTACTATCAGTTGTGTGCAAGACACTGTACTATGACCTGATAGAGCAATGGCACAGTCCTTGTCCTTAAGGAATATGTTGTTTACTGAATGATTTCCTGGAGAAACTTGAGGTTGTGACTCAAAGAAGCAATATTATTTTTCTTTATCAATTATGAATATAGGAAAAAAAGTTGGGACCATTCAGAATTTATTTACCTATTCATGTGTTCAGTGATTGTTTACTGAGTACCTACTATGTGTCAGACACAGTTCTAGGTGCTGGAAATATAGCAATGAAATAAGCAGACTAGCTTCCTGCTCTCAGCAAACATGCATTCTAGGGGAAGGAGAAAGTCAATAAATTAGATGAGAAGTCAGATTGTGGTAAATACTGTTAAGAAAATAAAGCATGTGATGTGATAGAGGAAGACTGGGAAACTTTTGTAGATGGAAACATCAGAGAAAGGTGCCTCTTAAATGAGAGGTAATATTTAAGCTGATATCTGAGGGAAAGGAAAGAACCAGGTACGAGTGATCTCCAGGAAGAATATTCTAGGTCGAGGAAACAGCAAAGGCCCTCACTTGGTAAGCTCAAGGGGTAGAAAGAAGTCCTGTGTGGCTGAAGTGAGATGGGTGTGGAGAAAGTAAGAGTCGGTGAATTGAGGTAGAGACAGTGTTGAGGGCCAGATTGTGTGAGGCCCTGTGGATGAGTTTTGATACTATTTTAAGAAAACGCTAGAAGATTTGAAGCAAGGGGAGTGACATTATTGGATTTATGTCTTTAAAAGATTCTTCTTGAAGCTGTGTGAAGACTGAGTTGCAGAAGGGCCAGAGTGGGCGTAGGGAGACCAAGTAGAAGGTATTGAAACTGTCCTGATGGGGAACGATGACAGCTGAGGTTGGAGTGGAGAAGTGAATATATTCATACAGAGTGTTTTGGAGATAGACTTTACAAGACTTTCTGCAATTTCTCTAATCCTTGTTCTGTGTCTCTGACAGGAAATAAGGTCCCATCTTCCTCTCTGGGCCTCTGATAAGGAAATGGCTATCTGTCTACAAATGACTTTCCATCTAGTTCCTTAAGGTGGAAGTGACTACTCCAAGCTAGTAATGGGCAGATTTAGAATTAAGTTCTATCTAATGGGAGCTATTTTTTTATTCTGAGATGCAAATTGGAATAGTCAGAGAGAAAGGGAAATAAGCAAAGTTTGCTTGTGAAATAGTAGGATGTTATAAGACTCATCATCCCTGAAGAAGATCCAGACCAAGCTAAAGCAAGCTAGTTTAAGGGGGAAAAAGGGAAGGGGGAGGTGGATTTCTTGGTTCATATAAATTGCTGGTGGTGCCAAGAGTGGAGGTGACCCTGTGGAAGACAAAGCCAGGACTCTCTGTATCTTTCACTTTGACTTCTTGCCTGTGTCAGAATCTCCAATTCAGGCTCTGTTTCTAAGGAACTAACCTTGGACATACTCTTGCAGCTCACTGGCCAGGTTCCATGTACTTTTGGTACATAGGTTTATATTTACAGTCTGCATGAAAGGGTTTGATTTTGCTATTTAAAATAATTTTTAAATTAGCTTTATTTCTGGTTGTCCTGGGTCTGTGTAGTTGCACGGGCTTTTCTCTAGTTGTGGTGAGCAGAGACTGCTCTCTAGTTGCCGTGCGCAGGCCTCTCATTGTGATGGCTTCTCTTGTTGCAGAACACAGGCTCTGGGGCACATGGGCTCAGAAGTTGCAGCTCTCGGGCTGTAGAGCTCAGACTTAATAGTTGTGGCGCACAGGCTTAGCCACTCCACGTCATGTGGGATCTTCTCTTCCCTGATCAGGCATTGAACCCATGTCTCCCGCATTGGCAGGTTGTTTCTCCACCACTGAGCCACCAGGGAAGCCTTAATTTTGCTTTTATAGCAATACAGTATTTCAGTGACTATGAAGCACTGTTTCAACAAAATTTTTCCTCCCTCCCTCCTTTTTCTTTGCTATTTATTTATTTAGCAAATATAAGAAAGAGTTATATGCCACATAAAGTTTCAGGACTCCACTTCATCTTCAAAGACATTGTGAGTTTTGTTAAATTACAATTAAGGATTTAGACTTAGAGAATTGTCCAGAAGTGAGTTGGGTATAGCTTGAGGTTTCCAGTGGGACAGAAGTAGGTATATAAGTTTCTGAAAGCTCACAAGTACGCCATCAACACTACAGAGAGGCAACAAGAAAAGGAAAAAAGAAATTTTTCTTGATTTTCCCATAAAGGATGAATTGCAGTCTGGGTTTGATGCTAACCTGTCAACTTTCGGTATAAACTATTGGATATACTAATGACCAACATTCTGGGTGGCATATTTTTGAATTCATTTAATGGTAATAATTTTCTCAAGTATAGATTAAGGATTTTCCTGGATCCACAAGATAAATTTCTTAACTTCTTCAATTTTGTTCTATAAAAAATATTAGGGGATGTCTTGATTTTTTTTCCTCTTGCATCTATTTCTTATTAAATCGTGTTGTAGGTCAATTTCAGGAAGCATGAGAATACCCTCTGACTTCAGAGCTCTAGTCTTCTCCTTCAACTTAATATTTGGTCACAAACAATAGAGTCTAACACTAAACACAAAGGGCATATGTGAAAAAGGATACTGGGGGCTCACAGTGTCCATAGAAAGCTGGCAGCTTTGGAAGATAGGCAGGACACAGGCTGTTCTAAATGCTGAGCCATCAGGCCAAGATCCTACTGCAAAACAGTTTCTGTTGCTCTTTGTGTCCTGGGAGCAAACCTGACTGCTTTAGCTTGGGTTTTTTGCCTCCTGGCCAAATAAAGATGTTACTAGAAGAAGGATCAGGCAACTGCAGCAACTTGTTTTGAAGTAGGACCTGTTAGTGAGAGGTAAGTGCTAGGATTTCTCTCCCACCTAGAATACATCGGAGAAGGCAATGGCAACCCACTCCAGTACTCTTGCCTGGAAAGTCCCATGGATGGAGGAGCCTGGTGGGCTGCAGTCCATGGGGTCTCGAAGAGTCGGACATGACTGAACGACTTTGCTTTCACTTTTCTCTTTCATGCATTGGAGAAGGAAATGGCAACCCACTCCAGTGTTCTTGCCTGGAGAATCCCAGGGATGGGGGAGCCTGGTGGGCTGCCATCTATGGGGTCGCACAGAGTCAGACACGACTGAAACCACTTAGCAGCAGAATACATAGAAAAAGTTTTTCAAAATTGGGGTATTCATAACAAAAATGAGGGTTCGTTTTAACATCTAAATCATCCTTAGAAACATTTTGATAGTAAAGTTGTATTTTTTAAGTCCTGTGTGTGTGTGTTCATGTCACTTATTGAGGAGTTAGAATGGCAGTGAAACTAATGGAGAGGAAGTTGAAAAGATCCACAAAACAAAGGACATACTTATTGAAAGCCTACTACATGCAAGCACCTGCTGCTGCTGCTGCTGCATCGCTTCAGTCGTGTCTGACTCTGTGCGACCACATAGACGGTAGCCCACCAGGCTCCCCCGTCCCTGGGATTCTCCAGGCAAGAAGACTGGAGTGGGTTGCCATTTCCTTCTCCAATGCATGAAAGTGAAAAGTGAAAGTGAAGTCGTGTCCAACTCCTAGCGACCCCATGGACTGCAGCCCACTAGGCTCCTCCATCCATGGGATTTTCCAGGCAAGAGTACTGGAGTGGGGTGCCATTGCCTTCTCCTGCAAGCACTTGAGAATTACTTTATTATCTAATTTAATTTGCACAAGTTTATCAGTTTGGTATTTTTTTATCCCCATCTTTCAGTTGTACAAACTATACTTTAAACAATCAGAAACCTTTCCCCAGTCCTACCCCTAGAAATTAGTAGAAGTTAAATTTTTTTATGCTGTTATAATCTCTTTCACATTCATTGTCTCTTCTTATTAGCCTACTGGTGGCTCAAATGGTAAAGAATCTGCCTGCAGTGGAGCAGACCTGTATTCAGTCCCTGGGTCAGAAAGATCTCCTAGAGAAGGAAATGGCTACCCACTCCAGTAGTCTTGCCTGGAAATTTCCATGGACAGAGGAGCCTGTCAGGGTACAGTCCATGGGATCGCAAAGAGTCAGACACGACAGGACTGAACAACTAACACACAAAATATTTTCAGGTTACTTCACTGAAAATGTCACACACAAAAAGAACAGATTGATTGAGAATGGTCAATGATCATGGAAACTGTCTGGGTCACATAATTATAGTGATTAAAGGTTTCCTGCAATATCTTTGTTGATTCATTAATTGATTGCCCTTCTTAAGAGCTTGGGTTTCTAGAGAACATACTGTGAAAATCCCCGTGGAAGTGACAAGAATTTTGATCTATAGCAAACTGTTAAAGGATTCCATTCAACACAGCGCCTACAATTTAGGAGGCTTTTTCTGTAAAGGGGCAGCATCAATTTCATCTGGTTCCTTCTGTCTCTTCAGATTTAGAAAACTCACATACATTGGTAAAGTTTTACTAGGCAAACATTTTTCAGCTAGTACAATTCACAAATATTATTCTTTTTACTAAACTATTTATAAAACAAATAAAACTGTTTATTGAGTTCTCTTTGCTTAGCGGGAAAGTGTTTGACTACAGTCAAAATTAGAAAATTTGTTTTGACAGTTTCAAAACTTCTAGCATAATACAATGCAATTGGGATTCTTGCAAACCTGCTTTTATCTGTTCCCTGCCTCCCCCCCCCTTATAATTATAGAGAAGAAAAAGAGGCCTACTGAACCTCAGTGTGTTCACAGTGATTCTATAACATGGAATTCAGGCATTTTTCCATCTAGCACTCTCTCACCCAGATTCAAAGGCTTCAGATTCCTTAGTTTAATCCTAAAAATCTTGGATTTGGCCATGTTTACCACGCATTTTCCATTCCTCCCCCAGCGTCCCTACTGTTAGTTGTAGAAATCAATCTGTAGTTCCTAGAATAACTCGCAGAATTACACATTTAGAAGTGTGACCTCCATATTGCAAACCTCTCCAGAAACTTCTGCTATTTTGGGGGAAAGTGAAAGTGAAAGTCACTCAGTCGTGTCCAATTCTTTGTGACACCATGGACTATATACACTCCATGAAATTCTCCAGGCCAGAATACTGGAGTAGGTAGCCTTTCCCTCTCCAGAGGATCTTCCCAACCCAGGTCTCCTGCATTGGTGGGGGGATTCTTTACCAGCTGAGCCACAAGGGAAACCCCTATTTTAGAGGAGGTGTGTGCTAAGTCACTTCAGTCATGTCAGACTCTTTTTGACCCCATGGACTGTAGCCTGCCAGGCTCCTCTGTCCATGGGGTTCTCCAGGCAAGAATACTGAAGTGGGTTGCCATGCCCTTCTCCAGGGGATCTTCCCAACCTAGGGATGGAACCCTTGTCTCATGTCTCCTGCACTGACAGGCAGTTTTTGTTTTTGTTTTTCCATCACATCCTAGATTTATTACAACTGGCCTGCAGGCAAGAGGAGAGAACTATTACATTGACACTTAAGTTCTATGGATACATCTTAAATAGAGGGAGAATTCAACCAAGAATACAGGATAAGCTATTCCCAAGCTCCAGGAAGCAGTCATGTGACTGAGCTGCATTTTTTACAGACAAATAAGGCAGTAGCCCTTCACATCAATTTTCGGACAGTTTTTATACAATATGCTTCTGTGGTACAGGAGAGAAATAATCAGAGCTCACAATGTAGTTTTTACACTATTGTCACAGTGTGTGAACACTGTACACCCTTTTGTTTTCAAAAGATACATTGTAATAAACTTCTTGCCCTTGAGTTTATAGTTTGTAATAATCTATGATTAATACACTATAATTGCCTTTTTTATGTGGTCCTCCACATGAGAGAATGGTCAGATCAGCTCCTGGACAGTCAGCACTGTGTTCCTCTCCATCTGCATATGGCAAAGTGACCCCACGAGGAGCCAGACAGAAGGGTGACTGTGGAGATCCGGAGCCCTCCTGCGTCCCCGGGAGCCGTGGGGGCCTGGGTGAGTGGGGGTGGGAGGGTGATAGCTTGGCTGGTCGGGGCTTCCCCTCCAAGGCTGGGAAGTCTGGGGTTTCGATACCACCGGGGAGAAAACAGGAAGACCAGGTGAGTGGACCAACGCGAGAAACCACTGGTGAATTCTGAAATTGACGGGATGTAACTGTGAACAGCACCATTCTCCCTTAACAGTGTCTGTGACTGTCACCTGGGAGGAGACACAGCGACACTCACCGCTGATGGTTCGTCGCGGCATCTGCTGCGTCTCAGACCTCACCCGCTTTATGGTCGGGTGGGCATGAGCCGCTCACGGTGCTGCTGGACACACTTGACCGTCACACGGTCGCTGAACTCCAGGGTGGCCAGTGGGAGACCATGGAGACCCAGCTCACAGGGAAGGGAGGAAGAATACTAAAGTGGGTTGCCATGCCCTTCTCCAGGCAATCTTCCTGACCTAGGGATCAAACCCTTGTCTCATGTCTCCAGCACAGACAGGCAGGTTTATTTTTTACCACTGTGCCACCTGGGAAGCCCATTTTAGAAGACAGAGCTTTTCTGATCCTTGAGACTGGTTCTATACTCCATATGCCCTGCTTCTATACTCCATAGGCATGCACATACCCTTTTCATTTAATTCTGTACAGTTATGTTTACAGTTGTCATAATATTTATTATGACAATAAGGATGATTGCCCACAGTAGACAAATGCTTACTTCACAATAGGCACTGAGCTAAGCATTTTGTAGACATAATCTCATTTTCTTCTGTCAACAACTCTACAAGGGTATAGTGTTATCTCTTTTTTCAGATGTTATCTCTTTTTTGAGATGTGAAGTAACTTTACTAGGGTCACAAAGTTAATGAACAGTGGAGATGACCCTCAAATCCAGATTTGTCTAGCTTTATAGCCTGTGTAATGAACTGCTAAATTAAATGGCCTCCCTCTTGTTAATATCCATGTATTTGTCTGATTCACTGTAAACTGCTAAAGAGCAAAGACCTTACCATATTTGTCTATGAATCTTCCTGGCCCGTAACAGCCACTCAATGAATGATTGTGGAATGAGTGAATGAAGAAACGAAATTGTAGTAAACTGGAGGGGACATGAGATTTAGGATCAGAAAATTAATTTAGAATCAGAAAATCATAAGTTTAGCCCTAAGTTTTACATATATTACATGGTTTATAAAGTTCACATAAACTGTTCAAGGCAGGAGACATTTATCTTTTTATTTTTTTTCTTTGCTGGGTAAGCAACTTGCTTTAAGATCCACAGTTGGTAAATGGTATTGAGCAAATCAAGCCCAAATGTTTTTTATTCCAAAACCACCAAGGAGCTTTGGAATGCAGCTTGAGTCTAATGAATGATGGTACTAATTTGAACAGTAAAACTGTGAGCATTATATTAAAAAAAAATTACGCCTTTCCCTTTATTTTTAGCTTTTATTGTTTCTACGTTGTTGTTAATAATAAAAATTCTTATAAAGACTGAAAACAGTAAGAATGGGAGACACAGCATTGTTTGTGTAAAACAAGAGAGAAATTAATTAGAAGCTGTGGGTATATGCAGTGGAAAACAGCTGCTCTAATGCCTAGTATCCAAAGAAGAGAAAAACAAAAAGGATGTTTCGGAAGGTGCCCTGCGGATAACAATTAAACAGTGAGGAATTTTAGCAACAATAGGGAAACAGTAAAACTAACAAAGGCAGGGAGAAACAATGCTTCAAAAGATGCCAAAAAATTTCAGTCCATCAGTGTTGCCCTCAGTTGTTATTAGAGATGGTATAAGGTGGTATTATTAGAGATGATATAATATTCTTCAGAATAAAGAACGTAATTACAAATCTAGGGTTGGGACAGCCTTCAGAGTTGATTAATCCAGAAGCTCAGCACTGTAATCAAGAGAGCTTGCCTCTTCTTACACAGTCTACAGTTTTGGCCTCATCCTGTGTGTGGCTTGTTCCCCTCGGGTAGTAGGCTGGTTGCTAGTACATGCTTCTTTGTTCATCTCTTGCAGGACAAAGAAGCTTTGTTTTGCTATGGCTCTCTCCTAAAAATGAAGAAACTTTTCCTGGGATGTCCCTGGGGAGCTTCTTCTTAGAACTTATTGCCTAGTATGGGGTCATACCATCATCTTTGATCCAGACATTTCCAGCAGCTAGGGATGAGTCAGCCTTGAAGCACTTAGGCGCCAATGAAAATAGGTGTTCTGGTGAGAAGGGGAGATGGGAGAATGGAGAAAGGCAAAAATGGACACTGTGGTGATGATATTTCTGCCATTTAATTGAGAGAATACAGGTGGAAGCCCATCAAAATGTATAAGGCACTGGACCTGCACTGTCCAATATGGTAGCACTAGCCACTTGGTTATTAGACAGTTGAAATGTGATCACTCCAAATTGAGATACAATGAAAATGGAAAGCAGAATCTTTTCATTATTTTGAAAAATAAAACATCATTTACAATATAAATATCACATGATACTTGATGGTGTTCATCTGCCATCTGTACAGTGCCTGAAAGGAAAGAATGATTGTTAAGATGTATTTCAAAGCTGCTACATAAACCTTATTGGATTATGGGATTAAAAAGGGACTTGTGCCTCTACTGGATATAGCAAGTTACCATTCTGTTGTGTGTGACAGCCACATTCTTCCTCACTGGAATTTATGTACTAGTTAGGAGGTGACAGTGAAGGGCTCTTTTATGCTTCATTGTATTGTTCTTAACATCAAAATAAGAATAATACCCAAAACAATAACAACAAATACTTACATAGTACTTATTATAAGCCAGATTACAATACTGTCTATCTCTATGTCTGTTAACTCAACAACCTGGAAGGTGAGTGGGTTGTAGAAACCAATGTCTTCAGTTCTGCTACTTTGAAACCCAAAAGGATAGTCAGTCACCAGAAATATTTTGGTTGCCACTTTTCCCCTTCACAAAAGCCAAGCAGTAAAAGTGCAAGTTAAACCCAGTTAACACAGTTCTCTTTTAAAAGGTTGAGGCATTGGCAGCCAAACTTCTTGTCATAATGAGGAATCATAGAAAGTTCTCCTTAATATCAAGGAAAAAACGATGCTGCTATATGATACTTTACTCCCCTCAAGCTGTGGATCTGGCACTGCACTATTGCTTAGCCCCTATTTATAGTCAACAGAACAAGAGTTAACTGTAAAGAAAGCTGGCAAATTTTCAGAGGGAGTGTTTTGTGTTGGGGAAAAGAAAATAATATAGTGTCAGGAAGTTCCTATACTAACATAACTAGAAACCTAACATTGGCAGGAAAGTTTGCAAGTAAATTATAAACTGTTATTGATGCATTATCTGTTAGACTCTGAGGGGCATTTTACATATTTATTATAATATAGGCATAAGATATGGCTTCTCAGGTGGCACTAGTGGTAAAAAACCTGCCTGCCAATGTAGGAGAAGTGTGAGACGCGAGTTCAATCCCTAGGTTGGGAAGATTCCCCTGGAGGAGGGTATGGCAACCCACTCCAGTATTGCTGCCTGGAGAATCCCATGGACAGAGGAGCCTGGGGCTACAGTCTATGGGGTTGTAAAGAGTCTGACACAACTGAAGCGATTTGGCCTGCATACATATTCTTTTGTGTGTGTATACATATACCACATTTTCTTTATCTATTCATCTGTTGACAGACATAGGTTGCTTTTATGTCTTGGCTATTAAAAATAGTGCTGCAGTGAGTAGGGGCATTCATGTATCTTTTTGAATTGTACTTTTCTCCAGATAAATGCTCAGGAGTAGACTGCAGAATCATATGATAACTCTGTTTTTAATTTTTCTAAGGAAAATCCGTACTGTTCTCCATAGTGGCTATCCTAATTTACATTCCCACCAGCAGTGTAGGAGGGGTCCTTTTTATCCACAACCTGTCTAGCATTTATTATTTGTAGGTTGAAAAAAAAATATTTTCTTATTGAAATATAGTTGACATATAATATTATGTTCAATATTATGTTAGTTTTAGATGTACTAAAAAATGATTCGACATTTGCATACATCAGTACCATCTGTCCCACACAAAGTTATTACAATATTATTGACCATATTCCTTGTGCTGTATTTTACATCTGCATTACTATTTATTATATAAGTGGAGGTTTGTAACTCTTAATCTCTTTGAAGTGTTCTGTGCTCCCACCTCCCTCTCTTCTGGCAACTAATTGTTCTCTGTATCTATTAATCTGTTTTCTATTGTTTTTTAGTCTCTATTTCATTTATTTCTGCTCTAATCTTTATTATTTCTTCCCTTCTAATAACTTTGGGTTTTGTTTGTTCTTCTTTTTTAGTTCCTTTAAGTGTAAGGTTAGATTGTTTATTTTAGATTTTTTGTTTGTTTGCTTCCAAAGATAGATTTACATCAGTATAAACCTCCTTCCTAGAATTATTGTTATTGTGTCCCACAGCTTTTAGATTATTATTTTTCCATTTTCATTTGTCTCCGGGTATTTAATTTCCTGTTTTATGCTTCAGTCACTCATTGGCTTTTTAGTAGCATTGTTTAGCCTCCATATGTTTGTGGGTTTTTGCAACTTTTTCCTGTTAGTTGATTTCTAGTCTCATTCTGTGGTCAGCAAAGGTGCTTGATATGATTTCAATTTTCCTAAATTTATTGAGACTTGTTTTTTGGCCAGCATGGAATCTATCTTGGAAAATTTTCTGAATGCACTTGAAAAAAAAAGATGTATTTTGCTACTTTTCTCTTGTTACTTTTAAGATTCTCTCCTTATCTTGATTTTTTTTTTTTTTTACCATTTAATTATAATGTTTCTTGATGTGGATCTCTTTGGATTCATCTTGTTTGGGACTGTCTGTGCATCTTGGACCTGAATATCTGTTTCTTTACCCCATTTAGAAATGCTTTCAGCTATTATTTCTTTAAATAAGTTCTCTTTATTTTTCTCTCTCACATCCTTTTTGGACCTTTATAATGTGAACACTCCTCTGACCATGGAATTCGCCAGGCAAGAATACTGGGGTGAGTTGCCATTCCCTTCTCCAGGGGATCTTCCCAACCCAGGGATAGAACCCAGATCTCCTGTACTGCAGGCAGATTCTTTACCATCTGAGCCACCAGGGAAGTCCAGTGTGAACAATCAGATGCTTGAGTTGTCCCATAGATCTCTTTAATTATTCTCATTTTTAAAATTCTTTTTTATGTTCAGCTTGAGTGATTTCCACTTCTCTGCTTTCCAGTCCACTGATCTGTTCCTCTGTATCATCTAATCTGCTACCGATGCTTTCTAGTATATTTTTTTTTAATTTCAGTTATTATATTCTTCAGCTCTATTTGATTTTTCTCTGTATTTTCTAACTCTTTGTTAAAATTCTCACTGTGTTTATCCATTCTTCTCCTGAGTTGTGTTGAACATCTTTATGATCATTACTTCAAACTCTTTATTGGGTAGCTTGCTTATCTTTACTTCATTCTTTTGTTTATTTTCCTGAGGTTTTGTCTTGTTCCTTTATTTGAAATATATTCCCCCATCTCCTCATTTGGACAGTTCTCTGTGTTTGCTTGTAAGTATTGAGCAGGTCAGTTACATTCCCTGATCTTGGAGAAGTGGCCTTATGTAGGAGACGTCTTAGAGCATCGCAGCACACACCCCTCTGCTCACCAGAGCCATATGCTCTAGGGGCACCCTCTCTGTGGGCTCTGTAGGCTCTTCTGTTGTGCTAGGGTTCACTGCCATGGGTGCACTGGTAAGCAGGTCTGGCTCTGACCCAGGTGGCTACTAGTCTGCTGGTGGCAGGACCAGGTCCTGGGGCAGCTGGCTGCACGGGTCTGAGGTTTGTGGGGAGGGGGTCAGTCGGGGCTAGTGCCAACCCACTGGTGGGGTCAGGTAAGCCCCTGGATTCCAAAATGGCACTTTCAATACCTGTTTCCTTGAGGTAGAATGAGCTCCTCAGAATGACTGTCACCAGAATCTGTCTCCCCAAAAGGTGTCCCAGTTGACTATTCCCTTCTCCAGGAAGCTCTCCAAGATCAGCAAGTGGGCCTGACCCAGGCTTCTTTCAAATTCCTGCCTCTGAGCTGGGTCTTGGGGAGTATGAGATTTTGCTTGCAGTCTTTAAGAGTAGAGTCTCTGTTTTCTACGGCCCCATAGTTCTCCCATATGCAAGCCCTGCTGGCCTTCAAAGCCAAACATCTGGATGCTCATCTTCCCATTGCAGGACTGATGGGCTGAAGAGCCCTTTGTGGAGCTTGGACCCCTGAATCCTTGGGGAGAACATCTGCCATTGTCATCCTTCTGTTTATGGATAACCTACTTAGAGGTATGGGTCTTGACTATCCTGCATCTCCATCCCTCCAACTCATCTTGTTGTGGTTCCTTCTTTATATCTTCAGTTGTGAAAAATCTTTTCTGCTAGTCTTCAGGTAGTTCTCATAGACAGTGTCTCTGCAAAAGCTGTAATTTTGGTGTGCCTATTGGAGGATTTAAGCTCAGAATCTTTCTGCTCCACCATCTTGGTCACACCTCTGTTTTATTATGAATATTTACTTCTCCTGTTGATTTTATAGCCCAGATTTCTAGCCTTTTCCAGGTTACTGCTGTAACTATGAATATTCTACTTAAAATCATGAATGATAAGATGTTCTTGTGAAGTGAAAGTTGCTCAGTCGTGTCCAACTCTTTGCGACCCCATGGACTACATAGTCCATGGAATTCTCTAGGCCAGAATACTGGAGTGGGTAGCCTTCCTCTGGGGGATCTTCCCAACCCAGGGGTCAAACCTAGGCCTCCCTCATTGCAGGCAGATTCTTTACCAGTTGAACCACAAGGAAAGATGTGCTTAAAGTCCATTAATAGCTAAATTGAAGCTGTCATCTTGGTTAATCATAACAGAAAGAAAAAAAGACCAGAGTCTTGAATAAAGAATAAATATTAATGAATTTGTGCCTTAGGTGAAAATTCTAGAATCTCTTACCCACGGATGGGTAGGATGAACTCTACTATTATTATTTATTCATTTGCTAATTCAAAACTATTTATAAATCTACAGTGTAATATATTCTGGTCTAGGCTTGTCCTGAGATATACCTAAAAATATAGGAATGAGTCCTACTCTTGTAACAATTTTCATCTACTAGGAGAGGCTGACCGTTAAGAAATAATTTAAAACGTGCAGGACAGATAAAGGTAGTCAAGAATTTGGGGAGTCCATATTATGAATTATCTACCAGGCTTTTCAACAGTACATGAACCGTGAACTTCCAGATGTTCAAGCTGGATTTAGAAAAGGCAGAGGAACTAGAGATCAAATTGCCAACATCTATTGGATCATCAAAAAAGCAAGAGAATTCCAGAAAAACATCTACTTCTGCTTTATTGGCTATGCCAAAACCTTTGACTTTGTGGATCACAACAAACTGTGGAAAATTCTAAAAGAGATGGGAATACCAGACCACCTGACCATGCAGGTCAAGAAGCAATAGTTAGAACTGGACATGGAACAGACTTGTTCCAAATAGGGAAAGGAGTATGTCAAGGTTGTATATTGTCACTGTACTTATTTAACTTATATGTAGAGTACATCATGCGAAATGCTGGGCTGGATGAAGCACAAGCTGGAATCAAGATTGCTGGGAGAAATATCAATAACCTCAGATATGCAGATGACAACACACTTATGGCAGAAAGTGAAGAAGAATTAAAGAGCCTTTTAATGAAAGTGAAAGAGGAGAGTGAAAAAGCTGGCTTAAAACTCAACATTCAGAAAACCAAGATCATGGCATCTGGTCCCATCACTTCATGGGAAATAGATGGGGAAACAGTGGAAACAGTGTCAGACTTTATTTTTGGGGGCTCCAAAATCACTGCAGATGGTGATTGCAGCCATGAAATTAAAAGATGCTGACTCATTTGAAAAGACCCTGATGCTGGGAAAGATTGAAGGCAGGAGGAAAAGAGGACAACAGAGGATGAGATGGTTGGATGGCATCACCAACTCAAAGGACATGAGTTTGAGTAAGTGCCAAGAGTTAGTGATGGACAGAGAAGCCTGGGGTGTTGCAGCCCATGGGGTTACAAAGAGTCAGACACAACTGAGTGACTGAATTAAACTGACCGGGCTTTTGGCAGAGGAAATAGCAGATAAACTGACGTTTCAAATATATACAAAAAATAAGTTGAAATTAGTTAAGAGAGGGGAGTGAGAGTTATAAGACCCAGGATCTGCAGTTATAAAAGTTTAGAAGAAAGAAAACTGGCACTTTTGAAGAACTCAAAGAAGTTCAAAGTAATTGAAATATAGATGTGGGAGTAAAAATGGTGAGCATTTAGTCTACAGGGTCCAAGTGATGATGAGCCTTCAATGTCTACCTTAAAAGGTTTAGACTTTATACTCAGGGCAATGAAAAGCCATTGAAAAGCTTTTTAAAGTGGAATAACAGTCAAATTTTTATTTCAGGAGCAACCTTGTAAACAGCACAAAGGGGCCCAGAATGGAGTCTAACAAATCATATAATAGACAACTGTAGTAGGTTAGACAGATATGATGGTTGTCTGACTTTAGGGTCAATGGGAATGAAAATGAAATAAGTGATAGATTAAAAAATATTAGTTACTTATTGGACAATTTGTGATTGAGTGTGAATAATATTACTAATGAGGTGGAATGGGAGAGAAACAGCTAGAGATGAGAAACATAGACAGAGCAGTAAATCAAGATGAACAAAGAATAATTCTTGAGTTTCTGTCTTAGGGAACTGGGTTTACTGAGATAGGGAAGATTGGTGGAGAAGCAGCTTTGAAGAAGATAATGATTTCAGTTTGAACTTGCTGAATTTAACATAAGACATCTAGGCAGAATTGTGCTTTAGGCACCTAAATCAATCAATCTGGAGATTAGAGAAGAGGTACAGCCTATAGTTCATAGATGTGTTTTGAAGTCTTTGGGGTAGAAAAGTTTTCCCATTGAGTTTGTACATAGAGGCTCCTTCCCATATATACGAGATAGAACTAAAAAAATGCTAACATTTTCAGGATTGATAAAGAAATAGGGGCCATAAAGGAGACTGCAAATGAGCATTCAGAGAGATAAAATTAGGAAGAAAATCAGAACAAATGGCAGTTGGAATGTTTGAAAAATAGAATCCTAAATGTTAGGCAACCTGAATTTTAGAGAAGAATGTTTCAAGAAAGGCTGGTGAGTGTCCAGGGCATTTCAAAACCTTGCTGGCTGGCTTGGAAACAGCCTTTCCTGAGGATTTATGGGCACTGAGGTCACATTATAGCAGGTTTAGGAATAAACTTGAAGATGAACAGGATAGACAACTTTTTGGAGAATTCAGCTGTAACTTCTGGAACAGTATTTGTAAAGAGATGAGAATTCCACAGAAGGTAAAATGATAATGGGGAAAAGCCAAAAGTTAAAGATAAAAGAGGAAGGAGGTAACTGAGAAAATAAGACCTCTGACATTCATGAAGGATAGGATCCAAGGCACAAATAGAGGGTTAGTCTTAGCTAGGAGATAGAAACTTTTCTGTTTGAGCAAGAGGAAAGGAGGAATGGATAGCTGCTGATGCTGATCTTGGTCCTAAGAAGGTGAAAGGCACCGAAAGAGCTTATTTTTTCTGTGATGTGAATTAGGATAGAAGAAGACGTGTAGAAAAGTGAGAGACAGAGAGAGGGAGAAAAAGAAAGAGAGAGAGAAATGAGTTAACTAGGGAATGAGATAAGGAGATTGGGGACCAAAAATTCAAAAAGAGAGCCCAATGTGCCCGTATTTACCCAGTGCCCATCCCAAGTACATGATTGTCTATTTGAATCCCTCTGTGAGATAATGTTGTCTCACAGCATAGGTCTTAAAAAAGAGTGACATTTTGACATGAAACAAAGGAAGAAGTTGTCAGGTTAGAATCTCAGTCATTAGCTTGTGTTGTATACTTAACTATGCACAGGAAAGAACTCTTGTATGCCATGGCTGTACTATCCATGAGTCACAGAGGCCAGTAATGTACAGCCAGACATCATATTCTCTTTAACAAACCAAAATACATTTGTCTATTAAATGTTTTGACCCATTATAGAGTCTCAGACTGTACCTATTAGTTGTTAAATTATTCTCACATCAACTACCTAAGAACTCAAGCTAAAATGACCACATGATGGTTCTAGGTTCTAAAATTTTGCCAGCAAATTATATAATAGGCCATTGTTTATACCTAAGCTTTCAACTTTTTGAATATGAATGCTTATTTTCTAAGTATGAAAATAATACATATGTTGTGGAGAATCTGGAAAACAGAGAAAAATATAGAGAAGAAAATAGAAATGACCCTAATTTCCTACTCCAAGTTAACTATTTCTAATATTTTTCTATATATACACACAGAGTAGTTTTGTCCTTTTGGATTATGTTATGTAATAAACATTTGTTTCACTTTTAAATCTTGAACATTTCTTTGTATTATTAATTATTCTTCAAAAACATGATTTTAAATGTTAGCATTGAGATGCACACTGATATATATTATGCACACTGATAGATGTTCCATAATTTGAACAATGTCTTTTTATTGGTCACTTGTTTTTAATTTTCTGTTATATTTATACTGAGGAAAATATCCCTGCCCACAAAACCTAGCCCACACCTCTGATTCCTTCCTTAACCACTTAGCTGCTCTTGTCACTAACACTGTGGTTTTCTGAGTGTAAGACAGTATTAAGATAGAGTATTTGGGGTTTAAAGGAAACTATACTTTGGCACAAAAAAAAACCTGTCTTAACTCTAAATATTTTTAGATTAATGTTCCTTACACTTTGACAAAGACATATTGTCTAGACTTTCTCTTGACACCTGGGATACATAAGTTTGAAATACAATAAAGTACCCTTCTGACATGTATTACAAAGCTAATCCATCATCTATAATCCAAGGAATGAATATTTTTATAGAGTAGATTTTTGCCTTCCTCTTTTTAGCCAGAGTTTGTATTCTTGATACTGACATTTTTGGACTATTCTAATAGAAAGATAAAAATTTATCTAGACATAACACATGTACCCAGTTATACTGAGCCACACTGATTTTACAATTCATACTAGCTGAGAGGAGAGAGTAATTCCTCGGTACCAAATAATGTGGTGGCAGACTTCAAGCTTCTTTATAATTTTGAGGTCCCTCCTGTGTATTGATTGAATAATAATTATGCATTTTCAAATATTTTTAAGGTGCAAATTTGGAAGTTTGGGGGGTTTTTTTTGAAATGGCTGTATTAGGTAGAATTTTAAGGAAAGCAGACCTACAGATCATGCATTCATTTCCTTGCACTTTTCCCCATAAGCATTCCTGTTCTTTCTCTGAACATCAAAGCATTCTGTTCTAGAAGCCTATGCAATAGTACAATAGCCTAGGGCTGGGGAGAGGTATGCTGTGTAGATTGAAAGTATCAATTATCCTTATCTCATTTTAATTTTCACAACTGCACTACTAGGTGAGAAGATGCTCAGTAAGCATGGATGAATGATGTTTTAGAGAAGAGGAGAAATCAAGATCCAAAGTTAGGTAACTGGACCCCAAACTAGAAACAGATTTGAGTCAGATTCATGGCAAGTCTTTATCTCTGATCTGTGTGTTTGCATAAGTCTGCAACTTCTGTAATATCTCCCCTTAGAGCTTCATAAATCTTGTCTCTTGTCTTCTTATACTGTCTACTTTCTAACTTTGTATTTTTCCTCTCTCCTCCATTTCCCAAAAATCACATGTGAAGTTTTTCTACAGAAAAGTTTTGTCTTTTGTTCTACACCTTTTACCTTTTGGTTGCTTTTTCTTTTTTTTTTTCCTCCAAATTAAACCCTTATTCATTTTCCAGCTTTGCCCCAGAATTCATCAGAAAAAATATAGCCATAGAAGAGTATATGAGAGACCATCCAGTCCAGCCCCAGGGTTTAATATTAAATTTAATAAAGCACAGAGAGTAAGTGACTTGCCTAAAGTCATAAATGCTGGCAGAGCCAGGGTAAGATTTGCTTTTTCTGATTCTTGTCCCGTTGTTGTTTTGAAACATTTAATAAAACTGTATAATAGTGAAGATGAAATAATGCCATTCTAGTAACTTTTCTTAATGCGTGTGAACTGTTTATTTCCAAAGTTTTCAGATTAGATAAGGCTTCTGAAACAGAGTCTAGAATGCTGAGATGATTTGGCAACCTGAGAACAGAGTTGTAATCAGACCAGAAAGACTACAGTTATTTCTTAAATCTACAGTGAAGCTTCCTTCCATGAAAGTCCTTCAAATTATGTAATTAAGTGGTTCAAAGGGCCCAGGCTGGTTTGAGTGTGTTATAACAGCACATTTATCACACTGTACAGGGAGTTTCCAGTAAAGCAGGTTTATTCTTCTGTAGCCTGACAACAGAGAATTACAGAAAACAAAGCAGCATAGATAAAACTGGCTGTAAGGAAAGTTCTTTTACGCACTTATGTTAGGAATAATCTGGAAATCATAAAAACCACATAATAGAGCATAAGGGAAAAATAAAAGTTTTATTCCCTCCCCACAAGTTAATTGTTCTGTATTTTCTTATGTATCATCTTCAGTAGATACATGTAGTCTGTAACCCAAGGCATTTTTGAACCAGGAAATAAAGTACTGAAGGTTTTTAAATGTGTGTTTAAAAATCCTACCAATACAATATTGTAAAGTAATTAACCTCCAATTAAAATAAATAAATTTATATTAAAAAAAATCCTACTGCAGTAAAATAAAATCCAAAAGAATATTAAAAACGGTCTTCCAAAGGACCCTCTGGAGGTTCAGTGGTTAGGATTCTGTGCTTTCCCTGCTGGGGCTGGTTCAATCTCTGGTGGGGAGCTAAGATACTACAAACCATGTGGTGTGATAAAAATAAACCAAAAAACCCAAAGAACAGTTTTTCTTTTAGTGTTGGTGTTTGGTACATTTTGAAGATCATTCTTATTGGGGAAGGGACAAATATTGTTTTTTTCTTTAGGATGAAGAAGAGTAATTGCCTTTGACACTAAGCAGGGATGGAGAATTTAGGGGTTACTGATGTGGTTGTGTTCATTCTTATCATGATACAAAAAGAACTCTCTCTTCCTGCTGATAACCAGAGGAGAGGCAAGAGGCCTGCCTGGGAGAGTCATATGAAGCCTGGGTAAGATTCAGGCAGAAAAGTAACTGCTCTCTTCAACCAGAGTTGGTCTCACAGCTCTCTTGATCAGATTGTTATATGAGGCCATTTTGAAGGTGCGATTGTGCGGTGTGTTTCTTAAAAAAATAGCTTCTGTGGTGGCCAAGCATGCTGTTTTTGGTTTGTCCCTTGCCCCTGGTAGAATGGGACTAATAGGAATCATTAATCTACCAGAAATCTACATATTGATGTCAGAGTTTTTCTCCTGAAGTCTGATCATCTAAAAAATATTTGCAAAAATTGTAATCTCTGTTTAGCTCCCTAAATAGAAGGAAGTCTAATATAGGACACTTATAGGACACCAAGGTGTTGACAGGGCTGGATTCCCTGATGGAAGCTCTGAAGGAGCATCGAAGACTCATTTCCTTGCTATTTTCATGGATGCTAACTTGCATTTGGGCTTCCCTGGTAGCTCAGTGGTAAAGAAGCCACCTGCCAGTGCAGGAGATGTGGGTTCGATCCCTGGGTCAGGAAGATCCCATGGAGAAGGAAATAGCAACCCACTCCAGTATTCTTGCCTGGGAAATCCAATGGACAGAGGAGCCTGGAGAGCTATAGTCCATGGGGTCACAAAGAATCAGACACAACTGAGTGACTAAATAACAACTTGCATTTATGTTCACAATTACACAAGAAATTAGTTCTATTTTCCATCCCTGCTGCCATTTGGAAATGGTAATATCACACTCACTGCCTCTAATTCCAATTATCTTCATTCTGCACATGTCATGAATTCTGGGAAAAGCTCGAGTGTCTCTCCCCATGTGCCAGCTATTGCTTCCAGGGCTTGGTTTCATAATTTTATAATCGCTGCATTGTCAATAGGAAATTACAGTAGATCAACCAATGTTAGGCATATGAAACCTGTATTAGCCTAATGAAATAATTTTAAATTATTAGCTTCATAAAAATTAATTTTAGAATAATCAAGGAAGACTATAAAATGACTGAAATTCCATCTTAATAAGTAATTTTGTGAATTTTCCTGATTATACAAAGTGGGAGAAATTCAATATTTTATTTTGTAAAAGAAAATGAAGATGTAACTTATGTGAATTCTTAAATCATTTTAGATGAGGTTCAGAATACTTCCTGAAAAGTAGTAAATGGCCAAACACATTTTATTATTAGATCCATCTCCCTCTGACCACAGCTGGAAAGGTTCTCAGATTTTAAGGACCCATGTGGTTACATTGAACCTACCCAGATAATTCAGGATAATCTCCCCATCTTGAGGTCCTAAACATTAATCATATGTGGGAGGTAGTATTCAGTTCACAGGGCTATGAGCCAGCATCAGAAGATACTAATTAGATTATTCAATTTTAAATAAATTTGGTTATAATAATTCATATTTATTAATGAAGAGAATAATCCATTTCCTTTAAACAAAAGACTTTCCTAAATTGTTTGAAATGTTTTTATGCACATAAAAATTTTTAAATAATTGAATAATTATTTAATAGTAATAATTCCATTGCCTTCCACAAATCAAAATACATATTTTACATTTAATTGTAATAATAATATAACTTATATACATGATACTATCTTACATTCTGTTCTTTTCATTTAATTCATATGCATGTATATAATTATGCAACCACCTGTATTTCATTAAGCTTTATTCCTGATACTAGATATTTATATGTTTGCAGTTTCTTACTAGATTATTCTTCATTGGCCATTCACTTATTTGTCCAATTGATTTTTCCTTTTTTGAATAAATCCCTTGGGAAAAGTTTCTTTGAAAGAAATGACAGACTATATGTCTACATATTTTTCTCTTCTTTTTGTTTATAGAGCCATAATTTTGTTCAGATAGTAGGTATAAATTGGTCAAGGACTGAAGTAACCACAGAGAATGGTTTTGTCTTATAAGCTAGTGGACCCCAGCCTTTTTGGCACCAGGGGCCAGTTTTGTGGAAGACAGTTTTTCCACAGCTGGGGGCAGGGGTAAGGAGCGTGGCGGGGGGCGGTAAGAGACGTGGTGGGGGGGTTGGGGAAATGAAATGGTGCAGATGATAATGAGAGTGTGGGGAACTGTGAGTGTGGAGAGCCCAGGGGAGCGGCTGGTGAAGTTTGGCTCCCTTATCCACCGCCCACCTCCTGCTATGCAGGGTTCCTAAAAGGCCATGGACTGGTACCCGTCTATGGTCTGGGGGTTGAAAAGTGAAAGTTAGTCGCACAGTCATGTCCAACTCTTTGTGATCTCATGGACTATAGCCTGCCAGGCTCCTCTGTCCATGGAATTCTCCAGGCAAGAGTACTGGAGTGGGTTGCCAGTTAGGGACCCATAATATAAGCAAAACCTGGACATTTCCATTCCCTTTGCCAGTGATTGTTTTAAGAATTAAGCTGTGACTCAACTCTGTCCCTGGTAGGACTTCCCTGGTAGCTCAGATGATAAAGAATCTGCCTGCAATGCAGGAGACCTGGGTTCAATCCCTGGGTCAGGAAGATCCCCTGGAGAAGGGAATGGTTACCTATGCCAGTATTCTTGCCTGGAGAATTCCACAGAGGAGCCTGGCGGGCTACAGTCTTTGGGATCGCCAAGAGTCAGACACGACTGAGCGACTACCACGCACACAACTCTGTCCAGTAAGACCAAGTTGACATTTGTATAGCTGATGAGGATTTGATCAGAGCTGGGATTTAGGGTGCCGAATTTGTGTCATGCTGACATCTGTTTGCTCTATCGGGGTGTCTGTTATTACTATAAATCAGATGAGAGGAAGTGCTAAACTAAGATGAGACTGGAAAAAGAGCAAACTGCATTGCAGAGGATGAGGTAAAAGAAGGTTTCACAGGTGACCCTGATGTGTTGAGTCAGGGTGACTGTAAGAAAGTAAGTGCTGTTGCTGTGGATAGTAGGTTTGTGGGTGTTTAGGATGCTCAGGGATGTTTCGAACCCTTCAGTTTGGGATATACGACCTGAGGACAGACCATCCAAATAAATGTGGGTCTTAAGCGATACTTTGAGTTCAGTCGAAATATAATGTGAACGACAAATGCATGCCACATATATAATTTTAAATTTTCTACTAGTGTAATATTTTACAAAATGGTTTTAAAAAGTAACAAGAAACAAATGATGCCAAGTTTAATTATGTATTTTAACACACTATATAAAAATATTATCATTTCATTATATAATCATTACATATCCCAACGTCCCAATTTTCTTCAGTCACATTTGAAGTGCTTAATACCTGTGCATGTCTAGAAAGACCAATTTAGGAGCTGGTAATAAAGTCAGCACCTTTCTTTGCTTGCAAGTGTGAACCTGTTTTGGGGTTGTTCCTGCTTTTTTATTGCTGTTATGAACAATGCTGTAATGAACAGTCATACACACAACCTCAGGTGCAGGAATTCAAGGCAGTGCATTCTTGGGAGTGGGACTTCTGCAAGGTAACAAGTGAGACAGTTTGATTGTTTTCTGAGGTGGCTGCTCCAGCTCATAGTCCTGGTAGTACTGTGTGCAAGAGTCTATATTGCTGCCCATCCTCGCTAACATTTGGAAAAGTCATGCTTCATTTTTCTCAAACTAGTGAATATAAAATGGTTTCTTTGTCATAACATTCATTTCTCTGATAGACTAATGAGCTTGAATATCTTTTTCTGATGTGTATGAATCTTCACTTTTTTTCTCTCCTGTGGAAATCACAAATATTTATTCATTCAAATATAAATACATTATGTATATTATAGATGTCATATATTAATATATTCATATATGTGTCACATCTTCATTCACAGGTGTTTATTGAACACAACCTGCTAATTATTAGTCTAGGTACTGGGAATGAACTAGTGGGGAAAAAGGTATTGGCCCAGATCCTACCTTCATGGAATTTACATTCTGGTGTATGTGCAGTGACTGGGTAGAGACCCAGAAGGGTAAAATGCTATCTGTAATATGTTAGTGAACCTGGGTTTAAGTCTGACTCAGCTATTTTATGTCATTAAAGCTTGGTTTCCGCAATTATAAAAATGAGATGGCAGTAGTATTTATCTTCTATTATTTATTAAAAGCATATGAAGAACTTGACACAGTGTCAGGCAAATTGTAAGGATTCAGAAAATGCTACTGGCCATAATGATAATACTAATAATATGTAACTGCTGTTTTCCCCTTTCTTGCATCTATCTTTTCTTTTCTTTTTTTTTTTTAATTTTATTTTATTTTTAAACTTTACATAATTGTATTAGTTTTGCCAAATATCAAAATGAATCCACCACAGGTATACATGTGTTCCCCATCCTGAACCCTCCTCCCTCCTCCCTCCCCATACCATCCCTCTGGGTCGTCCCAGTGCACTAGCCCCAAGCATCCAGTATCGTGCATCGAACCTGGACTGGCAACTCGTTTCTTACATGATATTTTACATGTTTCAATGTCATTCTCCCAAATCTTCCCACCCTCTCTCTCTCCCACAGAGTCCATAAGACTGTTCTATACATCAGTGTCTCTTTTGCTGTCTCGTATACAGGGTTATTGTTACCATCTTTCTAAATTCCATATATATGCGTTAGTATACTGTATTTATGTTTTTCCTTCTGGCTTACTTCACTCTGTATAATAGGTACCATTTCACACCAGTCAGAATGGCTGCGATCCAAAAGTCTACAAATAATAAATGCTGGAGAGGGTGTGGAGAAAAGGGAACCCTCTTACACTGTTGGTGGGAATGCAAACTAGTACAGCCACTATGGAGAACAGTGTGGAGATTCCTTAAAAAACTGGAAATAGAACTGCCTTATGATCCAGCAATCCCACTGCTGGGCATACACACTGAGGAAACCAGAAGGGAAAGAGACACGTGTACCCCAATGTTCATCGCAGCACTGTTTATAATAGCCAGGACATGGAAGCAACCTAGATGTCCATCAGCAGATGAATGGATAAGAAAGCTGTGGTACATCTATCTTTTCTTAAGTAGTCTTTTTTTTTTTAGTTACAACTGCCAAAGTTTAAGATTACATATGTTTTGCCTGACAAGGACCAAGAGCCAGAGAATATGTGTTTTTAAAAAATCTGCCTCATGTTGAATAGGCAAAAATGTGGGAAAATCCAGAGGAATATCTTATATAATTCAGGGCTGTGTTCTGTGAGTATAAATGTTGCTTGAATTATTCATTTTAATCCAACAACCAACTTATTGTAAACTAACCATGTGCAAAGAACCATGTGGGGAGATGCATATGACTTTATTAATCTTTGGAATAATAATATGTCCCTTTTTCTTAGATAATGATGTTGAAAATGATCTTCAATCACACGTCAGTTGAGCACTGCAAGACATACACAGAAAATCAGGATGAGTGCAACTTCTTCTTAATAGCTGTTCGCCTGGCTTCACTGAACCAGATCTTGGATCCCTGGGTTTATCTGCTGCTAAGAAAGATCCTTCTTCAAAAGTTTTGCCAGGTAGCAAATGCTGTCTCCAGCTACTTTAATGATGGACCTAAAGTGCCGACTATCTCACTATCCAATGAAATAACACAGACAGGAGCATGAAAGAGAACACTTAATCAACTTGCATGTTCACAGCTTTTGGCAAAAAATAGCCCTAAATCTTACTGTGAATTTAGGCATCTCTGGCATGCCGCTATTTATGCATTGAAGTAGAATTTTTGATATAAGGCCTAAATGGTCTCAGAAGCATAAATATTAATAATCCCCTATGTGCCAAAAGTATTGAAACACAAACAAAGGAAAATAGATTAATAACAGTCTAGTGTTTTGGGGTCTGTCCCATATGTAGCTGAATGTGTGATTATTTATTAGGTGAAAGCACTTCTTTGTTTTTATAAATGATCTTGGTCTGTGGTGGGGGCCGTGTAGGGATAGTCAATATTCTAATATACTGAGTACGTGGGGAATTCAACACACAGATATTTGAAGACAAGGCAACAGTTTGTTTTTGCTCAAAGGCCTTGGTCTTCTGCTTTCTCTTTTACTCTCTCTTTCTCTCTGTGTCACTTTTATTCCCCTTAAATTTTTTTAAAATGTTGATTTAGGATGAAAAAATACATAACATATTCACAGTATTCATTAATACTGATGTTACTTAAATGTCATTCAATATGCAAATTAGCTGCTAACCTTACAGAGTCTGTTTTGGTTGGGTTGGTAATTAGGTTTATTCATTATCTGAATGAGTCAGTTAATTCCATTTATTTCAAACATGACAATTTGTGAACATCCAAATTGTTCAATGTTCTTCCTTTAGATTACAGTTTTAATTCCTACAAGCCTGGAGAAGATTCATGAAACTGTACTTGGGAGTCAGTGAAGTGATTTTTTTTCAAAATTCTATTTAAGGACTGATTTGAGCCCTAAATATAGGTACTTTGGCTAATTATTTTCCCTGATTTTTCCATCCAAAGTATTCTCTTCAGTCTTTTGTGTATTTAAATACTAACTCCTATTCTAAGACCAGTAAATATTTTAAAGCTTCCATAAAGACTTTCCATAGTTTAGCCTATTTATAGGATAAGGAAATTATAATATTGATACCTCACAGCACTTTCTCTGCCCTCTCTTCAAAGTTTCTATCTAAATATTTATTATTAAAATGTATCTCTTATTATGTGCACAAACCTTGACAGCTAAGCTTGATATCTTTTTGGCACAAGTAGGTCACTACATTAAATTTTGAGAATTACACTTAAAAAAATAAAAACAACTCCCCAACAAACACAACAATCTTTCAAATCAGACCTACATAAAATGTTCTTTGTTCTTTAGAGCATTTGTTTTGCAAACTTACTGTTTCTCATTCAGAGTTTAACTTGCTTTTTCCTTTATTGTTTTTCCAGTTTTAAGAAACTTGAAATTTGTTTATACTCCTTTATAGTAACTACCTTTTTTTGTGTGTATTCAGTAGGCATCTGGGGAAGAATTAATTTAAAAGGTGCAAAATATCTATTAGATTAATATGTTTACTAGGCTAAGTCAATTAGGAGGAATCAATTTAAATGCTCATGTCAAATTGAGTGAGAAGGCAAAATCTGCTGAGAATGCTTATGTAACTCATGGTGGTTCCACTAGTCTAGGTTTTGGGGAAAAAATGATGACAAATAACCTATACTAAAAGGACATTTAAAAATTTCTCTATACCATAGAATTGAATAATTCCACAAGTCACCTCATGGAGGATGAGACAAAACTATATACTTAAAAAAAAAAGTGTACTTAAATGACCTTATAATTAAGAGGCTTTAGGTCCTAGGTTTAGACACATACACAGCATAGATTCGAGTAGTGCGAGCTTGAATGGGTTATTTCTTCCAGCACCTTCCACTTGGGATATAGAAAGTGTTTAGTGACTATTTGTTCAGTGAATGAATGAATAATTATCTGCCAAAATCAAATGCACATCAGTGGAGTCCCACTATATGGTTGAAGTGCTTCGTGACTACAGACCATCGAGCTGATAAAGTGAATGAACTCTGCTTGTTTAATTACAGAAATACAAATTTATCTTCAAATGTTCAGCATCATATTGCTTCATAACAAAGTACATCATTTGTATTAATAATTTGAGAAACTACTACTCCCAAGTGGTAATTGAGATTACAGTCAAAGAAACATCACTTTTCATCCAACCACAGAAATTCATAAAGACAAAACAACCTAAAACTCATGCTTAACTATGGAATAGTTTCCTGCCCAAGGATATGTGGTAGCTGTGATTGATGGCAGTTTTTGAACAAGCTTGAAAAGGAAGTGGAAAGAAAGAATTACATAAACAGCATATGACGTGTTAGTACATGAAAAACCTGGTAAGAAATGTTAGTCCTAAATGATATTGGCCTTTGGATGATAGTTGAGGTTAGATTTCAGGCTGTTCAGAAGCCCTAAATGTGGTAAGGAAGAAAACATCTAAAGTCACTGCAGAAGAGTATATCAGTTTCCAAGTTTAAGTTCCTTAGTCTTTAAGTTCACTTGAGTATACTTAGTCTTGAGCAGGAAAAAAATGCATGCATAAATTATGACAATCCCCAAACTTCTCAATGCTGGTTTAAAAAAACGGAGGCCTAGGAAACCAAATAAAAAGACGTGAATGCAATGTAAAATTAGATGTAATATCGACTATTGTAGATTTTACAAAGCTATTCTGATTTTCCATACAGTGAATTTATTCAGCTATGTTGTATCACAGAAGAGAATGATGACATGTCAACCAATAAGAACAGTTTACTTTTCAAATGAAATAAGTATGGTAGATATCTTTAAAATATTTTAAATTGAAGAAATTAAATATGTTATCCCAGGATTTAGCAAATCTGCCTAAGCTATATACCAAGTCATTTTAAGTAAACATAAGCATTTAATCATGCCAGATTCAAATGATTGACAATTTAAAGCCACACATATATACTGAACACTTATTTATTATATAAAAGACCTCTTGACCATGTTATGGAATAAAATTTTAGAAACTTATGTAAAAGTCAACTGTAAAAGACCCTGAGAACACACTGGCATTGAGTAATAGACAAACTAAAAACTCTGACCAAACAGTATATTAATAAGGTGGACAATCTGTGGCAGTATTCTTAGATTTTCAAGAATTAGGCCTTTTATTTAATACTTTGTATGTTTTTGTTGGTTTTGACCCCAGATTAGTGATCTGTTTTCAGTCTTCCCCATGTCGGTAATCATAGCCCTTTTGTACTGGGATTAAGTCAGCTAAGAAAATAGAAAAATCGTATTCTTTGAAATGTTAAACACATATATTGCCCATTTATTTTCATACTTTATTCCCAAAGCTTCTTTTGAAATATGCAGATTACTAGAAAGTGAGTGTGGAGAAGGCAGTGGCACCCCACTCCAGTACTCTTGCCTGGAAAATCCCACGGATGGAGGAGCCTGGTAGGTTGCAGTCCATGGGGTCGCTAAGAGTCAGACACGACTGAGCGATCTCACTTTCACTTTTCACTTTCATGCATTGGAGAAAGAAATGGCAACCCACTCCAGTATTCTTGCCTGGAGAATCCCAGGGACGGGCGAGCCTGGTGAGCTGACGTCTATGGGGTCGCACAGAGTCGGGCACGACTGAAGCGACTTAGCAGCAGCAGCAGCAGAAAGTGAGTGACACAGAGAGACTGTAGAGTATTTATTACCACAAACATATTAAAAGTTTATTGTGGAATAACTGAAGTTTCCATGATTTACCTCTGTAAAAAGTTTAGGTCATCAAGCATACCATATCTTCACAGCTGCTTGTTTATTTCTGTCATTGTGATTGTGTATGTCTCAAATCTACTAAAGCTGAGGTCTAAATAAGTGAACAGAATTGTTCAATGAATAAGATTATATCATTTTTTAAATAAAGAGTATTTAATACTGTGGATATATTGATAGAACTGTTTTCTGAGTTGCAATACAATGTTAATAAGAGGTGACATACATCTATGATGTTTCATAATGGAGGTTATGATATAGTCTATTTACAAAATTTGAAAATCAAACTAAAACTCACATGCACATTTGTTAAGAATGTGCTATCAGTTCAAAACTCTAAGACAACTAACAGGTAGTGATTACATATGAATCTTGAAACAGAGAATTATAGCAAATTTAAAAATTAGAACTTCATTATACTGGTATCATGTATATGGATACAAATTTACATGTGAAAGTTCATTACCCCTGGATTACTCTCACCCAAAAGGTTTCAATTTTATAATGATTCGTGTTGTAGCCATTAAGTAAAATCTTTCACATGCCTTCCCTGAATGCCTTTTTTGGACTGAGTCCACCTTGAATAAAACTAAAGAAAGTAAAAAGAGCAGTACAGGGTGACTTTGTTCTCACAGTGACAGATGGAAAACTGAAACTATGCACATCTATAAAAGACTTCAGCACTTCTAGAAGTAAGGTGTTTTTTTCCCCCAAAGGAGGTCAACAATTAGTTTTTAAATCAAATGGAATTATATCTTCAAAACATGCTGCTTTACATTTTCTTTCTCACTCTTCCCACTCTCTACTCTTTTAAATAATGAAAGAGCACAGAATTTTAATTTTATGGAGTCTCTATTTTATAAATCTTAAGTGAGGATTCTACCTAAAGGCTTGCCATTTATACAAGTTGGGTTGTAAACCATTACATTATGATACCACAAGCCTACTACGTTTTGATTCTCTAGAAATGCAGTTCAATCAGGTATATACCATATTTGCTCATATATAGATTACACATTTTTTATTGAGAATGAAAATTATTCTATTTTCAGAAATTTTACATCAATTTGTTTTAAATCGTAAACAACTCATATCTACTGAAATGTTAATTTCTTCATTAGAAAGAAGACTGTTTCCCTGGCTCCCTTGCCTCCAGCCTGTTTATCCATTTTCTCATGGAGAGAAAGTAACAAATATTTACTATTGGTGAAGCTGGGATTGTTTTTAAGAGAGAGAATGGTTTCACATTTCTAATGTGCTAATGGACTAATCTATGAAACAGATCTGAGTCTGTTTTTTAATATCTGCTTTAATGAAATAATTTTATTATGGGAGTAAAGATAAGAGGGAAAGAGATTAACATCAGGTATAATTAGGTTTTCAGGCTTATCAAGCATTTAGATGCTTATCAAGCATTAGAGATGATAGCACTTCTAAAATTTTTTGATCAGCTCTTAAATTCCTTTGTCAGTTGCTTTACTTTTTTTTTTCTTCTTTTTTTTTTTTGGCCTCACCCCGCAGCATGTGGGATCCTAGTTCCCCGACCAGGGATCGAACCCGGGTCCCCTGCATTGGAAGCACGGAGTCTTAACTACTGGACCACCAGGGAAGTCCCTGTCAGTTGCTTTAGAATTAGAATAGTTTGGCCTTTTAATTAAAGTGAATCAGATATCTAGCCAAAAGCTTGCCAATCACCAGAATTTAATATGAAAATAGTTTCTTTCTATGGTTTTCAATTTCTGTAGAAACCAAAGCTGAAATGTTTAGCAGGAGAAAATGCGTATGACTTACTGATGGACTTCAACGTTCTTTCAGCTTTTGAAAGGACACTCCTATGGACTAGACACGGAGGGTGGGACAGAGAACAAAGACAAAGAGATGAAGGAAAACCTATATATTTCCAACTTGTCAAGATTCTTCATCCTTTTAGGCCATTTCACAGAAGCAAGGAGAGGAAGGGGCCACATTTATCTTCATACACTTGAGCATCAGTAGGACAAAGTGAGGAGTGGCCAGTGTTCTTTTCTGTAAAAGCAAATGTTTAATTCACTCAAGTCATCATTGACTGCCAAACTCTTTTTCTTCCCAAGCCTCCTGTATATAGATAGAATATCTTACTTTCTCCATCTTCTTTAACAAAACAATCTTTTACAGATAGCATAAAGTTGAACATTTCTGTAAGCAAGCAAATTAAAAATAGGCACTGATTATCTTAATCTGTTTACAACAAATGAATATATTATTTTCAATATGTATCTAAGTGAGAATTGAAATCATTGACACTGTAATAAATGATGTAAAGCTCAGTATAGAAATTGTATGTTCCTCCACCTTTCCTACTTAGCATTCCATTCCAGTGGGTTAAATGGGAAGGTATACTTTTGTCATCTTTATGTAAAATGTTTCTAGGAGTTATGTTCAGTATATCTAAACATATCTTCCACTATGTTTGAAAGGATAGTCTTCAATATTGTGGAGACAAAGAATAAAAGACTGAAAAGTACATCAGAATTTTGATGGCATTCAAGTCATAGCTAGTCTGTGTATTTAACAAATAAATGTATGTTATTTATGTTGTGTTTGTCAATGGAAAATAAAGTTGAATGTTCTGAAATGGCCCTGTCTTTCTTTCCTGATGCCAACTCATGTCAGGAATGTTTTACTGATAATTGCACTAAGTATTTTGCTGAAATCTTATTAGATTTGCTTTATCAAAATAATAGCACAATATAATGCAATCAGTTCAGTTCAGTCACTCAGTCGTATCCAACTCTTTGCAATCCCAGGACTGCAGCACATCAGGCTTCCCTGTCCATCACTAACTCCTGGAGTTTACTCAAACTCATGTCCATTGAGTCTGTGATGCCATCCAAACCTCTCATCCTCTGTCGTCCTCTACTCTTCCTGCCTTCAATCTTTCCCAGCATCAGGGTCTTTTCAAATGAGTAAATTCTTCGCATCAGGTGGCCAAAGGATTGGAGTTTCAGCTTCAACATCAGTCCTTCCAGTGAATATTCAGGACTGATCTCCTTTAGGACGGACTGGTTGGATCTCCTTGCAGTCCAAGGGACTCTCAAGAGTCTTCTCCAACACCACAATTCAAAAGCATCATTTCTTTGGCACTCAGCTTTCTTAGAGTCTAACTCTTACATCCATACATGACTGCTGGAAAAACCATAGGTTTGACTAGATGGACCTTTGTCAGCAAAGTAATGTCTCTGCTTTTTATGTGCTATCTAGGTTGGTCATAGCTTTTCTTCCAAGGAGCAAGCATCTTTTAATTTCATGGCTTCAGTCATCATCTGCAGTGATTTTGGAGCCCAAGAAAAGAAAGTCTGTCACTGTTTCCATTGTTTCCCCATCTATTTGCCATGAAGAGATGGGACCGGATGCCATGATCTTAGTTTTCTGAATGTTGAATTTTTAAGACAGGTTTTTCACTCTCCTCTTTCACTTTCATCAAGAGGCTGTTTAGTTCTTCTTCACTTTCTGCCATAAGGGTGGTGTCATCTGCATATCTGAGGTTATTGATATTTCTCCCGGCATTCTTGATTCCCGCTTGTGCTTCATCCAGCCTGGCATTTCACATGATGTACTCTGCATATAAGTTAAATAAGCAGGGTGACAATATACAGCCTTGACATACTCCTTTTCCTATTTGGAACCAGTCTGTTTTTCCATGTCTGGTTCTAACTATTGCTTCTTGACCTGGATACAGATTTCTCAGGAGGCAGGTCAGGTGGTCTGGTATTCCCATCTCTTGAAGAATTTTCCACAGTTTGTTGTGATCCACACAGTCAAAGGCTCTGGAGTAGACAATAAAGTAGAAGTAGATGTTTTTCTGGAAGTCTCTTGCTTTTTCTATGACCCAACAGTTGTTGGAAATTTGATCTCTGCTTCCTCTGCCTTTTCTGAATCCAGCTTGAACATATGGAAGTTCTCGGTTCACATACTATTTAAGCCTTGCTTGGAGAATTTGGAGCAATACTTTACTAGCATGTGAGATGAATGCAATTGTGTGGTAGTTTGAACATTCTTTGGCATTGCCTTTCTTTGGGATTGGAATGAAAACTGACCTTTTCCAGTCCTGTGGTCAGCTTTCCAAATTTGTTGACATATTGAGTGCAGCACTTTCACAGCATCATCTTTTAGGATTTGAAAGAGCTCAACTGGAATTCCATCACCTCCAATAGGTTTGTTTGTAGTGATGCTTCCTAAGGCCAACTTGACTTCACAATTCAGGATGTCTGGCTCTAGATGAGTGGTCACACCATCGCAGTTATGTGGGTCATGAAGATCTTTTTTGTATAGTTCTGTGTATTCTTGCCACCTCTTCTTAATATCTTCTGTTTCTTTTAGCTCCATACTGTTTCTGTCCTTTATTGTGCCCACCTTTGCATCAAATGTTCCCTTGGTATCTCTAATTTGATGCCTATTCATGTTGTAATCCAATTTTTTTGCTTTTAGTACAAAAGCACATTTATAAATTATCCTAAATTTAATTCTCCCACTGTACATTTGCATATAATCTATAGGCAGCCAACAAAAGAACTGTCTTTGTTAGTAGTCAGCTCCTTTAGTAGATTTGTGCATGGGTATTGGTGTGAGCTGACTACTAGTTGAGATGAGTGTTGGACTACCTCACTACCCTGTTCATGTGTTCATTAAGTTCACTCTACTTTTTCCTCCTTTGGTGAAGGAAGAAGTTCTGTAGAACACAGGCTGCAAAGCCAGGCTTATTAAAAGTAACATGTCAACCTTGCTCTCTTTCCTCTAAGAAAAGGCATTTAGGGAGAGCTCTGACGTAACCCCCCAACTAGATCTTATGATCTCTACAGTCTTTGTCTTGTGGCATTTCAGGTGAACATCATGATGGCTATCTTCTGGTAGGCCAAGAATTTCCACTAAAATGCTGATGATCTTACGTGCCAGAAATAAGACGTTGCTCAGTTTCATGTCCTTGGAGGACAGGCAGTCAGACATCCTTAGGTATTTGGCTGCACTGGGTCTATAGTTGCAGCATGCAAAATCTTTAGCTGTGGCACGTAAGCTCTTAGTTGTGGATGTGAGATCTAGTTTCCCAACCAGGGATTGAACCCAGGGTCCATGCATTGGGACTGGAGAGTCTTAGTCACTGGATCATGAGGGCAGTTCCCTAAAACAGTCTTGAGTAAACCTATTTTGGAGGTAGGTACTCAGAATCCAAGCCAGTCCTCCAGCCTTGTTCTTTTCTTTCACATATATTTGCTGTGTACCTATAATGTGCTAAGCATTCTAGTAAGTGCAAAGACAGACACAAGGATTTTAAAATAAACAAACACTGCTTTCAGTGAATTTATACTCTAGTAGGGGAACGGGAAGTAATTTGAACAGAGCTGCTATTGGGGTAGACCTATAAGTACTATGTGGGGAAGGTGATGATGAAATAGGAAATAGTTTTGTGTAGGAGGTGACATTTAATTTGCATTTGGGTTCCTGTGTAGCTTAGTCGGTAAAGCATCTGCCTGCAATGCAAGAGACTGGGTTCAATTCTTGGGGTCAGGAAGTTCCCTTGGAGAAGGAAATGGCAACCCACTCCAGTATTCTTGCCTGGAGAATCCCATGGACAGAGGAGCCTGGCATGCTACAGTTCAAGTGGTCGCAAGAGTCAGACAGAACTTAGTGCTATGTTTTTTTTTTTGTTTTTTTTTTTTTTGAGAAAGGAGTTGGTGTTAACCAGGAAGGCGGAGGCACATTTTAGAATATTTTTTCATTCCACTCTGCCCAAAGCAGTACAATTTGCAAGGCATTCAAACTGATTAAATTCTAGTGGCCCACTAAAAAATGTGGTTCTGAATAGTGCATGCCTCTGTAATCTTGCAGAGTAGGGAAGAGGTCTTGGGATAGGATTTCTGAATCTTGGAACTATTGGCCCACTGGGGCAGAGAATTCTTTGTTGGGGGTACAGTATCCTGTACACTGTAAGCTATTTAGCAGCTACTTATTGGATGCCAGTAATATTGCCCTAGTTGTGGCAATCAAAAATGTCCCCAGATATGGCCAAATGCACCATAGAGGACATATTGGCTCATAGTTTAGAGTCTCTGCCTTAGGGCAAGGGCTATGGTCACCAAGAGGAGGCTATGTGTGTGAGGGTTTGCAGGACAAGGTCATCTGTGGGATCTTGGTCCAGACAGGCACCATTCTGGCTTTTCCCAAGGAAGCAAGCACTAGAATGTCAGTTTGTGTATGAATGCACAAAAATGTGGTGCTACCAGTACAGCAATGCCTGGATCACCATGGGCCCTGATCCACTTCCGTAATCACATAAACCTATTCACAAAGGAAGAGGTACAATTTCTTAGAAAGTATCATTTTTCCATTGATGCTCCAATCCTTATTTTGTTCTTGATAAGAGGGCCTAGGGTAATATGTCTCTCAAAGTGATATCTAAAGACAGTCCATTTCTCCCAGGACCTTAAAAAATATGTTAAGATTCCTCTTAATTCAGTTTACATTTCTAGGTAAGGTACCTTAGCAAGAGAGACTAATTTACCAAATTTTGTCTTTAATGGAATTTTTTCATGTCTGGTCTATCTTACAGAGTTGTAAGAGCTTTATTTAATCTGAGATATAATTTTTTATTAAAGAGCAATCAAATTTGGGGCAAATGTCTCCTTACCAGCCTATGCCTTTCTGAGTTTGTGCCAGTCTGCAATATTTGTATGAAGCTATTACCATACATTTTGCTGACAGAGTTCAAGTCCTGTGCTCTATATCTAAAATTTAAGCTCCCAGTTCAGTTCAGTCGCTCAGTCATGTCTGACTCTTTGTGACCCCATGAACCACAGCACACCAGGCCTCCCTGTCCCTCCTCAATTCCCAGAGTTCACCCAAACTCATGTGCATTGAGTCAGTGATGCCATCCAACCCTCTCATCCTCTGTCGTCCCCTTCTCCTCCTGCCCTCAATCCCTCCCAGCATCAGGGCCTTTTCCAATGAGTCAGCTCTTCGCATCAGGTGGCCAAGGTATTGGAGTTTCAGCTTCAACATCACTCCTTCCAATGAACACCCAGAACTGATCTCCTTTAGGATGGACTGGTTGGATCTCCTTGCAGTCCAAGGGACTCTCAAGAATCTTTTCCAACACCACAGTTCAAAAGGATCAATTCTTTGTTGTTCAGCTTTCTTTATAGTCCAACTCTCACATCCATACATGACTACTGGAAAAACCATAGCCTGACTAGGCATACCTTTGTTGACAAAGTAATGTCTTTGCTTTTTAATATACTGTCTAGGTTGGCCTAACTTTACTTCCAAGGGGTGTCTTTTAATTTCACAGCTATAGTCACCATCTGCAGTGATCGTGAAGCCCCCCAGAATAAAGTCAGCCACTGTTCCCCCATCTATTTGGCATGATATGATGGGACCAGATGCCATGATCTTAGTTTTCTGAATGTTGTGCTTTAAGCCAACTTTTTCACTCTCCTCTTTCACTTTCATCAAGAGGCTCTTTAGTTCTTCTTCACTTTCTGCCATAAGGGTGGTATCATCTGCATATCTGAGGTTATTGATATTTGTCCCAGCAATCTTGATTCCAGCTTGTGCTTCTTCCAGTCCAGCGTTTCTCATGATGTACTCTGCATATAAGTTAAATAAGCAGGGTGACAATATATAGCCTTGACGTACTCCTTTTCCTATTTGAAACCAGTCTGTTGTTCCATGTCCAGTTCTAACTGTTGCTTCCTGACCTTCATACAGATTTCTCAGGAGGAAGGTCAGGTGGTCTGGTATTCCCATCTCTTTCAGAATTTTCCACAGTTTATTGTGATCCACACAGTCAAAGGCTTTGGCATAGTCAATAAAGCAGAAATAGGTGTTTTTCTGGAACTCTCTTGCTTTTTCCATGATCCAGCGAATGTTGGCAATTTGATCTCTGGTTCCTCTGTCTTTTCTAAAACCAGCTTGAACATCTGGAAGTTCACAGTTCACGTATTGCTGAAGCCTGGCTTGAGAACTTGAGCATTACTTTACTAGTGTGTGAGATGAATTCTATTGTGTGGTAGCTTGAGCATTCTTTGGCATTGCCTTTCTTTGGGATTGGAATGAAAACTGTCCTTTTCCAGTCCTGTGGCCACTGCTGAGTTTTCCAAATTTGTTGACATATTGAGTGCAGCACTTTCATAGCATCATCTTTTAGGATTTGAAATAGCTCAACTGGAATTCCATCACCTCCACTAGCTTTATTCATAGTGATGCTTCCTAAGGCCCCCTTGACGTCAAATTCCAGGATGTCTGGCTTTAGGTGAGTGATCACACCATCATGGTTATCTGAGTCATGAAGATCTTTTTTGTACAGTTCTTCTGTGTATTCTTGCCACCTCTTCTTAATATCTTCTGCTTCTGTTAAGTCCATACCATTTCTGTCGTTTATTGAGCCTATCTTTGCCTGAAATGTTCCCTTGGTAGCTCTAAGTTTCTTGAAGAGATCACTAGTCTTTCCCATTCTATTGTTTTCCTCTATTTCTTTACATTGTTCTCTGAGGAAGGCTTTCTTATCTCTCCTTGCTATTCTTTGGAACTCTGCATTCAGATGCTTATATCTTTTCTTGTCTCCTTTACTTTTCACTTCTCTTCTTTTCACAGCTATTTGTAAGGCCTCTTCAGACAGCCATCTTGCCTTTTTGCATTTCTTTTTCTTGGGGATGGTCTTGATCCCTGTCTCCTGTACAATGTCACTATCCTCGTCCATAGTTCATCAGGCACTCTATTCAGATCTAGTCCCTTAAATCTATTTCTCACTTCCACTGTATGATCATAAGGGATTTGATTTGGGTCATTCCTGGATGGTCTAGTGGTTTTCCCCAGTTTCTTCAATTTAAGTCTGAATTTGGCAATAAGCAGTTCATAATCTGAGGCACAGTCAGCTCCTGGTCTTGTTTTTGCTGACTGTATAGAACATCTCCATCTTTGGCTGCAAAGAATATAATCAGTCTGATTTTGGTATCGACTATCTGGTGATGTCCCTGTGTAGAGTCTTCTCTTGTGTTGTTGGAAGAGGGTGTTTGCTATGACCAGTGTGTTTTCTTGGCAAAACTCTATTAGCCTTTGCTCTGCTTCATTCTGTACTCCAGGGCCAAATTTGCCTGTTACTCCAGGTGTTTCTTGACTTCCTACTTTTGTATTCCAGTCCCCTATAATGAAAAGGACATCTTTTTTGGGTATTAGTTTTAAAAGGTCTTGTAGGTCTTCATAGAACCGTTCAACTTCAGCTTCTTCCGTGTTACTAGTTGGGGCATAGACTTGGATTACCGTGATATTGAATGGTTTGCCTTGGAAATGAACAGAGATCCTTCTGTCGTTCTTGAGATTGCATCCAAATACTGCTTTTTGGACTCTTTTGTTGACTATGATGGCTATTCCATTTCTTCTAAGGGATTCCTGCCCACAGTAGTAGATATGAGGGTCATCTGAGTTAAATTCACCCATAGGTTGCATGAAATAAAAAGTTGAAAAACTTAAACCCTAACTCTGGTCAAAATTAAAATTAACATGAAGGTACTCATTAATCTACTGTAAATTTCTGAGGTAAATTAAGAAAGGACTATGGATAATCAGTGCTTATGCCTAAGATTCTTATGCAATCTTTTTTAAAAGAAGGCTTTGAATATTACATATCAGGTTGTTGGAATTCGATTTTGAAAAGAGCATTGGAAGAAAATAATTCTGAAACCATTACCACCACTGAGGCCTTGTAAGATTAGATTTAACTAGAAGTACCCAGTAGAACAGGATTCCCAGGGACACTAGTGATAAAGAACCCACCTGCCAATGCAGAGGTAGTAACTGAGACGTGGGTTCAATCCCTGGGTTGGAAACATCCCATGGAGGAGATCATGGCAACCCACTGTAGTCTTCTTGCCTGGAGAATCCCATGGACAGAGGAACCTGGCAGACTACAGTCCACAGGGTCGCACAGAGTTGGACATTACTGAAGTGACTTAGCACAGCATGCACGCCAAATAGAACACTAGTTCTTAAACACTGTGGGTCAGAGACACCTCTAATAGTCTGGTGAAAGGTTTGGATCTCTTTCTCACAGAAAGTACACAGAATTTCTTTTTTTTATCATGTCAGAGATTATGCAGTCCTCCTAAATTCTGTCTACAGATGTCCTGGAAATTTATAGACACAGGTTAAGAATTCTTGCTGTGAGAGAATTTTTGTGATTTAAGGAACCTCACAAGTTTCCATGTTTGGTTAGAAAGCTAAAATCCAAAACTGGAGCTAGATCAACATAATTACTTCCCTGTGAATGCCAAAATTCCTTGACATCTCATTGTATGCCCATAACAGTAAATCAACATAATGGGGGGGGGGTAGAATTATTAAAAAGAATTGCAATCATTTTAAAAAATTGGCATCATGTGGGGCAAAAAAAATAATAATAAAATAACATAATCCTAACCAGAAGAGGAACATTATAGGTTATTTGCCAAAAACAGGTTGAAAAATGAAAGAACCATTATTTAAATAAAGAATTACATCTCTTCCAATGACACATTTGCCTTCCACAGAGCTTATTTTCATTCTGCCTTGTGTTGATCCCACAAGAGAGATTTAAAACCAAGCTATTTTAAAAAAATCAATTAAAAAAATAACATCCCACCTGAAAAATGAAACCTTGAAAATGGTTAGAATATAATTTCTTATTATTTTCTGTTATATAACTTTATGTTATGATACCTATATGAATAAAAATATATTTACACTTATGCAAGTACTACATTTTTGTGTTGCTATTTAGAATGAAAGCAACAAGGAGGACTTATCGATTGAACCTTTCAGTAAAATGTAAGGTATACACTTTCAGACCTTTTTACAAATGTAAAATTAATGATGCTTTAAGCCAATGCTTGAAGCTATTAGTGGAATGCGGTATTGATGTTTATAGTTTGTATTTCACTAAAGGGAAATGTCTGGAACAATTAATGACATTTATCTTTGCATTTTTCTTGCCTTAGTGAGGAAAAAGAAAATGCCACCTTTCGGCACTGAAATATTCATATTTTGGAAACAGCAATTTGATACCAGTGCATCCTACATTCTGGATGTGGTTCCATGAATTGGACAGCTGTAGATAGTGTGCATGAAACTGTAAGCTGATTTTCAAAAGTCAGTGGTTTGGAGTCTTAGAAGATCCATGAAAAGCCATTTCAAGAGGCAAAGCAATTGTGCTTTGTTACTTACTTTCAACATTCCTTGACTGTTATTTATTTATTCTTTTGCCTAGCGTCTTTAAGAATTGCAGTGACAGAATTTACTGTACTTGAAAAATTTTGAAGAAATAATATTGATTTCTTGCCAAGTTCTAAAGGGGAGCTACTGCCTCAAAAGTTTTGCAATCATAGTTAGATGTGCATGATTCCTCTCCTTATCATAGACTTTCTCCCACCATGGCCATTTTGAATATTCTTGTTACTATCCCTTCAGCAGAATTATCATTGAAACCTGAAATAATTCAGTTACTAATTTAATTAATATTTGATCACTACTAGGAGATTGTGTGTTTAAAATACTTTAAAGCAGTTTTAGTGGTAAAGAATCTGCCTGCCAATGCAGGAGACAGTAAGAGTTGTGGGTTCTACCCCTGGGTCAGAAAGATCCCCTGGAGGAGGAAATGTCAACCCACTCCAGCATTCTTGCCTAGAGAATCCCATGGACAGAGGTGCTGGATGGGTTATAGTCCATGGGGTTGCAAAAGAGTTGGATACAACTGAGTGACTGAACACACACACACTTCATCCAGACTACCAGATCCTGTATCAGTTATTAGATGATATATCTCATTTACTTCTTTGAGTGGTTACCAAACCAATGGTTACCAGCAGGAAGAGGGAAAGGGGGAGGAGGGAAAGGGCAATATAGGAATAGGGAATAAATAAAAGGATTGTGATTATATGAAACAACATACATGAAACTTTTGAAAATTATAAAGTACTATAGAATTTAAAGGGTTTCCTAGGTGTTGCAGTGGTAAATGGTCCGCCTGTCAATGCATGAGATGCAGGAGGTGTGAGTTCTATTCCTGGGTCAGGAAGATGCCCTGAAGCAGGAAATGGCAACCCACTCCAGTATTCGTGCCTGGAAAATCCCATGGACAGAGGAGCCTGGTGGGCCACAGTCCATGGGGTTGCAAAGAGTTGGACATGACTGAGCAGACAAGCATAGAATTTAAAGAATCTTTCACTCAATAAAAAAGTTTATTATAATACCCACACTCCTTATTCTAACCCTCTCCCCCCCACCCTGCTCTCCAAACAACTCCAATACTTTCTGCTTTTTTTCAACATTTCTTCTGGCATATACTATTATATTTTTAAATAATGTATTTATGTTGCTGTGTCCTGATTCACCAACTTTGGACCTTATAGGTTGATTTTTCTATTTTACTGGATTTAACTCTCTCCTCACTAATTGTCCCATTATGGTTATAATGCAATTTTATTAACACATTTCAGTGTTTTCATTTTTATGGCAATGTAAATAACCTTAACTGCAGAATCAGTAGAACCATCATCATGTTTCCTCTCTTGGACATGTTTTTTATTTTCTAGAGTTAAGAACTTACCAAGTTAAATTTGCCTAACTTTCTTTGTGCTAATAACCAAATCTTAACAGCTTTCCAGGTGTTCAAACCTATCAGATAATCTTTACCTCTTTTAGAGTAAAATTTTTTAGAAGTTGCTCCTCAGTTCAGCATATTGCCTCTTTTTTATGAGGTACCCCATTTCCTGGGGGCTTCCCTTGTGGCTCAGCTGGTAAAGAATTCACCTGCAATGCAGGAGACCTGGGTTTGATCCCTGGGTTGGGATGGTTCCCTGGAAATGGGAAAGGCTACCCACTCCTGTATTCTGGCCTGGGGAATTCCATGGACTGTTTAGTCCATTGGGTCACAAAGAGTTGAATATGCCTGAGCAACTTTCACTTTATTTCCTAGGCACTTCCAAGGTGGCACCAGTGGTAAAGAATCTGCCTGCCGATGCAGGAGATCCAGGTTTGATCCCTGGGTTGGGAAGATCCTGGAGGGGGTCATGGCAACCCACTCCAGTATTCTTGCCTGGAGAATCCCATGGACTGAGGAACCTGGCAGGCTACAGTCCACAGGGTCACACAGAGTTGGACATGATTGAAGCAACCTGGCATGCACACAAGCTGTTTTATAGATCTCATGTCTTGGTATTTCTGAAAAATTCACTCATGTGATCACATGTGCTTTTCAAAGGGCTTTTTAATAGAAAAAAAAAAAATATATATATATATAAGGAACCAAACTCCTAGAAAAGAAAATGGTCATAAATAAACATGAACACTAATAATAATAATAGTGATAATAATAGTAGTGATAATAATAGTAGAGGCAGATATCATTTTATGAGCACATATATTGTACATGTGGCTTCCCTGGTGGCTCAGCGGTAAAAGAATCCACCTGCAATGCAGGAGATGTAGGTTAGATCCGTGGGTTGGGAAGATCTCCTGGAGGAGGGTATGGGAACCCACTACAGTATTCTTGCCTGGATAATCCAATGGATGGAGGAGCCTGGTGGGCTACAGTCTATAGGGTTGCAGAGTCAGACACAACTGAAGTGACATGTTATCAAATGCTCAAGCCAATGCCACAAAGTAGGTGCTATTATCACCACCTTCCAGATGAGAAGTCTGAGGCTCTGGGAGGGTAAATCACAAGGCCAAGTCCACAGAGTTAATGAAAAGTGTGGCTAGGATTCTTATCTTATTTCAGGTTAGAATACAATTGCCAAAAATTCCCTTTGTGAAAAATTTCTACTATAGTTATTTTCTGAAGCATGAAGTTTATCATGGAGAGATGCTCTAAGGCCCCATGAAAGAAAGGCTTTCACTCTGTTTCAAGGCCTGGGCATTTTCAAGCTGCCAGAAACAATCATGCAAGGTGTTTTTTTTCAACAGGACAGATTAGATACAGCAAACAAGATTTTCAGCAAAAATATAGTCTTTATGTCAAATCTGGGCATGTGCACACTGCTGCAAACACTCACACCCTTCCTGGTTAGATGCGGGCTGCTTCTTTAGTAGATGGTTGCAGAAAAAGAGGGCACTTCCTCCTGCTGCCTTTTTAGCTTTCCCTTTTGCTAAAAGCTAAGGGAAATTATTGATGCTTTTGAACTGTGGTGTTGGACAAGACTCTTGAGAGTCACTTGGACTGTGAAGTGATCAAACCAGTCAATTCTGAAGGAAATCAGTCCTGAATATTCATTGGAAGGACTGATGCTGAAGATGAAGCTCCAATACTTTGGCCACCTGATGAGAAGAACTGACTCATTGGAAAAGACCCTGATGCTGGGAAAGATTGAAGGCAGGAGGAGAAGGGGACAACAGAGGATGAGATGGTTGGATGGCATCACTGTATTTATGGACATGAATTTGAGCAAGCTCTGGGAGTTGGTGATGGACAGGGAAGCCTGGCGTCCTGCAGTCCATGGGGTCACAAAGAGTCAGACATAATTGAGCGACTGAACTGAACTGAAGAGATTATAATGATCTGGGCTATTAAGTATACATCTCTTTCAGTCCTTTTGTTTTTCATTTCTTGTTTGTTTGTTTTTCCTTTCACACTTCCTCTCCTACTTGTAAGGTAACTTAAGATCAGGCTTATTGAAAAGTGTTTTACTTCCTAATGACAGGATCTCCTTTGAGAATTTGTAAAACTCAGGACAGGCAAGAGGGAGAGCAGACCATTGTCAGCAGTGAAATGATTCCGTTTATCACCTGTTTAATTTTGAAATTTGCTCTACCTTCTTTCTGCAAAATCCAATGCTCTTTCAGAATGGAGCATATTTTAGAAAGAGAAATGCTGTCCCCAGTTTCTGAGTCTTTCTTCCCTTGCTGCTGGCAAGCCAAATCTATTTGGTGTATCTGACATTTTATTCCTTCGCCAGTTTTCTGTTCAACTGGCTGCTCTGTTTTCCACAGAACTAGTTAGGCTGATTAAAACAGTGCAGAACATTTTGCTCAAGGGAATAATATCTCGGCAAGATCTTCAAAACTCGAATTCTATGTTAACAAGTGAATTCAAATGGTAACCCATCAATAGCAGTTTAACTTGGGACAACGAAAAAAGATCATTGTATCTTGGAATTTATCTTTGGTCTAGTTTTGCAACAATAGTCAAAAATTCTCAGGCATCTCAGGGGTCAATTAACAATTATTCAGGACAGACTGACATGTCAACCCAATGACATGTATATCTTTATTTAATTTTTTTTTAAATTTTTACTAACCCAGGAGTTAACTAAACCAGATCAAATGAGTCACTGCTTAGGGCAAATATTTGAAGGATAAATTCCCTTCTGGCTGCCAACTTTTATGTAATTTGCTTGAGAAATAGAGCCTGAAGATCTTCTTAATGGTTTGTGGTTAATAATAACATAACTTTTAAAATAATGTAGTAATTTATGAACCTCATTTCAGAAAAGTAAGTTTTCTTAAGAGAATGGGTTCGGGGGGAAAAAATGTAATAACAATGAAATAATAATGATGACATTACTTGAAATTTCTTAATGGGAAACACCATTTTCCATTTCATTGGACAGAGAATGATCTACTCCAACTTAGAGTATTTTTCTCAGTTGTGAGAGACAACCATCTGGAAGGGAGAGTGATATCCTTGGAGAAAGTCAAGAGGCAACTAGGATGCCAAATAAATGAGTAGGAACTTCATTTGGATGAGAAGTGTCATGGTCAGATTACCTTCAGAGGTATGAAAGGATAGGTTTTGGAGTCAGACCTGGATCAAACATTGGGTTAATAGCTATGGAACCTGAAAGTGATTCCTTAAACTCTGTAAGATTTTTGAATCCTATTATGAAGACTGGGATTTTTTGCACTTACTTTATAAGATAGCTGTAAAGATTAAATTTGTAAATATTCCAGACGTGTGGTGGGTATGATAAATATCCATAAATATGCAGGGGTCATTGTTATTGATGTTTTATTAATAGTGGCAATAGTGTTGTAAGAAGGGGGACCCCTTCCAGGGCCCGAAACTGGGCTCTTGTCTAACACTCGGAAATGAATTGTCTGAGGAGACACATGTGCTGACAAAGCAAGAGATTTTATTGGGAAAGGGCACCCGGGTGGAGAGCAGTAAGGTAAGGGAACCCAGGAGAACTGCTCTGCCTTGTGGCTCGCAGTCTCGGGTTTTATGGTAATGGGATTAGTTTCTGGGTGGTCTTTGGCCAATCCTTCTAATTCAGAGTCTTTCCTGGTGGCGCACACATCGCTCAGCCAAGGTGGATGCTAGCGAGAGGGATTCTGGGAAGTGGACGGACACGCGGTGTCTCCTTTAGACCTTTCCTGAACTCTTCTGGTTGGTGGTGGCTTATTAGTTCTGTATTCCTTATCAGGATCTCCTGTTATAAAACAACTCATGCAAATGGTTACTACGGTGCCTGGCCAGGGTGGGCGGTTTCAATCAGTGTGCTTCCCCTAACAATAATAGCCACAGTAACAATATTAATTGCTTGAGGAATTCATAAACCATATTGGGAATGTAGAGAAAGACATCTCAACCTCTGTAGTAATTCCTTAATATTACTGTGGGAGACTTAAACATATAGCATTGTGTTTGAAAGGATGGGCACTGATATTAGACTAAATATGGTGCCACATCCTAGTTCTGTTAATTTCTTAGGCTGACTTTAATCAAGCTAATTAACCTAATCTTTCTAAACCTCAGTTTCTTTTAACTATAAATGAGGATAATAATTTTATTTAAAATTTAACAGATTTATTGCAAACATTCAATGAAACAGTGCATGCAAGTGTTTACCTACTGCCTGGCATATAATAAACACTCAATAAATGGTTATTATTATGCTACTATAAATTATCATCACCAATATTAAAATCAAGCTCAGAAGACTTTAAGTTGGCTCAGTTTCCATCTTAGGCTGAACGTCTTCACAGGAATACACATTTTACTCAAACTTCTTAAGACTTGGGGTAAAAAAAAAAAAGAATGTGGATCAACTCTATGGGAAGTAGGACTAAAAAGAAAAATAAAGAAATTTAACTAAGTTTTCTTTGTGACTTCTAAGTGTATATCTTTGCGAGATAAGGAAATGATTCCAGGGGCACAGAAGAGGTATTTTGTTTGTTTATTTATTTATCTTCCAGTTTTATCGAGATATAATTGACATAGAGCATTGTATTAGTTTGTGCTGTACAATATAATGATTTGATACATGAATATATTGTAAAAGGATGACCACAAATAGTCTGGTTAATATTTATCACTTCAAACCATTATAATTTTTTTCTTGTGATAAAAATTTTCAAGATTTACTCCCAGGAACTTTCAAATATAAACATAGTACTGTATAGTCACCAGGCTGTACATTATATCCTCAGAATTTATTTTCTTATAACTAGAGATTTTTACTTTTTGACCAACTTCATGTACTTCCCCAACTCCCCACCCCTACCTCTGGTGGCCATCCATCTGTTTTCTGTTTTCTAAGTTTGGTTTTTTAGATTCTGAATATAATTGAGGTCCTAGAGTATTAGTCTTTCTCCATCTGGTTTTCCTTACTTAGCATAATTCCCTCAAGGTCCATCTGTGTTGTTGTAAACGGCAAGATTTCCTTTTTTATTAGAGTTGAGTGATGTATATATATATGTGTGTGTGTGTGCACGTGTGTATGTGTATGTATGTATGTATATATGTATGTATGTATATATATGTGTATATACATACACATATATAGAAGAAAGTTAATATACTCATCTCTTAATAGACAGATTGTTTCCATTCCTTCAGTTCAGTTCAGTCACTCAGTTGTGCCTGACTCTTGTGACTCCATGGACTGCAACATGCTAGGCTTCCCTGCCCATCACCAACTCCTGGAGCTTACTCAAACTCATGTCCATCAATTCAGTGATGCCATCCAACCATCTCATACTCTGTTGACCACTTCTCCTCCAACCTTCAATCTTTCCCAGTATTAAGGTCTTTTCCAATAAGTCAGTTCTTCACATCAGGTGGCCAAAGGATTGGAGTTTCAGGTTTAGCATCATTACTTCCAAAGAAATCCCAGGGCTGATCTCCTTCAGAATGGATTGGTTGGATCTCCTTGCAGTCCAAGGGACTCTCAAGAGTCTTCTCCAACACCACAGTTCAAAAGCATCAATTCTTTGGTGCTCAGCTTTCTTTATAGTCCAACTCTCACATCCATACGTGACTACTGGAAAAACCATAGCTTTGACTAGATGGACCTTTGTTGGCAAAGTAATGTCTCTGCTTTTTAATATGGTGTCTAGGTTGGTCATAGCTTTTCTTCCAAAGAGCAAGCATCTTTTAATTTCATGGCTGCAGTCATCATCTGCAGTGATTTTGGAGCCCAAGAAAAGAAAGTCTGTCACTGTTTCCATTGTTTCCCCATCTATTTGCTATGAACTGATGGAACCAGATGCCATGATCTTAGTTTTCTGAATGTTGAGCTTTAAGCCAACTTTTTCTGTCTCCTCTTTCACTTTCATCAAGAGGCTCTTTTGTTCTTCTTCACTTTCTGCCATAAGGGTGGTGTCATCTGCATATCTGAGGTTACTGATATTTCTCCCGGTAATCTTGATTCCAGTTTGTGCTTCTTCCAGTCCAGCATTTCGCATGATGTACTCTGCATATAAGTTAAATAAGTAGCCTTAATGTACTCCTTTCTCAATTTGGAACCAGTCTGTTGTTCCATGTCCAGTTCTAACTGTTGCTTCTTGACCTGGATACAGATTTATCAAGAGGCAGGGCAGGTGGTCTGATATTCCCATCTCTTTTAGAATTTTCCAGTTTGTTGTGATCAACATAGTCAAAGGCTTTGGTGTAGCCAATAAAGCAGAAGTAGATGTTTTTCTGGAACTCTCTTGCTTTTTCTAGGATCCAATGGATATTGGCAATTGGATCTTTGGTTCCTCTGCCTTTTCTAAATCCAGCCTGAACATCTGGAGGTTCATGGTTCATGTACTGTTGAAGCCTGGCTTGGAGGATTTTGAGCATTACTTTGCTAGTGTGTGAGATGAGTGTAATTGTGTAGTATTTTGAACATTCTTTGGCGTTGCCTTTCTTTGGGATTGGAATGAAAACTGACTTTTTCCAGTCCTGTGGCCACTGCTGAGTTTTCCAAATTTGTTGACATATTGAGTGCAGCACTTTCACAGCATCATCTTTCAGGATTTGAAATAGCTCAGCTGGAATTCATTCACCTCCACTAGCTTTATTCATAGTGATACTTCCTAAGGCCCACTTGACCTCAAATTCCAGGATGTCTGGCTCTAGGTGAGTGATCACACCATCATGGTTACCTGAATCGTGAAGATGTTTTTTGTACAGTTCTTATGTGTATTCTTGCCACCTCTTCTTAATATCTTCTGCTTCTGTTAGGTCCATACTATTTCTGTCCTTTATTGTGGCCATCTTTGCATGAAAAGTTCCCTTGGTAGCTCTAATTTTCTAGAAGAGATCTCTAGTCTTTCCCATTCTATTGTTTTCCTCTATTTCTTTGCATTGTTCACTGAGAAAGGCTTTCTTATCTCTCCTTGCTATTCTTTGGAGCTCTGCATTCAAATGGGTATATCTTTCCTTTTCTTCTTGCCTTCAGCTTCCATGCCTTAGGTTTTGTAAATAATGCTGCCATGAACATGGGAGTGCAGATATCTCTTTGGGATATTGATTTTGTTTCCCTCAGATATATATCTAAAAGTGGAATTACTAGATCACACGGCAATTCTAGCTTTAATTTTTGAGGGATACAAGAAAGTTAATCTGAAAAGTCTTTGTAACAATTGCAAGTGGAACCCAGGAAAAAATAACAAGGCATATAGGCAGAGAGGTTTGTCTCAGGATAGCAACTTTTGTCTAAAAAACAACAAATAGGGTCTGGTGAAATTGTTAATGTTGTCTTGCCACTATCTAATATAGACAAGTATAACACATACCTCTCTCCTCAACTTTCTAATCTGTGAAAGACAATGGGGACAATAATTTCTAGTTTATAGGCTGACTGTAAATCCTAGAAGAGATAATGCACGCAAACTACCTGGTATACATGTCAGATTAAATCATTATCAACATCACACTCATCATTTCATGTGCAAAATCCTCATAGATTCACCACAACCAAGTAGAACAATATTTTTGGGTGACTTAAGATCATTTATTTTTCTTCACTTGTAAATTTTTGGACTGTGATGCATTTGGAATAAAATGCAAATAAAAGAGATTAAATTATTTTAAATTAGAGTAAAATTAATCTTTTTCCTTTTAGTACTTGGAATGAAGGAATAACAAATTGGTCCTTAGTGCAACTGTTACTTCCCTGCAGTGAATACATCTACAAAGAAAGAAATGAGAAGATGACTATTTGTGTTGGATTTTGATAGATTTTCCCTGGAAAACGAAATGGCAACCCACTCCAGTACTCTTGCCTGAAAAATTCCATGAATGGAGGAGCCTGGTGGGATACAGTTCATGGGGTCACAAAGAGTCGGACACGACTGAGCGACTTCACTTCACTTGATAGATTTTGATCATTGATTAACTGAATGATTGCTTGGTTTATTTAACATTCACACATCTTCGTGTGCTGTGTGTGTTTAGTTGCTTAGTCATGGCCGACTCTTTGTGACCCCATGGACTGTAGCCCTCCAGGTTCCTCTGTCCATGGGGATTCTCCAGGCAATAGTACTGGAGTGGGTTGCCATGACCTCCTCCAAGGGATCTTCCCAACCGAGGGATCAAACCCAGGTCTCCCTCATTGCAGGCAGACTCTTTACCATGTGATCCATCAGGAAAGGCCATACATCTTTACTGAGACACTATATGGGTCAGTGTCTTGGAAGACTAAGGCTTGTCATTTGGACATATCACATTTAAATTCTCTGTTTATTCGAAGTGAAGTACCAGTTTTCATCCATTACACTTAAGACTTAAAAATGTTTTCTCAAAGTGTAAATAGGTTTACTTTTTCTTTTCATTCTAATTAGAATATATATTCATATAGGATTCAAGCAATGAAGAAGAACAAAGATGAAGGACAAATGTCCAATACTACTTCAGCACTCAAAGTAAACCACTGTAAATGTGTGTGTGTGTGTGTTAATCAGTATCCTTTCAAATACTTGTCTTTACAAGTTTCTTCTCAAATCTGGCTGCCCCTAAGAACAGTGGTGAGATTCTCTCACATGTTTGAAGGCGTGTGACACGAAATAGAGTCTTATTTCATATTCCCTGTAGGTTGGACTGATATTTACAGAAAGAAACTATAGAAAAAGATTTCTACCTAATCTAAAGAGATGCCAAAGCCATGTGTTCAAAGGTGGAAAGGTCTACCTTAGTAAGTAGTGAGTTTCTATTGCTGGAAATCTTCAAGCAAATACCAGGAAACACTAATGACTTCACTGTAGAAAGAGAAGATATGAAAAGTTTAAGTCTGCTTCCAACTCAGGAGTCTATAATTTTATGCATGAAACTGTCACAAAATGACCAAAATGTTTGAAAAGATGAGAAAGAAATTTGTCTGAATTTAGCTGTTGAGCCTGGTGCCATGCTTCTAAGCCCATTTGCATGTACTTTATATCCTGCCTTCATTCAACACCAAGTGACGCTTTTGTGACACTAACTGAGTCCCACTGGGACCCAATCTCAGAGCCAGCCTTTCAAGGTCTCTGTATTCACTTATAAGTTTACAACACTTTTTGAAAACAAGAATGTTACATTAAAAACCAAGAAAATGAGAATGTTATATTAAAAACAAGAATGTTATATTAAAAAAAGAACAACAGCAATTATTTTCCAATTAAATCAGAATATCTGGTGGCCTTATTATTAATGACTTTATTACCTGGAGTATCTCATTATCCTCATTAAATATGAAAACTGCCAAGATTATGAATTTGGTAAAAGTCAGCTTGTTATCTGATAATTTACTACATGTAATATACATATTTTAGGAGAATAATCTGAGCATGAATAATATTCATCAAATTTCTGGACATTATCAATACTATTTAGTGGGTTTTCTTTTAAGATTAATGATGAAGAAAAAAGAAATATACTTTAAAATTATTCAGTTGGTGTTAAAGAGTCTTTTAAAATTTAAACTAACTATAAGAAATCAATACAATTACATATTGAGTTTTGTTTTGTTTCTTAAATCAGAGGAATTATTTCTAAAGAAAACATTTCATTTTCAGAGGGTGGGACAGAATAAGTCATGTTTCTAGTTAAGCCTAAAAGAAACACATTATTTATTTATTTATCATAATTCTTAACAAAGTTAGAAATCATTACAACTTTCTGGAAACACAGAATCAGACACTGCCATTCTGGCTGAAAGTGTTGAAATTGCTTGCATCATTAATTGCTCCCTGAAGACATCAGGCAGGTTTGTAACATCATCAATGGGAAAGTAGTGGAGAGTCTATGGAAAGAATTTGGGGATTCAAAGATATTAGGTTTGCTCCCTGGTTCTTGACTTATTGGCTACGTGACTGGACAAATTTTTTTTTTTTATCTCGTGCCTGAACAATTTTTTTTGTCTTTTTGCCTCTGTTTACTTAAATGTAAATTGGAGATAATGACTCACAGCATGGTGAAAGGAAATAGATAATACATCTACAAAGCAGAGTAGAACTCAATCACTTATAGCCAGTATTAACAATAACACTACTTGCATTTGCAAAAATGCATTTATGCTGCCTTCAGGAATAATATTAGTTGTAACTGTGATAACAATATGATACTACTAAATATTAATACTTACAGAATTCTTCTGTAATTTCTAAAACATTTAGCATATGTATTGGAGTTGACAAAAAAGTTTGTTAGGGTTTTTCATAAGCTGTTATGGAAAAATCTGAATGAACTTTTTGACCAACCCAAATAATTTTATTTGATCAAACTACTAGGTAGATAAAGAAATATTATTATTATTAATACTTTACAGGTAAAAACTAAGACTAGATGGATATAAGCTTGGGGAAGATCCCCTGGAGGAGGAAATGGCACCCCATTCCAGTACTCTTGCCTGGAAAAATCCCATTAGCAGAGGAGTCTGGGGGTTACAGTTCATAGGGTTGCAAAAAGTCAGACATGACTGAGCGTGCATGCATGCATAAAGTAAATAAGTCATGGGCAGGTAATGTACAGCTTGTTGGCTTTCATTAATAATATGGAATTGTAAATTTGAAAGTTTGCTAAGAGAATATATCTTAAAAGTTATCATTGGAACTTCCCTGGCAGTCCAGTGTTTAAGACTCTGTGCTTCCAGTGCAGAGGATGCGAGTTCAATCCCTAGTTGGAGTAACTAAGATCCCACATGCCGTGGGGCAACTGAGGCCACACACCACATCTAGAGAAAGCCTAAGTGCTGCAACAAAAGAAGAAAAGCTCTCATCACAAGAAAAAAAAATCGCTTAACTACATGTGGTGGTGGATGCTAAGTAGACTTATTGTAGTGATTATTTTACAGTATATACAAATATCAAATAATGTTGTACACCTGAAACTAATGTGATCCATTATATCCTAAAAAGAAAGAAGAAAAAAACAGGTGTAGTGTTTAAAGACTTTGGAGTTAAGCTTTAGTTCAACTGTCATCTCCACACTTGCCTCAGATTGAGTTTCTTGCTCTTTCTAAGCCTCAGGTTTCTTATTTGGAGGGGGAAATAGTAGCAATGCCCTCAGAAATCTTTAATGTTTTCCCAGTATCCACTGTACAAAGTATGACTGTTTTCACTTATTCAAAGCTCTCACTAAGCTAGTCCCAGTTCACCTTTCTGGGTTTATCTGGCAACACAGATCCCAGCCTTCTAGGGAATCCTTTCCTCAAATACACTATGCACTTAGACACGATTCTGTTCCTACTATTTTCTTTGCTTGACTGTTATTCTTCTTAAGGGAAAAATTTCTACTCATTCATTAGGGTCCAGCTTAAATGACACCCATTCTAAGAATTCTTTCCCAATGCCTGATTTGAAATCACCAGCTCTTCCTTTGCAGAATCATACCTTGTTTGGGCTTCCCTGGTTGTTCAGGGGTAAAGAATCTGCCTGCCAATGCAGGAGACATGAGTTCAATCCCTGGGGCAGGAAGATTCCCCGGAGAAGGAAATGGCAACTAACTCCAGTATTCTTGCCTGGAAAGCCCATCACAGAGGAGTCTGGCAGGCTACAGTCCATGGAGTTGCCAAACAGTCAGACCCAACTTAGCAACTAGACAACAGCAATAATACCTTGTTTATGCCTCTATGATCATTTCTCTCTGCTTGGCTTGTATTATAGTCAGCTGTGCATGTTTGTAGCTCCCTGACTGGACTGTTAGGTCCTTGAACAAGAGACTACATTTTTTTTAATCTTAGTGTCTCAGGCCTTTCCATTTCCTTTCCTTCACTATCACCCCACCCTCCAAGCCAGTGAAGGCTTTGAAGTGTAGACACATAGTAGACATAGAAATATCTTTTAGATCAATTTTAATGACCAAAGTGGAAATAGTACAAATCAGAAATGCAAGGATGTTCAAGGAAGGGATTGAAAGTTCTTACCACAGTGCTAGATATACAGTACACGGTTGTGGCTATACCGGGTATTCATTGCGGCATGCAGGATCTTTAGCTTTGGACTACCAACTCATAGCTGTGGCATGTGGGTTCTAGTTTTCTGAACAGGGATCAAAACCCCAGTCCACTGCGTTGGGAGTATGGAATCTTAGCCAGGGAATTTTCTACAGTACATGTTTCAGCAAATATTTGTTAACTACATTAGGGACTGAAATTGGAAATGATAGTGTTCAAAATTTTGGCATACATGTACTCAGAATGTCCCATACTCCTTCCCAGTAAAAAGTCCCCTGATGCCATTACTGGACACAATATTAAATTGGAGGGGCTATTAGCTTCAGTGGGTACAATACTTCTACTTGTGATAAGTTTGTAAGGTGGCATGAAGGCTTCCCTGCTGGCTCAGATGGTAAAGAATCTGCCTGCAGTGCAGGAGACCGAGGTTCCATCTCTGAGTTGGGACAATCCCTTGGAGAGGAGAATGGGTACTCACTCCAGTATTCTTGCCTGGAGAATTCCATGGACAGAGGAGCCTGGTGGGCTACAGCCCATGGGGTCACAAAGAGTCAGACACAACTGAGTGACTAACACTTTCAATTTCAAGAAGGAAAAACCTTGCCTGTGTTGATTCATTTGTAGAATAACCTTAGCTAGGGATTGGGCTGGCTAAGATGCAATCATCCAGGCTGGCAGAGAGAAGACACCTGTGGTTAACAGGATAGTGTGAGGAACAGAGCAGCCTTTGGCTGCATGGTCTGATTCCTAGCTCTTTCAGTAATACAGCTGTGGAGTCAGAGGCTGATAAAGATGGAAAAAAAAAACACTTCCTTTCCAAGAACGGGTAGCTTTTTCAAGAGAAACAAGTTCTGACCACCTCCTTTTGACTTGCAAGGAAGCTGAACTAGGAGTTATCAGCCCAGCTTCAAGGCATTAAGGCTTGGAAATGCTTTTCTACTTCCTCTCAGGAACACATATCACTAAGACCACAGTTTCCCCATCAATTCTATTTCTCACTCACTCCATCTTTCATTCACCCACTCACCTCTCCTGTCTGCCTGTTATTATGCTGGGCCGCACAGGGATACCGATTGACCTCAAGGAGTGATGCATGCATGTCTCACACCTCAAAGGCTGAAAAACCCCAAAGCACACCTGAGCAGCCTCCCTAGGTCATTCCTGAAAATCTGCCCTGAGCCTTTCAGACAGAGTACAGATCTTCCACTAACGCGCCTCAACCGTACTTAGGCTTATTAAAGCACTGCCGCAAAAGGAGAGTTGTGTTGGACGTTTTAGCCTAACTATGCAAAATGTAGTTTGCTGCCTAAGACTGGCTCATTTGGCAATACATAGTGAACTTTGGGGGCTTCCCTGGTGGCTCAGATGGTAAAGGACCTGCCTGCAGTGCAGAGACCTGGATTCAATCCCTGGGTCGGGAAGATACTCTGGAGAAGGGAATGGCAACCCACTCCAGTATTCTTGCTTGGAAAACTCCATGGACAGAGTAGCCTGACAGGCTACAGTTCATGGTGTTGCAAAGAGACAGATATGACTGAGCGACTATTACTTGTAGACTACTTGCAGTGAATTTCTGAGAAAGTCAGGAGTCTTCTCGCTCACCAGAGGTGTGTTCACCAGTGTCCCACGTGTAAGCAGGCACTTGACAAAGCAAACAAAAAACTGAGGGATCTTTTTTGGTCTCTAGAAGAACTTTCCTTTTAAAAGAGACATCATCTGTTATATCTTCTGCTATTTTCAGAAAGAATGCATACCCAAGGTAGGATAATGATACTGAAAAGTAAATTATTTAAAGACAAATGTGTTCCACTGTGTAGAGAGGAAGGATGAGGTTCTTAAGAGACTACCTGAATATCCAGCTCTCAAATCTATGTTTGGAGTTAAAAGAGGAAGAAGTTCAACACTGAGTGGCTAAATATGTTCTTATATTGAAGTAAGAGGAAAAATAAGGTCAATGAAATTGATTTTCAAGTATCTAATGGAAGTAATCACAAAGAGTTCTGCCCAGTGATGTTGGAGCCATTTATGTTGTGAGTCTTGGATATATTTTGCTATAATATTCAATTCAGTTAAAATGATCATTCATCAAGCACAAGCACAAGATGCCAGTCACTGTGCTAAGTTCTAAGTGCTTAGAAACTGCGTTTCTCATTCCTGTTTCCCTGAGAGAAATTTATAGCATATGGTGAGGCTTTAAATTAATATTTCTTTATTTGCTTGAGCCCTAAAGGAAATCAAATGAAATGATGAAATGCTTACTTGCCCTCTTTTCTAACTTGTGTTGTTTCCACTTGAGAACACTGTAGAGAGGAGAGCATGTTTTAAGATTTTACTACTAGATGTGTCTACACAATTGTACATAGAATCCAACAACTGGAAGAGGCAGAAGAGATCAGGGAGTCAAGAGGATTTCAACTGGGTTCAACAGAGCCCTATCTACAGGAATGACTGTGTGTGTGTGTGTGTGTGAGTGTGTGTGTGTAAGACAGAATTAGGAGCAAGGGGTAGTGAGCTGGGTTTTAAACAGTACAAGACCAGCTACTAGTACAGCCTGAGCTCAAGATCTCTCTTTTGTCTGTCATGCCTATTAGGCTTCTAATTGGAATTTCATTAAAAAATTGTTCTGCTTCTTTAAAAAAAAAAACAATAAACTGCTTCTTCTACATTCTCAAAAGTTATGACACCAAATATGAGGATTTTTCGCCCCACTAATTTTTCAATACCAGCTGGGTGTCCTACAATTCAATGACTCTAAAGATTTTATTTTATTTATTTAAATTTTATTTTATTTTTAAACTTTACAATATTGTATTTGTTTTGCCAAATATCGAAATGAATCCACCACAGGTATACCTGTATTCCCCATCCTGAACCCTCCTCCCTCCTCCCTCCCCATACCCTCCCTTTGGGTCATCCCAGTGCACCAGCCCCAAGCATCCAGTATCGTGCATCGAACCTGGACTGGCGACTTGTTTCATACATGATATTATACATGTTTCAATGCCATTCTCCAAAATCTCCCCACCCTCTCCCTCTCCCACAGAGTCCATAAGACTGATCTATATATCAGTGTCTCTTTTGCTGTCTCGTACACAGGGTTATTGTTACCATCTTTCTAAATTCCATATATATGCGTTAGTATACTGTATTGGTGTTTTTCTTTCTGGCTTACTTCACTCTGTATAATAGGTTCCAGTTTCATCCATCTCATTAGAACTGATTCAAATGTATTCTTTTTAATGGCTGAGTAATACTCCATTGTGTATATGTACCACAGCTTTCTTATCCATTCATCTGCTGATGGGCATCTAGGTTGCTTCCATGTCCTGGCTATTATAAACAGTGCTGAGATGAACATTGGGGTACACGTGTCTCTTTCCCTTCTGGTTTCCTCAGTGTGTATGCCCAGCAGTGGGATTGCTGGATCATAAGGCTCTAAAGATTTTAAAAAGCTCTCATAATCCTAAAGGACCCATACAGGATCTAAAATACCAGAATTATTATCTGGGTGCAGAATTATTTCTCTTCACTACTTCAGATTTTCTCTTGACATTTTTATTGGCTGATGGGAGGGGTTTGTCATTATGTTAGATTTTGATTGGCTGCAAAGAAAAATCTAAAATAACAGTGGTTTAAAAAAATCATAAGTATTTCTCTTCTACTCATATAAACTCTGTATGTAGTCAGTCCAGGCATCCTGATCTGGCCACTTCTTGATCATCAGTGATTGATGCTATTTTTAGCTGTCATTCTTGGCATACTAAATTCATGGCTCAATATGGTTGCTTGAGTTCTAGCCACTGATGTGCATGCCCTTTCCTGCTTTCATATAATTGGCCAGAGTTGAGTCTCACATGGCCACACCTAACTGGACAGAGCTGGAAATGCAGTATTCAAATTTTCTCAGCTAATCATCAGGATTCTATTATAAAGAAGAGGAGAGTAGAAATTAGAAAACAACTGGCAATCTCTGCCACAAAGAATGGTTCCTTATTTTATCTACCTTTAAAATTATTTTTTAATTTAATTTAATTTTTTGATATAAAATTATTTTAAAATTTGATATTTACTGAAACTTATTTGACATGTAACAAGGTAAAATTTAAGGTGTACATGTTAATTTGCTCCATTTATATATAATGATATGAGTGCCATTGAAGCACTCATTAACACCTCTATCACATTACATAACTATCAAATTTTTTTAGTGGTTGTAATAACTCAGTTCTAGTATCCTGGCAAGTTTGATGATTATGATACAATATGGTTGTCTATATTCACTATACTGTGTATTAGATCTCTAGAGCTTATTTACTACCTGTTGCAAGTTTGTATCCTTAGACATCTCTCCCTCCTCCCCACCATCCCTTGGTAAACCACCATTTTACTCTCTGTTTCCATGAGTTTATCTACTTTAGATTTCACATATAAGTGGTATCATACCATATCTTTCTCTCTCTTATATCTCATTTAACACAATGTCCATAGGGTCTATCCAAGTTGCAACAAATGGCAGGATGTCTTTCTTTCTCGTGGCTATACTACATAATTTTCTAACTGTCTTTTATATGTATTGATTATTTTATATCAAAGAATCTATCAAGTGTCGACCTGAGTATCATACTTATTATATTATTTCACTATATACTGTATTATTATTACATTACTAAGAATAAGAGAAGATGGATATTAAATGATTAACTATATTATGTTGTACTTAAAATTAAGTACCTTGCTTTTAAACTACTTTTATATAAGACCCAGATTCCAAATGGCCAAATTGTGACTAATGGGACTTTAGCCATTTTTCTTTGCTGTCATCACTTAGAGAAATAGGAATGTGTTGAGAATTTAGACTTATCATAGCTATTAAATATGTATGACTTATACCACATAATGAATACTGTTTAATTATATACAGCCTATAACATTTTTATTGATGAGTCAAGATTTCCCTTTAATGCCTCTTAGAGTGTCTTACATGTATATGATACATAATCAAAGAGTGCTGAATTGAATTCACTTTCACTGCTCTGTGGAATTTATTTGCCTGATAAAGACTCAACTTATGTTGGTGTCCAATTAGTCTCAAGACATTGTTACTCTCAGATCAGATCAGTCGTTCAGTCGTGTCCGACTCTTTGTGACCCCATGAATCGCAGCACGCCAGGCCTCCCTGTCCCTCACCAACTCCCGGAGTTCACTCAGACTCACGTCCATCGAGTCAGTGATGCCATCCAGCCATCTCATCCTCTGTCGTTCCCTTCTCCTCCTGCCCCCAATCCCTCCCAGCATCAGAGTCTTTTCCAATGAGTCAACCCTTCGCATGAGGTGGCCAAAGTACTGGAGTTTCAGCTTTAGCATCATTCCTTCCAAAGAAATCGCAGGGCTGATCTCCTTCAGAATGGATTGGTTGGATCTCCTTGCAGTCCAAGGGACTCTCAAGAGTCTTCTCCAACACCACAGTTCAAAAGCATCAATTCTTCGGTGCTCAGCCTTCTTCACAGTCCAACTCTCACATCCATACATGACCACAGGAAAAACCATAGCCTTGACTAGATGGACATTTGTTGGCAAAGTAATGTCTCTGCTTTTGAATATTGTTACTCTAGCTCTTATTTAATTTGATTGTATTGGATGGTTGTGGTTGCTGTGATGCATAGAAGGTACTGAAGGGAATCGGGTAAATTCCTAAATATGCAAGTGTTTTGCCTCAGACAGTGGCCATACCTGCACCTTCAGGGACTGGGAAATCCTCCATAATATGCCAGTGCATAGAGATCATGCAAATTACCTCTAAAGTGGATGATAAGAATTAATTTATCATGAAATCCATTCAGTTCAGTTCAGTTCAGTTCAGTCGCTCAGTCGTGTCCGACTCTTTGCCACCCCATGGATTGCAGGACACCAGGCCTCCCTGTCCATGACCAACTCCTGGAGTTCACTCAAACTCATGTCCATCAAGTCAGTGATGCCATCTAGCCATCTTATACTCTGTCATCCCCTTCTCCTCCTGCCCCCAATCCCTCCCAGCATCAGAGTCTTTTCCAATGAGTCAACTCTTTGCATGAGGTGGCCAAAGTACTGGAGTTTCAGCTTTAGCATCATTCCTTCCAAAGAACACCCAGGACTGATCTCTTTTAGAATGGACTGGTTGGATCTCCTTGCAGTCCAAGGGACTCTCAAGAGTCTTCTCCAACACCACAGTGAAAAAGCATCGGTGAAAAAATGCTTCGGTGAAAAGCATCAGTGAAAAAATTCTTCGGTGCTCAGCTTTCTTCACAGTCCAACTCTCACATCCATACATGACCACTGGAAAAACCATAGCCTTGACTAGACGGACCTTTGTTGGCAAAGTAATGTCTCTACTTTTTAATGTACCATCTAGGCTGGTCATAACTTTCCTTCCAAGGAGTAAGTGTCTTTTAATTTAATGGCTGCAATCACCATCTGCAGTGATTTTGGAGCCCCCCAAAAATAAAGTCGGACACTGTTTCCACTGTTTCCCCATCTATTTGCCATGAAGTGATGGGACCAGATGCCATGATCTTCGTTTTCTGAATGTTGAGCTTTAAGCCAACTTTTTCACTCTCCACTTTCACTTTCATCAAGAGGCTTTTCAGTTCCTCTTCACTTTCTGCCATAAGGGTGGTGTCATCTGCATATCTGAGGTGATTGATATTTCTCCCCGCAATCTTGATTCCAGCTTGTGCTTCTTCCAGCCCAGCGTTTCTCATTATGTACTCCACATAGAAGTTAAATAAGCAGGTGACAATATACAGCCTTGACATACTCCTTTTCCTATTTGGAACCAGTCTGTTGTTCCATGTCCAGTTCTAACTGTTGCTTCCTGACCTACATACAGGTTTCTCAAGAGGCAGGTCAGGTCGTCTGGTATTTCCATCTCTTTCAGAATTTTCCACAGTTTATTGTGATCCACACAGTCAAAGGCTTTGGCATAGTCAATAAAGCAGAAATAGATGTTTTTTCTGGAACTCTCTTGCTTTTTCCATGATCCAGCAGATGGTGGCAATTTGATTTCTGGTTCCTCTGCCTTTTCTAAAACCAGCTTGAACATCTGGAAGTTCATGGTTCACGTATTGCTGAAGCCTGCCCTGGAGAATTTTGAGCATTAGTAGTGTGTGAGATAAGTGCAATTGTGCAGTAGTTTGAGCATTCTTTGGCATTGCCTTTCTTTGGGATTGGAATGAAAACTGACCTTTTCCAGTCCTGTGGCCACTGCTGAGTTTTCCAAATTTGCTGGCATATTGAGTGCAGCACTTTCACAGCATCATCTTTCAGGATTTGAAACAGCTCAACTGGAATTCCATCACCTCCACTAGCTTTGTTCGTAGTGATGCTTTCTAAGGCCCACTTGACTTCACATTCCAGGATGTCTGGCTCTAGGTGAGTGATCACACCTTGGTGATTATCTTGGTCATGAAGATTTTTTTGTACAGTTCTTCTGTGTATTCTTGCCACCTCTTCTTAATATCTTCTGCTTCTGTTAGGTCCCAACCATTTCTGTCCTTTATTGAGCCCATCTTTGCATGAAATTTTCCCTTGATATCTCTAATTTTCTTGAGGTCCATTACTCAGTGCAATTACCATATTTATGATAGTTTTTAATGTTATTTAATCCTTCCCAGCTGTCATTATGATAATATATGATAAGAATGTGTTTGACTATTTTCTTATTATCTGAGCTGTTGCTTAGCTTTGCTGTTATTTACCTTTTAAAAACTGGACATAAAATTGCAATGAGACTCTCCACTGACTATGTGTGATTAGAAGTAATACTACAGAACAACACTTACAATCAATATTAGATTTAATTTGGCTTTTAGATGTATATTCTTAGATGTATATTCTTGACTTGTTCTGGATTATGATGGGCTTCTTTTATGAGTCAGCTTGGGCACTGTTTCAGCTTCCTCTTGATCTTTGCAATGCATTAAACTGGAAAACACTGTATTTATTTAATGCTATCAGCATGTGTTTGGCTCTTAGTCTCTACTTTTATTAAAGGCTAGGGTGATAATTAAACAGGCTACAACTTAGGTATTTATTTTAGAACCAGGACCTGTGTGTGAACAAGCTGCCTCTTTTTATGACCTCATGACCATGAGGGAAAATAAGCTTTCTCCTTCACACAGATGCCATGTCAGCTAAGGGAAGAAGGAGCTGGGAGAAGCCAGTAACTGAGCTATCAGGGAAGCCAATAGGTATTTTTTTAATGTCTTAAAAAATATTCTATACAGAACAGAACTTCCTCACAAGTCAACATTCTCTGCTGGCTGGGGCTGGGAGGTGGGACAGTAGAGAATGGGTTCTTAAACTTACAGTTGAAGGTATGCTGTCCGTCTGCTTTCTCAGTTGGCATTAAATCTCAGTCTCTTTGAGAGACATGTTCTTTCTTCATGGCTTCTCCCATCTCCTTCTTCCATTAGCTGACATGGCATCTGTGTGAAGGAGAAAGCTTATATTCCCTCATGGTCATGAGGGCAGAAAAGAGGCAGCTTGTTCACACACAGGTCGTGGTTCTGTCCACTGGGTCCTCTCTACCCTCCTTAGAGTTGACTTTGGTCTTTCCAGTTGCTGAATAGTTGTTGGCATCCCCCATTGATTCAGGGCTGGTGAAGTCTGTGAACTGTTTCCTCAGCACACTTGAACCCTGTGGTCCTACTTTGCTGACTTGGCCCTATTGTTGTCTCACTGTCACAGCAGACCTTCAAGACTCTGCCACATCCTTCCTCCAGAAACTGTTCAATCCAAAGAACTGCTGTGATGCCAGGGAGTCACTCTGACCCTAAATGTAGCAGCTCCCTGGCAGCCACCTCTGGAGTTCAGCTTTCCTCTCCCTTCCGTGCACCTCAGAGAGATTCTGGGGAGACTTCTTTATCATGTGGGGGCTGAGGGACACTCAGAGAATCATCATGACCTCTTTCTGCCATTCCCTTTCTCCAGAAGTGTCCCTACATGTGTGCCAAGACACGCTCTGAGGCTGTGTCCTCAAAGATTTGTAACCATCCCTTCTTTCTATTTGAGGCTTCTACTCTTTGGTCGGGCTTCCCTGGTGGCTCAGTGGTAAAGAACTTGCCTGCCAGTGCAGGAGACGTGTGTTCAATCCCTGGGTTGGCAAGATCCCCTGGAGAAGGAAATGGCAACCCACTCCAGTATTCTTGCTTGGGAAATCCCATGGACAGAGGAGCTTGGCAGGCTATAGTCAATGGGGTCCCAAAAGAGTCAGACATGACTTAGTGACTAAAACAACACCACAACTCTTCGGTCACCCTCCCAGTTCTCGGGGTTGATGGTGAGACAGTTGCGGTAGAAAAGTAAAGATATCTCTCTTCCTTCTTTTCTGTATCATCCCCTCTTCTTAGCACTGAAAGGACTTTTGTCTTCCTCTAAGCCATTTTCTCCTTCTTAAATTGGTCCCATTTGCCTGGAGCTATGATGATGGCTTCCCCATTGATGCTGTAGGTAAGGAATCTACCTGCCAATACAGGAGACACAACAGACATGGGTTAAATCCCTTGGTTGGGAAGATCCCCTGGAGAAGGAAATGGCAACTCACTCCAGTATTCTTGACCAGAGAATTCCAAGGACAGGGAAGCCTGGTGGCCTCAGTCCATGGGGTCACAAGGAGTGGGACACCACTGAGTGTGCACACACACATGAATGATGGAATGTTTTCCGTGGCTGTGGGGAGGAGATGGGAAGCAGTACTTTCACTGAGCAAAAAAGAAAAATTAAGAGGTATTTGACACTTCAAAGAATATTGTTGTTTCATCAAAATACCTTCCCTATTTTTCTGAACTTCACAGCTTCATTTTTTCCCATCCTTGAAATAGCAAGTTTAAAAAATATTTTCCCTTTAAACTGATGAGTAGGTTGTGAGTTTCTAGGCTACCTTTATTCTTTTCTTAGTAATTTTGAATAGTTAAAATAATTTTGTTATTTTGATCAATCTAAATAGTGTTATTATTTAAATGAATTAGCAACATAACAGATAGCTACAATAGCTAAGCCATACAGTAGTGTATATCCAGCAACAACAAGTTTTCATTATTCAACCCAACAATTATGTGCATTAATAGGCCTCTGGCCAGTTCATGGTCTCCATGACAATAAAACCCAGAAGCCCAGAAATTTTTAGGAACCAGGCTCAGATTTAAGTCTGTGTCCATCCAGACTTTATGTCTATGTGTACATCCTCCTAGTTCTGAGACCCAGGAAACTCCAGATGTGGAATGAACCAACCAAATTCAATAAATTAGAAAGCAGCAAGGAAGGTATAGAGAAGGGTTAGTGTACTGTCTTGCTTATGCCCATCAGTTGTTCTTCATTTTTCACAGTTTACCTTAACAGACCTGGGGAGTATATACAAGATAAGGCAGGATGTGAATTTGACCAGGTGTGCTTGGTTATCACGAAGCTTAAAGAAAAAAATCTCCCTATCTATGATACATAGTGCATCATAAATCAGCCAGCAAATGATAACTAGTGTCACTCTGTGCCATACATCATTATGGGCTCTTTGGCATTAATATTTAGAGCATAGTCCCTGTTTTAAAGAGCCATGGTCTTTTTGAAAAAACCATGCATTCATTCATTCATTCAGCAAATATTTATTGAGTTCATCCTTTGTGCCAAGCACTGTGATATCTAGGCCTGAGGCAGAAACAAAATAGATATGAACCCTGCTTCCACAGAGCTTATAACCAGATGATATTGACACTTCTAAGTGAATTTGACTATGTTCAAATATCCCTGTGTATGTGTGTATGAGTTAGTCACTCAGTCACGTCTGACTCTTTGCGAACCCATGGACTGTAGCCTGCCAGGCTCCTCTGTTCATAGGGTTCTCTAAGCAAGAATACGGGAGTGGGCTGTCATGCCCTCCTCCAGGGGATCTTCCTGATTCAAGGACGGAACTTGTGTCTCCTGCATTGCAGGCAGATTCTTTACTCTTTGTGCTATTGGGAAGCCCCCAAATATCCCTAATTCTAGCCAAAAGGAAGACTCTTGCAGTCCAGTCACAAATGATGTTCTCAAAGTGGGAGGCAAGGTGTAAGACTGTAATAATTTTTCTAGCAAGTCTGTATGATTATACACATTGCCGTAAATGTACCTGGTAGAATAACTTGATGGAGGGAAAGTTTCTCCTAAGTTCGCACCAGAGACAGATGTATAGTTAAGCTAGTGAAGCTCAGGCCTCAAAACCTTTCAAATCACAGGTCTTTTCCTAGGTCCTGGGCCTAGTTTTACATGTATTTAACTAAAGAAAGCTGTATGTTCTTCAGATTCTGCAAGCCTGGATCTAGTTCTATCTGGTGTGGGTCCCAGGTATTCATGAAGAAAGTGGGGTTTGACATAGTTCTTGAAAGAAAATTAAGCTGTGCGTATGCACCAAAAGAATGGGAGTCCATTCAGAGTGAGGAGAACTGTAGGGAAAGTGTATAGGGTGAACTGGAGGGCAGTGAGTTGATTAATTAATGGGCAGTATAATTGCTAAATATAGGGATCCGATTACCAAGTCAACTAAGGTGTCTTCAGGGACCAATGCTGTCCTTTAGTTTCTTTGGGATGTAAGCAATGGAGTGCCACTCAGGTTAACTCAAGCAACGGGAGGTTTATTTTAATGGGATATCATGGCCTGGAGTAAGTAGGCTGAAGTTGGAGGGTGGATCACTATCCAGAGAATCAACTGTTGAAATAAATGAAAGCCTTGCTAGTCTTCTACCATCTCTGGATCTAGCTATTTTCTACCTGTTTGATTGTGTTTCCATTTCCAACTGCCGAGTCTTTCTCTCTCCGGTCAATATAACTTCTTAACTTTATAATTTTTGCTTACTTACCATATCTGCTTCCTCCTGGTGCTGGTCTTGCTGCTAACTTCCTTATTTTCTCAACATTTCCAAATTCAGATTCTCAAGAGAATTCTCAAGAGAGCAAATATCTGCTCTGTCAATTCATTGTTCCTTGACTGGCAAGGCAATGTCTTAGGTTTTATGCCTTGTCCAACTGAGTATGCCTGGGATAAATATAATCCCTGTACAAAATATGGTGTCCTGTGGATGCCCCTTCCATGGTATTGTGTGCTGAAGAACTTCCCTTACAAGGGTCTGTAGGTGCAGCTGGTATAAAGAATCACATGTCTAATGTAGCTGAAATATTGGGTTGGCCAAAAAGTTTGTTCAGGCTTTTCCATAACATCTTATGGAAGAAGCCAATAGATTTTTTGGTTGATCCAATAGTAATAGCTAATACTACCTGAGAGCTTACCTTGTGTCATTGTGTTAGGCTCTGTTCTAAGGACTTCCCATACATTCTCCCTTTTAATCCTACTGATAATATTATGGGCTAGAACTACTAATGTTCCCATTTAACTGAGGAAACTCAGTTCAGTTCAGTTCAGTTCATTTGCTTAGTCGGGTCCAGCTATTTGTGACCCCATGAATCGCAGCACGCCAGGCCTCCCTGTCCATCACCATCTCCAGGAGTTTACCCAAACTCATGTCCATCGAGTCAGTGATGCCATCCAGCCACCTCATCCTCTGTTGTCCCCTTCTTCTCCCGCCCCCAATCCCTCCCAGCATCAGGGTCTTTAACAATAAGTCAACTCTTCGCATGAGGTGGCCAAAGTATTGGAGTTTCAGCTTCAGCATCAGTCCTTTCAACTGAGGAAACTAATGCCCTGCAAATTCAAGTAATTTGCTCAAGATCACACAGCTGATAACTAGTGGAACCAGGATTCTAACCAGGTATATATATTTTTTTTCGATAATGAATTTTTTTTTTATTGAGGTGTAGTTGATTTACAATGTTGTGCCAATCTCTGCTGTACAGCAAAGTGACTCAGCTATTTTAAAGCTTTTTTAAGCTATTTTTTCCATTGTGGAAAGCTATTTTTTCCATTATGGTTTATTACAGGATATTGAATAAATCCTCTGTGCTATATATATTAAGACCTTGTCGTTTAACCGTTCTAAATGTAATAGCTTGCATCTACCAACCCCAAACTCCCTGTCCACCCCTCTACCTCTCTCTCTCTCTACTTTGGCAACCACAAGTCTGTTTTCTATGTCTATGAGTCTGTTTCTGTTTTAGAATTCACTTTTTTTCTATACCATAGGCTGAATGTGGGATTTTATGAGGGTCGAGTTATAGCAGAGACTAGAGACACGGAAATCAGTTAGGAGATGAAAGAAGGTTGCAGTGACCCTGTGGGTAGGTAAGTGAAGAGGAGCTAAGAAAGATGCAGTATGGTTAGGGAAGAAAGGATTTCTCAAATACATTAAAAATAAAAAACAAAAATCACTTACATTTGGTGATAAGTTTGAATTGGAATTTTGAAATAAGAATTTGAGTAAAATGTCCTCCTAGTGAAAAACAACTATTTATTTTTGTTTGTTTTGTTTGGAAAAGAGATTTAAATTTTCCTAGCAGTGGAAAACTGACTAATTGGCTATTTGAAAGTATAGTATCCAAAGATTTTATCAACTGCTATGGGAGAAACTATTACACTCTTCTCACAGAGAAGTAGTATGCAGTTAAAATTTCTCTGCCCTGAAATATTCCCCATAAAAGGCTCGCCAGGCTTTTAGGGTATTGAGAAATTCCTGTAATTCATTTATATAATGCAGGCCAGATTTCTGAAGGGACAACCTTCCCCCTTAATTTTTCCCTTTGTTGGTAGCATGAAGTAAAATTTCTGGGATGAGGTACAACTTCAGTGTATTTCAACTTCTCAGAGTCTCCTGAGGGGCCAGCTGTGAAAGCAGATGAGCCAGGCACTGTAACAGGAGTGGGAGGGAGTAGATAGTATTCCAAGAGCCAGAGACTGGAGCAACTATTGCTAGGTGTAGTCTGGAATGCTCCTCTCAGAAGGGATTTTTAACATTTAGCCTTCCTTCCTATACGAGGTTTTTGACTACCAATTATCAGTTTGTAACCCCCCCAAATTGTGGCAAGGTCTTAGACTTCTTTGAGGTGGGTAGCTGTTCTGTCTCTCCCACTGCTGCTCAGCTCTAACTCAATCTTAGTCCCCAGACAAAATACCCATAATTGCAAACTGTACTTGTGCTTTTCTGCTTCTTGTACAGAAAGCCTCTTTTTTCAAGCTTTTCTCCTCCTCCTCTACCAGTTCTTCTTTTTACACCCTATACCTCTTAATGAAACCTCAGTCTCTCCTCCCAAAAAATCACTTTTAATTCTCCCCCCTCTGAATTCTTCCATGGTGGCTCAGCTGGTAAAGAATGTTCCTGCAATGTGGGAGATCTGGGTTCAATCCCTGGGTTGGGAAGATTCTCTGGAGAAGGGAATGGGCATCTACTCCAGTATTCTGGCCTGGAGAATTCCACGGACTTTTGGACATGGACATGACTGAGCGACTTTCACTTTCACTTCTGAATTTTTGGGGTTTCTACAATCTGTACTATTTTAAGGAAAACAGTGTGAACTATAAGATCTATTTTTTTAAAACATTTAGTTTTAGAAGGGGAAATAGGCAGAACGCATTTTAAAGATTAGGTTAAAATAGAAGCATTGAAGAGTCACGTAGGCAAGTTTCAGTGTCATAGTTTTGGACTGAAAGGCTATGAAAACCCAGAAGATGAAGTTCTCCTAAAGAGAAGATGGTCAGACAGTAGAGTCTTCAGTGTATTCCTAGTTGCACCAAGTCTCATGGAGAACGTGAGGACCTTTATTAGAAAGAGAGGCACTGGGACACCTCTTTCATTTCTTTGAGAAGAAGGCAATGAAAAGAAAGAAAGCTTTGAAGAGTAAGAAGCAAAACTGTTTCTTCTTCTTGATAGCATGGAATCACAGGACCTGTAATAGAAACGATGCCTCTCACAGGGACCAGAAAGTATGTAATGACAGTAGATAATGCAGCAGTGGTGTGCATTTTCTCAGAATGTTGCCGAAGTTTCCCTATCTTTATCTCTTATACAGAATAATTAATTGATTCCTGGGAGCAAAGTCCCAGTTTCTAGTCCTGGATATAGCTAGCTCTAGACTTGAGCAAGTTACTTAACTTGTTGAGCTTCCATTTTTTTGTCTATAAAATGGAAATAATATCCACCCATTTTCAGGCACTATGTGTAAAAACACATAGAAGTCATCCATTTAAACATTCAATAGTAATTAAGTTGCATTGTGGCAGGCTCTGATCTAGTCACTGAAAGTGCATCAGTGAACAAAAACAGAGAGAAATCTCTGTCCTTGTGGAACTACTGACTAGTATAACCAGCAAGATCATATTTTAGTTTTTCACTCTGCTCAGTTATCCACAAGGCAGGGCTTCCCTGGTGGCTCAGTGGTAAAGAATCTGCCTGGATTATGGGAGAATGGGGTTTGATCCTTGGGTCAGGACGATTCCCTAGAGAAGGAAATGGCAAGCTGCTCCAGTGTTCTCACCTTGGAAATCCTGTGGACAGAGGAGCCTGGCGAGATACAGTCCATGGGGTTGCAAAGAGTCAGACACAACTGAGTACCTGAGCAATCTGTTATTCACATCTTTCTTTTTTGATAAAACAAGTGTTTGCTGAATAACTGCTATACTCTAGGAGTGTTTACAAGTGAATCAAATATTTAGATTGATTATTGAGGCTTATGATGGAACAGAAATAAGGAAGCTGGATTCCAGATAGGACTTTGCTGCAAACTAGCTCTGTGTTCTTGCCTGGAGAATCCCCATGGACAGAGGAACCTGGTGGCTACAGTCCATGGGGTTGCAAAGAGTCAGACACAACTCAGCAACTAAGCACAGCAGAGCTCTGTGGCTATAAAAAATAACTTTGACATGTATTTGCTTTGCAGCATTCTAAAAGTAGGAAGTCAAGAAACACCTGGGGTAACAGGCAAATTTGGCCTTGGAATATGGAATGAAGCAGGGCAAAGGCTAATAGAGTTTTGCCAAGAGAACACACTAGTCATAGCAAACACCCTCTTCCAACAACACAAGAGAAGACTCTACACATGGACATCACCAGATGGTCAACATTGAAATCAGATTGATTATATTCTTTGCAGCCAAAGATGGAGAAGCTCTATACAGTCAGCAAAAACAAGACCAGGAGCTGACTGTGGCTCAGATCATGAACTCCTTATTGCCAAATTCAGACTTAAATTGAAGAAAGTAGGGAAAACCACTAGACCATTCAGGTATGACCTAAATCAAATCCCTTATGATTATACAGTGGAAGTGAGAAATAGATTTAAGGGCCTAGATCTGATAGATAGAGTGCCTGATGAGCTATGGACAGAGGTTCATGACATTGTACAGGAGACAAGGATAAAGACCATCCCCATGGAAAAGAAATGCAAAAAGGCAAAATGGCTGTCTGGGGAGGGCTTACACATAGCTGTGAAAAGAAGAGAAGAGAAAGCAAAGGAGAAAAGGAAAGATATAAGCATCTGAATGCAGAGTTCCAAAGAACAGCAAGGAGAGATAAGAAAGCCTTCTTCAGCGATCAATGCAAAGAAACAGAGGAAAACAACAGAATGGGAAAGATGAGAGATCTCTTCAAGAAAATTAGAGATGATACTGGAGCCTATTATACAGAGTGAAGTAAGCCAGGAAGAAAAATACCAACAGAGTATATTAACACATATGTATGGAATTTAGGAAGATGGTAACAACAGCCCTGTATGAGAGACAACAAAAGAGACACAGATGTATAGAACAGTCTTTTGGACTCTGTGGGAAAGGGAGAGGGTGGGATGATTTGGGAGAATGGCATTGAAACATGTATAATTTCAAATATGAAACGAATCACCAGTCCAGGCTCGATGCATGATATAGGATGCTTACGGCTGGTGCACTGGGATGACCCAGAGGGATGGTATGGGGAGGGAGGAAGGTGGGGGGTTCAGGATGGGGAACATGTGTGCACCCGTGGCGGATTCATGTTGATGTATGGCAAAACCAATACAATATTGTAAAGTAATTAGCCTCCAATTAAAATTAATAAGTTTATATTTAAAAAAAGAAAATTACAGATACCAAGGGAATATTTCAGGCAAAGACGGGCTCGAGAAAGGACCGAAATGGTATGGACCTAACAGAAGCAGAAGATATTAAGAATAGGTGGTAAGAATACACAGAAGATTGTACAAAAAAGAGCTTCATGACCTAGATAATCACGGTAGTGTGATCACTCACCTAGAGCCAGACATCCTGGAATGTGAAGTCAAGTGGGCCTTAGAAAGCATCACTAGGAACAAAGCTAGTGGAGGTGATAGAATTCCAGTTGAGCTATTTAAAATCCTGAAAGATGATGCTGGGAAAGTGCTGCACTCAATATGCCAGCAAATTTGGAAAACTCAGCAGTGGCCACAGGATTGGAAAAGGTCAGTTTTCATTCCAATCCCAAAGAAAGGCAATGCCAAAGAATGCTCAAACTATTGCACAATTGCACTCATCTCACATGCTAGTAAAGTAATGCTCAAAATTCTCCAAGCCAGGCTTCAGCAATACGTGAACCATGAACTTCCAGATGTTCATACTGGTTTTAGCAAAGGCAGAGGAACCACAGATCAAATTGCCACCATCTGCTGGATCATGGAAAAAGCAAGAGAGTTCCAGAAAAGCATCTATTTCTGCTTTATTGACTATGGCGAAGCCTTTGACTGTGTGGATCACAATAAACTGTGGGAAATTCTGAAAGAGATGGGAATTCCAGACCACCTGACCTGCCTCCTGAGAAACTTGTATGCAGGTCAGGAAGCAGCAGTTAGAACTGGACATGGAACAACAGACTGGTTCCAAATAGGAAAAAGAGTACGTCAAGGCTGTATATTGTTACCCTGATTATTTCACTTCTATGCAGAGTACATCATGAGAAATGCTGGGCTAGAAGAAGCACAAACTGGAATCAAGATTGCTGGGAGATATATCAATCACCTCAGATATGCAGATGACAGCACCCTTATGGCAGAAAGTGAAGAGGAACTAAATGCCTCTTGATGAAAGTGAAAGAGGAAAGTGAAAAAGTTGGCCTAAAGCTCAGCATTCAGAAAACTAAGATTATGGCATCTGGTCCCATCACTTCATGGAAAATAGATGGGGAAACAGTATCAGACTTTATTTTTGGGGGCTCCAAAAGCACTGCAGATGGTGACTGCAGCCATGAAATTAAAAGACGCTTACTCCTTGGAAGGAAAGTTATGACCAACCTAGATAGCATATTCAAAAGCAGAGACATTACCTTGTCAACAAAGGTCCGTCTAGTCAAGGCTATGTTTTTTCCAGTGGTCACATATGGATGTGAGAGATGGACTGTGAAGAAAGCTGAGCACCAAAGAATTGATGCTTTTTCACTGTGGTGTTGGAGAAGACTCTTGAGAGTCCCTTGGACTGCAAGGAGATCCAACCAGTCCATTCTGAAGGAGATCAGCCCTGGGATTTCTTTGGAAGGAATGATGCTAAAGCTGAAACTCCAGTACTTTGGCCACCTCATGCGAAGAGTTGACTCATTGGAAAAGACTCTGATGCTGGGAGGGATTGGGGCAGGAGGAGAAAGATATGACAGAGTATGAGATGGCTGGATGGCATCACTGACTCGATGGACGTGAGTCTGAGTGAACTCCAGGAGTTGGTGATGGACAGGGAGGCCTGGCGTGCTGCAATTCATTGGGTCACAAAGAGTCAGACATGACTGAACAACTGAAGTGAACTGAAGTGAACTGAAATATATATATATTTTTTTCTCCTGGAGTAGGTCAAATTCTGCCCTTACTGACATATGTTTTACTTATTTTTTGACCAGTTAATCCCTTTTTAAACATCATGAAAATACATGCTTTAGATCAGCCCTCATCAGAATGATTTGTTCATTCCAAATTAGTGAAGTTTCATTATACTGTATAAAAAGAGGTACAATCCTGTAATTATTATATTTTAGCATGTAGCATAGGTGTATCTAGCTCAAGTATTACAATACAGAGATGATATGTGTGTAAGTTGCTAAGTGTCTCTTTGTGACGTCATGCAGTGTAGCCCACCAGGCTCCTCTGTCCATGGTATTCAGGCAAGAATACTTGAGTGGGTTGCCATTCTCTTTGCCAAGGGTTCATCCCAACCCAGAAATTAAATCCAGAACTCCTGGTTGCAGGCAGAGTCTTTACTGTCTGAGCCACCAGGAAGTCCAGCAGAGATGACAGTCAATACAAAAGTTTCCTAGAGACTAGTTTTACTGTCATATGATTGAAATCCAATGGATCAGAAACAGTGTGGGACTGTAGAGTGTGGCTACCATGTATTCTGGAACCAGACTGTCTGCATTGGAATCTAAGCTTTGCCTCTTAATTATGAGTGATCCTGGATAAGTTATGTAATGTCTCTGTGGCTAAGTTTCCTCATCTGTCAAGTGGAGATGATAGTAGTGTCAACTTCAAAGAGTAAAATGAATGAGCACTTGTCAGATGTTCAGAATAGTGCCTGACAAAGCAAGATAACTTAATGATTTGGGGTTGTCATTGAGGAGGGAGTTGAAAGGAGAGGAAGTAAGTGGCAGATATATCATGTAGAGAAGCTGGTCATAAAGGGAGCGAAAAATTGGGCCACACTTAGAGAAAGGGGAAGGGGCAAACAATCAAGAACAGGCGTTTGTGTGAATTTTATTTCCCAAGATAAGGGGAGCCTATGCATATTCAAAGCAGTGGATTAGAGCCAACGAGCAGAAGGATGGAAGATAAAGGGTTAGCCACAGGGACAGTGTGATCTATAACAAGGTCACAGAGGTGTATGCTTGCTAAGTTGCTTCAGTCACATCCAACTCTTTGCAGCCCTATGAACTGTAGCCTGCCAGGATCCTCTCCCAATGGGATTCTCCAGACAAGAATACTGGAATGGGTTGCATGTTCTCCTCCAGGGGATCTTCCCAATCCAGAGATCAAACCCTCATTTCTTACGTCTACCTGCATTGACTGGCCAGGTTCTTTACCACTAGTGCCACCTGGGAAACTCAGTTAGAGGTGATGGGAGGTAAATAATTATCAAATAGATTTCTCTGTGTTCCTCTGGAATTCAGTTAGCCTTTCAGTTCAGTTCAGTTCAGTTCAGTCGCTCAGTCATGTCCAATTCTTTGCAACCCGATGAATTACAGCATGCCAGGCCTCCCTGTCCATCACCAACTCCCGGAGTTCACCCAAACTCATGTCCATCGAGTTGGTGATGCCATCCAGCCATCTCATCCTCTGTTGTCCCCTTCTCCTCCTGCCCCCAATCCCTCCCAGCATTAGGGTCTTTTCCAATGAGTCAACTCTTTGCATAAGGTGGCCAAAGTATTGGAGTTTCAGCTTTAGCATCAGTCCTTCCAAAGAACACCCAGGACTGATCTCCTTTAGAATGGACTGGTTGGATATCCTTGAACACAGGCATCAGGCATTCTTAGGCAAAACATAAACAGCCAAGGGCCACCAACAAGCCATGGCAGCAGACCCAACAACTGGACTGTGTTCATGTGTCTGGATTGACCACTTATAAATCAATCTTTTTACCACAGTTGCCACAAGAAATTAATTTGGTCCAAGAGTCAAATTCAAAATGAAGGTCAAGCTCTCTCTCTCTCTCACACACACACAGAGTCTTCTCTACTTTAACTGGAATCTTTTAAAAGCCTTGTAATAAGGCTGAGTAAAGGAACTGCTTTAACTGAAATCTTGTGTTTTGTATTCAGAGAGAGCACCAGCTTTACTAGCAACTTCATATTGTATATATTTTTCAATTTGGGAAGAACACACAGAGCTATAAGCTTAGCTGAAACAAGCAGAAAAGGACTTATTTTGAGCTGGTATGTCTTTGGCAGCATTAAGGACAGCACCTTCATGGCAGTAAGAACTAAGATGTCTTAAAGAGGCCCATTAGCACTTTTACATTCTACAGTATCCTGAAAGACTCTTGTATTGATGTGAATGAAAGTCAATGTGTTAAAGGAGTAAAGCATTAAGTGGAATTAAACATAAAAGAGTTTGGCATTGCCTGACATTGGCATTAAATAGAATTAAATGTAAAAGTTAGTTAGGCATTGCCTGACATTAAGTGTTTCTATCTTTTCTCCCTCCCAGCCAAGGTAATTTCCTTTTAAGTATTGGTTCTCAATATAGATTAAGAAGTTTTATCCCTAGCTAAGGGGATTCCAATAGGAAAAGGAGTACATCAAGGCTGTATACTGTCATCCTGCTTATTTAACTTATATGCAGAGTACATCATAAGAAATGCTGGGCTGGAAGAGGAAAAGCTGGAATCAAGATTGCTGAGAGAAATATCAATCACCTCAGATATGCAGATGACACCACCCTTATGGCAGAAAGTGAAGAGGAACTAAAAAGCCTCTTGATCAAAGTGAAAGTGGAGAGTGAAAAAGTTGGCTTAAAGCTCAACATTCAGAAAACGAAGATCCTGGCATCTGGTCCCATCACTTCATGGCAAATAGATGGGGAAACAGTGGAAACAGTGTCAGACTTTATTTTTTTGAGCTCCAAAATCACTGCAGATGGTAACTGCAGCCATGAAATTAAAAGACGCTTGCTCCTTGGAAGGAAAGTTATGACCAACCTAAATAGCATATTGAAAAGCAGAGACATTACTTTGCCAACAAAGGTCCGTCTAGTCAAGGCTATGGTTTTTCCTGTGGTCATGTATGGATGTGAGAGTTGGACTGTGAAGAAAGCTGAGTGCTGAAGAATTGATGCTTTTTCACTGTGGTGTTGGAGAAGGCTCTTGAGAGTCCCTTGGACTGCAAGGAGATCCAACCAGTCCATTCTGAAGGAGATCAGCCCTGGGATTTCTTTGGAAGGAATGATGCTAAAGCTGAAACTCCAGTACTTTGGCCACCTCATGCGAAGAGTTGACTCATTGGAAAAGACTCTGATGCTGGGAGGGATTGGGGGCAGGAGGAGAAGGGGACGACAGAAGATGAGATGGCTGGATGACATCACTGACTCGATGGATGTGAGTCTGAGTGAACTCCTGGAGTTGGTGATGGACAGGGAGGCCTGGCGTGCTGTGATTCATGGGGTCACAAAGAGTCGGACATGACTGAGCGACTGAATTGAAGCTACTGGAGTAGCTCAGTCATTAAAGAATCTGCCTGCAGTGCAGGAGACCCAGGTTCAATCCCTGGGTTGCGAAGGTCCCCTGGAGAAGGGAATGGCAACCCATTCCAGTATTCTTGCCTGGAAAAACCTATGGACAGAGGAACCTGGTGGGCTACAGTCCATAGGGTTGCAAGAGTCAGACATGACTTAGCAACTAAACCATCAAAGGGATTCCAGACATCCGTAACAGTAATGAAGAAGATTATTTTCTACAGGACACTCTGCTGAACAGAGCTCCCCAATCTACACATATGGGCAGCCTCCTTCACTACCAGCTAAACTTAAAGAAGTGAAAATGAAAGTCATTCAGTCATGTCTGACTCTTTGCAACCCAGGCAAGAATACTGGAGTGGGTAGCCTTTCCCTTCTCTAGGGGATCTTCCCAACCCAGGGGATCGAACCCAGATCTCCCACATTGCAGGCGGATTCTTTACCAGCTGAGCCACAAGGAAAGCCCAAGAACACTGGAGTGGGTAGCCTATCACTTCTCCAGCAGATCTTCCCAACACAGGAGTCGAACTGGGGTCTCCTGCATCGCAGGTGGATTCTTTACTAACTGAGCTGTCAAACTTAACTTGCTGTCAAACTTATTTCAAATCCTGAAAGATGATGCTGTGAAAGTGCTACACTCAATATGCCAGCAAATTTGGAAAACTCAGCAGTGGCCACAGGACTGGAAAAGGTCAGTTTTTATTCCAATCCCAAAGAAAGGCAATGCCAAAGAATGCTCAAACTATTGCACAATTGCACTCATCTCACATGCTAGTAAAGTAATGCTCAAAATTCTCCAAGCCAGGCTTCAGCAATACGTGAACCATGAACTTCCAGATGTTCAAGCTGATTTTAGAAAAGGCAGAGGAACCAGAGATCAAATTGCCAACATCCGCTGGATCATGGAAAAAGCAAGAGAGTTCCAGAAAAGCATCTATTTCTGCTTTATTGACTATGGTGAAGCCTTTGACTGTGTGGATCACAATAAACTGTGGAAAATTCTGAAAGAGATGGGAATACCAGACCACCTGACCTGCCTCTTGAGAAATCTGTATGCAGGTCAGGAAGCAACAGTTAGAACTGGACATGGAACAACAGACTGGTTCCAAATAGGAAAAGGAGTATGTCAAGGCTGTATACTGTCATCCTGCTTATTTAACTTCTATGCAGAGTACATCATGAGAAATACTGGACTGGAAGAAACACAAGCTGGAATCAAGATTGCAGGGAGAAATATCAATAACCTCAGATATGCAGATGACAGCACCCTTATGGCAGAAAGTGAAGAGGAACTAAAAAGCCTCTTGATCAAAGTGAAAGAGAAGAGTGAAAAAGTTGGCTTAAAGCTCAACATTCAGAAAACTAAGATCATGGCATCTGGTCCCATCACTTCATGGCAAATAGATGGGGAAACAGTGGAAACAGTGTCAGACTTTATTTTTTTGAGCTCCAAAATCACTGCAGATGGTGATTTCAGCCATGAAATTAAAAGACGCTTACTCCTTGGAAGGAAAGTTATGACCAACCTAGATAGCATATTCAAAAGCAGAGACATTACTTTGCCAACAAAGGTTCATCTAGTCAAGGCTATGGTTTTTCCAGTGGTCATGTATGGCTGTTAGAGTTGGACTGTGAAGAAGGCTGAGCACCGAAGAATTGATGCTTTTTCACTGTAGTGTTGGAGAAGACTCTTGAGAGTCCCTTGGACTGAAGGGGATCCAACCAGTCCGTTCTGAAGGAGATCAGCCCTGGGATTTCTTTGGAAGGAATGATGCTAACTCTGAAACTCCAGTACTTTGGCCACCTCATGCGAAGAGTTGACTCATTGGAAAAGACTCTGATGCTGGGAGGGATTGAGGGCAGGAGGAGAAGGGGATAACATGGCTGAATGGCATCACTGACTCGATGGACGTGAGTCTGAGTGAGCTCTGGGAGTTGGTGATCTACAGGGAGGCCTGGGGTGCTGCGATTCATGTGGTCACAAAGAGTCGGACAGGACTGAGAGACAGAACTGAACTGAACTGAATATATGCTTGGTAGAGTATCCCACATGATTACAGCCCTACCCAGAAACTGTCAGATCCCATACACCAGTTCTATACCCATTCACAGCTTCTGCTTGTTTAGCTGCTAACTGTTCATACCTTTACCTCCAGAGGCTCACCCAAAGGCAGAGCCAAAGCAGTGATGAATTATGGTTATGGAGTAGGAAAGCCCAAACCCCTTGTCGAGAGACGGGATAAGCTGTGAAGTGTAATTTATACTCCAGAATTTCCCAAAGGCTCATATGGAGACTGGAATTACTTAAAATCTCATCACATCATGGCTTCTTCTTCTCTGCCCTACTTCTCCACTCCTTTACTATTTCTCCTGCAGGTACATCCTTAGTAAGTCACATGCATACACGTCCTTGGCTCAGGGTCTGCTTCTTAGGAGTACTCAGCCCAAGACAGTCCTTAATACTCATTCATTCAGTCATTCAAAGAAGTGCACAGTCTAAGTGCTTTCATCCCAGTCCAATGAGTTAGAATGATATAGAGTTTGGTGAAACGTAACCATGGATATTCAGAACTATTATATGGGATATGTAGAGACTACACATTTATACACCAAAAGAAACTTAAAATATGAAAATAGCATCATACCTGATAAAGTGATTTCTACCTAGTAGGTTCTTAAGTGTGCTAAAGATTTGCTTAGTCCTTATAAAGTTGTCCATTGAGGAGAGCCAATTATTTGCTTATGTTCATTCACAAACAATTTTGGAGACCCTCCTATGAATCAGAGAGTGATAAACTGACACACTCATAAGTACAATATAATGAGATAATTATAATCTCAAATAATGTATAATCTCAAATTATACAATATATATAATTATATAATATATAATGTATAATTTCAAATAATGTGTACAAGGCTATGGAAAAATGGTGGAAGAAATGATAATTTTCCAAGAAAATGAAAGACTGGATCTTGGAGGGAAAATAGAATTGATTCTGGGCAGAAGTAGAAGCATTTTAGAAAGAGAATAACAAACTTCATACTAATTAGGTGTGAAAAAGCATTGTCAGATCTCTACAAGAGTGAGTGGTTTACAAAATTGAATCAAAGGTCACATGAAGAGGAAAGGCAGGAGATAAACCCAGAGATGCAGGTTGGAACCATTCAGTGGTACACCTTAGGTACTTTAGAACTTTATCCTATAGCTATGGGGAACCTTCAAAAATATTTAGAATTTGCCAAGGTTTGCCTTAGAAACAATATGAAGAATGTGTTAGAGAAAACAAAAACTCTAGTCAGAAATACTAGTTAGTTAAAAGCCTTTTACTAGGTTAAAGAAGATATAATTTCCAATGTCCAACTTTTTTATTTTTTAATTGGAAGATAATTGCTTTACAATGTTGTGTTGGTTTCTTCCATACAACAATGCAAATCAGTCATAATTATATTTATTTCCCTCCATCTTGAGCCTCTCTCACCCCTCCCATCCCACCCTTCTAGGTCTTCATAGGACACCAGGCTGGGCTCCCTGTGTTATATAGCAGCTTCCCACTAGGTTACAATGGAATATTACTCAGCCATAAAAAGGAATGAATTTGAGTCAGTTGTAGTGAGGTGGATGAACCTAGAGCCTAATTATAAAGAGTAAAGTAAGTCATAAAGAGAAAATCAAATATCCAACAATTTTTAACCCAATGAAAATGTGAATTTCATATATTTCAAGCTGATACACTAACCAAGAAGAATGAGGATGAGAATCTGAACAATGACACAAAGACTGGAAAGAAAGGGTGAAATAAAAGAGATGCATAGGAGAGAAAATTGGCATGAAAGGCAAGGGCAGAGTAAGCCACAGAATTAGGTGTGAGAGTGAAGCAAAATTTTCTAATGCAAATGATAGAGTGAATTGTCAAAAATATCTGTAAGAGAGATAGGGTCCACCAGAGGAGTAGTTTAGTAGTAGTTTTAGTAGTAGCACAGGGAACCATACCATGCTTCGGAATTCTTGGACCTTCACATATTTACTTTGCAGTAAACAGTTTCTTCTTTTCCTGCTACTTGACATTAGACAGGCATGTTGTACCCATATTCCTAAAGTTGTTATTATTTTCAGTCACTCAGTCATGTCTGACCCCATGGACTGCAGCACGCCAGGCCTCCCTGTCCTTCACCAACTCCTACAGCTTGGTCAAATTCATGTCCATCGAGTTGGTGATGCCATCTAACCGTCTTATCCTCTATGATGATCTCCTTCTCCTCCTGCCCTTAATCTTGCCCAGCATCAGGTTATTTTCTAATGATTCAGTTCTCCACATCAGGTGAAGTACTGGAGCTTCAGCTTTAGCATCAGTCCTTCCAATGAATATTCAGGGTTGATTTCCTTTAGGATTGATTGGTTGGATCTCCTTGCAGTCCAGGGGACTCTCGAGAGTCTTCTCCAACACCACAGTTAAAAAGCATCAATTCTTCGATGCTCAGCCTTCTTTATGGTTCAACTCTTCACATCCATACATGACTACTACATAGCTTTGACTAGGCAGACCTTTGTTGGCAAAGTAATGTCTCTGCTTTTTAATATGCTGTCTATGTTGGTCATAGCTTTTCTTCCAAGGAGCAAACATCATTTAATTTCATTACTTCAGTCACTGTCTGCAATGATTTTGGAGCCAACCGATAACACAACTCCAAGTGTATTTATTTAGTTAAAACAGGCCTTGAAAAGAGAACCTAAGCAACATGGCAGCAGGAAAAGAAACCTAGTTGTCCTCTAGAGAAGGGACCCCATCTAACCAGATGGCTGTTTACCATATAAAGGGTCTTCTCATACAGGGGCTCACAGGGGATTCTGAAAGTCTCAGAGAATGAATAGGAAAGCCTATTTTGTTTTTCTTTGCTGCTCTGACCTTAACTCTAATCACTCTTTCAGAACCACAATGTTTCTATAAAAAGTGCCAACTAAACTTTTCCTGTTTGCACTGAAATAGATATTGGCCAACCCAACATAATTTTCTGTTGCAAGGAAGACGTGACATTTTATTGTCCTTCAAATAACATTGCCTTCCTAAAACAGAAATTATCTATTTGCTTAACGCAATCAAGAACTGGAGAATTACATGTCTGTCTGGACATCTTCTGTAATGTCACGCCACTTGGGATGGGCACGCTATTTAAGATAATCTTAACTATACTTTTGAGAGAAAAAGGACTCTAGGAATCTGATAAAAAAAAGACTAAGGATACACTGAATTAAATTTCTTTAACAATTTCTTATAGGAATTTCATTTCATTCTGCTAGTTCTTGTAAGAGAATTGCTAAGAAATATATAAAAAGGAAATACTTTTTAAGTATATTTTTTTATGTATTTCAACTTGGTTGAAATATGTATAGTTCAAAATTTTATTGTATCAAATGAATTTAAGCTATTATTTGGAGATGCTGTGGAGGGATGGGCCGCAGGGCAAATTATACAGCATTGTTCTTTCAGGCCCCAAATATATTTATTGACCATCACCTATGTGGCAAGCTGTATGGTAGCTGCTGGAGACACAGTGATATGCAAAACACAGGCATGGTTCCTGATTTCATAAAACATGTGGCCTAGAGATAACACACATTAAACAAATAATCACACATATTACAATTATACATATTACAGACACACTTATTACAAACTACAATGAATTCTTGAAAAGAAAATAGTGGGTATCACATAGTGGGGAACCAGTGCTGGTAAACAGGTTATTCTCTGAGGAAGTAATTTTCAGAGTTGAGACCTGAAGAACAAGAAGTTGTCAGCCAGGTGATGAAGGAATGAAAGAGCACTCTGGGTAGGGAAAGCTTCAAGCACAAATGCCCTGAGGTAGCAGGAGGATGACCCTGTTTGTGGTGTTTGTAGATAGCTAGTGTGACCTGCAATGGCACCCCACTCCAGTACTCTTGCCTGGAAAATCCCATGGATGGAGGAGCCTGGTGGGCTGCAGTCCATGGGGTCGCTACGAGTCGGACACGACTGAGCAACTTCACTTTCACTTTTCACTTTCATGCATTGGAGAAGGAAACGGCAACCCACTCCAGTGTTCTTTCCTGGAGAATCCCAGGGATAGGGGAGCCTGGTGGGCTGACGACTATGGGGTCTCAGAGTTGGACACAACTGAAGCGACTTAGCAGCAGCAGCAGCAGTGTGACCTGAGCACAGAGCAGCAAGAAAGTTCAAAAGACAGCTATAGTTGCAGCTAGAGGCCAGATCAGACAGACAAGGTTAGGAACTTCGGTCTTTACCCTGAGAGCAACAGGAGGTCACTGAAAGCTGGAGATGGGCAGAATTAGATTTACCTACAAAGATCATTTGAAGTCAACGACCTTTTATTCAGCATGTAACAAATGCTCCAATAACTGCCCTAGGGCTCCTGAAGTAATATTAGCCCTGGTTTCTGATCTCAAGTAATGTCTGATGTGGATGTGTGGGAAGAAAGAGAGGGTGGGTCAAAGCACAAGAGGCAGCAATGAGACAATTGGGGAGATAATATCTAAAACATCTTCATTTATGGAGTCAGAGCTGATGTGAGTTGATGTATGGATTGTGGTTCTGCTCTTCTTTGAAAACGTTCAGGGAAGTGTCATCTGACAAAAGGAATCATAATCAATAATTCTGTCCACTGAAACCCTCTGTCTGTTCACAGATAAGGCACCACACAAACAACTCTGCATCCAGTTCCATCTCTTTACCCCACCAGTGCTCCTCAGCCTTGATGTGGAGTGACCACCTGGAAAGGTGAGATGTAGAACTGTCTGAATTGACAGCATAGCTCTCCCCCATTGCTCTGCTCTGACCTGAGTTCATGTTACGAAGGCAGAAGGTCTCTAAGAATTAAAATGCAAACTAAGCACACATGTCTGATGAAAAAGGACTCGATTCCCCAGAGGAGCTGTTGTTGTTTTTACAACTTCATTTACATTTCCTCTGAGAACTTTCTGAGACTGGCTCCAGGCTACTTTGGAACTGACTAACTCTGCGTGGTGAAGAGTCTGCACGTCTGCTCTTTTCTTAGTAAGAGCAGTCTCCCAGGAGAACTTTCAATTTTTAAAAAAAATTGAAGTATAGTTGATTTACATTGTCATATTATTTTCAGGTGTACAGTGCAGTGATTCAGTTATATGTATATATGTATATTTATTCTTTTTCAGATTCTTTTCCCCTATAGGTTATTATAAAATACTGAATATGACAGTAGATCCTTATGCTTAGTTGCTCAGTAGTGTCTAACTCTGAGACCATTGGACCGTAGCCTGCCAGGTTCCTCTGCCCATGGTATTTTTCAGGCACAAATACTGGAGTGGGTTCCCATTTCCTTCTCCAGGGAATCTTCCTGACCCAAGGAATCGAACCCATATATCCTGTCTCTTGCCACTGTAGGTGGATTCGTTATCCGCTGAGTCATCAGGGAAGCCTAGGTTATCTCTTTTGTATATAGTAGTATGTATATGTTAATCCCGTCCTTCCAGAAATATTTTAAAGCTAAGTGACCTCCGTTTTATTTAGACACCAGAACTTGGCATGTTCACCATATGATTAACACACTCTTACTTGCTCTTTCGATTAGATCTTTGTATAACACATATATTTCAATGAATGAACATTGTAGAAAGCAGAACATTATGCCAAATGTGATGCATGTTTAGTCAGATTAAATTTCAAGCATTAGTTTCCTCCCTCAAACATTTCCTTTCAATACTCCTGCTAGTGGCTATAGGGTTAATTGAATGGTCTTATGTGTATTATCGCATTGTGTGATCGTTTTTGTTTTAATGAGAGAACATAAAAAGTTTTAATTTATTTTCAAAGACTATTCAAATAAGTTGAACTCTTCATTTTTAATGGAAAATCTGCATGTTCACCTTATTTCATTCCCTGGGTACGGCTAGGTACCATAACTCCAGTATAAGTTATAACAAATGTGGACATTCAAGCAGCTCAATTTCTTTAAATATTTTTTCTCCCATGCTTGAGGTAACTGAGAAATAATCACTTCTACTCTTCAGGGCAAGATTTAAATGTGTTTTGAATAACTACTTTGCAACAATATCCAAAGGATAAGAAAAAGCAGGCTGCTTCTGGAACACACCTCAAAAATCACAAAGCCCATAAAGTTTTTACTTGACTCACCTTTATGGTCCTCCGTCCTTGCCTTAGATATCTGCATGTAATACACATATTCTGGGCAGTTTTACTATAAACACAGATCCCTTGGAAAATAAACAAAGGGAAAAGAATCGAGATACGCAATTTCCATTTGATAGGTTTATACTAATCCCATTTTCAATTTTTTAAAGTAAATCTTATTGTACTTACCCTCCTTAATATAAATAAGCCAAGCTCTCTATAGAAACTTTGGAAAATATAGAAAATTTAAAAAGAAAGGCAGCTTACTAAAATTTACTTTCACTACTCAAGAAAAGCCCACCATCATTTTAGTGGATTTCTTTCTCATTATTTCCCTTTGCACTTTCCTTACTTGTACATACATATGATAATATATATTCATTATTGTATCTTGTTTACTTCATTTAACATGAAATAAACATTCCACAGATTATTTACAAATTATTTTAAAGTAATTTTAATATTTATATAATAGTATATTAAAAGGATACACCATAGTTTATTTAATCATAATCTGTGATCAGATCTGGCACCATGATAAACAGAATTGCATCATTACCCAAAGACTAAAGTTTTTTTAAATATTTGTGATTGTTTTTATTAGAAGTATGCTTTAAGGAATAAATAATATCTAAATTTTTAATAATCTTGAAAGATGCCTATAGTCTGACTGCTTTCCAAAGTATTAGTAATTGAAAATTTCATCAGCAATGTGTGAGTTTTTACTTTGCTTTACTCTAACTAGCACTGTATGTTATCTTAAAACACACACACACAATATTTTGTTGGTTTGATAGGAAAAAAAATTGTACCTCATGGCTCTTTTAATTGGTACTCTTCCTTATATGTTTTTAGAGTATAGTTATATACTGATTAGGGTTTGTTTTTAAGGCAAGATTATTTGACCATTTGATGTATGTACAATTGATATAGCTTTTCAATTTGATTATTCTTCTGGATTACAATCTTGGAAACCAGAAAAATTACTCAGAATAAAGGCATTCATTTAGTATAATTAGATAATTTGGAGACTTTTAGGTGATCCAAAATCCAAAATTATTTACATTGCTTTTATTTATAAAACACAGAAGTAATTACTTCAAACAAGAATGTTTTGATGTCTAAGACATTATATTTCTTACTTATACCTTAATCCATGCACCATACGAAATGTATCCCTATCCATGCTTATTATATTTTTTCTTTCTATTCTAACAGATAATCAAAGAATGAAGTTGGACTTTTTATTGAAATTGCTGTCCTTGAGTTTGTGTGTTTCTTCCCACCTGCGAAGGAGAATTTTATGTTTTGATTTGGATTATTTCTTCTTTTTCATCTTTAAAAAATTTTTTACTGTTTTTTTCTTGTCAGTAATATTCACTGAGACCAAGTTTATTACTGTAATCTATGTCTTTAAGTATTCAGTCAGCTTCTTGGACTGGATATTGAATATTACATTTAAGAAGTTGGGCAAGATTGCACAGATGGTGACTGTGAAAAAATGAGAAAAAGAAAACCCCATCTCCCCAGAGTTTCTCCCAGTTTTAAACCTTTATGTGAATCTCAACTGATGTGGCTGTCTTTACATTTTATGGTAGTTTTGATTTTACAATGAATTTGAAAAATCAGTACAAGCTTTTGTCAGTGAAAAGTCAACTTATTGAGAGCGAGAATTCAGTTAACAAGACATAAACTCCACAAGATAGAAAAGGATGCCAAATGAAGACAGGAAGATGTCATGACCAAAGATATTTATGTAAAATGTGTAATTAATGTTTTGGAGATGTTGTATTCTTCTGTGCTGAGCTGGGAACTAAAAGTCCTAAATCTGTATTCTGGTTATGTATCATTCAGTTACGCAGTAACCAGCTTAATTATCATTTTTCTGTCTTTGAAGAGTGAAAGCTATGATACAGCTAAAGGTGCTCTTGAAATGTCATAGAAAATAATAATGAAGCTAAATGATTAACTACTGAGTTGGAGCATTAAAAAAAAAATCCAGGTATAGCTTCTGATTCACTCCTGCTGCTGCTGCTGCTAAGTCGCTTCAGTCGTGTCCGACTCTGTGTGACCCCAGAGACGGCAGCCCACCAGGCTCCCCCGTCCCTGGGATTCTCCAGGCAAGAACACTGGAGTGGGTTGCCATTTCCTTCTCCAATGCATGAAAGTGAAAAGAGAAAGTCAAGTCACTCAGTCGTGTCCGACTCCTAGCTACTCCATGAACTGCAGCCTACCAGGCTCCTCCATCCATGGGATTTTCCAGGCAAGACTACTGGAGTGGGGTGCCATTGCCTTCTCCAATTCACTCTTAGCAATTCAATATTTCTTACAATTTCTGCTTGGGTGGCATACAAAAGGCAAAATTAATAAGTGATATAGTTATAAACTACCAAGTTTTGTTACTTTTTAATGGGATAAAAGAATCTGGTTTGTGTGAAATAAGAAATTCTGTGGACTTCAAAAAAATACTTTGAATCATTTACTATTTCTTACCTGATGTGCCCTTGTGTGTGCATGCTCAGTTACTAAATTTTGTCTGACTCTTTGTGACCCCATAGATTGTAGCCAACCAGGCTTCTCCATCCACAGAATTTCCCAAGCAATAATTGCCTTTGTGCTGTGCTTAGTTGCTCAGTCATGTCCAACTGTTTGCAACCCCATGAACTGCAGTCCACCAGGCTCCTCTGTCCTTGGGGATTCTCCAGGCAATAATACTGGAATGAGTTGCCATGCCCTCTTCCAACCCAGGGATTGATCTTCCCAACCCAGGGATCGAATCCAGGTCTCCTGCATTGCGGGCAGATTGTTTACTGACTGAGCCACCAGGAAAGCCCAAAAATACTCCAGTAGGTAGCCTATCCCTTCTCCAGAGGCTCTTCCTGACCCAGGAATTGAATCAGGGTCTTCTGCATTGCAGGCGGATTCTTTACCAGCTGAGCTACCAAGGAAGCCCTATAATTGCCTTTTTCTACCCATAAATTCCATGAATATTTCTTTCCCTTATCTTTCTGTCCCCTTTCTTCCTCCTTCTTTTCCCTCTCCCAATTCACCTAATTCAACACCTATTTATTGTAGTGTGCTATGCCAAGGGCCATGCTGCCATCTACAAGGATATCCTGGAAAGAGATGATACTGTAGTATCAGCAGTTTGGCAATAGAATCCAACACTGTGACTGTCATTTCTGTCAGTGAAATGAAACCAAAATAGTTGAATCATCCCTTTGGTATGGTTGAACCAGTTGTGAATTATCTCTAAACTATAATTATTTTCACTCAAACTTGTATTGAAATGGCCTTAGGTAACTAGCACAAAACATGCTGTACACATCCCTTTATTCAGGTTTAAATTCAACATGTTTTAGACCATCATAGGGCTATTATACTCCTGTTCCCTCTGTCTGTCCATCATCTAGCTATGTTTGTCTGTAATCTATTTACTATTTTATTATTACAAAAGAGGATAAGGTTTACAGAGGCTTGCCCAATGTCACTTAGCTAATGTAAGTAAGATTTCAGATCCAAGTTTAAGCTTTTTGATTCCAGGTTTATTGTTTTCCCTATAGCACAGTACAATGTGAGAATTGTTGTAATGATATTTCATTTGTAAGACAGTGTGATCTAGTAATAAAATCATGGGTTCTGGAATCAAATTTGGATTTAAATCTGGCTGTGCCATTCATTAACTCTATGAACTTGAGAGAGTTAATTTCATGGAGTCTCAATGAATTAATGGTTATTGTGATAAGGTATGTAAAATGAATGCAACACAATAGGTAATCAGTAAGTATTAACTGTGATTAATTCTTTATCTAGACTTACCTCCAATTGTATAATACAAGTTCTCAGTTTCAACTATAAACTGGCTCCCTGACCATGTGGGTTGAAATACCATGGGCAGAACCAACTTCAAATCCCTGGATGTTATTCTTTTTGATTCTAATACCTCATGGTTATTATTTTTGCCCACACAAAACCTACTCATCTCCCGCATGTTTGAATCACATCTTGTCCTTAGCTTTTGGACAATTTAAGTACAGAAGCCCCTCATTACTCACAATTTTAGTTACCAGTGGTCAAACACAGACTGGAAATATTAAATGGAAGATTTCAGAAATAAACAATTCATAAGTGTTAAAATTACATGCCATTCTGAGTAGCCTGATAAAATCTCTTAGGGTCCCACTCTGTTTTACCTGGAATGTGAATCGTCCCTTTGTCCAGCATATCCTATTCATTAGTCATGTGGTAGCCTACTTAGTTATCAAATCCACCACTGAGGTTTTGCAAGGCTGGTTCTTCAAGCATTTAATATGCTTCATACTTAACAAAGGCTCCAAAGCCCAAGAGTACTGATGCTGGTCATTTGGATATGCCAAAGAGAAGCTGTAAAGTACTTCCTTTAAGTGAAAGTTCTCTGTTTAATAAGAAAAGGAAAAAAAAAAAAAAATGCTGAAGTTGCTAAAAATCTATGTAAAAAGAAGTCTATCTTTAAAATTGTGAAGGAGAAAGAAATTTGTGCTAGTTTTGCTGACACACCTCAAACTGCAAAAGTTACAGCCGCAGTGTGACATCAGTGCTTAGTTAAGGTGGAAAAGGCATTAAATTTGTAAATGAGTTATTTAGAGAGAGCAAGAGAGACCACATTCACCAACTTTTATTATAGCATAGTGTTATAATTGTTTTATTTTATTATTGGTTATCATTATTAATCTCTTACTGTACCTAATCAGTCCTGGGTGTTCTTTGGAAGGAAATGATGCTAAAGCTGAAACTCCAGTACTTTGGCCACCTCATGTGAAGAGTTGACTCATTGGAAAAGACTCTGATGCTGGGAGGGATTGGGGGCAAGAGGAGAAGGGGACGACAGAGGATGAGATGGCTGGATGGCATCACTGACTCGATGGACGTGAGTCTGAGTGAACTCCGGCAGTTGATGATGGACAGGGAGGCCTGGCGTGCTGCGATTTCATGGGGTCAAAAAGAGTCAGACACGACTGAGCGATGGAACTGAACTGAATTGAACTGTATCTAATTTATATATTAAAAATTTTAAACAGGTACATATGTACAGAAAAAAGCATAGTATATACATAAGTATTTGTGGGGTTCAATACTATCTGTGGTTTCAAGCATCCACTAGGGTCTTGGACCATATTCTCTAAGAATAAGGGAGGACTATTGTGCCCTCGTTATTTTCTTACCTCTCTCTCCACCTCTGAACCTGTAGTGCTCATTTTGATAATTACTATATTATTCCTTAAATATTTTCATTATACATGTCTTTTTCCCTTGACAAAATTCTATTTCATGGTGGACAGGACACTTTTATTGTATTTCCTTCATGGGTCTCATACCACTAGTACAGTATTTGACACCACAAAAAATGCTTATATGGTAAACTCTCAGCAAAAGTAACATTCATGGGTGATACTAGCTGTTGTAAATTTAAATGAATGTGATAGGAAGCCTTTTGTTTCCATGTTATGGTTCACCTTAGGAAATTTCATGTTAAACGTTCTGATTTAAAAATGCTACATCTAGGCAGAATAATCGCATGCAGTTTAACATGATAATGTTTATTAAAAATCTATATGTGAAAGTTTGAAGTAATAGGAAAAACTTGAAAAACAATGATTATTTGGTAAAGATATTGGTCATATAATTAAGAATATCTTAGTCCCGTTAGTCTGAAATCTGATGTAGAGACAATATGTATCAGTATAAAGTACTTTTGATACTTCTATCTTTAATCCACAGAAATGTATACATTGCATGCTAAATTCACCTGAGATGATAACCTCTGTAACATATGTTCTCAGATACTCTGGATCATGATTCAGTAACACATACTGATTTTTAACAAGTGTCTTCATCTACATTTTCTTTATTATCTTCAATAAACAAGAGTTCTCATAATCGTGTAATTGAAGACAGAACTAAACCTCAAAATAAAATAAGTCTCATTGGAAATCTGCCAAAAGAATGTTACATGTAGAAAATAGTGCTTGATCTACAATTTTATCACAATTATAGTAACTATTGTAAAGCTCAATGAAATACATATACAAAAATGTAACAATATTAATATGCTTTAAAAGACCTGATTCTTGACTATGGATCTTCCCAACCCAAGGATCAAGCCCACGTCTCTTAAGGTCTCCTGCATTGGCAGGCAGGGTGTTATCACTAGCGCCACCTGGGAAGCCTGTAAATTTGTATATGTGTTTTACAAGTGGACTATGGTCAATGAAATATATGAAAATTCAAACAGTGTTGAATTGATCTACATTTTTAGTGTCTACATGAATGACTTTCAAAAATTCAATAAATAATGAAAACCAGGTTATAAGAAAACCATATAAGCTACTTAAGAGAACAAAAATGTTTTCAGTCCCTTCAGTACTTGGAAGCACTTTTAAAAGTCTATTGCTAAGATAATCGTAATTATTCAGGCACCTTAAAGATCTGAATAAAATATTCTTAGCTTGATATGCTTTTAATTAATCATTATGAATACTTAAATGTTTAATGGTTGTCTTAAAAATATTTGTGCTTATGTTTTTCATGAATCCAGGCTTTTACTAAATATTTTAATTCAAAATATGTCTAGGCTTACCCCATAGATTAAAGTGTTTCTGTTTCATTCACGTTCTAAGATTTCATTTTATTTTCATTATCTGAAGTACTTTATGTAAAAATAATTGAACAATATGCATTTTAAGAGTTTTTGTACCTTTTATTTTTTAAATTCTCAACCATAATGTAAACCCTCTGTGGGAAGGACCTCTGTTTTATATTTCTCCTGTACCTACAGAGCCCAGCACTGTGCTGAACACAAAGAAATTGTTCAATAAAAGCTTAATGGAGAGTCTAAGTGGCCTGACTGCAATCTATATTAGTAATGCCTGAGACACTTGGTGTGCTTGGTGTGAGAAAGGGTGGCATTTAGTTGACAGTTGATTTTGACAGTTGATTCTTTATTTACTTTTCCTCTTTGACATTGTGCTCTTTTGGTCAGTCTTTAAATCTGAGCAGTGCAAAGAGTCTTCTTTAGACTTTTTGAAGAAAACAACTGTAAATATTTGTAAAGAATGGGGCAATTGCTGTTAGAAAAAAAAAGGAACTAGATAGAAATCTACATATAAAACTAACCTGCCTTTAGTTAGCTAAGTTACTTCTTACCTTGGTATAGGAGCTGAGTTTTACCACACTTAGAATTAAATGAAAGTGCTGCTGAAGATATATACCTTGTGGAATAAGACGAACATAATTTTCACATATGAGGGCAGTAGAAAATTTTCATTTTATGATTTTTTTTGAGCAAAGTATAGTGTTCTCTTTTTTGAAATAAGTATACCAGCGCTGTAGTAAATGAATAACCATCATTAGTTGATTTCTGAAAGAAAGTTAGTGGCTGCTGATTATGGTTTTTATCAGTTTAGTTAACTTATAATTGAAATACAGGTATACATAGAAAACATGAGAATTAAGTAATAAGCACTAAAATACTATGGCATAGGAAGGGCAGAAGAGATTCCACACTAAAAAGCCACAGTGCCCTTTAAAATACAGAGTTAAACCAAAAGTAGACTACCAATAGAAATGCAGGATTTAAACAAAAGGATGTAAATTTGTTACAAGACTAGACAAAGTGTGATTTAGTAATGCGTACTCCATAAATATTAATACTTGCTGATTGTTGTGGTGGTGGTGAGAGAGACTACTGCTTCTGCTGGTAAAGAATAGAAATAGATATTCAAGCAAAATTAAGTAAGTGTAAAACTAAGAAGATTAAGAGAGAGTAGGGAAAATGTGGTAATATATGTTTAATAAGACTGAAAAAATGGAAAAAAAGATTGAATTAACCTTCTTTTTATATAGCTAACCTTCTTTCATGTTCTGTTAATTCTACTAGTATTTCTCAATTCTGTCTTTTCATCATCAATACCATGTTTTAAATCTATGCCTCCATCATTTCCCATCTGAATTACCCCAGTAGCCTCTGTCCTGATTCTGGTCTTAGGCCCATTAGTCACCCTCCACATCTGCTATCAGAGTATGATTGGTGTTAATAAAGATTGTCTCTCAGGGCAATCCTGTTCATGAACAGGAGTGCAGTTCGATGGTTGGCCCATAGGTCTAGTAGATTAGGATTACAGAACCCAGTGATTGTGCTACTCTTAATTTATCTTGCAACTACTGCCATATTTCAAACCCTACCCATTTGTACCATGTGGGAAAATGACAGACCCTAAAAGGGAATTCAAGGAGATTTGGTGCAGTGTTTCTCAAACTTACCCAATCATACTAACCACTCTAAGTTTATTTTATTAAAATAAAAATATCAGTCCCTTCCCTGGAGGTTGAGTCTGAAATTCTAGCATGAGACCTAGGATTTTGTATTTTTAAAATAAACTTCTTCTGGATGATTCTTCTCATTAGGCACATGTGACAACATTGATGAAATCTAGTGTTTCTCAGAGTATATCCCCAGACCAATACATAAGTGTTATTAGGGAATTTATTAGAAATGCAAATTATATGGACCCATCTGGCCCTGAATCAGAAACCTCAAGCCTGGAGCCCAGTAATCTGTGTTTTAGAAGCCCTCTGGGTGATTCTCATGCGTGCTAAAGTTTGAGAACTCTGTATGTCAAATGTGGCCCAGAGAGCTGGAAGTAGGGAGTGTATGTAGTTTAGGAAACTCACCTAACCCAGATTCTCCTATGACTAGGTAAGTCATGACTTCAGTCCTGGTGCTGATTGCTGCTTTTCCCTTGACATCACTCCTTTCATATTTTCTAAAGAGCAGTTTGATTTTGTGGATTCCTTTTTGGTTTCCCAATTGATCAGGGTCATGCCCTTCTCTTTCCTGATCACAAATATACTTCATTATTTATTTTCCTATGTGAAATCCTTCTGTTGCTTAACTTTCCCCATAAAAACATTGGCTGACTGCCCATTTGGCTCTAATCATTTATGACTGAGGCTCACACTTTTATCAAAATGTTTTTCAGTGTTAGTATGTACCAGCCAGTTGCTATATTTTTTTTTTTAAGAAAGGTATAATCAGATAACAAACTGTCTTATTCTCTCTTCTAAGTCTCATCTCTTTTCACCTTTTGGAAGGCCAAGGCAATGCTGAAAGATTTTGTCTTCAAAAAAAAAAAAAAACACGTTATTTTGAAGGCTAATAGGAACACTGCTAATGTGCAAATATTCTCATTGAACATGTAAGAACATAGATAAAAAGAGAATCACCAAGGAAACTATTTGCTACCACAACAGTGAAGAAGTTGTATTAGTTTGCTAGTGCTACCATACCAAAGTACCACAGACTGAGCAGCTTAAACATTAGAATTTCTCTCATGGTTTTGGAAGATGGAAGCCCAACATCAAGGAGTTGGAAGGCTTGGTTTCCCCCATGGACAGTGAGGGAGATTCTGATCCATGCTACGCTCCTAATTTCTGGTGGTTTGCTGGCAATCTTTGATATCATTTGACTTATAGACACTTCACCCCACATAGCATTCTCCTTGTGTGTATGTCTCATGTCTAAATTTCTCTGTTTTTAAAAATAAGAATATGAGTCCTATTGGATTAGAGACCCATTCTATTCCAGCAAGACCTCATCTTAACTAATGGCATCTGAAAATGACCCTATTTTCAAATAATATCACATTGTGAGGCACTAGGGTTTAGGACTTCACCATATGGATTTGACTGGGGCAAGAGGAACAGTTCAACCATAACGGAATGGTGGGTTGATATAGAGAGGAAGTTGTATCTAAAGTCCAAGATCACAAGACCTAAATGATGTTGCTTTGGGAATTTAATGGGTTTAGGAATGGAATAAAAATCTCAATGACACATGCCAGCCCTGGCTCCAATTAGGAAAGACAAATCAAAAGTGATCATATTTCTGATTCTGAAATATCTGGAAGTTGTCCCCATAAATAAACAGTAAAAAGGTCATAAAACCTGTGGTGGGAAAGACTTTGTGTTTGTACCAGGTTTTAAATGATCAACTTAAAATCAAATTGCTCTATTTATTTCAGAAAGAGTGGGAAGTTGTAAGAATTCTTGCACTTATGTTACCAGCTCAGATTGGTTTCACTGCTTTAAATAGTCACATTTTTACTCTGGTAATTTCCAAATCAGAGCAATAAACTCATCAAGATGTTGAAGACTGAAGGGAAACCAGATGTTACTCATTTAAAAGAGGATAATTAAGGATTTACAAAGTCATTTGAATACGTGGGCATTCAAACAGGTATGAACCCAGAAGGTAAGGTTATGTCCAGTGATTGCCTTCTTGAGTCAGGTTGCTTATTTGGGGATTTTTATTTATGATTTCATGCCTGTACACAAACCTTCAAAAGAACATGACAAGCAGTTGTATTTCTGCTTTATCTGCTGATTGAAGTCTCATCTTGGGTTGAGTGCCAATTGTTTACACCACGTCATGTGGGTGCTCTGGACACCTCTGAAAGCTATTCATGATCACATGGAACATTGTTCAGTGTTAATCTAATGGGTTAGATTGACTTAAAGTTGTGCCAGTAATACTCCACTGGCAGTACTTTTTCATTTCATCATTGTATTTATGTACACGCCCACATAGTTTCAAAAGAAGAAAAAACAGTGGTTGAAAAGATATGTACTTATGTTTCTGGGAAGTGATGCAATTGTTTTCGGAAAAATAATGAAACTTTCAGCATATTTCTAGAGTTCTTTTTGTATCAACACTTCTTGCTATGTTTTCGTAGTCATGGTGGGAGATTTTGCCAACACCCGGCTATTACTAATCTGGTACAGAGCTGAACAAATCATTTTCTTGAAATGGTTCCTCAGTAAAACCTAATTATAAATGCCCGTAATTACGCAGGGTATCTGTCTATATACTGATTGTTGGAAATAGAGGGACTGCGTGATAGGATTCATTTGACAACACTCATTGTGTGCTTAACAATTTCACATTTCACACCCTGAAACTGTACGAGCAACTAAGCCCTCTTTATGGTGGAGATAATTACCCAAACCTGTAGAGGTTCTCCTGTTAGGTGAATGTGGCAATAGCCACCTGAAGTGGCATAATAGCAAAAATTCAGCTAAGACCAGTCCTAGACTGGGTACTGGAAAATTCCTCTGTCTCATAGCCTTGCATTAGATGTCTGGTCAGTTGTCTAAAAGATAAATGTAAAATTGGGTATAATGATGAGATTAGTGCTCCTGAAATGAATTTCTGTAACGATTTCACCCAAGAATAAGTAAAAAAATTAAACGGCAAAAGTCTTACAAGCAGAAGTTTCTTCTTTAGGAACAAATGACCAATTTCTAGTGATATTATCAAAAGTGTTATTAAAAGGTTTTACAACACTTATGTCTCTACTGGGGAAAGAGGTGAAGGACAGAATAATTCTCAGTTCAGTTCAGTCGCTCAGTCGTGTCCGACTCTTTGCGACCCCATGAATCGCAGCACGCCAGGCCTCCCTGTCCATCACCAACTCCCGGAGTTTACCCAAACTCATGTCTATCGAGTAGGAAATGCCATCCAGCCATCTCATCTCTGTCATCCCCTTCTCCTCCTGCCCCCAATCCCTCCCAGCATCAGGGTCTTTTCCAATGAGTCAACTCTTCACACGAGGTGGCCAAAGTACTGGAGTTTCAGCTTCAATATCAGTCCTTCCAATGAACACCCAGGACTGATCTCCTTTAGGATGGACTGGTTGGATCTCCTTGTAGTCCAAGGGACTCTCAAGAGTCTTCTCCAATGCCACAGTTCAAAGCATCAATTCTTTGACACTCAGCCTTCTTCACAGTCCAACTCTCACATCCATACGTGACCACTGGAAAAACCATAGCCTTGACTAGGTGGACCTTTGTTGGCAAAGTAATGTCTCTGCTTTTTAATGTGCTATCTAGGTCGGTCATAACTTTCCTTCCAAGGAGTAAACATCTTTTAATGTCATGGCTGCAATCACCATCTGCAGTGATTTTAGAGCCCCCCAAAATAAAGTCTGACACTATTTCCACTGTTTCCCCATCTATTTGCCATGAAGTGATTGGACTGGATGCCATGATTTTAGTTTTCTGAATGTTGAGCTTTAAGTCAACTGTTTCACTCTTCTCTTTCACTTTCATCAAGAGGCTTTTTGTTCCTCTTCACTTTCTGCCATAAGGGTGGTGTCATCTGCATATCTGAGGTTACTGATATTTCTCCTGGCAATCTTGATTCCAGCTTGTGCTTCTTCCATCCCAGCGTTTCTCATGATGTACTCTGCATACAAGTTAAATAAGCAGGGTGACAATATACAGCCTTGACGTACTCCTTTTCCTATTTGGAACCAGTCTGTTGTTCCATGTCCAGTTCTAACTGTTGCTTCCTGACCTGCATACAGATTTCTCAAGAGGCAGGTCAGGGGGTCTGGTATTCCCACCTCTTTCAGAATTTTCCACAGGGCCTTCCAATCTCTGCTGATAGAACAGTATCAGATCATTAAGAGAAAGAAAAGTATCTCCACATAATTTTTGAATTGTTTTTCTTATTAGGGATTTTTCTTTCATTCCTTCCCTTGCTCCCTCCCTTCTCTCCTTCCTCCCTTTCTCACTACCTCCCTACTTCCCTCCCTTCCTGCCTTCCATCTAATACTTCTTAAGTTAATAAAATCTTGACTATGTGTTTCTTGGGAATAGGAATCAGAGAATAATATGAAACTATATGATACAAAGAGAAAACAAAAATAACATTTCCTAAAAATTACAAGTATATAAATGCCTTCTATTCACTATATCATGTAATACTAACATTCTATGAGATTGTTAATTCAAACTTCCATTTTGGAGATGAAAAACTTCCATTTTAGGCCCATCTCACATTATGACTTAATTACCTTACTTTCCCAACATCTATAACTTCAGATGATCAAACCAGTGTTGAAATCCAGATTTGTCTGGCTACAAATCCTGTGTTTTCATTGTATCTTCCAAGATGTTTCCAGTGTTTAAAATTGAGAAGAGATAGAATATTATAAATTATATTAGCCACTGCTGCTCTGTTGCTAAGTTGCTTCAGTCATGTCCGACTCTGTGCAAGCCCATAGACGGCAGCCCACCAGGCTCCCCCGTCCCTGGGATTCTCCAGGCAAGAACACTGGAGTGGGTTGCCATTTCCTTCTCCAATGCATGAAAGTGAAAAGTGAAATTGAGGTTGCTCAGTCGTGTCTGACTCTTTGCGACCCCATGGACTGAAGCCCACCAGACTCCTCCATCCATGGGATTTTCCAGGCAAGAATACTGAAGTGGGGTGCCATCGCCTTCTCCTATTAGCCACTAGGAAATAGCTATAGTTTCTTAAAGAAATGATGGGACTAAAAAATTTAACATTTTTCTTCATTTCCTTCTCTTTTCATTCACATAGGAAGAAATGGATTTCTCTGAAACCATGAGTATTATTCTTAGCCAGAATACATGGCCATACAGGATACATCACCTTAACTTTATTTGCTAGAGCATATTTATAGTTTTTTTTAACCCTCATGTGTCTTCTTTCTGTTTTTCAGTTATTTTATAAATGTAGAAAGCATAATTTCACATTCCCAATTATATGACTAGTGAGTGAAGTGAAAGTGAAGTTGCTCAGTCGTGTCCGACTCTTTGCGACCCCATGGACTGTAGCCTATCAGGCTCCTCCGTCCATGGGATTTTCCAGGCAAGAGTGCTGGAGTGGATTGCCATTTCCTTCTCTGACTAGTGAGAGATACCTGCATTTCATGATGCTGTGCTATTAAAGTCAAGAAATGTTATCAAATTTGTTCCTCCCAGACAGGAAAAAAAACTATGATAGTGAAAAGGAGAAAGTATATCACACTTGAAATCAGAGCTAATGGTTTTGGATATATATTCTTTTGCTTCCCATCTATGTGAATTTGGTAAATGATTTAAAAGCTTTACACTTTAGTTCTATCATCTGCCATGATAATCTTAATGCCTTTTTTCAGGATTGCACTGAGCCTTAACGTGGAGATAACACATAAAGGCATTGTACATTTTCAAGTCATGCAGGCACACAAACGCACAGCCCTAATACTGCCAGTCCCTACTTCTGAGCCCGTGGGAGATTCTGCCAAACTATCATGGTAATTTCCCAGCAGATTCTGGACAGTCTCATAAATGGAAGCCTTATCAAAGTCTTCTTTAAAGACTACAGAGGAGACCTACCCAGCTTAGTGGATCTAACAAGCCTGAGGAATCCTCTTTGACATACTGGGTTTGGGTGAAAGGTACCCCACTTCCCTTCACCTGAATGCCACGAGATGAATACCATGTTAGAGCTTAGGTCCATTAACTCAACTTATTTCCTATTAAAATGCAGCTATTTTAATGCATGGTTTAACGAGTGATACAAACTTTTCTGGGAGCAGTTTGTAGTGGAGGGGTTGGAAGAAGGCAAAGAAAGCATTAAGTTACACAGAGAAGAGGGAAGGGCATACTCATGACTAGAGAGAAGTTTGCATGGGGGAGAAAAAAGGGGAAGTGAAGGGGTAAGTGACAATTCCCCTCAACCCCTAATTTTTGCATCCCCTTCAGATTCAGTCTTACCTGCATAGATATTTCCTTTTTGACTGCGAGTCAATTTACCATTGTGCTGTGCTTAGTCGTTCAGTCATGTCCGACACCATGGACTGTAGCCCACCAGGCTCTTCTGTCCGTGGAGATTCTCCAGGCAAGAATACTGGAGTGAGTTGCCATGCCTTCTTCCAGGGGATCTTCCCAACCCAGGGATTGAACCCAGGTCTCCCACGTTGCAGGTGGATTCTTTACCATCTGAGCCACTAGGAAAGCCCTATCCCTCACAAAACAGCTATTTATATTGAATATCATCTATGGTTTGACATCCTTATAGGCACTTGACATGTTAAATTGTCATAGAACAACTATGCTACTATCTCTCTTTAACAGCTGAGTAAAAGAAGGCTCAAAGAGTGAGTAAGGTACAGAGACTGGATTAAAACCACGTCCATTTCAACCCAAACCTTCTCATTTTCTGCCAACTCTACCATCTGTCATGCTTCTCTGATTTGGAATTTTGTATTTTCCTTTACGTCAAGAACATGGAGGAACTTATGTCAAGGAGATGAGGTTGTGTAGCAGCAGCAACAACAACAATAAACCTGTAAATCTTAGTGTCTTAAAAAATCAAGTTCTTTTGACCTCATACCACATGTCTGCTGAGGGTCAGGTGGGGAGACTTGGCTGCAGGTCCTCCTGCTCAGACACCTGGGCTAACAAAGGCTTCAAACATCACCAGACCCTGTAGTGGGGGAGGGGAGAATTGGATAGTGGCTCCTAACTACTTCCAGAGCAAGGAGTATGCCAAGTCAACCCAAGAGGGTGAAGAAATACAAGCCTATTATATACCAAAAACGAAGAGATGAAAGTACCGGTGAGCAAAATCTCAGTAAATATAGAATAAAAATGAAAAAAATTAAAAAAAACTGCTGAAGTACTGAGTTTATTAAGAGCAAGGTCCTTTTGAGTTTAGCTTTTGAACCCAAGCCTGATTGTTTCAAGCCTTATCAATGTGTTGACTTGGTGAGGCGGGAGATATCAGCAACCAGTCATTTTAAATACAGGCAGAGATGTGTATTTTTAGCTAAGTTGAAAAAACAGGTTGATCACTCAAATTACCCAATTTAGACTTATGGTAAGAACAGTATATGATTCAGAATTGCTACAGATCTGGAAGAAATATGGGTATTTTAACATTTTGTGCTGGTGGAATTTGATGCCCCTTTCAGATGAAATGAAGTTATGGATTTGTGAACTGGAAATCTGTAAACTGTCCAGGTTATCAAAGCATAGTCTAATTCAAAATCATTTGACTAGCAAAGTCTTCTGCTCTCAGGACTCTATAAAACCTACATTGACCCTGCAGTAACAAAGTGAAAAGTGAGATGCAGTGGAAAGGGTTTTAGAGAAGGCAATGTATTTAACTTCATCCTGAAATTGCTGTAAGAGTTTGATTTCCTATTCTTTAAGGCTATTTTATCATCTGTTGTGTGGGGGATATTAATAAATAAATGTAGCAAGTACTAACACAAAATATATCTCTACCTCTAAAATACATCTTGAAACTGTCTACTTCCTTCCATCTTTAATACTCCTAATGTAGGAGAAACATCTCTCAGCTGGATTGCCACCGATAACCTCCTAATGATTTTTCTATTTCTCCTCTTGCCTCCAACTCAGTAGTAAGATCTTTCTTATTCCAGGGCCTTTGCACATGCTACCCACCTCTTTCTGCTGTCCCACTCTTTTTTTTTTTCTATTTCCTACATTGACAGCTCTATTTATTCCTTTGATTAACAATAAAATCCTTTCTTAAAGCAGTCTTTCTTGATCTTTCTATCTGTTGTTGTTTCCTCTTATTATTTGCTATTTCTGCTCATTCGTATCATTCATGGTGCTGATCCTAACTTGTCTTTGTTTTTGTTTGTTTACTTCCTTGTTTTCTGTACTGAAATGTAACTTTCACCAGTGCAGAGACTGGCTTATTTTTGTTCAGCCTTGTCGCTGCCAAGTGTAATGCCTACCACACTGTAGGTATCAAAGAAATATGCATATAGGGAAAGAAGGGGTTGTTGTGAAGAGTGAGATAAAGTCCATCCTTAAGCACCTAGGTGGTGCTCAGTAGATATGGTATTCCTTCCTTTTTCTTTACCAAGTGAGTGTGAAAGTCACTCAGTTGTGTCCAACTCTGCGATCCCAGTGGAATTCTCCAGGCCTGAATACTGGAGTGGGCAGCCTTTCCTTTCTCCAGGGGATCTTCCCAACCCACGAATTGAATCCAGGTCTCCCACATTGCAGGTGGATTCTTTACCAGCTGAGGCACAAGGGAAGCATGAGAATACTGCAGTGGGTAGCTTATCCCTTCTCCAGAGGATCTTCCCAATCCAGGAATCGAACTGGGGTCTCCTGCATTGCAGGCAGATTATTTACCAACTGAGCTATCAGGAGCCTCCCACCCCTCAGTGTTACCCAGTCAATCTTCACCTCTTCTAACCTATATGTATCCCTGCTGAAGGGACACTGGCATGTCTCCCCATCACCTATGAATGTCCTAGAACTCTAACTAAATGCTAATGATACTGAAGTACAGAGAACAGATGAGATTACTCTTGGCTTTAATACATTTGTCTTTAAACACATCTGTTGTTTTTGTGAATTATGCACTGACACCCTTCTATGACTTCTATACCAAGCTGGTAGATTAGTAATTAGCTAGCAAACATATATTTCTTACTATCTCTTCCTATAGGTGCTATAGTATCTCTCAATTTGTCTTGAGCAGTGGTATCACAAAATTATTTGAATTTTTATTGCCATTTTTCTCTTATTTAAAACTGATTAGAAATGAAAATATAAATATGCATAAAGTAGTGATTAAAAATTCAGGGTAAGAATACAATTAAGACAAAGGTGAAAATAATTAAGCATGTAATGGATAGTTAACATTTAGATTTTATGAACACATTGAAAGTAAAATGATTAATGTATTTATAAAGGAAAAGAGTAAATTTAAAGACCAGCATGACGTGCTAGAATTTATTATCAGATATTATATCTGAAAGGTGAGGCATAATTATGAAATTTACATCAGTTCAGTTCCCTGTGGGACAGAATTTCATTCTAAAATACATCTCTTGGGACTTCCCTGGAGGTCCAGTGGTTAAGACTTTGCCTTTCAATGCATGGGGTGCTGGTTCAATCCCTGGTTGGAGAACTAAGATCCCAGGTGCCTCATAGCCAAAAAAACAGATTGTAACAAATTGTAAGAAGCAATATTTAACAAAGTAAATAAAGACTTTTTAAAAAGTAACCCACATCAAAAAAAAATCTAAAAACCAAAATACATTTCTTGCATCTTTGGCTTTATTTTATGTTTTCAGTCTGATTTTGTCTGAAAGCACTGGTTTGCTAATGAAGCATGCTCCTTTTTCTCTCTCAAAGATGGACCAACTCACTCCCTCTGTTTACTTTTTAGGAACTTATGACTCAGAGAAATGAAGGAATTAGTCCTACAGGCCCATCTCAATTCTTCTTGATCAGTTGCCTGAATTATTTTAGAGTTGAGTTCTGCAGGCAGAGACACAAGTGTTTATTTGCAAGAAACCCTGCATGGTTCTAAACTGATATTCATTTATAAATGGTATCTATTTTGAAGTGGGAAATATTTACCAGTGGACAGCCAACAATTCTAGAGGCACAAGAAGAAAGACCCTCAGGTGTCTTTTACTTTGTTTTCTTCTTGGTTAATCACTTCCTAAGCAATAAAATGTTTACATCAGTCTGTTTCTCCTTTAAGATCCATGAAGGTCAACCCATGGGGACTGCACCTTGTGTTTCTAAAACAACTCTGCTTCAATTAATCAGGCCTAGAAGAATGTTCCTGACTTACTACAAGCTGTCTGTGCTTCTTAACTTTTGCCAGTTTCTGCTGGAATCTGCCTCTGAACCATGACACATTCACTCTTCAGATTTGGTGTGTCCTGCAGTCACTGACATTGGCCATGTTCTTAATATTGCTCTGAATTTGCAGAAAGGATTTTGGAATTAAGTCCATATTTCCTAGCATTTAATCCAGAATGAGCCTGTATCTATTTTTCCTTCATTGAAATTACACTCCTGATTGCACTAGCCTCATTTTAAGTTTTCAATGGATTTGTGAACTGAAAATCTGCAAACAGCTAGAATTTATTACCAGGTATTATGTCTAAAAGGTACAGAAAGCTGTATTGATCAGCATTGCTCTGGAGTACCCAAAGCATCACTTGTCTGTGGTATGTGCTTTTCTTAACGTATGACAACCTGACCAAAATGCAAGCAGCCCCAACTGGAATACGTCAGGGACCACGCAGCAACTCTTTAGCAAGCTAAATCTCAGTACAGATGTTCCTGACATTTTCCTCTTTTCGATTAATGATGCATATCACTGCTTTCCAAACTCTTTCACAATGCTTACAAAATCCATCATGACCTTTACCATTTGTCTAAATTCATCATCCTTCTCTCCCTTGGAATGTACTCTTCTGAACTACTTTACATTTCTTGACTGCAATTTTAAACATGCCATTCCTTTTGTCTGGAATGTTCTCTTCCCACTCAGTCTCTCAAGTGTGCTCTGGTGTTGTGGGACACGAGAAGAGGAGGTCCCTTGGACTCTTTGGACAATTTAGAGAAGTGGGGTTAATTTAATGTTGCTTGACTATTCACATCATTCAATACCAGAAAGCAATATAGGACTTAGGGAGAAAGTTGAACTGTATTTTGCACATAGACAATGATAAAATACTTAACTTCTTAAGGGAAGGGATCTTAACTCTAGGGACTTAAACTATTCCAAGTCAATTGTATAGAAACAAACCTTTTGTATCTTTGTCTGTAGGCATGTCCATGCATGTCCACATATGTGTGTGTGTGTGTGTGACTCCCTCCTCATCACTAAAACTTTTCTCTCAAATCCTTTACCCCACTTATGAGGAGATACATGGAGCTCTGTGAATAAGGCATACATTATATCTGAATCTATTCAGATCATGAACTCCCTATTGCCAAATTCGGACTTAAATTGAAGCCACTAGGGGAAACCACCAGACCATTCAGGTATGAACTAAATCAAATCCCTTATGATTATACAAACTGAAAGTGACAAACATATTCAAGGGATAGATCTGATAGACAGAGTGCCTGATGAACTATGGACGGAGGTTCATGACATTGTACAGGAGACAGGGATCAAGACCATTCCCAAGAAAAAGAAAGGCAAAAATGCAAAACAGTTCTCTGAGGAGGTCTTACAAATAGCTGTGAAAAGAAGAGAAGCTAAAGGCAAAGGAGAAAAGAAAAGATATACCCAAATGAATGCAGAGCTCCAAAGAATAGCAAGGAGAGATAAGAAAACTGTCCTCAGTGATCAATACAAGGAAATAGAGGAAAACAATAGAATGGAAAAGACTAGAGATCTCTCCAAGAAAATCAGAGATACCAAGGGAACATTTCATACAAAGATAGGCACAAAAAAGGAGAGAAATGGTATGGACCTAACAGAAACAGAAGATATTAAGAAGAGGTGGCAAGAATACATAGACAAACTATACAAAAAAGATCCTCATGACCCAATTAATCATGATGGCGTGATCACTCACCTAAAGCCAGACATCCTGGAATGTGAAGTCAAGTGGGCCTTAGGAAGCATCGCTACGAACAAAGCTAATGGAGACGTAATTCAAGTTGAGCTATTTCAAATCCTAAAAGACGATGCTGTGAAGGTGCTGTACTCAACATGCCAGCAAATTTGGAAAACTCAGCAGTGGCCACAGGACTGGAAAAAGTCACTTTTCATTCCATTCCCAAAGAAAAGCAATGCCAAAGAATGTTCAAATTGCCACACAATTGCACTCATCTCACATGCTAGAAAAAAAATGCTCAAAATTCTCCAAGCCAGGCTTCAGCAATATGTGAACCGTGAACTTCCAGATGTTCAAGCTGGATTTAGAAAAGGCAGAAGAACCAGAGATCAAATTGCCAATATCCACTGGATCATTGAAAAAGCAAGAGAATTCCAGGAAAACATCTACTTCTGCTTTATTGACTATGCCAAAGCCTTTGACTGTGTGGATCACAACAAACTGGAAAATTATGAAAAATATGGGAATAACCAGATCACCTTACCTGCCTCCTGAAAAATCTGTATGCAGGTCAAGAAGCAAAGGTTAGAACTGGACATGGAACAACAGACTGGTTCCAAATTGAGAAAAGAGTACTATTGTCGCCCTGCTTATTTAACTTACATGCAGAGTACATCATGTGAAATGCCAGTCTGGAGGAAAAACAAGCTGGGATCAAGATTGCAGGAGAAATATCAAAAACCTCAGATATACAAATGACACCACCCTTATGGCAGAAAGTGAAGAGGATCTAAAGAGCCTCTTGATGAAAGTGAAAGAGGAGAGTGGAAAAGTTGACTTAAAACTCAACATTCAGAAAACTAAGATCATGGCATCCAGTCCCATCACTTCACGGCAAATAGATTGGGAAGCAAAGAAAACAGTGACAGACTTCATTTTCTTGGGCTCCAAAATCACTTCAGATGGTGACTTCAGCCATGAAATTAAAAGATACTTGCTTCTTGGAAGAAAAGCTATGACCAACTTAGCATATTAAAAAGAAGAGATGTTACTTTGACGACAAAGTTTCATCTAGTCAAAGCTATGGTTTTTCCAGTAGTTTCATATGGATGTGAGAGTTGGATTACAAAGAAAGCTGAGCGCAGAAGAACTGATGCTTTTGAACTGTGGTGTTGGAGAAGACTGTTGAGAGTTCCTTGTACTGCAAGGAGATCCAACCAGTCAATCATAAAGGAAATCAGTCCTGAATATTCATTGGAAGGATTGATGCTGAAGCTGAAACTCCAATACTTTGGTCACCTGATGTGAAGAACTGACTGATCAGAAAAGATCCTGCTGCTGGGAAAGATTAAGGTGGGAGGAGAAGGGGACGACAGAGGACAAGATGGTTGGGTGGCATCACCGACTCAATGGACCTGAGTTTGAGTAAACTCCAGAAGCTGGTGATGGACAGAGAATCCTGACATGCTGCAGTCCATGTGGTTGCAAAGAGTCAGACACGACTGAGTGACTGAACTGAATTGAACTATTCCAAAATTTAACTCTACCAACAAATATTAATACTGGCAGAGCCTTTGAGAAACAGTCTAATTTATCTTTTTTTTTTTTATGATAGTTTTCAATGGAGGAAACATTTTTGAAGGAGAATTATCCACAACAAGAGGAGAATTGTCAGCAGTAGCTCAGCTCCCATCTAGCTCTTGAACATCCTTTAATTAACACCTAACCTTTATCCTGGAAGATGATGCTGTGAAAGTGCTACACTGAATATGCCAGCAAATTTGGAAAACTCAGAAGTGGCCACAGGACTGGAAAAGGACAGTTTTCATTCCAATCCCAAAGAAAGGCAATGCCAAAGAATGCTCAAACTATTGCACAATTGCACTCATCTCACACACTAGTAAAGGAATGCTCAAAATTCTCCAAGCCCAGCTTCAGCAACACGTGAACCATGAACTTCCAGATGTTCAAGCTGGTTTTAGCAAAGGCAGAGGAACCAGAGATCCAATTGCCAACATCCACTGGATCATTGAAAAAGCAAGAGAGTTCCAGAAAAACATCTATTTCTGCTTTATTGACTATGCCAAAGCCTTTGACTGTGTGGATCACAATAAACTGTGGAAAATTCTGAAAGAGATGGGAATATCAGACCACCTGACCTGCCTCTTGAGAAATCTGTATGCAGGTCAGGAAGCAACAGTTAGAACTGGACATGGAACAACAGACTGGTTCCAAATAGGAAAAGGAGTACGCCAAGGCTGTATATTGTCACCCTGCTTATTTAACTTCTATGCAGAGTACATCATGAGAAACGCTGGACTGGAAGAAACACAAGCTGGAATCAAGATTGCCAGGATAAATATCAATAACCCCAGATATGCAGATGACAGCACCCTTATGGCAGAAAGTGAAGAGGAACTAAAAAGCCTCTTGATCAAAGTGAAAGAGAAGAGTGAAAAAGTTGGCCTAAAGCTCAACATTCAGAAAACTAAGATCATGGCATCTGGTCCTATCACTTCATGGCAAATAGATGGGGAAACAGTGGAAACAGTATCAGACTTTATTTTTTTGAGCTCCAAAATCACTCCAGATGGTGATTGTAGCCATGAAATTAAAAGACGCTTACTCCTTGGAAGGAAAGTTATGACCAACCGAGATAGCATATTCAAAAGCAGAGACATTACTTTGCCAACAAAGGTCCGTCTAGTCAAGGCTATGGTTTTTCCAGTGGTCATGTATGGTTGTGAGAGTTGGACTGTGAAGAAAGCTGAGCACTGAAGTATTGATGCTTTTGAACTGTGGTGTTGGAGAAGACTCTTGAGAGTCTTCCAACGAGTCCTTTCTAAAGGAGATCAGTCCTGGGTGTTCACTGGAAGGACTGATGCTAAAGCTGAAACTCCAGTACTTTGGCCACCTCATGTGAAGAGTTGACTCATTGGAAAAGACTCTGATGCTGGGAGGGATTTGGGGCAGGAGGAGAAGGGGATGACAGAGATGAGATGGTGGATGGCATCTCCAACTTGATGGACATGAGTTTGGGTAAACTCCGGGAGTTGGTGATGGACAGCGAGGCCTGGCTTGCTGCAATTTATGGGGTCACAAAGAATCTGATATGACTGAGCAACTGAACTGAACTGAACCTCTATCTGGTTAGCAGCATTTAAAAATGAAGTTGAATTATAGCAAAGAATGCAGAGCACTATAATACCCCCACTGAAGATACTTCCTATGTTGAAATATACTAGTACTAATATATTTGAGTGGATATAAATCATGAGCTGGCATCTCATCCACACTGCTTCTTCATTGGCTTTCCCTGGTCTTCCTGTCTCCATCTTTGAGGTAGAGAGACCAGGGGAAAAGGTCCCTACAGGAAATGTCTTTACTTTGTGACAAACATACAAGACATTTTTACTCAAGAGGAGAATTGAATCTAATATGCGTGTTTCAGACTGGTAAGAAAATGGAGAAAAAACTTAGATTTTATAACATAACTGTAGTTGATATACCATCCTGAACATATACTTAACTATTCACAAAAATCTCACAAATCCCATTCCCAAGATCAGAATATTCACCCTAGTTTTCTGGCACTTGAACCAAGAATGCATAATCTTGATTAAGCCAAGAATGTGGAACAACTTGAGAAATTACTTACAATTCAAATTAAATGCTGCCGATCATTTTTCTTTCTTTGTTCATGCAAGGCCTATTTCAGAAACAGTATGCTCATCTGTTTCTATATAATTAAAAAATATCTGTTCAAAAAATGAAGTACATAAAAGAATAATCAGACACACTTGCTAAACTAACTGCAAATGGAACTGTGCCAGTCTCCAGTCTCAGTGATTAGATTATGTCTCTCTTCTTTAAATATCACAAAAATGAGTGTAAATGAGCAGGCAGCTATTTTCAGGTTAACAGAGAAGGCAATGGCACCCCACTCCAGTACTCTTACCTGGAAAATCCCATGAATGGAGGAGACTGGTAGGCTGCAGTCCACGAGGTCGCTAGGAGTCGGACACGACTGAGCGACTTCACTTTCACTTTTCACTTTCAGGTTAAAGCCAACATATAAAGCTCAAAAATTCATGTTCAGTGTTGCAGGGATTGTTGGTTATATGTGACAGCGGTTACTTGGTCCTCCAAGCAGTGAATTGTGATTAGGCTCTTTCTTAAGCATTACAGGAAGTTTTACTGTTCCATTACATTATGTCTTCAGCAGTGATGAAACCCATGATTGTGTTCTCTGGTACTCAGCGTATGTTTTAATTACTATGGACGTTTAAAAACATATTTTGTTTCTTAGGATTCCCAAGCACAAACAATCCTGCATCCTACAAAAACAAGACAAACTATAGCATGTAAAAGTAAACATTTTTAAAACAAATACACATAGATTAATGAACAAAAGTGTATGGAATGCAACTCCTTCTAAATGATATCATGCTGCTTATTTGAGCTGCAAGTACTCAACACTGATGAAGCCATGCATGATTCCATCAGGTTTGGTGAGTTCCAGCAATGTCACCTGAATCTCAGTCCACAGTAGTGTGAGAAACTGAGCTTGTGTGTTGTCTGATGCAAAAGTGAACTTGGGTTATTTTTCTAGATATATGGAGCCCCTCTTTACTTTTGGAAGGTGATAGAAAGTAAATTTGTTGAGCATCTACTTTAGCTTAAACATGGTGCTAGACATATCCACATAGGATATCAACTTTAATTCTAATGATCACCCTAAAAGCTCATATACCTATTTTACCAGTGAGGAAACTTAAGTCATACAGCAGATAACTGACTTCCCAATAACATGTCGCTAAGGCTAAGATTTAAACACAGGTCTGGATCTCTCAAATTTATTGCTGTTCTAATTTACCATGCTATTTCAGGTCACCAAAGACCTTCTTACATAGTTATCCCTGGAATGACATAAACCTGCCCAAGGACATGCAGGGACAAATCAACAAGGGAAAGTAAAGTGTAGCAGGTCATGAAACATAAGAGCTGTGAGCACCTGATTATGAGTTCCACCTGATTCTGGGAACAAAAACAGTCAGGACCTCAGCCAAATGAGCCAGGGGTCAGATCTGGGCCCCAGTCCCATGGGAAAGAAGAATGTCAAACAACAAAACTGCAGCAGAAGTCCAGATATGCAGACTGTGCCAGGAGGGTGGACTGTTGGGGAAAATTCACAAATGCTCAGGGCCCACCAGATGCACAAGTTTTACAGCAGCAGACTACTTTCAACACCCACAGACTGACTGTGAGTCCATGCCTGCGATTATTCAATGGTTTTGTGTGGATTATCTGAATTAAACCTCACCATGGCCATGGAGAGGACTTCCCCAGTGGCTCAGTGGTAAAGAATCCACCTACAAAGCAGGAGGCATAGGATATTCGGGTTCAATCCCTGGGTTGGGAAGATCCCTTGGAAGAAGGCATGGCAAACCACTCGAGTATTCCTGCCTGGAGAATCCCATGGATAGAAGAGCCTGGCAGGCTGCAGTCCATGGGGTTACAAAGTCAGACATGACTGAAGTGACTTAGCATGTATACACATTGCTATGAAGAGACAAAATCATTTGCCACAGTTTAGCCTGGTCAGCGGAGTAGTGGTAACAAGCATGGACTCTGGAATCAAAGTGCCTGGGCCTGATTTCTGGCTCTCACTGGCTTTGTACTCTCATGCTGGGGAAATTTAATTTTTCTGTATACCTAGTTGCTTCATTTGTAAACCAGGAGTGATAATGGTGCTCACCTTTTTGCACTGACTCTAAAAAGCCTCAAACAGTGCCAGGCTTAGTGTGATTGCTAGACAAGTGTTTGTTAAGTAAAGGAGAAGACTGAGTAACTTGTATAAATTCATAAATGTAATTTGTGGTGCAGCTGGGACTCAAGTGCAGATGGCATGAGCCAGAGCCGAGGACATAGTCAGTGGTATTAACATATACAGGATGGGCACCCTAATACCAAAACCAGACAAAAATTCCACAGAAAAAGAAAAGTACAGGCCAATATCACTGATGGACAGAGATGCAAAAATCCTCAACAAAATTCTAGCAAACATATCCAACAGCATATTAAAAAAAAAACCATACATCATGACCAAGTGGGCTTTATCCCAGGAATGCAAGGATTCTTCAATATTTGCAAATCAATCAATGTGATACACCATATTAACAAATTGAAAGATGAAAACCATATGATCATCTCAATAGATGCAAAGAAAGCCTTTGACAAAATTTAACACCCATTTATGATAAAAACTCTCCAAAAGGCAGGTGTAGAAGGAACATAGCTCAACATAATGAAAGCCATATATAATAAACCCACAGCAAACATTATCCTCAATGGTGAAAAACTGAAAGCATTTCCCCTAAAGTCAGAAACAAGACAAGGGTGCCCACTCTCACCACTACTATTCAACATAGTTTTGGAAGTTTTGGCCACAGCAATCAGAGCAGAAAAAGAAAAAAAAGGAATACAGATTGGAAAAGAAGAAGTAAAACTCTCACTGTTTGCAGATGACATGATCCTCTACATAGAAAACCCTAAAGACACCACCAGAAAATTACTAGAGTTAGTCAATGAATATAGTACAGTTTCAAGATATAAAATTAATACACAGAAATCCCTTGTATTCCTATGCACTAACAATGAGAAAACAGAAAGAGAAATTAAGGAAACAATTCCATTCACCATTGTGATGAAAAGAATAAAATAGTTAGGAAAAAATCTACCTAAAGAAACAAAAGACCTATATATAGAAAGCTATAAAACACTGATGAAAGAAATCAAAGATGACACAAATAGATGGAGAAATATACCTTGTTCATGGATTGGAAGAATCAATATAGTGAAAATGAGTATACTACCCAAAGCAATCTATAGATTTAATGTAATCCCTATCAAGCTACCAATGGTATTTTTCACAGAACTAGAACAAATAATTTCGCAATTTGTATGGAAATGCAAAAAACCTCAAATAGGCAAAGCAATCTTGAGAAAGCAGAATGGAACTGGAGGAATCAACCTGCCTGACTTCAGGCTCTACTACAAAGCCACAGTCATCAAGACTGTATGGCATGGGCACAAAGACAGAAATAGATCCATGGAACAAAATAGAAAGCCCAGAGTTAAATCCGTGCACCTATGGACACCTTATCTTTGACAAAGGAGGCAAGAATATACAATGGAGAAAAGGCAATCTCTTTAACAAGTGGTGCTGGAAAAATTGATCAACCACCTGTAAGAGAATGAAACTAGAACACTTTCTAACGCCATACACAAAAATAAACTCAGGATGGATTAAAGATTTAAACATAACACCAGAAACTATAAAACTCCTAGAGGAAAACATAGGCAAAACACTCTCTGACATAAACCACAGCAAGATCCTCTATGACCTACCTCCCAGAGTAATGGAAGTAAAAGCAAAAATAAACAAATGGGACCTAATTAAACTTAAACGCTTTTGCACAACGAAGGAAACTATAAGCAAGGTGAAAAGACAGCCTTCAGAATGGGAGAAAATAATAGCAAATGAATCAACTGATAAAGAATTAATCTCAAAAATACACGAGCAGTTCATGAAGCTCAGTACCAGAAAAATAAATGACCCAATCAAAAAATGGGCCAAAGAACTAAACAGACATTTCTCCAAAGAAGACATACAGATGGCTAACAAACACATGGAAAGATGCTCAACATCACTCATTATCAGAGAAATGCAAACCAAAACCACAATGAGATACCATCTCACACTGGCCAGAATAGCCGCTACCTAAAAGTCTACAAACAATAAATGCTGGAGAGCGTGTGGAGAAAAGGGAACCCTCTAACACTGCTGGGAATGCAAACTAGTACAGCAACTATGGAGAACAATGTGGAGATTTCTTAAAAAACTGGAAATAGAACTGCCATACGACCCAGCAGTCCCACTACTGGGCATACACACCAAGAAAACCAGAATTGAAAGACACATGTACCCCAATGTTCATTGCAGCACAGTTTACAATAGCCAGGACATGGAAGCAACTAGATGTCCATCAGCAGATGAATGGTTGAGAAAGCTGTGATCAGATCAGATCAGATCAGTCGCTCAGTCGTGTCCGACTCTTTGCGACCCCATGAATCGCAGCACGCCAGGCCTCCCTGTCCATCACCAACTCCCAGAGTTCACTGAGACTCACGTCCATCGAGTCAGTGATGCCATCCAGCCATCTCATCCTCTGTCGTCCCCTTCTCCTCCTGCCCCCAATCCCTCCCAGCATCAGAGTCTTTCCCAATGAGTCAACTCTTCGCATGAGGTGGCCAAAGTACTGGAGTTTCAGCTTTAGCATCATTCCTTCCAAAGAAATCTCAGGGCTGATCTCCTTCAGAATGGACTGGTTGGATCTCCTTGCAGTCCAAGGGACTCTCAAGAGTCTTGTCCAACACCACAGTTCAAAAGCATCAATTCTTCGGTGCTCAGCTTTCTTCACAGTCCAACTCTCACATCCATACATGACCACAGGAAAAACCATAGCCTTCACTAGACGAACCTTTGTTGGCAAAGTAATGTCTCAAATTCCATATATATGCATTAATATACTATATTGGTGTTTTTCTTTCTGACTTACTTCACTCTGTATAATAGGCTCCAGTTTCATCCACCTCATTAGAACTGACTCAAATGTTTCATTTGTTCGATCAAATGAGATCGAACCTGAGTCTCCTGCATTGGCAAGTGGATTCTTTACCACTGAGCTGCCCAGGATGCCCATCCAAATTACATACTAGGCAACATTTGACTTCTTCACTCAGTACCAGCAGTAGAAAATCATGGAATCCAAGAACAAGGAAAGCAAGAGGACCTTACAAGGAACTGAAATGAGGAAATGAAAATTAATTGGGATTACTGCTGCCTTTCTCTCTCTAACATTCTATCTTTGTAGCTACACAAAATCTTTTTCTCTGCAAATCTTTTGTATTTGTGATATATCCTGCTCTTTAGTCAGATGTCTCTGTTTCTCCAGGAACAAGACTGTTCCACAATTCTGGAGTTTATAATCTCCTGGGTTTGAGTCACTCAAAAGAGACAAAGATTAACTTCTCTCACTCTTAATTCAAAATTGAGAGGATAGCATCTTACTAGTCAAATGTGGATCTAGTAACAACTTTAGTCCAACCAAACATGGCATGTAGACTATGTTAAACCTACTCCTGCATAAAGGGCTATTTCTTGGGAAAAGGAGGCTATTATAATGTGGATAAAAACAAAAAACAATCCACTTACAACAACCTCACTGATTTACTGAAAGATCTTATCCTTGTTGTAAAACACATCTTCATCTTCTGCACTTTAGAAAATATGTAAAGGTACAGAAAATTGATCTTTAAGTAGTACTCACACAACAATATAAAAAAATTCAAGGCAAAGCCTCTAATAATGAAATCCAATATCAAAATCAATACTTCCTGTTTAGCACCCTGGGCAGAAATGTCAGGAGGCTAGACAACAAGGAAAACCTCATTGCTTATTTATCAGCAAGCTGCACATTGTGAACAAGAAATTAACTCATTCTAAAGGCCTTTATATTATTTCTTACAAATTTCCAAACAAATTGCAAGAGGTTAATGAAACAGATGAATATGTAGAATCATTCCATCAAAAGTTTGCAAACTAGTTAGGGAGATGCACAAGTAAACTGATGACTGTAAAATATTAATAGCTGTGATAAGTGCTAAAATGGCACATGCTCAGAATGCTGCTGGATTTCAGAGGAGCAAATGTCTTGCCTTAAAGAGCGTATCAGTCTGCTAGGTCTGCCATAACAAAATACCACAGACTGAGTGACTCTACAGAAATTTATTTTCTCACAGTTCTGGAGGCTAGAAGTCCAAGATCAAGGTGTTGGAAAGTTTGGTTTCTTCTGGCTTCTCTCCTTGGTTTGAGGATGGCCACCTTCTTGCTTTGTCCCCAAGTGTTTTTTTTTTCCTCTTCTTTTTCCTCTGGACTCCAATCCTGGTGCCTCTCTGGGTGAGATTTTTATTTTTATTTTTTTCATTTTAACATTTTATTATTTTTAATATATATATATTTTTTTTTACTTTACAATATTGTATTGGTTTTGCCATATATCAACATGAATCCACCACGGGTGTACACGTGTTCTCCATCCTGAACCCCCCTCCCACCTCCCTCCCCATACCATCCTTCTGGGTCATCCCAGTGCACCAGTCCCAAGCTTCCTGTATCCTGCATCGAACCTGGTCTGGCGATTCGTTTCTTATATGATATTATACATGTTTTAATGCCATTCTCCCAAATCATCCCCCCACCCTCCCTCTCCCACAAAGTCCAAAAGACTGTTCTATACATCTGTGTCTCTTTTGCTGTCTCGCATACAGGATTGTCGTTACCATCTTTTTAAATTCCATATATATATGCGTTAGTATACTGTATTGGTGTTTTTCTTTCTGGTTTACTTCACTCTGTAAAATAGGCTCCAGTTTCATCCACCTCATTAGAACTGATTCAAATGTATTCTTTCTAATGGCTGAGTAATACTGCATTGTGTATATGTACCACAGCTTTCTTATCCAGTCATCTGCTGATGGACATCTAGGTTGCTTCCATGTCCTGGCTATTATAAACAGTGCTGCAATGAACATTGGGGTACAAGTGTCTCTTTCAATTCTGGTTTCCTAGGTGTGTATGCCCAGCAGTGGGATTGCTGGGTCGTATGGCAGTTCTATTTCCAGTTTTTTAAGGAATCTCCACACTGTTCTCCATAGTGGCTGTCCTAGTTTGCATTCCCACCAACAGTGTAAGAGAGTTCCCTTTTCTCCACACCCTCTCCAGCATTTATTGCTTGTAGACTTTTGGATTGCAGCCATTCTGACTGGCATGAAATGGTACCTAATTGCGGTTTTGATTTGCATTTCTCTGATAATGAGTGATGTTGAGCATCTTTTCATGTGTTTGTTAGCCATCTGTATGTCTTCTTTGGAGAAATGTCTATTTAGTTCTTTGGCCCATTTTTTGATTGGGTCATTTATTTTTCTGGAATTGAGCTGCAGGAGTTGCTTGTATATTTTTGAGATTAGTTGTTTGTCAGTTGCTTCATTTGCTATTATTTTCTCCCATTCTGAAGGCTGTCTTTTCACCTTGCTTATAGTTTCTTTTGTTGTGCAGAAGCTTTTAATTTTAATTAGGTCCCATTTGTTTATTTTTGCTTTTATTTCCAATATTCTGGGAGGTGGGTCATAGAGGATCCTGCTGTGATGTATGTCGGAGAGTGTTTTGCCTATGTTTTCCTCTAAGATTTTTATAGTTTCTGGTCTTATGTTTAGATCTTTAATCCATTTTGAGTTTATTTTTGTGTATGGTGTTAGAAAGTGTTCTAGTTTCATTCTTTTACTAGTAGTTGACCAGTTTTCCCAGCACCACTTGTTAAAGAGATTGTCTTTTCTCTACTGTATATTCTTGCCTCCTTTGTCAAAGACAAGGTGTCCATAGGTGTGTGGATTTATCTCTGGGCTTTCTATTTTGTTCCATTGATCTATATTTCTGTCTTTGTGCCAGTCCCATACTGTCTTGATGACTGTGGCTTTGTAGTAGAGCCTGAAGTCAGGCAGGTTGATTCCTCCAGTTCCATTCTTCTTTCTCAAGATTGCTTTGGCTATTCGAGGTTTTTTGTGGGTGAGAATAGATTAAGGTCAGATTGGATTAAGGCCCACTCTAAAGACCTCCTTTATCCTTAATCATCTCTTTAAAGTCTCTATCTCCATGTGAAGGGTAGGGGGGGGATAGTTAGGGAGTTTGGGATGGACATGTGTACACCACTGTATTTAAAATGGCTAACCAACAAGGACTATAGATAACCAGTGCTATGTGGCAGCCTGGATGAGAAGGGAGTTTAGGGGAAAATGGATATATGTATGCATATGTATATGGATATATATATGGATATATGTAATGGATATGTACGGCTGATCCCTTTGTTGTTCACCTGAAACTATCACATTATTTGTCAATTAGCTATTGTTGTTCAGTCGCTCAGTCATGTCCGACTCTTTGTGACCCCATGGACTGCAGTACACCAGGCTTTCCTGTTTTTCACAATCTCCCAGAACTTGCTCAAACTCATGTTCACTGAGTTGGTGATGCTATCCAATAATTTCATCTTCTGTTGGCCCTTTATTCTTCTGCCTTCAATCTTTCCCAGCATCAGGGTCTTTTCCAATGAGTCAGCTCCTTGAATCAGGTGACCAAAGTATTGGAGCTTCAGCTTCAACATCAGTCCTTCCAATGAATGTTCAGGACTGATTTCCTTTCAGATGGACTGGTTGGATCTCCTTGCAGTCCAAGGAACTCTCAAGAGTCTTCTCCAACACCACAGTTCAAAAGCATCAATTCTTTGGCCCTCAGCCTTCCTTTTGGTCCAACTTTTACATCCATACATGACTACGGGAAAAACCATAGCTTTGACTATGGTTGGCAAAGTATTATCTCTGGTTTTTATTACACTGTCTAGATTTGTCATAGCTTTTTTTCCCAAGGAGCAAGTGTATTTTAACATCATAGCTGCAATCACCATCTGAAGTGATTTTGAAGTCCAAGAAAATAAAGTCTCTCACTGTTTCCATTGTTTCCCTATCTATTCATCATGAAGTGATGGGACCAGATGCCATGATCTTTGTTTTTTAATTGTTGAGTTTTAAGCCAGCTTTTTCACTCTCCTCTTTTTCCTTCATTAAGAGGCTCTTTAGTTCTTCTTCTCTTTCTGCCCCTAGGGTGGTGTCATCTGCATATCTGAGGTTGTTGATATTTCTCCGACCAACCTTGAATCTGGTAGTGCTTCATCCAGCATGGCATTTTTGCATGCTGTTCTCCGCATATAAGTTAAGTAAGCAGGGTGACAGTATACAGCCTTGAACTACTCCTTTCCTAATTTGGAACCAGTCTGTTGTTCCATGTCTGGTTCTGTTTCTTCTTGATCTGCATACAGGTTTCTCAGGAGGCAGGTAAGGTGGTCTGGCATTCCCGTCTCTTTAAAAATTTTCCAGTTTGCTGTCAACCACACAGTCAAGGGCTTTAACATAGTCAATGAAGCAAAAGTAGATGTTTTTCTGGAATTCTTTTGCTTTTTCTGTGATCCAACAGTTCAGTTCAGTCTCTCAGTTGTGTCCCGACTCTTTACAGCCCTGTGGACTGCAGCACACCAGGCCTCCCTCTCCATCACCAACTCCCAGAGTTCACTCAAATTCATGTCCATTGAGTCAGTGATGCCATCCAACCATCTCATCCTCTGTCATCCCCTTCTCCTCCTGCTCCCAATCTTTCCCAGCATCAGGGTCTCTTCCAATGAGTCAGCTCTTCACATCAGGTGGCCAAAGTATTGGAGTTTTAGCTTCAACATCAGTCCTTCCAGTGAACACCCAGGACTGATCTCCTTTAGGATGGACTGGTTGGATCTCCTTGCAGTCCAAGGGACTCTCAAGAGTCTTCTCCAACACCACAGTTGAAAAAGCATCAATTCTTCAGCACTCAGCTTTCTTTACAGTCCAACTCTTACATCCGTACATGACTACTGGAAAAACCATAGCTTTGACTAGATGGACCTTTGTTGGCAAAGTAATGTCTCTGCTTTTTAATATGCTGTCTAGGTTGGTCATAACTTTCCTTCTGAGGAGTAAGTGTCTTTTAATTTCATGGCTGCAGTCACCATCTGCAGTGATTTTGGAGCCCCAAAAAATAAAGTCTGACACTGTTTCCACTGTTTCCCCATCTATTTCCCATGAAGTGATGGGACCGGATGCCATGATCTTCGTTTTCTGAATGTTGAGCTTTAAGCCAACTGTTTCACTCTCTGCTTTCACTTTCATCAAGAGGCTTTTTAGTTCTTCTTCACTTTCTGCTATAAGGGTCGTGTCATCTGCATATCTGAGGTTATTGATATTTCTCCCGGGAATCTTGATTCCAGCTTGTACTTCATCCAGCCCAGTGTTTCTCATGATGTACTCTGCATATAAGTTAAATAAATAGAGTGACAATATATAGACTTGACATACTCTTTTTCCTATTTGGAACCAGCCTGTTGTTCCATGTCCAGTTCTAACTGTTGCTTCCTGACCTCCATACAAGTTTTTCAAGAGGCAGGTCAGGTGGTCTGGTATTCCCATCTCTTTCAGAATTTTCCACAGTTTATTGTGATCAACATAGTCAAAGGCGTTAGCATAGTCAATAAAGTAGAAATAGATATTTTCCTGGAACTCTCTTGCTTTTTCCATGATCCAGTGGATGTTGGCAATTGGATCTCTGGTTCCTCTGCCTTTTCTAAACCCAGCTTGAACATCTGGAAATTCACAGTTCACATATTGTTAATGACTGGGTTGGAGAATTTTGACCATTCCTTTGCTAGCGTGTGAGATGAGTGCAATTGCATGGTAGTTTGAGCATTCTTTGGCATTGCCTTTCTTTGGTATTGGAATGAAAACTGACCTTTTCCAGTCCTGTGGCCACTGCTGAGTTTTCCAAATTTGCTGGCATATTGAGTGCAGCACTTTCACAGCATCATCTTTTAGGATTTGAAATAGCTCAACTGGAATTCCATCACCTCTCCTAGCTTTGTTTGTAGTGATGCTTCCTAAGGCCCACTTGACTTCACATTCCAGGATGTCTGGTCTAGGTGAGTGATCACACAATTGTGATTTTCTGGGTCATGAAAATCTTTTTGTATAGTTCTTCTGTGTATTCTTGCCACCTCTTCTTAATATTTTCTGCTTCTATTAGGTCCCTACCATTTCTGTCCTTTATTGAGCCCATCTTTGCATGAAATGTTCCCTTGGTACCTCTATTTTCTTGAAGAGATCTCTAGTCTTTCCCATTCTATTATTTTCCTCTATTTCTTTGCACTGATCACCGAGGATGGCTTTCTTATCTATCCTTGCAGAATTCTTTGGAATTCTGCATTCAAATGGTTATATCTTTCCTTTTCTCCTTTGTTTTTTGCTTCTCTTCTTTTCACAGCTATTTGTAAGGCCTCCTCAGACAGCTATTTTGTTTTTTTGCATTTCTTTTTCTTGGGGATGGTCTTGATCCCTGTCTCCTATACAGTGTCATGAACCTCCGTCCATAGTTCATCAGGCACTCTGTCTATCAGATCTAATCCCTTAAATCTATTTTGTCATTTCCACTGTATAATCATAAGGGATTTGATTTAGTTCATACCTGAATGGTCTGGTGGTTTTCCCCAGTTTCTTCAATTTAAGTCTGAATTTGGCAGTAGGAGTTCATAATCTGAGCCACAGTTGGCTCCCAGTCTTGTTTTGATCCAACAGATGATGGCAATTTCATCTTTGGTTCCTCTTCCTTTCCTAAATCCAGCTTGAACATCTGGAAGTTTTTGGTTTATGTACTGTTGAAGTCTGGCTTGGAGAATTTTGATCATTTCTTTCCTATAGTGTGAAATGAGTGAAGTTGTGTGGTAGTTTGAGCATTCTTTGGCATTGCCTTTCTTTGGGATTGGAATGAAAAGTAACATTTTCCAGTCCTGTGCCACTGCTTAGTTTTTCAAATTTGCTGGTATAATCGTCTATACTCCAATACAAAATAAAATGTTTAAAAAGAATAAATTCCCTATCTCCAAATACAGTTACTTTCAGAAGTACTAGCAGGGATGGCTTCAATATACTAATTTCGGGGAGAGGGGCACAGTTTTCTAGAAGAGTGACGCCTGACTCAGCCTTACAGGATAAGGCAGGAGCAGGTCTAACTTTGCAGGAACACAGGCATAAAAACAAGAGTGAGCATGGCTTATCTATGGAATTTTAAGTGGTTTGGTGTTGCTGAAGTGTGGGATATGTATGAGAGGATGGAAACTGATAAAGGATAAATAAAGTTGGAGAGGTAATTAGAGATTAAATTATAAAAGGTTTTGAATTGGAGTGGCCTAAACTATGGTAACAAATATGCTTCAAAATGTAACATTAATAGCTCAAACACAACAGTTTCTTTCTCACTCAAATAACGGTCCAGGGTGAGTGTTACTGACTCACCAGAAGCTCTTTTCCGTACAGTGAGTCAGGGGCCAGAATCCCTCCATGTTAAGGCTTTCACCTCTGTGATCAAGTTTGGGTTACTAAGTCAAGAACTTCCTCTTTAGAGCCTGAAACCAGTAAGGGGCACACTTCATTCCTGCTGTCGAGCCATTGGTGAGAACTAGCTATATAATCTCCCCTGGTTGCTGGGTTATGGAGCTTATAATATCATATGAGGAGTTGGCTGGATAAGACTTTCAAAAATGTGACTCTATTATGGAAACCATTTTGTTCATAGAAATTGTTGCCATCGGTCTTATAAATTATACAAAGGAACTTAGGCCTTTTATATTGAGAAACAGAGCATAATAATTCTGGGGATTTTTAAGCAAAGATGACAGGATTAAATTTTATTTTTAAAATGGAATTCTGGTAGCATCATGTAGAAAGAATTTCTGGGACAATATTAGAAATAAAGATATTTACATTACAGTGGCTGTTCTGGTGACTCTGGCAGGTGGTTCCGAATTCAGTCAGTGCTAGTAGGTGAGGAGAAAATGAAACATTTCAGTGATGTTTCAGAAACAGATGCATCATGACTCCTGACATTTCTTATAAGATGAGAGGGAGAGGAAATTCTAGGTGTCTTGTGACTGAATGTTATGTTCCTCTTGTGTATTTCTTCTGTACCTATTCTCACTCCAGCATTCCACTCTCATATCAAATTTTAATAAAGTTAGTTAATCTCTCTTTCCTCATGGATTGCTGGCATGTTGCAGTCCATGGGATCGCAGAGTCAGACATAACTAAGAGACTGAAATGAACTGAACTTTGTGGATTGTAAGCTTCTTGAAGTCCTCCTTGGTGTCAGGGACTATTTTTTTAATCCATGTCTTCTCAGTGTCTAGTACAGTCCCTGAAATAAAGCAGGCACTCAGTTAACATTGGTTGATTAAATAAATGGATACCAGTTCCTCCTTATATAGATGTGATAGGTGTTTCAGTTCAGCTCAGTTCAGTCGTTCAGTTATGTCCAACTCTTTGCGACCCCATGAACTGCAGCACTGTAGGCCTCCCTGTCCATCACCAACTCCCAGAGTCCACCCAAACCTATGTCCATTGAGTCAGTGATGCCATCCAAACCTCTCATCCTCTGTCATCCCCTCTCCTCCTGCCCTCAATCTTTCCCAGCATCAGGGTCTTTTCCAATGAGTCAGCTCTTCGCATCAGGTAGCCAAAGTACTGGAGTTTCAGCTTCAACATCAGTCCTTCCAATGAACACCCAGGACTGATCGCCTTTAGGATGGACTTGTTGGGTCTCCTTGCAGTCCAAGGGACTCTCAAGAGTCTTCTCCAACACCACAATTCAAAAGCATCAATTCTTCAGTGCTCAGCTTTCTTTATAGTCCAACTGTCACATCCATACATGACTACTGGAAAAACCATAGCCTTGACTAGACGGACCTTTGTTGAAAAAGTAATGTCTTTGTTTTCAATATGCTGTTTAAATTTAATGATTATCAGCAAACATCACTTTACCTCAGATAGAATTTTTTTTATTCTATAATTTGTAATTAGTACTTAAAATCTTGCCATTATAGAGACATTCATTTTGGTAAAAATGAATAAGTATATAGGTAAACAAAGAAACTGGAGAAGGCGATGGCACCCCACTCCAGTACTCTTGCCTGGAAAATCCCATGGACGGAGAAGCCTGGTAGGCTGCAGTCCATGGGGTCGTGAAGAGTTGGACACAACTGAGCGACTTCACTTTCACTTTTCACTTTCATGCACTGGAGAAGGAAATGGCCCAATGTTCTTGCCTGGAGAATCCCAGGGACGGGGGAGCCTAGTGGGCTGCCATCTCTGGGGTCACACAGAGTCGGACACGACTGAAGTGATTTAGCAGTAGTAGCAAACCAAGAAACAAATAAATATACTTTAGTAGGAAGTGAGGAAATACACACTTATCTCTGGAAGGAGGAGAGGAAACTGGTTCTTAAAGCCATTTATTTAAGATTGGTATGAAAGAATAAATACCTGGACTCCTTAAAAACTCAGTTTCTTCACTTCTGCTTTCTTCCAATCTGAGTTATCACCTTTAAATACATGAAGCCTAAATGGACTTTAAATAGGAACAATAACTGGAACATACTAAGATGGTGATCAATACATTTAGTTTTTTGCTTTTACCTTTGTATTAATAGCCAATAGTATGACTTTAGAAAATTACTAGAAGGATGAAGCAACTGACAAATCTGACACCTTGGAAGTCTGAGGAAACAGAGAAAAAAAAGAAAGGGTTCCTTAGGTTCTTTTCTTTGCCAGCATCTGGGAAAACACCAGCAATGTTCTCCCAAGTACCAAGAGTAAAATGTGCAATGATGCACAGAAAACAGCTCTTGCCTCAGAAAGAGATGTTGGTTTTTCTTCAGGTTTTCAGTGTGCATTTGAAAATATCTGGAAGTAAAGCATGTCCTGTTCTTTCTTTACTCTGATGGACTAGTCTGAGCTTATCTGAAATGTAACAGCACAAATAACACTGTCCTAAACCCATGAGCAATAAAGAACTCGGGGTATGGCCATTACGCACAGAACATTTATTAGCTGTGCTCTATTGCCTAAAAACTCAATTATGCTGAGAGAAGATATGTGTTGCATTATAAATACCAACTTAAGTTGTTGGAGTCAGGGAACTTACAATATATTTCACACCATATAAGTAATGTTCTTTTAATAGTTTATTGAGAAACATTACATATTTGATCAAAAGCACAGAATTATAGGCATCTTGGGTGGCAATAAAACTATCAGGATGGCACAAAAAAATTACAGTTTTGCATTGTTGAAATTTGCCATTTGATATTGGAATACATTCTTAAATGTGGTTATGTTATACATCATTTTAATGCACATTTCTCGCTTTATGCTTTTTTGCTAATGACTTATTACTTACTGTTATTTTATATACTATGGAAATGATAATAGACAAAAAATAAATTCAAACAGTTTTCTTATTCAAGTTCAAAACAGGTTGTAGAGCAGTGGAGACAACTCGCATTTGGCCCAGGAACTGCTAACGAATGTACTGTGCAGTGGTGGTTCAGTTCAGTACAGTGCAGCCACTCAGTCGTGTCCAACTCTTTGTGACCCCATGAACCACAGCACACCAGGCCTCCCTGTCCATCACTAACTCCAGAAGTCCACCCAAACCCATGTCCATTGAGTCAGTGATGCCATCCAACCCTCTCATCCTCTGTTGTCCCCTTCTTCTCCTGCCCTCAATCTTTCCCAGCATCAGGGTCTTTTCCAATGAGTCAGCTCTTCTCATCAGGTGGCCAAAGTACTGGAGTTTCAGCTTCAACATCAGTCCTTCCAATGAACACCCAGGACTGATCTCTTTTAGGATGGACTGGTTGGATCTCCTTGCAGTCCAAGGGACTCTCAAGAGTCTTCCCCAACACCACAGTTCAAAAGCATCAATTCTTCAGTGCTCAGCTTTCTTTATAGTCCAACTCTCACATCCATACATGACCGCTGGAAAAACCATAGCCTTGACTAGACGAACCTTTGTTGACAAAGTAATGTCTCTGCTTTTCAGTATGCTGTCTAGGTTCATTATAACTTTCCTTCCAAGGAGTAAGCTTTTATAATGTCATGGCTGCAATCACCATCTGCAGTGATTTTGGAGCCCAGAAAAATAAAGTCATCCACTGTTTCCCCATCTATTTGTTATGAAGTGATTGGACTGGATGCCATGATTTTAGTTTTCTGAATGTTGAGCTTTAAGCCAACTTTTTCACTCCCTGCTTTCACTTTCATCAAGAGGCTCTTTAGTTCCTCTTCACTTTCTGCCATAAGGGTGGTGTCATCTGCATATCTGAGGTTATTGGTATTTCTCCTGGCAATCTTGATTCCAGCTTGTGCTTCTTCCAGCCCAGCGTTTTTCATGATGTACTCTGCATATAAGTTAAATAAGCAGGTGACAATATACAGCCTTGACATACTCCTTTTCCTATTTGGAACCAGTCTGTTGTTCCATGTCCAGTTCTAACTGTTGCTTCCTGGCCTGCATACAGGTTTCTCAAGAGGCAGGTCAGGTAGTCTGTTATTCCCATCTCTTTCAGAATTTTCCACAGTGGTGGTTCAATAAGTTGCAAATTTATAGAAGCAGACAAAAGCCTTGAAGATGAGGAGCACAGTGGCCAGCCTTTGGAAGTTGAGAACGACCAATTGAGAATTATCATCAAAGATGATCCTCTTACAACTACACGCTGCGCTGCTGCTGCTGCTGCTAAGTTGCTTCAGTCATGTCCGACTCTGCAACCCCATAGACAGCAGCCCACCATGCTCCTCTGTCCCTGGGATTCTCCAGGCAAGAACACTAAGTTGCCAAATAACTCAACATCAACCATTCTATGGTCATTCAGAATTTGAAGCAAATTGGAAAGGTCAAAAAACTCATTAAGTAGGTGTTTCATGAGCTAACCTCAAATAAAAAAATCCTTGTTTTGAAGTGTCATCTTCTTTTATTCTACACAACAATGAACCATTTCTAAATCAGATTGTAATGTGTGACAAAAAGTGACTTTTATATGACAATTGGCGAAGACCAGCTCAATGGTTGGACCAAGAAGCTCCAGAACACTTCCCAAAGGCAAACTTGCACCAAAAAAGGGTCATGGTCACTATTTTGCTGCCAGACTGATCCACTACAGCTTTCTGAATCCTGGTGAAACCATTACGTCTGAGAAGTATGTTTAGCAAGTTGATGAGATACAACAAAAACTGCAATGCCTGAAGCCAAAATTGGTCAACAGAAATGGCCCAATTCTTCTCCACAACAATGCCTAATTGCACATTGCACAACAAATGCTCAAAAGCTGAACAAATTGGGCTACAAAGTTTTGCTTCATCCACCCTATTCACTTGACCTCTCACCAACTGACTACTACTCTTCAGGCATCTTGACAACTTTTTGCAGGGAAAATGCTTTCACAACTAGCCGGAGGCAGAAAATTCTTTCCAAGAGTTCATTGAATCCTGAAGCACAGATTTTTATGCTGTGGGAATAAACTTATTTCTCATTGGCATAAATGTGTTGATTGTAATAGTTCCTATTTTGATTAATAAATATGTGTTTGAGCCTAGTTATAATGATTTAAAATGTGTGATCTGAAACTGCATTTACATTTACACCAACCTAAGACGATTGAGAGGAGAAGGCATTGGCACCCCACTCCAGTACTTTTGCCTGGAAAATCCCATGGACGGAGGAGCCTGATAGGCTGCAGTCCTTGGGGTCGCTAGAGTCGGACACAACTGAGCTACTTCCTTTTCACTTTTCACTTTCATGCATTGGAGAAGGAAATGGCAACCCACTCCAGTGTTCTTGCTTGGAGAATCCCAGGGATGGGGAAACCTGGTGGGCTGCCATCTATGGGGTCGCACAGAGTCAGACACCACTGAAGTGACTTAGCAGCAGCAAGACTCTTGAGAGTCCCTTGGACTGCAAAGAGATCCAACCAGTCCATCCTAAAGGAGATCAGTCCTAGGTGTTCATTGGAAGGACTGATGTTGAAGCTGAAACTCCAATACTTTGGCCATCTGATGAGAAGAGCTGACTCATTGGAAAAGACCCTGATGCTGGGAAAGATTGAGGGCAGGAGGAGAAGAGGACGACAGAGGATGAGATGGTTGGATGGCATCACTGACTCAATGGACATGGGTTTGGGTGGACTCTGGGAGTTGGTGATAGACAGGGAGGCCTGGCATGCTGTGGTTCAAGGGGTCACAAAGAGTCGGGGACATGACTGAGCTGCTGAACTGAACTGAACTGAATGCAACAGCTTACATCAAGTCCTGTCCTGAATTTCCAATGGCCACAAGTGAGTTTCATCTGCTGTCCTTCTTCGCCTCAAACTTAGTAAATTTATATTCATAATATTCTTATCCTACCCTGAGGCCAATTATAGTTTCTAATCCTAATTTTTTTATGGTTTTAAATGGCATCCATCTTGTTTTGGGCCAAAGGAGTTCTCTTAAATGTGCAAAATGGGGAAAAGTATGTCTTGCCCAGGAACTTCTCCCTTTTGGGGTATTTTTGTTGCTATTTCTCCTCCTGTGACTAAACATTGCTTTCAACCAGCTGTCCATTTCCTCCTTTTCTAAGTTTTAATTGATGAAGTATTTATTCTCCCAGAGGACTGATGAGCAAAACTCAGGCATAAAGTAGATATATTTGTGAGGTGAGATCTTTTCTGACATTTTTAAATAATGCAGGTCTTGCCACAACAAGCATATCTTTCCAGTGAAGAACACCTAAAAAGAATCTAAACAACCTCTGTTCTCTTTTATTACTTCAACAAAAGAGGAATCCTGTTTTATCTATGTTGCTATCCAACTAAAGAACCTATAAAGGCTCTTCCATTGTACAGACCATTAAAATTAAATATTTCTCTGTTAGATCTTCAATCTGATTCTACCTTCACAGTCAGTTTTTCTTCCAGATTTTAGATGTCTTGAATTCTGGTATTAGATTACAAAATAAAATTCCTAGTGTAACTATACCTTCTGATTTCATAACCTTCCATATTTGTTAAAGTTTCTGATTAAATAATGAATCAATAAATGAAATAATTGTTGTGCCTTTTCTCTAGACTCCACTCCTCATACTTCAACCTCCACACCTTTGCCTGTGCTAGTCTTGTACTTGGCATGTACACTTTCTCCTTCAATATCAATGGATGTTGTGTGCACTAGAATCTCCTGAAGATCAGATCAGATCAGTCACTCAGTCATGTCCAAGTCTTTGTGTGCCCATGAATCGCAGCATGCCAGGCCTCCCTGTCCATCACCAACTCCCGGAGTTCACTCAAACTCATGTCCATCGAGTCAGTGATGCCATCCAGCCATCTCATCCTCTGTTGTCCCCTTCTCCTCTTGCCCCCAATCCCTCCCAGCATCAGAGTCTTTTCCAATGAGTCAACTCTTTGCATGAGGTGGCCAAAGTATTAGACTTTCAGCTTTAGCATCATTCCTTCCAAAGAAATCCCAGGGCTGATCTCCTTTAGAATGGACTGGTTGGATCTCCTTGCAGTCCAAGGGACTCTCAAGAGTCTTGTCCAACACCACAGTTCAAAAGCATCAATTCTTTGGCGCTCAGCCTTCTTCACAGTCCAACTCTCACATCCATACATGACCACAGGAAAAACCATAGCCTTGACTAGATGAACCTTTGTTGGCAAAGTAATGTCTCTGCTTTTGAATATGCTATCTAGGTTGGTCATAACTTTCCTTCCAAGGAGTAAGTGTCTTTTAATTTCATGGCTGCAGTTACCATCTGCAGTGATTTTGGAGCCCCCAAAAATAGTCTGACACTGTTTCCCCATCTATTTGCCATGAAGTGATGGGACCAGATGCCATGATCTTCGTTTTCTGAATGTTGAGCTTTAAGCCAACTTTTTCACCTTCTCTTTCACCTCGTTCACCTTCATCAAGAGGCTTTTTAGTTCCTCTTCACTTTCTGCCATAAGGGTGGTGTCATCTGCATATCTGAGGTGATTGATATTTCTCCCGGCAATCTTGATTCCAGCTTGTGTTTCTTCCAGTCCAGCGTTTCTCATGATGTACTCTGCATATAAGTTAAATAACTGTATGCAAAAAAAATCATCTCTAACATCATCCACAGTGAGAAATTGAAACTAGCTCCCACAGTCTCTTATTAACCATTTCTGCTTTTGATGAACTTGCTCCCAAAGATTTGATTCTTTTCCTCAAGTCTCTTGGATGCTTTATTACACATTACTTTACTGTCAAACCATCTTGGTGGGCTCACTTTGGACATTAACATCTCCCTTTATTTTTGGTTTAAAATATAAACCACCTGTAACCTCAGTGATATTTTGTTTAAAATGGTTATGTTTAGGTCTGGTGGCCAAAATGTAGCTTAAAGAGCTAAGAGAAGAAAGCTCAGAGCTGCTAGGTTAGAGGAGGTCAATTTGATGAATGAATCTTTTTGACAGCTGACATTATGACTTGTAATAAACTTGACCAATTGTTTCTTGTGGAAAGAAGTTTTATTTCTACTGTTAAAGCTGTTTCTGTCAGAAAAGAGGATCTGGGGAGTATTTTATAAAGCATGCTTGTCATAATTCAAGTGATAAATTATCCTATGTAACTGTCACATTTATATGTTCACATTGATAAAGGCAAATTCTCTGAAATTTGTAATATTCTGTGTATTGCCTTTATTCACATATCAATGGAGACATCTAATTTTCTTTACAGTTGATTCATGAGTGTTTTTGTAGTTCAATATTTTTAAAGCAGCTGCTAGGTTAGAGGAGGTCAATTTGATGAACGAATCTTTTTGACAGCTGACATTATGACTTGTAATAAACTTGACCAATTGGTTCTTGTGGAAGGAAGTTTTATTTCTACTGTTAAAGCTGTTTCTGTCAGAAAAGAGGATCTGGGGAGTATTTTATAAAGCATGCTTGTCATAATTCAAGTGATAAATTATCCTATGTAACTGTCACATTTATATGTTCACATTGATAAAGGCAAATTCTCTGAAATTTGTAATATTCTGTGTATTGCCTTTATTCACATATCAATGGAGATATCTAATTTTCCTTACAGTTAATTCATGAGCATTTTTGTAGTTCAATATTTTTAAAGCTATGCTGGTAACAGTCAGACCACTTTTGCTGATATGAAAACAAACCAGGGAGAGACTGAGTTTCCCAAACACAAATAGAATTAGTGTGAAGCTACAGAGCTAAAAAATGTAGAAGGTTAAAAGAAGGTCAGCATTGGCAAACTAAATTTACTCAGCAGAAGTAGCTGAATTCCTGAAGTGAAACCATTCACTTTGAGAGAAGTGTTATATGTGTGGTATGTCTTCACAATGATGTATATTACTCTTGTTTATACTCAGAGACACATGACTGTGAAAGGAAAAAAAAGAATGGAATTGAATAGGTCAATTTATTGGTTAACTTTGGTAAAAGTCTCAGCTGAAGTTGCTGGTTGAGATCCTTTTGCCTTGTGGATGGGTTCATGTGTGGTTCATGTGCTCCCCTTTTCAGATAATGAAGGATTCAATTTTCTAATTTTTAGCTCTCCTTCTAGATGAACTAGGGTAATAAGATTCTGTTCTTAAGTCACAAAGAAAAGTATGGGTTACTTACTAGACATAATAAGACCCTGAAAGAGAGCCAATAAACATTTTCCCACCCTGGTTCTTAGTCAGAATTGAATTATATCCTGTGATAGAGCAATATAGCTATCTAAAATTTGGTAAATTTATAAAGATTTCTGAGCATCAGTTTTCTTCTCTGTGGTAAGGTTGTATTGCTACTTGGTCTGTAGGATTGTCAGGACAATTACATGAGAATATATGCAAAGAGATTAGCATGGGATGGCAGGTCAGATTTTCAATAAATTGAACTATTATTATCATTGTATGAAAAATGAGACCTTTGAAGATTTCATTCTCAATAACCAGAGCCATTCTCTTCTTCCATGTGGTTATTGATTTCAACGCTTAGAGATTCCATTAACTTCTCAGTCAGCTACCATGAAAGAGGCTGTCTCAGGGCTTTCCTGGTGGTCCATTGCCTAAGACTTCATGTTCCCAACACAGGGAACCTGTGACCAGGGTTTGATCCTTGGTCAGGGAACTAGATCCCACATACTGCAATTTAGACCCAATTTAGCTAAATAAATGGATATTTTTTTTTTTTTTTAAAGCAAGAATGTCTCAAGACTGCTTGCAGTGTGGTCACCATTTGGGAGATATGGCAACAGATTAAAAAGTTAATGCTTCCCTAACTTCTGTTACTGTTATCCCTTCCAAAATCATTATTTCCAGGGACACCTAAGCCCTGGAAGAAAAAGAATACAGTTAATTTAGCTATTAAAACTGGATGATTGTAACAGTTTTCACTCCCAGTGTTTGCTCAAGGACCAGATCATTGCCCACAGATGAACCAAGTGAAGGGCCTTTGCTTCTCCAGTAGTCATTCTCTTCTTTTATGCTCCCAGAACGTGTTTATTTGTCACCTACTATGTGCTACACTGCTGTGCTTAATCGTTCAGTTGTGTCTGACACTTTGCAACCCCATGGACTGTAGCCCGCCAGGCTCTTTGGTCCATGGGGATTGTTCAGGCAGGAATACTGAAGTGGGTAGCCTATCCCTTCTCCAGGGGACCTTCTGGTCCCAGGAATCAAACTGGGGGTCTCCTGCATTGCAGGCAGATTCTTTACCAGCTGAGCTATCAAGGAAGTCCCCAGTTACCAGGGGAGCTATGTGTTGGGTCCAGGCAAGTAAAAATGAGTCTGAAATCATGTTTGCCTGAAAAAAAAAACCCACATTGCATTACTTGATAATGTATATTTGGGGAAAAAACTATAAATATATATTAGCAAACATCAGGGAGAACCTTTTTTCAGAACACAGCCCTATGTGGGGAAAAAGATAATAGAAGAAGGAATGACTTTTTTCTTACAGGCTGGATGATAGGGTAGATGCAATTAAAATCTAACAAAGTTAATGATACCAGCCACAAATAAAGAAGTAATAAAGTGTGAAGAGAACACAGAGAAGACAGAATTTATTCCTATCTTAAATGAATCTGCAAGGCTTCATAGTTCCTTCAAAACTGTTGTGGGTCTAAATAGATGAGAATAAATTTGTTTACTCATCAAGCAAGCATTTATCAGGCATTCAGTTTATTTAGCAAACCATCTCTAAGCATCAAGCACTATAGCAAGTATCTGAGATACAGTGAAGCTATAGCTCTGCCCTTATAGCTCTGCCTTACAGGAGCTAACAGTCTGGTCATGGAAGAGACAGACATATAAAAATAATCAAGCTATAATAGATTTATTATATTAAAATACAATTAATATATTATTTCATACTGATATAAGATACAATATAATTACTGAAGGAGTTCCTGAGTCTACATTAGATCTACAATTGTGCATGTGTGTCTGTGTATCTGTGGGTCTGTGTATTTGTACATGGAAGGGGAATCAAAGAACTCTTCCTAGAGAAGACATCTGAGTGTTGAAGAAGAGAACTTCAGAAAGCTGTCCAGAGAGGTTGGAGACACAGGAACACTCCAGGTGAAAAAGGAAGAAAACTGAATTTTCTTTATTGTTTAGTGGCTAAGTCATATCCGACTCTTTGCAACCACATGGACTGTAATCCTCTAGGCTCCTCTGTCTATGGCATTTCCCAGACAAGAATACTGGAGTGGATTGCCATTTTCTTCTCCAGGAGATCTTCCTGACCCAGGGATTGAACCTGCGTCTCCTGCATCGGTGGGCGGATTCTTTACCACTGAGCCACCTGAGCCTAGTTTATGAGGAAACTTAAAAAAAAAAAAAAAGGAATGTCAAGAATATAGTGTAAGGAGGAGAGTGAGATCTGGCAGTGGGAATGAGCATTTTCATTATGATTTAGCCATGACAGAGAAGAAGCTAAAGCTCAGGTAAGGGCCAGATCATAAAAGGCTTTGTACTAAGCCACCGGGAATAACAGTGGCTGCTGAGAGGCTGAGCCTGCCATGAAGGAGTCTGGGTCAACCTGGTGTATCTAGTTCATTTCTGTCACCACTCACTCAGCTAGCTAAGTTGGAATATATATCCTCAATTTCCGGAACCATGAAACCAAAACCTATTGGTATTATTTGAAAAAACTTTGGAAACGTGAAATAACACAGTCTGTAATCATTAGTTTCATCTTTGGATATAGAGGTTGTAATTTATGTCTTAAAATCAAGAGACATATAACAGTCCTGTGTAGGTGTACACACTTTTTAAAATGATAAGAGATGCTATATTTTTTGAGTAATATCTTGGGAGTAGTTTCTTCCATCTTGAATCACTTAGAATCTTTATTTGCCTTGTTCTTGGGACATTTAACATCACGGTCATAGTCAATCAGCCATGTTCGACTCTTTGTGACCCTATGGACTATAGCCTGCCAAGCTCCTCTGTCCATGGGGTTTTCCCAGCAAGAGTACTGGAATGGGTAGCCATTCATTTACTCATTTAGTTCACTAATATCCATTACTGGTTGAAGCATTATTGCAAATACTTTTTATCCTTCTTTTCTCTGGAGTTTTTGAAGATCAAATAAAGCACTGGAGATAAAACTGCAAGTTAAAAGTATTATTTATTTCTCCATTTAGTTATCAATAACCTGAGCAGTGGAGATAAAAGCCTTTCCTAGTGAACTTGCTGGGAATTTAGTAAAGGATTATCTTTCCACCTGTTTCCCAGTTCACCACTCTGATATAAACACCACTTAGAGAAACCTAGTTTAGGGTGAAAGCAATGTCATTTTGTACAGAGTGATGTGTGTCACAAAGTATTTGATTAACTAGGGTGGCCAAAGACAAAGTTCATTATTTGGTCAATATTTTACTAGGTTTTTCAGTTATTACCCATTTTATTTTTAATTACTTTTCCCCATTCTCCTTCTGATGTTATGTAAACATCTACACATCTGATTAAAGATTAAATAATATTTTATCAGAAACTATACCTGACATCATTCCATAAAAACATATCATTTTCAGTAAGAAAGAAAATCTTCAGAAAAAGAATCACACTTTTTAAAAAACCTACATTGAGATGTGACAGCCGGGTGATAGACAAGAACTATTCAGCTTTTACAGTTTGAAGATATGTGGGGAAAATGCCTCTGAGAGTGGATTTCATGAAAAGTACAGAATCAAAGCACAGCTGTGTCTGTTAGTCTTTATTGTTACTTTCTTTCATAACTTTGGATTAGTCATTAAAAATGTCAAAGCAGTCATATGTTTTCTGCAACAGAACAGAACACTTATATGCAAGGCCAATTTGCAAAGCTCCAGTCTGCAACTTTCCTGAAGATTGGAACTCTGAAAAATCTGCCCTCTGGGGACTTTCTCATTTCAAAGCCACTAGCAGGAATTTTGGCTTAAATCAAATCTTAGAACTGAACGCTCTAGTGTCTAGGTTGTCACTACGCGTGTTAAAAAAATACTGCATCTGTAAATTCCTAGGATGAAACAACAGGCCAATGAAGTAAACTGAACTTCTAAACTCTTCTACTGAGTATCTGTCTTCTCATTATAATTAATACTAGCTCATTCTAATATTAACAAGTCAAGTAATACAGAGACATATGAAGGTAAATATTATAGTTTCTCCTGCTTCCCATTCCTTCCTTCCCTTGGACCACAAATATCTTTTATATATATTCCTCCATATCTTTTATCTATATATTCCTCCATATCTTTTATCTATATATTCCTCCATATCTTTTAAAACATGTCCTATATATTAAGAACCAAAGTTGGATATTTTTAACATGGTCAACATGATCTAAAATTTGGAATTTCTATAAAATGCAGTGGTTTTCAATCATTTTTACAACAAAATAGTTCTTTTTTTTCCCAATTAAATCTCTCATGAAAATTATGGTACTTCTGTGATTAAAGGTTGTTCTCAGCTTAAATGTCACTTAAATGTCTAGTTTTATCCCATCAACTAGATTCATAATAAATACAACACTGTAAGTCAACTGTACTTGAATAAAATTTTTAAAAAGTTAAAAAAAATTTTTGAGGGATTTTTGAAGGGGTTTAAAGCTGTAGGTTCCTTGGGACAAAGTGAATTAACTACCATTTTATTAACAATTTTCTCTTGATATAATAGGGACTATTTATAGTCTCTTTTATGTAAAAAAAAAAAGAGAGAGGGATGTGGGGGGTGCTCCTCTGGTGGCTCAGGTGGTAAAGAATTTGCCAGCGATCTTGGAGACCCGAGTTCGATCTCTGGGTCAGAAAGTTCCCCTGAAGAAGGGATTGGCAACCCATTCCAGTATTCTTGTCTGGAGAACTTCATGGACAGAGGAGCCTGGCAGCTACAGTCCATGGGGTCACAAAGAGTTGGACACAACTGAGCAACCAACTCTTTGTATAAAAAAGATATAGATGAGTTTCTTTACTATCAACAAAAAATATTATCAAGCACTGTAACAGCAGAAACTGATATAGTGCCTGGGAGATACAAAATTGCCCAGTATTTGTGGAATGAATAATATGCCTCCGAACATCACAAGTAGCTATAGCATTCTCTGGTGCACAATTTCAAAACCATTAGCTTAGTGGACAGGGTTTCCACAAAGGAGTAAGATATCTGGTTTACAGCCTTGAGTTTCACATAACCTCTCTGTATTTCAGTAACAATTTTTATTTCACTTGACTTACCTGGAAACACTTGACATCATTGGCCACTTAGCTTTCCCATTCTTTCCCAGTTCTCCTCTACACTCCAGAAAATTTCTCTAGTGTCCTGCATGGGGGACAATCTCCAGAAATCCAGTATAATCCAGTATAACTCTCTTCACCTTGTTATTTGACATGATTTTTTTTTTTTTTTGCTTCTGTGGTCTTAATAGTTACAGGTGTGTCCGTGGACTCTGGATCCTTGCTCCAGAGTTTACCATTCACCTGACCTCCAGAAAGCATTTCTAACTGCTGCCAGACCTCACTGTTATATTATTAGATTTTTCAATCTCAGGTATATATCACTATCCTTTCTATCATCATTCTCCATAATCATGGGTGTATGTGTCTGTGTGTTTACTGTATTCTCCATCTTGGCTTATGACATTGATTGTTGAATCTAGGAAGCTAGCTCATTTTAAATAATCGTTGTATCCTTTTACATATCACCAATTCTTGTTAGTTCTACCTGTTCAATAGCTCTCAAACCTATAATTTTTCCCAAAGCCAGTGTATTGAGTCAGGACCTCAAGATCTCTCACATAAAATTGTCTATCCACTACGATGTTGATAAAATATTTTTTATTAAAAAAATCAGGAATATGAACATATCATTCCTCTACTTGAAAAAATGTCAGTGACTTCCATCGCCTAATTTAGTAGCCTTTGTATAATCCCAGGGAATACACTTAGCTTCAGGAAGAAAACATTGGGACTTCTCTTTATATTCATTTTTTCTCCTTTGGCAATGTATGATATTTACTAAAGAACGTGAGATATATACAAGTAACAGAGTAAAATAATAAAATGGATGCCTATGACTTCATTACTAACTTATGTCCTAGAACATCACCAGAACTGTCTCTGATTCCCTAGCTTTCACTTCCCTTCTCCTCCTACTTCCACTGACCCATCTCCATCCAGGCTGAATTTTATTATTTTTTAAATTTCCTGACTTCTTTGTAAGTTTGTGACATATGTATTTATTTAGAAGTAATACATTATTTAGTTTGTTCTGTCCTTGAACTTTAAAGAAAGTGGAATCATACTTAGCCTTTGTAGCTTGCCTTTAAACTTATTATTATGTTCTAAAGATTAATTCACGAGGCTGTATTTTATTATTTTTACTGAGGAAGAGTATTCCATTATGAAAACATATTAAAAGTAGTTATTTGTTCATTCTCCTGCTGATGGATATTTGGATTCTTCCAAGTTTAGCTAGTATGGAAAAGTCTACTATGGATAATATTATATATTCTCTGGGAGCACATGTAAAACTTTCAAGGATATACTTTGCAGTGGAATTATGGTATCATAGAAATAGGCAAACGTCTAAAATGTAAACTAGTAACAGTTATACAGGTATATATTTTATTTTTAAATGTATTAAAGATATATTAAGAGTGAGTGCCCAAAACACTTTTTTCTTAATAGGAGTATGTGATAAAAAATGCCTGGAGACCACTAATTTATAGAATAAAATATCACTCCCAGACCTAGTTCCAAATTCCCTCTTTCATCTCCATTTTTCCAAAACAAACCTCTTCTGCTCTTGCTGCTATAAACTCCCATGTATGTATCACTATAATATTACTTATTAAGTTGAATAGTAGTTTATTTCATGTCAGTCTCCTCACTGTGACTTAATAATAGTCAAGGGCAGAATTATGGTCTCACTCATTTTTGTATCTCTAGTACTTGGCAGTGGTAGCATGAAGTAAGTAAAAAGTTACAGATTTATCAAATAAATGAACTGATGTAAAATGGTAGGAATACCATTTTATATAGCTGAGAAATGAAGTATCATGAGAAAATCCTGTATACTATAGGCAAAAAGCCTTATATAAATTTAGGTATTAGTATTTTATGATACTATTTGATCTATGGTGTTTTACAGCCTGAATATCAAAATATGTGTTTTAGTTTAGAATTAATCAGGAAAGCCAACACTCTATTTGTTCCTTATCTTCACCTTAGATGCGTTAGAACCATAGCAGAGCAATGGAAAATTCTCTTCAGTCTCTAACTTAGGTTCTCTTTTTCACTATTGCTAGAAGAATAAGATTATATTAGAGCAGAAAGATAACTGGGCTAGGAATCACAGAGACCAAGATTTATCTCAGGTCTGTATTTGTGATTCTACATAAATTGCTCATTTTATTTGATAATCTGCATAGTAATTTAAAAGAGTTATTGCTTATTAGCATGTGTCAGGCAGAGTGATACACACTTTACACAGACTATCTTTTTTAATAATAGTTATAAATGTTACCCCATTTTACAGAAGAAGCAAATGAGAAACAGAGGGATTATATAACTTGCTTGAGGTCCTAAGACACAAGTCACAAGTCACTTACCATCTGGAATCTGTTTTCTTTTTAATGATAGTGCTATTCTGTTTTGCTCTGATTTCTTTCCAGGAATTTTAAAAGGATCAAATGAGATCATCTATGTGAGAACATTTTATACTCTTTGACACTTTGCCTATTCAACAAATATTTCTTTAGTACTTAGCACAGTACTTATATAAGTACTGTTCTGCAGTAGACACACATACACACATGCATACACACGCACATGCCCAAAGATGACGAATTATACAGTAAGCAGTTGTTGGAGGGTACTGAAATCTTGGAGAGGAGATACAGAAATCTATAAATGAGAGTAACATAATAGTTCCTAGTTTTATGTAGGAGAGATGCCTTCTAAGCCTAATATGTTAAAAGATAGCTGAGTTTTCTAGGTAGATACTGCGTTAAGGGGCATACAAAGAAGTGAAAATCAAGACCAAAGACAAAGGAGGTAAAGCACATGATACCTGGGAAATAATGTTAGTCATTGTGTCAGAAACACAGGATGTGGGGCAGCACGTAGCAGGAGAAAAAGCCAGAAAGAAGGGTAAGGTGGAACTGGCATATACAGGATTGGGGGTTTGAATTATTACAGTGAGCTAATGGGTATTTGTGTGTGTGTGTGTGTGTGTGCACACGTGCTCACACACGTGCACGCACATTCACACACATGCTCAGTCCTGTCTGACTCTTTGTGACCCCCATGGGCTGTAGCCTGCCAGGTTCCTCTGTCCATGGGATTTCCCAGGCGAGAATACTGTAGTGGGTTGCCATGCCCTCCTCCAGAGGATCTTCCCCATCCAGGAACTGGACCCGCATCTCCTGCATCTTCCTGCATTGGCAGGAAGATTCTTTAACACTGAGTTACCTGGGAAGCCTAATGGGTATCATAGAAACATAACATTTAACTAGGCAAGTATTGGATTGACTGAAAAGTTTGTACAGGTTTTTCATACCATCTTATGGAACTACTTGAACAAAACTTTTGGCCAACCCAATACTATGTTGTTAACAATAAGAATATCAATAATATAATACTTTTATAACAATAATAATAGATAATATTTATTGAACACTTAATATGTGCCAGTAACTACATTAATATGTGACTGACTCAACTTGTAGTTTCCCTATGACACAGGTATAGTTTTTCACTCCATTCACTATGCTCTTAGCCTCATTCCCATACTGTCAAAATAGTGGTGACTCCAGAAAGTCAACACAGTAAGAAATGAGGTGAGACAATCCTACAAATAAGTCTGAGGGGCTAGGAGACCAGCTGGGTTGTTTGTTTTCTGTTTGGGCAGTTGTGGGGTTTTTTGCATTGTTTTGTTTTCTGAAATTACATTTATACAGCAAACACATTACTACTTCTTAATTTGTTTAGGATGGCTTGAAGGGAGTCTGGTAGAGATCAGGCGGTCATAGCTTTGCCTTCTAAAGCTTTATCAAGGTGTCAGCACTGGAGAGTGATTTGGAAGAAGATGGTAGATTTACAAGGACATCATTACCAATTGTTAGTACCTGCAGCAGCTAAGCAAAGCTCATGGAGGACACCAAGGGCATTGAAATGGTCATAATAACATGGCTGGCCCTAACGCAGCAAGCTTTCAGGCACGGACAAGCTTATTTACATATGTGCTCTCCTGTCTTGGAATTACTGCTTTGCATGAGAGCAGACACAGGACGCAGTTAGTCATGCCTTTCTCACATGCACCAGGTGTCAGCTGGTAGTTTTAACTCCTGACATTTTACTGCTATGCCAAAGTAAACTGCACCTTATGGGCAAATAAGTCCTTGTTTCAGGTAGAAAAATATTCTGCCAGCGAGAAGCTATGCGTTACACATGCACTACAGGGACGTGGGTGTGGGTTTTTTTCTGTTGGAATTTCTAGCCTTACTGCCCTCCTTCTTTCTCCACACTTGGAAATAAAGTGTACTGGGTCCTATATTTTATGAATGTCCTTTCTGAAAGGCATGGGGTATTCATCAGAGACCCAGAAACTGCCTCCAGGAACAGCCTTCTATGTTCAAATACTTACCTGGTTGGGGAAGAACCTAGAAATTTAGACTATAACTTGAACTTAAAAAGTAGGCAGGGAGACTTTTCTGCTGGTCCAGTGGTTAAGATTCTAGGCTCCCAACGCAGGGGCCTAGGTTTGATCCCTTGTCAGAGAACTAACCCATATGCCACAACTAAGACCCGGCACAGTCAAATAAAAAGAAAAACAACTAGGTAGAGTCTACTGCTTGACCTGCACAGATACTGGATGGAATAAATGGTGACCCAGGGGCGTTCCCCTGTGGCACTAGTGGTAAAGAACTCTACTGCCAATGCAGGAAAAGTGAGAGACAAAGGTCCAGTCCCTAGGTCAGGAAGGTTCCCTGGAGGAGGGCATGGCAACCCACTCCAGTATTCTTGCCTGGAGAATCCCATGGACAGAGGATCCTGGCAGGCCACAGCCCATAGGGTCACAAAGAGTTGGATACGACTGAAACAATTTAGCACACACAGATTTGTTAGCAAGCAAATGATACTTTGGTAATGGACAGCATACTGAGTGCTTGTATAAACACATAACACCTCTTCCTTTGTACATTCAGAGATGAGCACAAGTTTTGGGGGGTATATTCCTGACTCTGTTATGAGACCATAAGCTCCTTGAGGGCAAAGGTTATCTATTTTGTTAATTGCTACTACTTAAACCCTGCCTCTTGAGAAATCTGTATGCAAGTCAAGAAGCAACAGTTAGAACCAGACATGAAACAACAGACTGGTTCAAGATTGGGAAAGGAGTACTTCAGGGTTATATATTGTGATCCTGCTTATTTAATTTATATGCAGAGTACATTATGTGAAATGCCCAACTGGATGAAGCACAAACTGGAATCAAGATTTCTGGGAGACATATCAATAACCTCTGATATGCAGATGATACCACCCTTATGGCAGAAACTGAAGAGGAACTAAAGAGCCTCTTGAAGAAAGTTAAAGAGGAGAGTGAAAAGGCTGGCTTAAAATGAAACATTCAAAAAACAAAGATCATAGCATCTGGTCCCGTCACTTCATGGCAAATAGATGGGGAAGCAGCAGAAACAGTGATAGACTTCATTTTCTTGGGCTCCAAAATCACTGCAGATGGTGACTACAGCCATGAAATTAAAACACACTTACTCTTTGAAAGAAAAGCTATGACCAACCTAGACAGCATATTAAAAAGCAGAGACATTATTTTGCCAACAAAAGTCCATCTAGTCAAAGCTATGGTTTTTCCAGTAGTTATGTATGGATATGAGAGCTGGACTATAAAGAAAGCTGAGTGCTGAAGAATTGATGCTTTTGAACTGTGGTGTTGGAGAAAACTCTTCAGAGTCCCTTGAACTGCAAGGAAATCAAACCAGTCAATCCTAAAGGAAATCAGTCCTGAATATTCATTAGAAGGACTGATGATAAAGCTGAAACTCCAATCCTTTGGCCACCTGATGCAAAGAACTGACTCATTAGGAAAGACTTGGATACTGGGAAAGATTGATGGCAACAGGAGAAGGGGCTGACAGAGATGAGATGGCTTGATGGCATCACTGACTCAAAGCACATAAGTTTGAGCAAGCTCCGGGAGTTGGTGATGAACAGGGAAGCCTGGCATGCTGCAGGCCATGGGGTCACAAAGAGTCGGACTCAACTGAGTGACTAAACTGACTGACTACTTAGAATAGTACTTAGGACATAAAAAAACTGTTAGTAAATCTTTTTTACTCATTATTAAAAAAAGTCATATGTATACTAATGGCTGATTCACATTATTGCTTGGCTGAAACCAACACAGAATTTTAAAGCAATTATCCTCCAGTTGAATACATTTGAATCAGTTCTAATGAGGTGGATGAAACTGGAGCCTATTATACAGAGTGAAGTAAGCCAGAAGGAAAAACACCAATACAGTATACTAACGCATATATATGGAATTTAGAAAGATGGTAACAATAACCCTGTGTATGAGACAGCAAAAGAGACACTGATGTATAGAACAGTCTTATGGACTCTGTGGGAGAGGGAGAGGGTGGGAAGATTTGGGAGAATGGCATTGAAACATGTAAAATATCATGTATGAAACGAGATGCCAGTCCAGGTTCGATGCACGATACTGGATGCTTGGGGCTAGTGCACTGGGACGACCCAGAGGGATGGTATGGGGAGGGAGGAGGGAGGAGGGTTCAGGAGGGGGAACACATGTATACCTGTGGCGGATTCATTTTGATATTTGGCAAAACTAATACAATTATGTAAAGTTTAAAAATAAAATAAAATTTAAAAAAATTAAAAATAAAAATGTAGTTTGGGATATAAAAATACATATATCGTGTATTTATCATGTTTATTTACAGTTTAAATGAATAAATTAATGACTGTGTGTATGAATAAAAACCAAATTAAGGACTTTAACCACCACAGGTACGTGTGCAGCTAAGTTTTACCAGCTTTGTGGATAATATTATCTACAGCCAGTTTATTTGTAAGAGTCAGCCTTGTATAGAATATGTGTATCATCAACAATACGCAAAAGTTGGCAAGATTCTTGATTTTTCCTTTACTGCTTCTTGCCCTTTGACATGTAACCACATTTAATGGTCAGTAATAAAATACACAATGGCTGCCAAATTCAGTGTTCCTGCTTCAGAAGGGAGAACAGAAGCTGACATTTACTTTGCTTCTAGGATGTGCTATGTTCCTTCACAAGTCATTTAATTTAATTCTTAAAATAACTATCTGAAGTGGTGATGGTATTATCCTTATTTTATATCTATGAAAAAAATCAATGCTGCTTTTCAGACAAAAAAAACAGTATTTTTTTCTTTTCCTAGATAATGATTTTTTCATATATTTGTCTTTCCCTCTTGACTAGTGTTGTTAGATAAAACTTTCTTAACCAAGAACAATCTCAATCCTTGGCTTTGTACCTATATCTAAAATCCCCATATTACTTATATTTTGGATGTGGACATCGATATTATAAGTCCACATGCAAACATAATCTGAGAGAAATAAAGTAAACCATAATTAACTACTAACACCTTTGTTTCATTTGGTTTCTGAGATTTCTTTAGCATGGAGACCCTAAAAAATAAAAGCCTGGTCAGAATTACTTTGAAGCTCTGCCCAGTCTCAATGAGACTTTGAAATAAGTCCTGAGCAGCTAAATTTCAGAAAGGATAGGAATCTGCTGGGCTTCCCTGGTGGCTCCGATGGTAAAGAATCTGTCTGCAAAGCAGGAGACCCAAGTTCGGTCCCTGGGTTGGAAGATCCCCTGGAGAAGGGAATGGCAACCCACTCCAGTATTCTTGCCTGGAAAAACCTATGGACAGAAGAGCCTGGTGGGCTACTAACCATGGGTTTGCAAAGAGTCAGACATGACTGAGTGACTAACACTTTTGAGTAATCTGCCAACCCTCCATTTTTTTTTTTTTCAGCCCATTAAGAAGACTGTCACTCAAAACATTAAGTTGACTAAAAGGTTGGAAAGGCAGGGATGATGAGCTTGGATTTGAGTAGAAAAATGGATGCCCTACCACCTTAGTTTCTCCAGAGATTCTTAGTCTGTTTCCTGACTATCCACTTTGCATTATGACTTTTTTTTTTTAACTCATGGCACTTTCTATTACTATAAATAACAGAGAAATAAAAAAAATAATTGTCAGAATTAATCAGGCCCCCAACTCTTAGCCCCAGAGTTTGCCACAAATGATAGAGCCGCTGTAAAGAGAAAGATGGTCCCTGTGAGCCAAGCCTGCTCCAGTAAGACTATGATTCTCTTTCATGAAGACACTCTTACTACCTTAGACTTTGTTGTTCAGTCAGTCAGTCATGTCTGACACTTTGCAACCCCATGGATTGCAACACACCAAGCTTCCCTGTTCTTCACCATCTCCCAGAGTTTGCTCAAACTCACGTGCATTGAGTCGGTGATGCCATCCAACCCTTCTCCTGCCTTCAATCTTTCCCAGCATCAGGGTCTTTTCTAATGAGTCAGTTCTTCACATCAGGTGGCCAAAGGATTGGAGCTTCAGCTTCATCATCAGTCCCTCCAATGAATATTCGGGGTTGATTTCCTTTAGGATTGACTGGTTTGATTTCTTTGCAGTCCAAGGGACTCCAAGAGACCTTAGGCTGGTGGGACATAAAACTTTTGTTGAGGTATTTAATGGTGACTTCTCACCTGTGATCACTGGACGTTCACCCTAATCCTCTACAATTCTTTTTATTAAAAAAGACTTGGACTCTGTAAATGGAACTTTCCCTGACTTCTAATTATTTTCCTCTCTACTGAACAGAGTATAAAATAGCATTTCCAATAAATGCAGATCAGTAGGCAATAACCATATCCTAGGTTCATTTTCTTTTATACCCCAGAAAAAGTAAAACTCAAAATGAAAAACAAATTTTTCTTCAATAGAAAAAGAAATTTAAAATGCCTAACAGCCTGAATTTTAGTTCCTGTGAATGATATGGTAGCTGAATTGTTTGCTGCCTTAATTGAAATGATATCTAGCCATTTAAAAACATTGTACAAGCAGACATACCAGACAGGTGCTTGAAATCTAAATGCATTCTCCCTGGGTAAATATGCTCTGAAAGATATGTTTTCCGCTCTCTGTGTTTACTGACCAACTGTGTTCCCAGATTTCTCGGCTCCTCTCAGTTTACTGGAAGCAAAATGTATTTCTTGATGGGTTCTGAGAATTGGGGAAAAAAAATCAAGGAAAAGACTCTTGATTGTATGAGCCAAAAGACCATCACGCGAATGTACTGACTAGTGACATTTCCTTTTAAGAAAGGGAAAAACTGGCAAAATTACTCCTTTGTCACCATTTAAGAATTCAAAATCTCTTTGGTTTGGGTTAGTTCCCTGCAGACTAATTATAGGGCAGAGTTGAGGCTGTGGTTCAAATTATCGAAGAAATAAATTTTCATGGTCCTTAGGGGAGTTGGGGAATGGGAAGAAGGATTTAGAAGCCAGGTTTTACAGACGGTCTGCTTGAACAGAATGAAGTGTCATTCCAAATAAGCCCAGGACATAATCCCCAGGTCTGAGCTGTTTGCGATTCTACTTTTTACTGAAAACCAGAACTTGTGTTTGTATTTCTGAGTAAGTGTCTAAGAAACTATGCTTGTTTCATCAATATGGAAATTTTAGGCTTAAATGTAATTGTGAATTGTTTTAATTCTTTGCTTCATTTTGCTTGGGCGTTTGTATCCCATGTATCTGGTATGTATGGAGGTCTACCTACGTATTAGCTATCATCATTTGCTTCAGGCACTTCAATATGAAGTGTACCACAAATTGGAAACCTATTTGCTAATGTTCAAAACCTAAGCATAAAGTCAGCATGCTAGTGCTGTCAGAAGCCACAGGATCATTTATTCTAATGTTTTCCTGTTCTTGATGAGAAAAGAGAGGCCCAGAGTTTTGAAGGGCCTTGCTCAAAACTATACCACGAGTTTAAGAACAACCAGCACTGGGGTTGAGACTTCTGATCCCTGGTTCCTATGACCTCAGGTATAAATCATTTGCTTAATCAAAGCATCTGAGATGCCCTAGAGAAAAAGTAAGTCTTTGGGAACAAAGTGAACATCTAATTTGAATTTTGACATAAATTGGCAAGAGGAAAAATTGCATTAGAGGCTCTTAACTGCTAGAACATTTGGGGACTCTTAGAACTGTTAAAGTCTGTTCTGACTTTTAGTGATTCGGAGAAGGCAATGGCACCCCACTTCAGTACTTTTGCCTGGAAAATCCCATGGGTGGAGGAGCCTGGTAGGCTGTAGTCCATGGGGTCGCTAGAGTCGGACACAACTGAGCGACTTCACTTTCACTTTTCACTTTCATGCATTGGAGAAGGAAATGGCAACCCACTCCAGTGTTCTTGCTTGGAGAATCCCAGGGATGAGGAAGCCTGGTGGGCTGCCATCTATGGGGTCGCACAGAGTCGGACACGACTGAAGCGACTTAGCAGCCCCAGCAGCAACAAGTGGGCAGAAGCTAATCAGGCTCTGCAAACTATCTAAATGGCTAGTTTGTTTTTAACCACATTCTGTTTTTAATCAGTACACTAGATTTGTATCTTCATCACTTCCTTCTTGGTTATTTTTTAAGAATAATCATCCAAGTTTTATGTAATTCTTAACCAGTTTACTTCCTTTCCAAACTCTCCATTCATTCATTTGCTCATTAACAAATTTATCCAACCTGCACTTAGAAATTATCACATGCCAGTACACAAAGATGTATAAGACAGTTTCTCTTCTCAGAGTTCATAGCCCAGGGAGGGGAACATAGACTGTAACAGAAAATGACAATTCAAAAATCTGATTGAAGTTCATATACCCATGAGAATCATATGCATAATTCTGTGATTTTCTCTAGTAAGGCAACTTACAATATGATTTTATGTAAATGCTTCTTACGCTAAGCTTGTGAAGTAGGCAGAATAAACAGAGGTCCCAAGATGGTTAAAATGTTATCAATAAATCACAGAGACCCTATCTGTCCTGTTCCCACTGTGATCTGTGCGCAAGTTCCGGGCATACACTGAGAGTTCAATAAATATTTTTTTACTGAAATACTGAACATAGCTAGTTAATGTGAAACTGATCATTAAACTCAGGTGTCCAAATCTTGAGACCAGTGTTTATTCTGCTGGATCCATATGCAGCGTCAGCTGTGATCATTCCCTCTCTTTGCTCCTCAGAGCAATGGCTTTCATCTGCATTGAATTCCAACTGCTTGAGAAAAAGCATTCCAATTAATTAATGATTCTGAAACTACTACCTAATATATTAACAAACTTGACAATGGTCTGGTTGAGGCAAAAGATGACTGGTTCTCTAGGTATTGCACCTGAGTAGCTAATTTTGATCAGAGGAGCCATCAGATCACATAAGAGAGATGACCACATTGCTCTCTTGCAGAATGCCAGCCTTGGGAGCCCTGTGGCAAGCTTATGAGAACAGTGCAGAGCCAGAGATGTGACATTTTCTAATGATAAATAACTGGATTTGTTTTTGAAATGCTCATATTCTTTATCATTAAAAGATGGACATTATAAAACTAGTGGTTATTATGATGCCAATGATGACAGTAATGAAGTTAATAAAAAGGAAAAGAGCTACTATTTATTTAGACCAAACTACAACCCAGCAATGTGCCAAATGATTTGGACATGTTATCTCAAACAAGTCCTAACAATTCCATGTTAGTGATAATATCATCCATTGCAATTCACAGGTAACAGAGGCCTTCATTAAATTCAAATACTCAATAAGTGCAATTCATTCTTAAAAGGATGTGCTGCTCTCTTTTGCTTACAGCCACTTTAATCTATTTCTCTTTACGCACACACACACACACACACACACATAATATTAGAGAAAATACAAGTGTATCAGCTGTAGCAAAGGGAAAACCATCAACTGATTAAACAAAATACTGCTGCTACTACCGGATGGAGGAACCTGGTGGGCTGCAGTCCATGGGGTCACTAGGAGTCAGACTCAACTGAGCGACTTCACTTTCACTTTTCACTTTCATGCACTGGGGAAGGCAATGGCAACCCACTCCAGTGTTCTTGCCTGGAGAATCCCAGGGATGGGGGAGCCTGCTGGGCTGCCGTCTCTGGGGTCACACAGAGTCGGACACGACTGAAGCGACTTAGCAGCAGCAGCAGCAAAGATAAATATAGATCAATGGAACAGAACAGGAATTCAGAACTAGTCCTACACGTATATAATCAATTTACTTTTTTTTTTTTCTTACAAAGGTGTTAAAGCAATTCAATGATGAAATTAATCTTTTCAACAATGATGCTGGAACAATTAAATGTGTGTGTGTGTGCTCAATCACTTAGTTATGTCTGACCCTTTGTGAGCCTGTGAATTGTAGCATACCAGGCTTCCCTGTCCTTCACCATTTCCCAGAGCTTGCTCAAACTCACGTCCACTCAATTAGTGATGCCATCCAGCCATCTCGCCCTCTGCCACTCCTTTCTCCTCCTGCCTTCAATCTTTTCCAGCATCGGGTCTTTTCCATTGATTTAGCTCTTCACATTAGGTGGCCGAAGTATTGGAGCTTCAGCTTCAGCATCAATCCTTCCAATGAATATTCAGGGTTGATTTCCTTTAGGATGGACTGGTGTGATCTCCTTGCTGTCAAAGGGACTCTCGAGAGTCTTCTCCAGCACCACAATTCACAAGCATTGATTCTTCAGCACTCAGCCTTTTTTATTGTCTAGCTCTCCCATCCATACATGGCTACTGGAAAATTCATAGCTTTGGACCTTTGTTGGAAAAGTAATGTCTCTGCTTTTTAATATGCTGTCTAAGTTGGTCATAGCTTTTCTTCCAAGGAGCAAGTGTCTTTTAATTTCATGCCTGCAGTCACCATCAGAAGTGATTTTGGAGCCCAAGAAAAGAAGGTCTGTCACTGTTTCCATTGTTTCCCCATCTATTTGCCATGAAGTGATGGGACCAGATGCCATGACCTTAGTTTTCTGAATGTTCTGTTTTAAGCCAGCTTTTTCACTCGCCTCTTTCTCTCTCATTAAGAGGCTCTTTAGTTCCTCTCTGTTTTCTGCCATAAGGGTGGTGTCATCTGCATATCAGAAGTTATTGATATTTCTCCCCACAGTCTTGATTCCAGCTTGTGCTTCATCCAGTTGGGCATTTTGCATGATGTACTCTACATAGAAGTTAAATAAGCAGGATGACAATATATGGCCCTGAAGTACTGCTTTCCCAATTTTGAACCAATCTGTTGTTCCACATCCGGTTCTAAGTGTTGCTTCTTGACCTGCATACAGGTTTCTCAGGAGGCAAGTAAGGTGGTCTGATATTCCTATCTCATTAAGAATTTTCCAGTTCATTGTGATCTACACAGTCAAAGGCTTTAGTGTAGTTAATGAAGCAAAACACACTCACTAGAATGGCTGAAGTAAACACTGATCATACCATATGTTGCTGAGGTTGTAAAACAAGTAGAACTCTCTCTTTCACTATTGATGGGAATGGAAATTAGGACAACAGTTTAACAGTATTTTAAAAGGTTAAACCTAACACATACTATATGTGTTCTACAGTTATTCTGTTGCTGCTGCTGCTGCTGCTGCTAAGTCGCTTCAGTCATGTCTGACTCTGTGCGACCCCATAGACGGCAGCCCACCAGGCTCCCCCGTCCCTGGGATTCTCCAGGCAAGAACACCAGAGTGAGTTGCCAGTTATTCTACTTCTAGCTGTTTACCCAAAATAAATAAAAGTTTTTCTGTACCCAAGACTTGTACACAAATATTCATAGCAGCTCTGTAATACTCCAAAGCTAGACTAGAAACAACTCACAAGTGCATAATAGATAAGCAAACTGTGGAATACATTTATAAATATAGTAGAATACTACTAATAAAAAGAAAAACTTGATATATGCTAAAACATGAGTAAGTCTCAAAATAATTATAAATGAAACAGGCAAAAGGTACATAGTACATAATAAAGTTTGTATAAAATACAAGAAAATGCAATGGCAGGACGCAGATTGCTGGTTGATTGAGGATGGTGGTGGTCATAGAGAGATGTGTTGTGAAAGGGCACAAAGAAAATTTTGAGAGGGAAGTGTGTGTTCTGTTTCTTGATGGTATGGTTTCATGGGTGTATACATATGCTCCTAGTGATCAAATTGCATACATAAATATGTGCAATTTGTTTTATGTTGATCGGAGAAGGCAATGGCACCCCACTCCAGTACTCTTGCCTGGAAAATCCCATGGATGGAGGAGCCTGGTGGGCTGCAGTCCATGGGGTCGCTAAGGGTCGGACACAACTGAGTGACTTCACTTTCACTTTTCACTTTCATGCATTGGAGAAGGAAATGGCAACCCACTCCAGTGTTCTTGCCTGGAGAGTCCCAGGGACGGGAGAACCTGGTGGGCTGCTGTCTATGGGGTCACACAGAGTCGGACACGACTGAAGTGACTTAGCAGTAGCAGTAGCATACCTCAATGCAACTATAAAAACAAAAAAGAAAAAGAAGTTAAAATAGAAGCCTTCTTCTCTCCTTTATTTCAAATTGAGTGTAACTATTACATGACTGACATGGAGGCTCAATGGTATCTGGAACTCAGCCTCCTACAGTCTTCTTGCTCTAAAATCCACAACATGCAGCTTTCATCTTATGGTTTTAAAAATAGCTGTTCCATCTCATTCTGTTATATCCGTATGATAGCCAGTAGGAGAGAGGGGAAAGAAGAGGAAGTAAATCCTTTCTTTTAAGTGCATAAACTAGACTTTGAACACATAGCTTCTGCTAACATCCCGTTGAATTGTGCTGCTGCTGCTAAGTCGCCTCAGTTGTGCTACATGACCACAATTTACCAAGGGAGACCAGGACATTAGTCTTTTAACTGTGTTATCATGTACCTAGCTAAAAATCAGTTACCATTACTAAGAGGTAAGATTCTAGAAATCTCTGTCCACCCCAAATATAAACATTTTATATGAGATTTCCCTTGAACCAATTCAGTAAATAGGCTATTGATTATGTTACAGTTTGTAAAGGTCACAGATCAGAGACATTCTCTGTTTTTTCTTGTTTTACTGTTATTAGAAGGAAAGAGCTAGATACTATATTGAGGAAGAAAGGGATGGTCTCCTGGATTCTATAATCAGAGTTCAAAGCTGTGTGGATGTTGAGAAGATGTGACAATTGCCTATCATTTTGTAGCATCTTGTAATTATGTTATCGTCTCAAAAACACCCAAAGTCACTAAAACTTCGAGTTCTTTGATCTATGACCAGCCAGGTCCGCCAATATTTCTTTGAGTCTGCATAATGTACTTATATCTCCATGCACATTAGAGCAATGTTTGATGTTATTATCATCTAATTTCTGAGAAATGACTTTATCCCATCATTACTGAGGACTTTAGAATTATGAAAGTACTAAGAAATTGTATAGCTCTGCTACAAAAGGTAGGAGTCTCTTTTTCTTCCTGAATATTCATTAATAGAAGATGAAGGCAATCTGTCAAAAGTGAATAATAATGATAAACATTATTCATCTGGGGCCCTTTTATTCACTGTGGAATCAAAAACAAACAAATACAATTTTTATTTCCACTTAAGCTATAATTCTATTTACCCTCTGAGTTTCACAGAGTTTTATTTGATCTAACCTCATTTTAAACTTTAGATAAAATGGTTTTTAAAATTCCATTGTATGAGATGCTATCTCCCTCTTTTCCATCCTCTTTACAGTGAGGTCTATTTCTGCCATTCTATATTTTTTGTCTTCCCCAGTTTATTTTTTCTTCTCCTTTCATAGAACACACACTTTCTATTCGAACTTTCATTTGAACATACTTCTAATTTAAAGCTTAATACTAACCATTTTAAGGGAGAGAAGATTAGAATGAAGAGAAGAAAAATGTATCTATAACTGTCACAAGGGTACTACCAGATTTGCAGAATTTAGGGAGAAGACATTCTTTTAAAATAAACATTTCCCTTAGTCCCATGAAGCATATGATGTTATCAAAACATGCACTCTAAATTTTTATTCGGAAAACAAGAATCATCACTGTAACTTATGGAGAGGGAAATTTATGGGTGAATATAACTGAGTATAAAAGCCAGAAAATAAGTATTAAAAAGGAAAAAAATGCCAGTAGAAAAAGATACAGGTGTTTCTAATCTAGGTTGTCCGACTGTCTCTCTATATTTCTAACAGCCTGATATTTTGTTCAAGTTATGTACATTTGAGTTTCAATCTATAATGGTAAATTTTACACCTTTGACATCCTTATTTTGATGACTTTTGTGATACTAATTGGGACCCTACTGCCAGTACACTGTTTATGACATTTTTAAAAACCCATGCTTGTTTATTTCTTCTATTTTGTAAATGTCACTTCTTTGTGGACATTCTCAGCAGAAAGGAAAGTTGAGGGTTTTTTTAAGAGAAAAAAATTAGATCTAATGGTTTCTAGATACTTGATTTTTCTCTAGGCAAAATGAAAATTCTGATTTTTTAAGGTATTCATTTAAAGTCACAGTCAAACACTTCCAGCCACCTTCAGCATCCTGGATGTAACTGGTTGGACAGGAGAACATGGGACCTGTATTGGGGATGAGCTGACAGATCCCACAACTGTGACCTTATCATCTATCCGTGTGGCTTTAGGTAGAACATGTGTCATTTAGAGTTTGGCAGCAGAAAAGGCAAATGAGTTCGTTTTGAACATGGAGATATTCTTTTGGATTAAAATTGCAAACTTTTAATTTCCTAGAAAAGTGCTTTCCTTTCACTGCTTTCAGTTCCTTGCAATTTTGATCATGTGGAAATTGTTATTTATTAGTACTTATTGACAATAATAATAGGTAACAATTACTGAGTGCCTGCTAAAGTGCCAAACAATATACTAATTTCTTTGTGTGAAATATCTTAAATGATCTTCATGTTAATTCTATGATGCTTGTACTATAATGTGTGCTTATAGATGGGGACATCAAGCCCATAGTTAAGTGATAAGTGGTGATGTGCACAACTCAATTCAATCCTCTGATTCTTAATGGATACATTTCCTTGTAAATGCCCTGCAATAAGATAGAATGAAGAAAATTAATGCTTCTTATAGGCACCCTTCATTAACTTGAGATATATTCCTTTTTCTTCCTTGTAATACCCTACACTACATACATTCAAAGACATTTTTTTAAAAACTACAGTAAAAACGTCCTTGTCAAGTTGACTGTTGATAAGCCTGAATATTTTATTTCACTTGTGTATTAATGTATCTTCAGGCCATCTGATCTCTTCCTAGCTTCATTTCCTGCCACCTCCACACATCAAACTGTGTGCAATTACGCCACATCCTGTGAGCTCTCACATTCCTGGACCTTCAATGCTTCCACCAGGAGTGACTTTCTTCTGCATTTAGCCATCCATTAGGGTCTTTTGTGGGCCCCTCTGAGACTCCTCCAGACAGAGTGAATTTCTGCTGTAATCCCATGTCAATTTATATATATATCAACTGTACAGTATTTTCAGTATCACTTACGTTAAATAATGAAAACAGTAAAAAAAATAATGATTTACAATGTAAGGTATGTCTCCCTCTCACGCTTGAATTGCAGGCCTCTCCTAGGCCAGCAACTATTCCCATGATAGTTACACACTGAAATATACATGCACACATAGCTTTGGGTTTTACACAATTAAAAGCCTAAGAAGCACAGTATTCTGAATCTTGCTTTCCTCACTTGACAATATGCTAAACTTCTTTCTATATTAGCATATAAGCCTTTTTATTTTTAATGGCTCTAAATATTTTAATATGGCACACCATAATTTATTTACCCATCCTCTTATGATGGACATTTGAACTGTTTCTAGGTCTTCCAAACAATGCTGCAATAAGTACACTTGCTTGTATAATTCTAAAGAAACAAAATGGATACAAGAATGATACTTGAAATCAGATTTCCTGGGTTTGAACCCTGGCTCTAAACTAATAGCTCTTACAGTTTTGTTTGTTTTGTTTTTTAATTTTTGGTTGTTCTAGGTTTTTGTTGCTATGTGTGGGCTTTCTCTAATGTGGCGAGCAGGGGCTACTGTTCTCTGCAGTGCACAGACTTCTCGTTGAAGTGGCTTCTTTTGTAGAGCAAGGACTCTAGGCGAATGGACTTCAATAGTTGCAGCATATGGGCTCACTAGTTGTGGCACACTGCCTTTGTTGCTTAGCGGCATGTGGAATCTTCCCAGACCAGGGATTGAACCTTTGTCCCCCCTGCACTGGCAGGCAGATTCTTATCCACTATATCGCCAAGGAAGTCTAGCTCTTACAGACTTAGTCAAATTTTTTAACCTCTGTATGCTCCAATTTCCTTGTGTAAAATGGGGGTTTAACAGTAATTTCATAAGATTTTTCTGAGGATTAAGTGAGTTGTGACACAGAAAGAGCTTTAATGTGAAGTATATGGTAAGCACTTGATGATACTTACTGCTGTTAACATAAAATCATATGTCTTTGGGCACTTGTGTGAGTACATCACTAAGATAAATTCCTGTGGGTGGAATTACTAATACTTGACTTTTATATTTTTATAGCTATCCATCTTAATTGGGTTCCTTTAGAAGCAGACCCTACAACCGAGATCTAAATACAATACACCACTTTGACAGTGAAGAAAAATCCAAATGGAGTGGGAAAATGAAACAGGAAGAAAAGGTAGTTAATAAAACGTACCTGGAGCTCAGTCCTGCTGAGGAAACGCAGAGGCAGTATTTACACAAGCTTCAGAGTTATCTTAAGGGAACCGGGTGCTTGGAGCACTAACTCTTGTCTTGCCCAGTCCATCACTGTCTGAGGGCCCTTGTATGATCCCTCGAACAGTAGCTTCTAAAAGCAGAGTGGTGCGAAGGCTCTGCCTTGGTTCTGCCAATAATGAGATTGTCTGGAGATAATTTTAAAAGAGTAACAAAACTTGCCTAAAAATAATTCTGATTTTTATCATCATAATGTGCTGGGAATTCTCTACAACCTTAGTTATAAATAACTCCTCCCCTCAGGGGGACTCCCCACCTTGCTGCCCTGTATTCCACTGCCTGGGAAGTATTAATTCCTCAACAATCCTAGCCTATTTCACAGGAACGTAAAGTGGGTTTTATTGGCCAGTGAAAGAAAGAAATGCAGGTGCTGGCAGTTGGAGGCCTGACCAGTATGAACCAAAGGGCAGGGGAGAGATGATATGGTCACAATACCAACAGCATCCACTGCAGTCAAACCTGCCCCACTCTGACCATCTACACAAGTTCATGACCATTTGTAGTACTTGAAGTTTTGCCCAGAGTGGTGATAATTTTTCTCACTACTGTCTTTCATGACCACCCCTTAGTAGAACTGTGCTGCATAAGCGGTCGGTCTATTTTCAGCTCACATGATTTACTGAGCCAACCTCCCCATGACTCAGACCTGGGTTTTATTGTCCTCTGACAACTAGTTTATAAGAACTCTCTGTGAAGTCATAGGTGTGACCTGAGAGAGAGACATTCATTTAACAAGTTAAGAAACATGGAGGACTAGGCTGCCAGCTTATGTGATTTAGTTGTTTCCTCTGCACATGCTCATGCCTGATTGGAAGTGAACTAGTATGAGGGGTTACTGCTGCGCCCGTCCAACCCAGTGACTTGGAGGATCTGACAGTAAACATCTCCTGTCAGTCACTTGAGGTCCCATAATCAGCCCAGTTTCTGCTAGGTCCATTAGCAAACCAAGAGCTATTTTCTGAGTGTTACTGGCTTTCACACTGTATCCTGATTGATAGTTGAGCCTCTCATTTCTTTTACTCAGCATACCTATGACACTAATAGTGAAGTGAAGTGAAGTGAAGTGAAGTGAAGTCGCTCAGTTGTGTCCGACTCTTAGCAACCCCATGGACTGTAGCCCACCAGGCTCTTCCATCCATGGGATTTTCCAGGCAAGAGCACTAGAGTGGGGTGCCATTGCCCAGCCAAATCCACTCTCCTTACAATTCCCATTATCCCCTTACCTCTTGTAGTCTAGAAAAATTGTACCAGTCCCATATCCCAACCAATGTCAGCAGGCAATGATGGCATTTGGAAATCAGGCCAGCAAATGCTGAAATTTAGGGTCATGGAGATACAGGCAGGGAGCCAACAGCTTCCCATATAATATTACTAAATTATCGTCCAGAGAAGGCACTTCATTTTACATTTCCACTAACAAAATGCAAGGCAACTGTTTTTATCTGCAGTGACTCGGATGCTTTAGAATCTGCCAGCAATGCAGGAGATCTGAGTTTGATCTCTGGGTCAGGAAGATCCCCTGGAGAAGGGAATGGCTACCCACTCCAGTATTCTTGCCTGGAGAAACCCATGGACAGAGGAGCCTGGTGGGCTACAGTCCATGGGGTCACAAAGTGTCGGACACGACTGGGTGACTAACACACACCTTTTCAATGTATTATCAAATATCAAAGCCTAATCTGATAGGCTTTTTAAAACAGTTTTATTTTAAAATTTTCTTTAAAGTTTTTAAATTTTAAAATAGTTTTCTTCCCTTTTTTATTAAACTTTTTGTTTTATATTGTAGTATACTTGATTAACAATGTTGTGTTAGTTTCAGGTTTATAGCTAAATGATTCACTTATACATAGATATGTATCTATTCTTTTTTTCAAGTTTGAGCAAACTGCAGGAGATGGTAAAGGACAGGGAAGCCTGGAGTGCTGCAGTCCATGGGGCTGCAAATAGCTGGACACGACTTGGCAACTGAATAGCAAATTCTTTTTCCATTTAGGTTGTTAGGTAATATTGAGCAGAGTTCCCTGTGCAATATAGCAGGTCTTTGTTGGTTATCTATTTTAACTATAACAATGTGTACCTGTGAGCCCCAAACTCCCTACCTATTTATTCCCTGTAACCCTTCCTTCTGTCTGTAAATCTGTGTTTGTTTTGTAAATGATTTCATTTGCATCATTTTTTTAGATTCCATATATAAGCAATATCACATGATATTTCTCTTTCTCTGACTTACGTCACTCAGTTTGACAATCTCTAGGTCTATCCATATTGCTGCAAAGGGCATTATTTCATTCTTTTTAACGGCTGAGTAATATTCCATTGTACGTATGCACCACATCTTCTTCATCCATTCATTTGTCAACACAACAGACATTTAGGTTATTTCCATGTTCTGGCTATTGTAAATAGTGCTACAAATAACACTAGAGTGCATATATCCTTTCAGACCAGGTTTTTCTCCAGGTATATGCCCGGGAGTTGGGTTGCAGGGTCACATGGTAGCTCTATTTTCAGTTTTTTAAGGAATCTCCAATACTTCATTGTTTTATGTGCATTTCTTTCTTGTGAAGTTACATCTGTTTTCACACATATGAAAACCAGTGATATGTCTTTCACTATGAAAAAAATCCACCAGGGGTCCCTTTTTTACATGCTTTGCCATTTTTTCTATCTTGTTGATCTTTTTCCTAATGATTTATCAATTCTGTCTGCACTAAGGAAATTAGCCTCTATCAAATGCTAGTAAATTCTTTCTCATTTTTATATTTATACTCTTTTGTTATTTATAGTATTTTTTGTTTTCTTGAAAAAGTTTTTATATAGCTATGTGTTTTAATCTTTTCTTTAATGCTTCTAGCTTCTTGCTTATAAAGATTTCCCTGTTACTAAAATTATAAATCAACTCTCCTCTGTTATTCTCTACTTATTTTAATTTTTGTATTTTAATTATTTATGTTCTTATCTCCTTTGCTAGACTTTAACATCCTGAAAAGCACATTTCCAGGACATAGAAAACATTAAATTAACAATGACTTTCTCCCTTCCTTCCTATCTTCTTTTCTTTCTATCTTACATATTTTTCTAACCTCAATATCTATCAAAGTACCTGGTCTATAGTAAGTGCTCAATCAATTCTTTTCTAAATTTATTTTCAATTGGAGGATAACTGCTTTACAATAGTTGTGGGCCTTTGCTCTACAACAGAATATGAATCAGTCATAAGTATACATGTGTCTCTCCCTCTTGAATCTTCAGGCCCTCCACCCCATCCCACTGCTCCAGGTTGTCATAGAGCACCAGGTTGACCTCCCTGTATTATAGAGCAACTTCCCATTACCTATTTTACATATGGTAATGTGTATGTTTCAGTGCTACCTTCTCAATCCATCCCACCCTCTCCTTCTCCCACTGTGTCCAAAGTCTGATCTCTATGTCTGCATCTCTATTCCTACCTGTAAATAGGTTCATCAGTACCATTTTTCTAGATTCCATATATACATGTTAATATACGAAATTTGTTTTTCTCTTTCTGACTTACTTCCCTCTGTGTAACAGGCTCTAGGTTCAACCACCTCATAGAACTGAATCAATGCATTCCTTTTTATGGCTGAGTAATATTCCGTTGTATATATTTACCACAACTTTTTCATCCATTCGTCTGTCGATGGACATCTAGGTTGCTTCCATGTCCTAGCTATTGTAAATAGTACTGCTATGAATATAAGTCTTTTTCAGCTATGGTTTTCTTAGGGTATATGCCCAGTAGTGGGACTGATGGGTCATATGGTAGTTTTATTCCTAATTTTCAGAATGAGAGAAAATAATTGCAGATTAAACAAAGGATTTGTCTTCAAAATGTACAAGCAACTCATTCATGCAGCTCAATTCAAGAAAAACAACCTCTTTCTGAGATTCAACTGCTCTAACTTTTCCTACTAGAGGATGAAAATGAAAATGCACTTTGGACCCTGAAATGCCTTGCAGTGTGAAGATTTTCTGTAACTACAATAACAACAAAAGCCATGACTATCACCCTATGGTTACAAATTTCTGAACAGCCTTTCTATTGGTAAGCAGAGTGACATTAGGTCATTACAGGTGACCTAACATTCAGTGACCATAAATGTCCTTGACAGTAAAAGTGCTGTCTGGTGACTCTAATCTAATCCAACTTGCTAATCACAGAAAACACCTGGTACTTTTCTAGGTCATTGATTAATGAGGAAACACTTGGTTTACAGTTAATGTGAACTCTTATAGTTCCTCAGAATCCATTTTTTTATAAGAAGCCTGCTCTGTATGCTGTTTGCTTTTATTGCTGTGCAGACATAAGATAAGGGACTTCCCTGGTGGCTCAGATGGTAAAGAATCTGCCTGCAATACAGGCAACCTAGGTTCAGTCTCTGGGTTAGGAAGATTCTCTGGAGAAGGGAATAACAACTCACTTTAGTATTCCTGCCTGGAGAATCCCATGGACAGAGGAGCCTGGTGGGCTACAGTCCATGGGGTCACCCATTGCAAACAGTAGGACACATCTGAGTAACTAACATTTTCACTTTCAGACATAACATAACACAAAAACCACATCTTTAAATGACTTCTCTTCAAATTGAGAAAGTGCAACTTGGGAGTAATTTTTGGAAATTCATGTCATATGTTCAATGCAACCCCCTCCTTCCTTCTCTTGGTTTTCCATAAATTTTATTGATACAAAAGGAAAGGGAGAAATCAAACTAGGCTAAACTGACCGTACATATTAAAAGCATTTGTACACACCTTTCATTCAATTCTTTAAGAGATAAGTATTATTATACCTATTTTTAAATTGCAGAAACAGAAATTTGGAGAGATTAAAAAATTTATAAAATAGCAACTTAGAAAACAATTATACAAAATTTAAGCTCCAGAACCATATGACCACAAAGCTCACATTTCCCCACTCCAACAGGCAGCACCCTGTATACGAGACAGCAAAAGAGACACTGATGTATAGAACAGTCTTATGGACTCTGTGGGAGAGGGAGAGGGTGGGAAGATTTGGGAGAATGGCATTGAAACATGTGAAACGTCATGTATGAAACGAGATGCCAGTCCAGGTTCAATGCACGATGCTGGATGCTTGGGGCTGGTGCACTGGGACGACCCAGAGGGATGGTGTGGGGAGAGAGGAGGGAAGAGGGTTCAGGATGGGGAACACATGTATACTAATTAATAAAAAAAAAAAAAAAAGAAAGAAATAAAGGGACTACAGAGGCAAAAAAAAAAAAAAAGAATAATTTAAGACAATTTTAAAAAATAATGATCCTTGAGGCCCACTTTAAGAGATTCTAATTTTAAAATTCTGTGGAAGAATCTAGACATCAGCAAGTTTTAAAAGTTCCCCAGGAGATGCTAATGTGCAATCTGGTCTGGACCAGAGCACTATTCTGCTTTCACTTTCATAAATATCCCAGACATTTATACAGTGGTCTTATAGTTCTCAAAGTTTGTTTGTTTTAATCCATAGTTCATTTCATCATTAAACCAACTCAGGGATTATCATGCCCATGAACTAGGAGAAAAGATGCAAAAAATTTTAATCTTAATATGATAATCAGGAACAGAAATCCAATAAAATTTGAAGAGGGTCACCCTAATGTTTTTCTCTTACTTAGAATCTCCTTATCTTGGGACTTCCCTGGAGGTTTGGTGGTTAAGACTCCATGCTTCCAGTGCAGAGGGTGCAGGTTCCATCCCTCATTAGGGAACTAAGACCCTACATGTCTATATGCCATGTAGTATGGGGGGAAAATGGAGAGTCTCTTAATCTTGCTCCCCTTTGGATCCTTCCTTTCTTTCCCTCCTCCAACAGTCTAGTCCTCAGCCCAGGACTCCAAGAGCTATTAATACTTGGGTACTATTTGAAGCTCTCAGCTCTGTGTGCATGGGAGGGAGAGGTCACTGTGGAGGATGGTGACTTATTACTGAAGAAACATAGGTTAGTAGTAAAAAGAGTTGAGGGTAGAAGTCTGACACCTTAAGAAAGTGATTTTATTTTTTTTGAAGCTCAGGCTCAACTACGAAATAGGGAAAATAATAGTAATTATTTAGAACGAAAATAAGATAGGGCTTCCCGGGTGGCTCAGTGGTAAAGAATCCACCCACCAAAGCAGGAGTTGTGGATTTGACCTGTGGGCCAGGAAGATCTTTTAGAGAAGGAAACGGAAACCTGCTCCAGTAATTCTTGCCTGGGAAATCCAATGGACAGAAAAGCCAGGAGGGGGCGGCTACAGTTCATGGGGTCACAAAAAGAGTCAGCCACAACTTGGCAACTAAATAGCAACAACAAAATAAGATAATTATACAAAAGGGATTTGTAGAGTGAAAGGAATAATTCTTATTCTTCATTACCATTTTATTTGTCATGATTGATTGGTTTTGAAGTGTTGTATTAGGGTCCCAGGGTTACTATAACAAATTATTACAATCTTGGTAATTCAAGACTGCAGAAAATTCTTCTCTCTCAGTTCTGGAGACTAGAGTCTGAAGTTAAGGTGTCAGGGGGGCCAACTCCTCTCTGAAGGCTCTAGGAAAGAATCCTCTCTCAGTTGCTAGTGGCTGTTGACCTTGCTTGATGTTCTCTGGCTTGTAGCCACATTACTCCAGCCTCTGCTGTGTCTTCCCATCACCATCTCCTCTGTGTCTGTCTCAAATATCCCTCTCCTCTCCTCTTATGAGGATATCTGGCATTGGATTTAGGACCCACACTGACAATACACGATAATCTCTTCATCTCAAAATCCTTAACTTAATGATATATGCAAATAACCTTTTCCTACATAAGGTAGCCTATACAGGTTTCAGAAATTAGGACATGGACATATTTTGAGGGTAGAGGGGCACCATTCAAATCATTTTTAAACAAGATATTAAAAGTACTTCATTTTCCTTTAACTCAATATGTCACCCTCTGATTCATTAGCTGTCATTACCAAAATGTGAATTCCAAATTCTTTTCATGGTGTATTAATTCCACAAGTCAGCCCTGCCTCATTTCCCAAATAACTACACAGAACTTTCTGCCGCTTCCCAGATATCCTCACATTTTGCTACCTCTGTGCCTTTCTGTGTGCCATTTCTGCTGCATACCTTCCATTTCTGGACTTCATCACTTTTTTTCATCCTCTTTTGTTAAATCTTTTTTTTTTTTTAATTCTTTTTTAAAAGTTTATTTATAAATGGAGGATAATTACTTTACAATATTGTTCTGATTTCTGGCATTTATCAACCTGTCAGCCACAGGTATACATATATCCCTCCCTCTCAAACCTCCCTCCCACCCTAACCACCCCCTAGGTTGTCATCAAAGAAGACTTCTCCTCTTTCCAAAGCTGCTAGATTCTTGGCTTCCTACTTTTGATTCTAGCACATACTGCAGGCTGACCTTTGCTGTTGTAGTTGAGCACTTATTGGCTTTCCCACTAGACAGAGCTTCAGTTTTATTACATCCTCGGGGTACAGATGGTGACTCATTCATCTTTGTACTACCCCTGCGTGAAGCCCAGAACCAGGCACCTGGTAGGTCCTCTACAGAGCTTGGTGACCACAGGGAATGACTGACGGCTCTTCTCCTAGGTTCCCCCAGTCCAGCCCCTATGGAGCAGCTGCAATAAGAGCCCTGAAGTCTCATTCTCTTTTCAGTGGAACAAATTCTACTGACACATTTGTCTTATTCTCTATATTTGGACATTTAAAAATTATTATTTAGAAAGGTTGACCTGTGGGCCTTCTTTTTTTCTCACTCGGTAGTTTATTTTGTGGTGATTAACTTCTATCTCTTCTAGGGTTTTATTCTATGGAAGTATTTTTTGTTTGACGAAAAGTCTATAGCTTTACTATTAATGATGACTGATATCTTACATCATGCTACTTTAGTAAACGCTTTGCACGATGAAGGGGAAAGCCCAAATAGAGACTGTGTGAGTCTTGCATCTCTCCTCAGTTCTTAACCCTGTGCTTTGATTTAGGTTTTGTCTTTTTGAAGTTCAACATATTTTGAAGTTCAACATGTTTTTCTGTTTACTTTTCCTCATTCCTTCATTCCTCCCTTTTCAGTCTTAGATTCATACTTCAAAATTAAGCTTGGGAAAAAATAAACAGAAGATTGAATGTTATCCATGCTGTATGCTGTGGGTGTATGCTTCCCTGCATGATTTCTTAAAAGATTTTTTAAGTGAACACTTCTCAGATCCTCCTAGACAGGATAGCCATACTCACTTAAGTACTGGACTGGAAACCCTAAATCCTTTGAAGGAAAGAAACTGTCTGTTGTTCATCTCTATAACCTAGATGCCAATACAGTGTCTGGCACATAATAAATGGTCAAAGAAAGTTTGATAAATCAATGAATGTGAGTGCCTGTCTTGGGAACTGGCCAAACATCGGAAGACAGTGGATGCTTCTGATTTCACCTCCCTACTAAAATACCCACTCAATTTTGTGATGGTATTTAATTGAAATCATCTGTCCTTTTTTCAACAAAATATCTGGAGCAGCCCAAGCAAACGCTTAGTTGAAACCAATGCATTTCACAATTCTTGTTTTGCGTGAAATGCTTCCCATATGATAGCAATACTGATGATCCACGCATTTTCTTAAGCTCTCCCAATCCTACTTTGGGAATTTAAAGTCTGTATAAATCTATGGGGATTTGAATAACAAAATAGAAGGCTACCTACCACACTGTAAAAGCAATCTTCGAAAGTCATCATCTGCCAGTGTCCCAAGTTTCAATTCCAGTACTTAAGCCTCTAAAGCCCAGAGTGAGATGTCCAGGTATTGCCCAGGAGATTATAGGACCTCTTCTCTCAGTTTTGTTTTGTAACTCTTTTCCCAGAGACCTGGGCATCAGTCTCATCACGTGTCAGTGCTTTTCTCAAGAGGAGTCCATTTGAGTTTCACTAAACTATTAATTCCTAGTATATACCCTTACACTCTGTCTTAGCTCACTTCCCTGTTTCCTCCTATTAGTCTAACATATATACTTCCAATAGTCACATATCAACACAATCAAGTTCAGAACATCACCACATTATCTTTTGGGCTTGGAGAAGTTTAAGATAAGTGGATTCATGCATTATGATCACTTCCCAGTACAAACTTGACGTTCTTCATAGAGTATACACAGTTTCATGAGGCAATGGTCCACTGTAGAAGGCTGTGCTTCCATCTCTCACTTCTCCTTTACGGCCTGAAAATTGAAGTACAGAGCTGAAAGACAATTATCATGTTAATGTATGCACCAAACGGAATGCATTACATTTCCTGTCTCACTTCAGACAGGAAACAAATAGGATCTTAAAAGAAATGCTTAGCACATTGTGTTCACAGTCTCTTTCCTCCCTCAATTCATCACTTATCTACAATTATAATATAAAATTATCAACAAAAAGATACAAAAGCATATTCAAGCAGTCTCTGATAATTCAATCCACATTTTCCATCACTCTGGGCTGTCAGTTAGAATAATTGGCTCCCAGTAAACAGGGCTGACACGAAGAATAGGAATGCAAAGCAGCCATTCTTCAAGGTCAAGCTTGTTGTATACATAGCAGAGAACAATGCCATTCCCCCTCCACTTCAGCAATTTGTTTGCCCACAGAGAAGGAAATATTTACTGTCCATGATAGAAGCTTGGGCTTTGGCAGTGATCTAGCAGAGAAATAGAGACAGAAGTCTGTAGAATAAGAAATAAAATTAAAGTTAACCTGAAACAAAGTTTGTATCTAAAGAAACATGCTAAAGAAAATTAAGGAGAAAACTGGTAGCTTTAGGGGTCGTTTTGAAACCTCCACGGTTAAGGCTGCAGCCACTGAGATGTGTCCTCAAAGTCCTTACTTCTCAAAGATCACTCGGATATACTCAAAATTCCTCCCGTCACAGTCACGGTATCTAGAAAGTCTGCTGAAATGTTAGATAGAGTCTAATAATGAATCACTAAAAGACATAGTACAATTACAGTCCCCAGATATCTGGTGGGAACTTTATGTATTTTCTCTCCTCGGTTATTTTTTCACCTTTGTCTTCTCTTTTCTTGTCTTTTCATTTTCATCTCTTAGTGGTTCAGGTTTTCAGCATTTTTTTTTACAGCAGTTATTGTAATAACCCTGTATAATGCTGTTTCTACTGCAGTCCAACTGATCCTTCACACTATTGCTAGTATAAACCCAGATCTCACTATGTTCATTTCCTGCCTAAAGTTCGTAAAGAGCTCCTCATTGCCTGCAGGGTAATTTCCAGGCAGGAACATAAAATCCCTTCATAATCTGGCCTGTGCTCATCTCCTCCTACCCCTCAACCTCTCAGAATTTGCAGTTGCTCTACGTACAGTGCTCCAGGTCTCTGCCCATGTGATTAGCCTGGGAAACTCTTCTCCTGAGGCTCAGCCTGGGTGCCATTTCCTTTAGGAAACCTTCTCCAATTCCTGGAGTGAGTTATATGCACTGTATGTTACCATAGCAACTGGTTCCCTCCCTTTATTGCAACTACTCACATTGCATCCCAATTGTAGGTATACTTGTCTGTATCCGTCACTAAACAGTAAACATGTGAAGGCGAGGACTATGTTCCCAGCATTGGGCAGCACGTGTTAGTTATAGAGCCGGTGTTTAACAAATATTCCTTGAATGAATTCACATACTCTTACTGGGCCAAATTCTTCTTAGTGAATTTTCACATATTTCATGTTTTTTACTTTTTCCAGTGACAAATTTACCCTGTCCTTTTATACAGGATTGGTCCAATTCTTGAAACATTCATCAAATGTCAGGCTGAGGTATAGGAGAACATTATTACTTCTGTCATTTCAAGGAGAGAGAGTAAGCTTGGATGGAAAGTGAATGAAGAAAGGGGAGATAGGAGACAGAAAAAAAAGAGAGCTCTTAAGACTTTGCTCTGATGTAACAGCATAGTTCTCTCCTTATTTGAAATCCCAGAGGAAAAAATATATACCATCCCAGAGATGGTATTATTATATAGTGTTAACTCTATAATATGTTCACTATTCTATGTGCCTCCATGCATTCCATCCTCAAAAACACTCAAGAAGATCAGTATTATGACTATCCTCATTTGATAGATACGGGAACAGAGGCACAGAGAAATAATTTGTCTAAGGCATATAGCTAGTAAATGGCATATAAGTCTGACTCTTTGCAGCCCCAGGGACTATAGCCTGCCAGGCTCCTCTGTCCATGGGGTTTTCCAGGCAAAAATACTGGAGTGGTTTGCCATTTCCTCTTCCAAGGGATCTTCAGCACCCAGGATTCAAAACCATGTCTTTTGCATGTCCTGCTCTGGCAAGCAGTTTGTTTACCACTAGCCCCACCTGGGAAGCCCAGTAAATGGCACAGTGATGATTATAAACCCAGGCAGTCTGAAACCAAGACACTACACTCATAACCACTATACTAGGTTCTTTTTACATGATGCAGTTCATAAGCAGAGAGGAAAATATCTGAGCAAGCTATAGCAGTTGTACAGATTCCAGTGGCAAACTAGTCATCAGGAAAGGCTTCACCAGGGAGGTGAGGAATGACCAAGTCTTAGAAGAGTAGGAATTGACCAAGGTGGCTGGAAGTACAAAAGTGTTTTATGAAGAGAGAATGATAATTGTAAAAGTGAAGAGGATGTGGAGAAGAATCTTCACCTTGGATTGGCCCAGGTTGCCTAGCAGGGATGTGGGGGAGTCTGCTTTGATAAGACCAGAGTAGCCCTCACATGAAGAAGCCTCACCACAAGCCTCACCTAGGCACTTCTCAGAGCTTGAGATGCTTGCTGCTGCTAAGTCACTTCAGTCGTGTCCGACTCTGTGCGACCCCAGAGACGGCAGCCCACCAGGCTCCCCCATCCCTGGGATTCTCCAGGCAAGAATACCGGAGTGGGTTGCCATTTCCTCCTCCAATGCATGAAAGTGGAAAGTGAAAGTGAAGTCGCTCAGTCGTGTCCGACTCTTAGCAACCCCATGGACTGCAGCCCACCAGGCTCCTCCGTCCATGGGATTTTCCAGGCAAGAGTATTGGAGTGGGGTGCCATTGCCTTCTCCTGAGATGCTTGGGAAACACTAAATATATACTATTAGGTAGGGTAAGATAGGAGAAGGCAATGGCACCCCACTCCAATACTCTTGCCTGGAAAATCCCATGGACGGAGGAGCCTGGTGGGCTGCAGTCCATGGGGTTGCTAAGAGTCGGACACGACTGAGCGACTTCACTTTCACTTTCCACTTTCATGCATTGGAGGAGGAAATGGCAACCCACTCCGGTATTCTTGCCTGGAGAATCCCAGGGATGGGGGAGCCTGGTGGGCTGCCGTCTCTGGGGTTGCACAGAGTCGGACACGACTGAAGTGACTTAGCAGGGTAAGATATGTGCATACACAGCTTTCCCATTGCCCCCTTTTTATATAAGTGAGGACATGGAGATCCAAATAGGTTAAATGGCATAACTAAGATCGTACAACTCCTTAGCAGCAAGATTAAGACTAGAAACTAGGAGATACAGTATCTTTATTTGAAGAGCTGATCATCTTTCAGGAAGATAAAAATAAAATACATAAACACACTGATATCAAAAAAACACAAACAGAAGTTATACCATTTAAAATCTAAGTGTTAAAGAGTTGACTAGTAAAGACAGGAACTAGGACATCTGGACATCTTCTTGGACCAAGTTAGTTTTTAAGCAGGTTTTGGTGAGGTGATGGACTTTGACTGGAGGCATAGAAGGCCTGGGAGGAATGAGTTTCTGAATGGGGGAATGTCTTACAATACTATGCTGTGTATATACCCATTTGATGGGTTTTATGGACAGGCAGGTTTAACATGGAGGAGACATGAGACAGAGACATGGGAGTCATACAGAAGGTTAAGCAGGTGGATTTATCAGCTATGGAAATGGACAAGTTCAATTATCTGAATTCAAAGGTCCTCTAGTAGTCATGTATGGATGTGAGAGTTGGGCCATAAAGAAGACTGAGGGTCGAAGAATTGGTGCTTTGGAACTGTGGTGTTGGAGAAGATTCTTGAGAGTCCCTTGGACTACAAGGAGATCAAACCAGTCAATCCTAAAGGAAATCAATCCTGAATATGCATTGGAAGGACTGATGCTGAAGCTGAAGTTCCAATATTGTGGCCACCTGATGTGAAGAGTTCACTCATTAGAAAAGACCCTGATGATGGGAAAGATTGAAGGCAGGAGGAGAAGGAGACAACAGAGGACAAGATGCTTGGTTGGCATCACTGACTCAATAGACATGAGGTTGAGCAAGCTCCAGGACTTGGCGAAGGAAGCCTGGCATGATGCAGTCCATGAGGTCGCACAGAGTCAGACATGAATGCGCGACTGGACAAAAACAACACCAAAGTGTTCTCATCTATAAAATGAGGTTTAAGCTTCTTGACACATATAATTTATAAAGTCATTTTGTGACAATGGGTCCCTGGGTCTCCTTTTTTTTTTTTTTTTTTTACTATTCATTGAATAAATATGTGAATAAATAAGTGGGTTAATTTCAGGTGAGATTTTTTTTTTTTCAAGTCCATCTAGAACCAATGGAAATGTGGCACTCACCAGTGGATTTAAGCATGATCTGGTAAAAGATAACTCACTATCCATAATCTCTTCTTGTGTACCTTTCCTAGGAGGAGAAAGGAAAAGAGAAAGAGTTCCCAAGACACATGAGGGATGAGGACTCTGTGATGAATCAAACAGAAAAAGGAAGAGGTGTTCCATAGTCTTTGGGCACCTATCCTTAATCTTCTGAGAATCACCAGCTCCATGGATAGAAAAGCATTTGATCCTTATATTCTATACTAGGAGCACCTAGAGTTTTACTTCTATTCAAACCACATGGAAAGAAATCCTGAATCCATGTTTGGAATTTCAAGTAAAAGTGAGATGCTTTCTAGGTTTGGCTCTGAAACACCTAAATATTGCTTCTGTTTATTCTCTACCTTCGAGGAGAATCTGGAAGGCTCCAATCCTATAGGGACCCTGATGACTTACCAGAAAACTTGGAAAATATATTTTACAGTATAAAATAGGACATAATTTCATCTAGTTTAAGGATTCTAAAACTGGGCACTTTTAAGACCTAGTAAAATTTCATACAGCAAAACAAAATAGAAACAAAAATGTAGAATTGGCCTAGGGTGGCTGTATTAATTTGCCAGGGCTACTCTAACAAATTACCACAAACTAGGAGGCTTAAATAACAAGAATTTATTGTCTCTCAGTTCTGGAAGCTAAAGTCTGAGTTCAAGATGTCAGCACATTGAGTTCCTTATGAGGTTTGTGAGACAGAATCTGTCCCACATTTGTCTCTTAGCTTCTGGTGGTTTGATGGCAATCTTTGGCATTCACTGGCTTAGAGACGGCATTCTCTTGTCTCTTCACCTCTTCTTCCCTTTGTATGTGTCTATCTCTGTGTCCAAAATTCCCCCTTTTATAAGGATGCTGCCATATAAACACCACTCCTCCCCCATGCTTTCATTTTAACTCCATCACCTGCAAAGTCATTGTTGTTTAGTCATTAAGTTGTGTCTGACTCTTTGTGACCCCACGGAGTACAGCATGCCAGGCTTCCTTGTCCTCCACTATCTCCCAGAATCTGCCCAAACTCATGTCCATAGTCAATGATGCCATCCAACCATCTCATCCTCTATCATCCTCTTCTCTTCCTGCCGTCAATCTTTCTTAGCATCAGGGTCTTTCCCAATGAGTCAGCTCTTCGCATCAGGTGGCCAAAGTATTGGAGCTTCAGCTTCAGCATCAGTCCTTCCAATGAGTATTCAGTATTGATCTGCAAAGTCTCTGTTGCCAAATAAGATCCAATTCACAGGTGCTAGGGATTAGGGCTTCAACATCTTTTGGAGGGCAACTGATAACAATGGCCAATTTGTAATTTAGTTAAGTAAAGACATTCAGAAAAAAAATCCTGAAGTCTGTTATCATCACTATTTCAGAATGAAGATAATTTAACACCAAAATTTTTAGGAGTCTTATTAACTCACTGCAAAGGGCAGCCTTTCCCAGAAAGGGTAGCTGCAACCTTACATCAACCAACAAGAGTACATGGACTGTGTGGCTCCTACTTCCTATTGTTCCCTGGGTTGATGGAGACTTTGACACAGGTGGGCAGGGATCTGTGGAAAGGGTTTCTTTGATGCATTTTGTTGAGTACAACTGCTTGACTACTGCTGAGACCTGCTTTGCAACCACCTCAAACTGAGCTTTGAAACTACAGTTCTTATATGCAAATGAAACAAACTCTCAAGTGGTACACTGTTCACACTTCACCTGAGATGATATGAGACCCAGTTGATTTCCTGTTTGTATTTTCTTCCTCAAATATGCTATGGGCTGTTTCTGTGAAGCAGAGATTTGCTTTTGTAAACTCTCACTGCCTCTGCAGAGAGTTCTAACACATCTTTGTAGCATCTGAAATCCAAATTACAGCTTTGCATCTCCTTGCTTGGTTTAACAAAGTGATCTTTATCACCCCTTTCATTAGATGTTGAATGAACAACTTTGAAGTTTTATAGGAGAACTAACTACTATTCAAAGGCAATGATTGATCATAAGCAACCACTTGAATTCTGAGACCCCTCCCCCTTTCTCTTATTTGCAAGCTTGCTGGAACCTACAGAATCCCAACCACATTAACTGTGGATTGTTAGAGTTGATATTCATGACCAGTAATTGACCTGCTCAGAAAGCCCTACACATAAACAGAGGGTAGACTGTAGACTGTCAAGTAGTTTTAAGAAAAAAAGAAAAGGATGGGTAAAGATCGTGGCTTACTTTTTATATATATATAATTTCTCCTATTTGTCATTTCTTTTTCAGAATTCTATCCCTTCACTCTTAGTGCTGTGCAAAATTCAGAGTTGAAATGTGAAGAGAAAATCTTTAAAGAAAGAAAAAATAAAGAAATGTTAAGAGAGTCACACTGCAGGTGAAAAGATTGGACTAGGTGGTTTGACCTCATCTATGTCACTTTTTAGTTGCATAATTGAGGTCACAATATTTACTCTCCTTAAGTCTCAGTTTCATCATTTATAAAATGAAATTAATAACATCTACTGAATACTCTTGTAAAGATTAAAGTATCTCTGGTAAGGAGGGGAGTGGGATACAGAGAGGGCTTTCAAGAAGCAGACAGTAAATTTATTGATAATGTACTTTTGCCGAAAGATGAAGCTTGACCCAAATACCAAAGAAATTGTGGTTCATGATAGCACTCCAAAAAAATCAAATTTTTTTCTGAGTTGAGCAATTATGGAACACATTTTTTGAAAGAAATGATGTTTGCCTTCAACAAGAGTAAAAAATAACCAAATATTCTTCATATCAAACAACCAGAAGGATACTGCAACATGTCATGTTATTCAAGGTCATCTAGGAGACTAGGAGTTGAATGTAATTTTCTGGCAGACTTGTAGGCTCAAAATGCTATTTGGTATTTAACATGGTTAAACTGGTGATTATCACAAAACTACATAAGAAATAAAATTTATCAGGTCCTTCAAAAGGTTACTTTCCATTCTAACCAGAAGCAAAATGTGCTTCTCGGCATTTGTAATTTCATTTTAGAATAGGGCAAAAGATGTGCTTTGATTTTACTGTTACAAGTGAATTAAAATTTTTTATTTGAAGAATAATTGTTGAACTGAATAAAATGTTAAATAGGATTTGGAGAATGTAGAAGATGTGATTAAAATATCAGGGGAGCTACCCACAAAATCACTCTCTGGGTGGCCTTTCTTCCTAGCACTAAATGCACTTCTGACTGGAACATTTGGGGGATTTCACCTTGGCAGCGGTTTTCAAAGGCATTTTTCCTGACTTATTTGTACAAGTTGTATAACAAAATCTCCTTAATGGAAAAGTCCCGATTCTTCAAGGAAGACTTCTTAGTCATATATAAGGCATCTCACATTCCTCCATGAACACTGACATATGAACTCACATCAGATCAGTCGCTCAGTTGTGTCCGACTCTTTGCGACCCCATGAATCGCAGCACGCCAGGTCACCCTGTCCATCACCAACTCCCAGAGTTCACTCAGACTCACATCCATCGAGTCAGTGATGCCATCCAGCCATCTCATACATGACCACAGGAAAAACCATAGCCTTGACTAGACAGATCTTTGTTGGCAAAGTAATGTCTCTGCTTTTGAACATGCTATCTAGGTTGGTCATAACTTTCCTTCCAAGGAGTAAGCATCTTTTAATTTCATGGCTACAGTCACCATCTGCAGTGATTTTGGAGCCCAGAAAAATAAAGTCTGACACTGTTTCCACTGTTTCCCCATCTATTTCCCATGAAGTGATGGGACCAGATGCCATGATCTTCGTTTTCTGAATGCTGAGCTTTAAGCCAACTTTTTCACTCTCCACTTTCACTTTCATCAAGAGGCTTTTTAGTTCCTCTTCACTTTCTGTCATAAGGGTGGTGTCATCTGCATATCTGAGGTGATTGATATTTCTCCCGGCAATCTTGATTCCAGCTTGTATTTCTTCCAGTTCAGCGTTTCTCATGATGTACTCTGCATATAAGTTAAATAAACAGGGTGACAATATACAGCCTTGACGAACTCCTTTTCCTATTTGGAACCAGCCTGTTGTTCCATGTCCAGTTCTAACTGTTGCTTCCTGACCTGCATACAAATTTCTCAAGAGGCAGATCAGGTGGTCTGGTATTCCCGTCTCTTTCAGAATTTTCCACAGTTTCTTGTGATCCACACAGTCAAAGGCTTTGGCATAGTCAATAAAGCAGAAATAGATGTTTTTCTGGAACTCTCTTGCTTTTTCTATGATCCAGCAGATGTTGGCAATTTGATCACTGGTTCCTCTGCCTTTTCTAAAACCAGCTTGAACATCAGGAAGTTCACGGTTCACATATTGCTGAAGCCTGGCTTGGAAAATTTTGAGCATTACTTTACTAGTAATGAACTCAGGGACCTTGATTCTATATAATATAATGATTTCTCTCTAAGATCTTGTCGCCTAACTGGGTAAGCCAGATGTTGGTGAAAGACCTGATGAGGTTGCCTCATCAGGAAGTCACAGTATTTCAGGGAAATCTGTATACTTAGCAGAGTAAAAAGGGCTTCCCAGGTGGCGCAGAGGTAAAGAATCCGCCTGCCAATGTGGGACATGCAAGAGACCTGGATTGGATCCCTGGGTCAGGAAGTTCCCCTGCAGTAGGAAATAGCAATCCACTCCAGTTTTCTTGCCTGGAAAATTCCACAGACAGAGGAGCCTGTCAGGCTACAGTCCATGAAATCTCAAACAGTCAGACATGATTGAGAAACTGAGCACAGCAGAGTTAACAAGACCCTCCAGTACAATTCCTGGCACATTCCCAGACCCTCCACTACAATTCCCAGATATCTCTGTTCCCATATCCTTCTCTACATCATAGTCCTAGAGCTGAAACAAGAGGCAGTGGTCCCAGGAGAAGGCATCAGCCTGTTTTAGATTAAATCACAGCACTGGCACTTACTCAGGTGCATGACTTTAGAAAGGCCTGCATGGCTCTGAGCTTCAGTCTCCTCCATCAGAGAAACCAATATCTACTTCATGGGGATTATTCTAAAATTAAGTTTGGCAACACATATAAGGTGCCTGGCACATAAAAGTACCTCTCATACTACCTGAAGAAGACAATGATCTTGGAGCTAATAACTGCTAACTGCTAAGTCACTTCAGTCGTGTCCGACTCTGTGCGACCCCATAGACCGCAGCCCACCAGGCTCCGCCGTCCCTGGGATTCTCCAGGCAAGAACACTGGAGTAGGTTGCCATTTCCTTCTCCGATGCATGAAAGTGAAAAGTGAAAGTGAAGTCGTTCAGTTGTGTCCGACCTTCAGCGATCCCATGGACTGCAGCCTACGAGGCTCCTTCATCCATGGGGTTTTCCAGGCAAGAGTACTGGAGTGGGGTGCCATTGCCTTCTCCGGGAGCTAATAAACTAGATTCAATTTGAGCTATTTTGTTTTATCCTTAGTTTAATTCAAAGTTGTACTCAGTAGTCATCAAGCATTAAAAAAAAAAAAGGTAGACCTCATTTTTGCTTTCTAGGAGCCAATCACCTAACCACAGAAAGCACATAGATGAAATATTATTTAATATATATTTTAAGATCTGCTGTGGGTTTGATATTATCTGAAGGTTCTTGCTTCAGTGAAGGTTGCAATTAGTGGTGGAGGAAGACAGAAGGCAGGGTTGTGATTATCCTTGGAGGGCCTGGTGTAATTTGTATGAGTACACAGAATATTAGAGATGTACTTTCTCTTGTTGCAGTTTTTTGCAGTGTACGTCTCATTTGAGATGAATGGTACTTGATGCTAAAGCTCGTTAAATAGATGTCAGCAGGTGACAGCCACTTGCTAAGCCCTTACTCTGAGCCAGGCAGTGTGCTGAGCACTGTGAATATGTTGTTTAAATCCCAGAACAAACCTGTGAGGTAGAGTTATTATCACCATTGTACAGATGAGGAAACACAGTCTTAGAGCAGTTCACTGCTACGCCTCAAGGCTACAGCTAATAAGTGACAGATTGGGACTGAAATGCAGGTCTGTCTGCTTCCAGTCTTTTTTCCGCTGAACCTCCATGTTCTACTTTCTCAACTCTACGTACTTCACACTAGAGGTCATATAGTTAGTGCTCCAAAATCCTTAGTCATAGATTGATTATACAGAAATAAGTTGCTGGCCTATTCAACATTGCTCAGGCTTATTTTGGATTTGCTTTACCCACTATGTGAGATTTCATAGCAAAGATTTTGTTGATTTGTTGCAATCCCACTTTTAAATGCAACTTCAAATTCTCTTATCTAAGACTCACAGAACATGCCTCTTTTACTCAGGTCTCCAAATTATGTAAAGCATTTGCTAAGCATTGTTAGGACCTTTTGGGATCTCCCTTGATGATCTTACATTGGAATAATTTTGCAATCTTCCCTTCTGTAGGCTATGAGTAAGATTGCAAGAAAGACTATGCTATTTTTATGATTGTTGTTGTTAGAGAAAAAGAATGTTATGCAAGTCTGAAAGCTCTAAAACAAGCAAAATGGATCAAGAACACAGTTCCAGCCTTGGAAAGCGCCTGATCTAAAACCACAAATGGATATAACATGGCACTGACTTGCGTTCCTCTAGCAGTCACAGACATCATTTGATGTCAACAAACTGAAAGGCTTTTTTTCTTTTTTTAATGTATTTTTATTTTATTTTATTTTTTTATGGTCATACCACTAGGCATGCAGGATTGAACCTGGATACCCTGCAGTGAAAGCACGAATCCTATAGCCACTGGACTGCCAGGGATGATTCAGTTTTTTTAGTTAGAGTGAGAGAGAAAGAAGAAATCTCTACAAAAGGTAGCAATGAAGGAGGGAGAAAAGGAGCAGGGCTAGTTAAGCCTTTAAAATTTACTGAAATGTTTCTGGCTATTTTATCAATATTTATTAATAACTGTCAGTCTAAGATTGACATCTCTAGTAACAGGTCAGAGTTAGTCATTCAGTTGTGTCTGACTCTTCCAACCCCATGGACTGTAGCCCACTAGGCTCCACTATCCATGGGATTCTCTAGGCAAGAATACTGGAGTGGGTAGCCATTCCCTTCTCCAAGAGATCTTCCTGACCCAGGAATCAAACCCAGGTCTTCTGCATTGCAGGCAGATTCTTTATCATCTGAGCCCCCAGGGAAGCCCAGTGAATATGTTTATATCAAATGGGAATACATGAAATGCATAGCAAAATCAAATAGAAATAATTTTGGATTATTGTTCCTTCAGTCTTTCATTAAATGATTGTTAGTTGAGTGCCTGTGTGATGAATGATAGTCCACGCCTGCTAGAAACTCATGGTCTAAGGTCAGAAATATAAAAAAATGGAGTGAACTAAGTGGGGTACCACAGTGGCACTGCCAGCTATACAAGAATTCTCGAGTGTCACCTAATCCAACCTGGTAAAAAGTGAGTTGCGGAAGCCCATCCTGGAGAAAATAAAGAGGAGCTTTGCAAGATGAGTAGAACTCATTGCCTCAAAAAAGCAGGTTCCAGAGAGGATAGCTTGTATTTGAAGAAAGTAACAGGGCTTGAATTTGAACTCTGCCTTAAGATGAGTGATTGAAAGATTACGACTAGGAACACAATAAAGCCATTTTCTTTTGTAGCAACATGGAGATCAGGTCAGGGATGGCCATGTGTGAGAAGGAGAGCTGGCTGTTACAGTAAGAAAACAGAGGATGGATATTTAAGTGATAAAATTGGTAAAATGGCATAAATGGCTAGGAAATGATGAGCTGGACTCTGGCAGATAATTAGATGAGAGCGTCGTTTAGCAAGATAATGAGGAGTTTGCAAAGGATGGCACTCAAGGTGAACGGTAACATGAAATAATGGGCCAATATTTGTGTCACAGTTGTTTTTGTCCACTTCTTTCATCTTCAACTATTTTGTAGAGGTTAGAAGATTGATCAGGGGATCATTTCAAATCTCAAGTCTACAACTTATTGGCTTTCTGATCATAAGAAACCTGTGTATCCTCTATGAGCCTCAGTGTTCTCATTGGTAAGATGATAATAAGAATGCCCATGTCAAGGGTTGTCACTGGTAAGGGTTAAAAGAGAAAATGCACCCAGAGTGCCTTCAAGTGAGTGTTGAAGAAGAACAATGCCAGTTATCATCACCACTCCTGCCATTGTCCACTGAATGCTCACTGAATTCAGGGTCTACGATTGTTTCCTTCGACTTTGTGCCCCCAAGGGCCTTCCCTCGTGGTCTATATGTAATTTTCCATCAGGAAATAATTGTTGAGTTGAGCTGAAATGGTAGATGAAGCAACCAACAAGGGATTAATCTCCAAAACATACAAACAGTTCATGCAGCTCAATATCAAAATAAGAAAGAAAGAAAAAAAAAAAAAAAACCCAATCAAAAAAATGGGCAGAAGATCTAAACAGACATTTCTTCAAAGAAGACATACAAATGGCCAAAAAGCACATGAAAAGCTGTTCAACATCACTAATTATTAAAGAAATGCAGATCAAAACTACAATAAGGTATTACCTCACATAGGTCAGAATCGCCATCATCAAAAAATCTATAACACTAAATGCTGACGTGGGTGTAGAGAAAAGGGACCCCTCCTACACTGTACATGGGAATATAAATTGATATGGCCACTATGGAAAACAGTATGGAGCTTCCTTAAGAAACTAAAAATAGAACTATCATATGACCCAGCAATCCCACTCCTGGGCATATACCCAGAGAAAACCATAAGGTGAAAAGAAGCATGCACCCCAGTGTTCACTGCAGCACTATTTACAGCAGCCAGAACATGGAAGCAACTTAAAAGTCCAACAACAGAGAAATGGATAAAGAAAATGTGGCACATATATACAGTGGAATATTAGTCAGCCATAAAAAGAATGAAATAACCCCCTCTGCTGCAATACAGATGGACCTAGAGATTGTCATATTGAATGAAGTAAGTCAGACAGAAAGACAAATATCATATGATATTGCTTAAATGTGGAATCTTCAAAAAAGATACAAATCTTAAAAAAAAAAAAAAAGGTATGAACTTATTTACAAAACTGAAGTAGAGTCATGGATGTAGAAAACTTTATGGTTACCAGGGGCTTAGAGGGGAAGGGATAAATTGGGAGATTGGGATTGACATATACACACTACTATATGTAAAACAGATAACTAATAAGAACCTGCTGTATAGCACAGGGAGCTCTACTCAATACTCTGCGATGGCCTAGAAGGGAAAAGAATCTTAGAAAAAAAGAGAGTGAATATATGTAAGTATAACTGACTGACTCAGCAGCACACCTGAAACTACACAACATTATACGTCAACTATACTCCAGTAAAGTTATAAACAAATAAAATAAAGAAAAAATAAACAAACAAAAAGAAACGGTGGAACATGAAAACACCAAATGAAGCTTCTTAAAGAGATGGAGAAGGATTCCTGATTGCCTGATGTATAACAACTTCAGGTAAGTAAGTCCCACAGTGAAGGTCAAGAGTGACCTTGGGGATGAAGGACAGGAAAACAGAAATGGTATTAATGAAGTAAAATGGAAGGTGGATCCTAGCAGTAAAGAAAGCAAACTGACCCAAGGGAAGGGACCTCAGCAGGAGTCCTTGCAGACACATGGGGCTTTCAAGAGGAGTTAATGATCTCACATTTTCCTTCTTAGCTCAAGTTTCTACCAAGATATCATATCAGAAATCATTTAACATATTGCTTCAAGAAGAAAACCATAGGGAAAAAAAAAACAAGCAAAGGGCATAAAACTTATGCAAAGACTTCGCTACTAGCCAAGAATAGAAACCTATTCTGAACACTGATACATTGTTCAGCTGGCATCATAATTCTTGTTTTATTTTTCTTCCAGTAATTTAATTTTTCTGAACATATGCCATGTTAATCTTTATGTATAAATAAAAAATTAAAATAATTGCTTTTGCATCATCAAACTAAACTTGTCCAGCAGAGGAATAAAATAACTATATTCATTATTAACTGAACACAAAGTATAAATCAACAAGATGGAGCACAACCTTAAGTGGAAATTCTCTTGGTGAACTGGATTTAGATTTTGGGGAGGTTAAGATGCAAAAGGGCGATTTAGCATAGATCTAGCTAGAATAGGTCAGCAGCATGTAAATTACACTAAGGTGACATGAAAAGAAGGGAAGGCTTCTTTAACACCAGATAAAGCAGCAGCTCTCAAGCTTTGTATCTTCTAACAAACCTTCCAAACTCTTGCAGTGCATGGCGACCTCCTCTAACCCAGGGCAGCTGCAAATTGTATGCACGTTGTTCACAGCACAAGGGTGCCAGGGAGAAGTGAAGGGAGGGTCCCTAGTGAACTGAAGGAAGATTTTTTTTTTCCTCCTTTGCACAAGTGCATGGATAACTAACAGCCCTGCTATATCTCATGTTCCACATTGTCTTTCCATTAAAAAAAAAAAAGTTCCCAAATACACAAGTCAAGGTCTAGTTTCTCATTATAGAATAGCTCACATCTCTTTCCCAGCCTCTCAGATGAATTTAAAAGCCTGGGAGGATGAATGCAATATGAGGATTGATGTAGGTACATTTGCCATTCCTGAGCTTCCCTACCCCTCCCTGTGGTTCTCTCTAGCATCTATTATTCATCCTTTAAATCGTGGATTTTCAGAGGCTTTGGATCTGCCGGAGACTGGAAAAGATCATCTCAGGGTACCTTTCATGCCCACCAGATGTCTCAGGCAATACAATCACGCCTGCTGCTTTTTTCTGCTCCATCAGCGGGCTTGTTGAGGATGTTCTCTGGCTCACAAAAAAATCAGCTTGGAGAAAGGCCAGGGTACTGCTAGCCAGAGTACATGGTACAGCTCTGCTGATTTTCAAAGTGTCAACACCTGCAACTTTGCATGCTTGATTACCACCAAAAGGAAAGAGAGATGGAGACAGTGTTGCTGCTTCATTGCTTTCCAGGCAGGATTAAACTCCCCATGAAACTGTCTTTTCCCATCCTTTATTTTTTTTAGTTCCTCAGAGAGTTCTAAATAGAATCTTATATCCAAACATAATGGAAGAAAGAAAATATTTCTCTGCTCTTATACATACTCGTCTATAGTTTGTGTTTGAATGCGAGTGTTGGCATATTAGGAAACATAGCATAACCACCTAGCTAGAAAGTGATAGCTGATGAAAATCAGTCAGCTCACATGTAAAACTGATTTTTTAAATCTGCTTTACTTTCTCTAAAGCATTGTAGAGAAGGCATCAGGAGTTGGAAAATTTAAAACAGAGAGAAATTATTTAGGGGTTTCACTGGAAAATGGGTTTCCCTTGTGGCTTAGCTGGTAAAGAATCCATCTGCAATACAGGAGACCTGGGTTCGATCCCTGGGTTGGGAAGATCCCCTGGAGAAGGGAAAGGCTACCTACTCCAGTATTCAGGCCTGGAGAATTCCATGGACTGTATAGTCCATGGGGTCGCAAATGACTGAGCAACTTTCACTTTCACTGGAAAATAAGTATCAAGAGCAATAAACAAATCTCACATAGAGGACCTAAAACTGAACTGAAAGAAAGCCATCTGTAGCTACTTCCCCAGCATAAGAAATATCAGCAAGCATGGATTTAGAAATGTGAGACTCCTCTTCCCCTCATCTATCCCACCAGCAAAGAAAAACAAAAGATGCTTCTTAGCAAGGACAAAATATCCATTTGGTTTGAAAGAATTATAATAATTATGACCCACTATATGCGGAATGATCAGCAAAAGGGCTTGGAGGTCAAAGCCAGCCATCACCTGAAGCTTTAGCAAATAAACATCTATACCAAGTCATATGTGAAAAACTAGGAAGAAATATATTTACTAAATTTTCCACTTTTAGATTGCACTGCTCTGTAGAATTCTAAGGGAAAGAAAGAAAAATATGAAGTGTTGTTAGGGTTTATATAAATGCCCTTTCCTCATCCCAGGTAGTCTTAAGCTCTTACCACTAGCATTTCAGGGAGCACTTAACACCATGCTGCAAGCCTTCTGTTTGCACCCACTGGCAAAATTGTAAGCTACTTTCCTAAGACTTTTGGATTCTTCATTATCTGTCCCAAACTATCTTCTTAGTCTCATCTGCAGGATCCTCATTCTCACACCCCTATGCTCCAGCTTTCTCCAGTGTTAAAGTATGCTTCCTCTTCCTCCTCAGTAGTAAGAGGTGTTTAAGAACTTGGACTCTGGGGTTAGACAAAGCAGGATCCAAGGGCCATCTCTCCCATACACCCAGAGTGTGACCTTGTGAAGTCATTTCAGTCATTAATGAATTAATAAATTCAGCAATATTTGTTGAACCTGTAATGTGTGCCAGGCTTTGTTCTGCACATTGGGAATAGAGTTTAAAAAAAAAAGTGCAAAAATTCTTGCCCTCATGAGGCATTTATTCTAGTTGGGGGAGACTAGTTGGGAGAAAACGTGTGATACACGTCATGATGAAAAACAAAGCTAGGTTAAGACACAGAGGGCCACAGGCATGGAGAGGAGAGAGGATTATGTTTTCCACAGGCTGGTCAAGGAAGGCTTTTCTGATAAGATGGCATTGAGCAAAAACCTGAATGAAGAAGGGAGTGATGCTTGCAGATATCTGGGAGATGGCATTCCAGGCAAAGGGATGAGCAAAGAGCATTCCTGTTGTATTTGACAAACAGCCAAGAAGGGGAAAGATGGTGTTGGGTGTTGGATCCAAGAATGGTAGGAAATGGTATCACAGAAGAGTGAGGGCAAAATTATGTAGGATCTTGAATGTATGCTAAGAACCTTGGGTTTTAACCCAAGTGAGATGGGAATCTGTTGGAAAGTTTGTTCACAATGCTGACATTATCTGATTTGTGTTTTTAAAAGCTCACAGAGAGACTGGGTATGAAGCAATGGCAGAAGCAGAGAGATCAGTTAAAAAGCTTCTGCAGAAGTTTGAGAGAGGGATGAGAAGAGCTTTGACTGGAATGGTAGTGGAGGAGGTGATGCTCTCTGGTAGGATGATTCCAGTGTCCTCTTTAGATATTACTCACCACTGTTATATCAAACGAAGTTGCTGTTATGATTATATGAGGTTCAGTAGTGTAAAGTGCTTAGGGTAGTTTTGGCATCTAGGAAACGGTTAACAAAAAGACAATGTTATCTTTACTATCAACCTCAGCAGAAATGTCACCTCTTTGAAGTCTCCCTCATCACTTACTTCCACCCACCCTCATCACCAGCACAATCTTTCTCTTGTCTTGCATTGCATGTTGTACATACCGTTGCAAGAGAATTATTATAGCATGCATCCTCATGTTTATGCTTTGCTTTCTCAGCTAGAATGTAAATATGAAGAAGAGGGTTGTTGTTTAGTTGCTAAGTCGTGTCTTACTCTTTTGTGACCCCCATGGACTGTAAGCCACCAGGCTCCACCGTCCATGGGATTTCCCTGGCAAGAATACTGGAGTGGGTTGCCATTTCCTTCTCTAGGGTAATCATCCTCACCCAGGGATCGAACCCACGTCTCCTGCAGTGCAGGTGGATTCTTTACCACTGAGCCACCAGGGAAGCCCCACCCTCACCTGTACCTCCACTTAATTATGTGGACCAGTCATATCACTTACTGTGTATTACTTAGCCTATATTACTTTGCATACAAAGTTATTAAATTTTTTGCATTTATATCTTGATTCCAACTAGATCATAAAGTCTCATCAAACAGGAATTGTATCTTTTATTCTTCATATGTCTCAGAGTACTATGTACATTCGTGGGTCAATTATTATTTTGTTTCATTAAAAGAAAAGCTTAGAAAGTAAAGACACAGAATAACAAGAATGATTTGATAGAAAGTGTATGACATTTTTTTGATGTCCTGAGTGAGTGGTGATGTTAGAATATAATTATTATTGCTTCAGAGAAGCACAAGCCAGAGAAAATTTAGAATGCTTTCAGAGTCACAGGGACAATAGCAGGACATTTCAGCACTCAAGACTCATCATAAAAACTAAGCTGTTTCCTTGTTAAAGGCACTAATAGAAAGTCTGACTCTAGAACCAGAAAGATTTGGACTCTGGTGTTTTCAGGAAAATGACATTGAAAAAGTTAGACAAAATTATGAAAGATATATAGAATTCAATGGGATGTCTTTGGACTATCTAGAAGATTTGTAGTCAAATACAGTAAAAATATAACAAATAGAGAAGATCTCCCTCAAGTTTCTATCAACATGAAGTTAGATATTTGATGGCACTTTTGTAGGTAGTAAGGCATATAAATATCTCACCTAGCAAACTGTAAGCAAAATTCTAAACAGAGATATAGCAGCTGGGGGGAGAGGGAGCCAGATCTCTGTAAGGAGACAGAAGCATTAGATATATATAACTTGAATTTGAAGGACACGGTGATGAGACCATTTCCAGTTGGGGAGTATATTAGCTTTTTATCACTAGAATCTTAGCAATTTACAACCACACAGATTTATTACCTCACCATTCCTGTGGAGGACGCTGGGTGTGGGTTAGCTGGATCTTCTGCTTAGGGTCTCCTCAGACTGAAATCAAGATATCATCCAGGACTACAATCTCATCTGAGGCTCGAGCAGCACTGATGCATGGCCTCTTCCAAAGCCAGCAGGAGGGGCCCTCATTGCTTCTTATCTCTCTCTCTTTTTTTAAATTTATTTGTTTATTTTAATTGGAGCCTAATTACTTTACAATATTGTAGTGGTTTTTGCCATACATTGACATGAATCAGCCATGGGATGGGTGTACATGTGTTCCCTATCCTGAACCCCCCTCCCACCTCTCTCCCCATCTGATCCCTCAGGGTCATCTCAGTGCACTAGCCCTGAGTGCCCTGTCTCATGCATTGAACCTGGACTGGCAATCTATTTCACATATGGGAGTATACATTCTTATTTCTTTTTAAGGCCCACCTGATTAGATTAGGCCCACTCAGAAAACTTTTTCCCATTTGATTAACTCAAATTCGTCACCACTGGAAATGTATTACATCTGGGAAATTCCTTTTGCCATATAACACAGCACTCACAGAAGTGATGGACCATGTTATTCACAAAGTTCTACCTACACTCAAGGAGAGAGGATTATACAAGTCACAAATACCAGGGAGAGCAAAAATCTTGGAGGTTATTTCAGAAGGTTGTTTACCTACAGGAGTGGGGACAAAGGAAATAGGGCTCACTGTGTCCCAAAGGCATTGCTGATAAAGGTCCAGTCATGTCTGGTTGGTAATTTTTGTTTTGCATGTGTGTGTGTGTGTAACTGGAATATAATTGCATTACCATATTGTGTTAGTTTCTGGTGTACAATGAAATGAATCAGTCATTAGTATATATATATTCCCTCCCTTATGAATCTCCTCTCCTCGCCTCATCCCCCCCCTCTAGGTCATCACAGAGCAATGAGCTCAGCTTCCTGTGCTTTATAGCAGGTTCCCACCAGCTATTGTTCACGTAGCAGTTCTGATTTTTAAGAAACCTTCACACACTAGAAGGCAACTCCAAGAATTACTTAGGAAAGTAACATCAAAATTATATGGAATATGTAATAGTGCCTTTATCTTTTAATGATGGTATAACTTAGGATTATGTATAAAAAATCAAAATATAAAAATCAATGTTAAAATATTTGCATTTAAGAATCTGTGCTTACTTTGAATTTTAATTATTTGTGTTAATTATAAAAATTAGGCTTATTAGAATAATCAAGTCAACTTTCAAGTTTCAAGTTAAAATGAGTATTAGGTCATTGCTTTAGACCTGTAATTTTCCTTGGAACATTTAGGAGAATTTAATGTTCACCAGATCTGTAAATTTAATTTATTTGATTTATAAGAATTACTTAAGTTCTTAGGAAGTGTGTTAAGTCGTGTGATTAAGGTACTTAAAAAAGGAAATAAAAATATATGACATTAATAATTGTGGCTAAATGTTCAAGGAATTTAATTAGGTTGTAAAGTCTTTCTTCAAAATAATTATAAACTTATTAGATTTATGGATAGATTAATAAAGTTTATAAACATATAAGCTTAAGAAAAACAAGGGTTTCAAGTGAGTTGAATATTAATTTTACACCACAATAATCTTCAGTATTTCTTTTCTAGGCATAAAAATTGCCCTCGAGAACATAAAAATATTCATTTCTATTAAGTTTCAACTCTACTATTTTGTATGACCTTTGTCAAGTCACTTGACTCATCTTAGCTTCAGTTTCTCATTAGCAACATGGGGTCATCATGTTAACATGCAGGGTGGTCCTAAGGAGTAAATGAGATACTTTGCACAAAGTGCTTGACACATTTAGAATCTCAATAATAAAAGCTTAAAAGAAAAAAAAAAATCAGTTCTTTTACTAAACATAATGGCAGAAGCTTTGTTTATATTCCATCTGGCCACCAACAGTTTAAACTTCAATCCTCCATATACTTTCTCCAGTTCAGTTCTGTTGTTCAGTTGTTCAGTTGTGTCTGATTCTTTGTGACCCCATGGACAGCAGCACCACGCTTCCCTGTCCATCACCAGCTCCCAGAGCTTGCTCAAACCAATGTCCATTGAGTTGGTGATGGCCTCCAACAAGCATATCCTGTCATCCTCTTCTCCTCCTGCCTTCAATATTGTCCAGCATCAGAGTCTTTTTCAATGAGTCGGTTCTTCACGTCAGGTGGCCAAAGTATTGGAGTTTCAGCTTCAGCAACTGTCCTTCCAATGAATGTGCAGGACTGACTTCCTTTAGGATGGACTGGTTGGATCTCCTTGCAGTCCAAGGGACTCTCAAGGGTCTTTTCCAATACCACAGTTCAAATGCATCAATTCTTTGGCACTCAGTTTTCTTTATGGTCCAACTCTCACACCCATACATGACTACTGAAGAAACCATAGCTTTGACCATACGGACCTTTGTTGGCAAAGTAATGTTTCTGCTTTTTAATATGCTGTCTAGGTTGGTCATAGTTTTTCTTCCAAGGAGCAAGCGTCTTTTAATTTCATGGCTGCAGTCACCATCTGCAGTGATTTTGCAGCCCAAGAAAATAAAGTCTCACTGTTTCCATTGTTTCCCCATCTATTTGTCATGAAGTTATGGGACCAGATGCCATGATCTTAGTTTTCTGAATGTTGAGTTTTTAGCCAGTTTTTTTACTCTCCTCTTTTGCTTTCATCAAGAGGCTCTTGAGTTCCTCTTTGCTTTCTGCCATAATGGTGGTGTCATCTGCATATCTGAGGTTGTTGATATTTCTCCCAGAAATCTTGATTTCAGCTTGTGCTTCATCCAGCCTGGCATTTTGCATGATGTACTCTGCATATAAGTTAAATAAGCAGGGTGGCAATATACAGCCTTGATGTACTCCTTTCTCAATTTGGAACCAATCTGTTGTTCCATGTTCAGTTCTAACTGTTGCTTCTTGACCTGCATACAGATTTCTCAGGAGGCAGGTAAGGTGGTTTGGTATTCCCATCTTTTTAAGAATTTTCCACAGCTTGTTGTGATCTACACAGTCAAAGGCTTTGGCATAGTCAGTGAAGCAGAAGTAGATGTTTTTCTGAAATTCTCTTGGTTTTTCTATGACCCAACAGTTGTTGGCAATTTGATCTTTGGTTCCTCTGCCTTTTCTAAATCCAGCTTGAACGTCTAGAAGTTCTCAGTTCATGTACTGTTGAAGCCTAGCTGGAGAATTTTGAGCATTACTTTGCTAGCATGTGAGATGAGTGCAACTGTGTGGTAGTTTGAATATTCTTTGGCATTGCCTTTCTTTGGGATTGAAATGAAAACTAACCTTTTCCAGTCCTGTGGCCACTGCTGAGTTTTCCAAATTTGCTGGCATACTGAGTGCAGCACTTTCACAGCATCATCTTTTAAGATTTGAAATAGCTCAACTGGAATTCTATCACCTCCCCTAGCTTTGTTTTTGGTGATGTTTCCTTCCTAAGGCCCACTTGACTTTGCAGTCCAGGATGTGTGACTCTAGGTGAGTGATCACACTATCATGGTTTTCTGGGTCATTAAGATCTTTTCTGTATAGTTCTTCTGTGTACTCTTGCCATCTTTTCTTAATATCTTCTGCTTCTGTTAGATCCATACCATTTCTGTCCTTTATTGTGCCCACCTTTGCATGACATGTTCCCTTGGTACCTCTAATTTTCTTGAAGAGATCTCTAGTCTTTCCCTTTCTACTGTTTTCCTCTATTTCTTTGCATTGATCACTGAGGAAGGCTTTCTTATCTCTCCTTGATAGTCTTTGGAACTCCGCATTCAAATGGGTATATCTTTCCTTTTCTCCTTTGCCTTTAGCTCCTCTTCTTTTCTCAGCTTTTTGTAAGCCCTCCTCAGATGACCATTTTGCCTTTTTGCATTTCTTTTTCTTGGGGATGGTCTTGATCCCTGCCTCCTGTACAGTGTCACAAATCTCATCCATAGTTCTTCAGGCACTCTGTGTATTATATCTAATCACTTGAATCTATTTGTTACTTCCATATAATTGTATGGAAGTTCAATTCCATATAATTGTATTTATACAATTATACAGATGTATTTAATTGTATAAAATTATACAAATATATGTACGTACAATATATACAATTATACACAATATATACAATTATACAGTTATATATATACAATATATATAATGCATATACAATTCCATATAATTGTATTTATACTTCCATAAATACTTACAATTCCATATAATTGTAAGGGATTTGATTTAGGTCATACCTGAATGGTCTAGTGGTTTTCCCTACTTTCATCAATTTAAGTCTGAATTTTGCAATAGGAGTTCATGATCTGAGCCACAGTCAGCTCCCGGTCTTGCTTTTGCTGACTATGTAGAGCTTCTCCCTCTTTGGCTGCAAAGAATATAATCAATCTGATTTTGGTATTGACTATCTGGTGATGTCCATGAGTAGAGTCATCTCTTGTGTTGTTGGAAGAGGGTGTTTGCTATGACAAGTTTGTCCTCTTGCCAAAACTCTGTTAGCTTTTTCCCTGCTTTCAATTTGTACTCCAAGGCCAAACTTGCTTGGTAATCCAAGTATCTCGTAACTTCCTACTTTTGCATTCTAGTCCCCTATGATGAAAAGGACATCTTTTTTTTTTTTTGGTGTTAATTCTAGAAGGTCTTGTATGTCTACATAGAACCATTCAACTACAGCTTCTTCAACTTTAGTGGTTGGGGCATAGACTTGGATTACTGTGATATTGAATGGTTTGCCTTGGAAACAGAGATCATTGTCATTTTTGAGATGTACTTTCTTAGCTAGCAATTAGTTTGTTACCTTTCAAGGCACAAAGGATGCTTAAAGAGTTAATTTTAATGCCCAGAGGAGGTTGACCACACCCATTAGATCTTCCCCAGAAAGTAGCTGCAGGGCATACATGTTCAGTGGACTCTTTTTGATCCCGCAGACTGTAGTCCACCAGGCTTCTCAGTCCATGGGATTCTCCAGCAAGAATAGTTTAGTGGGTTGCCATTGCCCTCCTCCAGGAAATCTTCCCAACCTAAGGATCAAACTTGCATGTCTTAGGTCTCCTGCATTGGTTGGCATATTCTTTACCACTAGCACCACCTGGGCTTTCCTGGGTGCTCAGCGGTAAAGAATCCATTTGCAATGCAAGAGTTACAGGAGAGGTGAGTTTGCGGACAGAGGAGCCTAGCAGGCTACAGTCCATAGCCTTGCAAAGAGTCAGACATGACTGAAGTGACTTAGCACGCACACGTGCCACCTGGGAAGCCCAGCTGCAGGGACGTATTAGCAAATCAATGTCCCATTTCAGGCTCCAAGGACTTTATGTAGCCAGCGTTTCTGTGCCAATATCCAGGGCCAAATGACTGGAATGAGATTTAAAACACTAGGGTAAGGGAGACGTTATTATTCCCTCTAGACCAGTAGTCGCCCGGTGAAATGTCACTATATTTGTGTCAGAAGGAACATAGGAATGCAGTCCTGTCTGGGCAAAGTGCACACAGAAAACCCAGAGGAGAGCAGACCCAATCCTCCACATGACTTGAGTGTACTATGGTTAGTACAGACAATCCACTTTTCCTGAGTGCTTATATTAATATTGAAAAATGAAAACATGATTTTGAAGAAAAAAGTGTAAAGTGAATTCTTTTGAGCCCTTATAAAAATTTTTAAATGTGTCTAACCTCTGGAAAAGCTGCAATGATTTTTGATGGTAATTCTGAAGGGATGCAAACATAAATATAAAACAGTATGTGAGAAAGTAGAGACAGAGAGACAGAGATGGAAAGGAGAAATAGAAGAGAGTGTGTGTATCTCAGAGAAAACAGAGGGACAGAGTCCCAGAGAAGCTGTGAAACAAGACCTAGATACAAAGACAAACAAGAAGACATGATATTGAAACACGAAGAGACCTAACGCTGAAAGCTAATGGGACAAAAAGTAAGGGAAGACTCTGAGGAAAAGATATTTTGTGGATGAAAAATTAATCAATCAACCTATGGAAAAAAGATGGAAAATTTTGTTCAAGCCAAATTGAGTGTTATAACCCAAGAACAGAGTCTCAGAAATCTCCAGGAACTGATCTGCCCATTAGATATCAGAGCAGAGTCATACAGTGTTTTGAAACAGAGAACTGGACATATTACATGACGTATTACTGACAGCTGATACAGTCCAGGTCTCCATGTACAAAAGGAGTAGTAGGTCACGGGTCATTGTGGCCCCTTCCAAAATTAAGCAGGAAGGTTATCACCTCAGGAGTCATCTTGTGATGCTGGGAGAATGTTGATGTTGGTGGTTGAGCCGGTATTTCCGCCAATGGGGTTGCATAAGGCACAGTAGAGGGGAGAGAGGACGCCAAAGGGCAGAGAAAATTTTTTACGTTCAAATTTTCCTTGACTTGCCTTAGAATTTCATCAATATGTAATTTCCAAGGATCTGAAGAAGCCGCTGGAGGACCAGGGGGCAAAAAAAAAAAAAAAAAAGGAAAGGAAGACACCACCGGGCAACATTCAATTAAGTCAATATTTATTTTGTGCCCACCAGGAACATAGCAACCTTCTGGAACTAAAGTGGAAATGAATTTAATTCTCTCCTGTTCTGAGGGGTGGGTAAGTTCAAGTCTGTGAGCCGCCTGGGGCTGAGGCGTGAGTACGTGCAGATCCACAGTGCACTCTGCTTCTGTCTGGCTGGCCTGCAATTCTCTGCCTCCAGGGCTGCCCTACAACCCTCTCTTCCACCAACTTCGTGCTGGAAAAACAAATATCTAAAGAGAGACAAAGATGAAACCATTATAAAAATTTATTTTTGAACTTGTAGTATCAGGTCTAAAGTGTTACTTAATAGTGACACCATATTTCTTAATTAAACATAAAAAATTGAAATCTAGATATTGAAAAATAAAGAATGTTTAAAATTTTTTAAACACTGAATCAGAGGCAGTTTTCATTAGGCGCCCCTCTAAACACACACAATATGTTGACATATATGATAATGTGCAGTATTTTTAAAACAAATCTCTCTTTCCTTCAAAAAAAATTCAGCCAAGAAATATTTCTTAGGAATGTCAGAGTACACAAACACATATCTGATCAAAATGTCTCTGAAGGCCCTACAGAAAGGAAAATGTAGTTTTGTTACATGACTCATGGTGTCCATAAGACAAAAATAAAGCAGAAGTTTAGAAGAAACACAACTATTCTGGGCAGTCTGGCAGTGGGATCTGCAAAACAGACTTGCAAGGGAAGGACACCACCCTCAAAACTCATTACACCTTACCCAGGGAATCCTCACACCCATTCAAACCAACTCGATAAACAAACATCAAAGAAAGAATATGCGTGGCAAATTAAGGGAATACTAACTTGCCTTTATTCTTCTTACATTTTCCTACATCACAGCCAGACCCCTGAGATTGTTGCAAAGTGAAAAATAGAAGATGCTTAAAATAAAGGGTTATTGATGTTGTGTAAAAGAGAGAACTTTTGAAGTTGAAGAAACTATGCTACTGGAGGATGAGGGTAGAGAGAGCAACTCTGAGGAATTTGGGAAGAGGGCGCTAGGTCTCCCAGACTACAAAGAAAGAAAGGTCAAAGTGAGGACACATCATGCAGAACTAGGGTTGAGTAATCCTTGGGCACCTTAATTTATTCTTGCCATTTATAAAAAAATGAGATAAAAATAGAACTTAATTCATAAGGTACTGTAAGTTGTGAGGATTAAGTGGATATAAAGCTCAGTGCCTGCAATAAACATTGGTGCACATGTGTCTTTTTTGAATTATGGTCTTCTCATGGTATATGGCCAGTAGTGGGACTGTTAATCCATATGATAATTCTATTTTTAGGTTTTTAATGAACCTTCATGCTGTTCTCCATAGTGACTATACCAATTTACATTCCCACCAACAGTGCAAGAAGGTTCCATTTTCTCTGCACCCTTTCGGCATTTATTTTTTGTAGATTTTTTGATGATGGCCATTCTGACCAGTGTTTTGTTTTGCATTTTTCTAATAACTAATGATGCTGAGCATCTTTTCATGTGCCTCTCGGTCATCTGCACGTCTTCTCTGAAGAGATGGAATCTAGAAAAAATGGTCAGATGAACCTATTTCCAGGGCAGGAATAGAGACACAGACATAGGATGGGAATGGACATGAGGAAGGGAGGGTGGGGTGAACTGGGAGAGTAGCACTGACATATATACACTGTCGTGTGTGAAACAGATAGCTAGTGGGAAGCCGCTGCACAGCACAGGGAGCTCAGCTTGGCACTCTGTGATGATGTAGAAGGGTGAGAGTGGGGGGTTGTTGGAGGGAGGCTTAAGAGGGAGGGGATACATGTATACATACAACCGATTTACTTAATTGTACAGCAGAAACTAACACAACATTGTAAAGGAATTATACTCCAATTTTTAAAAATTCAAAAAGAAAAATAAATTTCAATGCCTGGAACATAAATGTTCAATAATGGTTGTTACTTTCATTCAGTTTGAAAAATAAATCTATGAGAGTGATACACAAAGCTTCTAGCCATTGCACAAACACAACCATTGCAAAGAGGGAAATATCATTGGTTATGCACATTATTTACCTGATAAATTATTTATAGTTCTTCAAGAGATTTACACTACCCTTTGCAGGAAACATATGAACATATGCTCAAGAAAAACACCAACCATCTCCCACAACCTTGCCAACATGGAGCCACTCAGATCAACATGTCTAATATACCTCCAATGCATGGGGAAGAATAATAGAAAAAAATTCAAAGCACTTAATACACCAATGGCTTTTACAAAGTCAACTGCCACCCTTATCCTCTTTTAGTCCTCCCTTCCTTCAATACAGTCACATCTGAGGCTAAAGATATTTCTAATTCTCTGGTGACTAACCATAACTAACTTTTGACAAGCAGGCTGGTAAACTTGATAAAAGTATCTTAATATGACAGATATACTTCTCAAATGGAATGTGGGAGGGGAGAGGACACTTTAATTTTTGATAAGCTAAAATAGCACCTTAAAAATGGAATGACCCTACATAGGGATTTAACAAGAGAGCTAATTTCAGGTCAGATATGCCTCCAGCTATGAGGCAAGCGGGTTTGTATTTGCATTAGATTTCTCATTAGAAATCTTAGCATGATCTTCAGGTCTCCTCATTCTTGCACTCCTCTATCCTGCCCAAATCATTTGGAACTAATCACTGGTCTCAGATGAGTTGCCCAGTAGTCCATGATGGGAGGAAAAAAAATAATCATGACTTAACAATTCAGCAAACATTTCCTGAGCCTTTGCTATAAACCCAGTAGCAAGGACACTGAGATGGACAGAGTCCTTGCTATCAGCCCCATCTCAAAACCACAGCACAGCCTTCCCCAGCCGCTAACAGGTCACTTAGTCCTGCCCACCTTCTGAGCCACTTTCTGTGGCTCCAGCCACCTCCAAGTATGGCTTGGCATTTTTGCCTTCCTGTGTGGCTACAGAGCAGCTATGACTCAAGATTTCTGAACTTGTGAGGGTTAGCCTTCTCCAGAAAAGAGAAGCTCAAACACGAGTTTCTTCCAATGATTCTATTTTGCAAAATAAGGCTTTACTTTTTCACTCCCATTTCAGTTCTTTTTCTAGAAGTCCTCATGTTTCCCTAGACCATTCTTAGGAGGAGTTTGCCTAATGGACAATCCTGTTTCCCTGGGGATGGAAGCTATTATTCAGAGTGCAATCTTAGGGGCTGCTTTTCTGTGACCTACAGACAGACTTCCCTGTGGACACCCTTAGGGATTTCTAAAGTCCACTTATCTGTTACCTTGTGCCCAACTCCAGGGAACTGAGCTGCAAAAAGTTAAACCATCTAAACCCTAAGGACAGATCTTTGGCAGCTAGTACTCACTGAATAAAGGAACAAAACATTCATTCATTCATTCACTGAGTACTTAATAAGTGCATGCTGTGTCAGACAAAATGTTAAATCCTGAAGCTGTGGAGATAGGAGGAAGTAAACCATATTATCAAGGAGCACATAGTCTCAAAAGGAAAACAAAGAGGACGCAAATAATTACAAGTGATATAGTAGAAATATTCAAAAACCTAATGGGAACACTGAGAGAGACAGGCAAGGTTTGGCTATGAAAGCTAGGACAGGTGTCACAGAGGAGGTGATATTGGAGAGGAGTTGAAAAATGAGATGGGGGGATACTAGATGGACAAAATGGCCAGTCGGTGAAGGGCAGTGAGTGCAGGTACAGAAAGTTCCCTACATACCAATCTTCAAGTTGCAAACTTTCAAAGATGTGAACGCGCATCTAATTCCAGCAAGGAATCAGAAGTGGTGTCATTAACGTCAGGGTTGAGTGAAATTGCAGCTGACCCTCTGTCTCCTCTTGCTGATGATCCTTCAGCTCTATCATCTCCCATCTCTTCTTCCTCTTCCAGTCAGTAACTCTTCTTGTCCTTTGATTCGATGTCAGCCCCTGTATGCCAGCTGTTGTACTGTATTACTGTACTTTTCAAGGTACAGTACTGTAAGATTAAAAATGTCTATTTTTTTGTTTTTATGTACTATTTGTGTGAAAAGTGTTAAAAACCTGTTACAGTACAGTAATACATAGCCAATCGTGTTAGTTGGGTACCTAGACTAACTTCGTTGGCTGTGCTGTGCTGTGCTCAGTTGCTGTCATATACAAGCAATTAAACTTACAAATGCACTCCTTCATTTGTAGGGGACCTACTGTACATACATTTCAGGCAGAGGGAACAGCATATGCAAAAGCCCAAGATATAAAATAGCATGGTGTATCCATGGCACAGTAACCTTATAATATTTTGCTTAGGAGTTTGTCCATTTTTTTAGAGGCCCAAAACAGCAAATGGAATTAATCTTGAAGGCCTGTTGCCTATTGCCCGTCTTGGTATTCAGTATGTGCTCAGTCACTCAGTCGTGTCCAACTCTTGTGACCCCAAGGACAGTAGCCCGCCAGGCTCATCTATCCATGGAATTTTTCAGACAAGAATACTGGAGCAGGTTGCCTTTTCCTACTCCAGGGGAATCTTCTCAACCCAGGGATGGAACCTGTGTCTCTTGTGTCTCCTGAGTTGGCAGGCAGACTCTTTACCATGGAGCCACCTGGGAAGCCCCAGTATTCAAACAATCTATAACAAAGGTCCATCTAGCCAAGGCTATGGTTTTTCCTGTGGTCATGTATGGATGTGACAGTTGGACTGTGAAGAAAGCTGAGCACCAAAGAATTGATGCTTTTGAACTGTGGTTTTGGAGAAGGCTCTTGAGAGTCCCTTGGACTGCAAGGAGATCCAACCAGGCCATTCTGAAGGAGATCAGCCCTGGGATTTCTTTGGAAGGAATGATGCTAACTCTGAAACTCCAGTACTTTGGCCACCTCATGCGAAGAGTTGACTCATTGAAAAAGACTCTGATGCTGGGAGGGATTGGGGGTAGGAGGAGGGGACGACAGAGGATGAGATGGCTGAATGGCATCACCAATTCAATGGACATAAGTTTGAGTGAACTCTGGGAGATGGTGATTGACAGGGAGGCCTGGTGTGCTGCAATTCATGGGGTCGCAAAGAGTTGGACACGACTGAGCGACTGAACTGAACTGAACTGATTACACATGAGATAGACAAGACTGGCACACATGGTGCCTATTTGCAGTCTAAGCACAGACCAACTTGAGCCACTGAAGAGTTTTGTTACTCTGGAGATTAATGTGTCTAAATGTATCCTTCTTGCCAACCCAGTTGGGAAAGCTTCTTTAGGATCTAGCCTGGCCTCATGAGCATATCCTGGTACCATGAGAGATGTTCTATCTTTCCAGCCACTTACATCATTACAAGTAAGTAGTCCATAGGTTCTGAATTATGATACCTGCCCTTGAGGAGAAAGTATAAACTGAAGGGGAGGGAATGAAAACAAATAAGTATGGAGAGTGTAATAAATGCCATTGATGGTACACTCTTAAAACATAAAGAAGAAAGAACAGCAAGATCTCCCTGATGGTAAGAAAACTTCATTAAGTAGATTATAAAAGATACTTTGTGGAGAAGTGTATTTACAGATGAAGAACCATCTGAGCTCATAGCATGTGATGTGTGAGAGTCAGCAGCCTATTCAGTGAACAGCAAAATGGTTTGGTACTTCCAGAGTTGTGAAGGACCAGGGCCGGGGCAGACATACAGCAACAAGGGCAGTCTGGGTAACTGTGCAGTGCCTTCTATAGCATGATAAGAAGAGGTGACTGGAAAAGAGCTGTTTCTTAGACACACCTGAGGAGGTAACGGGGAAAACTTTCTAAGTCAGAGAAATTAGGTAGAAGCCAGTGAGACATTCAGAGCAAAGAAATCAAGCCAGAAATAAGGGCTAATAAGAGCATCGACTCTCTGACCTCCTGCCTGGGTGAAATACAGAAGTCCAGGCTTGAGTCCAGGTGCTTTCATAAACAGTCCTGACCCTGTGTCTGTGGGAACACCTCCAGCGCCTCCAATCTGACCGAACTGCCAGTGCCCTCTAGTGGTGGCTCACTTGATGGCCAGATGACACAAACCATCCAGTTCACCCAAGTACCTGTCATGTGCTGGCTTTCATGACAGCTGCTGCAGCCACAGGCCTTTAAGACACTGATTTCTCACTCAGGCTCACATTTTAGGGTGTGAGACACTGAAATGAACACATCCAAATAACAGTATGTGAAAGTGAAAGTGTCAGTCGCTCAGTCAGGTCCAACTCTTTGTAACCCCATGGACTGTAGCCTGCCAGGCTTCTCTCTCCATAAAATTTTCCAGGCAAGAATACTGCAGTGGGTTGCCATCCCCTTCTCCAGGGGATCTTCCTGACCCAAGGATCGAACACAAGTCTCCCACACTGCAGGCAGATTCTTAATTGTCTGAGTGGTCAACGCAAAAAAAAAAAAAAAAATATATATATATATATATACAATCAGAAATAATCATAAGACAAAGAGTTTGTATAGAAAAGGGGAGCTAATAATGCAGAGTCAATTCTTCCTGAGGATAGTTGGCAATGAATCTTAATTTGTAGGAGATGTCACACTTTGCTGCTTCAATTCTGGCAATGTTCTGAAGTCGCTAATTATATTGAGCTGTTCCAGATCACATATTGCACAAAGATGAACGTGGGAAAGTACTTGTTTCATCTATAACTGATGCGTAAAAAAACCCTCCAAAGAAATAAATCCATGGCAATCAAATGTAACTGTAGCTCAAAATAGGTAATAAGTGTACCTTTGCAGATAGATATGCTTTATAACTGCCCAAGGGGAATACTTGAATCTTTTTTAATAACCATTCCCCAAAGCATCTGTTTTTCAAAGTATTTTTACATCTTGAGTTAATGTTCAGTGGAACACTTCAGTATTTTTTCCATTTTATGTTTTATAACGTCAACACGTGAATCAACTTTGCACCTTGCCGACATTCTTCAAAACTTTATCTCCAACCCAGATGACATTCCTATGTTCATTTTTCTGTATCACTTAAGGCCACACATCTCTCCACTTATACCAGAGAACACCAGCATCAGGTTTGACTTCACTTTTCTTCAACTAAGCTTCTATTAATTCCTCTTGATATTACATCTTACATGCTTCTCAAATCTGTCTACTTCTCTCTGACCTCCCTGCCTCTACTGATGTTCAAGTCTCCCAAATGGTCCTCTGGACATCTTTTTTTTTTTAATGCATTTTATAAAGGGGTCAATCTAACACATATTATTCTCCCACTGGAAGTCATTCAATTAACTACCATTCCCTTTAAGTGAAAGTTCAGTAAAAAGTGCCTAAAATTGCTTGTAAAGTCCTTCCTGATCTGTCCTCCTCTAAGCTCTCCTGCCTCAATTTCATTCTTTCCTTTTCCTTTCCTTTATATCTTACCTTCCAATTATTAAAAAATGTTTTTTATGCCTCAAACACTCCATTCCTCTTCTAGAACATTCTCTTTTTAACTGGAGAGCTTTTATTATTACTTCAAGCTACATCTTGGATATTGTATTAGAATCATTCCTAGACCTTCTAAGTCCAGCTTTGGGTTCCTCCCCTGTTCCCTTTGTGCCTTGGAGTTCACAATTACACTGTATGGAAATCATCTATTTACTTTAGTCCAACAGTGTGAACACAGGAATTATTTAATGTCATATCTATATTGCCTAGCATATAATGAGTATATGATTCACATTTCTAGAATGAACTAATAACATCTGATCTGCTCTCTGCCAAATGGTATGGAGACTCCCCTCTGGGAGGACCCTAGGTGCCCAGCTATGCTGATGACCTGGGAGATAGGTCTATCCAACACTGAATGAAGTATCAGAAAACTTATTTGACTGTAGATTTAAGTCATGATCTCCAAACAGCTTATCAGTAATCCAACTTCCTTTAAAAGAATCTCCAACTGTTTTATGTGTCTTACTTCACAAACTTAGGAAAAGGTAAAAAGGGGGGCTATTTTTGGCTCCTGAAAGTCCCAATATTTCAGATAACCTCTTTTCTTAGAAGATTCAATTTTACTTCTTACCAAACTCACCCTGGCCAATATCTAGATTCTCAGATCAGTGGGGCTTTCACCAATTTCATTCACTTATTCTCCTTCATCTATTTCTCACTGGTTAAGCACCTATTAAGTGCCAGACGCTGGAAATACTAATTGAGTGCGATGTCATTCCCCACACCACCCCCACATTCAATCTATTCAAAGCTAAGAGGAATGAAGAAAACAAGCATGTAATCTTGTGATACAGACTCCCTCCAAGCTCACTGAAAATTTTAACTTAGGAAAAGAATTCCAGAAGGTATAAAAAATGTTAAGAAATGAAAATTTTTTTCTTTATATTTGAAATAAAATAAGCTTTAAGAGCAATAAATATAAAATGAACAGCAGATACCACCAGAGGAAATTTTTTTGCTTATAGAACTGTAAAGATTCTTATTGCATTAGTTCATTAGTCAGTACATTAGTCAGTGCTATTTGCATTAGTTACCTTTTAACTGAATTCTATCCATAACTGAGAAGCAAATAGTCTGGCAAAGTCCACACAATTTTTTCAAAGACATATAGCAAAAATATGGCCAAAGCTATAAAAGACTGGTTATTCACAGGTTGTTACATGTATGTGCTTAGTTGCTCAGTTGTGTCTGACTCTTTGCAACCTCATAGACTGTAGCCCCCAGGCTCCTCTGTCCATGGAATTTTCCAGGCAGGAATACTAGAGTGGGTTAGCATTTCCTACTCCAGGGGATCTTCCCAACCCAGGGACTGAAGCCTTATCTTACATCTCCTGCATTGGCAGGCATATTCTTTACCACTGTGCCACCCTGGGAAGCCCGGTCAACATGGATAGCTTGTGACAATTACTCAAATAAGCATGCCGTTGGTGGGCCTGGTGATGCTGTTACCAGAGGAGTAGAAATGTATTCTAAAGGATTTTTGACTTGAGCCAGATTTGAAATGAGTAAGAAGTTTTTTGAACAAAATGATTCTGCAGTTTTCATAAGCCAAGAACTCTTCAAAATACATCTCTGAGGCACTTGCATAAATATTTAGAGCCTGGTTGAATTCCTTGCTATTTCCTTTAACGCACTTCACTGTATGTACGATATCTGATACCTTTGTTGTTCTTTCTGAATGAAATAGCCTCCAGCCACAGGTGCCTGTCAAACTCAAATATCATGGTTTTTGTGAAGCATCACACAGGGATCAACTGAAATCTCTCAGGCTGAATTAATTCCTCCCCACTCCGAGTGCTCACAGCATTTTGTGATTTGCCATTCAAATTGCACTTATTGTGCTATATTATCCTTACTGGTAGATATATCTCTGTTCCCTAAAAGACTGTGACCACAGGACCCAACAGTACCTGATACATCTTAAAGCCTCCATATAGACAGGTTTTGATGTTTGAATCATCCTATTTTTTCTCCACTTCTCTGTGTCACGATAATACCAAGTTTATCCAATTTTGGCTAACTTCATGATGTACAGTATTAAAAAGTTCTGATCTGACAATTTAGATATAGATTATTCTCAATTAGTCACAAATCTATCTTGGAAAAAGCATGGAGTTGTAGTTTTAAGAGATTCTGTGGTTTGGAGCAATCGACTTAGCTGCATGGCTTCAGTTTCTTCATCGAGAAAATGAGGACTAAATAATCTGTACATTCCCATCTTCTCCTAGTCTATGAACCAATGTCCTTTCCTGAATTCATGTACAATTAATGGTCTAGATTTTATTTTTTAGTGCTGAGTCTTTGTTGCTTTCTCCAGTTGTGGTGAGCAGAGCCCAGGCCTCTCATTCTGGTGGCTTCTCTTGCTGCGGAGCACAGGCTCTAGGCATACGAGCTTCAATAGTTGCAGCATGTGGGTCCCACGGCATGCAGTCTTCAGTAGTTGCTCCATGGCATGTGGGATCTTCCCAGACCAGGGATCGAACTGGCAGACCCTGCATTGGCAGGCAGATTCTTATTCACTCTGCCACCAGGGAAATCCTAGGTTTCGTTTTGTTTTGTTTTAATTTTGTTTCCTGTTCCTCTGCTCTGTTTTTTCTTAAAAAAAAAAAAATCAACCTGAAATTCTTTATAGTTTACTATGATGTCATTAGAGCTCTGAAAGTCACAGATACAGATTCAATCCCTTACTCTGACACTTACTAAACTAACCTGATAATCTTGTCAATTTCAGCTTGGCTAAGCCTCAGCTTCCTCGTGTGTGAAATGAGAATAGTGACAGTGGTGGTTTCATAGAGTTGTGCGTAATCTTCTTCTGTATTTCTTATGACTCTCTGCAGTTGCAAGTTGTGTAGGGATGCAGAGGTCTTAGTAACACAAATATGTTCACTCACAAATTAATCAGGAGAAAAAGTGGAAGCAGTGACAGATTTTATTTTCTTGGGCCCCAAAATCACTTTGGACAGTGACTACAACCACTAAATGAAAAGATGCTTGCTCCCTGGAAAAGAAGCTATGACCAACCTAGACAGTGTACTAGAAAGCAGAGACATCATTTTGTCAACAAAAGTCCACATAGTCAAATCTATGGTTTTTCCTATAGTCATGTATGGATATGAGAGTTGGACTATAAAGAAAGTTGAGTGCCAAAGAACTGATGCTTCCAAATTGTGGTGCTGGAGAAGACTTGAGAGTCCCTTGGACTGCAAGGAGATCAAACCAATCAATCCTAAAGGAAATCAGCCCTTAATAATAACTGAAAGGACTGATGGTTGGGCTGAAGCTCCAATACTTTGGCTACCTGATGCCAAGAGCCGACTCATTGGAAAAGACTCTGATGCTGGGGAAGTTTGAAGGCAAAAGGACATGGGAGTGGCAAAGGATAAGATGGTTAGATAGCATCATCAACTCAATGGACATGAATTGGAACAAACTCCCGGAGACAGAGGAGCCTGGCATGCTGCAGTCCATGAGGTTGCAAAGAGTTGGATATGACTTAGAAACTGAACAACAACAACTGTTTTCTCCCATTCTGTAAAATGTAATCTATTTCTTGCTGACTGCCAGATGTGATAAACATCTGATAATACAGTGCAAATATAGTACCAAGTACTGTGCCAGTACCATTTGCAGTACAGCCATGAAAAATAACCTGAAGAAGAAAAAACTGATAAAAATATAGCAGACTAAGTACATTAAAATTACCGGATAGAGTATGGGAATAAATAGATAAATCTCTACAATATCACAAAAAGCAACTATATTTATGATCATATGGCTATTTATTACAATTTCAACCTAAGCTGTACTGTGCTTAGCCACTCAGTTGTATCCGACTCTTTGCAACCCCATGGACTACAGCCCACCAGGCTCCTCTGTCCTTGGGGATTCTCCAGGCAAGAATACTGGAGTGGGTTGCCATGCCCTTTTCCAGGGGATCTTCTCAACCCAGGCATCAAACCCAAGTCTCCCATATTGCAGGCGAATTCTTTTCCAACTGAGCCAAAACCTAAGCATCTCTCTTCAAATATGAAAAACAAACTGATAATTTCAAAACTTCAGTAGAACTTTGGTAAATATTCATTTCATTTATTTATTTTGCATTTTGTAATAAAGGTAAATTCATTAACTTTCTATGCTAATAATACTACAAATTTTTACGCTGATAAAGCAAAAGTTGGCCAAGTCTGCTCAGGTAGTCAGAGATCAGACACTGGCTCCCTTACCCTAAGACATAATAGTAAGGATGTTTACTGTCACTTTTATCACCAGTAATATTAAATACTTTACATCTTCATTCTAATTCTCATTATAATCTTTTTGGGATAGATTTTGTTGCCCCTAGTTTACAGATAAGAAATTTGAGGTGAAAGAAATTAAAGAAATGTCACCAGAGTCACTGGTTGTCTTCCTAACTCCACAGCCTCTTTCACTATGTTCAACTCCTTTCTTTGCCAAAATTCAGGTTTGAATGTATTTGCTAATAATAGAAGAATTACACCTACAAAGAAGAATCTTTAGAGTATAAGTTTTTCTTTGAAAAAAAGTGGTAATTGTAAACATTTTTTTTTCATTTTGCATCTCAATTATTATTACTGGTAAATTTAAGAAATCAAGTTTAAAAGTTATGCATTTATTTCACTGTTGTTCTCTTTTTCTACAGACTTTCTGGAGGTAATACTAAAGAACAATGACAAAAAACCATGTCACACCAAAAACAAAATAGAAAAAATAAAAGAAAAAAGTCTGCAATTTATATAAATCCCTAAACTCAGTAGGGATTGAGTTTCCCACTCATTCCCTCTCCCAAACCATTTTAACAACTGAATGTGAACTACAAAGAGATTCAGTGAACTTTCTAGGGTCATTGAGTTCAAAGTCTGCTGAGAAAACACACCAACTGTTCTTGCCCTGTCTGTGGATTTTGATAGCTATCTTTGATCCAAGCCTATTGTAGTGAAAGTATGAAATTTATTTTTTAAGAAAACAATAAAAACAACTGAATTTGTGTGTTATGAGCAACCATTTACTTCCACTTACAGCAGCTTTGGTCATGGATTACTTGTGAAGGCATTTTCATATGGCAATATAAATTATGTAAACAAAGACTATAAATATTTACATATTTTATGTTATATTAAAGTTGCAGCAAAACAAATATTTCCTGTTAGTTGAAGACTGAGAATAACCTATGTGGAAATTTCAGAATTGAATCTATTGGCTCTATAAAGGGACCATGATTGTCTTTTTTTATATTTTTAAATTAAAAGATAGAAAAACTAATACTGTCAACTTTTTAGCAAGGGAGTAGAAAGCATAGTTACATTTCACACTATATTCTTTGAAGGATTTTTTTTTAACTTACTAAAACTGCTTCAGAATACAAAGGTTAAAAAGGACCTTACAATTTTTAAGTTGGTTTTCAGGACCAAAGTATCTCTTTAGGAGGTGATACATTTCTTCATTAAAATTGTAAAGCTAAAAGGCATCTATCTAAAAGAGTTGCTGAACTGCCATCTAAACTAAATAGAAAGAGGAGGGTGAAAAAGTTGTCTTAAAACTCAACATTCAGAAAACTAAGATCATGGCATCCAGTCCCATCAATTTATGGCAAATAGATGGGGAAATAATGGAAACAGCAACTGACTTTATTTGGGGGGGGGGGGGCGGCGCTCCAAAATCATTTCAGATGATGACTGCAGCCATGAAATTAAAAGACACTTGCTCCTTGGAAGAAAAGCTATGACCAACCCAGACAGCATATTAAAAAGCAAAGATATTACTTTGCTGACAAAGGTCCATCTAGTCAAAGCTACAGTTTTTCCAGTAGTTATATATGGATGTGAGAGTTGGACTATAAAGAAAGCTGAGCACTGAAGAACTGATGCTTTTGAACTGTGTTGTTGGAGAAGACTCTTGAGAGTCCCTTGAACTGCAAAGAGATCCAATCAGTCCATCCTAAAGGAAATCAGTCCTGAATATTCATTGGAGGGACTGATGCTGAAGCTGAAACTCCAGTATTTTGGTCACCTGATGCAAAGAGTCAACTCATTGGAAAAGACCCTGATGTTGGGTAAGATTGAAGGCAGGAGGAGAAGGGAACAACAGAGGATGATATGGTTGGATGGCATCACCAACTTAATGGACATGAGTTTGAGCAAGCTCTGGGAGTTGATGAAGGACAGGGAAGCCTGGCATGCTGCAGTCCATGGGGTCTCAAAGAGTCGGACACAACTAAACAACTGAACTGAACTGGACAGAACAAGAATCAAACAAGTTTTGTGTTCTTTCTTTTATTTTTCACTGTTAGATTCAGCAGATGTGAGAAGCAGTTTAAAAATGCATACACCCTATGAGTGGCCTCAAGAAAGAAAGCATTTCCCAAGAGAAAGAAACCTTTAGGATTATCCCAAATATAATAAATTCTCAATATATTTCATACAATGAGCATCTATTGTGTCAGTAAATATGCTGACACACAGATATGACAGTCCATACGAAAATGTCCTTTACTATCTTTCAACCCCATGCATGCATGCGTGCGTGCTAAGTCGCTTCAGTCATGCCTAACTCTGCAACTTTGTGGACTATAGCCTGCCAGGCGCCTCTGTCCATGGGATTCTCCAGACAAGAATGCTGGAGTGGGTTGTCATGTCCTCTTCCAGGGGATCTTCCTGACCCAGGGATCAAAGTTGCATCTCCTGTGGCTCCTGCATTGAAGGATTCTTTATGCTGAGCCACCAGAGGAAGCCCATCCTCTGACAACAAATGATTCCTGACAACAAATAGGTTCCACCAGAGGAACCCCATATGAATCTCAAATTCACTGATTCTATATCCTTTCCAATATCTTTCCCCTTCTTTCCCCACAACCAATGTTCTTACTTCCCTCCTTGCCTCACTAAAATTTTCTGAACAATCTTTATTATCATCTCCTTGCATATAACTTTGACTTCTTTGCCCTGACAGGTTAGCAGAATTAGAGGAGTTACAGGTTAAAAAAGTGTATGTGTTTGTCAAAAAATCATCAAATTGTACACAATTGTTATGTGTTTCTTTGCATGTAATTTACCTTTATAAAACTTTAGACAAATATTGAACTCTAGTTAACAGATTTACTTTTTGAAATGGTGTGGATTAGCAATGTTTTTTTTTTTTAATTTAATGTAATTTTTTAACTTTACCATATTGTATTGGTTTTGCCATATATCAACATGAATCCACCACAGGTATACACGTGTTCCCCATCCTGAACCCTCCTCCCTCCTCTCTCCCCATACCATCCCTCTGGGTCATCCCAGTGCACCAGCCCCAAGCATCCAGTATCGTGCATCAAACCTGGACTGGCGACTCGTTTCATATGTGATATTATACATGTTGCAATGCCATTCTCCCAAATTATCCCACCCTCTCCCTCTCCCACAGAGTCCAAAAGACTGTTCCATACATCAGTGTCTCTTTTGCTGTCTAGTATACAGGGTTATTGTTACCATCTTTCTAAATTCCATATATATGCGTTAGTATACTGTATTGGTGTTTTTCTTTCTGGTTTACTTCACTCTGTATAATGGGCTCCAGTTTCATCCACCTCATTAGAACTGATTCAAATGTATTCTTTTTAATGGCTGAGTAATACTCCATTGTGTATATGTACCACAGCTTTCTTATCCATTCGTCTGCTGATGGACATCTAGGTTGCTTCCATGTCCTGGCTATTATAAACAGTGCTGCGATGAACACTGGGGTACACGTGTCTCTTTCAATTCTGGTTTCCTCAGTGTGTATGCCCAGCAGTGGGATTGCTGAGTCATAAGGCAGTTTTATTTCCAGTTTTTTAAGGAATTGCCACACTGTTCTCCATAGTGGCTGTACTAGTTTGCATTCCCACCAACAGTGTAAGAGGGTTCCCTTTTCTCCACACCCTCTCCAATATTTATTGCTTGTAGACTTTTGGATCACAGCCATTCTGACTGGCGTGAAATGGTAGCTCATAGTGGTTTTGATTTGCATTTCTCTGATAATGAGTAATGTTGAGCATCTTTTCATGTGTTTGTTAGCCATCTGTATGTCTTCTTTGGAGAAATGCTTATTTAGTTCTTTGGCCCATTTTTTGATTGAGTCATTTATTTTTCTGGAATTGAGCTGTAGGAGTTGCTTGTATATTTTTGAGATTAGTTGTCAGTTGCTTCATTTGCTATTATTTTCTCCCATTCTGAAGGCTGTCTTTTCACCTTGCTGATAGTTTCCTTTGATGTGCAGAAGCTTTTAATTTTAATTAGGTCCCATTTGTTTATTTTTGCTTTTATTTCCAATATTCTGGGAGGTGGGTCATAGAGGATCCTGCTGTGATGTATGTCAGAGAGTGTTTTGCCTATGTTCTCCTCTAGGAGTTTTATAGTTTCTGGTCTTAGGTTTAGATCTTTAATCCATTTTGAGTTTATTTTTGTGTATGGTGTTAGAAAGTGTTCTAGTTTCATTCTTTTACAAGTGGTTGACCAGTTTTCCCAGCACCACTTGTTAAAGAGATTGTCTTTAATCCAATGTATATTCTTGCCTCCTTTGTCAAAGATAAGGTATCCATAGGTGTGTGGATTTATCTCTGGGCTTTCTATTTTGTTCCATTGATCTATATTTCTGTCTTTGTGCTAGTACCATACTGTCTTGATGACTGTGGCTTTGTAGTAGAGCCTGAAGTCAGGCAGGTTGATTCCTCCAGTTCCATTCTTCTTTCTCAAGATTGCTTTGGCTATTCGAGGTTTTTTGGATTAGCAATGTTAAACCTCGTTTACATAAATGAGTAAATAAAGGTAATGGAGCAGTATCTTAAAAGGGAGTTATAAATATGGAAAGAAGGCACATTAGTATTGGATTGAGATGGAAAACATTACTATAAACTCATGGATTTTAATATCTACCATTCTCACTAGATAAATCTACAAATGATAATATATATAGGCATATGTGTGTATATGTGCACATATACATATATGAGATGTGTTTACTGAGAATGTCTAAAGTTACCACATAGCATTACATGAGCACACCTAATACCTGGAGCTTGATTACTATTTACATTTTATATTAAAAGGAACTTAGAGTTCTTAAAGAAAAAAATGATTCCAGGGCTGTATCAGAGGGGAAAGTGTAATTATAAAGGATATTACTCAGAAAATTGACAAAAGTCAAATATGGATGGTAGAGTTAATAACAGTGCTTATCAATATCAATTTTCCTAATTTTATTAACTGTACCATGGTTATATAAGAGAATGCCCCTTTTCTGAGAATATATTCACTGAACTATTCAGTGGTATATAGTTATCAGTTTCTTCAATTTACTGTCAAATGATTTAGAAAAAAAAAAAGCATCTATTTAAAGGGAAGGAGAAACAGAGAGGAAAAGAGAAGGGGAATGAGAGAGAGAGAAAGAATGATAGATGTCAATGGGAGAAAATATAAACAACCAATTAATATAAGTAAAAGTTATTTCCTTTACTCTTCTTGTTGCTGTCAATTTGAAGTTACATCAAAGAAAAAGGTTACATTCATGAATATCCTCTTTGGCTTCTTGTGTCAGTCAGTATAAGACCCAACATTCTTATAAAGTCTCCACATCCTTATGTGTACTCTCTTTACCTCTCTGAGTGCATCTTCTCCATTGCTCTCTCCCTTTTTCAATGCTTTGTTGTCAGATGTCCTTGTTACATGCAGATATCTATCTCCTTTAAATTTGTGTAGGATCTCATCTCCTCAATTGTACCATCCTACTCTCCATTACACCCTTCCCTTCCACTCCCACATTCTTGGTCCCCTTCACCCATATTACATTTTTTCCCCATGGCATGTGTTACAAACATGTCTTACATGTTACTTACATGTAAGAAATTGACATGTTACTTACATGTCTTATTTCTGTCTTGTCTCCACTCTCTAGAATGTAAGTTCCACAGTATAGAAGTTTGCTGCCTTTCCTGACCTATCTTAAGAACATGGACTGTACAAGACACTCTGTAAATATTTCTTGAATAGAAGAATGGCTGTTATCAGATTGTCAGATTACCTTCTACTGCTGCTAAGTCACTTCAGTCATGTCTGACTCTGTGTGACCCCATAGACCGCAGCCCACCAGTCTCCCCCGTCCCTGGGATTCTCCAGGCAAGAACACTGGAGTGGGTTGCCATTTCCTTCTCCAATACATGAAAGTGAAAAGTGAAAGCGAAGTCGCTCAGTCGTGTCTGACCCTCAGTGACCCCATAGATTGCAGCCTACCAGGCTCCTCCATCCATGGGATTTTCCAGGCAGGAGTACTGGAGTGGGGTGCCATTGCCTTCTCTGAGATTACCTTCAGGAAACATTTACTCTTTGGGATATGAATCCTTAAGAATATTTTTTTTTCTTTATGATGCTTAGATCACTGTAGCTAAGTGCCTATTAGGCATTAATATGGTCACGTTAAAAAGTATAGTTTCTAAGTACTTGTTTTTGAAGCATGTAAACAATTGGAATAATTTGAGGAGTTTAAAGATATTGCTTAGGAATGCCATCTGGCTCTCCCAGGAAGGCAGGAATTTGCTCTGGGTCCCTCTTTTCATTATCTGTTCCTCCACTCTGAAGGTGTGGAAATGAGGAGTTTCCTCAGATCAAACTCATGAGAAAACGGTGACAAGGCCAATTTAAAGAGTTGCCGCAGGTATCAGAAAGTTGAATCTTCTGTGCGGCTTATTCTCTATCTATAAGAAATTGACATGAAATCCAACAGATATGTACAGTCACCTCTTTTTGTGGAATCAGAACAAAAGGAAGGAGTTAGTCAAATTATGCCAGGTCAATGCTTATATTTTTCTGTCTGAAGACAGAATGTCTAAGGATAAAGTGTTGGAAAATCCACTTCCCTGCAGAGGGCATTTTCTCACTTTGTGTTGTTGAAATGAAAAGTATTACATGTGGGTTTGGAGGACTTCCTCTTTCAAGTTTTCACATTAATAATCAGTTCGCATATTTCTTTCTTTAGCTATGTTAATACATTATCTGAGCCACAGTCAAGCCCTATTGTTGCTGGTTTCCAGAGAAAATCATGTTCTTTGAAAGATGACTTCCCAGGTTACTGATCTTACCTGCTGCTGCTGCTAAGTCACTTCAGTCGTGTCCGACTCTGTGCGACCCCATAGACGGCAGCCCAACTGGCTCCTCCATCCCTGGGATTCTCCAGGCAAGAACACTGGAGTGGGTTGCCATTTCCTTCTCCAGTGCATGAAAGTGAAAAGTGAAAGTGAAGTCGCTCAGTCGTGTCCGACTCTGTGCGACCCCATGGACTGCAGCCTACCAGGCTCTTCCATCCATGGGATTTTCCAGGCAAGAGTACTGGAGTGGGGTGCCATTGCCTTCTCCGACCTTACCTACTCTGTGCTAAATTTATTAAACTAGCTGTTAAGAGTTGGAATGAGGTGGTTGCTCCACTGTAACTCATGGGCATTTTTACTACAATTAAATGATTTTTTTTAATTAATAAAAGTTGTTTAATCAAATCAAAAATTGTCTGAATAAAGTTAAACTTTATAAAGTTCTAAAATCTCACTGTCTGGTTACAGACTAAATGAAGTAGATATAATTTCTTCTACTAAGTGCAAGTAAAAGTCCTTGACGTTATATATGAAACAAATATCAGGACACTGTGAAGGTAGTGAGAAAAGGAAAGACTGGCTATGGATCTTGAAACCCTCAAAAGACCATGTGGCAAATTCCCTGAGTCTTCTTTTTGTCTTGTATATCCTCACTGAGTGGTGCTAGAGAAGCCATAACCCAGAAAAGTCAGTAAGAATTGGTTTAAAAGAAAATAAATAAATAAATAAAAGCCCATTCTCTCTAGCAAAGGGCAAAGAAAGGGATAGCATGAAAAGAGAAAAATTTTTTGACAATAACTACCCTAACACAGAAATTCATCATGGAACAAAATGAAGCTCTAGCTCCATTGTTCAGTAACTAAAGTCATGTCTGACTCTTTGCGACCCCATGGACTGCAGCATGCCAGGCTTTCTTGTCCCTCACTATCTCCTAGAGTTTGCTCAAACTCACGTGCATTGACTCGATGATGCCATCCAAACATCTCGTCTTCTGTTCTCCCATTCAGAGTTCCATTACTATCAGCAAAAGCTGAGATGGGAGCCTAGGCTTCCACTCTTGCCAGGATGTAATAAGGCACTGCCAACATGGCGTCTGAGAAGCCAGGTAGAGAAGTAGAACTCTCATCCTCACTTAGCAGTCAGAAGCCTCTCCCTACAGTGTCAGTGGAGGCCACTGAGGGATTCCCACCTGGCAGCAATGAGGTGATACTGGAGAAGGCTGATTGGGGAACTTCCCCTCCCAGCCAGCACTGAAACAGCTTCCCTCCTATAGTGTCAGTGGAGGTCAAAACCAAGTGAAAGTCAAGCGGGAAGCAATGGCACCCCTTCCATACCCAGAGAAAACTGTCATGGAGACTGAGTTGGGAGCCTGAAATCTCACCTCCATTTAGCAGTAACGAGGCAGCCCTAAGGCATCAACAGAGGACAAATGGGAACCTGAACCTTTATCCCCCACTGGCAGTAGTGAGGAAGTATCCCTGCCCCCCATGACACAGTATCAGGGAGGGCAGATAAAAGAGATATAGATATGACCTAGAGTCTCACAACATAACACCCAAAATGTCCAGGATAGATTAAAAAATCACAGATTATACTAAGAACCAGAGAAATCTCAATATGAGTGAGCAAAGACATTCAACAAATGCCAGCACTAATATGACCCAGATGTTGAAATTATGTCACGAGGATTTTAAAAGAGCCATTATGAAAATGTCTCAATGAGCAACTATAAATACACTTGAAACAAATGAAAAAATGGAAAACATCAGCTCAGAAATGGAAAATATAAAGAAGAGCCAAGTAAAATTTTAAAAACTGAAAAAATAATTGAAGTAAAAAGCTCAGTGGATGTCTCAGAAGCAGAATGGAGAGGACAACTCTAGAAAACGACAAACAAAGAAAACAACTTGAAAGCAACAAGAGAGAGATGACACTTTACCTACCAGGTGAAAGACCACTTTGAATGATAATGGATTTCTCATCCTCATGGAAGTGAGAAAGAAATGTTACATTTTCAGATAATGAAAGAAAAGAAACATCAACCCCAAATGCTGTATCTGGTTTCCGCAAGTAAATCCTGTATATTCTTCTTAACGAATGTTGAGGAAAAAGACATGTTCAGATGAATGAAACCTGAGAGAATTTGTCAACAGCAGAACATAAGATAAAATAGTGACTAAAGGAAGTCTTTGAGTAAGAAAGGAAATTATGAAGAAGAAATTGTAGAACATAAGATGAGACAACTGTCTGTAAATACAAAAGAGCTGCCTTCTCCTCTTAAACATTCTAAATTTTGTTTAAACAGTTGAAACAAAAAATACAATATTCTATTATGTGAATCTCGTTGCCTGTAAAATAAAATAAAAGGACTTATATGTGTTCTATATCTGTGTTCTATATCTGATTTCAGTGTTCTATATCTGATTTCAGTATGTGTTCTATATCTGATTTCAGTATCAGTAAATCTTTGTGCTTAAGGAAGAATTCTGTGTCATGTGTTCTATATCTGATTTCAGTATCAGTAAATCTTTGTGCTTAAGGAAGAATTCTGTATCTTGATTGTAGTTGTGGCTACAGGAAACTACACATATAGTAAAATAAGACCTATACACAACATTGTATTAATGTAAATTTCCTGGTTTTGCAACTTTTGTAAATCTTCATTTAAAATAAACAACAAATAATAAGCTTCAAAAATTTCTTTAATAGACCATATTCAGAAACATCTTCTGTGAGAAAACATAAAACACACACACTAGAGTAGGTGTAAAATCACAGAGCAGATTTCTTGAGTAACTAATCGAAGTTTTCTTGTCTTTTTTTTATAGTTATTCATGGCCTGTTTAATTTGGAGAATGCAATCCGGTTTTGATGCTAATGTTATTATCAATTTCTTCTCTTTTATGTCTTCAATAATTAACCTGTGTAAAAGCTCATGGGTCCAGACTTGTGGGCACAGTGGGGGAAGGAGAGGGAGGGACAAATTGAGAGAGTAGCATTGAAAAATGTATATTATCATATGTAAAACAGATAGCTAGTGGGAATTTTCTGTATAACACAGGGAGCTCACCAACAACAAAGAAGAGTGGGATGGGGGAGGCGTGGGAGGGAGGCTCATGAGAGAGGGAATATATGTATACTTATGGCTGATTCATGCTGTTGTATGGCAGAAACTAACACATTTTAAAGCAACTATCCTTCAATTAAAAATGAATTTAAAAAAAAGATTTTTAAAAAGCTCATGAATCATTTTGACTGGGTCATGACTATAACTGACACCTTTTTAGCATTCCCTGAAGAAAAAGAAAGGGAATCTCAAGCATTACCTTCAGCTATCAGAGTATAGCAGCAAATACCTTGGAATTCTGAAAGCACCATTTTTCTCTTTCAGCAAAGTGAAAAAGAACTAGCACAGGAGTCTCAGGATCTATTATTGGCACAAAAAGACAGTGGCATTTAACTGTGACAGCCAAATACATCCAGGCCTTATACCTTAACTGTGTCTAATTTTCTTATCTACAGTGAAAATCCATCCTGCTCTTTTGACCTATAGTATATATTTTCAGAGTTTCTACAAAGTACCGATCACTCCCTTGGATATGACCCTATCTTCCCCATGAAGTCTTTTTCGAATTATGTGATCTTCTCTACTGGTACAATTGATTTAACTAGTATAGGATTCTCTTTCTTATACTAATTTGAAATCGAGATCCATAGATTCAAACTGGATGAACTTAAGGTCTAATGTTGCCAATTTTCTATATCTATTACTTTTTTCAATTATGAAACATTCCAAACATACAAAAACACCCAATTACTCCTGTCCTGAGTGAATGTGTTAACATTTTCTATATTTTTTCAATTTTTTTCTAAAATAATTACTAAAAATTTGATTAGATATAAAATTAGAGGCTAGTACAAGAGACATCTGGTTTCCCTGGTGGCTCAGCTGGTAAAGAACCCAGCTGTCAAGGAAAGAGATGCAAGAGACACCAGTTCAATCCCTGGGTCTGGAAGATGCCCTGGAGAAGAAAAGGCAACACATTCCAGTATTGCTGCCTGGAAAATTCCATGGACAGAGGAGCCTGGACTCTAGGTAGAGTCCATGGGGTGGCAAAGAGTCAGATACAATTGAGCACACATGCCTCAGTTTGACCACAAGAGATATCAGTCATAAAGGGATTACCAAAACTTTGTCATATTCACTGAATCTGTTCTTTATTTATTTTTTAAAATTGTGGTAAAAACATAACATAAAATTTACCATCATATCCATTCTTAAGTGCACAATTTAGTAGTATTAGCCATATTCCTACTGTTATACAATGAATCTCTAGAAGTTTTTCATCTGGTAAAACTGAAACTCTGTGCTCTTTGAACAATTTATTTTTTCCTTCCGCCAACCCCTGGAAACCACAATTCAACTTTCTGTTTCTATGAATTTTTCTATTATAAATGCCACATGTAGGTGGAACTATACAGTATTTGTTTTTTTATATCTGGCTAATTTCATTTAGTATAATGTCCTGAAGGTTCATCTGTGTTGTAGCACGTGACAGAATTTCCTTCATGAATAACAGTCCAATATATGTATGATCACATTTCCTTTATATATTCATTGGTTGATGGACATCTGGGTTACTTCTGTTTCTTAGCTATTATAAGTACTGCTTCAATGAACACGAGTGTGTGAATATCTCTTTGAAATTGAGTTTTCAATTCTTTTGAATGTACACACAGAAGTGGAACTGTTGGATCATATAGTAATTATGTTTTTATTTTTTTGAGGCTCCTCCATACTGTTTTCCAAAGTGGCTGCATCATTTTACATTCCCATTAACTGTACAAAACTTCTACGATCTCCAACATTTGTTATTTTTTGCTATAGTGGCCATCTTAATGGACGAGGTAATATTTTATTGAAGTTTTCACTTTTCTAATAATTAGTCATGTGGAAGCATTTTTTCATCTATTTGTGAGCCATCTTTTTTTGAAGCAGTGTCCATTCGAATCTTTTGCCCATTTTTTAATTTTGTTGTTGTTGTCGTCATTGTTAGAGTTCTTTATACATTCTGGATGTAACTCCTTATCATATATATGACTTGCAAATATTTTCTCCCACCTGAAGGTTGCCTTTCACTCTGTTGGCTATTTCTTTGATGCACAGATGTTTTTAAATTTGATATAGTTTCAATTGTCTAATTTGCTCCTGTGTTCTTGGTGTCCTACCAAGAAATCATTGCCAAATCCAATGTCATGAAGCTTTCCCCTGTGTTTTATTCTAGTAATTTTATGGTTTCAGGTCCTAGAGTTAGAACTTTAATCCATATTGAGTTAGTTTTTGGTAAATAATGTAAGGTAAGGGTCTAAACTAATTCTTTTGCAGGTAGATATTCAGTTTTCTCAACATCATTTGTTGAAAAAACTGTTCTTTCTCTCATTGTGTCATCTTGTCACTTTTGTTGAAGATTATTTGACTATATGTGCAAGGGTATGTTTCTGGGTTCTCTATTCTATCCCATTAACTTAATATGCCTGTTTGTATGCCAGCACCACGCTGTTTTGATGACTGGCTTTGTATGGAAGTAAAAGTATCAGTCACTAGTCCTGTCCAACTCTTTTCCGACCCAGGATCGAATCTGGGTCTCCTGCATTGAAGGCAAATTCTTTACTGTCTGAACCACCAACTTGACCCATTTTTTAAACAGCTTTTCTGTTTTTCTTCTTGGTGCATTTTACAGCAAATATCACACAGCATAATTTTACCCCTACATGACTCAGTATGGTTTTCTAAAATTTATGGGCATTTTCTAACAAAATCACAATATTATTCTCATTCATAATAAAATTGGCACTATTTCTTTGGTATCATCTCATACCTAGTCCAACGTCAAGTGCACAAATTGCCTCCAAAATGTGTTTATTTGTTTTCACCTCAGCTGGTCTCATCCTATAGTGAATTGAAGCAGGATCTCGATGCCTACCAGAGACTGAGGTTGGGCAGTGGCAGGGAAAGGTGCTGAATCCTAACCACTAGACCACCAAGGGCAGTGGCCAGGGGCAAGAGGCTGGCCTGTCAGCTGTGTAGAAATTAATTTCCATATAGAGACAGAAAGAAGTGAGACAAGTGTTTATTGGGAGGAGAAAGAGTACAGTAAGTGTGGATAGACACACAGGCGGGTTCAGACACACTCGCACCCTCTTGGTAGTTTGAATTACTTTTATGGGGCATTTTTTCCGAGTTTCCTCTGACCAAGGAAATCTTGCTTTGCCTGGTTCTGAGTTCATATTTGGTATATCTCAGGGTCTTCCTGTGTGTTTGTGTGCATGTCTTAACCAAGATGGATTCTATCTTGGTTTATGAGGCTTATGAGTAGCCGCATCACTTACTATTAGGTGACACGCCCCTCTCTTTTGACCTCCAAGGAAACTTTCTGTGCATGTGTAGTCAGGGAGATCTCCTTAACTGAAAATGAGGAATATGCAGATTTTCATCTCTCATCTAAGCAGGACCCACCCTTCTTTCATCCTGCTTTTATGGAGTTTCTGCTATTATGGAGCTTCTGTCCACAGGGATAGACTGTTCAGCCTGGGTCCCATCTATCTATCTTCTGCCTCAGTTTGTTTAATCAAGATGTAAACAAGGTTCCCACTTTAATTTGATTATGTCTCTAAGTTCCTTTACACTCAGAGAAGTGTCTCACCTCTCTTTTCCCCCTCCAGACACTGCCTTGTACAAACTGGATTCTTTGTCCTATAAAATGTCTCACATTTTGGATTTCTCTCTTTACTTCCTTGTTCTGTCATTTAACTTATAAATGGAAATTAACTGGCAACAGACTTTATTTTCTTGGGCTCCAAAATCACCATGGACAGAGACTGCAGCCATGAAATTAAAAGATGCTTGCTGCTTGGGAGAAAAGCAATGACAAACCTAGACAGCATATTAAAAAGCAGAGACATTGCTTTGCCACAAAGGTCCATGTAGTCAAAGTTATGGTTTTTCCATGGCTGAAATCAATTTGTGCAGTCACTCAGTCATGTCTGATTCTTTGTGACTCCATGGACTGCAGCATGCCAGGCTTCCCTGTCCTTCACCATCTCCCACAGCTTGCTTAAACTCATGTCCATACAGTCAGTGATGTCATCCACCATCTCGTCCTCTGTCGTTCCCTTCTCCTACTGCCTTCAATCTTCCCCACCATCAAGATCTCTTTTAATGAATTGGCTCTTTGCATCAGGTGACCAAATATTGGAGCTTCAGCTTCAGCATCAGTCCTTCCAATGAATATTCAGGACTGATTTCCTTTAGATTTGACTTGTTTGATTTCCTTGCAGTCCAAGGGACTCTTGAGAGTCTTCTCCAACACCACACACACAGTTGAAAAGCATCAATTCTTCATTGCTCAGCTTACTTTATAGTCCAGCTCTCACATGCATATGTGACTACTAGAAAAACCATAGCTTTGACTATATGGAACTTCAGTCCCAAAGAATGTTCAAACTACCACACAATTGCACTCATTTCACACGCTAGTAAAGTAATGCTCAAAATTCTCCAAGTGAGGCTTCAGCAATACGTGAACCATGAACTTCCAGATGTTCAAGCTGGTTTTAGAAAAGGCAGAGGAACCAGAGATCAAATTGCCAACATCTGCTGAATCATGGAAAAAACAAGAGAGTTACAGAAAAACAGTTATTTCTGCTTTATTGACTATGCCATAGCCTTTGACTGTGTGGATCACAATAAACTGTGGAAAATTCTGAAAGAGATCTGACCTGCCTCTTGAGAAACCTGTATGTAGGTCAGGAAGCAACAGTTAGAACTGGACATGGAACAACAGACTGGTTCTAAATATGAAAAGGAGTACGTTAAGGCTGTATATTGTCACCCTGCTTATATAACTTCTATGCAGAGTACATCATGAGAAACGCTGGGCTGGAAGAAGCACAAGCTGAAATCAAGATTGCTGGGAGAAATATCAATCACTTCAGATATGCAGATGACACCACCTTTATGGCAGAAAGTGAAGAAGAACTAAAGAGCCTCATGATGAAAGTGAAAGCGGAGAGTGAAAAAGTTGGCTTAAAGCTCAACATTCAGAAAACGAAGATCATGGCATCTGGTCCCATCACTTCATGGGAAATAGATGGGGAAACAGTGTCAGACTGTATTTTTCTGGGCTCCAAAATCACTGCAGATGGTGATTACGCCATGAAATTAAAAGACGCTTACTCCTTGGAAGGAAAGTTATGACCAACCTAGACAGCATATTAAAAACCAGAGACATTATTTTGTCAACAAAGGTCCATCTAATCAAGGCTGTGGTTTTTCCAGTGGTCATGTATGGATGTGAGAGTTGGACTGTGAAGAAAGCTGAGCTCCTAAGAATTGATGCTTTTGAACTGTGGTGTTGGAGAAGACTCTTGAGAGTCCCTTAGACTACACGGAGGTCCAACCAGTCCATCCTAAAGGAGATCAGTCCCAACTGTTCATTGGAAGACCTGATGCTAAAGCTGAAACTCCAAAACTTTGGCCACCTCATGCGAAGAGTTGACTTATTGGAAAAGACCCTGATGCTGGGAGGGATTGGGGGCAGGAGGAGAAGGGGACGACAGAGGATGAGATGGCTGGATGGCATCACCGACTCGTTGGACATGAGTTTGAGTAAACTCTGGGAGTTGGTGATGGACAGGGAGGCCTGGCCTGCTGCGATTCATGGGGTTGAAAAGAGTCAGACACAACTGAGCTACTGAACTGAACTGAACTGAACTGTAAGCAAAGTAATGTTTCTGCTTTTTAATATCCTGTCTAGGTTGGTTATAGCTTTTCTTACAAGGGGCAAGTGTCTTTTAATTTCAGTGCTGCAGTCACCATCTGCATTGATTTTGGAGTCCAAGAAAATAGAGTCTGTCACCAGTTAACTTCCATTTATAAGTTTAATGACAGAGCAAGGAAGTAAAGAGAGAAATCCAGAATGTGAAAGCTGGACAATCAAAAAGCCTGAGTGCCAAAGAGTTGATGCCTTCAAACTGTGGTGCTGGAGAAGACTCTTGAGAGTCCCTTGGACTGCAAGGAGATCCAACCAGTCAATCCTAAAGAAGATCAATCCTGAATATTCCTTGAAAGGACTGATACTGAAGCTGAAGCTCCAATACTTCGGCCACCTAATGGGGAAAACTGACTCACTGGAAAAGACCCTGATGCTCGGAAAGACTGAAGGCAGTAGGAGAAGGGAATGATAGGTGATGAAATGGTTGAATGGCATCACTAGCTCAATGGACATGATTTTGAGCAAACTCTGAGAGGTGGTGAAGGACATCTGGGATCATGCTGCAGTCCATGTGGTCGCAAAGAGTCGGACACAACAGCAACTGAACAACAACTGGCGACTTAATCATACGGTCCTTTAATTACAAATTGAAACGAGCTCAGAACTTTGATTTTGTAATGCTTGCGTGCCATTGTTTAGGTTCATTTGCAAATTGCAGACCCTGGGGTTTTTCCGTTTCACTGCTCATTCTCAAATCTGCTTCCAAGTTTTCTGTATTCCCAGAATACAGAGTGTTCTCTTCTCAGAAGTGGATATTTACTAACAAAGTATTTGAACCTGGAGCTTGTGGAGTACTGAGGTTGTCCTCATTCATTTCTCACTATTCCTGCCACTGAACTTTGATCATGTTATTGTTCTACTGCTGTAGGTGATTTATCATTTGGGTTCATAATCTGAAGTTTATGGAAATGTCTTACTTTCTAGTTTTATTTTGATACTGTCAACAGGTATCAAATGGGTTTGGTGTATCAACGGGTATCATTTTCTATCCTAATTGATTCGTTTATTTTTCAGGAGGAATTTTTGGGAGGTTAAAAACCAATCTTGCTGTCAAGATCACATTATTGGAAGTTCTTCAACTTTCTTTTCGTTGAAGAGAGAAAATACTGCAAAAACACCCCACATCCCAACCCATTCCATTTTCTCTCCTATACCCATTTCCAGAGGTTAACCCCATCCGGAGATTGCTACGTCCTATTACCACGCATGCTTTGTACTTTTACTACATGTATATGCATCCATTAAATATGTATACTTTTCTGTGACTTTACAATATCTACATATCTGTTTTCATATTATATGTATGATTTGCTACTTGGTTTTCTTCACTCAAAGTTGTATTTCTTGATATTTATCCATGTTGAAACATGAAGCTCTAAATTGTTACTTTTAACTGCTGTAGTGCATACTATAGTTTGAAGAAAATATAATTTGTCAGTCCCCTGCCAAGGGAAAATTATTTCATTTCACTGTAAAAAAAAATCATCTGTATACATGTTTACTTGTGCACATCTGCATGATAGATGCGGATCTTTCTCTAAGATAGATACCTAGGCGTGAAGGTGCTGGATTAAAGGGCACGTGCATCTTCTACGCGCAATTTATGAGGGTTTCCCTCATGTGTGTCCATACTGATGTTTGTGATGCTTTAATTTTTCACATCCTTGTAGGTATGAAATGGTGTCTCATTGCTAATTTATTTTACATTTTCCTGATCAAGATGTGAGGTTGAAATCTTTCCAAATCTTACTGATACTTTAGTTTTCTTCCATGATGTCCGGCAATAAAATTGACAGTTTCTCCTGAGTTATGTCTCAGTTTCGTAATGGCTTGTGAGAGTTTTTAAAATATGTTCTGGATAATAATGCTTTTTTAGTGTTTTTATTGAGTACAACAGATTATTCTAAGGTCTTCTGTGTATCCTCTCTCTTTGTAACTCTACCTGTGCTGCTATCTCTGTCTTTATCTCAATAACCCCTTCTCTCCCAACAGCTCAGACTCTGCCCATGGAAACATCTTTGGAAACAGGGAGCATACTAACTTATTCATTTTCCCAGATCTCCATCTCTAACCTCCTGTCACTTCCATGACCATCACTTAAATTTCTTCATGAAACACCCTTTCTTTCTGAAGCATTGACTCTCATGCCAACAGATGTTAAGAGCAGAAGTATTCTGCCTTTATGACAACCTAATTGTCAGGATCATATTCTTTATTAATGACAAATAGTGTTTTTCCTTTTTCCTGCATGTCTCTTATGCTTCTCCTCTTTCTGGACCTTTCCTGTTCCATGTCTTTATCAGGATCTTGCAAGTTTGGTAAATGCAGTAAACAAAATGTTAGGTGTGTGATAAATTATGATAAGGATGATATGAAAAGAAATTCTAATTATTTTATATACATAGACCATGTAATGATATGAGAATTTGATATTATTGCAAAATAAAACAGTTGAGGTGACAATGTCAATTTATTGAAATGGGTAGATGTCATAATGAGTCTGGAAAAAAATAAGTTTCTAAGATATACCAGATCATATTATCATATTGCCTCCATACACAATACTGATAATAATGCATAAATTCCTCCAGAAGATTCTATAAGCTTGTAAGTCTGAGCAAGGCTGTTTTAAATACTGACATGTAGTTAAAATATGCAGATCAGAGACTTTCTTTGTTGTCTTTCACTTTTCTATCTTTTTTTTTGGCTCTTCTCTTAAATAAACTAGAGAAATAAAGGCACCTGAGACATTACTTTGCCAACAAAGGTTCGTCTAGTCAAGGCTATGGTTTTTCCTGTGGTCATGTATGGATGTGAGAGTTGGACTGTGAAGAAGGCTGAGCGCCGAAGAATTGATGCTTTTGAACTGTGGTGCTGGGGATGACTCTTGAGAGTCCCTTGGACTGCAAGGAGATCCAACCAGTCCATTCTAAAGGAGATCAGTCCTGGGATTTCTTTGGAAGCAATGATGCTAAAGCTGAAACTCCAGTACTTTGGCCACCTCATGCGAAGAGTTGACTCATTGGAAAAGACCCTGATGCTGGGAGGGATTGGGGGCAGGAGGAGAAGGGGACGACAGAGGATGAGATGTCTGGATGGCATCACTGACTCGATGGACGTGAGTCTGAGTGAACTCCGGGAGTTGGTGATGGACAGGGAGGCCTGGCGTGCTGCGATTCATGGGGTCGCAAAGAGTCGGACATGACTGAGCGACTGATCTGATCTGATCTGAAATGCTTAGAGTTAATAATTTGGATCACAATTTAAACGTTTCATTATTTTTCATTTTATTTTTAAACATAGACATCTTTTTGGTTTCATGAATAAAGCCTCCAATTTTGTTTTCTTCTTACTGAAGTTCTTAAAGAAGTAATATTTTAACATTTGAGAATAAAAGACCACAGATGATGATAACATTCAACTGTATTTCACAATCTAAAACAATTTTCTTTTTATAGGCAAATGCATGGAACAATCATGAGGGTTAATTGCAATAATATTTGTGGAAGAAACAAGCAACTTGAGATAATGTATCCAGTCCAAGTTTGAATCCAACATGATTTTTTAATCTAAAGCAGAGCTATAATCTAAAAGTAATGTTTAGATTCTGAATGACTCAGATTTAAACAGAAAAAATACTAGCATGTGATGTTTAAGATTGTCAAAAATGTGTGATTTTATTTGAAAGATGACAAACATTCTTCAGAATTCCAGGCCTCCTAGTTATTTTAATAGAAATATGTTGGAGGAAGGCTTAAAAACTCTCTTGATTTCATTAGTTTATACTTGCACCATGAGGGAATTTGCTTAGGAAATTGATAGATTCTTATTTAGCTCAAAAAGTGAAGCCCTAGATTAGGGTTTTTCTCAATGCACAGTGCAAGAGGCTAATAATTATATTTGAAAAAATTCCTTATTATTATTTAATAATAATATCAACAATATTAAATTATTAAAATAATAATCACTAGTATTAAAAATTCATTATTATTATTTTTCATTCTGTTCAGCCTATATCACACTGAAAAAAAAAGAAGTTAATTACCTTGGTGGCTTTGTGCCTCATCTGTCCCAAAGTTTTTCGTTCATTTTAATGATAAATGTAATATTTATACTAGCTTCAGGTTGTAACTTTTACCCCAAATTCTCAATCCCTGATATACAATTGAAACCATTCTCATGAATGGTCAATATAAGAAGCGGCAGGCAAGCTTCATACTCTGTAACATTTTCCAAAAGTTTTTATTTCCAAGTAAATTTGGTCTACTTTTATCTGCTATTAATTTAGCACCATGAGCTTAATATCATTTATTTAACCAACCAGTTCATAAATATTTGTATTAAGTCTTTGTATACACTAGGCAATAATTTACTTATGACTAAAGTTTTGAATTCTTTCTTCCTTAAATTAACAAAATTTAGAACTTGTGTTTTTATCCTCAAATATTCTAATAATTTATCTGTTAAAGAAACAAGCCTATATTAATGAGACAACTAAAATTCCTAACTGTCATTTTTGTCTCACCATACTTCTTAGAACTATAAAAAGTGGCAGTTTTTATAGTTGTGGCCCTTCACACATATCAATTATCCTTGTGAAAATCCTACAGGCTCTTACTGAGAAATAATAGTGCCTCCTCCAATATTCCTGAAGGAGTACAGTCTGTGACTTTGCAGTAGACTCTAGGACAGACAGCAGTGCCAAAACACCAGTGCCTGCCACTAGGCAGGAGGGCCCACGTTCTGGAAGGTTCTGGGAGATAGAAGCCATTGAGTAGAAAATAAGATGATCTACATTTCCTCCCAATCCAGCCAAGACTGCTCAATAGGTCCACAAACAGAAAAGAAACCAAAATCAATATTTATTTAGCTCCTCCAATGTGTTAGTATCAACTTGGACCCATACTGAAAAGTTTTAGTGCTTAACAGCCACGTGACCTGGGACAAGAATGTCTCAGCACTGTAGTTTTCTCATCTATAAATTGAAGACAATAACACATATTTTTCAGAATTTTCTACCATAATTCAATACATTTGTTCTTACAAAGTGCTTAGAATAGTGTCTGGCCCAAAGTGAGCATCCCATAAATATTTGCTACTATTATTGTATTATCATTGCTGCAGTCATTAATAAAAGGGGTCACATACCAATAGGACGTGCTACAGCAGAACTTCAGCAAACATTCTGTTGATTTAGCTATTCTGATCATTGGGGACATCGACTCTTCATCAGAATTATGTGCAAGATCTTATTAAGCTCAGGTATTTCTCTGGAACAACACCAGTAGATTTTATTGTTTTTCCCTGTAGGGTAAGTCTTCCTATTAAATCTAATCATGACTCATTAGGAGCCAGAGGTTTATAAACAGTGCTTTTTAGATGCCCAGGAGTTTCAAAGGGGGCCTTGATCTGTAGTCATCTTGAGGTGTCAAAATGGGCATACTTTCCTCCCCAAATGACTCATATCTTCTACCTGGGGGCAGAGTTGCTTATGACCTTGACAACTTTAGCCCAGCTGACTGCTCCTGGTAGTTCCATGCTGGGAAGAGGAAGTCAGTGTTATCAGATGACTGCTCAGGAATGTGACCCAAAGGGGACCTTAACTGGGACAAAGAGACTGATCATATAGCTCTGTTTGGCTGGTTGTTTTACACAGTGACTACAACTCTTGATGTCTATGAGCAATACTGAGGTCACCTTCAACAGTTTCTCTTGCTATAAACAGGCAAAGAGAGCTGGGAAATAAGCAAATGAGAAACAACAAGTGGGAGTCACCATCACTTCTGACCCCAGTAGCCAATATGACACTATGTGCTAGCCCTGGACCTGGGTTTTAGTAACCCTTAGATAGTTTTGGCTGCTTTGTTTGAAAACTGAACTTGAAAGCCATGAATACTAGTGAGGTTGGATGGTGTAGCTGAGAGAGTTCAGGATTTGAAGGGATTAAATCTCAGCCCCATTATTTAATAGCTTTGTAGCCTTGGTCTTGTAACCTATCTATGTGTTATCACCCTAATTTGTAAAATGGTGATTGTAATAAGGACCTCAATAGATTTATGAAAGTGAAGTGAAGTCACTCAGTTGTGTCCAACTCTTTGAGACCCCATGGACTATAAGCAGTCCATGAAATTCTCCAGGCCAGAATAATGGAGTGGGTAGCTGTTCCCTTCTCCAGGGAATCTTCCCAATCCAGGGATCAAACCCATGTCTCCCGCATTGTAGGCAGATTCTTTACCAGCTGAGCCACAAGGGAAGCCCAGATTTATGCAAAGATGAAATTAAAAAGCATAAGGTCGGTGCTCAGTAGTTATTGGTTCCTTTTTCATTATGTTGTGAGATAACTATATCCAATCCTTCCATCCATAGGATTGTGTTGAGCGTTAGAAGACATTCACATATTCACGTTGGGGTCTATCACTCCATCCACTCTAACCATCCCTGTTGCTCAAACATGGTAGACATTCTCCTGACTTAGGGCAACGAATCCAGCTGTTCTCCCTCCCTGAATGTCTTTTCTCCCAATTATGTGTATGGACTGACTTTTTATATCTATTTCAACTGTGCTCAAATGTCTTCTCACTGTGGCTTATCTTGACCACCTCGTTTAAAACTGCAACCTCTACATTTTTCCTCACTGCCCCGTAGTGACTCTATTACCGATTCTCCCTACCAGGCTCCTTTTGTTTTTTAAGTACATTTATCACAGTATTCTTGCCTGGAGAACCCCATAGAGCCTGGCATACTACAATCCATGGGGTCACAAAGAGTCAGACACAACTTAGCTACTGAACAGCAGCAGCAGCACTCTATAAAATCTACTTTTTATTATGCTTATTGTTTATTCTCTGCCTTCCCCTGCTAGAATGCATAACCTACAAAAGCTAAAATCTTTATTTAAATCACTGATGTATCCCAGTGTTTGATCTATACAAATGTTTCCATTTGTATAGTTAGGGCATAGTATAAGTATTTTTGGATGAAGACACACAAGCATTTCAGACAAATCAAACCATAGAACTTACTCAGGGATAAGCTGGGCCCTGAATTACCATGCTTTTTTCACCAAATTCCAAGAGCCTGGAGTGTAAGAAGGATGAAATGTATAATGGAATGAAAAAGTCAGTTCAAATATAATGCAGCACCCCAAGAGGGCTGGGAATTACTCAGGCTTAAGCAAAATCCATTGTCATTATTCTCTTCTTTCTGAACCTGACAACCAAACCAAACATACTGGCTTAGGACTTTTTCCTATATTTGACTTATGTCATATAACCAGAAGGTCAAGAAAATGTGGAGAATATTAACTACAGACCCTAAATTTTGATATAATCATGGTGAATATTTGTGTTCACTGGGTCATTAAGTTTGCATGTTGACATTTAAATTAACACTCAGTTCAGTTCAGTTGAGTCACTCAGTCATGTCCGACTCTTTGCCACCCCAAGAACCACAGCACGCCAGGCCTCCCTGTCCATCACCAACTCTCAGAATCCACCCAAACCCATGCCCATTGAGTCGGTGATGCCATCCAACCATCTCATCCTCTGTCATCCCCTTCTCCTCCTGCCTTCAATCTTTCCCAGCATCAGGGTCTTTTCAAATGAGTCAGCTCTTCGCATCAGGTGGCCAAAGTATTGGAGTTTCAGCTTCAACATCCGTCCTTCCAATGAACACCCAGGACTGATCTCCTTTAGGATGGACTGGTTGGATCTCCTTGCAGTCCAAGGGACTCTCAAGGCTCTTCAATACCAGAGTTCAAAAGCATCAATTCTTCAGCACTCAGCTTTCTTTATAGTCCAACTGTCACATCCATACATGACTACTGGAAAAATCATAGCCTTGACTAGACGGACCTTTGTTGGCAAAGTTATGTCTCTGCTTTTTAATACGTTATCTAGGTTGGTCATAACTTTCCTTCCAAGGAGTAAACACTAGAATAATGTAAATCATTTTTTAATAAAAGAGTAATACAATGAGATAATCAGTGGTTAGTTCCATATTGCTAACCATGTCATTTGAGCTTGGTTGAGCAGAACATTGGTATCTGTTCTAATGGAATAATCTACCTACCTCACCCCAGGGAAGAGACACAATTGATTAAGGCCCTCTTAAGAATTTATCCTTTGTTCTTAGACTTTTCTGCCCTATAATAGTATTAAGAACCCATCACCTAATACAACTTTAAGAAAGTGTAACACCCTCTTAAAATTTAACAGGTGACAGCACCCTCAGAGAATTTCTATAGAGTCAAATTCAAAATGAAGAATAACGATACTTGAGTTACTGGGAAGAATGCAGATCATTAGACATAAGATAAAGAGAAATGCATGCTATAAATAAAAGAAAAGAATGTTTATAGAAATCATAGAAAATTTTTGTCAAGAAAGATGAAATTCAGATGTGCTCTATTACCACCTGACCTTTCCCTCCCTCTACTTTTAGCAATTAAAATGACGGTCTTCCCCGTGAGCTCTCTCTATAACGGATAGCTTAAGATATATTAATCTTATTATATACAACTGCTATACTCAATCATCTGTACTTAAAGTATTAATCACACAAAGGTTTTATGTGATGCTAGCATCTGGTCTTGCCTCATAACAATGCATTTAGCAATTAAGTAAGCCTTTTTGTTATCTCTGGATATTAACACATTTAAGGATTTCACAGGCTGAACTGAAGATCCCCTAGAGAAGCACTGAATCTGCCTATATTCTACCTCATCACTAGCATAGTTATTCACTTATCTGACCACATAGGGTTAAAGAAATATGCAATAATTCTCTGGAACAATGTGAGGACAAAGGTTTAAGTCCGTCATTACAGTAAATAATGTATGTCCTCAAAAATGTGTTTTAATGTGTGCAACAGCCATTATGTGCTCAAAACTCAAAAACTGTATTTTCAAGTTATGGCTCCCAGGTGGCAGATAAAGCCACCAGCTTATTCATGATTCATTCTAACCTCTTTCCATAAGACTGCAACTGGGAACATGAACAGGGAATAAGGAAACTGACCCAGACTGTATCACTGTAGATTATTCGGCTGAAAATATTTCATAAAAGCCTCTAGAGATCAAGAAGAAATCAAAATATAAGACCATGAGCCCAGTAGTATATTGTGAAAGCATGGCTAAGCAAAGATGGGGTGACCTTATATAGAGGTTTTATGTCAATCAAAAGAGATGAAAAGCTATCTGCTTCCAAGACTCTGATGAGGTGAACATCACAGAATGAGAAATGTATTGAATGGTTAGTGCTAGCTTTTGAGGACAAGTAAGACAACCCCAGCAATTTTATAGAAGATATAAATGGGTTCAGGAAAGTCATATAATGTGTTTTTAATCCACAATTAGTTGATACCAAAGAATATGCCAGAAAAACAGAATATACTATCTTTGCCATTAAATTCTATTTGTCTTATTAGGTTCAACTAATAAGTTAGGTGGTATGATGCCAAGTAATTAATAGGTGAATTTTTATGATACTTTGTCATTGTCTTTGCTTGGAATAGTAATAATTATGATGTCATTTTTATTTCAATTAGAGCATTACTGTTTCCAGGCATATATTCTTCTACATAGGCTCAAGTCATTTGTACAGAGTCAGGTTACAAAACAGAGTCCCCAGGGCCTCTTCCTGTTCAGCTACCTTGATTTCTACCCTCAATTAAGCACAGGGAGGTAAATACATATAGCACTGAGAAAGAAGCCAACTAAGGGCCCACCATTACCAGTGTGATTTTAGACTTTGAACATTGGCACAGAATTAAATTCAGTCACTTGGAGAAGCAATAAAAATATGGATCCAGATTACTAGTCACCTATTCAAATGCATGGTTCTGGTCACACAGTGAAAACTCACAAACTGTAAAGCCACAGTGGAGACTGCTGCAGCCAATTAGTCAGCAACACCCAGACAGTCACAGCAAAGAGTCATCCGGTAGTCAACTCTTGCCCAAGGCCTTAGAGGTCATTAACGGCTGACCCAGACAAGAACCAAGCTTACCTCACGTAAGTACAGGACCCTTCCCAGCCATTCTTTAATTATGAGAATTGTGGTGCTCTGAAAGAGATTTTTTGTACATATTTTATATATTTATATGAAAATATATAATATTACTTGTTTAAAAATATTGTATATATTTTTCTGAGTTCTAGGTAGCCCACCAGGCTCCTTTGTCCATGGAATTCTCCAAGCAAGAATACTGGAGTGGTTAACCATTCCTTTCTCAAGGAGACTTTCCCTACCCAGGGATCGAATCCACATCTCTTGCGTCTCCTGCATTGCAGATTCTTCAACATCTGAGCCACCATGAAAGCTCCAAAATTGGTTTAAACTAGATCATTTTTGTGTGCTCAGTCATGCCCAACTCTTTGCAACCCCATAAACTGTAGCCCACCAGCCTCCTCTTACATGGGATTTCCTTGACAAGAATACTGAAGTGGGTTGCCATTTTCTTCTCCAGGGGAACTTTCCTGTGTCCTTTGCATCTCTTGCACTGGCAGGCAGATTTTTTACCACTTGTGCCACCTGGGACACTACTCATATTTAAATAACCTTGCACTATGAACTCTGGTTGATATTTCGAAGACCTTGGTTTACTTTGAACTTGTAAGCTATTTACAAAGCTTAGAAGTCCTGAGCTAGACTAACATTCTTTGGTTTGTTTACTTAAGAGGACAAATAGCCCTAAACCTCAAGCTGTTAATGCTGAGGATATAAATCAAGGTCATAGAAAATACCAAATGACCACAACTTCAGCCAGTAGCAAATTTTATATGCTGGAGTGGCTGGAAAGCTTAAAAGTAAGTATAAGGCAAGAAAGAGAGAGGATAAGAAAGAAGAAAAGTTGAGGAGATAAATTTTTCCTGTAAATCTCCTCTAAATTACCCTTTTTTTAAATGACAGATGCTGACTTATATAGATAAGCCAGAATGACTAAGTTAATCTTTAAAAAAAACTGTTTATGTATCCAGATGCTATTTTTTACCCTCAGAAGAGCAGTTTGAAGCACTTGGCACTCAACCAGGAGGTGAGTGCATACTCCTGAGAAAGGTACGTACTTTCTTCACATTTGCATACATACTGGATTGTGGTCCCAGCTACTGTTCCAGAGTGCCTTTCACTCAGGATATTTCTACCCTTCTGTACTGTTAATGCATCATAGAAAGATTTACAAGATGTACTCTCCTGGCTGTGTCAAGACTTATTGGAAGACCCAACTCAGCAGATTGTAAACGGTAGCTTCTTTTTTTGTTGTTGTTTTTATTTTCTGTTGCATAACCACAGGCAACTCAGACAAAATGAACTTGCTGGTTGTTCCTATAGGACTTTCAGTATCCCCATTTAAAACAGAACGTATTTAAGAGTAAGACTGCTTCAAAATGGTTGTAATCTAGCTGGTTGAATAGAAGACCTTTAATCCACCTAAATCAATGCACATCAGTGGTTTCTGAGCTCAAATTCCAAGCAACTGGAAAATGTATACATGACAAGTCAGTGACCAGAAACTATTCTGGGAGAACTGATTACTGCGGTGATAGCTGTGATAAATACAAGAGCTCTTAGGAAAATGTTTCAAAGTCTTATAAAACCAACTAATGATATAATGATATTTTGTTTTGTTTAATTACCAGTCATAATGCAATGTAATTAAACCCAGTGGCAGGAGGATAACAGTAACAAGATACACACAATTAGGTTAATCACAACACATGTAAGATATATTTAGGCACCACATAAATCTTCTGACAGGAAGGATCTAAGCATTTTTCTTACATTTATCAGAATACAAAGTTTAAACTTTCTATATTTTCAGCAATAGGATAAACTGCCAATGACAGTCTTTCTAAACATTGGATACTAACGTTAACTGACCTTTACAGAATTGGATTTGAAAGTCTAAGCATTATTTCCTCTAGTTCAGATGCTTAAGAGAAACTCTGGGTGAGAAATAAGAAAAATATTAAAGAGTAAACATTTTCTTTTAAAAATTGACTTGTAGCTCATTATATATTCAGGATAATAATAATTTTTTAGATATATAAAGCAACTATTTACTCCCAGGTCTGCAGCTTTACTTTTTTTCCTTGTTTATAACTCTTTTTGACATGCAAATTTTAAAATTTTAATTGCAACATATTTATCAATTTTCTCATATGGTTCACATTTTGTATCATATTTAAGAATACTTAGCCCACCATGTTGCAACCATATTTTCTTCTAATAGATTTATTTTTTCATACTGAAGTCTTCAGTCTCTTTTAGGTTCATTTTTATGTTTTGGGTGAAGTTGGGACTAAATTTACATTATGTGAACCGTAACTTCTGGATGTTCAAGCTAAATTTAGAAAAAGCAGAGGAACCAGACATCAAAATGCCAACATCCATTGGACCATCAAAAAAGCAATAGAGTTCCAGAAAAATGTCTACTTCTGCTTTATTGACTATGCCAAAGCCTTTGACTGTGTGGACCACAACAAACTCTGGAAAATTCTTCAAGAGATGGGAATACCAGACCACCTGATCTGCCTCTTGAGAAGTCTGTATGCAGATGAGGAAGCAACAGTTAGAACTGGACATGGAACAACAGACTGGTTCCAAATAGGAAAAGGAGTACATCAAGGCTGTATACTGTCACCCTGCTTATTTAACTTATATGTAAAGCACATTATGAGAAACTCTGGGCTGAATGAAGCACAAGCTGGGATTGCCGGGAGAAATATAATAACCTCAGATATGCAGATGACACCACCCTTATGGCAGAAGGTGAAGAGGAACTAAAAAGCCTCTTGATGAAAGTGAAAGAGGAGAGTGAAAAAGTTGGTTTAAAGCTCAACATTCAGAAAACGAAGATCATGGCATCCGGTCCAATCACTTCATGGCAAATAGATGGAGAAACAGTGGAAACAGTACCAGACTTTATTTTTTGGGGCTCCAAAATCACTGCAGATGGTGATTGCAGCCATGAAATTAAAAGGGGCTTGCTCCTTGGAAGAAAAGCTATGACCAACCTAGACAGCATATTAAAAAGCAGAGATATTACTTTGCCAACAAAGGTCTGTCTAGTCAAGGTTATGGTTTCTCCAGTAGTCATGTATGGATGTGAGAGTTGGACTACAAAGAAAGCTGAGCACCAAAGAATTGATGCTTTTGAACTGTGGTGTTGGACAAGACTCTTGAGAGTCCCTTGGACTGCAAGGAGTTCCAACCAGTCCATCCTAGAGGAAATCAGTCCTGAATATTCATTGGAAGGGCTGAAACTGGAAGGAAGCTGAAACTCCAACACTTTGGCTACCTGATATGAAGAACCGACTCATCGGAAAAGACCCTGAGGCTGGGGAAGATTGAAGGCAGGAGGAGAAGGGGATGATAGAGGATGAGATGATTGGATGGCATCACCAACTCAATGGACATTAGTTTGAGTAAACTCAGGGAGTTGGTGATGGACAGGGAAGCCTGGTGTGCTGCAGTCCATGGGGTTGCAGAGTCAGACAAGACTGACTGAACTGAACTGAACTGGAACCTAAATTTACTTTTCCAAGGAAACCCACTGACTCAACACTACTTTTTTGAACAGACCGTATTTTCTTACTGTTTTGAGACACCACGTTTATCATTTATATATCCTTTATCTATTTAACGGCATTTACATAATTAGATGTTACAAGTTTATATTTATATGTCATTTATATATCTTCTATGTCATTGATATCAAGTCTTTATACATTCACATATGTACTTTACAATTTTTTCATCCATTACATAAGTCTATATTTTTCTTTACTATATAACTGCTTTAATTTCTATAATTGTAAAAAAAAAATCTTGATATACGGTAGCCAGCCATTCTTCAAATGTGTCTTGACTTTTCTTACTCTTTTGGTCTTCTGTATTATTTTAGAACTTGGTTTTCTCCAACTTCCTACTGTTTTCCAGTCTTTCCTGAGGGGCTGTTTTGAATGTTAGGATCTTCCTTCAACACTCCTGTAGTTTACAATGGTGTTTTAGTCTTGATTTCCAGCTTATGCAGAATCTCAAGATCAACCAGAGAGGCAATTAGAACATTCTCAGGCCCTTCCTGGGGATGCACAAAACATTGCCAAGTGTGTATGGCCTTCTAGATCCCTAGAAATATGTCAGAGCTTTTCAAATCCCACGGTGGGCTTCTCATTTCCCATAGTTTATTTTTAAATATTTTAGCCAACTTTTTGCCTGCCCCTACTGGAACAAATGCCTATGGCATCTATGACAGGTGCTGCTGATTGTGGTAAGGATAGGCATCTCCTTACTGAGGGAAGCTGTTACTGAATCAGAAGTTGGTCATCTCACAGCACAACAAGCCAATACTTGGGAGATGAGGTGTGGAGGCAAGAAATAGTAGCTTTATTTAGAAAACCAGGCATTTGAGAAGATAGTGGGCTAGTCCTCTAGAGTATCATCTTATGGTGGTCTGGATGCCAGTCTAACAGAGAGAGGAAGGTGAGGAAATAAAGTAAAAAGGCCATAAATCTTGTAAAATATCTCCTGGATTGGCCTGCTCCAGCAAGAGGATGTGTTAATTTCTTCTTTCTGCAGCCATTCACAAGTGGACAGGTCAGAATATCTCCTTGTGTGCTGAACAAAAGCACTTTAGTTTAACATTCAGGCAGAGGGACAGGGTTCCCCGAGGCAGGCCATTATGTATGTTTACATAATGTTTACACTATAGACAGCGTCCTTCCAGTGATTATAGTAACAAAAGCAACAGATAGCAAATGTTAAAGTAAAAGATCCAACATAGAGTCAGATTCTGCTCTTCCCTGATACAAGACTTGACTCAGGTCAAGCAACAGGAAACTTTCTCAGGGAGCTACCATGCAGGTCATCTAATGAAAATTCTCTGGAGATAAAGCTTTTGGGGGAGTTCCAATCTCTTTCCCTTCCTTCCAGTAGCTGCTAGGCTTAACGTTTAACAGTTACCTTGTTTCTGAGATTGCTGGTTTTTAAACTACTGAGAAGCTAAGAAGAGAGGAGTGGAAAAGAACAAGTTAAAACGCCATAAAGCTTGCTGTTCTTATCCAAAGTCAGTTGCTTTTCTTTTTTTTTTTTTGTCTTTTTTTTTTTTCTTTTAAAATTTTTTATTCCTTTATAGTTGCTTTTCTTGAATGAATTCTCTCACACTGCTGCCAGGCCTTGGTTTATTATGAGTTTTTAAAAAGCTGATTTTGATAATTTTTGCCAAAATTCTTGCTGTTTTATGGAAGGATGGATTTTCAGCTGTCTTAACTCTGTGTTATGATGTTAGTGTTTCCGCATTCATATGTTAAACTCCTGGCCACTCCCCCACCACAAACACACACACACACACACACACATGCACACACACACACACACACACACACACACACCATGTAATGGTATTAAAAGCTAGGGACTTTGGGAGGTAATTAGGTTTAGATGAGATCTTGATGATGGAGCCTCCACTATGAGATCAGTGTCCTCATAAGACATATCAGAGAACTTGCTTCCTTATATATGAGGACACAGCAAGAAAATGGATACTAACAAGACTTCCCACCAGAACCTGAGCATGCTGGCATCTTGATCTTGGACTTCACAGCCTTCAGAAGTGTGATTAAATAGATGTCTATTGCTTAAGCCACCCAGTCTATGATATTTTATTACAGTAGTCAATCATTCTATAAGTTCTTCCCTATTTTTCCATTTTAACTGTCATAAGGGCTTCCCTGATAGCTCAGTTGGTAAAGAATCTGCCTTCAATGCAGAAGACCTGGGTTCGATACCTGGGTTAGGACAGAGATAGCCTGGAGAAGGGAAACGCTACCCACTCCAGTATTCTGGCCTGGAGAATTCCATGGATGTATAGTCCATGGGGTCGCAAAAAGTCAGGCAAGACTTAGTGACTTTCACTTCACTTCACTTCAAGAGCTTCATTTAGGCAGAAATTTCTTCTCATGCTCTTTGCCCATTTTATTGTAATATTAGATCTTCTTATTGGACTGGAACTGACTTTTTTGTATTAAGTAAACTATGCAACATTTTTTTGGCTAAAATTTTCCCAGTTTGCCAAAATATAATTTTGGTACACAGTTTTTTTATGAAGTCCAATAGAGCAATACCTACCATTATATTTTTCATCATATTCAGTTCAGTTCAGTCACTCAGTCGTGTCCGACTCTTTATGACCCCATGAACTGCAGCACGCCAGGCCTCCCTGTCCATCACCAACTCCCAGAGTCCACCCAAATCCATGTTCATTGTGTCGGTGATGCCATCCAACCATCTCATCCTCTGTCGTCCCCTTCTTCTCCTGCCCTCAATCTTTCCCAGCCTCACAGTCTTTTCAAATGAGTCAGCTCTTCGCATCAAGTAGCCAAAATATTGGAGTTTCAGCTACAAAATCAGTCCTACCAATGAACACCCAGGAATGATCTCCTTTAGGATGGACTGGTTGGATCTCCTTGTAGCCCAAGGGACTTTCAAGAGTCTTCTCCAACACTACAGTTCAAAAGCATCAATTCTTTGGCGCTCAGTTTTCTTTTTAGTCTAACTCTCAATCCATACATGACTACTGGAAAAACCATAACCTTGACTAGACAGACCTTTGTTGGCAAAGTAATGTTTCTGGTTTTTTATATGCTGTCTAGGTTGGTTATAACTTTCCTTCCAAGGAGTAAGCGTCTTTTAATTTCATGGCTGCAATCACCATCTGCAGTGATTTTGGAGCCCAGAAAAATAAAGTCTGCCACTGTTTCCACTCTTTCCTCATCTATTTGCCATGAAGTGATGGACAAGATGCCACGATCTTAGTTTTCTGAATGTGAGCTTTAAGCCAACTTTTTCACTCTCCTCTTTCACTTTCATCAAGAGGCTTTTTAGTTCCTCTTCACTTTCTGCCATAAGGGTGGTGTCATCTGCATATCTGAGGTGATTGATATTTCTCCCAGCAATCTTGATTCCAGCTTGTGCTTCCTCCAGCCCAGCATTTCTCATGATGTACTTTGCATATAACTTAAATAAGCAGGGTGACAGTATACAGCCTCGATGTACTCCTTTTCCTATTTGGAACCAGTCTGTTGTTTCATGTCCAGTTCTAACTGTTTGGTCCTGACCTGCATACAGGTTTCTCAAGAGGCACGTCAGATCTCTTTCAGAATTTCCCACAGTTTATTGTGATCCACACAGTCAAAGGCTTTGGCATAGTCAATAAAGCAGAAATAGATGTTTTTCTGGAACTCTCTTGTTTTTTCCATGATCCAGCAGATGTTGGCAATTTGATCTCTGGTTCCTCTGCCTTTCCTAACACCAGCTTGAACATCTGGAATTTCACAGTTCACGTATTGCTGAAGCCTGGCTTGGAGAATTTTGAGCACTACTTTACTAGCGTGTGAGATGAATGCAATTGTGCGGTAGTTTGAGCGTTCTTTGGCATTGCCTTTCTTTGGGATTAGAATGAAAACTGATCTTTTCCAGTCCTGTGGCCACTGCTGAGTTTTCCAAATTTGCTGGCATATTGAGTGCATCATATTAGGAAAAGCTAAAATTCATTTGCATTTTTCTGTTCCTTTTAATGATTTCATTTTTTTATATAAACTTTGCCATTCACCTGGAATTAATTTTGGCATATGTTATAGTGGGAAATGTTTTTAATTTATTTTGGGGGGCTCCCAAATCACTCCAGATGGTGACTGCAGCCATGAAATTAAAAGACACTTGCTCCTTGGAAGAAAAGTTATAACCAACCTAGACAACAAAGACATTACTTTGCTGATAAAGGCCTATATAGTCAAAGCTATGGTTTTTCCAACAGTTATATACGGATGTGAGAGTTGGACTATAAAGAAAGCTGAGTGCTGAAGAATTGATGCTTTTGAATTGTGGTGTTGAAGAAGACTCTTGGGAGTCCCTTGGACTACAAAGAGATCCAGCCAGTGAATCCTAAAGGAAATCAGTCCTGAATATTCACTGGAAGGACTGATGTTGAAGCTGAAGCTCCAATTCTTTGGCCACCTGATGTGAAGAACTGTCTCATTTTAAAAGACCCTGATGCTGGGAAAGATTGAAGGCAGGAAAAGAAGGGAATGACAGAGGATGAGATCGTTGGATGGCATCACCCACTAGATGGACATGAGTTTGAGTGAACTCTCCCAGTTGGTGATGGACAGGGAAGCCTGGCATGCTACAGTCCTTAGGGTTGCAAAGAGTTGGACACAACTGAATGACTGAACTGAACTGATAGTGGGAAAATCAACTTGATTTTTTCTCCCCAAACATCAATTTTCCTAACATAATTTATGTAATAACCTATTTCATCCCCCATTGTTTTGTGATACTTCATTTATAATATATTAATCTCTAAATATCATTCTTATATATAATAAAAAGAATTTCTGGGTTATCTCTTCTTAACTCTGGTCATATTCTTACTCCTGATTCAACATTATATTATCTTGATATTTTGTTGCTTTTTAGTATATTTTCATATTTGGTTATTAGCTTTAAATTTATATACAATGTAAAAAGCTAATACTGGATGAAAAATAGTGTTTGGAGCTTCGCCTTTCTCTCTTTGTACCTGTATTCTTAAGTTCTTAGTCAACTTTCAACAGAGATACTGCCCCCTCTAAGGAGACTTTTCTAAGTCCCTATCTTCCTCCTTCTGGGATGGGTTAGGTATCTTCCTCTATGCTGTTTCTTTATATTCTCATAATGTCCATGCACATCTTTGTTATGGCATTTATGAGATACACACTCACTCCAGTATTCTTGCCTGGGAAATTCCATGGACAGAGGAGCCTGGAGGACTAGTCCATAGGGTTGCAAAATAGTCAGACATGACAGCGACTAAACAACAAGAATTTAGGATACACTGTACTGTAAAGGTTAAGTTTTCCACTATTTATACCAGTGGCCTGTGGTAAACTCTTGCGAGCATAGACTGTGTTCTGTATCCATGATATCCCAAATAGTTTTTGGCAAAATCAACAGATTTTCCTTGAAAAAAATCAATAAATAAATGGTATTCTTGGAAGAAAAGTTATGACCAACCTAGACGGCATATTGAAAAGCAGACACATTACTTTGCCAACAAAGGTCCGTCTAGTCAAGGCTATGGTTTTTCCTGTGGTCATGTACGGATGCGAGAGTTGGACTGTGAAGAAAGCTGAGCACCGAAGAATTGATGCTTTTGAACTGTGGTGCTGGGGATGACTCTTGAGAGTCCCTTGGACTGCAAGGAGATCCAACCAGTCCATTCTGAAGGAGACCAGTCCTGGGATTTCTTTGGAAGGAATGATGCTAAAGCTGAAACTCCAGTACTTTGGCCGCCTCATGTGAAGAGTTGACTCATTGGAAAAGACTCTGATGCTGGGAGGGATTGGGGGCAGGAGGAGAAGGGGACGACAGAGGATGAGATGGCTGGATGGCATCACTGACTCGATGGACATGAGTTTGAGTGAACTCCGGCAGATGGTGATAGACAGGGAGGCCTGGTGTGCTGCGATTCATGGGGTCACAAACAGTCAGACACGACTGAGCGACTGAACTGAACTGAACTGATCAATTGAAATTTCACCTGATTTGGACAACAGGGAGAAGGAAATCAGGCAAAAAATTTAAGCATCATTGCCATTCTGGGACTTATTAAAAATAAATACTCTATAATGATTTTAAATAGAAACACCTAGATATAATTCAATAATTTTTTAAAAATAATGACTTGATTTTGAATATTCTTATTCTGTTTTAATATTAAATTTGACTATCATCATAGAATTCAAAAGCTTTGCCTTGTATGTAGTTCTCAGTCATTAGAGGACTCTTATTTGCTTTTTCCATCAAAGCAATTTATACAAAACCTAAAAAACATCCGCTAATCTCAGGAGGTTCTGAAAGTATCAACCTTGTTTTTTGCCCTTGAAAAAAATTACTTTCTGTTGCATGCACCTGGCCTCAGCTGTCACAAGAGAAGTTATGACCACTGGATACACATAAACAACCTCAACAGACCTAGGACAAGGAGTCTCCAATTAAAGATTTCTCAGGAAGCTAAATTGTACCCCAATAGATAGCTAATAAATGAAACAGTTTCTTTGGTAACAGCTATAGAGTTTTGCATTTTGAATCAGACTCACATCTCAGCATCAGATGTATTAAGCTTATTTAAATAGGCCATATCTTTCTAAAGAATTCAAAAACTCGTTTTTCATGGTAAATAATCCTTTTTCGTTTTTCATGGTAAATAATCCTTTTTTTTAAAATTTTTTATTTTGTATTGGAGAAGGAAATGGCAACCCACTCCAGTGTTCTTGCCTGGAGAATCCCGGGGACCGGGGAGCCTGGTGGGCTGCCGTCTATGGGGTTGCACAGAGTCGGACACGACTGAAGCGACTTAGCAGCAGCAGCATAGCCTATTAGAGCTTCCCAGGTGGTGCTTCAGTCGTGTCCGACTTTGTGCGGCCCAGGTGGTGCTAGTGGCAAAGAACCTGCCTGCCAATGCAGGAGACCTGGGTTTGATCCCTGGGTTGGGAAGATCCCCAGGAGGAGGGCATGACAACCCACTCTAGTGTTCTTGCCTGGAGAATCCCACGAACAGAGGAGCCTGACAGTCCATGGAGTCAGAGAGTCAGATACGCCTGAAATGACTTAGCATGCATGCACGTAGCTGATTAACAATGTTGTGATAGTTTCAAGTGAACAGTAAATTGACTCAGCCATATATATAAAAGTATTAAAATATTTTTTTAATATCCAGAGGGAATCTTTACATTTTTCCAATAAAAATATTGTGAGTTTTAAAATAACCTCTGAGAAACCAAAAACGATCACAAAGTCTAGTACTGAACCTCTCCAATCTGCTGAACTGTGTCAAAATCATTTTGGAATAAGCCAAGATATGAATATACATACGAATACATAGACTATAAGAAAGGCATGCAATTGTGGTAGAGCAGAAACAACTGGATATACTGGCATGAATAAGAAATGCTAATCGATGCCTGGCATGGAGCTAGAATATCTATAAAAATTTACCAGTAAACTACACATGCAAAGAAGGCAATCATTTTAAGACTCAAATTTGCAAAGTCAATAGAACTAGAGCACTTATGAATCTTTTATTAATCCAGTCTAAGACAACATGTATAATATTGACAAATGCTTTTGCAGTCCATGTTAATTTAATGAGCTCATCTTGAAGAATCCTCATTGATTACTTTGAGTACTCAAGCCTCCCTTTAACTTTTTGATCCTTAGCAATGTGGCTTTTGCACTGCCTATTTATGGTTAGACATGACATTGAAGTATTTCAAACTTGTCATTTCATTCTCCCTCAGGGCCAGAAAGAAATCACTGTAAGCATCAGAACTACCTGAACTCACCAGCCCCATGGAGCTCACACCTAAGAGGACAGGGCACCACAGCTGAGAAAGCAATTGCTTTGGCTAGAAGATCTGACTGCTGTTTCCTGGTGGCTCAGATGGTGAAGAATCTGCCTGCAATGCAGGAGACCTAGGTTCAATTCCTGGGTCAGGAAGACCTCCCAGAGAAGGGAATGGCAACCCACTCAAGTATTCTTGCCTGGAGAATCCCATGGACAGAGGAGCCTGGCAGTCTACAGTCCATGGGGTCACAAAGAATTGGACATGATTGAGCGATTAACACTGCTACAAACTACTACCATAGGTTATAGCACAGCTCAACAACGATGAAAAGAATACAAAATCTGCTTTTGTACTCAATGTACTCAGTTGCCACAGATTAAAATCTCTATTTATTCTCACCTTCCAGGGGGCATTTCAAAGTTTTAATTTTCATAAAAAGGAAATGCTGTAAATGTTTAATTATGTTAATAAATAGGAATGATTATATTTCTAGTTAATGCTAAATTATGAAGTTTGACATCTCGTTACTGGTGTCAACATGTGTGAGATAATCACAAGCTTGCCTTCAGATAATATGATCTTTATTGAGCATGAGTAATCTTGGCTCATTCCCCAACTCCCCAAAGCAAATGAAATTCCTGTTCAAAGAACTGAAATCCCCCTTTATGGAGAAGTCACTCTTTATCAAGTAAGCACTGTTGCACCCAGAAGCTTCTTGTTCAAATACAAATGATCCTGAAAATGTTGCAGGAATGGGGACATCTTCCAGGGCCCCAAAGTGGGCCCTTGTCTATTACTCTGAAGAGGAGAGTAGATAAGCTTGCTGACAAAGCAAGAGACTTCATTAGAAAGAGTTGCCTGGGTGGGGAGCAGGAGGGTAGGGAAACCCAGGAGAAGGGCTCTGCCAAATGGTTCGCAGTCTCGGGTTTTAGGACAATGAGATTAGCTTCCTGGTTGTCTCTGGTCAATCATCCTGACTCAGGGTCCTTCTTGGTGGAGCACGCATTGTTCAGTCAAGATAAATTCCAGTGAGGGGAATTCTGGGGGGTAGTAGGACACGTGGCATCTCCTTTCAATCTTTCCTGTACTGTTCTGGTTGGTGGTGGCTTATTAGTTCTATGTTCCATAATAGGACCTTCTGTCGCAAAATAACTCACACAAATGACTACTATGGTGTCTGGCCAGGGAGGGTTGTTTTAGTCAGTGTGTTTCCCCTAACAAAAACAGAGTATATGAAGGCTTGGAGATCTTTAACACTGGTGTAGATTAGTTTGTTGGTGTTTGTTTGTTTGTTTTTTAGCTTCGGGGGAATTGGGAAAGAAAATTCTGAGGTTTGTGGATGGCTAGGCAGTTTAGGTTTCACCAGATAAATACCTGTAGACTTAGAATCCTGGGATTGGTGCAGAGAGAGTGGGACATACTGGCCAAGTATACTTTGATGAGACAAAAAAGAGAGACACCAGCTCGCAGCTTCTCCAACAACCCTGATCTTTCCTGGAGGGCTCTGCACTTGCTATTCCCTTGAAACCTTCTACGCCCCTGTCCCAACTCCATCCTTTCCTCTCTATCTGCCTAATGCTTATTCAACCTTTGGGTCTTAGCATAAATGCTACTTTTTCAGACAACTCTTTTCTGGCTTCTAAGATTAGGATGCTCTTATGGAACACTGAAATTTTCCATTTTTGCATATATCAAATGCCAATTCATTATTTGTTTAATTATATTTTGATGTCATCTTCCCAAAACGGATTATAAGTATCATCATGGCAGGGCCATGGCTGCCTTACTTACCATCATTTCCCAGCCCCTAAAACTCTATAAATACTTCAAAAACACATGTAGACTGATTGGTACAATGCATATAAACACTTCAAAAATATATGTAGATTGTGTGGTGCAATGTGCATGCCTGCGGTCATTTGGAAGTGGTGTATTATAGCAGCAAGTTCTCATGGCACTAGGCTGATGGATATTCAGGTGGTAGTGTAAGCCTGGGAAGGATCTGGACAGGGATGAAAAGGGAAAAAAGGGAGACAGTTTTTCAATTTCACAATCCGCAGCAAAATACACAGCCTTCTTGAGTTTTAGCTTAAAAATGTGGACAATGACCCTTACTTTGCCAGGTTGCTATGGGAAGGTGAAAGGATACAGTGCAGCTCTGGCCATACAGCAGACAGTCAGTAGCTCTTAATGTTAATTTTGCTAATACTTTTTCCACTGCTGTTTCTCAGTTCATATTCTCTCTCTTCCTAGACTAGTAACTTCCCAACAGGGAGTCACTGGAGGCTCTGCAGACATAGTGAATGATGGGCAGGAAGTGAAAGGTGGTGGTGGGGGTCAATCAAAAAGCTGAGCTGAGCCATAGTGCCCACGTCAGGGAACTGAATCTGAAGAATTCACATGTGCTTCTAAGAACAGGGTCAGAGGAAGAATGACAATCAACAGAGGATTGTTCATATATCCAGTGAGGCAAAGTGACTTCAGAGGGACCCAGAGAAGTTCTTATATAATCTGATAAAGGAAGAGGAGAAGTAAAAGCACAGACCACACTCTTCTGCCCTACACAGTCAGCTTCTCAAGCTAAAGATCTATCAGCACTCTGAGGAAAGGAAAATATGAGATCCATATGGGTCTCAGACTGAAGGTTTATTCATTTTTAAATTTTTGTTTGTTTATTTTTTAGTTGCATTGGGTCTTAGATGCAGCACTTGGATCCTCATTGTATCATTCGGGATCTTTAATTGCGCTGCACAGTCTCTAGATGTGGCAGTGGGCTCAAAAGTTGTGGTGTGTGGGCTCAGTTGCTCTGCGGCATGTGGTATCTTAGTTCCCCAGTCAGGTATTGAACCTGTGTTCCCTGCATTGCAAGACGGATTCTTAACCACTGGCCCACCAGGGAAGCCCCAGATTGGAGTTTTATATTGAATGAGACTGGGTTTTGCAAACAACCAAAAGGTATAGAATCATCCTAAAATGGTCTTAAGAGGTAGGAAAGGGAGGTTAATTTAGTACTGCTAGAGGCAGAGATTTTGGAAAAAAAGCTAAAAACATTTAGGTTTGTGGCCTTTCAAGTTTGAACTGTTCAAGAATTTGGTAAGAGGGATGATGCCGTCAAAAATGACATTCAGGTCTCTGGCCTGGGAAGTAAGCAATGCTGTTACCCAAAATGGGAATACAGCAGCTGAGGTATGGACATGGAGGTCTGGGGGTGCACTCTCTGAAAACAAGGGTTGAAGTTTTGTCAGAGGATGTGATGACTTGGGGAGAGTAGAATGGAAGGGAGACAAGGGCAGTTAAAAAAAGAAAAGTTAAGAGTCAACAAGAGAAAAGAATGAGCAAGTAACTGTATTTCTGAAGGAGAGGATCGAATACACAAAAGGGACTACTGTGGCTCCTGATTGCAATTTCACTTCCATCACAATTGCCCAAGGCAGACCAGTTGAGCAAGCTGTGCTTTTCTCAGCCCCTCCAGAGAGACACAGGATGTTTTTGTTTTTCAAGGAAGTTCTGCAGCTCTGCAGCATGTACTATAGGCAGGCAAAGTATACTTCAAAAAGTATTTTTTTTTTTTTTTTTGGCTTAGAGCTTCAGAAGAGCCCACTGATCAGTAAGCCAAATGTCCAGGAAAGAAAATCCATCACGTATTGCTCCCGTGATGTTTCTTTGGATGTCCCATGGTACTTAGGAGCATCAAGCACTAAATACAATAATACGCTGCCTCTTCATAAACTGCACTGACGCTGCTGCTGCTAAGTCACTTCAGTCGTGTCCAACTCTGTGTGACCCCATAGACGGCAGCCCACCAGGCTCCCCCGTCCCTGGGATTCTCCAGGCAAGAACACTGGAGTGGGTTGCCATTCCCTTCTCCAATGCATGAAAGTGAGAAGTGAAAGTGAAGTCGCTCAGTTGTGTCCGACTCCCAGCGACCCCATGGACTGCAGCCCAACAGGCTCTTCCGTCCATGGGATTTTCCAGGCACAAGTACTGGAGTGGGTTGCCATTGCCTTCTCCACGCTAGAGTAATATTAATAATTTCACAAGCCAAGAAAAATGACAGCTAGTCTAAATAAAATGCATTTTCCAAAAGCTCTAAAATATTTTTTCTCAACTTGACAACTCCCAAATGGGAGCTGGTAGATGGATTTGTTGCTGTCTTCCAGGCCACATGCCCCTCTATCCAACTCATAAGGAAACCTAAATAAAATATCTTCACTATGTACTTATTGTGAATGCAGAGTTAGTTAGAGCTGACTCCCTGCATGAAGATGAGTGTCCAGGTGCCCCCACAGCAAGTGCCCTACAAGGTAGGTCCTGGCCATGATGGCAGTGGGTATGTGGTGGTAACCGTACTTGCCAGATGATTCTTGGGTCTGGAAATTGGCTGTAGAGGTCTCATTTCATTCTTGTCTATCCTAGTTCTCCAGGCTTGCTATGCTTCTTTGAGCTATGAATTCTTTTTCTGCCTAAGTTAACACATCTGATTGTTGTGTAAGAACACAGACTAGTACAACAGTGGTCTGGCTTTATCTCCCTGGCTGTTGTCCTTGGGGAGTTAGTTCTATATAATGCTTCAGTGTAAAATATGAGACTGAATGGAGACCATATTGATACGGTGCTCAGGAAACATGCATAATATCCGTTTGACTAGAATCCCCTTTCCTTTGCCTCTAGTGATATACAGTCTCATTCTGGTTTGCAGCCAGACATATGGCCTAAACTGCACCAAACATAATATTTCACCATCACTGCAGGTCACAGTGATAGAAAGAAAGAGTGGATGTTTTACCACCCTTCAATCAAACTTGAATCTGTGATTTAACAGAAACTGTTGAGGAGAGAGGAGGGTAAGAAAGGGTTGTTGGGAAGGAAGTGAAGACAGAGCAGATATGTTAATGCCCCATTCACATGCTTACTGATCTTGTCACCATTTTCACATACCTGCTTCTCTCTGTTGAAGGATTGTCCTCAGGATGCTAAATTCCCACATGCACACATATAGCTGAAAGTGCCTAGAAACTTAACATTTCTCTAGCGGCACCTGTTAATTGGGATAAGGCTGAGAGGAGATCAACTCCATCTCCAGGGTCCCACTGGGAGTGAAGCCATAGCTACCTTCTGTGGGGCTTTGCTTGGTTTCACAACTTTGTTTAACTTCCTTCCCTTTCCTGTCTCCAGTCTCCATCCCTCGATCAGATTTTTAAAGGCACACTTCCTAATAAATCACTTTCAGGATCTGCTTCTGAAGAATCTAATCTAAGACACCTGAAGAGCCAGCATTCTCTCTTATTCCTCATGGATAATGCACGTGAGATATAAAGTAAACAAGTAGGAAGATGGATCAAATCTCTGCTTCCAACCACTCCAGCCCCTTCAATAAATGAACTGATATACTCCCATTCCTGCTGAAGTTAGGCCAACTTTGATTTCTGTCACCTGCAACTAAAAGACACAATTCATCAACAACTCCTTTACTTGCCCCGTTTAACAGCAGACGTTGCAGACAAGTGACGTCTATGATATCATCAGTCAGCAGTATTTTCTAAACAAAGTTATCAGAAGACCGCTGTCATAGTCACTGTTTGTTGGATGCCATGCAACTAATTTACGATTTATATCTCCCACTAGAGTTTACCAGATTGTTTCCAGACTCTTCCACAGCGTGCGTGCCTGCTCAGTCATGTTCAATGCTTTCTGACCCCGTGAACTATATAGCCCACCAGGCTCCGTCTGTCCATGGAATTTTTCAGGCAAGAGCACTGAAGTGGGTTACCATTTCCTTCTCCAAAGGATCGTCCCAACCCGAGGATCAAACCCACATCTCTTGTATCTCCTGCATTGATAGGTGGGTTCTTTACCAGCTCAGCTATGGGCGGGGGAGCCTTTTCCACAGTGCAAACACCTGAAAAAGTTCAATCTACCTTATATTTCATAATATATACCATATGTATATTAAGAAAGAAAAAGAGAGGAGAGAACAAAATGTTTCTAAAATGCAAATTCATCCATGTCAGGCCAAATTTAAAGGCCTTCAATACCTCTTCGTTGCTCCCAAGATAAGGTTCATCCTCCTTAAAAAGGTTTCAGAAAGTATAATTATGTGATGTCACGTGCAACTTCCCAGTGCACTCCCACAATCCAGCCACGGTGGAAACTTTCAGTCCCTTGAAAGACGTGCTCTTTCCTGGCCTTGGACCTTTTTGTCCCTCCTTTCTTCCACATGCTCTACCCCAGCTTCTTACTTCACGTGGCTTACTCCTTTTTAGGTTTTAGGACTTGGCCAAGACATTAGTTCTTCCAGGAAGCTCCATTTCCAAGTTCTCCTAATTACTCTCATTGTTCCCTTTACTTTCCTAAAATTTTACATATTACTTTCTAGTGTGATTAAACGTGTTTATTTGGAATAAGAATATATGACCCTTGAGGTAAAATTATGTCCGTTTGTTCAATCTATTTTGTTGGAGCCTAACAGTATCTGGCTTGTAATAGGTTTATAATATTTTTAATGAATGAATAAAAAAGAAAATAGAGAGAGAGAGATGTTGAGAGAGGAGAAATGATGTCTTTTTGAACACCAGTGTAGCCAGAATACTAAAGCACCAATCAGGAAACATCTCCTTAGGAGAAATGCCTTGATGAGTAAAAGATGTTTTCATCCCAGCATACATCTCCCTTGGTGTCAAGTCTTTACGATAGCTAACATAATCATAAAGTATGTGCTCAGCAACAAGACAATGCCTGTGATTTAACAACAGGATCCAGAGTAATTTAGTTATGATACCTGGCTTTTCTCCCATGGGAAGATACCTAAGTTGCCTTTGAAAAAAGACAGCTGAGATGAATGTATCCACTGCTCAAAGACTTGGGTCGATCACTTAACCTCTTTATCTTTATATTAAATTATGGATTAATATTCAGGGCCAGCTAGCTGTAAATACCACTCTTTAAGACAATTTCATTTCCAACCTTGTCTCATTTAATAACCAGGTAGATTAAGGAATAAGGAGACACTGACTTACAGAACAAAGGGCATCACTGAAAATCAGAAGTTCATGCACCATGAAAGAAAAAATGCACTAATCCACGTATGCTGTCCAAGCAGGAGACATGGGTTCGATCCTCGGTCCGGGAAGATCTACTGCAGAAGGAAATGGCAACTCACTCCAGTATTTTTGCCTGGGAAATACCATGCACAGAGGAACCTGGTGGGCTACAGTCAGTCCACGGGGTCGCAAACATTCGGGCATGACTTAACAACTAAACGACAACAGCAAATGTATGTTGTCTTACCCAAGTGCAGTGAGAAATTTATTGTCAGCTCACTGTCAAGTTTCACTCTGACTAGGATCACTATGCTGGATGTGACATCCTCAAACCATCTTCAGAGACAGAAGACAGGACCACTACTCCCCTTGTGTCTGCAGCTTCCTTGCCTGGCCTCACTAACTCATTAAGATGTTCACTTCCATGAGACAGAGTCACTCAGAATACTCCTCAATGAATTTCTCACTATTTTCCAATAAATTTCCCACTATAGAAGATAAAACTGTTGAGTCACTCTGACTATTCTGCTTAACTAGTGATAAAAAACTCATCACCTTTGGGGATTTCACTGATCTCTCTACCATTACTGATCTCCCTCTGTCCATACTCACAGAACTACTCACCATATGCCAACGTCTTAGAGTGGACAGGGTGACATCTACAGAACCAATGAAAATATCTCCTCATTATGTGGATTTTAAGCAGCATTTTCTTTTTGGATATTACTCTTTGTCCTCTCTGCTATAGCATTATGGATGATCTCAATGCTCAAAGATGGAGATAGTGCCTGAAGTGCTGTTTCATGGTAACTCAATCCAATCCATCTCTACAGAGAGGAAGGTTGGTCATCCACCAAGGCAAGAATAACATTGAGGCTTCTTCATTTACACAAAAGAATGTCAATCATACCACATATTTCATTCATTTTTAACTATCTTGATCCAAGCACATTAACAAAGAATATGATCTTTGTCCTTAAATTCTTTGTTTTACATCTTATCATTTATATTCAGTCAGTTCAGGTCAGTCGCTCAGTCATGTCCGACTTTTTGAAATCCCATGGACTGCAGAATGCTGCACTTCCCTGTCCATCACCAACTTCCGGAGCTTACTCAAACTCATGTCCATTGAGTCAGTGATGCCATCTAACCATCTCATCCTCTGTCGTCCCCTTCGCCTCCTGCCTTCAATCTTTCCCAGCATCAGGGTCTTCTTAAATGAGTCAGCTCTTCACATCAGGTGGCCAAAGTACTGGAGTTTCAGCTTCAACATCAGTCCTTCCAATGAATATTCAGGATTGATTTCCTTCAGGATGGACTGGCTGGATCTCCTTGTAGTCCAAGGACCTCTCAAGAGTCTTCTCCAACACCACAGTTCAAAAGCATCAATTCTTCGGTGCTCAGCTTTATTTATGGTCCAACTCTCACATCCATATGTGACTACTGGAAAAACCATAGCTTTGACTATATGGACCTTTGTTGGCAAAGTAATGTCTCTGCTTTTTAATATACTGTCTAGGTTGGTCATAACTTTCCTTCCAATGAGAAAGTGTCTTTTAATCTCATGGCTGGAGTCACCATCTACAGTGATTTTGTGCCGGGAGCCGGCGAGAGACATTCCGTTCGTGACAAAGGTCATGAGGAAGGAGGCTCGGCATACGCAAAGGCGGGATCGAGCCTCGGGAGTCCCCCCGGATATTCTCGAGTATCTTCCCCCAAAAAACCAGAGTCTGCCTATTTTATTTCTTTGTGCTCTCACCTCTGACTTTACTGGGGGCTGTCCCCTACCACCATCTCGCTCTCTCTGTCAAAGAGTTAACTTACAGCTCCAATTAATAAAGTTCCTGGGCAATTAGGACTGTTTAAATCCAAACCCCTCAGATGGCTCTCTAACTCACCTGACAAGTTTACCCGGACTCCTACAGCTATGCATATGATTGTTTACAGTCTCCCAGCCTCGAGAGGCACGGGAAGCTTAAGATATTCAAATAGCTTAGAGCCTCTCAGAGAATTAGAAACTGTCAGAATAAGACTAGTAAAGGATTTCATTGATGAGTCAATGCTTGTTGCCAAGTTTTCACATCCCCTGAATTGTATCCTTGAATGTGTATTAATTAATATAGTTGGTATATAGAAAAAAATAAGTAGTGGCCTTGGTGTTAGTAACTTTAGACCCTTAAGGTAATAAATTCTTTCCTTTGTTGTAAACCCATTACACATCCACCCTATAGGAATGCAATTTTACCTTCGGAAGATGGCGCCAAACCTTAAAATAATTACTCTTAGAGAAAATAAGTCTTTGTTGATAAGTCCTTGTCAAGGGTCATAAAATGTTAGTAGGCCTTCTGGCCAGAAGATGATGTAAATCACCTAAACCATTTGTATACGATAAATTTGCAGGAAAGAAACCCTGGTTTTTGATAAGAATCAAAGACTGCTGACTTTGCATCCCCTATTATCCTCTATGTGTAACTTAGGGTATAAAAGCCCCTGTTGAAAATAAAGCTACGGGCCTTGCTCACCAGCGCTTGGTCTCCCCATGTCATTCTTTTCACATTCTGGCTGAAGTCTCCATCTGGAGCGCGGAACCCACCACGCTTACTAATTATGCCTGGGCTTCTAAGACCCACTCGAGAAGGTGTCTAGGGTGAGGCACCTTCCGCTATTCGAGAGGGCGCCTGCGGCCTACGTAAGTGGTGCAAACTTCTTGTCTTGAAGTTTTATTGGTCTCCCGCGTAAACCAAGCTACTCAGCCTCTTTTCTCCACTGAATTTTCCTACTGAGCTAACCTCATTCTATTATTCTTTATATCTCTAATTAGCATATAAATAGTCGCCTAGGCCGTCTCTCCTTCGAATACCTTGGATCAGCTGGGGCTGGTCCCCGGCAATTTTGGAGCCCTCAAAAATTAAGTCAGCCACTGTTACCACTGTTTCCCCATCTATTTGCCATGAAGCAATGGGACCACATGCCATGATCTTTGTTTTCTGAATGTTGAGCTTTAAGCCAACTTTTTCACTCTCCTCTTTCACTTTCATCAAGAGGCTCTTTAGTTCCTCTTCACTTTCTGCCGTAAGGGTGGTGTCACCTGCATATCTAAGGTTATTGATATTTCTCCTGGCAATCTTGATTCCAGCTTGTGCTTCTTCCATCCCAGTGTTTCTCATGATGTACTCTGCATAGAAGTTAAATAAGCACAGTGACAATATACAACCTTGACGTACTCCTTTTCCTATTTGGAACCAGTCTGTTGTTCCATGTCCAGTTCTAACTGTTGCTTCTTGAACTGCATATAGATTTCTCAAAAGGCAGGTCAGGTGGCCTGGTATTCCCATCTCTTTCAGAATTTTCCTCAGTTTATTGTAATCCACACAGTCAAAGGCTTTGGCATAGTCCATAAAGCAGAAATATGTTTTTCTCAAACTCTCTTGCTTTTCCCATGATCCAGTGAATGTTTGATCTCTAGTTCTACTGCCTTTTCTAAAACCAGCTTGAACATCTCGAAGTTCACAGTTCACGTATTATTGAAACCTTGCTTGGAGAATTTTGAGCATTTCTTTACTAGCGTGTGAGATGAATGCAATTATGCGGTAGTTTGAGCATTCTTTGGTATTGCCTTTCTTTGGGATTGGAATGAAAAATGAACTTTTCCAGTCCCATGGCCACTGATGAGTTTTCCAAATTTGCTGGCATATTGAGTGCAGCACTTTCACAGCATCATCTTTTAGGATTTGAAATAGTTCAACTGGAATTCCATCACCTCAACTAGCTTTGTTCAGAGTGATGCTTTCTAAGGCCCACTTGACTTAAACATTCCAGGATATCTGGCTCTAGGTGAGTGATCACACCATTGTGATTACTTGGGTCGTGAAGATCTTTTTTGTACAGTTCTTCTGTGTATTCTTGCCATCTCTTCTTAATATCTTCTGCTTTGTTTAGGTCCATACGATTTCTATCCTTTATTGAGCCCATCTTTACATGAAATGTCCCCTTGGTATCTCTAAATTTCTTGAAGAGATCCCTAGTCTTTCGCATTCTATTGTTTTCCTCTATTTCTTTGCATTGATCACTGAGGAAGGCTTTCTTGTCTCTCCTTGCTGTTCTTTGGAATCTGCATTCAAATGGGTGTATCTTTCCTTTGCTCCTTTGCTTTTTGCTTCTCTTCTTTTCACAGCTATTTGTAAGGCCACCTCAGACAGCCATTTTGCTTCTTTGCATTTTTTTTTTTCCTTGGGGATGTCTTGATCCCTGTCTCCTGAAATTGTCAAAAACCTCCATCCATAGCTCATCAGGCACTCTATCTGTCAGATCTAGTCCCTTAAATCTATTTCTCACTACCACTGTATAATCATAAGGGATTTGATTTAGGTCATACCTGAATAGTCTAGTGGTTTTCCCCACTTTTTTAATTTAAGTGTGAATTTGGCAGTAAGGAGTTCATGATCTGAGCCACAGTCAGCTCCCAGTCTTATTTTTGCTGACTGTATAGAGTTTCTCCATCTTTGGCTGCAAAGAATATAATCAATCTGATTTCGGTGTTGACCATCTGGTGCTGTCCATGTGTAGAGTCTTCTCTTGTGTTGTTGGAAGAGAGTGTTTGCCATGATCAGTGCATTTTCTTGGCAAAACTCTATTAGCCTTTTCCTTGCTTCATTCTGTACTCCAAGTCCAAATTTGCCTGTTACTCCAGGTGGTTTTTGACTTCCTACTTTTGCATTCCAGTACCCTATAATGAAAAGGAAATCTTTTTTGGGTGTTAGTTCTAAAAGCAGGAAACAAAGTCCCTTTTGTCTCCCAAATTCCTTGGTCTTTCTTATTTCCTTTCTTATCTCAAAATTTGGCCCAGATTTTATAAAATTCAATCATTTGTATTTTACCTTCACAACTTTGCCAACTGAACTCTTACAGAAATGATGGATAGATAGTTAAATAGATAAGCAACATACAGATAAATAGATTTGGAAAGATATATATATATATATATATATATATATATATCAGTAGCTAGATAGATATAGATATTGATAAATACATATGTAGGTAGATAATCTGTTTGTGAACTAACCCACTTTTCATAACCTTTTACTTGTCCTAATCAATAATAGTGATGGGCTACTTACATATTTTTTCTGGTATATATTAAAAAATCACTAAACTGCTATGTATAAAACATATTAGATACAAGGGTATACTGTATAGCACAGCGAATATAGCCAATATTTTATAACTTAGAGTATAAAAATATTGAATCACTATATTGTACATCTGAAACTAATATAATATTATAAATCAACTATAATTTTAAAAAATGAAAATAGTTTATATTTCTTGATATTAATATTTTTAATTTTTTAAGTTCTCCATGTTTGAATATTTATCAGGGATTCTTCTCTTTTGATAGTATGCTGACATTCATTTATCACAGATGTATATGTTGGATAATATATGATATAGTTTATCTGTTCCTCTATCACAAACATTCAGGTTATTACTGGATTATTGTAATTAAGATGAAACTTTAAAAAGCAACTAGTTCCATTAAAAAAAATAACCTTGAAAACTGAAAATGATCTAGAACCATTCAAAATGATCTTAACTATAACTTTTTAAGAAACAGTGACTTATAACAGTGGTTCTCAATACTGGAATATCAGATCACCTGAGAAGACTTTTTTTTTAATTCTAATGTCCAAATCTCACTCAGACCTATTAAATATGAATGAGGCTCTGAGAACAATAATATATTTAAAATATAAAAAAATAATTATGCAGAAGCTTCTCATTCTAATATGTGAAGTATGTATGAAAACCTCAAGGTAGACATTTACAATAAAAATGTCTAACTACCTTGAGGCTTCTTCCTTTTCATCAGGAATTTATGAACTAGCATTCAAATTCTACTATAATTAATAGTTCTAACAAAACTTTTAATTTAAAAAAGATCAGGTTTTTTGCTATAAATTTAATTTTTCAAAATTCTGCATGAAAAAATATTTATAGAGAAATATACAGCTATTAATGTTCCTTCCCTGGTGGCTCAGACGGTAAGTGTCTGCCTACAATGCGGGAGACCCAGGTTCAATCCCTGGGTTGGGAAGATCTCCTGGAGAAGGAAATGGCACCCCACTCCAGTACTCTTGCCTGGAAAATCCCATAGACAGAGAAGCCTGGTAGGCTACAGTCCATGAAGTCGCAAAGAGTCGGACACAACTGAGTGACTTCACTTCAATGTTCCTCCACTATAAGTCTGTAAGTCATATTATGGACATGACTACAAGTCCTCTAAGAACAAGAACTTGATCTTTCTCACATCGATGCATCCATGTATCCAAGGTTTCAAACAGTGTCTGGCATATAGCAAACACTCAAATGGTCATCACATAAATAAATGAATAAGTAAATACACACAGCACTAATAATACATAGAATACAAATTATGTCAAAAACATTTTATCATTTCTTCCTCTCTCAGTTGAACCTCATCATCTCTACTGTATTTGCTTTGAGGCTTTCTGATACAATTTGAAAGCTAAATACTGACATTTTCTAATACTTCATGTGTGCTTGCTCAGTTGTGCCTGACCCTTTGTGACCTCATAAACTGTAGCCCTCCAGGCTCCTCTGTCCATGGAATTTTCTAGGCAAGGATACTGGAGTGGGTTGCCATTTCCTACTCCATAAGATATTCCCGACCCAGAGATCAACCCAAGTCTCCTGATTCTCCTGCTTTGGCAGGCAGATTCCTTACCACTGAGCCACCTGCTGCTGCTGCTGCTAAGTCACTTCAGTCGTGTCCAACTCTGTGTGACCCCATAGAGAGCAGCCCACCAGGCTCCACCATCCCTGGGCTTCTCCAGGCAAGAACCACTGGAGTGGGTTGCCATTTCCTTCTCCAATGCATGAAAGTGAAAAGTGACAGTGAAGTTGCTCAGTCGTGTCCAACTCGTAGCGACCCCATGGACTGCAGCCTATCAGGCTCCTCCGTCCATGGGATTGTCCAGGCAAGCGTATTGGAATGGCTTGCCATTGCCTTCTCCGGAGCCACCTGAGAAGCCCTCTAATATTTCATTCCTTACTAAAAAGTAAAGTAATAGTGAGAGATTAAATGCCTCCTTAATAATCTGTTTTAACTGTGCATGCACTGGTGTTTGCAAGGTGAGGAACTGCCATCAATTTTAGAAGAGGTAATTGCTTCTAACCATTTTAGCTGAACTGGCAGCATTTCACTCATATCCAAGCCACTGTCCAGTGCCCAGTACATAGTTAAGTGCCCAATAAATCTTTCACTCATATTTGAACAAACATGACTTAAGACATAATCAAAACACTTTAGTGGGTGTTACCCCCACCACCAGAGGAAAGCTTGGGAAGGTTCCATCAACATCTTCTGCAGTCTTTCAGTCTTCCCAGTTGCATTAACATCCATAGGATTCATTCTCTTAATCCGTAAAATAAAAGGCTGGTGCTACATAATAGTGTCCCCTTTCTACTTCTAACATCCTCTTTCTCCAAGTGTACAATTTAGTGGTATTAAGTATATTCGTATTACTTCTCTATTACTAACATTCTAATTGTATGATTAAAAATTTTCTGTGTCTGACCTGGATATGTCTTAGCTTTGTTTTCTCATTCATAATTTCAGGAAATGGGTTGACACTTTGCATTTTCATAGAGATCCTGCTATGAGTATAAATACTGACCTCACCCAACTTATCCAGCAAGGACAGGGTCTGTGCACGCAGTAGATCTTGATAGAACTGAAATTATTTATCTTTTAACTTTTTTGGCCGTACCATGTAGCATGCAGGATCTTAATTCCTGATCAGGGATCAAACCTATGCTCCCTGCATTGGGATCACTGAACCACCAGGGAAGTCTGACAAAGCTGAACTTATTAACTTACAGACACTAACATACATACAAGCTGCCTGATTATTTTAATGTTCTCTTGTCAGACACTAGCCTCCTTCCTTTCATTTGAGAAAGTTTTAGCTTCCATTTCATTAACATATGTGTGGAACATGATTTCTTCCTCTCCATCAAGCTTTTGCATAGATGCCACCAAATTAGCAAATACGACTATCTTTTATACAACTGACAGAGAGAGATATATCGGAACCTTCCCTCGTGACCATTACAAATTTGTCATGTAAAGAGCTGGTGCTCACATTTTCTGAGGTTCATAAGTGAGTGACTACAAAATACTGGCAGCTTAAACTATGGTGATGTCTCTAATTGAGGCATCATGGACTGCTACAATTACAGTGTCTCTGATGCTCTTTTCTTCAGAATTAAACCAGAGTCAGTTCCTGCCATACTTTGCAGACAGAGGACAAAACAAATGTTAGTCTTCTCCACTTGGCTTCATATATGAAGTCCAAACTTTAGATTTTTTTTATCTTGAAAAACAAGGTCAGACAGAAGTCTTTTTGGTTCCATATTGCTGAGCCAGTAATGAAAAATACAAACTAAAAATCCATTCTATTTCCCAAATGAAAGGAAAACACAACTCTGGTGAATAACAGCCAAGAAATGGAACCATATCCTGCGGGGACAGGAAGGATAAACATGGCACCGTACTGTTTGGAGAAGTACTGTTATGGGATACAGATGTCACTGGCACCCATTCCTTTCAGAGAGTACATATTAGCCTAGAAATAGGGATGCGTGGGTGGTAACAAATCATCCTCATGTGAAACCAGGATAAAACCCATTGCCCTTTGTTTCTATTCCAGGGAAAACTAGCCAAGAGGTTAATGAGGAACTAAGGACATTAGATCACATCCTTTTAATCCATATTTGTTTATTTACTCTTTATTTTGTATCATAGATTGTTAACAGGCAGATGCATGTCAGCATTGTGCTAGCCTCTGGCAAAACAGTGTAGCCACCAATAAGCTGAAATCAAGTTGGGAAATAGCCGCCCATATGGTTTAGTATAATATAAAGTTTCCTGGAGATCATGATCTCTGGATTAATTTTGCTTTACTTTAATACTGAACAGAAATTTAATTCCCTAGATCATATTGCATCACCCTTGTAAAATTTGTTCTTTGCTAACACATACATATGCATCCATACTAATTACTAAATGATGAGTGTAAATTAAACTTTGAGGGAAGGGGAGGTAAAGATGGTATGAAAGTGGGAATGGTGTCAAGCCAAACAGAAGAACTTGCATGAGCAAAGACTCAGAGAAACAGTTCAGTGAACTGAGCAGATTACCAGTGGTTTTGAGTGGTTGGAATGCAGAAGAAATTAAGTAAGAGGATCATAGAATTTATTGTCCAAAGTGGGACACTTTTAAAAGTGAAGGAGGATGTTAAAATAATTAAAATTATATAATTTAAAATATTTATAAATTGTCATAAAATTATTTTTTAATATTGGTGAACCTACAACACGTTTTCAACAACTAATTTAAAAAATAAAATTCTTTCAAAAATTGAAATAAGATAATCTTTGAACATTAAAACAAAAAAATCTACCATTGGCTATCTGGATGTTACCAAGTATAACATTAAGCATAATTATTCTTTTTTAATTATTCATTTTAATAGGAGAATAATTGCTTAATAGTATTGCGTTGGTTTTTGCCATACATCAACATGAATCAACCATAGGCATATATATGTCCCCTACCTCCTGAACCTCCCTCCCAAACCTCCTTCCCATCTCCCACCCCATCTCACCCCTCTAGGTTGTCACAGAGCATCAGGTTTGAGCTCCCTGCATCATACAGCAAATTCCCATTGGCTATCTATTTTACATATGGTAATGAATATATTTCAATGTTACTCTATTTGTCCTACCCGCTCCCTCCTTCACTGTGTCGACAAGTCTGTTCTTCATGTCTGCATCTCCATGGCTGCCTGACAAATGGGTTCATCAGTTCCATCTTTCCAGATTCCATGTATATGCATTAATACACAATATTTGTTTTTCTCTTTCTGACTTACCTCATTCTGTATAAAAGGCTCTAGGTTCATCCACCTCACTAAAACTGACTCAAATGTATTCCTGTTTATGACAGAGTAATATTCCATTGTATACATGTATCATATATTTGCATATATGATACATAAAAATGTTTGAGTTTAATTAGCTGGCAACATTAAATACTTCTTCTTTACTCCCTGAGACCGAAAGGTTGAATAATCCCTACTCATTTTTTTTTCTAATTAGCAAATACTCAGCATTGTGTCTTTGAAAGGGAGATAATAATTAAATGGTAGGTGATAGTTGTACACATGCAACACTAGTTATAATTATATTATGCCTGGAAAGGCCTGAATGAAGGAAGATTATTATTGATTGTCTTTCAGATTTAGCTACATATTATAAACAGAACTCTCTTTAATAATATATATGCCACTCATCATTACTAGAAAAGCTGAAAGTATAAAGTAGAGTAAATCTATCTGACCTTATTCAACTGCAACTATTAATAATATTTTATTTAATAAAATGAAAAATCCTGCACAAATACTAAACCAGGAAGGGCTTTCTGATAACCTTCATAATTCTGAATTGTTCTAGGCAAAGTGGATATGAGAGCAGCTGACAATTGAGGAACATACAAAGCTGGACAAGGAAGCAAAGGCCAGATTCAGATCCTAGAGGACCTCATACACTTTGTAAGGAAACTTGGAATTAATAAAGGGGAAGCCACTGCAGAACTGCAGAGAGAATGGCATTTAGATAGAACACTCTGGCTGTTTTTGGAAGATGAATTTTGAGGAAGCACAGATATTATATTTTTAATATAGAGATAGCAAACTGGAAACCCATGATAGCACACTAGAACCTGCATCCAATCTATATCAGTTCAGTTTAGTTTAGTCTCTCAGTCGTGTCCGACTCTGCAACCCCATGAACCGTAGCACCCCAGCCCTCCCTGTCCATCACCGACTCCAGAAGTCTATGCAAACCCATGTCCATCAAGTCGGTGATGCCACCCAACTATCTCATCCTCTGTAATCCCCTTCTCTTCCTGCCCTCAATCTTTCCCAGCATCAGGGTCTTTTCAAATGAGTCAGCTCTTTGCATCAGGTGACCAAAATACTGGAGTTTCAGCTTCAACATCAGTCCTTCCAATGAACACCCAGGACTGATCTCCTTTAGAATGGACTGGTTGGATCTCCTTGCAGTCCAAGGGACTCTCAAGAATCTTCTCCAACACCATAGTTCAAAGCATCAATTCTTCGGTGCTCAGCTTTCTTTATAGTCCAACTCTCACATCCATACATGACCACTGGAAAAACCATAGCCTTGACTAGACTGACCTTTGTCAGCAAAGTAATGTCTCTGCTTTTGAATATGCTGTCTAGGTTGGTCATAACTTTCCTTCCAAGGAGTAAGTGTCTTTTAATTTCATGGCTGCAATCACCATCTGCAGTGATTTTGGAGCCCAAAAAAATAAAATCAACCATTGTTCCCACTGTTTCCCCATCTATTTCCCATGAAGTGATGGGACCAGATGCCATGATCTTCGTTTTCTGAATGTTGAGCGTTAAGCCAACTTTTTCACTCTCCTCTTTCACTTTCATCAAGAGGCTCTTTAGTTCTTCTTCACTTTCTGCCATAAGGGTGGTGTCATCTGCATATCTGAGGTGATTGATATTTTTCCCGGCGATCTTGATTCCAGCCTGTACTTCGTCCAGCACAGGGCGTCTCATGATGTACTCTGCATATAAGTTAAATAAGCACGGTGACAATATACAGCCTTGATGTACTCCTTTTCGTATTTGGAACCAGTCTGTTCCATGTCCAGTTCTAACTGTTGCTTCCTGACCTGCATACAGGTTTCTCAAGAGGTAGGTCAGGTGGTCTTGTATTCCCATCTCTTTCAGAATTTCCCACAGTTTATTGTGATCCACACAGTCAAAGGCTTTGGCATAGTCAATAAAGTAGAAATAGATGTTTTTCTGGAACTCTCTTGCTTTTTCCATGATCCAGCGGATGTTGGCAATTTGATCTCTGGTTCCTCTGCCTTTTCTAAAACCAGCTTGAACATCAGGAATTTCATGGTTCACATATTGCTGAAGCCTGGCTTGGAGAATTTTGAACACTACTTGACTAGCATGTGAGATGAGTGCAATTGTGCAGTAGTTTGAGCATTCTTTGGTATTGCCTTTCTTTGGGATTGGAATGAAAACACCTTTTCCAGTCTTGTGGCCATTGCTGTTTTCCAAATTTGCTGGCATATTGAGTGCAGAATTTCACAGTGTCATCTTTCAGGATTTGAAATAGCTCAACTGGAATTCCAGCGTCTTGCTATATATTTTTTTGTTTAGATTTGTTTTGTTTTGTTCTTTGCTTGCTCAGTGCTAATATGCATTGCATTTAACAAACAGAATTCACAATCTAAGCAATTAAAAAGTAAGGAAAAAAATCCAAAAAGTAGGAAATTTCAAATACAATTTGGATTGTTGACTTTTATTGGTAAATTGGAAGGTCTGGTATTATAAATTTGCTTTTCTGGATGAGAAACAATAGTTGGGAGAAACTGAGTGGCGGCTGCCCTTCAGAGTATGGAATACTCTCCAACTTGATGTTCTGTCTGACTTTCATGAACATATACTAAATCTCTGGGCCTGTGGCATATGAGTTGAGAACTTTCAGTATACATAACTTTTGACATGAGCAACACTTGATAAAAATGGTCATAAGAAAGCATCTATCTGAGCCAGGAATGGAATTCTCATCAAATGTGCCAACTTAATGGCACAAAAATGCAGACTAGACAAGCTTTAGGTATAGGCAGGGGTAATACCCATTCATACAATCATTTTAAACATTATTTTGACCTTGTTACAAAACCACACAATTTAACTTTGCCAATAAAAGACCAAAATGTAGAACAATTTCTCCCTGAAATTGCAAGGTATAACTTTCCAGAAAGAAATATCATTTCAGTTACAGTTCACAGGCAACTCCAAGGTAACTAGAATGGAGTAAATCCATTCACCTCCTCCTTTGTTTGGCCCAGTGCTTCACTGAGATATGAAATATGTAGAGTTTCAAGAGGAATTTCTCAAATGAAGCCACCAGCCATTACCCTTCCTACCCCTGTCAGAAGATCTATGTGCTAGACTGGTCATTAACTCCTCTTTTCCAGGACCCATATAATCTGTGACTTCTACTTTTCTGAGTACTTATGTAATGGCTATTCACTTTATTAAGACTTTTAGCCAAAGAGAAATTATGCTATTATTGAAGGTGAAAGAGTATAATAAAAAGGGCATATGCTTTATGTCAACTATACCGTACCCTTGGGGCACTCTTGTGGAATTGTTACAGGCTACAGGAAGAATGTTTAACTCCTTTTAATGCTTTATGAAGCCTCTCATGATCTGCTTATAACACTACAGACCCTTCTTCAGACCTTTCTGCCCCTAACTCAGTCCCCAGTTGTACTTAACTGCTTTCCTCTTCTCAAATACATCATGTTCTCCCTTTCTGTGTTCTGCGCACATTCTCGCCCCAACTTAGAACACTTTCACAACTACCGCTCCCATTTGCTGTGTATTATCTATTATTGTTTAATGACTAAAACCTGTCTGACTCTTTTTCAACCCCATGGACTGTAGCCCACCAGGCTCCTCTGTCCATGGGATTTCCCAGGCAAGAATACTAGAGTGAGTGGGTTGCCACTTCCCTCTCCAGGGGATCTTCCCAACCCAGGGATCAAACTCAAGTCTCCTGCATTGGCAGGCAGATTCTTTACCACCAAGCCACCAGGGAAGCCCATATTATCTGTTTGCTATATAACAATTATGCAAACTTAGCAGCTTTACACAAGTCATACTTATTATCTCATAGTTTTTGTGGGTCAGGAATCTAGAAACAGCTCAGCTAGGAGGTTCTGGCTCAGGGCTTCTTGTGAGGTTACAGTCAAGCTGTTGGCCAGGACTGCTGCACTGTGGGATAGAAAATCCACTTCCCAGATGGCACACTCATATGGCTATAGGAAGCAAAGCTCAGTTTCTTGCTAGCTACTGGCAAAGGCTTCAGCTCCCTGTCATGTGAGCCTCCTACATGATAGACTGAGTGTCCTAACAGCATGCTAGCTGACTTCTCCCAAAACAAGAGACCTTAGAGAGAGCAAGGCAAAAGCTTTGTGTCTTTTACAACCTCATCTCTGAAGTGAAACCCCACTTTGGCCATATTCTTTTACTGAAAATAAGTCAATAAGCCTAAGCTACACTCAAAGGAGGAAAATTAAGCTCCACCTCTCAAATTTCAGCCTGGATGATTATTTCCTGGGTTAGTTTTTTTAATTCTCTTATGGGCTGGTCTCTCCCTGAGCTCTCAGGAGGTACCTCTCCTAAGAGGTACTACATTTTTGGAATCACTCCCTATTTGATGGTCTGTCTTTTGCAGCAGAAAGTAAACAACTTGAAGGCAAGGACCGTGTCTTTTCCACAGTTGTTCCTCCAAGCCTGGCACAGTGTGTGGCCTTTGGTAGGCAGTCAACCAAAGCCTGCTGAAAAATAAATCAAGCCATTCAAAGAGGCGCTTTTCCTACCTTCCCACATAATAAGTAGGGGAAGAAATAAGTTTCAGCATGCACCTCCTGCTGTGCACTGCACTTTGTATACATATTTCGCATTTAGTGATTGATGGAACCTTTGGTAGAAGCATAATTATTTGGTAGAAAAGAATGAAGAATTGTACTTTTACACTCTCCTGACTTTTTTATTACTTCAGAATCTTGGACAGCTTACTTAGACTCTTGGAACTTCAGCTTCCGCTGGAAAAAATTAAAGGATACAATAAAAATTGCCTTGCCAACTAACATGGGTTTCAGTTCAGTTCAGTCACTCAGTCATGTCCGACTCTTTGTGACCCCATGAATCGCAGCACACCAGGCCTCCCTGTCCATCACCAACTCCCGGAGTTCACCCAAACCCATGTCCACTGAGTCAGGGATGCCATCCAACCATTTCATCCTCTGTCGTCCCCTTCTCCTCCTGCCCCCAATACCTCCCAGCATCAGGGTCTTTTCCAATGAGTCAACTCTTCGCATGAGGTGGCCAAAGTATTGGAGTTTCAGCCTCAGCATCAGTCCTTCCAATGAACACCCAGGGCTGATCTCCTTTAGGATAGACTGGTTGGATCTCCTTGTAGTCCAAGGGACTCACAAGAGTCTTCTCCAGCACCACAGTTCAAAAGCATCAATTCTTCAGTGCTCAGCTTTCTTCACAGTCCAACTTTTACATGGTGAAGATCAAATAAGACAATGTAAATTAAAAGGTAAAAACCATAAAACATCTACAAATATAATACATAAATATTATTATTTCTCAAATTCCATAGAGTATGGATGACCCTGCCAAACATGAAGAAGGTGCTTCCACCTTTGGAAACTTAAACAAAGGTAAAACTCCTACCCCAGTGACAACTAATATTTTAAATCATTTAATATTGATGAGTTTATACCATGCGTGTGTTCAAGGCATAGCCCAGGTGCTCAGATACCTTCGTGTCTTCAATCAATCCAAGGCTGCTACAGAGTTTTCAAAATATTTTAGTATAGAGTTATTATAAGTTCACATGTAAAAATGACTGAGGAAGGTTGCCCAAACAACAGTGCAAACAGTGGACTCAAGGCTTTGGTCATTTATTGAGTCAGATGTCTACTAATGCCTGCTTTTACTGTGATCTTAGCTCTCCTCTAAGGGCAGAAAATGTTGTTGCCTGGCATTCAGCAAGTGCTTAATGTTGGTTGAACAGAATTAAATAAATGTCCTTTGTACAAGAATCACTGTTGCTATATCTCAATTACTATAGAGATGGAATGTCTGAGGTTTCCAATCCGGCTGCCTCATTTTGCAGAGAAAGAAATAGAAACTCAATAGGTTAGGTCCCAAGATCATACAGGCAGGCAAGAGCAGGGTTTAGACTCCAAATAAATCTTCTGATTCCCAGTTCTGTGCTGTTTCACCATGGTGTGCATTACCTTCAGCCAATACTGTGCTCTATTCTGGAGCCTATTAATAGAAATAGCCTTGCCACTGTCTCTGCACTTATAAAATGATGAAAATAACACTGACTTACCTAAGAGGTTTGCACAAAGGACTGTAAAATAATGATGTCAATAAAGTAATTAACAAATTTCACAAATTATTCCAATTATAGAGATTGTGGCCAAAATTTATAAACAAGAAGCAAAGGTACATTAAATTTTTCAACAACTGGAAAACTTCAGCTTTAATGCAACAATTGAAACTGTCCATGAAAGGAACTCTGAAAAAGGGGAATGTTACAGTCCCCTTCTTGGTATAACAAGACCTAGGGTGGGCAAAGTGTCCTAAGAACCACAGGAGGGAATTAGCACAGACTGTGCCTTCATTTTGGTTTTCCTGATCATTATTTTCCTGATCTTTAGTGTCTTTATTTTCCTGATCATTAAAGGACAACAGTATTCCACTAAAGAAAATACGTGCTTTATATCACATAGTCACTATGCTGTGGGTCAGTTCTCCAAACTCCACTATTCTGATGACTTTGAAGGAAAATTATTCACAATCCGCCTTAGTTTCCTTGAAAAGACACAATACTCTGGAAACTAATCTGGAAATATTTCAACCACTTCCCAATATCTTCTTCCAGCTATACTGTCATTACTTCTCTTGAACTCCTGATCTTGAACTTGCAACTCATATTTAAAATGGTAATATTCTTTATGGAGCATGATTAAGAGTAAATCATCCATGGTACCTCTGGCAAATAGTTAGCCATGCTGGGGGTACATCAGCTCTTTTAAAAGAGTCTGGCCCTGAGGTGGAAACTATTAAAAGACAGAAGTTTGGTTACCAGGAGAGTTACACTGCTCATCAGTCGACATAAAATGTGATTCATTTTATTAGGTAGAAAAACATTCACTGATTCCATTTTCTCAGCTCTTTGGAGAAACGCATTCTAATCTGTTTTTCTGAGTTTCAAGTGATTAAACCTTCAATATGCCTGACATTTTAGGAAAGAAGCTATAACCTGAACTGAAGGTAAATGGATTTATTATGAGGGCTTTGCATGTCATGCATTAAAGCAAAATCAATACACAAAGTGGTGACAAAACAGTGTGGAGGTTAAGACAAAATTTTTAACATAAGAACTTGGTTTAAAAGCAAGCTTTTCACTTGGCAATGCGTGAACCAGGGATGAAAGCTTAAAACTTCCTTATAAAACGCAGATAAAACACCCAACCTGATGGCAACATTGAAAAGATAAGGGAAATAACTTGAGATCATTAATCCAGTGGCCACAACATACTAAGTGCTGAATAAATTAGTTCTTTTGTTGCTGTTGTTGCACTGGGTCTTTATGGCTGGACATGAGCTTTCTCTAGTCGTGAAGAGTGGGGGCCACTCTTCTTTGTGGTGCACAGGTTTCTCATTATGTTGGTTTCTCTTGTTGTGGAGCACAGGCCCTAGGCACTTCAGCTTCAGTAGCTGTGACACACAGGCTCAGTAGTTGTGGCTTGAGGGTCAGAGAGGTGGGCTCAGAAGTTGTGATGCAAGGGCTCTAAATGCCCCAAGGCATGTGGAATCATCCCAGGTCAGGGATTGAACCCACGTTGCCTGCATTAGCAGGCAGATTCTTATCCACTGCATCACCAAGGAAGTCCAAATTGTGGCTTTTATTATTACATTTAATAAAACTAAAGACCACTTTTTCTTTAAATAGTGTTCCCTGCTCTTTAAGATTTCAAAAGGCTTTGCAATGTATACTTAACTTTCACCATAAATATGTGATGGCTCAATCACAAAACTGATCTAAACTCCCTAAGCCTATTAATGAACTGAGAACATTTATTCCTGTCCCTAAGTTTGGGTCTTTGCTATTGTTCAGACACAAAGCTCTGACCTTCCAGCATATACATGGAAATAAATGTAAGCTCTGTCTCCTCTTTCACTGGGCACATTCAAGCATTAGTCTGAAAAGTTCTGTGATGATAAGAGTGGGGCTTTGAGGGTGCTGGGAATTTCTTCCGATATGGTCCATTTACAAAATCCAGAGCCATACAGCCCCAAAATTACTTCACAACAAATCTTCTTCCTCAGTCAATACAAATTTCAGCATTATGCAGAGAAAAATGCCAACAGAGTAAAAATCCCGGGTAATCTCATTCAATAATATTTTGTTAGCCAATTTAATTTGCTTTCCTCCCTTATGAATAAGCCTAATGACATAAGTATAATGCAGAATGAAAAATTACAATAGTACTTTTAGTGTCATGGCAAACAGCCGATTCCTCCAAATTAGGTTTGCCAGATAAAATACAGGATGCCCAGTTAAATGTGAATTTATGATAAACAACAAATGCATTTTTTTAGTATAAGTATGTTCTAAGTAAGCCTTGGCCTCTGGAGGTGGACTTAGAAAAATCATCAAGGGTATCCTTTCAAATATACATTTGGGACATACAGATTTAACCGTGTGCCCTATATTTTTATTTGTTAAATCAAGCAGTCTTATTGCAACTGAACTGAATCATACTAATCTTTATAGTTACTTATCAACTTATGCTCAGTTGCTTAGTCTTGTCTGAGTCTTTGCAACCCTTTGGACTATAGCTCGCCAGGCTCCTCTGTCCATGGGATTCTCCAGGCAAGAATTCTGGAGTGAGTTGCCATTTCCTCCTCCAGGGGGATCTTTCTGACTCAGGAATTGAACCTGGGTCTCCTACATCTCTTGCATTGTAGCCAAATTCTTTACTATTGAGCCACTGGAGAAGCTCATAACTCCTTGATCACCCTTCAAAAAATCACATTCTGAGACCTCTTCAGACATTTTCCAGTACTTGATTATTTTAGAGAGATGATAAAAATTATAGATTGGAAATTTATTAATGCAATCACTTTTGTAACTTGATTTTATATAATTACCATTTGTATTAATGATAACTTCATAAAAGGAAAGTATAAAAATACAGCTTAAGCATGCAAAGATAATCAAGAAGTAAATAGGCCAGTGTAGGCTTCTGGGAACCAGAGAGAGAGATGCTTTACCCTTATGATTGGAACCAGTTGGATTTTTTTGTTTTTAATTAAGGTCCTTGACCATTTAGACATGAAGAAACTTTCCATTTCAAATCCTGGACTGTTTTCATCAATGATGTCAAGGCAGAGAACTGAATATTTTAGACCTGAAATGAAATCAATATCATGTCATCATAGATTGAAAGGTCAAACTTCACCCATGTTGATTTTGGACATGATCAGATTCATTCCATCAAGGTTTTAAGGCTTCTGTTCTGCCTTCTGTTGGATGATAAAGAGATGAGATGAAAAGGGGAAGTTGCTCAGCTGTGTCCGACTCTCTGCAACCCCAAAGACTATATAGTCCATGGAATTCTCCAAGCCAGAATACTGGAGTGGGTAGCCTATCCCTTCTCCAGGGGATCTTACCAATTCAGGGATCAAACCCAGGTCTCCCACATTACAGGCAGAGTCTTTACCAGCTGAGCCAGCAGGGAAGCTCAAGAATACAGGAGTGGGTAGCCTATCCCTTCTCCAGGGGATCTTCCCAACCCAGGAATCAAAGTGGGGTCTCCTGCATTGCAGGCAGATTCTTTACCAGCTGAGCTACCTGGGAAGCCTGATAAAAGATGAATTCTGAGAAATTCATTCCAAACCCCAGTGAACAGTCACAATGTAGTTTTAAGGGCAGTTCCAACAGAGAATTTTATAGAATCTCCCTCTTGCAGGGAGGCCTCCTTGTGCATCTGAATTGTTCAGTGCGTAAGAGGAGACTTACTCAGATGCAGCAGTGAGCCTCATGTGTGACCTTTGTTTGCTGAGGTTCCTCAAGCCTCAGGTAGGCAATCATCTTCATGACCTCTGGCCTCTGAACTCTTTACCGGAGGATTCCAAGTCCTGCATTTCCTGTACAGTCCCTAGTGGATTTTGATCCCAAATGAGTAAGACCCGATCCTTGACCTCAAAATTGCTGTGGGGTCAGCAGAGCTACTGTCTTAGTCATCAACACTTCTCTATCCATGACTGGTGTGATCTTTACCCATCTCCTTGACACTTAACCTGGGAAAGGACCTCCTAGCTAGCCCCACTTGATCTATCTCAGGAGGGGGACATCTTTGTGGACCCCTCCCCAGTCGAACCACTTTTTCTTTCCCCACAAAACAAATAAAAACAGACACACAGATCATTGAAACAAAACAGACATCCCAGAAATCAACCCACACACATACTGACAATTAATTTACAACAAAGGAACCAAGAACACACAATAGGAAAATGACCCAGAAATCAACCCACACACATATTGACAATTAATTTACAACAAAGAAACCAAGAACATACAATAGGGAAATGACATTCTCATTAATAAATGGTGTGGGGAACACTAGACAGTCACATGAAAAAAAAAAAAATGAAACTGGACCACCATGTTAGAAACTACCAATAGATGTCATCAATTATTTATGCTGTGCCACACAGGAGCATATATATTTTTGCCCTGACACTGTTTACAAAGTGAAGGAACATCCCTAGAGAAATGTCTAAGTTCCAATCCACTATGATTAATATTGCACACAGTACAGAGACTGTCTCTGATACTCTAATATGAGGAAGTCAAAACAGTCTCTGAAGAAAACCTTTCTAGAGGTTTCTTGAAGCTGCAGGGGTTGCTACAAAGACAAGAAAATCAATCCTGAACTCAATCTTTTAATTTCTTTTCATGATTACTTTTCTCAAAAGGAGGAAGCAATTAAAACTAATGCCTGTATTAGTTCCCTTTCCTCAAAATGAACATTGATCAGATTCTATGTGAAAGGTCTGTAACATCTCTTCTGTAATTATTTTAAAATATATTAACAGGGATCTGTGTGTTGTAGAACAAAGAGTTCTGTTTCTGCAGGACAAGAGTTCTGAGTTCTGGCACCAGCTTCACCATTTACAACTATGTGACTTGTTGAAATCATTTCTTCTAGCTGATTCTTTGTCTCCTTTGCAAAATGGACCCATTACTACCTCGCAGAATTGATGGATTACTAAGATCATGCATGCTTAAGGCAAAACTTAATATACTTATACTTAATATACTTATATACCTAATACTAATATATACTTAATACTAGTATATACTTAATACTGCTGCTGCTGCTGCTAAGTCGCTTCAGTCGTGTCCTACTCTGTGCGACCCCATAGACGGCAGCCCAGCAGGCTCCCTCATCCCTGGGATTCTCCAGGCAAGAACACTGGAGTGGGTTGCCATTTCCTTCTCCAATGCATGAAAGTGAAAAGTGAAAGTGAAGTCGCTCAGTCATGTCCGACTCTTAGCGACCCCATGGACTGCAGCCTACCAGGCTCCTCTGTCCATGGGATTTTCCAGGCAAGAGTACTGGAGTGGGGTGCCATTGCCTTCTCCCATACTTAATACTAGTATATACTTATACTAATATACTTATATACTTAATATACTTACAATAAACTGTTATAATTCCTATTCAAGTTTTTACAAAATATAATTGACACAAGCCACAAAGATATCAGAATCACTGAGACTCAACACGAATATGTTATAATGCTTATTGTCTTTATGATATGAAATAAACAGAGTATTCAATGGGATAAGTAGCTTACACTATAAGCAAGGTTATTTCTTTCATTTTTAGATGACAGCCAAAAAAGAGAAATAGAAACATCTTAGACTCACTACTCGGAGAAGGCAGTGGCACCCCACTCCAGTACTCTTGCCTGGAAAATCCCATGGACGGAGGAGCCTGGTGGGCTGCAGTCCATGGGGTCGCTAAGAGTCGGACACGGCTGAGCGACTTCACTTTCACTTTTCACTTTCCTGCACTGGAGAAGGAAATGGCAACCCACTCCAGTGTTCTTGCCTGGAGAATCCCAGGGACGGGGGAGCCTGGTGGGCTGCCGTCTTATGGGGTTGCACAGAGTCGGACACGGCTGAAGCGACTTAGCAGACTTAGCAGCAGACTCACTACTTAACACTAAACTTATTAAATAATCATACTTCCAAATGATCAAAAATGATCAGAAATTGAGATATGATATACATAATTTTGCCTTCCTTTTAAAAGCAGTTTAATTTGCTATGAGGAATGTCAATCCAGTTTCACTATTTGTCATAAGTATTCTCTAGTTCACTTTTTTCCTCAACAATTTCTCTGATGTCTCAACAAACTGTTTTATAGGAAATGTTCAATGTGGCAAATATTAATTTAGCCCTTGTCAAAAGTTGTTATCCATGAACTCTGACATTTTTTTGGAACTTCTAAATTTCAGTTCAGATGGAAATTTAAAAATTCTATTGCCATAGTATAAATTTACCTTCAATAACCCAAGTATTGAGTGAATTGAGGCTATCCAATAAGGCATGTGTTGTGCATAGGGAATAAATAATACTTAAGCAGACAAATAACGATATCAGGCTTCATTTTTATTAGCCACAACAGTGTCATGAATTTCACAACACTATAAAACTTGGTTCTTCTTCCAGCTCTGATTGGGCTAAACAACATGCTCACCTTTTATTTCAGATCATGAAACTGACAACATTTATATCCAGACCGATGCCAGAGGATATAAAATTTTCCTTAAGGGGGAGAAAAAGCCATCTGCTACCCTGTTAGAAGGGCTGGGCCAGCTGCATGTTCATAATTGTCATCTGTAATTGCTATATGGAAGGGAAATGAGAAATTACCTTTTTGAGAGAGGCATGAAGCATCAACAATCTTTTGTTGGCTCAGAGAGCTATTACTTCAGAGTTTTGTTTTGTTTTTAACTTCCCAGGGTTACCTAGAACAAAAAGGAAAATATAATCAAGGATGAAAAGATATCTTTATGAAAATAAGTCCAAGTTTCTTCTGACAAACATTTCTTTGCCCTCTTCTTTCTCTATATAGCTAAGATAAATGCTGCTCATTCCACATTCAACAAATATTTATTGATCAACTAGTAAGCTTCTTTCATTCTTCAAGGCACAGGAAAAAGTAGATGAGGCTCACTCTCTACAATCAAGGAGCACAGTGTCTTTGGGAAAGAAAAATGTGTAACCAAACAATCAGAAAACAATAGGATCCTATAGAAAAGGCTTTCTGAATGCTATTGGAACACAGATGCCTAAGTGATTTATGTTGCTAGAGTTTCAATAAGGATTTCAGAGGAAGCAACATTTAGTCTAAGTCTTGAAAGTTAAATAAAAGACAGGAAGATGGTATTCTAGAAAAAAGAAACTGATAGGTAAAAATACAGACTATGAGAAAGCACAATACCCTTAAGTAATAACAAGTAATACAGCTGACCCTTGAACAACACAGGCCTGAACTGTGCGGGTTCATATAGATGCTGATTTCTTTTCCATAGTAAATACTACAGTACTACAAAATCCACAGTTAATTGAATCTGAGGATATGGATCCATGGGTAGGGAGGAACTGGATACGTACAGAGGGCCGACTGTAACTTACTTACTGATTTTTGACTGCAGAGAAGGTGGACTCCTCTAACGTCCGCCTTGTTCAAGGGTCAAATGTAATTACATTTGTCTGGATGGTAGTTTTCATGGAAGAGATTATTGACTTTCACCTGTCTCTGAAGAGACCAGCAAAATAACCTGTTTGATCAAACAAAGACAAGTTTATTGTTTACTGCAGGAACAGGGGCCACTTAAGACTTTGACAGAATTCAAAATATTTTGTAAAGGGGGAGTCAAAGCAGCATCTGTAAGGTTTTAAGGTGTAGTTTAAGTAATGTATTTTATTTTTTTAAGCCTCTCCCTTTTATTTGACGTATCAGAAGCATGTACTCAGCTGTAGGGCATGTCTTTTAATAAGGGAGTCTGGTTGGTAATGAACAAAGTTTATAATGTAATAGTATAAGATGAATGGATAAGGTAAGGGATACTTTGAAGAAAGTCTTTGAAGAGTAAATAAACATTTGATGAGCCCAGCTGAGTGATGTATTATTTTGAGAACAGGCTATATACCTAATGATGATAAATCTACTGCTCCAATCAGTAAATTCAAAATGCTGAAGCTGAACTCCAATACTTTGACCACCTGATGTGAAGAACTGACTCATTGGAAAAGACCCTGATGCTGGGAAAGACTGAAGCCAGGAGGGGAAGGGAATGACAGAGGATGAGATGACAGGATGCCTCTGGGAGTTGGAGATGGACAGTAAAGCTTTGTGTGCTGCAGTCCATGGGGTCACAAAGAGTTAGACATGACTGAGGGACTGAACTGAACTGAGCTCATATCAGGTGGCCAAAGAATTGGAGCTTCAGCTTCAGCATCAGTCATTCCAATGATTATTCAGGACTGATTCCCTTTAGGATTGACTGGTTGGATCTCTTTGCAATCCAAGGGACTCTCAAGAGTCTTCTCCAACACCACAGTTCAAAAACATCAATTCTTTGGTGCTCAACTTTCTTTATGGTCCAACTCTCGCATCCATACATGACTACTGGAAAAACCATAGCTTTGATTAGACAGACTTTGTAAGTAAAGTAATGTCTCTGCTTTTTAGTATGCTGTCTAGGTTGGTTATAGCCTTTCTTCCAAGGAGCAAGTGTCTTTAATTTCATGGCTGCAGTCACTATCTGCAGTGATTCTGGAGCCCAAGAAAAAAATGTCTGTCACTGTTTCCATTGTTTCCCCATCTATTTTCCATGAAATGATGGGACTGGATGCCATTATCTTAGGTTTTTGAATGTTGACTTTTAAGTCAGCTTTTCACTCTCCTCTTTCACTTTCATGAAGAAGCTCTTTAGTTCCTCTTCGCTTTCTGCCATAAGGGTGGTGTCATCTGCATATCTGAGGTTATTGATATTTCTCCCAGCAATCTTGATTCCAGCTTGTGCTTCATCCAGCCCAGCATTTCACATGATATGCTCTGCATATAAGTTAAATAAGCAGAGTGACAATATACAGCCTTGACATACTCGTTTCCCAATTTGGAACCAGTCCGTTGTTCTATGTTAGGTTCTAAGTGTTGCTTCTTGACCTGCATACAGATTTCTCAGGAGGCAGGTAAGGTGATCTGGTATCCCCATCTCTTGAAGAATTTTCCACAGTTTGTTGTGATCCACACAGTCAAAGGCTTTGATGTAGTCAATAAAGCAGAAGTAGATGTTTTTCTGGAACTTTCTTGCTTTTTCTATGATCCAATAGATGTTGGCAACTTGATCTCTGGTTCCTCTGCCTTTTCTAAATTCAGCTTGAACATCTGGAAGTTCTCAGTTCACATACTATTGAAGCCTCACTTGGAGAATGTTGTTATCATGTGAAATGGGTGCAATTGTGAGGTGGTTTGAACATTCTTTGGTATTGCCTTTCTTTGAGACTGGAATGAACACTGACCTTTTCCAGTCCTGTGGCCACCACTGAGTTTTCCAAATTCTCTGGCATATTGAGTGCAGAATTTTAACAGCATCATCTTTGAGGATTTGAAATATCTCAGCTGGAATTCCATCAATAAATAGATGGAGTTTGAAATATAACTTGGGGCTGAATTGTGACAATCCTTACATGCCATCTTAAAGAATTTTAAATGGGCAAGGAAAATAGAGGGAGTAGTCTAGACCCCATGTAAAAATGGTTTGAAAAACAGAAATATTCAATTCTTATAGTAATCTTGTAAGAGATATTAACTCCATATTACAAATGATAATGAGATGTAGATTACTTATACCTAAAAAGTAATCCTTGTCCAATGTCTTCTAAGGAATTAAGGAAACCAGATTTCAAATCCAGTTATACCTGATACCACAATCATTTTGTTCTTTCCTTTACCCAATTCTGTTTGTAGTAGACTATAAGGCAGGGATGAGAAATGAAAAGATTTATCTAGAGAGCCTAATTAAAGTGTGGATGTGTGGTCTACCTGATTGCTTATTAGAAATGCAAACTGTTCAGGTTCACCGCTGAATCAAAATCTGCTACTGGGTGACCACTATGCACTTGGGCATTTGAAACCACTTTTTGAAGACTCTGCAGAGTCTTAAGTTGCCATCACCATGACAGTAACTTACGTTGCATAATGGAATTTTCTGTAGCCCTCTAGCTTCTAGTCATGTCTTTTTATTCCCCCTTATATTCCTCAAATGTGATAAGAAACAAAAGAAACAGAAATCCTGTTAGCATAATATCTTATAATGGAGAAGGCAATGGCACCCCACTCCAGTACTCTTGCCTGGAAAATACCATGGATGGAGGAGCCTGGTAGGCTGCAGTCCATGGGGTCGCTAAGAGTCAGACACGACTGAGCGACTTCACTTTCACTTTTCACTTTCATGCATTGGAGAAGGAAATGGCAACCCACTCCAGTGCTCTTGCCTGGAGAATCCCAGGGATGGGGGAGCCTGGTGGGCTGCCATCTATGGGGTTGCACAGAGTCGGACACAACTGAAGTGACTTAGCAGTAATATCCTATAAAAACCACTATGGAAGTGCAGCCAACAGAGCAAGAGAAATACTGTTCTATTGCACATGTTCCATAAGACTAAAAAACATGAACTTATTCCTGGTTGGACAGTAAGGACCTGGAGCTCCTCTCCAGGACAGAACTGACAGTGGATTAAGTGATGAGGGAAGGGACAGAAGGGTAGAAAAGGCCAAAGATGAGAGGAAGAGGCGAAAGGGGAAAAACGAAGATGGAGAATTCAGATTACTAGCTACCCAAAAAACGACATTACCATGGATTTTTTTTTTCTTTTGGAAAACAAATGTTTTATCATCTGAACCCATGCATGCTGGCAATCATAAGGTCATATCATTTCCTTTCTGATAACCATCTGAATCTGCACTGTAAGAAAATCTCTTGCCACTTTCTTCATTTACTCACTCATCAATATTGATTTTTTAATGCCCAATAATTTGTCAGACACTGTTCTAGGCAAGGAGATACTTTAATTAACAAGATAAGTGTCTAGCTTCTTGGTGTTTATGTTCTAGTGCAAAGGAGAAACAGACGTTAAAGAGAAAAAGAAAAGGTCAGCCATTTAAAGAAGTTCTCTAAGTTTAATTATAAAAGATATCTAGACTATGAGGACAAATGACATTTGAAGTCAGTACTTTGGTGGGTAAGAAGGGAAAAGCCTGGAAAGCTGCACATCTGACGGAATGCTGTAGCACTGTGCCTTCCATCAAGGCAGTGCACAGTAGTGGAGTGGTCGTCTTGGCGCTAATGGCAGGTGAGAAAGCAGTGTTCCCTGCACTATTCAAGCATTTTGTAATGTTTCTCAGTTTCTTACTACAGGTTTTCTATGGGGCTCTGCATACAAGGGAGAGAGAGACACTTTTGCTCTGAATTCCCCTGCTTTCAGATCCCATTGTCCAAATCCCTCTTATAGATTTTCTTTCTCAGTGTGAACCATACAAGAAAGTATGCCATTGTTAAGGAGGTAGAGATTTCTGCATCCACTACTCTTGAGTTCTTGTGGATGGACTAATAACAAATTGACATAAGACAGATTAACAGAACAATAAGAAACAAATTTCAATTTATGCATGTGGAGGTCTCATAGAAATGGGACCTAAAAAGTGGTCAAAACAGAGGTTTTTCACCCTGCTTTCTCTGGGAGTCTTATTAATGATAATTGACATTTGTATAGTGTGTGACAGTTCACAAAGCCTTTTCTTACACTGTATTGCATTGCTTTTATATCTTACAGCTAAGAAATTGGATATTCAAAGGCAATAGCACATTCCCAGTCTTTCTTTGCCCAAGAACTAAATGCCAAGTCTTCAAACTCCAGACCTCCTGTTTTATCCACTACTCCAATGCTAATATTCCATCATCGCTAGTCTCTGTCTCCCTTCACTTCTCCTTCTTAGGCCTCCCCATCTCCTCCCCTCTCTGTCTCTCCTCCTAATGGCTTGGATATTTTTAAGGCTGAAGGAAGATAAATATAAAGTAGCCATTTCTAAACAACCATTACATTAGTGTACCTTCCATTTTAATTGTCTTCTTTATGACAACAAAACGCTTATTTTTCCTCCATCACCAATTTTTATAAATATAACAATCTTAGTAACTCTCATCACAAATTATAGATACTGTTGTGAGTCCTACTGACACTAAATAAAACTGATTAACTGTGACTTCAGGTTTCAAAATAAACTAGGTTTTATTCTTTTACTTTTTATTATTGTCATGTACCAGCATCATTTATAAGTCATAATCAAGAGCTAATTTTGGCACTGAAAGAAAAATATCCACACACATCTCCCTGAGCACTTTGAAATATATTGTCAATGATAACAACAACAACAAAAAAAAGTCATTCAAGAAAAAATGTTTGCCTTCTTAGGAAACTTTTCTTTGATATATGATAGGTATTGACTATTTGAGGCAAACTTCTCACTGAAATAGATACAATAAAGTAATCCATAGAACTAATTTTGGCAATGATGAAAAAAATAAAATATTAACAATTATCTACATATAAATTTTAAAGAAAACCCCTGTGGGATTGTCATTATCACTCATCTTTTTAGTACAAATATGCTACTGAAAAGAGAAAACACTTGACTTCCTAGAGAAAGCTGTTTTAGTTAATACAGAATCTCAAAACTCTTATTTTCTTTTATGGTCTCTACCATATTCTGTCTTGTGTTTATGATTTCTTGTCATAGTTCTCCAGTTTTATTGTAAGTTTTATTAGGCCAGGGACATTGTTCTAGACCAGTGCTTCTCAAATCATTTGTGAAGAAAAATCATTTATATGTATATACAAAGACCAGTATTTTTGTGAAATATAATAAAAATGAGTTACCAGAAATTTAAAAACAGGGATATATAAAGCATGAGTCCCAATTTTGTTATTATATACAGTAAACAAAAAAACACTTTTTCAAAATGCTTCAAAAGTTTCTGATTGCTTACTTTCATTTTCTGTGCCTAACCCATTGCTGACCGGTAACCAACAATTCACTGCCTAGCTCTGGTTTAGGGACTGTACCTTGATTGCTCCTCAGAATGAGGCCCCAGCATCTGCATTTTCAGCCTCACCTATGAGCTTGGTAGAAATACAATCACAGGCTTTATTTCATATCTGTTGAATTGGAACTTGTACATAGAGGTTTGAGAAACTCTCCTGGATCACTAAGACTCCCTTGCATTATTGAACTCCAAGTTTTCCAGAAAGCAAGTATTCAATCTAAAATCTATTAAAACTGTCTGAGAGTGGAGACTCCCCAGAGAGACTCAGTATGTGACTCTTAGTGCATCTGCCAGGGGATTTTCATTTTATTAGGATCCTGTAACCTTGTTGATTAACTACTGAACAGTTTTATAGGTCCACTCCCACTACCAAAACCATGCATTTTTATAGAAATAGATGATTTCATACTTTTAAAGTAAAGTAGTATTATCATTTATATTCTTAATGTATGTGTATAGGAGTGTGTCTATGTGCATGTATGTTTATCAGTGTGAAGTACATAAAGAAGGAACATAATTCTAACAATGAACAGTTTGCTGTTTCTGTTTCATTAAGTCAAGAATAAAATTAATAGAGACAGATTTCAAAACTGCAGTACATATTACAGTGAAAGAGGATCAGCTTTGAAGTCCAAAATGCTGGGTCTTTGTCTATTCTGTACTCCTTTCTTTAGTCAAGATTCTCTCTTTGTAAAATGGAATTTTTTAATATTTTTTAAATTTATATTTATTTATTTTAATTAGAGGCTAATTACTTTACAATATTGTATTGGTTTTGCCATACATCAACATGAATCTGCCACGGGTGTAGAATTCTGGTTCTGTAGGATTATTGTAAGTTTCAAATAATTCATATTAGGCACCATTATGATGCCTCTTACAATGTCATTAGCCAATAAACTTCGTTCTTCTGGAAAGAAAGAAATTAGCTTAAAGTTTTTATTCATTTTTTAATAAGGCTGCTCAAAGAACTGAAATGCATATACTCAAATTTATGACCATAAAGTGTATAAAACAACTTCAGTATGGAAAAAAAATTCAATTTGGTATAGAAACACATAGTTGTTTCTCGAATACTCATAAGTTTACAATGTCTGTTGCTATGTTATCACGAGGTGTAGATGCTCAACAATTTTCTCTCCGTGGTAAAACTCAATCCTCTGCCTAATATGAATGTGTCATGTGCCCATGGGATCTGTTGCAGTACCTCACTTGTAAAAGATGCCCTAGAAATGCTTCCAGAAGAAACTGTGAACTCCTTGCTGTCAGGGACCATGTTTTAATCTTCTATGGTCTTCTCATCAGTTTTACATGGCAGAGTGTCCACCCAGTGTGCAGCTGTGCTCTGTTGAGCCACAAGTGGTCTGTAAGTGTACAGAAATCTTGGCCCCCTAACCCACAGGACAGTCGGGCGGGCCCAGGAAGCTACAAAAGCCTCTTTCCGTTTATTCCAAAATCACAGTGTCCAGATACGAAAAAGTTGGGAATGTGGGTCTATCCTATCTTCTTTCCTAATTAGAATCATTGACACATGTTTTTCCCCTATACAGAAAACCCTTTTAAATGGGATCTGAATTTTACCCATCACTGTGTTACCTCCACTTCGAAGTGAAAGGTGCTCAGTCGTGTTTGACTCTTTTTGACCCCATGGACTATACAATCCATGGAATTCTCCAGGCCAGAATACTGGACTGGGTAGCATTTCCCTTCTCCAGGGGATCTTCCCAATACAGGGATCAAACCCAGGTCTCCTGCATTGCAGGCGGATTCCTTACCAGCTGAACCACAAGGGAAGCCCAAGAATACTAGAGTGGGTAGCCTATCGCTTCTCCAGTGGATCTTCACAACACAGGAATGGAAGCGGGATCTCCTGCACTGCAGGCAGACTCTTTACCAACTGAGGTCTCAGGGAAGCCCTTCCCTTCCTCCCAGACAAGTACAAAGCATCTTTCAATGAATTTGGGTAAATTCTCCTCAGTTACTTTTATTATAAACTTTAACCTTTTCTCTAGTTAAATGCCTTTTCTTCCACTACTTTTTCAGATACATCATACTACAACTTCAGTACACATGCTGTACTAAAATTATCACACATAGCAAAAAGTTAAAGTTTTCCTTGTTCAATTTAATCTTTAAGAGAGGAAGCCTCAGTTTGGAATTGTGTGATGTTAACATCTTCTCAGTCTCAAGATATTTTCCCTATTTAACAGCAGAAATATAGGACCTCAAGTGTTTTAGCAGGCAATAGTCTCTAACTAGAATTTGATAACTTTGTTTTATTTTCATTGTATTTGTTTTCTTTTTTTAAGCAAAATATTAGTTTTTTCATTTACAGTAAATCAAGCTACTTTTAATACATGCTCATTTAAGTAGTAAGATTGGAGAAGGCAATGGCACCCCACTCCAGTACTCTTACCTGGAAAATCCCATGGGCAGAAGAGCCTGGTGGGCTGCAATCCATGGGGTCGCTAAGAGTCAGACACGACTGAGCATCTTCACTTTAACTTTTCACTTTCATGCATTGGGGAAGGAAATGGCAACCCACTCTTGCCTTGCCTGGAGAATCCCAGGAATGGAGGAGCCTGGTGGGCTGCCGTTTATGGGGTCGCACAGAGTCAGACACGACTGAAGCAACTTAGCAGCAGCAGCAGCAGCAGCAGCAAGTAGTAAGATTAAAAATTTTAATTCATGCATATAGCACATTTGAGTGTATGGATATGGTAGATACATTTACTTTGTATGAAAATAAATGATTTTACAGAACACCAGTGTAGTAGAAAGGGTATTGACTTTCCAATCTGAAGACCTATCATTAGGCAACAGCTTTGTCAGTTACTCAGGCAAAGTCCTTAAACTTCCTTGCTGCTGCTGCTGCTAAGTCACTTCAGTCGTGTTCGACTCTGTGCGACCCCATAGACGGCAGCCCACCAGGCTCCCCTGTCCCTGGGATTTTCCAGGCAAGAGTACTGGAGTGGGGTGCCATTGCCTTCTCTATTAAACTTCCTTAGACAAAAGTTATCCTCTTCATATATAGAACAGAAATTATAGCTACTGCCTGAAATAGCATTTCTTGTGGATTAAATAAAAATTTCTGTGAAAGAACTTAGTAAACTAAAAAGAGTTATATGACTGTTACTATATTCTTTTTATGAACACATCATAATTGACATTTCATGTGATAATTAATATAATGCCATACAAATTAGAACTTTGGTCTACAATTTAGAACACTGTATATCATTCATATAATGTTTTACAATTTATACATGTTGCAAGATGCATGAGCTTATTAAATTTTAAGGATTTGGACACAACATCAAAAATAACAATGGTTTTAAAGATGTTGTTCAGTTCAGTTCAGTTCAGTCGCTCAGTCATGTCCAGCTCTTTCGCAGCACATCAGGCCGCCCTGTCCATCACCAACTCCTGGAGTTTACCCAAACTCATGTCCATCAAGTTGGCGACGCCATCCAACCATCTCATCCTCTGTCGTCCCCTTCTCCTCCTGCCCCCAATCCCTCCCAGCATCAGGGTCTTTTCCAATGAGTCAACTCTTTGCATGATGTGGTCAAAGTATTGGAGTTTCAGCTTCAGCATCAGTCCTTCCAATGAACACCCAGGACTGAACTCCTTTAGGATGGACTGGTTGGATCTCCTTGTAGTCCAAGGGACTCTCAAGAGTCTTCTCCAACAACCACAGTTCAAAAGCATCAAATCTTCGGCACTCAGCTTTATTCACAGTCCAACTCTCACATCCATTTATGACCACTGGAAAAACCATAGCCTTGACTAGATGGACCTTTGTTGGCAAAGTAATATCTCTGCTCTTTAATATGCTATCTAGGTTGGTCATAACTTTCCTTCCAAGGAGTAAGTGTCTCTTAATTTCATGACTGCAATCGCCATCTGCAGTGATTTAGGAGCCAAAAAAAATAAAGTCTGACACTGTTTCCACTGTTTCCCCATCTATTTCCCATGAAGTGATGGGATTGGATGCCATGATCTTAGTTTTCTGAATGTTGAGCTTTAAGCCAACTTTTTCACTCTCCTCTTTCACTTTCAACAAGAGGATTTTTAGTTCCTCTTCACTTTCTACCATAAGGGTGGTGTCATCTGCATATCTGAGTATACCCTTGCAAATCTTAATAACATCAGTATCAGGTTTATTTCAAGATTTCTTATATTTTAGAGTTATCTAAATACAACTAACAGACGATTGGAAACAAGCTATATAAATAAGTGAGGCTCCAAGAAACTGCAGGCAATTGAGTAATTCCTTCCAGTGGCTGGAGAAAAGCAGGCAGTACTCTGAAGAGAGGTGATTAGGGGAATGTGTTCAGGGGCAGGCTGACCTGCTTTGAGCCCCAGAAATGTAACTATGGTACCTTAAGAACAATGTTGAGAAGCAGGAAAAGAAGAGAATCTATGGGACTGTAACTGGTGGGGAGCCAGGCTGTGTGCTCCCAAGCAGCCTGCCAAAGTACACAGTCTACTGTAAACTGAGGCTTCACGGAGCTTGGAGGACACTGGTCTCTTAATGGTTCCAGTTCACATAGTTTAAATAGCAAGTAGGAAAAGTGGGGAGAGTTGGACTTTCTGGGAACCCTACAAGAGAAAGCCATCTAGATTCCCACAGGCTTGATTTCACAGTGGGCGCCTGATGGATTTGTGGCACCTGGGCACCAGAAAGGAGTATATATTTGAATTTCACAGCAAACACTCTCTGTTAAATGGCATATAGAATGTCAGATAGGGCTCTAAACAAACAAAAATCATAGAAATAAATACTATTTTTCACCTTTGCAAATCAATAGTGACAAAGTTCCCTGACCTTCCTGACATTTGTGTAAAAGTTTTAGAACTTACAAATCCAAGCATGTGTCAATACATTATGCTACTAAATAGTCTATATTTTAAGCTTGAATGATTTCAGCCATGAATATTATTGTACTATCAATTAGACTAGCAGTATCAAAAGACATTCCTCATGCTTCAAGTTTATTGGCCAAGGGAGTACTTCTCAAAATGTGGTTCAGGAATCCCAGAAAGTCCTCAAGACCCATTCAGGGGATCTGTAATGACAAAACTATTTTAATAACTCTAAAATGCTATGTTCCTTTCTCTCTCATTCTCTCACGAGTGATCAGTACTGTTTTGCAGAATCAACGTGAAGTGTGATGACATAACAAATTAAATGCAAAAGCAGATAGGAGAATTCAACTATCTTCTATTAAGCCATCAGAAAGATTTGCACAAACATTAACTTTCCAGGTTAATTTTTTAATGAAAAATACAGTCACTTTTCATTTGAAAAATGTTATTTATGCTGTCAGTTTACATCTACTCAAAACATAATGGGTTTATTATTATTTTCAAATGAAAATTTTCTCAATTTAAATTTTTAACATGGACTCCAGAAATAGATATGTAACACACAAACCATAGATGTTTAACACACATAGCACACACTTGGGGATCATCATAAAGGGGTCCTGAGGTCAAATGGTTAAGATCTACTGGAATAAGCTCCTGAGCTATCCATTCCTACATGACTAATTTTATCTATGGTTTGGATTTTTGAGTACTGGCTTAAGGAAAGGCAATTCTATTTGTGATTTCAATTAGGAGGCAGCTGAGTTAACATTTGTGAATGTAAGCATAATTGCAGAACACCCAAAGAAAAGTCTTTTTCTACCAGTTTCTGATTCGCTCTGCCCATCCTGAGCTCCAGGACTTCCACTGCAACATACCCTTTGGGACTTATCTGTTAGCTATCAAGCTATAGAAACACTTGAGAAGTTTTCAGATCTGGGACTTTAAAATAATAACCAAAGTTTTGATTAGAAATGGTTCAGCCAGTCGTATGGTATGAAAACTGGAAACAGCTTTCTCTACAATTGTAATAGGCCAAATTACACATATCAAAAATACAGATAATATGCAGTGGAGTTCTGCCAATGACTGGAATCCTTTCTCACTAGAAACTAGTGAATGCTTACAAGGGAGGATCATGCGATGGTGAACAGTTCAGGCCTTAGAGTCAAGCAGAGCCCGGTTTGACTATCATGTCCCATACTTGTCAACATCATGGCCTGGGGAATGTTAGTTAATTTTAATTATTTCTGTAAGGCTTTGTTTCCTCATCCATAGGGTGAGAAATATTTGTAATAAGAATTTCATTTCACAGAGTGATTTGGAAATTAATTGAGACACATTCATGTACATGATTTCTTTTAACCCTCACAGCAACTTGAGGATATAGATGCTCTCATTTTTTCATTTGACAGTCAGGGAAACTGATATTTAGAAAAGTCAAATAATTTTCCAGAGATGGTAATTATCAGTGGCAAAGCAGGGATTTGCTTTTGCCTGCCCTAACTATAGTCATATCACTGTGTTTTCTTAACCACAAAAATTAGAAAATTGCAAGCTTCTCTTTCCCTTGTCCACAGTCTTTAGCCCAATAGCTAGCTTTGTGTGAAATACACACGAGCCAGAGTTTTTTGTAAGACAGGGCAAGAACACTTGAGTGAAGTCAGTATAGGAGAGGAAGGGAAGAGGTACTTTACAATTGCCCAAAATATGGGAACCGACAGCCTTTCTTTGGTACACACATATTCTACACATTCCCTTTAATATGTTCTGGAATAAGTTTGAGTCTTTGTGACAGATTCAAGTAAATATTGGTTTGTATACTAAGTGATAAATGATCTTAAGAAAGAAAAAAATGACCTCCCCATAAAAAGTTCTCACTGAAACATTCTATCTGAAAGGGCTTGAAGCAGTGCAGGCTCACTCTTGATACACTGCCAGGTCAACAGGCTGAGGACCGGATACCCTAGAGCTGAAATTTTCTGGGCCTTACTATTGTAACGCTGATACAGAGTAGCTGTGAGTGTTTCCCAGGTCTTGCTATTTCAGAAGCAATTCTATTTGGAGGAACGTAGCTCCATTTATATTCCAGACAAGTTTTAAAAAAAAATTGATGCCTTTAAAAAAAAAAGTTTATGGTAAATTCAGAATAATAGACGAGGTGTTACACAGTTAACAGCTAATGAATCTATTTACATTTGGGGCTGTATACAGCCAGGGACCTTTTCCATTTCCATACTGGCAATCTAAAATTATAAATAAATTTTTTACATTCAATCTCTGTGGTTCCCGCTTTTCTCTTAGCTGGATAACAGGAATTGCTTACAACTCAAATCATCTATTTCCTGGAGGTGTCTTCCCCTGTCTCTCTCCCCCAGTATTTCAGTTATAAATGTGACAGCTGCATGAATTAGTGTTGAACCTGACTAGGTCATGCTTTAGACTTGAAGAAAGAACTCAGAAATTAATTGAGGCCATAACCCATGAGTCAGATTCTTCTTCAGCTCAGTAAACCATAATTTTGATTTTATTCTTCCACTGAGATAGAGATAAGAAATCACAGCTGTCCATGAAAAGTTGGTAGTTGATGTTCCCCTTGATATTACTGCCTAGATCGATATTAGGAGCTGCCTCTTTCTTACTTGGGTTACTTCTGCTATTTAAATTACACTGAAGTTAATCATGGGTCACAAGAGGCCAACTGCAATAAGCTGCAACTTCAGTTTTCCATCTTGCATTCAGAGGACAGCATAGTTCAGGGCTGTGGAAATGATAGGCTTATGCTCTGTATTTCTTCAACACCGTTCAACCATCAGTGGAAAACGACCCTCTATTTCTCTTTGATTTCACCTTTTAGAGGAAAGAGAAATGAGACATCATGGTTTTCCTAAGATTAGATTTTAGCTTATGACTTCACACTTCCTAGTTCATTTGCACAAAATTTCTCCAGAGGAGAAATAATTATCAAGATGTGTTATTTATTTGAAGTCAAATGTTCCCTGAGAACAAAACAACAACAAAAGGTGCACAATGTTGTAAGTAGAATTCACTCATGTGAAGCCTTTTGGTACCCAGGCTATTTGACACAATGAAAAAGCCTGATCCTGTCGGATTCCTTTGAATAATCACTTCCACTGCATACTAAATGCCACATAAAAACGAGAGTGTCAGCATGCTCATTCCCACCTTTCATGTCCCAGTCCATTCTTCTGACATTGTCTTACCCTTGACATCGCATAGTTTCTAACCCTCCTATTTTCATTCACACCTCACTTTTCGGAATTGACCCTCAACACCATCTTCCCAGGTTCAAGCTTGCTACCCCCATGAAGATGTTTTTAATTTTTATTCTTCCTCTAGCAATGCTTGTCATCTTGAATAAATCTTAATAAATATGTGTCCTCCTTTCAACATTCCATTTTTTCAAAATTAATTTTATTGTAGCCAAAACAGTAGAATTAACAATACATAATAAACTATAATACATACACACACTTCAAGTTATAAGAAATAAAATTTATTTTGGCAGATAGTGTTAAACAAAACTGAACTTACATGTATTAGTAACATAGCTCAACATTGTTAATTTGGTATGTGTGACACATTTTCTTGTTTTCCTGTATTTTACTAAATCACCGTAACCTAAACTCCCTTATAAGACACATGCTGAAATTTAACTTTACTTCTTAGAAGAAGGAAAGAGAAAGAAAAGGAAATAAATACCAAACATAAACTTATATCAAATAAGTGTCTTCTGAGCTAAAATTCCTTTCGGGTCCCCAAATAGTCAAAAAAAAATCAAAGGTTTAGTTTACAAATTCAGAGGTATCAGGGTAACTGCTGTCTGGTTTTGTTACTGAAATTTTAACTCTACCATCACCATTAGTATTTATTTCTAATCCACATTTTGTCAGGCACTGTTTTCTGACAAACAAACGTAGAGCCAATTGGGAAATTTTCCCGACTTCTTTCACCTCCTATCAGATCTTGGAAACTCACAGCAGCAACTTTGGTTCTTATTCTAAGCCTCATTATTCTGCTAAGAGCCATGGTTCTTTTCACTTCAAGCAAAGGCAATTCTTTCTCAGGACTGACAGCTAACAGTTGGTAGAGCCCACACTCTCAAAAATCAAGCTCTATCACCTCTTATTAATAGAAAAGATTTTAGAAAAGTACAAACATGGATTCAAATTTCAGACCTGATCTTTATTATATGATATGGGAACCATTTCTTCTTCTATAAAAACATTTTCATGTGCCTATCAAAATGCCTGACATTTACTATGTGACAAAAATAAAATACTCTCAGTGACTAAAGGAAGGCCCAAGCACACTATCATAATGCTTTCAATGTCTTCTGCATCTAGATTTTTTAGGCCAGTACATCATCCTTCTATAGGAATAGAAAAAGTACTTCATTTTACAGACAAGTGAGCACTTTCTACCACAATAAAGCCCAGAATTCAAGTGTATTAGAGTTTTCATCAGAATATTCTAAATGGACCAACGTAAATGGGAGTGTTTGTCCCTTTCATCAACAGATCCCTCACTTATCTTGCATTTTTATTAAATTAGAGAAGCACCACTTTTATCTTCTCTACAGCCAGGATGGAAAGTTTAGTAATCCCATCAAAATTACTCCAGGACGTGTTTCCCGCACTTCCAACTCATTCTTCATGGGTTTAACTGATCCAAGATCAAAGGCTCAATACAAATTATCATTTTTTTCAATGCTAAGTAATCCAAGGAAGGTTTTTTCCTAAACACATGATAAATCTGATCGTAATGCTGTCTCCCTGGAATCAATCTGACAGTAACCAAAAACAGACCGAGAGGGAACTAGATTGCACAAGGGAAAGAAACATGAGCAAACCTTCATACGTCTTGGTTTCTATCTTCCCTTTTGGAAAGCTGCCACGAAGCAAGATGAATGAGTCAGAGTCTTAATAATCTAGCTCACATTTCCATCTATAATGACTTGACTATATCTGACAATCTCTTTTATTAGGAAAGAGAAGCTATTTGTGTAAGATGCCTTATTTTTTTCTCCAAGTCATTAAATATAAATAGAACAACGACAGCAAATGCTTCTGGAATTAGGTTTTCATGTGTGTTTGGGTTAAATAAACAATTCACTGCAGAAAGCGTGTCATCCCCTTTCCTTTATTATCTTTAATATTTTGCACCTAAATTCCATAGCTATCCATAGAGGAGGTCATGTTACAAAGAAAAAATTTTTTTTCTTCCAGTTTTATTGAGATATAATTTATATCCAGAACTGTATAAAGTGTATGGCGTAATGATTTGATTCACATGAATCATGAGGTAATTACCACAATAAGTTTAGTGAACATCCACCATGTCAGATAGATAAAAAATTAAAGAAATATTCAGTGTTCTTGCTGTATGGAGAAGAGGAATACAACACAAAGTAACAAACTGGGTCCTGGTGGGAACTGGTGCTCCTCAAAGTCCTTCAGAGTATCTAACACAGATCCTTATGGTGAGTAGCTGCTCAATAAATATATGTAAGTGGCATTAGAAAATGATCTGGCCCCCAGTACTGTATGCCCACATTGAGAATTTTTATTTAGAAAACTCTGGAACTTTTTAACATTACTTTGACACCTTTTAAGAGGAAACAGAAGAGCCAGTTTTGTATTTATATTAGCAGGGGCACTTGACCTCACTCAAACAACATTTAAAAAAAGGAATTCAGTTTTTACACTGTGTTCAGATTTAAAAGCCTGCTACACATAGATTCTTCCGATTTTCATATTCAAATAACATTTTGGGGAGAAAAAAGCAACTCTAAGTAAATGTAAAACAAAGAATACTCCTTATGTAACACAATTTTTCTATAAAAATTACAGGACTTTAAGGCTGGAATTTTAATTAGGCTAAATAACATGAAATAGCTTAAAATAATGGAGATCAAGGAAAGATGTAAAAAGCATTATAAAGACATAAGAACTTTTCCATCAAGGTATTTGAAATCTTAGTAAGAAAATAAGATGTGACAAACACATATCCCAGAGATAAAATGTAAACTGCACATCCTAGACAATTTCACCTATTTCTGGTGACATCAATAAGGCTACATGGGCCCTCCCTAAAGTTTATTTACACATATAATAGAAAAACCTGCTAAGAAGTGAAAATGATTCATCACTTTAAGATTGCCAACCATGGAACTTCTGTATAAACATGGAGGATTAAGCACATTAATTGCAATTAAGCACATTCATAAGTGCATTCATTGGGATCCCTCCCACTAATGTAAAAGTAATAGGATTTTGTTTAAAGATATGAACCCCAAAATTTAGGGAAAACAGAAGGCAAACCTACAATAATAAAATTATGGAAGATGAAAACAGATCTGAAAAAAACAAAACCCTGAATCCTAAAATAACAATGAGGAATGCTACAATATAACCTAACTTACAATTCAAAACATCCCCCAAATTTTAGGAACTGTGGGCAAAGCAAAGTGGAGAGAAAATTACTAAAATGAGAGGATTTTTGAAAATCTGCTTGGAGAAGTTAGAGCCACAAATTCTTTCTCCACTCTGATCAGCCATATGACTATACCACCATCATGTTCATGAACACCTAGAGGGATTTTTCTTTCCTTCTCTTCTTTCTTTCTTTTCTCCTAAGGAGTTAGAAAATAGGATCTCTGAATTACAGACAATAACAGAGAAAATGACCAAATGGATGTAAAGTGGATTTTGAGCTTCCTGGCCTCTTACCCCAAATTGGCTGCAGATGTTGGCAACAAGATCTTTACCTTCCAAGCATAAACTGGAAACGACCTAAGACAAAATAACAGAGAATTCCTCTCAAGTGGTGCTAGAGTTAAAAGAACCCACTTGCCAGTGCAGGAGACATGAGAGACATAGATTGATCCCTGGGTCCAGAAGACCTCCTGGAGGAGAGCACAGCAACTCACTCAGGTATTCTTGCCTGGAGAATCCCATGGTCAGAGAAGCCTAGCAGGCTGCAGTTCATAGGGTCAAAAAGAGTTAGACATAACTGAAGCAACTTAGCATACACCTCTGTATTACATCTCAGGTTAACAACAAGCACCAAAAAAACAGTCAATAGCAGCCTACCTCTTGGGGAGGGCCAAGAGTATGGAGACAGACCCAGGAAAACCTAAAACAGGATAAAACAAAAAAGTTGAGAAACAGCAAATCCATAATAAGATAATCATAGAGAAATTCAGGCTACACACAAGAGAGACCACTGTAACAGTACAACCCAAACAATTAAATCTTATCTGAACTAAATATCCCACAGGAATGGCCACTGCCCATTATGAGAATTACTATCTCAGACTGCTCCTCTATATACCATGTCAACATTCAATGAGACATTATGAGACACACTAAAGCCAAGGAAAAGCAACCCACTGGCAAAAGCCAAATCAATCAACCAAGACTCAGTGATAAACTAGATTATGTACCTATCTACTTTTGTTGTTGTTCAGTCACCAAGTAATGATTGACAATTTGAAACTCCGTGGACTGCAGCATGCCAGGCTTCCTCGTCCCTCACCAACTCTCAGAGTTTACTCAAACTCATGTCCATTCAATCGGTGATGCCAGCCAACCATCTCATCCTCTGTCTTTCCTTTCTCCTTCTGCCTTCAATCTTTCCCTGCACCAGGGTCTTTTCAAATGAGTCAGTTCTTCACATCAGGTGGCCAAAGTATTGGAGTTTCAGCTTCAGCATCAGTCCTTGCAATGAATATTCAGGACTGATCTCCTTTAGGAGGGACTGGTTGGATCTCCTTGCAGTCCAAGGGACTCTGAAGAGTCTTCTCCAACACCACAGTTCAAAAGCATCAATTCTTTGGCACTCAGCTTTCTTTATAGTCTAACTCTCACATCCATACATGACTATTGGAAAAACCATAGCTTTGAATAGATGGACCTTGGTTGGCAAAGTAATGTCTCTGCTTTTTAATATGCTATATAGGTTGGTCATAACTTTCTTTCCAAGGAGTAAGTGTCTTTTAATTTTACAGCTTCAATCACCATCTGCAGTGATTTTTGAGCCCAAGAAAATAAAGTCTGTTACTATATCCACTGTTTCCCCATCTATTTGCCATGAAGTGATGGGACCGAATCTCATGATTTTGGTTTTCTGAATGTTGAGCTTTAAGCCAACTTTTTCACTCTCCACTTGCACTTTCATCAAGAGGCTCTTTAGTTCCTCTTCACTTTCTGCCATAAGAGTGGTGTCATCTGCATATCTGAGGTTATTCATATTTCTCCCAGCAATCTTGATCCCAGCTTGTGTTTCTTCCAGCCCAGCATTTCTCATGATGTACTCTACATATAAGTTAAATAAGCAGGGTGACAATACACAGCCTTGACGTACTCCTTTTCCTATTTGGAACCAGTCTGTTGTTCCATGTCCAGTTCTAACTGTTGCTTCCTGACCTACATATAGGTTTCTCAAGAGGCAGGTCAAGTGTTCTGGTACTCTCATCTCTTTCAGAATTTTCCAGAGTTTGTTGTGGTCCACACAGTCAAAGGCTTTGGAATAGTTGATAAAGCAGAAATAGATATTTTCTGGAACTCTCTTGCTTTTTTTTTACAATCCAATGGATGTTGGTAATTTTATCTCTGGCTCCTCTGTCTTTTCTAAATCCAGCCTGAGCATCTGGAAGTTCACGGTTCACATACTGTTGAAACCTTGTTTGGAGAATTTTGAGCATTACTTTTCTAGTTTGTGAGATGAGTGCAATTAGTTTGATCATTCTTTGGCATTGCCTTTCTTTGGGATTGGAATTAAAACTGACCTTTTCCAGTCCTGTGGCCGCTGCCGAGTTTTGCAAATGTGCTGGCATATTGAGTGCAGCATTCTCACAGCATCTTCTTCCAGGATTTGAAATAGCTCAACTGGAATTCCATCACCTCCATCAGCTTTGTTCATAGTGATGCTTCCTAAGGCCCACTTGACTTCACATTCCAGGATGTCTGGCTCTGGGTGAATGATCACACCATCATGATTATCTTGGTCGTGAAGATCTTTTTTGTACAGTTCTGTGTATTCTTGCCACCTCTTCTTAATATCTTCTGCTTCTGTTAGGTCCATACCATTTCTGTCCTTTATCAAGCCCATCTTTGCATGAAATGTTCCCTTGGTATCTCTAATTTTCTTGAAGAGATCTCTAGTCTTTCCCATTCTGTTGTTTTCCTCTATTTCTTTGCACTGATCGCTGAGGAAGGCTTTCTTATGTCTCCTTGCTATTTTCTGGCACTCTGCATTCAGATGCTTATATCTTTCCTTTTCTCCTTTGCTTTTTTGCTTCTCTTCTTTTCACAGCTATTTGTAAGGCCTCCCCAGACAGCCATTTTGCTTTTTTGCATTTCTTTTCCATGGGGATGGTCTTGATCCCTATCTCCTGTACAATGTCACAGGAGATGGGGATGACAGAGGATGAGATGGTTGGATGGCATCACCGATTCAATGGGCATGAGTTTGGGTAAACTCTGGGAGTTGGTGATGGACAGGGAGGCAGTCCATGAGATCACAAAGTGTTGGACACAACTGAGTGACTGAACTGAACTGAATCAGACTGACTAGAAAAAGTATACAACACAAATTCTATTTGCATTTGGTGATATTACATTTTTGTTTAATCTTACTTGAGTGATATTCTGTTCCATACAACCTCATATCCTTAATCAGAAAAGGGGTAGACACATAATACAACCAACTCTGGAAAGATATAAGCTCACAGGAATGTTAGACCTCATGTTTAATTGAAACAATTTAGGAAAAATATATATTCAGTTAACTTTATTTCCTTTAAAGCAGCATTCAGTCTTCACTGGGAAAATGCACACATATGACTATATTTCTAAATAAAATTAGTTTTAAGTTTTTAAAAACTTGTTTTCTAGCACACTTTTAATTATTCTTCCTTAAGATAATGCTCCTAAGGGATTTAATTCTCTTAATGTCACTGAGGATTTGTTTTCATTTTCACTGAAGGGTTGCACTCCTCTCATCATACTTTCTGGTTATAACTAAGACAGAAAAAGCCATTATCTTTATTTCATAAACTTTGCAGATAATTAATTTTATACAAAAATATATATTTCCTTTTTTGCTTAATTTAAATCAAATGTGTTCTTTTCAAGATTTTCTCATTGTAATTCTATCAACATTGAGAAATTTCTATGGCACCTGAAATAGAAGTTGATTCCCAAACTAATGTAACATAAAAAGAAAGAGGTAATAAGTTATGACCAACCTAGATAGCATATTAAAAAGCAGAGACATTACTTTGCCAACAAAGGTCCATCTAGTCAAGGCTATGGTTTTTCCAGTGGTCATGTTTGGATGTGAGAGTTGGACTGTGAAGAAAGCTGAGTGCTGAAGAATTGATGATTTTGAACTCTGGTGTTGGAGAAGACTCTTGCGAGTCCCGTGGACTGTAAGGAGATCCAATCAGTCCATTCTAAAGGAGATCAGTCCTGGGTGTTTATTGGAAGGACTGTTGCTAAAGCTGAAACTCCAATACTTTGGCCATCTCATGCAAAGAGTTGACTCATTGGAAAAGACTGATGCTGGGAAGGATTGGGGGCAGGAGGAGAAGGGGACGACAGAAGATGAGATGGCTGGATGGCATCACCAACTCGATGGGCATGAGTTTGAGTAAACTCTGGGATATGGTGATGGATAGGGAGGCCTGCGTGCTGCGATTCATGGGGTCACGAAGAGTCGGACACGACTGAGCGACTGAACTTAACTGAACTAAACTGAATGTATAACCCACCATCTTGAGAGTGCAGCATAGAATTAGTAAATGCATAAATTGAACTTTAAAGTATAATTTCTTTTCTAAAGATGATTACTACTTTAAGGAAAGCTTCATGTCTGTGGATAGGCCTCAGGCAATTAAAGTATTGACTGATCTTTGTCTCTAATGTCAAAAGTAAGGATAGTTCAATGCAGATGCAGTTGTGATAGGCAAACACATTTTAACTTAATAAAATGAAAACTACTGAAACTGTTATTTAAAATATCTGAATAAGCATACCACTTGCTGAAAGGGCAGAAGGTAATGATATCCTATGAAAAGCTATTAATGGATCAAATAAAATTTATAATTATTCTAAAGGCTTTTGATTTTCATGAACATCTGAAATAAACAATTTCAAAATAATGGAAATAGTAAGAATCAACATAACATTAAAGTCTGGAAATCTCATTTCTGTAATATGTCAAGTGATAAGCTTCTCAGCAGTTTTAAGTTTCAAAGATCATGACTACTAGGAAGTATAACCAGAAAGAAATTTTGAGATCATCTAAAAGCCCTTAAATTGCAAAAATGCACTGTAATAGTAAAAAAAAAAAAAAAAAGTATTTTATCCAAATGTACACAGTTTAACCTCAACAAATACCCCCTTCTCAAATATTATAAACTATGTAATGTATATGTTTAATTTGGAGAATTACAGTTTGTAAACTTATTTAACTGCTCTAGAAGAAGAAATACTAAATAAAGAAAAAGGAAATCATCTGGTGTTTGGAAATGAGAGAGGAAGCTAAAATAATACTAATACTAATCACATATCATGATGTGACAAACATTATACCATGTTTTATCAAGGAATATTAACAATTTTTTTTAAGTTTCTTCAATCTAGAGGAGTCAATCCAATTAACAAGACAAGAATGCTTCATGTAGACAAAATTAACGTGAAAAGTGGGAAAAGCTTTGTTTAGAGAACAGAGATAATTTCAGTAATTTTGGAGCAAGAAAACAAGTTGCATGAAGAGATAAAACTGGAAGAGTAGCTTATGATCTTAAATCCTGACAAAGAATTTGAACAATATTCTGTAATAAGTACAGCTAACATTTATTAATTCATTTTCTTTGTGTCAGACATTGTAATTAATCATGTCAATAATCCCATGAAGTAAAAACCATTTACTTTAATATGAATAAAGTCAATCTTAGAGAGGTAGTGTAACTTACCAAAGATACACATAGTATTGCTGCTGCTGCTCCTGCTCAGTCACTTCAGTCTGTGTCTGACTCTGTATGACCCGATAGCTGGCAGCCCACCAGGCTCCCCCATCCCTGGGATTCTCCAGGCAAGAACACTGGAGTGGGTTGCCATTTCCTTCTCCAATGCATGAAAGTGAAAAGTGAAAGGGAAGTTGCTCAGTCGTGTCTGACTCTTAGTGACCCCATGGACGGCAGCCTACCAGGCTCCTCCATCCATGGGATTTTCCAGGCAAGAGTACTGGAGTGGGGTGCCATCGCCTTCTCCAACAGATAATATTACCACCCCAAAATTTCTGACCCTAAATTGCATGTTCTTATCCATTCTACCATACCTCCAAATACCGACTAAAGCACCCAGCTAGACAGAATAAGAAAATTGGTGAATCATACCTCTGTAGGTATTGACATCTTGATTTTGTTGTCGTTCTGTTGCTAAGTCAAGTCCTATTCTTTGCGACACCTGCATGGACTACAGCATGCCAGGTTTCCCCGTCCTTCACTGTCTCCTGGAGTTTGATCAAACTCATGTCCATTGAGTTGGTGAGGCTATCTAACCATCCCATCCTCTACTGCCCCCTTCTTCTTTTGCCCTCAGTCTTTCCCAGAATCAAGGTCTTTTCCAATGAGTTGGCTCTTCACATTAGGTGGCCAAAGTATTGGAGCTTCAGCATCACCATCAGTCCTTTTAATGAATACTCAGGGTTTATTTCCTTTAGGATTGACTGGTTTGATCTCCTCATTGTCCAAGGGACTCTCAAGAGTCTTCTTGAAAGCATCAGTTTTTTGGTGTTCAGCCTTCTTTATGGTCCAACTCTCACATCTGTACATGCCTATTGGAAAAATCATAGCTTTGATTCCATGGACCTTTGTCGGCAAAGTGATGCCTCTGCTTTTTAATATGCTGTCTAGGTTTATCATAGCTTTCCCTCCAAGGAGAAAGCATCCTTTAATTTTATGGCTGTGGTCACTGTCCACAGTGGTTTTGGAGCCCAAGAAAATAAAATCTGTCACTCATCAATTTTTCCCAACTATTTGCCAAGAAGTTATGGAACTGGATGCCATGATTTTAGTTTTTTTCATGTTGAGTTTCAAGCCAACTTTTTCACTCTCCTCTTTCACCCTCATCAAGACACTCTTTAATTCCTTTTCTCTTTCTGCCTTTAGAGTGGTATCATCTGCATATCTGAGGTTCTTGGTTTTACAAATACTTTAGACAATTCTGGCAAAATAAAGTTAACACAAGACTCCCTCCTAAAAAAAATGCTGAGAAATCCTAAATAAATATACAAGAAAAAAAAAAACTTACAGTCAAGTACAATGAAAAAAATTAACAAGGCACTTATGCCAGAACAAGAAAATTGAGTATATATGAAAATACCCAAACATCTGAATATATGGAGGTATGCTCAGTCATGTGTGACTCTTTGTGACCCCATGGACTGTAGTCCATCAGGCTCCATTGTCCATGGAATTCTCCAGGCAAGAATGCTGGTTTGGGTTGGCCATGCCCTCCTCCAGGGGATCTTCCTGACCCAGGGATTGAACTCAGGTCTCCTGCATCACATGCAGGTTCTTTACCATCTGAGCCACCAGGGAATCCCTGAAAGACAGATTTTCCATACCCTAAACAATATTTGATGTAGGAAACAAAATAGGATTCCTACAATTACACTTCTCATTTTGAAAGGAAGAATTGACACCAAGAGTTCACAATACACATTAAATCTCAATGTGCTGTATTATGATTCCTTATTCAGGCAGTACAAGTATTTTCTTAACCGATTTGGTATAAGCCACGAGAAAAAATATGCCTTCCCACTTCTCTCCAGTTTTGCAGCTGTGGGAGTTTCTTCCTTGTCTATTTGACCATAGAGGAGATGAGTATTAAAAAGGATGTTCTTCCTGGATGCTGCATGGTTTTCCAATCTGCTTCCTATTAGTGTGAGTTTGGGAGTCTGGTGGACGATTTGTTTCAGGGCTTAAAACAGTCACAGGCCATTACTAAACAGGCTTAATACCTACAGAGTTTTCTCAAAATAGTGTAGCTTTCCCATCTATTAGGTTCCAGTCAAGCCAATGAATGAATAACTACAGTCAGAGATTTTATCTAGAGGTCTTGCAAATCCTCAGACCAGTGCTGCTCAGAGTGTGGTTCAAGGACCAGTGCCAGTCAGTTTGTTATTGCTTCCTGATAAGATAAGTGCAGAAACTGAGAACAAAATTTAGCAACTGTTGTAACAATTTTAAATGGTCATTTTTATCTGTTAAATATAGATAAACAAAAAATGGGCCTGTGTGTTATGTTTTTCTTTTTCATGTCACTTTCCTAGTAATTTCATTTTTATGGTATTTTATAAATGAAATATTCTGGTCTGTAATGAAAGGAGGAGGGGACTGGCCCTTCACCACAGATAGTTTGAGAAGCACTAATTTAGAATGAAAATTATAACCAGTTACCTGTGGGCCTATGTGTGATCAATTTTCTGTCAACTTGATTGTCTGTTAGACCAGATTGAACATTATTTCTCTCCTCCTTGGACTGGAATTTTCACTATCAGTGTCCATGATTCTCAGCCTTGAATTTGGACTGAAATTACACTACTGGCTATCCTCGGTGTCCAGATGGCAGATGGTAAACTGTAGGACTAACTTCCTCCATAATCATGTGAGCCAATTCCTCATAATAATTTTTCCTCTGTGTATGTCTAACTGACTCTGCTTTGTTGGAGAATAATGATTAAAAGAGTCCCTTTATCCATTTTCCCTATCTGAATGGTTGCTTTTTTTTTTTAATAAAATTTAAAACAATAACCTCAAAAGGAAAGGTTAAAACCCCTAATCAGGTTTTTTCTGAGACTCACTCCTATTGATGAGGAGAGAAAACTAAATTTTTGAGAAAGACCTAGCATGTCACTATTCTTTTCTTCAAGGCTTAGGTTAAATTTTCTAGCTTTAGCTTGGGTATAGCATGTGCCTACTCAGGGGCTAAGTGTGTCGAACTCTTTGCAACTCCATGGACTGTAGCCCACTAGGCTCCTCTGTCCGGGCAAGAATACTGGAGTGGGTTTCTATTTTCTTCTCCAGGAGATATTCCAGAACCAGGGATGGAACCAGCGTCTCCTGCACTGGCAGGTGGATTCTTTACCACTGGGTTAAAATAACATTTCCATTTCTGCAAGATTCCAAATTATATGACTCAGTCAATTTAAATTTCAAGCCACTGACAGAATCTCTTCTAGCAAAACTACATGTGCAACAGTCACAGGACTGGAAAATGTCCACTTTCATTTCAGTTTTAAAAAAGGGAAATGCCAAAGAATGTTCAAACTACCATACAATTGCACTCATTTTACATGCCAGCAAAGTTACGCTCAAAATCCTTCACGCCAGGCTTCAGCAGCACGTAAATCTAGAACTTCCAGATGTACAAACTGGATTTTGAAAAGGTAGAGGAACCAGAGATTAAACTGCCAACGTTTGTTGGATCATGGAGAAAGCAAGGGAGTTACAGAAAAACATCTACTTATGTTTCACTGACTGTGCTACAGCCTTTGACCGTATGGATCATAAAAAATTGTGAAAAATCCTTAAAGAGATGGGAATACCATACCACCCTATTTGTCTCCAGAGAAGTGGAGAGATGTATGCAGATCAGTATGCAACAGGTAGAACCAGACATGGAACAACTGATTGGTTCCAAATTGGGAAAGGAGTATGACAAGGTTGTATATTTTCACCCTGTTTATTTAACTTTTACTCAGAGTATATCATGAGGAATGCCAGGCTGAAGGCATCACAAGCTGGAATCAAGACTGCTGGGAGAAATATCAACAACCTCATATATACAGATGATACCACCATAATGGCAGAAAGCAAAGAGGAACTAAAGAGCCTCTTGATGATGGTGAAAGAGGAGAGTGAAAAACCTGGTTTAAAAATCAACATTCAGAAATCTAAGATCATAGCATCCGGTTCCATCACTTCATGGCAAGTAGAAGAGTAAAAATGAAAGCAGTGACAAGTTTTATTTTCTTGGGCTCCAAAATCAGTGCAAACAGTGACCACAGACATGAAAATAAAGATGCTTGTTTCTTGGAGGGAAAGCTATGACAAATCTAGACAGAGTATTAAAAAGCAAAACATCATTTTGCCAACAAAGATCTGTATAGTTAAAGCTATGGTTTTTCCAATAGTCAAGTATGGATGTGAAAGTTGGACCATAAAGAAGGCTGAACACCAAAGAATTGATGCTTTCAAATTGTGCTGCTGGACTCTTGAGAATCCCTTGGACTGCAGGGAGATCAAACCAGTCAATCCTAAAGGAAATCCGTCCTGAGTATTCATCAGAAGGACTGATGCTGAAGCTGAAATACTCTAGCCACCTGATGCAAAGAGCTGACTCACTGAAAAAGACCCTGATGCTGGGGAAGATTGAAGGCAAAAAGAGAAGGGGGTGGCAGAGGATGGAGTAGTCAGATAGCATCACTGACTCAATGGACATGAATTTGAGCAAACTCTGGGAAATAGTGGAGGACAGAGGAGCCTGGCGTGCTGCAGTAGCTGGGGTCACAGAGAGTCAGATACAACTGGGTAACTGAACAACAACAACAATAGTGTGCAGAAAAAAAAGTCTCATAAATTGGTAAGTTTCCTTATTATAAGATAGTGAAATGACCTGCAGAATCAACTAGCTGAGATTTCCAAGGGTCCAGCCTCATGGGATGAGTCTTGTCTCAATCCTCAAAATAGTTTGGTACCATGTGGTCATCAGCTGTGACTAGAGCAACAGCATCAGCAAAATGGTAATATTAAGCCTGGAGGATGCTGAGAGACAGCGATCCACCTTCCACCTACCTCCCTGCTTCCCAAAGAGAACTGCTTGCTAATAGTACACTTTCCTCACCCTCCCCTCTAATACCACTCATTCTTCTAAGAAAACAAATACTTTATTCCATCCCTGTTTGAGAACAACATTTATGAAAGACAGGGATCAAAAGCAATATTTTGGAATTCATATTATGTGAAATATAAATCACAACATATATCACAAGCAAGATGAGTTTAATTCAGTAATGTAAAGAAGATTTACTATTGAGGAAAAAACTCTTAATATACTCATCACCTTAACAGATTAAAAAATGCACAAGGCAAAATGATAAAAAAGAAACTTTGATTAAAATTTAATACTTACTCATGATAAGAACTCTCAGGAAACAAGGACCTGAAGTATCTTTTTTCAATCTGATAAAAATACCTTACAAAAATATGTAACAAGTATTATATTTTATGGTAAGCAAGGGCAACCCACTCCAGTACTCTTGCCTGGAAAATCCCATGGATGGAGGAGCCTGGTGGGCTGCAGTCCATGGAGTCGCTAAGAGTTGGACACGAATGAGCAACTTCCCTTTCACTTTTCACTTTCATGCATTGGAGAAGGAAATGGCAACCCACTCCAGTGTTCTTGCCTGGAGAATTCCCAGGGACAGGGGAGCCTGGTGGGCTGCCGTCTATGGGGTCGCAGAGAGTTGGACACGACTGAAGTGACTTAGCAGCAGCCTTGGAAATAAAATCCTCAGTAACATTAACAAGATAAGAATTCTGTTCAAACCACCACTACTAAACATTGAACTGGAAGCCTTAGGTAAATAATGAGACAAAGTAAAAAACATAGAAGCTTGGAAAGCAAAGAAACTAACCTTTGCAGATGATATTATCTACAAAGAGCATTCAAGAAGCTCTACAGAGAATCTGTGAAAACTAACAAGAGAGTTCGGAAAGCTCCTGGGTTCCAGCTTAATATACATAAAATCCATAAATAAATGGTGAGATACCATATGCATAGTTAAGAAAAATTAATACATTAAAAAATTCAGGTCTTTCTAAATCCTAAAACTATTTTTAGCAAAATTACCAAGCTAATAATAAAAATTCATATATGGAAAGGAGGCAAAGAATAAACAAAGCATTTTAAATAAGAGCAGGGAAGAGATGTGGGGAAAGCTTATGAGGTCAAATATCAAGAATTAGAATTACTACAGTAATTAGAACAAAGTAATCCTGGTGTAAGAATACAAATAGAGACTACAAATCTCAGAATAGAACCCAGCATCTATGAAACATGTAAGAGAGATATGGTATTACATTTCACAGGAAGAAAAGATGCACATATGTTGGGGGGCGGAATTATATAAATGAAAAAAATAGTTAAATCTTTACCTCATAACCTACATGAAAACAAAAGTCAGGTTGAGTAGTAAATAACTGTTCAGAAAGGCGAACCTTCTGAAACCATTATAAGGACATTCGGGAAGAAGTTCAAGGGAAGATTGAAGAGGTACGGCATAGTTGTCGATTTTTCCATATTACTCTACAAAACAGGCAAAACAACCAGAATTACAAAAGTGAAAGCATTTAGTCACTCAGTCATGCCCAACTCTTTGTAACCCCATGAACTGTAGCCTGCCAGGCTCCTTTGTCTATTGAATTCTCCAGGCAAGAATACTGGAATGGGTTGCCATTCCCTTCTGAAGGAGATCTTCCTAACCCAAGAATCAAATTCAGGTCTTCTGCACTGCAGGCAGATTCTTAACCACCTGGGCCATGAGGGAAACCTTAGAATTAAAAAAAAAACATGCAGCCAAAACACACAACAGAAGTAAACAACAAGATATCTCCACGAACTCCCAAATTTGAGGAATTGAGGCCAAACTATAACAAGCCTGCCATAGTATTCTCAACTCTGAGGGAGGAAGCAGGGAGTAAGCAAAGGGGTTTCTGACAGCTGGATGAGCTGGAAGACTCAGAAACTGAACTGCTCAAGGACCCCAAACTGAGGGATCTATTAGGAAGAGTTCAGAGGGTCATTCTTGGAATAACATCAAAACTGAGAACTGGTTTCATGGGCTCCAATTTGTGGGTGAGTGCAAAGAGACAGCAAAAGGTCAGGTGGTATACATCAGTTTGTACCCTGAGTATATTTGAAATAAAACAACTGCAGTGTTCATGTATGACAAAGACTAGCCTTCAGGAGAATCTTATACAGTAGAAAGGAAACTGAGTAGTTGAGAGACACTGGGACCAAAGGAAAGAAAAGATTCAGATAAAAGTAGGGGAGGTGTCGGAGAAGACAGGCCACAGAAAGTATCAGATCATGTATTTGAACACAGCAATGAGAGGGAGTTCTACACTGTGAAGCTAGGAAAACTCTGCTGGCCAATGCTCTTTTACTGGGTGTGGAAAAAAAGCTATCTCACTTAAACATGAAGAGAAAAGATCATGGTCAAAGGGTATACAAAGTCATTGTAAGATTAAAGAAAATAATGCATAGAAGCAAATAGTAAGACATATTATGAAGCATGTATAATTAAAAAGTATTGTATTCACATAGGAATAGACAGGCAGACTAATGTAAAAATACAAAACATTCAATTTCACATGAAAACTTAGTACATGCTAAAGTATTAGTTGCTCGGTCTTTTTGAGATCTTTGAGATCCGACTCTTTGAGATCCCATGGACAGTAACTCACCAGGTCCTCTGTCCATGGGATTCTCCAGGAGAGAATACTGGAGTGGGTAGGCATTCCGTTCTCCAGTGGATCTTCTTGACCCAGGGATCAAATCCAGGTCTCCTGCATTGCAGGCAGATTCTTTACCATCTGAGGCACCAGAGAAGTCCCTAAAGCAGTATCTCAAATCAGTGGGAAAGGTAGACTTTTTAATAAACATTAGAATAACTAGAGATTCACATGGAGGAAAAAAAGATAAAAGTTGGTCCATTTTTCACACATACCCAAGGATAAATTTCAAACAAAGTAGAGATTTAAATGTTTAAAAATGAAATCACACGAATACTACAAGAAATTCTGGGAGGAGAAAGCACAGTTACAGAATGAAAATGTCTGGTAACTAAGTCATATTAAGCTATCTACATTATATTCAAGTTTATTATAAAAACTATATAGAATTTACTTTGAACTTTACAATTACAGAATGCTTCATGTTTGTTAACGAACGACACTTTCCCATTAATCGTTTGAAGTGAATAGAGATGCAATATCACCCCTTGAAAAACATAAGAAGTGAGATTCAGGAATATCAAGGAAGCTGTCACTAATCATACAGCCAAGAAGTGAAGGAGCTGCAAAAGAAAGTATATTCTGAATCCAGTTACAGTGTTTCTCTCATTTCATCATGCTGTTCCTCTCTTCTTTCTTCCTGCTTTATAAGCCTTTTTTGAAAATACATTTTCTTCCCTTTTGTTTTCTTCCTCTCACTTATCATCTTATTTTTTTCTAGTTAGAAAGAAAGGTATTGGAAAAAGTACATGGATGGATGGATGAATGGATGGATAGGTGGGTTAATGGAGAGATGCATAAATTACTGGATACATAGATAGAGATAAAGGGCTCAGTAGATGAGTATGCAGTATGTAAGTGATGTGTCATGGAGACAAAACAACAAACCCATCTTTACTGAACCTGCTATAAAGTGTCAAGGAGAACCATGTTTTACTACTGACATATCTGTGAAAATCATGATAAATGCATTTGGTGCATTCTGCATAACCGTCACACTTCCATCATCTGTCTAAAAAAACTGGTCAGTGAAGAAAAGGGCATTTCCAAACAAAATCATGTCATGGCTGCTGGTTTTATAGGAGAACAGAAAATAACAATGGTTATTATTGGGACTTCCCTCGTGGTCCAGTGGTTAAGAATCTAACTTGCAATGCAAAGGACATAGGTTTGATCCCTAGTCAGAGAACTAAGATCCCACATGCCATGAAGCAACTAAGCCCATGTACCACAACTATTAAGCCTTCATGCTGCAACTGCTGAAGCCTAAGGGCCACAAGGAAAGATACCACATGATGCAATGAATATCTCACATGTTGCAACTAAGTCCCAACGTAGCCAAAGAAATGAATAAATAAAAACATGATTATTATTACTATTATTATTTTATTTCTGCCATTAAATTTTATGGCCAAACCATTGCAGCTGGTAAAGCATGTCTGAAGTCCCCATTTGTTGAAATGTTGGGGATGATTTGCTATCTTGGGTATGAACTGTAGATGGTTATTGCTGGCAATGACATGTTATGGATCATTTGTTGCCAAGAGTGGTTTGCCAAGTATTGGAGTTGGCAGTGAGGTAGGAGATAGATGGGCCCCTTGGCTGGACAGCTGGTGTTTGTCAAATGAAGTAAAACTAGAACTTTGTTCTCACGCAGACACTCCAAGGACAAAAAAGCTAGTGGCAAAAGCTGAACTCTGCTAAAAGTCCAGAGATAAGGTGCCTACTCCCAAGGTCAAGGAAGACTTGCCTATCTGCACATGCCCAGGAAGGCTGCTTGGGGGGTCAAAAAGGGAGGGAACCCTACCCTATAATAAGTGTGGACATGCACCCACAGGCCTTTGGGGTCGGATCCATTTTAGTAAGAAGTTGTGCACATATCCTGGGGAGAGTCCTAACACCAGTCAGGTGTGAAGAAACAAACAAGATAATTGACCAAAGAGAAACAAAGACCCAGAAACACTGTCCTATAAAGGTGATTTACATCACCTCTTTATTTAAGTGCTCCTTTCTCAAGATGTCTGCACTCCTCTCCTAGTGTGTTATTTCTGCCTTGCTTCTGTCTTAAGTAAACAAACTGCTTTTCTGCGCTGTATCTCTAACAATAAACTTTGTATCTATTTTTACAGTTTTTGCCTCTTTGAAACATTCTTGCTTTCAAAGGGGGGCGGTGTGGGGGATGGGGGGAGAGCAAGAGTCAGAGCCACTTTGCCTTTAGCCTCTAGCCCCTGGTGGTCTCGCAGCTAGGATTCCTGGTTTTCATCCAGGCTACCTAGGATCAATTCTTAGGCAGGGAACTAAGAAATAATTTTATTTTTACTAATGATTTTTTGGAAACTTTGTAATTCTTTGATCTTAGCTTCTTCAATTAAACCATGTCACCTATTGTTGTTCCCAGAATCCTCTTGAAAACTCACTGAGCAGTCCATAAACAATTTCAGTCACCATCAGGCCTGGCAGCATGATTGCATTTGCCAGTCTGACAATCAGGAACTGATTTTTTATGTCCTGCTGAGGAAGAAAAAAAAATTTTTTGATTTGTTCAAACTATCAAATGCTGTCTCTGTCAATTGCGTTGAGTCATTAACAGACATTGGCAAACTATTTCAGAGCAGTCACTTAGCGGCATAATTACCAAATTACTGTTTCTGTAATACTGAGTACAGAACATAACCTCCAGCTAGAACTGTGACACCCCTGGCTGTGCCACACAGAGGTTGTGGCAATTCCTTCATGACCAGATTTCCTGTGTCTGTGGAAACCTGCTCTGATTAGAGTCACTGAGTTATACTTTTTTTCTCCTACCTTTTAGATATACCTAGTGGGAAAACCAGGGACAGGGGACCCTGGTGGGCTGTCGTCTCTGGGGTCGCACAGAGTCGGACATGACTGAAGCAACTTGGCAGTGGGAAAACCACTAGACCATTCAGGTATGACGTAAATCAAATCCCTCATGATTATACAGTGGAAGTGAGAAATAGATTTAAGGGACGAGATCTGATAGAGTACCTGATGAGCTATGGACAGAGGTTCATGACATTGTACAAGAGACAGGGATCAAGACCATCTCCAAGAGAAAGAAATGCAAAAAAGCAAAATGGCTGTCTGAGGAGCCGTTACAAATAGCTGTGAAAAGAAGAGAAGCAAAAAGCAAAGGAGAAAAGGAAAGATACACCCATTTGAATGCAGAGTTCCGAAGAATAGCAAGGAGAGATTAGAAGGCCTTCCTTAGTGATCAATACAAAGAAATAGAGGAAAACAAAAGAATGGGAAAGACTAGGTATCTCTTCAAGAAAATTAGAGACACCAAGGGAATATTTCATGCATAGATGGGCTCAATAAAGGTATTGAGAAATGGTATGGACCTAACAGAAACAGAAGATATTAAGAAGAGATGGCAAGAATACACAGAACTGTACAAAAAATATCTTCATGACCCAGATAACCATGATGCTGTGATCACTCACCTAGAGCCAGACATCCTGGAATGTGAAGTCAAGTGGGCCTTAGGAGATATCACTATGAACAAAGCTAGGGGAGGTGATCAAATTCCAGTTCAGTTCAGTTCAGTAGCTCAGTCGTGTCCGACTCTTTGCGACCCCATGAATTGCAGCACGTCAGGCCTCCCTGTCCATCACCAACTCCCGGAGTTCACCCAGACTCATGTCCATTGAGTCAGTGATGCCATCCAGCCATCTCATCCTCTGTCATCCCCTTCTCCTCCTGCCCCCAATCCCTCCCAGCATCAGAGTCTTTTCCAATGAGTCAACTCTTCGCATGAGATGGCCAAAGTATTGGAGTTTCAGCTTTAGCATCATTCCTTCCAAAGAAATCCCAGGGCTGATCTCCTTCAGAATGGACTGGTTGCATCTCCTTGCAGTCCCAGGGACTCTCAAGAGTCTCCTCCAACACCACAGTTCAAAAGCATCAATTCTTCAGCGCTCAGCCTTCTTCACAGTCCAACTCTCACATCCATACATGACAACAGGAAAAACCATAGCCTTGAATAGACGAACCTTTGTTGGCAAAGTAATGTCTCTGATTTTGAATATGCTATCTAGGTTGGTCATAACTTTCCTTCCAAGGAGTAAGCGTCTTTTAATTTCATGGCTGCAGTCACCATCTGAAGTGATTTTGGATCCCAAAAACCCAAAGTCTGACACTGTTTACACTGTTTCCCCATCTATTTCCCATGAAGTGATGGGACCGGATGCCATGATCTTTGTTTTCTGAATGTTGAGCTTTAAGCCAACTTTTTCACTCTCCACTTTCACTTTCATCAAGAGGCTTTTTAGTTCCTCTCACTTTCTGCCATAAGGGTGGTATCATCTGCATATCTGAGGTTATTGATATTTCTCCCGGCAATCTTGATTCCAGCTTGTGTTTCTTCCAGTCCAGTGTTTCTCATGATGTACTCTGCATATAAGTTAAGTAAGCAGGGTGACAATATACAGCCTTGACGTACTCTTTTTCCTATTTGGAACCAGTCTGTTGTTCCATGTCCAGTTCTAACTGTTGCTTCCTGACCTGCATACAAATTTCTCAAGAGGCAGATCAGGTGGTCTCTTTCTTTCCCATCTCTTTCAGAATTTTCCAGTTTATTGTAATCCACAGTCAAAGGCTTTGGCATAGTCAATAAAGCAGAAATAGATGTTTTTCTGGAACTCTCTTGCTTTTTCGATGACCCAGCGGATGTTGGCAATTTGATCTCTGGTTCCTCTGCCTTTTCAAAAACCAACTTGAACATCTGGAAGTTCATGGTTCACATATTGCTGAAGCCAGGCTTGGAGAATTTTGAGCATTACTTTACTAGCGTGTGAGATGAGTGCAACTGTGCGGTAGTTTGAGCATTCTTTGGCATTGCCTTTCTTTGGGATTGGAATAAAAACTGACCTTTTCCAGTCCTATGGCCACTGCCGAGTTTTCCAAATTTGCTGGCATATTGAGTGCAGCACTTTCACAGCATTATCTTTCAGGATTTTAAATAGCTCAACTGGAATTCCATCACCTCCACTAGCTTTGTTCATAGTGATATCTCCTAAGGCCCACTTGACTTCACATTCCAGGATGTCTGGCTCTAGGTCAGTGATCACACCATCGTGATTATCTGGGTCATGAAGATCTTTTTTGTACAGTTCTTCTGTGTATTCTTGCCATCTCTTCTTAATATCTTCTGCTTCTGTTAGGTCCATACCATTTCTGTCCTTTATCAAGCCCATCTTTGCATGAAACGTTCCCTTGGTATCTCTAATTTTCTTGAAGAGATCTCTAGTCTTTCCCATTCTGTTGTTTTCCTCTATTTCTTTGCATTGATCACTGAAGAAGGCTTTCTTAGCTCTTCTTTCTATTCTTTGGAATTCTGCATTCAGATGCTTATATCTTTCCTTTTCTCCTTTGCTTTTTACTTCTCTTCTTTTCACAGTTGAGATACTTCAAATCCTAAAAGATGATCCTGTGAAAGTGCTGCACTCAGTATGCCAGCACATTTGGAAAACTCAGCAATGGCCACAGGACTGGAAAAGGTCAGTTTTTCAGTTTTCATTCCAATCCCAATGAAAGGCAATGCCAAAGAATGCTCAAACTACTGCACAATTGCACTCATCTCACACGCTAGTAAAGCAACGCTCAAAATTCTCCAAGCCAGGCTTCAGCAATATGTGAACTATGAACTTCCAGATGTTCAAGTTGGTTTTAGAAAAAGCAGACGAACCAGAGATCAAATTGCCAACATCCACTGGATCACTGGAAAAGCAAGAGAGTTCCAGAAAAACATCTATTTCTGCTTTATTGACTATGCCAAAGCCTTTGATTGTGTGGATCACAATAAACTGTGGAAAATTCTGAAAGAAATGGGAATACCAGACCACCTGACCTGCCTTCTGAGAAACCTGTATGCAGGTCAGGAAGCAACAGTTAGAACTGGACATGGAACAACAGACTGGTTGCAAATAGGAAAAGGAGTACGTCAAGGCTGTTTATTGTCACCCTGCTTATTTAACTTCTGTGCAGAGTACATCATGAGAAACGCTGGGCTGGAGGAAGGACAAGCTGGAATCAAGATTTCTGGGAGAAATATCAATCACCTTAGATATGCAGATGACACCACCCTTATGGGGGAAAGTGAAGAAGAACTAAAAAGCCTCTTGATTAAAGTGAAAGTGGAGAGTGAAAATGTTGGCTTAAAGCTCAACATTCAGAAAATGAAGATCATGGCATCTAGTCCCATCACTTCATGGGAAATAGATGGGGAAACAGTGGAAACAGTGGCTGACTTTATTTTTGTGGGCTCCAAAATCACTGCAGATGGTGATTGCAATGATGAAATTAAAAGACGCTTACTCCTTGGAAGGAAAGTTATGACCAACCAGACAGCATATTCAAAAGCAGAGACATTACTTTGTCAACAAAGGTCCATCTAGTCAAGGCTATGGTTTTCTAGTAGTCACATATGGATGTGAGAGTTGGACTGTCAAGAAGACTGAGTGCCGAAGAATTGAAGCTTTTGAACTGTGGTGTTGGAGAAGACTCTTGAAAGTCGCTTTGACTGCAAGGAGTTCCAACCAGTCCATCCTAAAGGAAATCAGTCCTGGGTGTTCATTGGGAGGACTTATGTTGAAGTTGAAACTCCAATACTTTGGCCACCTCATTGGAAATGTTGACAAGACCCTGGTGCTGGGAAAGACTGAGGGTGGGAGAAGAAGGGGACAACAGAAGATGAGATGGCTGGATAGCATCACCAACTCAATGGACATGAGTTTGGGCAAACTCTGGGAGTTGGTGATGGACAGCGCAGCCTGGCGTGCTGCGTTTCATGGGGTCGCAAAGAGTCGGACATGACTGAGCAACTGAACTGAACTGAACTAAAAACTACAAAGTTGGGTCTTTTCAGATGAGTCAGTGGTAAAGAATCTGCCTGTCAATATAGGAGACACAAGAGACACAAATGTGTTTCCTGGGTCAGGAAGATCCCCTAGAGTAGGAAATGGCAATCACTCCAGTAGACTTGCCTGGAAAATTCCATGGACGGAGGAGCCTGATGGGCTCCATGGGGTCACAAAGAGTCAGACATGACTGAGTAACTGAGTGCACGTGCGTGTGCGTGCACAAACACACACACACACAAGTAAACATAAATATCCAAATAATTTATCTGGGTAAATGAATGCTTCACTTATCTGGGTAGATGATTGAAGAAACATCAGTTTTCATTTCCCCTGTAAAGAAAAGTTGGGCTGGAAAATAAATACAGCAATGCTCTCAAAACTTTTTCCTAAATCTCCTGAATCTCACTGGGAGAACTTAAAGTAAATTCATAGGATGAAATTCCTAGAATATCTATCTTGTTTGTTAGATAAAGCAAAACCAAGATTTTAATATAAGATATAAAATGTATATAATATTTACATATTTAGCATCAATCATGAGTGTCAACTCTCTCCCTTGTATCTAGACATATATCATTCCGTGTATTGATAAGATGGTTGTACTGAAGATGTATTGAAGATGGTTTATTATCAGTCAGTCACTTGGTCAGCAGTGTCATTTGGGAACTCTTTCCATTTTCCCCTAAATCATGGGATGGCTGGCTGAAACTTTAAAAACTTATACCTATTTCATAAATGTGTTTGTATTACCAAAGAACCTTTCTAAGTACTATATTTCCTGAAACTTCTGCTTCTGGGAAAATGGAATAGATAAACTTTTCTTATTCCTCCTACCAAGTTCAATAATGTAGAAAATGAACTTAAGAAGACACTGAAAAATACACAAAGCAGAGTGGTTAAGGGCCTTGAGACCCAAGGATTAACCACAGGTGAGTTTTCTATATTTTCTTTTTGCCTATTATATATCATACATAGAGCTAAAGAAGCCAGGAACCTGGAAATGCTAATGGGAAGACACGGGGAAAAAAAGGTCCTTCCTTTGTGTTTATGTGTGTGTATGTGTGTGAAAGAGACATCAGGCCACTCAAGATGGTGTTTCTCTTGCTCTTTGTACATCTGCTGTTCCATCAGTCCCTGCCTTACCTACACCCTACTCGCATGACTGACCTTCCTTATTAATCATGGAGCCTAAGCAGTAACTGCCTACATGCTTGCTCCCTGGCCCCAACTAGTGATTGTTCTAATATTTAGATAAGATTGTCTCCATCAGGATAGTTTATCAAAGAAGCAGTGAGGGATGTTGAGCATCTTTTCATGTGTTTGTTAGCCATCTGTATGTCTTCTTTGGAGAAATGTCTATTTAGATCTTTGGCCCATTTTTTGATTGGGTCATTTATTTTTCTGGAGTTGAGCTGTAGGAGTTGCTTGTATATTTTTGAGATTAGTTGTTTGTCGGTTGCTTCATTTACTATTATTTTCTCCCATTCTGAAGGCTGTCTTTTCACCTTGCTAATAGTTTCCTTTGATGTGCAGAAGCTTTTAAGTTTAATTAGGCCCCATTTGTTTATTTTTACTTTTATTTCCAATATTCTGGGAGGTGGATCATAGAGGATCCTGCTGTGATGTATGTCAGAGAGTGTTTTGCCTATGTTCTCCTCTAGGAGTTTTATAGTTTCTGGTCTTACGTTGAGATCTTTAATCCATTTTGAGTTTATTTTTGTGTATGGTGTTAGAAAGTGTTCTAGTTTCATTCTTTTACAAGTGGTTGACCAGATTTCCCAGCACCACTTGTTAAAGAGATTGTCTTTAATCCATTGTATATTCTTGCCTCCTTTGTCAAAGATAAGGTGTCCATATGTGCGTGGATTTATCTCTGGGCTTTCTATTTTGTTCCATTGATCTATATTTCTGTCTTTGTGCCAGTACCATACTGTCTTGATAACTGTGGCTTTGTAGTAGAGCCTGAAGTCAGGTAGGTTGATTCCTCCAGTTCCATTTTTCTTTCTCAAGATCGCTTTGGCTATTCGAGGTTTTTTGTATTTCCATACAAATTGTGAAATTATTTGTTCTAGCTCTGTGAAGAATACCGTTGGTAGCTTGATAGGGATTGCATTGAATCTATAAATTGCTTTGGGTAGTATACTCATTTTCACTATATTGATTCTTCCAACCCATGAACATGGTGTATTTCTCCATCTATTAGTGTCCTCTTTGATTTCTTTCACCAGTGTTTTATAGTTTTCTATATATAGGTCTTTAGTTTCTTTAGGTAGATATATTCCTAAGTATTTTATTCTTTTCGTTGCAATGGTGAATGGAATTGTTTCCTTAATTTCTCTTTCCGTTTTCTCATTATTAGTGTATAGGAATGCAAGGGATTTCTGTGTGTTGATTTTATATCCTGCAACTTTACTATAATCATTGATTAGTTCTAGTCATTTTCTGGTGGAGTCTTTAGGGTTTTCTATGTAGAGGATCATGTCATCTGCAAATAGTGAGAGTTTTACTTCTTCTTTTCCAATTTGGATTCCTTTTATTTCTTTTTCTGCTCTGATTGCTGTGGCCAAAACTTCCAAAACTATGTTGAATAGTAATGGTGAAAGTGGGCAGCCTTGTCTTGTTCCTGACTTTAGAGGAAATGCTTTCAATTTTTCACCATTGAGGATAATGTTTGCTGTGAGTTTGTCATATATAGCTTTTATTATGTTGAGGTATGTTCCTTCTATTCCTGCTTTCTGGAGAGTTTTTATCATAAATGGGTGTTGAATTTTGTCAAAGGCTTTCTCTGCATCTATTGAGATAATCATATGGTTTTTGTTTTTCAATTTGTTAATGTGGTGTATTACGTTGATTGATTTGCGGATATTAAAGATTCCTTGCATCCCTGGGATAAAGCCCACTTGGTCATGGTGTATGATCTTTTTAATGTGTTGTTGGGTTCTGATTGCTAGAATTTTGTTTAGGATTTTTGCATCTATGTTCATCAGTGATATTGGCCTGTAGTTTTCTTTTTTTGTGGGATCTTTGTCAGGTTTTGGTATTAGGGTGATGGTGGCCTCATAGAATGAGTTTGGAAGTTTCCCCTCCTCTGCAATTTTCTGGAAGAGTTTGAGCAGGATAGGTGTTAGCTCTTCTCTAAATTTTTGGTAGAATTCAGCTGTGAAGCCGTCTGGACCGGGGCTTTTGTTTGCTGGAAGATTTTTGATTACAGTTTCAATTTCCGTGCTTGTGATGGGTCTGTTAAGGTTTTCTATTTCTTCCTGGTCGAGTTTTGGAAAGTTGTACTTTTCTAAGAATTTGTCCATTTCTTCCTCGTTGTCCATTTTATTGGCATATAATTGTTGATAATAGTCTCTTATGATCCTTTGTATTTCTGTGTTGTCTGTTGTGATCTCTCCATTTTCGTTTCTAATTTTATTGATTTGATTTTTCTCCCTTTGTTTCTTGATGAGTCTGGCTAATGGTTTGTCAATTTTATTTATCCTTTCAAAGAACCAGCTTTTGGCTTTGTTGATTTTTGCTATGGTCTCTTTTGTTTCTTTTGCATTTATTTCTGCTCTAATTTTTAAGATTTCTTTCCTTCTAGTAACCCTGGGGTTCTTCATTTCTTCCTTTTCTAGTTGCTTTAGGTGTAGAGTTAGGTTATTTATTTGACTTTTTTCTTGTTTCTTGAGGTGTGCCTGTATTGCTATGAACTTTCCCCTTAGGACTGCTTTTACCGTGTCCCACAGGTTTTGGGTTGTTGTGTTTTCATTTTCATTCATTTCTATGCAAATTTTGATTTCTTTTTTTATTTCTTCTGTGGTTTGTTGGTTATTCAGCAGCATGTTGTTCAGCCTCCATATGTTGGAATTTTTAATAGTTTTTCTCCTGTAATTGAGATCTAATCTTACTGCATTGTGGTCAGAAAAGATGCTTGGAATGATTTCTATTTTTTTGAATTTACCAAGGCTAGCTTTATGGCCCAGGATGTGATCTATCCTGGAGAAGGTTCCATGTGCGCTTGAGAAAAAGGTGAAATTCATTGTTTTGGGATGAAATGTCCTATAGATATCAATTAGGTCTAACTGGTCTATTGTATCATTTAAAGTTTGTGTTTCCTTGTTAATTTTCTGTTTAGTTGATCTATCCATAGGTGTGAGTGGGGTATTAAAGTCTCCCACTATTATTGTGTTATTGTTAATTTCTCCTTTCATACTTGTTAGCATTTGTCTTACGTACTGTGGTGCTCCCGTGTTGGGTGCATATATATTTATAATTGTTATATCTTCTTCTTGGATTGATCCTTTGATCATTATGTAGTGACCTTCTTTGTCTCTTTTCACAGCCTTTGTTTTAAAGTCTATTTTATCTGATATGAGTATTGCTACTCCTGCTTTCTTTTGGCCCCTATTTGCATGGAAAATCTTTTTCCAGCCCTTCACTTTCAGTCTGTATGTGTCCCCTGTTTTGAGGTGGGTCTCCTGTAGACAACATATGTAGGGGTCTTGTTTTTGTATCCATTCAGCCAGTCTTTGTCTTTTGGTTGGGGCATTCAACCCATTTACGTTTAAGGTAATTACTGATAAGTATGATCCTGTTGCCATTTACTTTATTGTTTGGGGTTCGAATTTATACACCATTTTTGTGTTTCCTGTCTAGAGAATATCCTTTAGTATTTGTTGGAGAGCTGGTTTGGTGGTGCAGAATTCTCTCAGCTTTTGCTTGTCTGAGAAGCTTTTGATTTCTCCTTCATACTTGAATGAAATCCTTGCTGGGTACAATAATCTGGGCTGTAGGTTATTTTCTTTCATCATTTTAAGTATGTCTTGCCATTCCCTCCTGGCTTGAAGAGTTTCTATTGAAAGATCAGCTGTTATCCTTATGGGAATTCCCTTGTGTGTTATTTGTTGTTTTTCCCTTGCTGCTTTTAATATTTGTTCTTTGTGTTTGATCTTTGTTAACTTGATTAATATGTGTCTTGGGGTGTTTCGCCTTGGGTTTATCCTGTTTGGGATTCTCTGGGTTTCTTGGACTTGGGTGATTATTTCCTTCCCCAGTTTAGGGAAGTTTTCAACTATTATCTCCTCAAGTATTTTCTCATGGTCTTTCTTTTTGTCTTCTTCTTCTGGAACCCCTATGATTCGAATGTTGTAGCGTTTAATATTGTCCTGGAGGTCTCTGAGATTGTCCTCATTTCTTTTAATTCGTTTTTCTTTTATTTTCTCTGATTCATTTATTTCTACCATTCTATCTTCTAATTCACTAATCCTATCTTCTGCCTCTGTTATTCTACTATTTGTTGCCTCCAGAGTGTTTTTAATTTCATTTATTGCATTATTCATTATATATTGAATCTTTTTTATTTCTTCTAGGTCCTTGTTAAACCTTTCTTGCATCTTCTCAATCCTTGTCTCCAAGCTATTTATCTGTGATTCCATTTTAATTTCAAGATTTTGGATCAATTTCACTATCATTATTCGGAATTCTTTATCAGGTAGATTCCCTATCTCTTCCTCTTTTGTTTGGTTTGGTGGGCATTTATCCTGTTCCTTTATCTGCTGGCTATTCCTCTGTCTCTTCATCTTGTTTAAATTGCTGAGTTTGGGGTGTCCTTTCTGTATTCTGGCAGTTTGTGGAGTTCTCTTTATTGTGGCTTTTCCTCGCTGTGTGTGGGTTTGTACAGGTGGCTTGTCAAGATTTCCTGGTTAGGGAAGCTTGTGTCGGTGTTCTGATGGGTGGAGCTGTATTTCTTCTCTTTGTTCAGTCGCGCTGTGGGGAGGGAGGGAGGGATGCTGCAAACAAATAACACTGGCGTGCGCTCACAGTGCCTCAGCCACACTGGGTCTGCCCCCGCTCACTGCGCGTGTAGCCTCCCTGCCCACACTGCTCGGGCTCTAGGTTGTTCCGCCGGGAACAATCCGAGGCTGGCCCTGGGTTGCATGCACCTCCCAGGTCCAAGCCGCTCAGGTTCAGGCACTCGGGTAGTCCTCAGAGGCGCAGACTCAGTTGGGCCTGAGTTTTGTGCTCTTCCCAGGTCCGAGCAGCTCAAGTGATGAGGTGTTTGGCGAGCGCCAATGCTGCAACTTATCGCCTCCCCGCCACTCGTTTATCTGGGTGTAAAACCGGCGCACCTTCTCAGGCAGATGTTAACCGTCCAGACCCCCAAGAAGTTTTAGTTAGCAAAGAAGCCTGCTTACAGTTTTATAGATAATGTCTCTCTGAGGCTGCGATTGCCCCCTTCCAGCTCTGGCTGCCTGTCACCGGAGGGGGAAGGTCTGCAGCCGGCTATCTCTGTTCAGTCCTTTGTTCCGTGCGCGGGCCTGGCGGTCTTAGGTTAGGGCTGGCTTTTCGCGTGGTAGATATCCCACAGTCTGGTTTGCTAGCTCAAATTATTTCGCTCAGATAGTGCTCAGGGTATTCAGGCCAGATTCTTACTCTAAGCGATGCAGCCCGCGCTGCGCCTCCCTGCCCAGCCGCCGCTTGCTAATGGCGCGTGCAGGCGTCTGCACTGCTTCTCCGCTGAGGGAGTTACCGTAGGACTCGCAATTTTCGAGTTTTAATTGTTTTATTATTTTTTCTTCCTGTTATGTTGCCCTCTGTGCTTCCAAAGCTCGGCACAGATTCGGCAGTGAGAAGGTTTCCTGGTGTTTGGAAACTTCTCTCTTTTTAAGACTCCCTTCCCGGGACGGAACTCCGTCCCTCCCTCTTTTGTCTCTTTTTTTGTCTTTTATATTTTTTCCTACCTCCTTTCGAAGAGTTGGATTGCTTTTCTGGGTGCCTGATGTCCTCTGCCGGCATTCAGAAGTTGTTTTGTGGAATTTACTCGACGTTTAAATGCTCTTTTGATGAATTTGTGGGGGAGAAAGTGTTCTCCCCATCCTACTCCTCCGCCATCTTGGCTCCTCCTATTTGGTACCTTTCAAGACTGCATTGGATATCAGTTCTGGGTGTTCATTGGAAGGACTGATGTTGAAGCTGAAACTCCAATACTTTGGCCACCTGATGCAAAGAGCTGACTCATTTGAAAAGACCCTGATGTGGGAAAGATAGAGGGCAGGAGGAGAAGGGGATGCCAAAGGATGAGATGGTTGGATAGCATCACAGACTCAATGGACATGAGTTTGGGTAAACTCTGGGAGTTGGTGATGGACAAGGAGGCCTGGCATTCTGTGGTCCATAGGATCACAAAGAGTTGGACACGACTGAGCAACTGAACTGAACTGGTAGCTCAGCTGGAAAAGAATCCACCTGCAATGAAGGAGACCCTGGTTCAACTCCTGGGTTGGGAAGTTCCCTTGGAGAAGAGATATCCACTCCAGTATTCTTGGGCTTCCCTGGTGGATTAGATGGTAAAGAATTCACCTTCAATGCAGGAGACCTGGGTTCGATCCATGGGTTGGGAAGATCCCCATGGAGAAGGGCATGGCAACCCACTCCATTATTCTTGCCTAGAGAACCCCCATGGATAGAGGAGCCTGGCAGACTACAGTCCACTGTATCACAAAGAGTCAAACAGGACTGATGAAGCACAGCACAGTACAGCATGAGATTATAAGAAAAGATCTAACATTCACAATATTGGATTCCTAAAAGGAGAAGAGGAAAAAGGTAATGCTGAAAAGTGCTTGAAGAAATAATGGGACTTCCCTGGTGGTCTGCCTGCCAATGCAGGGGACTCAAGTTCAATCTCTGGTCTGGGAATATTCCATATGCAATGGAGTAACTGAACCTACGCACCACAAACACTGAGCCCATGCTCTAGAGTCCATGGACTGCAACTACTGAAGCCCATACACTCTGGAGCCTGATTCTGCAACAAGAGAAGCCACTGCAACAGGAGGCCTGTGCATCGCAACAAATAGTAGGCCCCAGTCACTGCAACTACAGAAAGCCCATGTACAGCAACAAAGACCCAGTGCAAGCAAAAATAAAAAATAAATTACACACACAAAAAAAGAAATAATGGCTCTTGTTGTTCAGTTGCTAAGTCATATGCAACTCTGCAACCCCAGGGACTGCAGCACACCAAGCTTCCCTGTCCTTCACTCTCTCCTGGAGTTTGCTCAAAATTCTTGTCCATTGAGTCAGTGATGCTATCTAACCATCTCATCCTCTGCCAGCTCCTTCTCCTTTTGCCGTCAGTCTTTCCCAGCATCAGGGTCATTTCCAAGAATGGCTGAAAATATGTCAAATTTGGAAAGAAATATAAACCTAGACATTAAGAAATCTGAATGAACCCCAAATAGTAGAAGTCTAAATAAATTCAAGCCAAGACACATCATAATTAAATTTCTGAGCAATAAGTAAAAATAAAAACCTTGAAAGCAACCAGAGAAAAAAGCTATCTTCCCTACAGGAGAGATACAATTAGAACTATAAGCAATTTCTCACTAGAAACCAGGATGATGAGAGAAAAGAAGTATCAACCCAGAATCTTATACTTATGAAAAATATCCTTGAGGAATTAAGGACAAACTAAGATATTGTCTGATGAAGGAAAAAGAATCAGTCACCAGCACATATATTATAAAAGAAGTTTTCTAAACAGAAAGGAAATGATAAAAAAAAAAAAAAAAACCTTTGGGATTTTAGGGGAAAAGAACACAGTAAACAAAAATATGAGTAAATACAGCTTTCTTTCTCCTCCCGAGTTTTCTAAATTATGGTTAACAGTTGGAGCAAAAATTAAAACATCATCTGTTATGGTTCTAAATACACGGAGAGAAGTAATATGTCAGATAATTATAAATGTGGGGAGAGTAAAAGTAGATAAGGTTTCTATACTTCACTCAAACTCATAAAATGATGATATTAGTAGACTGTGATGTTTTATATATATATATATATATATATATATATATATATATATAGTGTAATACATAAGCTACACTAAAGAAGCTTTACTATAAGGTAGATTCAAAGACAATATCAAGAATTCAAAGTAGAATTCTAAATGATGTTCAAGTAACCTACAATAGATAGGAAAAAGAAAACAGAGAAGTGAAAAACAGAAGCCAGACAAATAAAATTTCAAATGGTATATTTAAACCTGGTATAACAATATTTACAACATATATAAGTAGTCTAAATACATTAAAAGACAAAAACTGACATAGTGGATTAAAAAACACCCAAGTATATACTGTCTACAGGAAATTCTTCAAATACAGCAATATTGTCCAGTTGAAAGTAAAAGAATAGAAAAATATATCATGCAAACATTAATCAAAGGAAAAGAAGAACAACTTTATAACATCAGATAAAGTAGACACTGGAGCAAAGAAAATTATCAGAAAAAAAGGACATTATATAATGGCAAAAGGGTCAATTCATCAAGACATAGAACTCTTAAATGTGTATTCTCTGCATTAAATATCAGAGCTACAAAATAGGTGAAGAGTAAATTGACAGAACTTAAAGAAGAAACACGTAAATCCACAAGTATAATTATATACTTCAATACCTCAACAATTGGTAGAATAAGTAGTCAAAAAATCAGCAAAGAGCTTCGACAACTCCATAAACCAAGCAGCAATTATAGGAAACCTCACCCAACACCAGAAGAGTATATGTTGTTTTAAAACACCCATAGAACAAATACCAAGATAGAAATTCCAAGATAGACCACATCCTGGGCCATAAATGAAATCTTAACAAATTTTTAAAAATTGAAATTATACTGTGTGTTCTCTGATAAAAATGTGTTCAAACTTGAAATTGGTGACAAAAAATAGAAAAAAATTTGTAAACTAAACATACTTCTAAATAGTTCATGGATCAAATAGGAAGCCTCGCCTCAAAGAAAATTAAAAAATACATTGAACTGAACAAAAATGAAAAAGCAACATATTAAAGCCTCAAAGACTTTAATAAGATAGCAGTTGCTGCTGCTGCTAAGTCGCTTCAGTCATGTCCGACTCTGTGTGACCCCATAGACGGCAGCCCACCAGGCTCTGCCATCCCTGGGATTCTCCAGGCAAGACCACTGGAGTGGGTACTGAGGGAGAAATTTATGTCACTAAATGCAAGAAAGTCTCAAAAAAATCATCTAACCTCTGCCACAAGAATCTAAAAATCAAAGATGAAATGAATTCAAAGAGGACAGAAGAAAGAAAATAACAAAGATAAGTGCGGAAATCAATAAATTGAAAACAGAAAAACATTAGCGAAAATCAGTGAAACAAAGTGTTGGTTTTTAGCAAAGATCAATTAAACTGACAAACTGTTAGTAAATCTGACAAAGAAAGAGAGAGAAGACATAAATTATGAATACCAGACAAAAAAACAGGAAAAATCGCCACAGGCCTTGCAAAATCCAAAGGATAAAATGGTATACTACAAACAGCTCTAAACCCAAATTTGATAAATTTGAATAATTGGGCCAATTCCTCAAAAAACATGACTTACCCAGTATCAGATCGATCACTAGAACAGGCCTCCAACTATTTAAAAAATTGAACTCATAGTTTAAAAACTCCCTTCTAAATCTCCAGGCTCAGATGGTTTCATTTGGGAATCTGACTAAAACTTTAAAGAATTAACACTAAATCTATACAAGCTCTTCCAGAAAATAAAATAGGAGAAAATATCTCTCAATTCATTTTACAATGTTATATTACGCTGACACCAAATCAAACAAAGACAGCACAAATAAGGAAACTACAGGCCAGTATCCAAGTCCTGGCACAACTGTTGAGATTGTCCTATATCACATGGTGTTTCTCTTGTGGGAGACTGCGTAATATGTAGAGATAATTCCACATTATTCTTACAACTGCCTGTGAATCTAAATTACTTCAAAATGAAAAAATTCACTTACAAAAACTTGTTTCCTTTACATCTCATATTTGAAATATTTTTACTGGATACAATTTTAAATAATCATTCTTTTTCCAATTTTAATTAATCAAATTTCTAAGTTGTATTAATAATCAATAGTATATTTCAGTATCAATATCAAAGAGATGAAGAAACTGAGATCCAAAGAAGGTGCATGGCTTGATCAAGTTTAACAACACCTCATTACTAAATTATGACAAGAGGCCATGATGCCCAACTCATACTTTCCACCAAATTTCTAGATTGAACTATATAAAAGTTACCAATATTGAGCCACTGTTACCTATAGAAAATAGATTTAACCCAGTATACAATCTCCATTGTGGAAAGGATTTTGAATGCTGAGGTGTTTTCTAATAAGCATTTATTTAGTATCTATTGCATACTTTGGAGAAGGCAATGGCACCCCACTCCAGTGTTCTTGCCTGGAGAATCCCAGGGACAGGGGAGACTGGTGGGCTGCCGTCTATGGGGTCACACAGAGTCGGACACGACTGAAGTGACTTAGCAGCAGCAGCATTGCATACTTAACTGGGCTTCTCAGATGGCTCAGTGGTAAAGAATCTGCCTGCAATGCAAGAGACTCTGGTTTGATCCATGGTCGGGAAGATCCCCTGGAGGAGGGAATGGCTGCTCACTCCCGTATTCTTGCCTGGAGAATCCCATGGACAGAGGAGCCAAGTGGGCTGTAGTCCATGCGGTCACAAAGAGTCAACACAGAACTGAAGTGACACACACACATACTTAATTAAATATGAGGTGTTTAAAGGAATATGTTATTTAATTCTCCTTTGATATATGATGACTAGCCTTGTGGCCAGGATTTGGAATCCCTCAGGAACTACTTGAAATTTCATTCTCCCATCCTAATCTGAAGTCACCCCATATCTCTGTGTCCTGTCATGTTAGGATTTATGTCACTAGATTAGATTCTCAAAGCACCATGGGAAAAAAGCTTGAGGACCAGCATTTGACCTATGCTAGCCCAGAGGTATAGCTCCATGGTCTAATCCCAAAGGTTCCTCTCTCAAAACCACCACTTAAGATTCTTTAGGTTTCAGTTCAGTTCAGTCACTCAGTCGTGTCTGACTCTTTGCAACCCCATGAATCGCAGCACGCCAGGCCTCCTGTCCATCACCAACTCCCGGAGTTCACTCAGATTCATGTCCATCGAGTCAGTGATGCCATCCAGCCATCTCATCCTCTGTCGTCCCCTTCTCCTGTTGCCCCCAATCCCTCCCAGCATCAGGGTCTTTTCCAATGAGTCAACTCTTTGCATGAGGTGGCCAATGGAGTTTCAGCTTTAGCATCATTCCTTCCAAAGAACACCTAGGACTGATCTCCTTTAGAATGGACTGGTTGGATCTCCTTGCAGTCCAAGGGACTCTCAAGAGTCTTCTCCAACACCACAGTTGAAAAGCATCAATTCTTCGGTGCTCAGCTTTCTTCACAGTCCGACTCTCACATCCATACATGACTATTGGAAAAACCATGGCCTTGACTAGACGGACCTTTGTCGGTAAAGTAATGTCTCTGCTTTTGAATATGCTATCTAGGTTGGTCATAACTTTCCTTCCAAGGAGTTTCAGACTAGAATTGAATCTAAGTGGCTAGGGATGGGTAGATGAAAGGATGAAGACCCCAGTATCAACCTGTCCTTCCAAGAGTCTTTCAAACTGAGTTTAAATAGGCAGAGCCTCTCCATCTGGCCAGAATGCACTGGGAAGTGCCACCACAGTGCATTGCTTCCTGGGAGCACACATATGCACAATGGCTTTAGGTTCTTCCTTTTCAGTGCCTTCCCTAACAGTTATCTCCTTATAGTCCATAACCAATACAAACTAGACCAAGGAACCTGGATACTCATTCCAGCTCTGCTTGTGAGCAACAGTATGAATTTAACCACCAAATTAATTTCTCTTAGCCTTGCTGGCTTGGCCAATAAAGTAGTGAAAATACTGGTATAATAATGTATTAATGAGGTAATACAATGTTTTCCAAATCACAATATGTTTATTATTCATGATAGAATGATTTTAGATGGTTTATACCAAATATTTATCTTGACCTTACAAGAGAAGATAAATGATTTTTTATATTAATTCCTCTTAAAAATAAATGTGTGTACAGTTTTCAAAATATACAGTCATTTAAAGAAAAATATTTAGTACATAGTGTGACAACTTGTGAAGAAATCTGATGTATTGGAAACACCAACTTAAATGTGTTTTGCTTGTTAATTTAAGACATCTTGTCTAGTCCCTCCAACACTGTAATAGAAAGGGTGGTGCATGCTTGAATTATCCATTTGTCCATTCATATCAACAAAATGTACTAGTTAATTGCTTCACTTTTTTCTTTGGCAGCATACACAGTCCAAATAAAATGGAAACAGTGGCAGATTTTATTTTCTTGGGATCTAAAATTACTGAGGATGGTGACTGCAGCCATGAAATTAAAAGATGTTTGCTCCTTGGAAGGAAAGCTATGACAAATCTAGACAGCATATTAAAAAGCAGAGACATCACTTTGCCAACAAAGGTCCACATAGTCAAAGCTATGGTTTTTCCAGTGAAAGTGAAAGTGAAGTCACTCAGTCGTGTCTGACTCTTTGTGACCCCATGGACTAAATCATGTCTGACTCTTTTGATACCATGGACTGTAGCCCACCAGGCTCCTCTGTCCATAGGCTCTTCCAGGCAAGAGTACTGGAGTGGGTTGCCATTTCCTTCTCCAGGAGGTCTTCCCGACCCAGGGATTGAACCCAGGTTTCCCACAATGTAGGCAGATGCTTTACTGTCTGAGCCACTGGGGAAGTTTATGGTTTTTCCAGTAGTCATGTACAAATGTGAGAATTGGCCCATAAAGAAGGCTGAGCACTGAAGAATTGATGCTTTTGAATTATGCTGGAGAAGACTCTTGAGAGTCTCCTGGACTGCAAGATCAATCCAGTCAATCCCAAAGGAAATCAACCCTAAATACTCACCAGAAAGACTGATGCTGAAACTGAAGCTCCAATACTTTGGCCACCCAAAGTGAAGAGCCAACTCATTAAAAAAAAAACCTTGATGCTGGGAAAGATTGAGGGAAGGAGGAGAACGGAGTGACAGAGGATGAGATGGTTGGATGGCATCGCCCACTCAATGGACATGTATTTGAGCAAACTCTAGGAGATAATGGGAGAAGGCAATGGCAGCCCACTCCAGTATTCTTGCCTGGAAAATCCCATGGACAGAGGAGCCTGGCAGGCTGCAGTCCATGGGGTTGCTAAGAGTGGGACACGACTGAGTGACTTCACTATCACTTTTCACTTTCATGCATTGAAGAAGGAAATGGCAACCCACTGCAGTGTTCTTGCCTGGAGAACCCCAGGGACAGGGGAGCCTGGTGGGCTGCCATCTATGGGGTCGCACAGAGTCAGACATGACTGAAGCAACTTAGCAGCAGCAGCAGGAGATAATGAAGGACAGGGAAGCTTTGGCATGCTGCAGTCCATGGGATCACAAAGAGTCGGACATGACTTAGTGATTAAACAACAACAGTCCCAAAGCATGCAATCAATCACTGTTACCACAAACTACCCTAGACTTCATGTCACATTTCAGTTTCCAGTATAAGCTCCTCGTCTCATGTTTTTAACCACTCAGAATTCATGTCATCCACTTTGCTCATAAAACTGTGCCTACCCTGTTGCTGCTACTCCACAACCAATTTGTCCTGCAAGATTTATTTCAAAACTCACCTGTATCTGGATATCTAGATAACTATATGGCTTTCAGATGATTTATATACTTTGGAAGTCCCCAGCGCTGATGACTTTACTGGTCTTATAATAGCAAGACAAAATAAATAAACAGAAAATTACATTTGGACTTCCCTGGTAGTCCAGTTACCACTGAATCTGCCTGCCAACACAGGGAACATACTCAATTCCCTGGTCCAGAAAGATTCCACATGCCATGGGGCAACCAAGCCCATGCTCCACAACTGGGCTCTGGAGTGCACATGCCCACAACTACTGAAGCTCGTGTGCCTAGAGCCTGTGCCCCACAGCAAGAGAAGCCACCACAATGAAAAGCCTGTGCACCGAAGCTAGAGAAAAGCCCCTGCTCACTGCAACTAAAGAAAAGCCCATGTGCAGCAATGAAGACCAAGTGCAGCCAAAAGTAAATAAATAAAAAGAAAAAAAAAAGAAAATTATAATGATGGACAATGAGTTCGATGACAAAGATATTATGCATTGTAGTGGAGTATATAGATTGTATATAAAAGTCTTAAGAATACAGACTTTGGAGTCAGACCATCTGGATTTAAATTCTGGCACACCACTTGCCACGTGAAGAAATCATTCAGCCTAGGGCTCAAAATCTCATCTGAAATTGGGGGTAATAACAATTGCTACTTACTGTGAGGATTAATTGATTCAGCACAGGGAAGTGTTTAGACAATACTTGAAATACTAGTTACTGTTATTTGAAGAAGGCACCCATGGAAACATATTAGAGGTGCTCCTAACTGAGAATCTTAATTAAGAGGCTGTCTGGAGGAGGATGGAGTCTCATTCTGTATTGCAGGACAGGTGGGAGTGAGGCAACATGTACGCATGTTGGAGGAGGGAGTGGACAGAGTGAGGATGAACTAGTCAGCACATATACCAGCTGCAAAGTCATATGGAAGTGGGTACGGGAACGAGGAGTAAAATGCACAGTATGTTACACAACTGCATGTGGCATCTCTAGTGCAAGGGGACTGAGGTACAAAGTGATGGAAAATGAGGCCACACAAGCAAGGCTTGGCATGTTCTCATCAAATTCTTGAGGAAAAAAGTATTTGAGTGTCTGCTACATTCCCGATGCTATTTTATTTTAGGGATTGGACACTAGAGTAAAATGGTAAAACATACACAGCCTAATTAGGAAAAGAAATACATAATTAAATGACAACAGATAAATACTTAATGGAAGAATGTAGCAAGTGCTAAGAAAGAATAATGCCTACAATTATTTTTTTCAAAGACATGAACAAAGTCTTAACAGATGAGTAAATGTTCACCAAACAACAAAGAGAAAATCAGAGAGGTTAACATTATTTACCAAAACTCAATTATATGGCATTATGTACCAAATTCTTTCTATATAGTTTTAAGAACATTGTATTACTATTCCTTATAACAAGCAGTTTTTGTTAAGCCCATCTGAGAGATGAGGATCCCCAAGATCACATAGCAAAACCAGTTTTCTTAACTAGCTACATTTAGTTTTCTTTAGAATACAGTAATCTTCATACAGTAGATACTTTATCACTACTATATGTGGCAATTACACTAAAGAAAGTATTATTATTTGCACATAAAATTTCAAGCACATGGCAAATAGTCCATGTTCACTACAAGAAAATTCATGACAGTTCACGACAAAAAAATATTATTTTCATTTTAAAAGCCCTGAATTCCATAGACTATAATAGATGCCTACAATGGCAACCCACTCCAGTACTCTTGCCTAGAAAATCCCATGGATGGAGGAGCCTGGTGGGCTGCAGTCCATGGGATTGCTAAGAGTGGATCACGACAGAGCGACTTCACTTTCACTTTTCACTTTCATGCATTGGAGAAGGAAATGGCAACCCACTCCAGTGTTCTTGCTTGGAGAATCCCAAGGATGGGGGAGCCTGGTGGGCTACCACCTATGGGGTTGCACAGAGTCAGACATGACTGAAGCGACTTAGCAGCAGCAGCAGCAGCAGCATGACACACTAGCATTTCAATATACATACATTTCAATATACATACATTTAAGGCATTTCAATATACATACATTTAAGGCATTTCAATATACATATATTTTAAGGCTGTACATACATTGTGCATTTCATATTTAGTAGCTATTTCTTCCTAACAGCAGGAGTCACACCATTCATTACATTGCTTGCCCTGACAGTAAGGAAAATAAACTATATTTAATCAGAGGTTAACTGAAGACCACACTGATCAAGACGGTCTCTCACATTCTGTTGCCGGCAGGTGAGGAATGAAGTTGAAGGTCATGGTAGAAAGATAAAGATGAACATCAACCCTTTTTCGTGTCTCCTTCCTGTTACAACCTAAGTTACTCCAAACACCTTGCCAGACAGAGATGAAGCAGCAACACCCAGGACATCCAAAGGGGCAAAACCCACATTCACACTGAACAGGATCAAACGAATATTTATTGACTGTCTGACAGCAATTACTCAAAATGTCCAACTTAAGATTGCTTTCACATATCTAATCTCCCTCAGTCTTCATGAAAACCCTGAGAAACAGCTAGTATCATCCTTATTTCATAGAAAAGGGGAAAGAACCTTAAAGAAGGCAAAGGGAAAATGAAAGTGTTAGTCGCTCAGTGGTGTCTTAGCCTACCAGGCTCATCTGTCCATGGAATTCTCCAGGCAAGAATAGTGGAGTGGGTAGCCATTCCCTTCTCCAGGGGATCTTCCTGACCCCGGGATCAAACCTGGGTCTCTTGCATTGCAGCCAGATACTTTACCAGCAAGGAAGCCCGAAGAAGGCACGTGATGTAGCAAATTATAGCAGGACTAGCATTTGAGTAGTTGCCTCCAGGTCCACTGAATTTTACACTTCTTGCCTATCTTTATTTAAAAGGTCTCTGACAGTAGCCATGGCCATAAAGGAGATATTGGTTAGACTCACCACTTTATAAGCCTCTTGAAAAGTTAGTGTAAAGGTGCTGATTCATAGATCAGACAATTAAGAGTCAACTGGCTTCTCTTGAGCCTCATGCTCTGGCTTTGCTCCTTCATCCCCTGCTCTTGGCACTGGCCTCCTTGCTATTCCTCAAACAGATCAAGCCCAACCACTTCCCCATTTGCTGTTACTCCATCTGCAATTCTCTTTGTGGCACTCTTCCTAAGGGTCTTATTGAAATAGTTTCGCTCTATCCTCTTCCCTTGGGTTTCCCTGATTGCTCTGTGATAAAGAACCTGCCTGCCAATGCAGGAGATGTGAGTTTGACCCCTGGGTTGAGAAGATCCCCTGGAGAAGGAAATGGCAATCCACTCCAATATTCTTTCCTGGGAAATCCCATAGACAGAGGAGCCTGGTGGACTACAGTTCATGGGGTCGCAAAAGAGTTGGTCACAACTTAGCAACTAAACAACAACAAATCTTCTTACCTTATCCCTCTTTCCTGCTATCTTTTTTCTATAGCTCTTATCATCATCTGAATTGGTAAGCATTTTATGGTTTATTTCTTTTTTAATCGAAGTAGTGCTGATGTACAGTAAACTACAGGTGTACAATATAGTGATTCACAATTATAAATGTTATACTCCATTTCTAGTTTTTAAAAAATATTGGCTATATTCCCTGTATTGTATAATATATTCCTGTAGCTTAATTTATACATAATAGTTTGTACTCTTAATCCCCTACCCCTATATTGTCCCTCATCCCTTCCCTTTCTCCACTGGTAACCACTAGTTTGTTCTCTGTATCTTTTTCTTTTTTTTAATATTCACTGGCATGGTATATTTTTTAGATTCTATATATAAGTGATATTATACAATATCTGTCTTTCTCTGTTTGATTTATTTCACTTAGCAAAATACCCTCCAAGTCCATCCATGTTGCTTCAAATGGCAAAATTTCATTCTTTTTTATGACTAAGCCATATTCCATTGAGTATATATATATCACATCTTAATCCATTCAACTGTTGATGGACACTTAGGTTGCTTCCTATCTTTGCAATTGTAAATAATCCTGCTATGAACATTGGAATGCATGTATCTTTTCAAATTGGTGTTCTTTTCTTTTTTCAGATATATACCCAGCTCACAGTAGTTCTGTTTTTAGTTTTTTTGAGAAACCTCCATACTGTTTTCCACAGTGGCTGCACCAATTTACATTCCCACCAACAGTGTACAAGGATTCCTTTTTCTATCATCATAAATGAAAACATTGCTTCTGCGTCTAGAGCACTCATATCTTCTGTATAAACTAGAGATCTTTTTCTTTGTGGACAAAATTTTCATTAAGTGATTACATCATATTTCAAAACTGGTAAAGTACCAATGAAAAAGAGTGAGAAGTAATCCAGAGAAATAGCTTGGCATCAAAAGTAAAAAGGATTCTAAATAAGTGGAAATTGAGGATCACTTGGACTTGATGTCTCCTTTTTAAGCCAGTTCCTGTTTTACTAAATATCTTGTAAGATTTTTTTAATGTATATTTTCTCAAACTTTTGCATCAGTCATCTGAAACTTGTAACACTGAATGTTAGACAACTTTAACTTCATTTGATGAGAAAAACTTAAAACTAAACCTTTAGAGAAATAGAAACAGAAAATGGCATACAGTGAATATGAAAAAATAAAAAAGCAGACTCACAGACAGAGAACAACTAGTGGTTGTTTGGTGAGGAGAAGGGTATCAAGAGATGGGGAAGTGGAAGGTGCAAATTCCCACTCAAAAATATGCTGTACAAAATGGGTACATAGCCAATATTTTATAATAACTGTAAATGGGGTTATAACCTTTCAATTTGTATTAAAACATTTTAATTAAAAATAGCATTGTCTTAAATGTATTATCACTTAATAAACTACATATTTATGATGTATTCTCCTCCCAAATAACACAGATTTGCATTAGTGCAGTTTCTGATTCACTGCTTGACTTTTGGAGAGTTTCAGTGGCTTTGAGGACTCTTTCTCTGTTCTAAAATAACTGTTCCAGAAAACTAATATACAAATGTCAGTCACACAGCACTTTATCATTGAGGGCCCACTGCTAAAGACAGACTTGGGCACGCTTTCCTCTCACGTCCCACTGCATCTGGGCATTGTCTGTGTGGTAGCACATTTAATATTGCTGATAAATGCCAGTTCTTGAGAATCAAGATTGCCAGGAGAAATATAAATAACCTCATATATGCAGATGACACCACCCTTATGGCAGAAAGTGAAGAAGAACTTGATGAAAGTGAAAGAGGAGAGTGAAAAAGTTGGCTTAAAGCTCAACATTCAGAAAACTAAGATCATGGCATCCAGTCCAATCACTTCATAGCAAATAGATGGGGAAACAATGGAAACAGTGAGAGACTTTATTTTTGTAGGCTCCAAAATCACTGCAGATGGTGACTGCAGCTATGAAATTAAAAGACACTTGCTCCTTGAAAGAAAAACTATGACCAGCCTAGACAGCATATTAAAAAACAGAGACATTACTTTGCCAACAAAGGTCCATCTAGTCAAAGCTATAGTTTTTCCAGTAGTCATGTATGGATGTGAGAGTTGGACTATAAAGAAAGCTGAGCACTGAAGAATTGATGCTTTTGAACTGTGGTATTGGAGAAGACTCTTTAGAGTCCCTTGGACTGCAAGGAGATCCAACCAGTCCATCTTAAAGGAAATCAATCCTGAATATTCATTGGAAGGTCTGATGTTGAAGCTGAAACTCCAATACTTTAGCCATCTGATGTGAAGAACTGACTCATTGGAAAAGACCCTGATGCTGGGAAAGATTGAAGGCAGGAGGAGAAGGGGACAACAGAGGATGAGATGGTTGGATGGCATTACCAACTCAATGGACATGAGTTTGAGTAAGCTCCGGGAGTTGGTGATGGACAGGGAAGCTTGGCGTGCTGCAGTCCATGGGGTCACAAAGAGTCAGATACGACTGACTGAACTGAACTGAAAGTCTTAATTTCATGACTGTCTGGATGCCTAGCATATGTTAAGCACTGCAGTGAGTATATCTTAGATTAATGAATGAATAATGGATAAATCAGTCACCACTGGGAATGTGAACTTGCATAACTGACCTCACAAGTTCACTGGATAGATAAGATATACAAAATTAAATAACAAAGCAAAGGTTGAATTACCCCAGAGGCTTAACTTTCTCAGGGAAGAGTACTGGGGCAGTGGTTATCTTGAAATGAGGAGAAGCTGGACAGCATGTTGGGTGAGAGTTTAGGCTCTGAAATGAGATAGAATTTGTTGTTTGACACTATCATTTGCCAGTTTTGTAAACTTGGGTAAGTTACTGTCAAAGAACCATGAGATTTCCCTTGGTAACCACAAGTTTGTTTTCTACATCCGTTTTTCCATTTTTATTTTATAAATAGGTTTATTTGTACCATCTTTTTTAGGTTCCACATATAAGTGATATCAAGGAGGGGAGACAGAGGGATAAATTAGGAGATTGAGATTACATATATACATTTATTGTTCAGTCGCTAACTGAACAATTATTGTGACTCCATGAACTCTAGCACGTCCATCTCCTCTGTCCTTCAAAATTATCTGCCAGGGTTTGCTCAAACTCAACCCCATTGAGTTGGTGATGCCATCCAATCATCTCATCTTCTGTCAATCCCTTCTCCTCCTGCCTTCAATCTTTCCCAGCATCAAGGTCTTTTCCAGTAAGTCAGCTCTTCACATCAGGTGACCAAAGTACTTCAGTTCCTCCAGTGAATATTCAGGGTTCATTTCCTTTAGGATTGACTGGTTTGATCTCCTTGCAGTCCAACTGACTCTCAAGAGTCTTTTCTAGCATCACAGTTCAAAAGCATCAATTCTTCTGTGATCAGCCATCTTTATGGTCCAACTCCCACATCTGCACATGACTGCTGGAAAAACCATAGATTTGACTGTATGGACTTTTGACAGTAAAGTGATGTCTCTGCTTTTTAATAGGTTTGTCACTTCCAAGGAGAAAGTGCCTTTTAATTTCATGGCTGCAGTCACTGTCTGCAGTAATTTTAGAGCTCAAGAAAATAAAATCTGCCACTATTTCCACTTTTTCCCATCTATTTTCCATGAAGTGATGGGACCAGATGCCAACTACTATATATAAAAGAGATAGCTAATAAGAATCTACTGTATAGCACAAGGAACTCTAGTCAATACTCTGTAATAACCTACATGGGAATAAAATTTAAAAAAAGAATGGATATATGTATATATATAACCGACTCACTCTGCTGTACACCTGAAACTAACACACATTGTAATCAACTATACTCCAATAAAAACTAAAAAAAAAAAAAAGACAAGACCATTACATATGATCTAATTTAAGGAGACAAAGCAGAATGTAATGTTTACACAGCAAGAGAGAGTGATACTAATCAGCCACGGGCTCAACAGGCTCAGGCTCTTCCAAAGGATTTAGGGGAAGCATGCTGTTCATGAAGACTTGCAGAAGCATCTGTAGAAGCCTGAGTAGGGGTGGGCGGTAAAGGCTGCTGTTAATTGGTTGAAACCCAGAAATGTGTTTGTTGGAGTGGGTTCTTATTGGCTGACTTTCAAAAGCAAAGGGCTGTCCCTGATTGGTTGGTTTATAAAGCACATTCACTACAGCAGTTGTTGATCAAGGGACTGGATTTAAAACCAGTTCTGTTGATTCCTTGTTGCCATGGCTACAGAACAATTAATCTTTTCTTACGTATGTGAAAACTTAACCTTTCAAGATTTCAGTTTCTTATCTATAAACTTCATAGAGGTTTATAAGAAGTTTAAAAGATAACACTCAAAGAATTCACACTGTGCTTACTGTGCAGCATTCAATAAAAATTATGTTTATGTTTTTAAGATACACATGAAGCATTTCATTTGTAAGATGAATAGGGTTCCTATGAACCATGGTCTGAATGTTTTTGTCAGCATACCATGAAACACTGTCACTTACTTCTCTTCCTTTTCCCCACTTTTGGTTGGGAAAAAAAAAAAAAAAAAACAACTAATATGGTATTTTGTTCACAAGGCCTAATATTGAGTTTAAATGGGCTTGTATTATTTATCTATGATTCCGTTTTGCTTCTATTCTACCTTAAATTCTGAAAGCATGAGATAAATAGAATGGAAGTGCTCCAGCACCCTAGGAGAATATGCAGAGTTCGGATAGACTGGATAATTGTCTCCAGTTTTTCTCTCCTACGTTGTTACAGAATTGTATGTGACTTTATAGTATCTCCCACCAAGTAAACAGAGTCTGTTCCCCACCCGCAGTGATATTGGTGTTGGCCATGCAAATTACTTTAGCCAATGAACTGTAGCAGATATCATTCAAGGAAAGGCTTTGGCCTTGCTTTTAGAATTTGGCTGTGTATTTTGCATCTCTGCCATATACCTTGAGATTCACATACTCCATCCAAGAAGAACAAGGAGGTATGTGGGACAGATCTGGACCCAATGTACAGGCTGAAACCAAGCCTAGCTCACCAACAGACCCATGATTGAGAAAAATAAGTACTTGTTGGTGTTAAGTCACTACTTTGAAATTCTTTGTTGTACAGCAAAAGCTGACCGATAGATAAAGGAAAGGCATGAGGCAGAACCTGGACAGTTATAGAATGAAAATGAGAAAGGAGCAGGGATGGGGAGTTAAGAACCAGACAAATTAACAACAACAACAACAAAATTGTTATCTTGTTTTGCCTCATCTGTAAAGAGAATGTTAATATATTAATACTTTCTTCCTAGGTACAAAATAACAAAAGGTAGGGATAGCACAGAGACTGAAATATAGACATTTCAGGGAGAGATACAGAGTAACACAGAAAGATGAATGTTTAATACCCAGCATTTCACAAGCTAAAGTACTAAAGACATAAGTACTTTAGGAAGACATAAGCTGAAAAACTAATGAGAAGACTGGGAAGTTTCTGAAAGAAAAAAGATTCTAGGTGCTGAGACAGTCTTCTTATAAAGGCTTTCTTTTAAAATCACACTACAGATTTGATGGCAACAAAGAAGTGGATATTAAGTAAAAGGATAGAAGATCTCTGAGTCACAGCTAGAAAATATGGACAAGTAATAATTACACTGGATGCATTTGATAAGGGTGATTCTAACTTTTCTGATCCAGAAGGATGCTACAGATGTCAGAATCATCCATATCAGCATATACCATTTTTAACTAAAAAAACTAATGTACAATATTGAGAAAGCAGCATATCATATCATTTGAACCTTCGAGCTTAAATGTATTATATCATGAAGTTAAATATCATAATATTTAGAAAGTGTTACCTCTGACTGAACTAATGCTAAAACTTTGGCTAAAACTCCAGAAAAGCTTTGGTTATCTAGGTTGGACCCATTTCCATAAGAGTTCTGTTAATTAATGAGTGTCTAGTTAATTTCTTTCATGAAAAAGATTATAATTTCAGATCCCAAGGGTTTTACAATGACAGCCTAAACAAAGTTGTCTCTTTGAAACCAAACTATAAACTTAACAGTTTAAATTATATATGCCAGATAACATCTCATAAATTTAGAATGCTCTTCCCAAGGTTAGAACACAATGAAGTTAAACTGTTTATACTTGGAAATTCTGGACTTTCAGAAGAAAGGCCAATTTGTCTTCATCAGCTCTCACTATTTAAAACAGTTCATGTGCATTTGTGACTGTGAGGTTTTCATTTCTTCTCCCTGTTATGGTATTATAATAGTAACAACTTTGGGGAAAAAAGTGCACATTGTATTTGCTTCTGAATTTCATTTTTTAATAACATTCTCAACTTATCTACACAGTCAAAGGAAAAGAAAATTCAAGACCCTCCTTTTTTCCCCACTCAAATTGTTATTGCTAAAAGACTTTGAGCCCAAATTATTTAGATGTACTCTACATTATCTGAATCTGTTGGATAATAATTCAAACTTTCACTTTGGCTCAGCAAAATAGGCTTTGAGGGATAAGTAAATACGGTGGAGGAAATTCTCTGAACTAGTCATTATTTACCAACTAGAATGCTTCATGTACTACTTACGTAAAATAGACAATAAGGACCTACTATATAGCACACGGACATCTACTCAATACTTTGTAACGACTTATGTGAGAAAATCTAAAAATGAGTGTTTATATGTATATGTATATCCAATTTACTTTTTTGTACAGCAGACCTAACACAATATTGTAAATCAACTATACTCCAATAAAATTTTTTTAAAAAAAGAATGTTTCCAGTTACTGTTAACCAACAACACAAGTAATTGTTCTTAAACAACAAAGACCTTTGGATCACATCCTCACACCACAACCGTCACATGTCTCTGACTTCTGCCCTCTCCCCTTTCTCAAGAGTGCCTCAGACAGACTCCCTCAAGTCTCCTGGCCAGAACAGATTCATGTGCCTATTCTTAAACCTACTCCAGCCAAGAAGAATAGAACCAATTGCCTTAGGACAACTAAAGATTCATTCCTTGGACTGAGGACAGATCCAGCCACCCCTTAAGTCCATGGCCTTATTGGGTACAATTGGGTTCAGTACATAAATGGCATGAGGGGAGAATTACAGTTGAACAGACAATTGAGAGTATCTGCCACAGGATTTTAGCTATGGTCTTCTAGCTCTTAAACTTTTTCAAACTCTTTTAGGTATATATTTTAATTCTCAAAACATCTGAAAAGGTGGAAAATAACTGATTATTCTTATCTTACAAACTGAGGTCCAGAGAAATAAAGTGGTTGCCCAAGGCCACGAAACTAATAAAAAAAAGACCTTAAATTTATGTTATATTCAATTTTTAAATAATCATATGATATTATATATTCTCCAGATAAAAATATACCTAATATTATAGTATAATAATTATATTTCCCAAATAATGGGAAATTGTATTCATTAATTTCCCTTTGGAAACATGCAGGCATGTTTATATGTTATTTTTTTAATGTAAGAAAAAACAAACAAACTAGGAATCTCCCTGACATGTTCTCCTTCTGACATGAATTTCTCCTTGGTAGGCAGTTTATGGTATTATGAATTTGTATAATACCCTCACTCAAAGAAAAGACTTAATAATTTGACATGGTAAAAATAGTCGAAAATTCTTTCAAAAGCAAGATGAACTACTCATGCCACAGTTGGCATAAGCCTGTCCTGTAGGTAGGAGATGACACTGAATGTTACTGATACAGAACGATAAAGAATGTCACTGGTCTTAAATTTACTTACTGCAATAAAATGCAGAGAGAGGACCATCCGGAGGAGTCAGCCCAACTTCTGCCTCTCAGATGGGCAAATAATGAGATCCTATCTCCCTTTAAATATTTGTAGAAAAAGATCATCTGGTACCTTGCTAAGGTGATTTAAAAAGCCCAATGTTAAATTAAATATTAAATTAAAATTACTCTTTTGTGATTTTCAAAAGTATGTTATTACTTCCAGAAATTTGTTCCCTAGAAATATGTGCACAAGTACACCAGGATATATGCACCGAGTCCTTCACCATTACATTGCTATAATAATGAAAATTTAGGAACAGTACAAACTACCATTACTAAAAGCACAGTTAAATGAATTGTATTTAAATAAATGGAACTTCAGGCAATTCTTTTAAAAAATTGGTAAATTTATATGTGAAAGTGCTGCACTCAATATGCCAGCAAATTTGGAAAACTCAGCAGTGGCCACAGGCCTGAAAAAGGTCAGTTTTCATTCCAATTCCAAAGAAAGGCAATGCCAAAAAATGCTCAAACTACTGCACAACTGCATTCATCTCACACACTAGTAAAGTAATGCTCAAAACCCTCCAAGCCAGGCTTCAACAATACATGAACCATGAACTTCCAGATGTACAAGATGGTATTAGAAAAGACAGAGGAACCACAGATCAAATTGCCAACATCTGTTGGATAATCAAAAAAGCAAGAGAGTTCCAGAAAAATATCTATTTCTGCTTTATTGACTATGCCAAAGCCTTTGACTATGTGGATGACCACAAACTCTGGAAAATTCTGAAAGAGATGGGAATACCAGACCACCTGACCTACCTCTTGACAAATCTGTATGCAGGTCAGGAAGCAACAGTTAGAACTGGAAGTGGAACAACAAACTGTTTCCAAATCGGGAAAGAAGTACGTCAAGGCTGTATATTCTCATCCGGCTTATTTAACGTCTATGCAGAGTACATCATGAGAAATGCTGGGCTGGATGAAGCCCAAGCTGGAATCAAGATTGCCAGGAGAAATATCAATAACCTTATGGCAGAAAGCGAAGAAGAACTAAAAACCTCTTGATGAAAGTGAAAGAGGAGAGTGAAAAACTTAGCTTAAAACTCAACATTCAGAAAACTAAGATCATGTCATCCGGTCCCATCACTGCATGGCAAATAGATGGAAGAACAGTGAAAATAGTGACAGATTTTATTTTTTAGGGCTCCAAAATCACTGCAATGGTGACTGCAGCTATGAAATTAAAAGACACTTGCTCCTTGGAAGAAAAGTTATGACCAACCTAGACAGCATATTAAAAAGCAGAGACATTACTTTGCCAACAAAGGTCCATCTAGTTAAAGCTATGGTTTTTCCAGTAGTCACTTATGGACGTGAGAGTTGGACTATAAAGAAAGCTTAGTGCCAAAGAACTGATGCTTTTGAACTGTGGTGTTGGAGAAGACTCTTGAGAGTCCCTTGGACTGCAAGGAGATCCAACCAGTCCATCTTAAAGGAAACTGGTCCTGAATATTCACTGGAAGGAGTTATGCTGAAGCTGAAACTCCAATATTTTGGCCACCTGATGTGACTCATTGGAAAAGACCCTGATGCTGGGAAAGATTGAAGGCAGGAGGAGAAGGGGACAACAGAGGATGAGATGGTTGGATGGCATCACTGACTCAGTAGACATGAGTTTGAGTAAGCTCCAGGAGTTGGTGATGGACAGGGAGGCCTGGCATGCTGCAGTCCATGGGGTAGCAAAGGGTTGGACACCACTGAGCGACTGAACTGAACTGAAATTTATATGTGCTGATGGAGAAGATGTATGTCATAAACTGTTTTGTTTTAATAGGAAACTGTGAGAAAATATTTCATTTTTGCTTTAAAAATATATGTTGTATGAGCATAGCAAATCTCTGAAAGTATACACAGCAAACTTTAACAGCCAAACTTGGAGGAGAATGGTATTAAACAATATTACATCATACTTTTAAGATAATTTTATATAGCTCTGTGTAGATAGCTAAATATTGTGTTTATAACTATAATAATTATAATTTATAATTATTGATATATAATAATTATTGTTTTTAATAACCTGAAAAGTAAAAAGTACAATTTTAGGTTGTTATAACTCATTATCTCATTGTGTTTTCATTAGAGTGATTTGATAGAAGGTATCATAAGGTCACAATAAAGAGTAGTGACAACAAGCTGACCAGGTTTGAATACCAGCTCTGCTACTTACTAACTGTGCATCCTTGGGCAAGATACTTAGTTTCTCTGTGCCTCAATTTCCTCATCTGTAAAGTAGATATAATCACAGTGCCAACTGCAATAATTGTAAGAAAAAAGGGAGACAGCACATGAAAAATTCTGATTTAAAACAGCATCTGTAACATGGTAAAGGTTCAATAAATGTTAGTAACTAATAGAGAAGAAGTACAGAAAAGATAGATGCCTTAATAAAAGTGGTTTAACTCATTGGTCCCAGGAGTTGGGATTAGAACTCAGACTGCCTGGTTCCTGTTACAATTGCCTTTAAATGATAGACTTGGTTCTTTCTTTCTCACATTATCACTTTTAAGTCTCTGAGATCAGTCCACTTTCCTTTGCTCTTTATTATGGAACTAACTGTCTCTGGCATTCAAAAGGCATACATACATTGACAATTATGCATTTTATTTTATTTATAAAATAAATGCATCAAGAAAATGCTTAAGAAATAAGGTCAGTAATTCACTTAGTAAGTCCTATAATTTCCTGGAAATGTGTTTTCTTAAATGTAATTTCCTGCAGTTGTCAGCAAGATGCATGTACAGTTAACTGTGAGGATAAAGGAATCCACTAGCAAAATTTAATTTAGAAAAAAAGTTATGAAAAAGAATCCTTCAAAATATGACCAACATATCGTGTTAATTTTACAGAGCCTAACAGCTCAAACAGTTGTTCATTAGAAGCTAAATATTAACACATATTTTGTTCTCAAAAAAGATGGCTGCAAAAAACCACCAAGTACAATCAACACATGTGAATATCAAGCCCTTCTGTGAAAGACTTGAGTTCTGGAGAAATGTATAATTGCTTGTCACATGTCAGATGTTCAAGGAATATCTGTTGAATGATTAATGAATGCATACTTCAAATCTGATTACATAATTACATATCTGCTGGCTGTCCATTTCTGGTGTACTTAAAAATCCTTTCTCTACCATCACACAAAATAAAACAAATGAGATTTTTAATTTAATATCATCTGAGTCAACCATCAGTGTTTCCATTTTTCTATAGACAGAAACTATAAGCGTTGAGAAATATGGCTTTCTTATATAAATAAGCCACTCTATTTTCTGATAAAATTTCATAGATATATCAAAAAGAAAAATAGAGAAAGAGGAAGAAGAAAGTAGAAGGAGGAGGCAGAGGGAAAGGAGTGGGAGAGAAGGAGGATGCAGCGAGGAGGAAGAGAAAAAGAGATGAGAGGGAGGGCCAGAGAGAAAGACTGATCTATTTCTAGAGTGTGATTACCCTAACTCTGGCTCTCAGGTCTATGAAGTTTCATTTCTCCTTCATTTCCTCTAAGACACACAGGTAGTTTACTCTCCTGGGTGGACAGTTGAGTTCCCAAACATCACTTTTTTTCCTCCACCCAACCCATGCTGAAAGAGTGTACCTTCTTTGATCCAAACTAAAGACAGGAAGCAAAGGACAGGATTTGTTTTGAATAACTTGTCCTTGCACTCCAGTCCCCTATGAAGAAAAAGACATCTTTTTTTTTTTTTTTTGGTGTTAGTTCTAGAAGGTCTTGTAGGTCTTCATAGAATTGTTCAACTTCAGCTTCTTCAGCATTAGTGGTTGGTGCATAGACTTGGATTACTGTGATATTGAATGGTTTCAGTTCAATTCAGTTCAGCTCAGTTGCTCAGTCGTGTCTGACTCTTTGCGACCCCATGAAACGCAGAACACCAGGCCTTCCTGTCCATCACCAACTCCCAGAGTCCACCCAAACCCGTGTCCATCGAGTTGATGATGCCATCCAACCATCCTCTGTCATCCCCTTCTCCTCCTACCTTCAATCTTACCCAGCATCAGGATCTTTTCCAATGAGTCAGCTCTTCGCATGAGGTGACCGAAGTATTAGAGTTTCAGCTTCAACATCAGTCCTTCCAATAAACACTCAGGACTGATCTCCTTTAGATGGACTGGTTGGATGTCCTTGCAGTCCAAGGGACTCTCAAGAGTCTTCTCCAACACCACAGTGAAAAAGCGTCAATTCTTCGGTGCTCAGCTTTCTTTATAGTCCAACTTTCACATCCATACACGATCACTGGAAAAACCATAGACTTGACTAGATGGACCTTTGTTGTCAAGTAATGTCTCTGGTTTTTAATATGCTATCTAGGTTAGTCATAACTTTCCTTCCAAGGAGTAAGCATCTTTTAATTTCATGGCTGCAGTCACCATCTGCAGTGATTTTGGAGGCCTGAAAAATAGTCAGCTCTTTCCACTGTTTCCCAATCTATCTGCCATGAAGTGATGGGACCGGATGCCATGATTTTAGTTTTCTGAATGTTGAGCTTTAAGCCAACTTTTTCACTCTCCTCTTTCACTTTCATCAAGTTCTTCTTCACTTTCTGCCATAAGGGTGGTGTCATCTGCATATCTGAGATTATTGGTATTTCTCCCAGCAATCTTGATTCCAGCTTGTGCTTCTTCCAGCCCAGCATTTCTCATGATGTACTCTGCATATAAGTTAAATAAGTAGGGTGATAACATACAGCCTTGATGTACTTCTTTCCCAACTTTCAACCAGTCTGTTATTCCATGTCCAGTTCTAACTGTTGCTTCCTGACCTGCGTATAGGTTTCTCAAGAGGCAGGTCAGGTGGTCTGGTATTCCCATCTCTTTGAGAATTATCCACAGTTTATTGCAATCCACACAGTCAAAGACTTTGGCATAGTCAATAAAGCAGAAATAGATGTTTTTCTGGAACTCTTTTGCTTTTTTGATGATCCAGTGGATGTTGGCAATTTGATCTCTGGTTCCTCTGTCTTTTCTAAACCAGCTTGAACATCTGGAAGTTCACGGTTCATGTATTGCTGAAGCCTGGCTTGGAGAATTTTGAGCATTACTTGACTAGTGTGTGAGATGAGTGCAATTGTGCGATAGTTTGAGCATTCTTTGGCATTGCCTTTCTTAGGGACTGGAATGAAAACTGACCTTTTCCAGTCTCATGGCCACTGCTGAGTTTTCCATATTTGCTGGCATATTGAGTGCAGCACTTTCACAGCATCATCTTTCAGGATTTGAAATAGCTCAACTGAAATTCCATTACCTCCACTAGTTCTGTTCAGAGTGATTCTTCCTAAGGCCCACTTAAGTTCACATTCCAGGATGTCTGGCTCTGGGTGAGTGATCACACCATTGTGATTATCTGGGTCGTGAAGATCTTTTTTTGTACAGTTCTTCTGTGTATTCTTGCCACCTCTTCTTAATATCTTCTGCTTCTGTTAGGTCCCTACCATTTCTGTCCTTTATTGAATGGTTTGCATTCTGTCGTTTTTGAAATTGCCCACAAGTACTACATTCAGGACTCTTTTGTTGACTATGAGGGCTACTCCATTTCTTCTAAGGTATTCTTGCCCACAATAGTAGATATAATGGTCATCTGAATTAAATTCATCCATTTCCATCCATTTTAGTTTACTGATTCCTAAAATGTTGATTTTCACTCTTGCTATCTCCTGTTTGATCACTTCCTATTTATCTTCATTCATGGACCTAACATTCTAGGTTCTTATGCAATATTATTCTTTACAGCATCGGACTTTACTTTACTTTCACCATCAGATGCATCCAGAACTGGACAGCGTTTCAGCTTTGGTCCAGCTTCTTCATTCCTTTTGGAGTTATTTCTCTGCTCTTCTCCAATAGCATATTGGGCACCTATCAACCCGGGGAGTTCATCTCTCAGTGTCATAACCTGTCCTTTCATCTTTTCTTAGCCTGAAGCATGAAGCAGAGTGCAACTTTTTTTAAATTTTTATGTCAACCAAACTTTGCTGAAAACTGCATCCACTAGGAAAAGTTTATGGAGTATTTGCACAACTACAAAGGAGCTGAAAAATTCCACAGAACACATTCAATTCCATTTCTGGCACAGCTGAAATGGCACAGCTCCATTTCTGGCTGAGTATTGGGATTTGACATTAAGAAAAGGAAGAAAGTTGTAACTATAGCAAGATAGGAAGCCACTGTTTCTGAAATTAGCTGGTTTTCAACTGCATTAGTCAAGAGTATTCAATTACCTAAACTGAATGTGTTTGTTATTTGCTCTTTTTGTTCTGTCATCAGAAGATTATTTCAGACACAGCCATTATTGCCAGATTGTTATTCTGGTGTAAAGCTTTCATGTATGAAATCACCATTTCAATATTTTTTGTTTGTTTGTTTTTTGTGTGTTTTTTTTGTTTTTTAATTTTATTTTATTTTTAAACTTTACAATATTGTATTAGTTTTGCCAAATATCGAAATGAATCCGCCACAGGTATACCTGTGTTCCCCATCCTGAACCCTCCTCCCTCCTCCCTCCCCATACCCTCCCTCTGGGTTGTCCCAGTGCACCTGTCCCAAGCATCCAGTATCGTGCATCAAACCTGGTCTGGTGACTCGTTTCATATATGATATTATACATGTTTCAATGTCATTCTCCCAAATCTCCCCACCCTCTCCCTCTCCCACAGAGTCCATAAGACTGATCTATACATCAGTGTCTCTTTTGCTGTCTCGTACACAGGGTTATTGTTACCATCTTTATAAATTCCATATATATGCATTAGTATACTGTATTGGTGTTTTTCTTTCTGGCTTACTTCACTCTGTATAATAGGTTCCAGTTTCATCCATCTCATTAGAACTGATTCAAATGTAATATTTTTTACATTTTTTTAATGTTACCAAATTCAGCTTTCTTTAATCTCTTTTATATTTTATATTTAAAGCCTGCACTATATTTTAGTTTTTTCTGAGTGCCTCACAACTATCTTTTGGGAAAAGGGATTAAGGATTTGACTAGCTTTTTATGAACTGTGTGTCCTGTCTTTCTGAATAGGAACAAAGGGGTCTTCCAAATCTCATGGGCTTTATCCACAGCTCCTGAGAGCCCCGACATGAACTCAGGGCCACAGCCTGCAGGTTTATCTGCTTCCTTCATATTGACCCAGAGCAGGTGATTTTGTTGCTGCACTGTTGTTTTATTTAAAACATAAAAACTCTGTTTACCATAAGCACCCTAGACCAATACTTAGTGAAAAATAGGAGTCTGTGGAACCAAAGAGATGATAAAGGAAACTCCTATTTTATTTACAAGTCACATATAGTTCAGTGGTGAAGAACATGAGCTCTGGAGTCAGACAGACCTGAATCCAAGTTTGTCTCTGCACATCTGACTATGTGAACTTGGGCAAGGAATTTAGCCTTTTTTATGCTCAGTTTTTCCATTGATTAAGTGGTGATACCATAATAAACACCTTATGGAGTTAATGGGAAGAGCAAATAAACTATATAAAAATAACTAACACACTGTCTAGCACTCAAAAATTAAATCCAATGATTTATTGTCCTTCATTTATTTATGCTTTCAATGAATAGTGCTTAAAATACAGAGTGATGACAAGGGATTTAAAAAGTCCTATTTTATGAGTTTTCAGTCTAAATAAAGGAGACAACAAACAAGATTGATAAATATCACACATGATGTGTTCATACACTGCCAGGGAGAAAAATAAACCTGGGAAAGAAAATCAAATGAGTATAACAGTGGTGGTGGTTGCCTTCTTCAATTAGGCAGTCAAGGAAGGCTTCATACTGAGGATGATAATTACATAAAATCATGACATCTCTTCAAGTGTCTAACTAGGATCATCGAGAAATAAAAATTTCAGAATGTAAGTTCCATGATGTCAAAAATTGTGTTTGATTCATTACCATATCCTTATAGGTAGGTAGGGTTTGACATGTGTCTAATAAATATTTTATGAATAAATATTAACACTATTGAGAGTATTAACTGGCCTACATGATAAGCATCTTGGTTTACAAAAAAATGTAAAACCTTTTTCAGCAAACAAATATACAAAAAAAAAAAAAAGGTTAGGATGCAATCAGTGTTCATTGTTAACAGTAGGAAGCATGTGAATTAAAAACCCAGAAATAATAAAAGTACTTGCTCCTCAGCCTTCTCCCAATACTAGTCTCAGGAAATTTGCTTTATTCCTCACTCCTTTATGGTAAGCAGCAGACTACAAGGAGACCAGGTAATAAATGAGTGGAAAAGGACTGGTCCCTGGCTGGCCCACGCTAGGCAGGTCATCAGTTTTGGTGGTCTCATCCAAAGACAAGCCAAGCCAATTAGATTGTCTCCTTCAAGGATCTGAACTAAAAGGTCAAGGGAGAAAGTTACCTGACATGTGGGTGCTTGAACTAAAGTTTCATGTAGAATTTGGGCTAAAGTGACCATTTCAGAGCCAGTCTATGAAGAAATAGAGACACAGAGAAAGCTGGTTGGGAGTGAGAGATCAGAGTAGCCACCCAGGGAGGAAAGGGGAAGCCACACCACAGAAAGACAAAGATGGGAAAGTGGCTGGCACTTGAGACTGTCTCAGTTTCCACTGACTCTGCAGCCTGGTTGTTTAGTCTGTCCTTGATGATTCTGGGGCAACCTTAGGTCCTTGCGTGGGTGCTCAGTCACCTCAGTCATGTCCAACTCTTTGAAACCCCATGGACTATAGCCCACCAGGCTCCTCTGTCCATGGGACTCTCCAGGCAAGGATACTGGAGTGGGTTGCCATGCCCTCCACCAGAGGATCTACTTGATCCAGGGATCAAACCCAATTCTACTGCATTGCAGGCTGATTCTTTACCCACTGAGCCATCTGGGAAGCCCCCTTGGTGTCCTTCTGCTGCTGCTGCTGCTGCTGCTAAGTCACTTCAGTTGTGTCCGACTCTGTGCGACCCCATAGACAGCAGCCCACTAGGCTCCTCTGTTCCTTGGGATTCTCCAGGCAAGAACACTGGAGTGGGTTGCCATTTCCTTCTCCAATGCATGAAAGTGAAAAGTGAAAGTGAAGTCGCTCAGTTATGCCCGACTCTTAGCGACCCCATGAACTGCAGCCTACCAGGCTCCTCTGTTGGTGTCCCTAGGATAACCTTGTTTTCACTTAAATTAGAGTAAGTTTTTTTCCCTTCTAACAAGAGAGAACAGACTCCTGGTCATCAACTATATACCATGTACTTAACGCAGACAATCTGATTTAGTTGTTAACACAATCCTATAACCCATTTACTTTAGCAAGAAATAAATGAAGTTTCAGAAAAATTAATCAAGTCATCCAAAGTTGAATGGCTATGGAATGAAAGACCTGAACTTTGAACCAAAGTCTGTCCAAGTCCATAGCTAATGATTTTCATCCTATTCTGAAAGAACAGAATATTATACTATAGGAACTCATGAAAAACAGACTTCTTTTGATTAGCATATACAGATAAAGCTTGATTAGGGGAGCAAGGACTTGAGCAGATTTTAAAAGGCGAGTAGAATTGAGAAGCACAGTATAATATTTTGAAGTAGTGATGGAACGTTATTCTAGGTATAGGTACAACATAACCAAAATCATGGTGAAGACAATGAGAACATGAGGCAAGATTAGAGAGATAAAAAAAATCTGGCATCAGTGAGAAGAGGCTTCATTTTGGAAGGATAGTATGAAATCAGATTAGTTTACACTTGGCAAACCTTAATTCTTGACCTTATCTATTTAATAATACTAAATGATTGCTAAATATTTTTGAGCCTTTAGTACAATGTGTAAATGGCCTTATTCCTGCAATTTAAGAGCTGGGATTCTAAGCAAATAAGTTATTTTAGAAGCAAAGACAAACCCTGAGAACTTTTATGTCTCTTGCCATGCTCATTTCCCAACCTCCCTCCCCCAAAAAAGAAATCTTACTGACTCTAGGGAAACCACAAGAATTTCCAAATTTGGAACCACTGATAACATTACTATAAAAGTAAATGCCCTGACTTGCCCTCTGGCCACAAGATACATACATTCAGCAGACTTTAAAAGGTGAGTAGAATTGAGAAGCACAGTATAATATTTTGAAGTAGTGTAGTTACACTCAAGTACAGGTAGATAGTTTATCCATATAACGGAAGTACATTTTTTAAATTGCTCTATTATTACTCTATTATAAAAGTAAATTTAAAAGAAAGTTTCTAAAATTCACTTAGAAGAAATTGTACCCACAGTAATAAAATCCCCTGGGGGAATACCATGGTACATTATTACTCTCCTAAAAGTTCATTGTTTTTTTAGTTGCTTCTCTTTCCTTGCCACCCACGCATCGTTAACCCATTCACTCTGGCTTATCTTCTCTCTTTGAATGTAACAGATTGGGTGCCCTAAACAACAGAAATTCATTTTCTTACAGAACTACAGACTAGACATCCAAGATCAAGGTGTCAGCAAGGTTGCTTTCCTCTGAGGCCTCTCTTTGGCTGGCAGATGGCTGTCTCCCCATGGTGTCCTCACGTGGTTTTGGTCTTTATTCTGTGTGCTCACATACCCGGTGTCACTTTTTGTGAGTCTAAATTTCCTTTTCCTATAAAGAATCCGGATAAATTGGATGAGGGCCCATCCTAATGACCTCATTGTAACTTAATCACCTCTTTAAAGGTCCTGTCTCCAAATGCAATCTCATCCTGAGGCACTGCGGGTTAGGACTTAGACATACGAACTTTGAGGTGACACAGGCAGCCCATAATACTGTGGCTTCCTAATCAATAAACCTAAATGCCTTTTTCTGTATTCATCATCCTTAAATTCTCTGTGGCATTCAATCATGCTATTGACTTCTTCAAGTATTTCCTTTCTTTGAGGAATACACCACAGCATCTCTCACCCTTGTGCCTTTCCACACGCTAATTTTTCTTCCCTCTTTACTTCCATTCCCAGTTGAACATCTTGAGATCCTTTCCATGACTTTCCTAGTCACCTTTTATGTACCCTCTACTCGCCTATCATAGCAATAAGAATAATAATAGAAAAAATGATTTAAAAAAAGAGGAGGAGCTAACATTTGTTGAGTAGTTTCTGTGTGCCAGCACTGTTCAAAGTCCCTGACATTTCTTAACTTTTAATAATAAACCCCATAGGCACAATGATTATTCCCATGGTATAGATAACAATATTGAGGCATACACAGTTGCAGTGAATCCCAGTTATAGCTGTTTGCTTCTCTACCAGATTTTAACCTCTGTGGAGGCTACTGTAGCAATCCCTGGTACTTAACATGTTGTTTTACTTGCAGCTCCCTACATAGAGTTCTGTGCTTAGTCACTCAGTCATGTCTGACTCTTTGAGACCCAGTGGACTGCAGCCCACTAGGCTCCTCTGTCCGTGGGGATTCTCCAGACAAGAATATTGGAGTGGATTGCCATGCCTTCCTCCAGGGGATCTTCCTAAACCAGGGATAGAACCCAGGTCTCCCTACAGGTGAATTCTTTACCATCGGAGCCACCGGCGAAGCCACAGTTTTAGTTCCACTAAATTGATGTGAGTTGAATTGTGACTCTGTGCTTCTAGTTCTCCTTCTCCTCCCTGTTTGGCAACTTCTCTTCTAAACGCTTTGTTGGCTCTTTTTCCTCTTCACACCCTGCAAATGCAGTTTTCCTTTTTAATTTTTTTAACCCTGAGAATTTTTATCCTTGTTTCTCTCTACATATACTCTTTCAAAAGGATTTCACCTTCTAGAAGTGTCAACTCTCACAGATGTTCAAATAACTCCTGGATGTTCATCTATGTTCTGACCACTCTCCTAAAGGCAGGTGCCTTTCCACCTGCCTCCATGCTAACTTTGGCAGGAAGTCCTACTGCTTTTCAGTGTCCAAAGTGAAATCATGATGCTAAGGCAGCTTCTTGCATTTACTCCCATTTATCTTCATGGCAGCAGGACTCTCTCACTCACCCAAGTTGATACCAAAAAATTAATCTCAATTCTTTTCAGTTGTCTCCTATAGGCAGGCAATTGCTAGTCGCATAGGTCCTTATGCTGCAATTCCCGTTCTTGGTTCTGCTAATTTCCATTTTTACTGTATCCACTCAAGACCTCATTACCTCAAGTCCAGACTTTCACATGGACTTCCTAACTGGACTTCCTTCTTACATTTTGCTCTTGAATATGCTGCCACATTCATCTTCCTATGGTGTCACTCTGATCGTATCACACCTACTCTCAAAGCCTTTAGAGACTCTTGACCCAAATGAATTATGGATCATTTCCTCAATCTGACATCTAAAGCCTTTCTCAGCAAATTGTCCTTTCCCTTGTTCCTGTTCATTTGAACATTTTTCATTCTCTATATTGCACAAAGACCCAATTTTTGCTCACAGAATCCTTCATACTTTCTCACTTCTGCCTCTCCTGCAGCCTAGAATAACCTCTACCTATCCCCACACACATCAATTTCACCAACCAAATTCTATTGAGGCTTCAAAGCTCAAATGCAAGTTCTTCAGTGATATGACCTGGATGTGCTTTCTCCTGATTTTGACATTTTGAACTGAAACACCTCTGGGTCACTGTCATGGCAAGAGATACTAAATTTTGCTCTACATTGTATTGTTTGCTTGTGAATTTATCTTGTCCTTCTATTTATTGTAGGCTCTTTAAGGGAAAGAGTTTGCTCAGCTATAGAGCTGAGCACAATACCTTGTATGTGCATGATACTCAAAATATTTGTTAAACTGAATCATCATAGAAGTAGTGGAGGAAGCAAGAACCATCATTTTTGGCAAAGGAGCTGTCTTACTTTCCTCACCCTTACTTACACTATTACTTGTTAAGGGATCATAAGCAATAAAGCTGTGATTCTTCTGTATCTTCCACTTACAGGAATGCTTTCATATAGTCTGTTATACTTGATGTATGTGAAGGAGCAAGAAAAGGGTCACAGCCATAAGTATTTTCTGAAGAGATTCTCTAGCATACAGAAGTTTTGTATTTTAATATCCTCCATAGATGGCAAGAATGAAACATCCAAAGTAGGACATCTCTCAGCCAGAAGTAGGCCATTTGCAAAAGACCATAACAACAGGTGTTCCTGGAATACCCTGGAGTTTTGATTCAGTTCTATTTCTGCAAGATTGCCAAAAGAAAAACCAAAACCTCTGATATGAGTGATTACACACAGCATAATGAGATTTAACATTTTTCTGCCTGGAAAAGATAGAACAGATTTAAGCCAAACTTCAACTGATTCTTTCCAAACAAACAAAAAAACAAAACAAAAAGGATTACTAAATATAAATGTTCTACCTGAAGACCCCTTTGAATAGCACATATGAAACACTGGCCTGAAGCAATTTCCTGACTCTCACACTCAAGACCTAACCTTAATCACATTTTGGACTTTTTCATCAAAATCATTAAAGGTTATGCAAGGAGTCTGACGCCTCTTTAATTCTCCAATATAATATGATTCCATAAGATTTAAGGTTGACATCTAGGCCTCTTAGGGCCGTGTGAGAAGACCAGATAGGAGAAGAACACGCCACTCACGCTCACCACCCAGGACGCTCATAGCCCAAACCCACTGCTCTCATTCCATGTAACTGGGTGCTCAAGTGTGCACATCTATAAAATGCTTGCTATATTCACAGCCTTAGTTCTAAGCCATTTGTCATGGTCTAATTTCCCTGTGCTTTTCACTTCTACAAAATAAATAATGGATGTTAAGGCCTGGCTTAAATGCTGACTGGCTAATCATCTTCCTTTCCTTGATATCTAGATATCCAGAGTGCTTAGAGTCTTTGGAGGGTCTCACTCCCTCAGTATTGAGGGATCAGGACCAGGATTGGACAGAACTGCCTCAGAGGGACTGACTCCTCAAACTCAGACAGCTCTTGTAAGCACCCTTAAAATTTGATGAGTGTGTCTTTTGTTTGCCTTCAAAGATATTCCTTGCCCTTTCTCTTGCTAGGCTCTGTTTGACAGCCTCTCTTGTCTTCTGATTTCCTGGTAAATTCATCCAATGGGAAGAATTAACAGAGAACTGGAGAGATGCTATAGAGTAAATGTTATGGTATTTTAGATCCCTTTCTTTCCTTCCTGTGGGTCTCTGTAAGGATCCATGTTGCCATAACTCTGGCAGTCCTTCCCCTGATGGCCCAGTCCCTTCAAGGCACCCTCCTCATGGCTCTATTTCCAGCCAAGTATCTTGGGTTCTCCCACTGACATTCCAAACTCAGAGGCAGCAGTGACTTTCTGCTTTGTGAGTCTCTGACTGCCTCATTTTCCATTTGCTTTGTCATTTATCTATGACCTCTACAACTTTTCCCTTGTCTTAAATTTTCTTTGGTTTAAAAGATACAGGTGGTTTCTATTTTCTAAATGGACTATGACTAATAGGGAGTATTTCAGTGGTTTAAGATATAATTGATTTACTGTGGCTGATGGTCGTAGAGTTGAATGAGAGCATCTGGTACTCCCAGATCTAAGATCCGTAACCCAAGATGAACTGCCAAATAACCTGAAGAACTTTTTCAAAATCTAGATTCTGAGCTCCTGTTTAAGGTTTGTGGAGGAGGTACCTCAGATACAAGCAATATTTTAAACTGCCACAGGTGAATCTGAGGTACACTCCTGGTTAAGAACCACTGTTCCAAGGTAACAATTTTAAAAAATCTATTTTTAAATCTATTATATATTTAAATCTATATATATTTATATATATATATATTTAAATCTATTTTATCATGTTGACAGAATAAAAAAGAAAATCAAACTACTGAAATTGTCTACATTAGTTACATGTATTTGACACCTGGATCCACACTTTAATTTCCTGTCTGTCAATGTTCTGCTCTCTGGCAAGCCAGGATGGCTTCTATGAACTCATCATTTAGGCTTCTTTGCCCTCTGGCTTCTGATTTGGTTGATGGGAGGTAATTGCTAGAGATCATAAGGTGAGAAGACAGTAAAGCTGGGGTCTTTGTGCAGCCCATGGTCTCCGTGCTGCACTGGATTCTGGCCATAGTTGCACTCTAGAGTCAGACATCCTGGAGTGCAAAGGCAAGTGGGCCTTAGGAAGCATCACTACAAAGTTAATGGAGATGATGGAATTGCAGCTGAACTATTTCAAATCCTAAAAGATGATGCTGTTAAAATGCTTCATTCAATATGCCAGTAAATTTGTAAATCTCAGCAGTAGCCTCAGGACTGGAAAAGGTCAGTTTTCATTCCAATCCCAAAGAAAGGCAACGACAAAGATTGTTCAAACTACTGCACAATTGTACTCATTTCACATGCTAGCAAGGTAATGCTCAAATCCTTCCAGCTAGGCTTCAGGAGTATGTGAACTGAGAACTTCCAGATGTACAAGCTGGATTTAGAGAAGGCAGAGGAACCAGAGTTCAAATTGCCAACATTTATTGGATCATAGAAAAAACAAGAGAATTCCAGAAAAACATCTACTTCTGCTTCACTGACAATGCTAAAACCTTTGACTGTATGGATCACAACAAACTGGGGAAAATTCTTAAAGAGATGGGAATACCAGACCACCTTACCTGCTTCATGCAAAACCTATATGCAGGTCAAGAAGTAACAGTCAGAACTGGGCATGGAACAACAGACTGGGTCCAAATTGGGAAAGGAGTATGTCAAGGCTGTATATTGTCACCCTGGTTATTTAACTTATATGTAGAGCACATCCTGCAAAATGCCAGGCTAGATGAAGCACAAGCTGGAATCAAGATTGCTGGGAGAAATATCAACAACCTTAGATATACAAATGATACAATCCTTACGGCAGAAATTGAAGAGGAACTAAAGAGCCTCTTGATGAAGGTGAAAGAGGAGAGTGAAAAATCTGACTTAAAACTCAATACTCAAAAACTAAGATCACGGCCTCCAGACCTTCATGGCAAATAGAATGGGGAAACAATGAAAACAATGACAGACTTTATTTTCTTGGACTCCAAAATCACGGCAGATGGTGAGTGTACCCATGAAATTAAAATACACTTGATCCTTGGAAGAAAAGTTATGGCAAACCTGGATAGATCAGTTCAGTTCAGTCCCTGAGTCATGTCCGACTCTTTGTGACTCCATGAACTGCAGCACGCCAGGCCTCCCTGTCCATCAACAACTCCCGAAGTTTACCCAAACCCATGTCCATTGAGTCGGTGATGCCATCCAACTGTATCATCCTCTGTTGTCCCCTTCTACTCCTGCCCTCAATCTTTCCAAGCATTAATGTCTTTTCGAATGAGTCAGCTCTTGCATCACGTGGCCAAAATACTGGAGTTTCATCTTCAATATCAATCCTTCCAATAAACACCTAGGACTGATCTCTTTTAGGATGGACTGGTTGGATCTCCTTGCAGTCCAAGGGACTCTTAAGACAAAAAGCAACGATTCTTCAGTGCTCAACTTTCTTTATAGTCCAGCTCTCATATCCATACATGACTACTGGAAAAACCTGAGCCTTGCCTAGACAGATCTTTGTTGACAAAGTAATGTCTCTGCTTTTTAATATGTTGTCTAGGTTGGTCATAACTTTCCTTCCAAGGAGCAAGCGTCTTTTAATTTTATGGCTGCAATTACCATCTGCAGTGATTTTGGAGCCCAGAAAAATAGTCAGCAACTGTTTCCACTATTTCCCCATCTATTTGCCATAAAGTGATGGGACTGGATGCCATGATCTTAGGTTTTTGAATGTTGACTTTTAAGTCAGCTTTTCACTCTCCTCTTTCACTTTCATCAAGAAGCTCTTTAGTTCTTCTTCACCTTCTGCCATAAGGGTGGTGTCATCTGCATATCTGAGGTTATTGATATTTCTCCCATCAGTCTTGATTCCAGCTTGTGCTTCATCCAGCCCAGCATTTCTCATGATGTACTCTGCATAGAAGTTAAATAAGCAGGGTGACAATATTCAGCCTTAGCGTACTCCTTTTCCTATTTGGAACCAGTTTATTTTTCCATGTCTACTTCTAACTGTTGCTTCTTGACCTGCATCCAGATTTCTCAAGAGGCAGGTCAAAAGGTCTGGGATTCCCATCTCTTTCAGAATTTTCCATAGTTTATGGTGATCCACACAGTCAAAAGCTTTGGCATAGTCAATAAAGCAGACATAGATGTTTTTCTGGAACTCTCTTGCTTTTTCCATGATCCAGCAGATTTTGGCAATTTGATCTCTGGTTCCTCTGCCTTTTCTAAAACCAGCTTGAACATCAGGAAGTTCACGGTTCACATATTGCTGAAGCCTGGCTTGGAGAATTTTGAGCATTACTTTACTAGCATGTGAGATGAGTGCAATTGTGTGGTAGTTTGAGCATTCTTTGGCATTGCCTTTCTTTGGGATTGGAATGAAAACTGACCTTTTCCAGTCCTGTGGCCACTGCTGAGTTTTCCAAATTTGCTGGCATATTGAGTGCAACACTTTCAAAGCATCATCTTTCAGGATTTGAAATAGCTCAACTGGAATTCCATCACCTCCACTAGCTTTGTTTGTAGTGATGCTCCCTAAGGCATCTGAGGAGGGCTTACAAATAGCTGTGAAAAGAACAGAAGCAAAAAACAAAGGAGAAAAGGAAAGATATACCCATTTGAATTCAGAGTTCCAAATAATAGCAAGGAGAGATAAGAAAGCCTTCCTCAGTGATCAGTGCAAAGAAATAGAAGAAAATAATAGGATGGAAAAGACTAGAGATCTCTTCAAGAAAATTAGAGACACCAAGGGAACATTTCATGCAAAGATGGGCACAATAAAGGACAGAAATAGTATAGGCCTAACAGAAGCAGAAGATATTAAGAAAAGGTGACAAGAATACACAAAAGAACTGCACAAAAAAGATCTTCATGACCCAGATAATCACAACGGTGTGATCACTTACCTAGAGCCAGACATCCTGGAATGTGAAGTCAAGTGGGCCTTAAGAAGCATCACTACAAACAAACCTGGACAGTGTTATTAAAAAAGCAGATACATTACTTTGCCAACAAAGATCTGTATACACAAAGCTATGGTTTTTCCAGTAGTGATGTATGGATGTGAGAGTTGGACCATGAAGAAGGCTGAGTGTGGAAGAATTGATATTTTTAAACTGTGGGGTTGGAGTAGACTCTTGAGAGTCCCTGGACTGCAAGGAGATCCAGCCAGTCCATCCTAAAGGAAATCAGTCCTAAATATTCATTGGAAGGACTGATGCTGAGGCTGAAGCTCCAATACTTTGGCCACCTGATGCAAAGAGCTGACTCATTTGAAAAGACCCTGATGCTGGCAAAGATTGAGGCCGGGAGGAGAAGGGGACAACAGAGGATGAGATAGTTGGATGACATCATCTACTCAGTGGACATGAGTTTGAGCAATCTCTAGGAGATGGTGAAGGACAGGGAAGCCTGGCCTGCTGCAGTCCATGGGGTTGCAGAGTCGGACACAAATGAGCAACTAAACAAGAATGTTTATAGTTCCTTTCTTTCATGGCCCCAAACTGTCTTCTGGTTTTATAACACTATCAATTTCCCTCAACCTTTCAGGCCTACTATTTGGAACTGACTTCCACTAGATGCTGCACGTTTCACTACCCTTGTGGGTTCTCTTACCTTCATCCTCCTTTGTTAGCAGCTGCTTCATTAATCTCTGCTCTGTTAATCCCTCTAAGTACACATTCTTTCCTCATGGACTCTAGCAGAGATATTGCCTATCTAGAAATTTTAATGAACATAACTTTAGATTGTTTTTAAAAATCAGAAAAATGAAAGTGTTAGTTGTTCAGTCATGTCAGACTCTTTGTGACCCCATGGACTGTAGCCCACCAGGCTCCTCAGTCCATGGAATTCTCCAGGAAAGAATACTGGAGTGAGTATCCATTCCCTTCTCCAGGGGATCTTCCGAACCCAGGGACTGAACTTGCATCTCCTGCATTGCAGATAGATTTTTACCATCTGAGCTACCAGTGAAGCCCCCTTAAAATTCAGAACCACTTTACAATATTATGAGTTACAAAATGCTAGTATCACAGGGTATTTCATTATATCCTGTTCTAAAGTATATTTGGAAGGAATATTTGGTTCATGATATAAGAAAATGTATTAATATAAAAGTCAAAATGTGATATCTACACTATTTCACCTATTTCTGATAATGTTTAAACAAAGTTTCTCTTCTGAGAGTTTTTTTAATAATAGCGACAAAGAAATGTGCTATCTGACAAGTGAGTCTGAGCTCACTTGTTAGAGTTCAAGCCATTCTGCTCTTTCCTTCTACTAACTGTATATTTTGAATCCATCCTGATCCATCTGTGATGCCCCAAAATAACCTAAGTTCCTCTGAAGTCTGAAACCAACTTATCTGATGTCTCTTTCTCTTCACTATCTGTGCTAAAGCACTTCATTTATTTTTAGCCCAAACTAACTTCCTCCTCACTTTCCATCAAGGTGCCTTACCAAGAACTACTCTGACCAGATGAAGAAAGAAATAAAAGGAAGGAACACAAGCTAGAAAATGTAAATGAAAAATCACAGAAAAGAAGGGGAAAAAGACAGAGTAGAAGATAAAAACACTATCTTGTAACCATTTCATTTAGTTGCCTACAATTTCCAGATATAGCCCTTGCTGTCAATTATAGGGGAAACTTGAAATCTTCAAAACTCCTGTATTCCTTTCCAATGACCCTTTAGTAGTTAATGGCTATAAGTAGTTTCATTGAAGATAGAAAGAAGAAAACGTGGTGAAGGAAAAGAGGAAGATACATGTAAAAACATGACTTATCAGTAAGGGGCATGCACACATAGATGATACTGATTTTGAAGCAAATAAACAGAACAGGTATGAGTTTGGACCCTTCATTTGATTACCTGATGCAACCTCTTTCCATCTCATATTGAATGTTCTCATCCAACTCAATACCACCAGCAGTTAAAATATACTTGATATTTTATTTTGCTTCTTTGTCTAATCTGATTGATGATTCTTTATAGTTTCTTCCTTGCTTCAAATACTTTCATGCTTGATTTCCTTGTTTTAAACATAACCCTTTCAAGCCTATGTCTAATCATTTCCTTATCTGTTTCTAAGGCCTATTGTTTTTACTGGGTTTTGTTGGGTTTTCCTTGTACGCTTACTTCTTCTTTACTTTGAACTGCTTATGAAAATGTTTGAGGGTTGGGATTAGAATGGGTTTCTTCCAAGATGGTTTGTATTTGCTCTACCAAACTGCTGAGGCACTACAAGTTTATAATCCCTTAATTTGTTTTTGGCCTGAAGTTTTCTGGACACCACAAAGGTAGTGGGATTTTGTGCTACAAACCCATGTAAGGCCAATTCACAGTTCCAAGTTCAAAATGGCATGGTTTCCCAATCTGTTCAAAGCCAAGGTTTGAGCCAGTTGATTAGTCTGACAGTTGCCTGGGAGGTAGTTATTACTATTCCATCATGTTGTTGAGAATAAAAACCTTCAAAGGGGGTCCCAATTTTACATGAGTATGATTTCCAAATAGACTTCCCATTGTGAGAAGCCCTGGGTTTTTCTCTTGTTCTCTGTATCCTATGAGGGCATATAAAGTCCAAGTTCATCTTATGTTGTAAATGTTCTCAAGTTGAAAGCCAGCTCTGGGCTCAGTTTACTTCTCGAAATGTCTGTTTTTACATGGTCACCAGTTTAAAATTCATCACTCTTTTAAGTGCATTCATGCTCTTTAGATGTTTTGTTTCCCATAAGTTTTGGTTATTTTCAATGGGACTCAAATATTTAGATTACCACAGCTCCAAATATAGAGATATAGGAGGAGTATTTTCATAACTCTGGGCTCTGAAAAGACTTTTTTAAATGAGTGTCTTTTAAACAGCACAACACTGAGTAACTAGTCAATTTCTTTGAATGCAGCTGCATATTTTAAATAGCAAAAATATTCTTCATATGAGCATTTCTTATGCTGGGAAACACTAAGGGCGTAAAGTTTTAAACATAGCTTTCTGAAGGATGTCCTCTAAGGAGACAGAGGAAAGTTAGCCATGAATGTTGTTTCAAAGAAACAAAGTTCTGTATTCTGGATAATTAGCCCCTCAATATGCTTTGCAGTAAAACAAATTTTGATTTACTAAGTTTGAAAACATTGAATACTACATTACCCATATGATATTATCTTGGAGATTAATAAAATACATTACCATAGAAAGGCTGAAAAGACTTCTAAAATAGAGAAATCTTATTTTTGTGAAACTGATTTGAAGCTGAAATTTTTCCTTTTGTCTAGAAGAGAGGAAACTAGCACGCCATATAAAATATTTTGTGAACCTTGCTTTAAGATATGCTCCAGCGTGTTATATGCCAAAGATAAAGAATTTTCATAACAGAATACATAATATCTCCTTTATATGATTTTTATCAATAAATTATTAGCTGCAAATGAATGACAGAGAAATAAAGATTCAAAGTTTCTAATAAGACTCAGAATAGCAGGCATTCCGCCCTTCCTCATTCCTTCTTAGATTATCTTTTTCATTTACCTTCTTGGACAGTATACTCTCCCATTTTCTGCTGCTTTACTGGCTGCTCATTCCCAGGCTTCATTGCTAGTTTCTTCTCACCTACTCAGCGTCCTAATGGTCAGTGCTTAGGTATCTTCTCTATTTACACTCATGACAATGGTGATCTTATCTGATCTTAAAACCTAATATGTTTATGTTGAGATTCCCAAATTTATATCTTCAACCCAGACTTCTTTCTTCAACCCCAGCTTCAAATATACAGCCAGCCACTTTACATCTTCACTTGGATGTTTCAGACTCAATCCTCCCAAAACTGAATTTCTGAACCCCAAATCTGCTCCTCCTATATCCTTTGCTGTCTTGCTTAATGTCCTTTGTTCCAGATGCCAAAACCTTGAAAGTATTATATTTGCGTTCTCTCTTTTTCTAACCATGTAAATCCAATCCACCAACAAATTCTATTGATTCTACCTTTAAGGTATATCCAGAATAAACCCTTTCTCCTCCTCCAATGCTCCATTCTTGATCCAGGGCACCATCAACTCTTACCTAGATTATTATAATAGTTCCTCACTAATCTTCAACCTCCAATCATCCTTCCTTGCCCACTGTATCAGTCAGGTTACTCTAGAGAACAGAACCAATAGGAAGCTAATAGATATAGATACACACACACACACACACAGAGACACACAAATATATATATATATATAGAGAGAGAGAGAGAGAGAGAGAGAGACAAAAAGAGAGAAAAAATTATTATAAGGAATTAGTTCATGCAATTATGGAAGGTGACAAGTCCCAAGATTTGCTTTCAGTAAGCTGAAGACCCAGGAAAGCCAATGGTATATTTTCAGTCCAAGTTCAAAGGCCTAAAAACTAGGAAAGCCAATAAAGTAGTTCCAGTCTAAAGACAGGTCAGCAGGCTAGAGACCCTAAAAGATCTGATGCTTCAGTTCATTTTTCAAAGCAGGAAAAAAGCCCAATGCCCCTGCTCAAAGACAGGCATTAGAAATTCCATCTTATTTGGAAGGTAGTTAGCCTTTTGTTCTACCCAGGCTTTCAACTGATTGAATGTGGCCCACCCACATTAGAGAAGATAATCTGCTTTACTCAGTCTATTAATTTAAATGTCAAATTCATCCTAAAATAACTGAAGAGACTCCCAAAATAATGTTTGACTAAATGGGTACCCATGGCTCATTTACATTAACACATAAAATTAACCATTATACCCAATATAATCAATGTTCATTATAACACAGATTGTTCTATTAAAACAAAATCTGTATCTTGTCATGCTTCAACTTCTTCATTGGCTTCCCTTCTCTTTATAATCATTTATAAGGCCCTGTCCAGTATGCACCCCTTATTCTTCATTTCCTCTCTTTCTTCAATTTCTGTTGCTCATTTAGCTCTTGAGCACCATTCTAGTTTTGCCACTCCCTACTCAGGGTCTTTACACTTCTGTTCCTTCTGCCTGGATTGCTTGTCCTCTCAGATATCTATCTGGATCAATCATTCCCATCAATTCTTTGCTTCAATATTACCTTCTTAGTAAGATTTTCCCTGGCCATGCTATCCAAAATTTAGGCTATGCAGTCCATACTCCTTATCATAGCCACTGCTTGAAATTTTTCTCCATTGTGTTTATCACCATGAAACTCACTGAATTTTATCATTTGTTTTATTTTCTTCATATGTCACTAGAAGATAAGCTCCATAAGGGCAGAGAATTTTGTCTGCTTTATGTATGTCATATTCCTGGTGCCTAGAAAATTCCTGAAGCACAGAAAATGTTTACTAAATATTTTTAAATGAATGCAGGCTCTCCATCTTCACATATGTTTCACTGTGAAAAAAATTTGACATTTTTTCTCACTTTAAATAACAAGTTTTCTGACTAAAAACAGAGAGGCTGCAAAAGCACCTGTAGGTTGAATTTCTCAAATAGAATCTCCTGCTCTGTTTATGTTCTGAGATAAGTACTCAATGGAAGCCTTGTAATTTGTTTTACAGGAAATGACTAGAAAATACTTTTCACTTCAACTGGAACAGAAAACACTAGGTTTGGGATCTCAAAATATCTCTTATAGTGTTAAAGAGGCTTTGCCATGTTAATTTTTCTCAACTCTTTGATCACCATTATTTTTCTAATATACATGGAAATCAACTGTAGAGCAGAGATATACAGAGTAGATTCTCCATTTAAGAGGAAAATGATCAATTTGAACCTACCCCAAAAGTTCAGACCCAACATGGAGATATGTCGTGTAGGTCTAATTATTGTGATCAATAATGCTGGTTCCTTAGTTAGAGAGGTATGTGAAATTCCTTCTCCATTCAGTCCACTGGGTAACATTTAAGAATAATAACTTATCATTGAGGAAAATTTGCTCATCTTTTGCTTTTTTACTTAAGCTGTCCTTCCACAGAGGCCCAGCACATGGGATTAATTTCTTAATAATCCAAATCATCTAGAATTAAAATAGTGTATCTTAGTCATTCCTAACCCAGACATTTTAGCTACCTGTGCTTTTAACTGAGTCAGGTTTCAAAAGGTCCACAAGGCAGGAAAATTAATATCTACTGCTTTGCCTACTTTGCAACAGTTACTAGGCTAGGCATGTGTGTGTGTGTGTGTGTGTGTGTGTGATTCCTCATAATGGACTATGAGATGGGCAATGTTATCCCCATTTCCACAGGTGAAGTAATTTTACTGAGGCTAAACCTTTTGACTGTGTATATCACAACAAAATGTGGAAAATTTTAGAGAGACGGGAATACCAGACCACCTTACCTGCCTCCCACAAAACCTGTATGCAGGTCAAGAAGCAACAGTTTGAACCAGGCATGGAACAATGGTCTGGGTTCAAATTGGGAAAGGAATACGTCAAGGCTGTATATTGTCATCCTGCTTATTTAATTTACATGCAGAGTACATCATGCGAAATGCCAGGCCGGAGGAAGCACAAGCTGGAATAATAATTTGCCGGAAGAAATATCAATAACCTCAGATATGCAGATGACACCACCCTTATGGCAGAAAACGAAGGGGAATTAAAGAGCCTCTTGATGAAGGTAAAAGCAAAGAGTGAAAAAGCTGACTTAAAACTTAACATTCAAAAAACAAATATGATGGCATCCAGTCCTATCACTTCATGGCAAATACATGTGGAAACAACACAAACAGTGAGAGACTTTATTTTCTTGGGCTCCAAAATTACTGTGGTCAGTGACTGCAGTCATGAAATTAAGACACTTGCTCCTTGGAAGAAAAGCTATGACCAACCTAGGCAGCATATCAAAAAAGCAGAGACATTAGTTTGCCAACAAAGGTCCATACAGTTAAAGCTATGGTTTTTCCAGTGGTCATGTACACATGTGAGAGCTCAACAATAAAAAAGGCTGAGAGCTGAAGAACTGACGCCTTTGAACTGTGGTTCTGGAGAAGACCCTTGAGAGTCCCTTGGATAATAAGGAGATCAAACCAGTCAATCCTAAGGGAAATCAACCTTGAATATTCATTGGAAAGACTGATGCTGAAGCTGAAACTCCAATACTTTGGCCACCTGATATGAAGAGCTGACTCATTGGGAAAGACCCTGATGCTGGGAAAGAATGAAGGCAGGAGGAAAAGGGAATGACAGAGGATGAGATGGTTGGATGACATCACTGACTCAATGGACTTGAATTTGAGCAAACTCCAGGAGATAGTGAAGGACAAGTAAGCATGGTATGTTGCAGCCCATGGAGTCTCTAAGAGTTGGACATGACTGAAAGACTGGAAAACAACAATTATAGCTAATATATGTAAAAAGATTATAATCATTTCTAATTAAATGTGACTTTTCTTGCTATGTTGTTTTCACATAAGATTTATGAGATTTATAGCAAACAAGTATAAGACTATCTCTGTCAGTGACCTTAAGGTGAACCTTTGCTTTCATACCCCATGAATTTGGAAGGATTCATGGAGCTGCATAAGATGAGAGCAGTTGTGTCTTTTCTCAGCTGATTGTACAGCTTCAGCTTTTCCCAAACCTGTGGAAACTAATAATCATATGGAATTTGGAAAAGGAAACTTCAATTTAAGTTTGCAATCTGTTATTAACACAGCAGCCAGAATAATCTTTTTAAAATATAAGAAGTTCCACTGCTCAAATCCCTCTTGTAGAAGCAGGAGCCCTTACAGTGTTCTTCAAGTCTCCACACTTCAGTCGCTCAGTCGTGTCCGATTCTTTGCGACCCCATGAATCACGTCACACCAGGCCTCCCCCTCCCTGTCCATCACCAACTCCCAGAGTTCACTCAGACTCACGTCCACTGAGTCAGTGATGCCATCCAGCCATCTCATCCTCTGTCGTCCCCTTCTCCTCTTGCCCCCAGTTCCTCCCAGCATCAGAGTCTTTTGCAATGAGTCAACTCTTCACATGAGGTGGCCAAAGTACTGGAGTTTCAGCTTTAGCATCATTCCTTCCAAAGAAATCCCAGCGCTGATCTCCTTCAGAATGGACTGGTTGGATCTCCTTGCAGTCCAAGGGACTCTCAAGAGTCTTCTCCAATACCACAGTTCAAAAGCATCAATTCTTCAGTGCTCAGCCTTCTTCACAGTCCAACTCTCACATCCATACATGACCACTGGAAAAACCATAGCCTTGACTAGATGGACCTTTGGTGGCAAAGTCATGTCTCTGCTTTTGAATATGCTATCTAGGTTGGACATAACTTTCCTTCCAAGGAGTAAGCATCTGTTAATTTCATGGCTGCAGTCACCATCTGCAGTGATTTTGGAGCCCACAAAAATAAAGTCTGACACTGTTTCCACTGTTTCCCCATCTATTTTCCAGGAAGTGATGGGACCAGATGCCATGATCTTCGTTTTCTGAATGTTGAGCTTGAAGCCAACTTTTTCACTCTCCACTTTCACTTTCATCAAGAGGCTTTTTAGTTCCTCTTCACTTTCTGCCATAAGGGTGGTGTCATCTGCATAGCTGAGGTTATTGATATTTCTGCCGGCAATCTTGATTCCAGCTTGTGTTTCTTCCAGTCCAGCATTTTTCGTGATGTACTCTGCATATAAGTTAGATAAGCAGGGTGACAATATACAGCCTTGACGTACTCCTTTTCCTATTTGGAACCAGTCTGTTGTTCCATGTCCAGTTCTAACTGTTGCTTCCTGACCTGCATACAGATTTCTCAAGAGGCAGGTCAGGTGGTCTCGTATCCCATCTCTTTCAGAATTTCCCACAGTTTATTGTGATTCACACAGTCAAAGGCTTTGGCATAGTCAATAAAGCAGAAATAGATGTTTTTCTGGAACTCTCTTGCTTTTTCCAAGGCTCCACATGATCTGTTAACTTCTCCAATTCAATCTCCCATCATTCTCTCTCTTGCTCATCCTTGCTCATCAGACTGCTCCTACTATGCATGTGCACCCACTTTTACTTGTTCATTTTCACTCATTCCTCTATCTGGAATGCTCTTCCCCCAAGTAACCACATGGCTCACTTCAGCACTTTCTTCAGGACTTTACTTGAATGTAAGCTTGAAAGAATCTCTGTAGTACTCTATTTTGGCCATGTTCACTATCACCCAGTGTATCCCCCATCTCCTACCACTTCCACACCTGGCACCCCTATCCCACACCCAGCACTTCTTACCCTTTTTCCTTTCTGTAATTCAACATGCTACACATTTGTGTGTTTATATTGGTTATTATCTGCCCTTTCCCTCCCCACATTAAAATGTGAAATTTATAAAGGCAAGGATATTGTGTGTTTTGTTACTGTTATACATGCAACATTTATACCAGAACAGAGTGCGTGTGTGTGCTAAGTCGCTTCAGTCATGTCCGACTCTTTGTGACCCTATGGACTGTAGCCCACCAGGCTCCTCTGTCCATGGGGATTCACAAGGCAAGAATACTGGAATGGGTTGTCATGCCCTCCTCCAAGGGATATTCCCAACCTGGTGATCGAACTCTAGTCTCTTATGTCTCCTGCATTGGCAGGAGGGTTCTTTACCACTAGCGCCACCTGGGAAGCCAGTAGTAGACATTCCACAATTATTTGTTTTTTCAATGAGTCTGAAACTAGACGATGCAGCATTTTCCTGACTTTTGAAATTAACCAACTTGGTTCCAGTCAGTCCATGTACATAAGCTCATATAGTATTATACCTAATGAATTTTCTCCTAGAAAATACAGCATGTTGGACAGTAAGTGAATTTTTAACTCTTAAGCTATAAGAATCCAAAATTTTTATAATTTTATAGCAAAGACCCTGCACTCAAACTCATGCCCATCAAGTTGGTGATGCCATCCAGCCATCTCATCCTCTGTTGTCCCCTTCTCCTCCTGCCCCCAATCCCTCCCAGCATCAGAGTCTTTTCCAATGAGTCAACTCTTTACATGAGGTGGCCAAAGTACTGGAGTTTCAGCTTTACCATCAGTCCTTCCAATGAACACCCAAGACTGATCTCCTTTAGAATGGACTGGTTGGATCTCCTTGCAGTCCAAGGGACTCTCAAGAGTCTTTTCCAACACCACAGTTCAAAAGCATCAATTCTTTGGCGCTCAGCTTTCTTCACAGTCCAACTCTCACATCCATACATGACCACTGGAAAAACCATAGTCTTGCTAGATGGACCTTTGTCGACAAAGTAATGTCTCTGCTTTTCAACATGCTATCTAGGTTCATCATAACTTTCCTTCCAAGGAGTAAGCGTCTTTTAATTTCATGGCTGCAGTCACCATCTGCAGTGATTTTGGAGCCCAAAAAAATAAAGTCTGACACTGTTTCCACTGTTTACCCATCTAATTCCCATACTCGTATTTAATTCTTTATTACTTGTTTTCTGAACCACTGAGATTTCAGCTTTTGAGCTAAGATTCCCTGATAGCTGGCCTATCATTGAGCACAGAAACAACCACTTCCCAGAGGTTCTTAAAATCCAGTTTGACAAGATAACAACAATTATATGAATATTAAAATCTTCAGTTGCTAGCATGGCTGAGAAATTAGACCCAGAAACCTCCATAATTACCAAACTATGATTTATTTGAAATGAGTTAAAATTTATTCTTTAAAATACTTAAAGATCCAAAGTTATGTTTATATTTTTCTTACCATTTTCTCTTCTGTTTTTTCTAAAACTATTTATTAGCATTACTTGAAGGAATCTTTAATTCAAAAAGTTTAAAGTGAGAAGATTTGCTTAATTTGGATTTGACTTTAAAGGCAAAGAACCACACTATGCCACTTGTTCCTCCCCTCAGGTCTCTGAATTTAAAACTGTCAGAGTATAGGAGAAGACCAAATTCAAAAGGCATGATTCTTGAACTGAGGAAAAGCATTTCAGTCCATTTCAGTTACTCAGTCATGTCTAATTCTTTGCGATCCCATGGACTGCACCATGTCAGGATTCCCTGCCCATCACCAACTCCCAGAGTCCACCCAAACTCATGTCTATTGTGTCAGTGATGCCATCCAACCATCTCATCCTCTGTCATCCCCTTCTCCTCCTGCCCTCAATCATTCCCAGGATCATGGTCTTTTCCAATGAGTCAGCTCTTTGCATCAGGTAGCCAAAGTATTGGAGTTTCAGCTTCAACATTAGTCCTTCCAATGAACACCCAAGACTGATCTCCTTTAGGATGGACTGATTGGATCTCCTTGCCGTCCAAGGGACTCTCAAGAGTCTTCTCCAACACCATAGTTCAAAAGCATCAATTCTTCTGCTCTCAGCTTTCTTCACAGTCGAACTCTCACATCCATACGTGACCACTGGAAAAACCATAGCCTTGACTGGATGGACCTTTGTTGGCAAAGTAATGTCTGCCTTTTAATATGTTATCTGGGTTGGTTAAACTTTCCTTCCAAAGAGTAAGCATCTTTTACTTTCATGGCTGCAGTCACCATCTGCAGTGATTTTGGAGCCCAGAAAAATAAAGTCAGTCACTGTTTCCACTGTTTACCCATCTATTTCCCATGAAGTGATGGGACCAGATGCCATGATCTTAGTTTTCTGAATGTTGAGCTTTAAGCCAACATTTTTACTCTCCTCTTTCACTTTCATCAAGAGGCTCTTTAGTTCTTCTTCACTTTCTGCCATAAGGGTGGTGTCATCTGCATATCTGAGGTTATTGATATTTCTGCTGGCAATATTGATTCCAGCTTGAGCTTCCTCCAGCCCAGCATTTCTCATAATGTACTCTGCATATAAGTTAAATAAGCAGGGTGATAATATACAGCCTTGACGTACTCTTTTTCCTATTTGGAACCAGTCTGTTGTTTCATGTCCAGTTCTAACTGTTGCTTCCTGACCTGCATTTAAAAGCCTCTAAAATGAACAGCATACAAACCACAATCCTCATTTACTAGGAGGCTATGGCTGTGGGAGAAGAGAAGGAAAAACTGTAGAGAAAAGTTCTGTGGTTACAAATACCTTTTCTAGAACTTTCACCTGTTTCTGTCTCTCTAAAATCAGCCCTTACCAGTCACAATATCAGCCCCATACCATAACATGAAATTTCATACAGAACTGTTCAGAAGAAGAAGAAATATTCTCTCTTCTTATGACTGAAGAACTCAACATACAGAGAGAAATATATTGGAGCTCCTGTGAACTTATATTTTACTAAGAAGTAGCTAATTTATTGTCAATGTGTGGCCTCACTGTTCTATTTCATCTAAATATCAGAACTCTCTATATCACTGAATTTCTCCATTTTTACTTATTTGCTTTCAGAGATAAACTGGTTTTCACTTTACAAAAAATATAATTTGTTTACAGTAAAAATTTATTTATTGTATTTATAGTCATAGTATGTTTACATAGCCTCTACATTAGTTTATAACCCTAAAGCTTTAGGAGGTGCTGTTGTTGTGTAAAGGTGGAAAATTGATTACCAACCTACTGTATATTTTCGTATGCATGACTGATGGCCACAAAGTATCATATAAGTAAATACCTGGATTTGAACCCGCAGGAGAAGATAGACAATTTAAGTAAATTTCAGGGAAATCTAATCTTTGTGAAAAAACATATTTCCATCAAGAACATAAATCACAGTATAAGTTTATGGACCAATAGATGTTTCTAGACAGAAATGCAATTCATTAGGCAAATATACCTTTATTCCCTTTAGGGACAGTAATTCAGTGTATCAGCCATATTGCAACAATGGCCTGAATATCCCATTCCTCACCCTTGACTCTAATGATTCATTCTGTTTAGTTCCATTACCTGATACATGTCAAATTTACTTTTGTACATGAAATTCCATGAAAAGTGCAGTTTATAATCACTGGCATTGTCTCATCTTCCTTTTACAAATACTAATAAAATAATTTAAATACTGATTATGCTCAACTGGTCAAATTTTTATACTATGTCCTTGTATGGGTTTTGAAGCTATATATACGTCGAATCACAAGCTGAGAACAAGATTACTAAGAGAAATATAGCAACCTCAGATATGCAAATGATATCACTCTAATGGCAGAAAGCAAAGAGGAACTAAAGAGCCTCCTGATGAGGATGAAAGAGGAAAGTGAAAAAGTTGGCTTAAAACTCAATATTCAAAAAATGAAGATCATGGCATCAGGTCCCATCCCTTCATGGCAAATAGACAGGGGAAAAGTGAAATCAGGGACAAATTTTATTTTCTTGCACTCCAAAATCACTGCAGATGGTGACTTCAGCCATTAAATTAAAAGGCGCTTGCATCTTGAAAGGAAAGCCATGACAAACTTAGACAGTGTATGAAAAAGCAGAGACGTTACTTTGCCAACAAAGGTCCATCTAGTCAAAGCTATGGTTCTTCCAGTAGTCATGTGTGGATGTGAGAGTTGGACCACAAAGAAGGCTGAGCACCAAAGAATTGATGCTTTGGAACTGTGGTATTGGAGAAGACTCTTGAGAGTCCCTTGGATTGCAAAGAGACCAAACCAGTCCATCCTAAACGAAATCAGTCCTGAATATTCATTGGATGGACTGATGCTGAAGCTGAAGCTCCAATATTTTGGCCACCTGATACTAAGAGCCAGCTCATTGGAAAAGACCTTGATGCTGAGAAAGACTGAAGGCAAGAGGAGAAGACAGCAGCCAAGGGTGAGATAATTAGATTGCATCACCAACTCAGTGGTGATAAATCTGAGGAAACTCCAGGAGATGGTGAAGGACAGGGAAGCCTGGAGTGCTGCAGTCCACAGGGTTTCGAAGAGTCAGACACAACTTAACAACTAACAACAATGTACATCATTATTAATAGTTGTGATCAAGTAACAAGTATAGCAGAGCATTTTGGTTTTGCCACATGACATGCAGGATCTTAGTTCCCTGATGAGAGATGGAACCCATTCCCCCTAGAGTAGAAGCACGGGGTCTTAACCACTGGACTGCCTGGGAAGTCCCAAGTATAGCATCTTTAATGCTATCTTACATAAATTCTTTGGGATGGACTAAGTTTTAAAATATTTTGTTCATTCACATTTTTTGAAACTTTTAGAACTTCAATGATTCATGTAAAAAAAATATAATTAAAGAATCGCTAAAGTGATTTTTCTAATTATTGCACCAGGTCTTCAAATAGTAATTACAAATTCATAAGGAGAGTTACCACTGAGCAAGGACACACACATCATCACACTGAGAGATTATTTAGCCTTTTTGCACTCTCTCTAACGCTACTGATGACCTTGCAAGGTAAGTATGAGTTCAGTCTATTTGGCAAGTGAGCATGTGGTAAACATGATTAAAGCTGCTAACCAAAAGAAATTTATATTTTTAAGAATTTATTTTGTTTCTTTTCAGAAACCATCATTTTGATTCTGTAGGTTTTATGAGTTACTAATAAAACAGTTTATCCTTCCTTCTCTCTATTTCTCCCTGCCTTAGATAACAATATCTCAAGTTTAACTAACCAATGTAGCAAAAAATTTTTATTCATGCACTGCTTTGCACATAGAATATATTCACAACTAATAAGTAACATGTATTCATAAGTAATTACTGAGAAATTACTTGATAATTATTAAATAAATTACATATGGTATCTTAGTATTTCAGGACATAACTGATAATTCATAATACACTTCCTTCTATAACTGTTTAGTTCTGATAATTGTACTAGAAGCCAAAATCCTTTACATTATGTGGGATGCTTCTCCTCTTATGGTTTTTTAATGGGGAAAATATCATCATCTGTAAGGTTTTCTGAGTGCCTAAAATGAGCTTTAGAAAATTCAACCTGGTCCCTGACCTTTGAAAATTTACAAAAGAAGGCAATATGACTCACTTTCTAGTCACTGTACATATATCACTGAATTATGTAATGAATTAAAGACACAAAAGAAAACTCATGGTACCATGCTCTGGGTCACTGTTCTGTAACTCTAAGAGAACCTCAGACCCTTAGAGTCATTTTAATTTGACAGTAGACATAATTCTAACTACCTTACTTCATCCCCCTCACTGTTCCCTTTTCCTCTCTTCTTCCTAATATATTCCTCTGGGATTTTCCATCCTTACCTCCCTGCCTCTTTTGGCATCTACAGTACCTCCACCTAAGTCTTCATTCTGTTTCTCCTGACCACAGCATTGTTCTTCTCAGTGGCTCCAGTCTCATCTTCCCTCTCATAGGCTTCACCAAGGGTGTGTGTGTATGCTCAGTTGTTCAGTCAGGTCCAACTCTTTGTGACCCCATAGACTGTAGCCTGCCAGGCTCCTTTGTCCACGGAATTTTCCATGGCAAGAATACTGGAGGGAGTTACCATGCCCTCCTCCGAAAGATCTTCCCAACCCACATCAAACCCACATCTCTTGTGTCTCCTGTATTGGCAGAAGGATTCTTTACCACTGCCCCACCTGGGAAGCCTTCATCAAAGATATCCTTCCATAAAGCTAATGGACTTATATTACCTTTCAGCTTAAACCTTTAAAGAATTCCTGATTAACTGAAGAACTGAGAAAGATCTTGTTAGCATGTCACACAAGGCCCTTTATTTGCTGGCTCCCACTGCCTAGAGACCCAGTGTAGGAAAGCAACTAAGGTAGCTGAGAGCCTCTCAGTAGGCATGGTTACAAGTACTGCCCAGTCAGAGGCTTTGCACAGAGGTCTAACATGGTGGTCCTTAGAGACTCCAGGATATCTAGTCTTTTGAGACCTTTGAGAAGGCAAAGAGTCAGCAGGATCAGCAAAAGCTGTACTTGCTTAGCCTAACATATTCCTTGAGTTGACAGAATTGACTAAATGTTTTGTTATTTTCAAAGTATAAACTTCTATTAAGCATAAATTCAGGAGGGTTTTTTTCAGTCTGAAATCCAGTTACTTTCACTGATTTAGTAGGAAAAAATATTGTCCTACGAGTATTTTGAAAATCGTACTCTAATACCTGAAATTGGTATCCTGACTTTTCTTAAGCTTTTATTGAAAATTTATTAGAAAGATTTTTAAATATTTTATTACAAATGGTTTAATATAAGTAATTTTCAAATGACAGCACAGAACATTAAAACCTCAGAAATAATGAGTCAAATCAGTTAAAGTAAACAAAAAATACCTGGTTCAGTTCAGTCACTCAAGTCATGTCCAACTCTTTGCGAACCTATGAACTACAGAACACCAGGACTCCCTGTCCATCATAAACTCCTGGAGTCCACCCAAACTCATGTCCATTGAGTCGGTGATGCCATCCAAATCTCATCCTCTGTCATCCCCTTCTTTTCCTGCCCTCAATCTTTCCCAGCATCAGGGTCTTTTCCAATGAGTCAGTTCTTCACATCGGTGGCCAAAGTATTGGAGTTTCAGCTTCAACATCATTCCTTCCAGTGAACACTCAGAACTGATCTCCTTTAGAATGGACTGGTTGGATCTCCTTGCAGTCCAAGGGACTCTCAAGAGTCTTCTCCAACACCACACAGTTCAAAAGCATCAATTCTTCGGTGCTCAGCTTTCTTTATAGTCCAACTCTCACATCATACATGACCATTGGGAAAACCATAGCCTTGACCAGAAGGACCTTTGTTGGCAAAGTAATGTCTCTGCTTTTTAATATGCTGTCTAGGTTTGTTATAACTTTCCTTCCAAGGAGTATCTTTTAATTTCATGGCTGCAATCACCATCTGCAGTGATTTTGGAGCCCAGAAAAATAAAGTCAGCCACCATTTCCACTGTTTCCCCTTCTATCTGCCATGAAGTGATGGGACGGGATGCCATGATCTTAGTTTTCTGAATGTTGAGCCATAAGCCAACTTTTTCACTCTACTCTTTCACTTTCATCAAAAGGCTCTTTAGTTCTTCTTCACTTTCTGCCATAAGGGTGGTACCATCTGCATATCTGAGGTTATTGATATTTCTCCTGGCAATCTTGGTTCCAGCTTGTGCTTCCTCCAGCCCAGCATTTCTCATGATGTACTCTGCATGTAAGTTAAATAAGCAGGGTGACAATATACAGCCTTGATGTACTCCTTTTCCTATTTGAAACCAGTCTGTTGTTCCATGTCCAGTTCTAACTGTTGCTTCCTGTCCTGCATACAGGTTTCTCAAGAGGCAGATCAGATGGTCTGGTATTCCCATCTCTTTCAGAATTTTCCACAGTTTATTGTGATCCACACAGTCAAAGGCTTTGGCATAATCAATAAAGAAAAAATAGATGTTTTTCTGGAACTCTCTTGCTTTTTCAATGATCCAGTGTATGTTGGCAATTTAATCTCTGGTTCCTCTGCTTTTCTAAAATCAGCTTGAACATCTGGAAGTTCACGGTTCATGTATTGCTGAAGCCTGGCTTGGAGAATTTTGAGCATTACTTGACTAGCGTGTGAGATGAGTGCAATTGTGCAGTAGTTTGAGCATTCTTTGGCATTACCTTTCTTTGGAATTGGAAAGAAAACTGACCTTTTCCAGTCCTGTGGCCACTACTGAGTTTTCCAAATTTGCTGGCATATTGAGTGCAGCATTTTCACAGCGTCATCTTTCAGGATTTGAAATAGCTTAACTGAAATTCCATCGCCTCCACTAGCTTTGTTCGTAGTGATGCTTTCTAAGGCCCACTTGACTTCACATTCCAGGATGTCTAGCTCTAGGTGAGTGATCACCATCATGATTATCTGGGTATTGAAGATCTTTTTTGTACAGTTCTTCTGTGTATTCTCACCACCTCTTCTTAATATCTTCTGCTTATGTTAGGTCCCTACCATTTCTGTTATTTATTGAGCCCATCTTTGCATGAAATGTTCCCTTGGTATCTCTAATTTTCTTAAAGAGATCTCTAGTCTTTCCCATTCTACAACTGTTCTATTATTCTCCAAGATAATAGTGCAATACCATTTCCTATATTTTACTGTTTACATATACAGTTACAGGAAAGATGGAACTCAGAAAGTGATTTTCTGAATATTCTCCATTATTCTAGAATATGCTATTTATTTAATTTTTCAATTACTTTGCCATATTTTCAAGGCAGATGTGTTAACTGTATAATTTTCAAAGACTGAAAAAATAGGTTAAAAAAGATACACGGCAGCTCCATCTTCTTTTTAGTGACATATCAGGCAGCCTAAGGGCATTTACTATCCTATGTGTAAATGTAAATGGAATCATAAAGGATTTATGACTTAAACTTTATGGAGATTCTGCTGAAGAATTAAATATAAATCAGATCTTCCTCATCATGTGAGCAGAGAGCTAAGGTGCTCCATAGCTTCCCACTGGAGTTTTCTCTGATTTTGCTAGTTCTTCACTCTGTCCCATGATGGATTCTGTATCACACTTACAATATAACCATAACTCGATACAATACAACAACCATATTAGGCATAGAAAAGACATTGTATTAATATATATAAAATCACAGGAGACTCATTCCTGGCAGATGGTGGCCACGCTTCCCCATCAGGAATCTTCAGCTACAAAGGGCAGACAAAGTAAGAAGCAGTTCAACAACAGCGGTTTACTGTCATATAAAAGTCTGGTAGTAGGTTTCGGGGAAAATGCAGCAGCTTCAAAGAGGCTATCAGAGACTCAAACTTCCAAGCTTGTTCTCATTATTCTCTACCATCCATAAAACATGTGCAATGTTTCTCTTCAGGGTTGCAAAACTGATATTATGCTTCTAATTACAACCATCATGTTCACACATGACAAAATGCAGAGAAGAGAGAAGGAACGGTTCTCTCTCTCTTTCTCTCTCTCTCTCTCTCTCTCTCTCTCTCTCTCTATCATGGGCTAAATTAAGGCCAAATACAGACTTCCCTGCTGGCTCAGATGGTAAAGAATCTACCAATGCAGGAGACCTGGGATCAATCCATGGGTCAGGAAGATTCCCTGGAAAAGGGAACAGCAACCCACTCCAGTATTTTTGCCCAGAGAATCCCATGGACAAAGGAGCCTGGTGGGCTACAGTTGTGGGGTTGACGTGACTGAGCAACTAATACTTTCACTTTCATTTTTCAAGTTCAAATATTACATGTTGGATTTACAACCGATGAAACTGGGAGGGCCTCCTATGGTCTAACTACATGTCCCCTCCCCACACTGTTCCATGGATAAGATCCCATACACAACCTTCCTTATCAAGGTGACCAGTGCAGTTCCTATTTATCCTTGAGTAGCAGGTTTCAGTTTCCTGACAGCCCATGAATTATTCAAGCAAGTCAATCACAGCCTCCCACAAGAACCAGAGGGCACCTCATCCTTTTGCTGCAAAGCCTCCCTCCCACAGCCCTTGATTGTTCACCCTGCTCCCAAGTACAATCCCCGGGTGGCCCAGTATGACACCATGTCCTTCTTCTCTGCTCTGTGTTTGTGACTAGTAAACTGCCATCAGACTTACCTGTCCAGTGTTAGATGTCACATGTTCAGCTCATCTCATAACCCTAGGCTGGGAATCCCTCCCTCTCTCATCAAAGGAGTGAATTAAAGGTAATTAAAACAATCACTGAAGAAAATATTTTCCTGAGTTTTCTCAGAAAACTTCCCTTAGGTTTCCTTATGGCTCATCCACCAGAAATAAACCACATGGCCATCCCTGAATTAATAACTGGCAAAGAGGACTGTAATGATCACAGTTGGCCTAGACTGGTGAGGCACCCCAGTGGTAAAGAATCCACCTGCCAATACAGGAGATTCAGATTCGATCCCTGGACTGGGAAGATCCCCTGGAGAAGGAAATGGCAACCCACTCCAGTGTTCTTGCCTGGGAAATCCCATGAACACAGGAGCCTGGCAGGCTACAGTCCATGGGGTCACAAAAGAGCCAGACACAACTGAGCAATTAAACAACAACAGTGAGGCAACACGCTCTGCAGGCTGCACACTCTGCCTAACGTCAGGACAAAAACTGCGCTTCTGTTAGCTGGGGAAAAGAGCCAAATGGGCAAGGAGGCAGTCACTGCATGAACATAAATGTCTTGTTAAAACCCTCTGACCGCCTTCGGTATTATTAGGAGTGTCTCTGCTAAGAGCAGCACTGTAAGGGCTGTTTCTAAACATGGAACATCTGGTACTTTTTAATCTGCCCATCACTGTAATAGGTGCAGGTCATGAGATTAATGGCTGCCAAGGGATGTAAAGGACAATGACCAATAACAATACAGTCTGCTCACATTCAATACAGCCAACCTTTGTGTGCAACACATAGTCCTATCCACATCTGCAGGTGGAGGGTTAAAGCCTATGAGTTCAAGGATACCGCATGCTAACTGGTGAATTTAGGATTCGAATGTGGGTTTATCTAACCACAAAGCTCACGCTCCCTTGTTACTACACAATTACACAATTCAGCCTGGCGGAGGCATGTAGTCCTGCAACTACAGGAGGCTGCTAAAGCTGAGAGAATAAGCTGCTGACACCACAGAGTCTGCAAGATACGCTTGAGTTCTGAGTAAGTGAGGACCTGGGGACTTCTTTGGCATGAGGAAATAGGACCCACAGAAGCAAAGGGAGTTTTCCTACATAGATGCATTGGGTTTCCAGTCAGCTCTCAGTCATCTAGAAACTGATTAAACAGCCTAGGGATTCAGGTTCGCCTCTACCTCCTTCCCCACTTGAGTCTTATATTTTAATCACCCCTAAATAGAAGAGAAGCAAATAAAAATATGATATTCAATCAGTCATATTAGTACTTAATTAACATATTTGATGAACCTTTCCCGAGGGAGGTCTAATGTAAGAGCTTTGAGGACGTCTGTGGATTCTAAATCATAACTTTTTTGAGAGCACGTGTAATTTGTTTTTTCTAATTCAACAATCCAGGTCTTTTGTTCCAGCTTTTCAACTCACTCCTGTTCAAAGCTTTTATTTGAATCTATTTCATAATAGAATTAGGAAGGTAAACTAGAGAGTAAAAAAGTAAGCGTAGTTTCATAGTCAAACTAAAAGAAGCATTATTTATTTTTTTAAAAAGACAAACCTGAGCATGGTAAGCTGAACAGGGTCCCCCAAAGACACCCATATCCTAATTCCTGGAGCTGTGAATGGTACTTCATACAGCTAGAATGTGATTAATAAAATCTAGGACATTAAGGTTCACGAAGGTTAAATAAAATATTAATCTAATAAGAAAATGTATTGTGCTAAGTGGAAATACACGTGACTATTCCTGCCATCTTTCTTCCCTCCCATCCTCTTCTCTCCAGCTCCTTGCAGCCTTTCATGTACAGTGAACCTCTGTGATTTCCAGTGATGCTGTTGACCATCTGAAAGGACCCAATGACAAGATGAGCAGAGAAGTGGCAGTGTCCAAGTGTTTGCCATTGAGTGCTTTCACTGAAAACACAACCCTCTGGGGAAAATCCTATTTTAATAAACACAGTCTTAACATAAGATCCCATTTCATGACGTGATTCCCATTTCCTGGCCAGTGGCCCAAATTAGGATTTGCTGATGTAGTTTAACAAATTCTATTAAGAAAAAAATGTGAAGATAGACAGATCCCCAAGACTGTCCATGCTGAAGTCATCCAATTTGACAATCACATTGTCATTTTCATTCCATATTTATACTTTCAACTGTAACTAAATGTGTCCACCAAGATTTCAGTGGAGATAAGAACAGGCAAAGTGGAAAGAACATGGTTCTGGGGTCATTCTGAGCCTGATTAGGTACAACTTCAGCACTTTTGAACTCTATGACCCTGGGTAAGGTTCCAGGACTTGATTTCCTCTTTTTAAAAATAGAGATTATAATAGTGTTACTGTTCCAGATGGCTGCAAGGGTTAGAATTAGTGTAAGGTATCAAGGTTCCAGGGCTTGATTTCCTCTTTTTATTTTTTTTTATTTATTTTTTTATTTTTTATTTTCCCGCGCCGGGAGGCTTCGCTCCAGCCACGGCACCGCCGCCCGGAGCCGGAGAGCCAGCTAGCGAGCAGCGCGCCGGGCCGGCCACCTGACGCAGCCCGCTCCGCGGTGCCGACGCGACTGATCTCCTCTTTTTAAAATGGAGATAAGTTTCAGATGGAACTATTATTCCAGATGGCCACGAGGGTTAGGAAGAAAGACAGTAATGTATCCATTTGGCATATAAAAAATAAACTTTTTGACAATATACTATTGTCATTATATGGAGTTTTCTAGGGTCTAGAGAGGACTCTAAGAGATAAATTTGATTGTGAAGGACAATTCGGTGGATAGCCAACAAGCAAAAATAAAACTAGAGATAGCTCTCCTGCTGAGAGATATTTATCTAAATTCAAACCAAAATTAGCAAAGCATTCATGGGACTCTCTCAAGTTTGTTATGATACAAAGTCCCTAACATCTATAGAACTGGAAGACTATGTCAATAAATCCTGGCTTTTCCAAGTTGGCTAGAAAAGAATTTGCTCTGCATCCACAGAATTTACATGATGGGGTAGAAGCAGACCTGGACTGGGATTGAAGACTTTTAGTTCAAGCTCTGCCAGTGAGTTATGATGGAGTATGACAGACAATTTCCCAAGACAGAAAGTAAAAAGACACATTTAATCACTTGCACAGGGATACAGGTATCAGAATTAATTTGACTATAAAAAAAAAGAAAACCCAAAGTAATATTTGTTTAAGCAAAATAAAAGAGGGTTGGTTACTGTCCAGGGCTGCTTGCTGATTCCATAGTCATCACCCCTTCCATTTTTGTGCTTTCTCTATTTCATTCTCAAGATTGTTCATGGTTCAGGCTGTCTACTGGAGAACCTACCATCACATTCACATTCCAAAGAATAGAAAGGAAAAAAGGGGGTATCTTCTGCTGAACCAGCAACCTATAAGAACATACTGCTTCTCCAAATACTATTGGGGTATGCTGCTGCTACTAAGTCGCTTCAGTCGTGTCCGACTCTGTGCGACCCCATAGACAGCAGCCCACCAGGCTCTGCTGTCCCTGGGATTCTCCAGGCAAGAACACTGGAGTGGGTTGCCATGTCCTTCCCCATTGCGTGCAAGTGAAAGTGAAGTCATTCAGTCGCGTCTGACTTGTAGCAACCCGATGGACTGCAGCCTACCAGGCTCCTCCATCCATGGGATTTTCTAGGCAAGAGTACTGGAGTGGCTTGCCATTGCCTTCTCTGACTATTGGGGTATAATTACTAAGAAAAAGAGATGAAGAAAATGTTATACATACATACATATATAAGAAAATGTTTCTTATACAACAGTATAAGAAAGAGATAGGAAATAGGTCTAGAGTTTTTTTTTAAATCCATGTTGTAGTAGGGTGGTGGTTTTAAAATATGTCCAAAAATTATGTGACACTCCTGTCTTTCAAAAGTGGAATTTAATTCCCTTTCCCTTGAGTGTGGGCAGTGCTTAGTGATTCTAATGAATAAGACTGTGATGAAAGTGGCTATATTAGATTTCTAAGACTAAGTCATAAAAGGCATTATGGTGTGTTTCTCTCTCTCTTTCTCTCTGTTTTCTCAGGGCAAGAGCTAGCAATCATGTCATCAGGACACTCAAGGAAACTATGCATTGGTTCACAGGGCAAAAAACTAGAACCTCCTGCCAACAACTGTGTGAGTGAGCCATCTTGGAAGCAGATTCCTGAGCCTCAGTCAAGCCTTCAGAAAACTGCAGTTCCAGCCAATATCTTGACAGCAGCCTCATGAGAAGTTCTGAGCCAGAACCACTCAGCTAAACCATACCAATTCCTTACCCATCATAACTATACAAGATAAAAACCATTTGCTGTCTTAAGCCACTACTATTTGGGATAAGTATGCAACAAGTGATAACTAATACCAATGGCTGAAATATCCAGAGACCAAAGAGACCCTGTCATTTTTGTAGTCAGCACATATTTACTGAGCACCTACTATGGACCAAGTAGTGTTCTAGACACTGGAGGTACATTCTAGAGACGATAAGCACACAGTTGGGTAAATAATATATGGGATGTCAAAAGGAAAAATAAATGCATGCTATCAGTCTAAGCATTAAATGCAGATACAATTGTCTCAGCAAAGGAATTTATTGAGGGCTAATAGAAAGCTCATACAGTTTGATGCAGGATACAGGATGTTCAGGGCTGGTGCGCTGGGATGACACATAGGGATGGTATGGAGAGGGAGGTGGGAGGGGGGTTCAGGATTGGGAACACGTGTACACAAATGGCGGATTCATGTTGATGTATGGCAAAACCAATACAATATTGTAAAGTACTTAGCCTCTAATTAAAATAAATAAATTTTTTAAAAAAGAAAGCTCATACAGTAACCCCTAGAACTCTACTAGAAAACTGACCTCTTTTTTTTTTTTACTTTTTTTTTTAAATTTTAATTGGAGGCTAATTACTTTACAATATTGTATTGGTTTTGCCATACATCAACATGAATCCGCCACGGGTGTACACGTGTTCCCCATCCTGAACTCCCCTCCCACCTGCCTCCCCGCACCATCCCTCTGGGTCATCCCAGTGCACCAGCCCCAAGCCTCCTGTATCCTGCATCGAACCTGGACTGGCGATTCATTTCTTATATAGAACAGTCTTTTACTCTGTAAGAGAGGGAGTGGGGGGATGATTTGGGAGAATGGCATTGAAAACTGACCTCTTAAGAGGCTGCTGCTGCTGTTACTGCTTCTGACTTTGTATCGTGCTACCTTTGCCATAGTCAGGAAAGCTGCTTTTGCTCCTGTTAACCTAGGAACTCATGGCTTCTACTAACACTTGCATTAATACCATGAATGCCTATATTTGGCCTGTGTCACAGAGCTGGCTTCCAAATCAAAGCTTTCCATCGGTTTTGGTGGTATCTACACTCCACTATCAAGAGAGGCCAGAAAATCCAGACATTTTTTTAAATTGTACATTAGAAAAATTGGCATCTATATTGTATTCACAATGTGAGAAACAATTAACATACGGAGAAGATGTGCAAAATAGTTGGGGAAATCATAAATGATACATATTCACTATACAGAGGAAGAGGCTGGAGAGTGAGAGCTACTTTAGACAATGTGGTCGGGGGAAATATCCCTGAGAGGGCGGTATCTCAACTGGGACCTGAAGGAAATAAAGGAGGAAGTTCAAAGGCCTTGAGGAAAGTAGCACACTCGGTATCTGAGAAATAGAAAATCGACCAGTGTAACTAAGCAGAGCAAGTGGGAGGGATGGGAGGAGGAGTAGAAGACAGAGGGGAAGTGAACTGGGAGGCTAGTAGGGCTTTGTTAACTAGGAAAAAGGGGCCAATGTAAGCCAGTTCCTCCACCTTTCTATTTGCTAAAGTACAGGCTATCAAATTATAAGTTCAGGGTAGGAGAAGTGGGACTTCCCAGGTGGCTCAATGGTATAGAATCTGCCTGCCAATGCCAGAGATGCAAGTTCAATCCTTGGGTGGGGAAGATCTCCTGGAGAAAGATATTGCAACCCACTCCAGTATTCTTGCCTGGAGAATTCCACGGACAGAGGGGGCCTGGTGGGCTATGGTCCATAGGGTCGCAAAGAGCTGGACATGACTGAGTGACTGAATATGCACACACACAAGAGAAATTATTCCCTGAATTAAGCTTAGGATTTTCAGGACTTTTGTCTTTTGTCAGCTCTTTCCTCCACCTTAAAATAAATATACATATATACTGTTTGGGCTTCCCTGGTACTTTAGTTGGTAAAGAATCCACCTGCAATGCAAGAATTAAAGTGTTATTCACTAAGTCATGTTCAATACTTTGCGATCCCATGAACTGTAACCCACCAGGCTCCACTGTCCATGGGATTCTCCAGGCAAGAATACTGGAGTGGGTTTCCATTCCCTTCTCCAGGAGAAGCTTCCCAACTGAGAGATTGAACCTGGGTCTCCTGCATTGCAGGCAGATACTTTAGCATCTAAGCCACCTCCAATTCAATTCCTGGATAAGAAAGATACCCTGGAGAAGGGATAGGCTACCCACTCCAGTATTCTTGGGCTTCCCAGACATTAAAGAATCTGCCTGTAGTGCAAAAGACCTGGGTTCAATCCCTGGGATGGGAAGATCCCTGGAGGAGGACATGACAACCCACTCCAGAATTCTTGCCTGGAGAATCCCCATGGACAGAGGAGTCTGTCAGGCTACAGTTCATGGGGTCACAGTCTGACAGGCTACAGATCATGGGTCACAGAGTCTGACAACTGAGCAACTAAACATAGCACAGCATATACTGTCTACCTTAATTTGGTTCCCAATTTTGTTCTTAAAACTTTTTTAGTTGTTGTTTTTTCTTTTTCTTTTTTTCCTTTGCTGTATCACAGGCAAATGCTTGAAGTAAGTAGACAGTTGAACTAGGATGGAATACCAGATATATATTTGCAGAAGATGACAAAATGTCTCCAAGAGAAGAATTTGTTCTTAGGGAAGAGTTAAAGTACACTAGTTAGAGTCAGAGAAGAGCAGGCCAAGTGGGAAAAAAGAGATAACTTAGATACCACTTTGTCCTGCACACAGATTTTTCTTGATCAAAGCACCTAGGACTAACTTGAATCCTAAGGGAAATAGCTATAATAAAAACAGTAAAGTACTCAAAGATCTGCTCTGGTACAAAATGGCATCACGCTGGTTCCAGCAACTTATGCAACGTGAGCAAGGACGGGAACGACCACTAAAAAGATACTGTCATAAAAAAACAGATGCTGGCAATGACCAAGAATAGGGCTCATTTTTAGCACACCATGTTAGAGCTGCCTTTTTGGATATCATAGAAAACAGAAGACAGACATGACAGAGCCCTAGTGTAGAAAAGGAAAAACTTGGCTAATGCGAGGTAGCAAACAGGATCAGTTTATGAGTCAGAAATGTGATTTGTGAAAATTCAGTTCTACTTGTCAAAAAGTATTGAAACTGTTACTTTTCACTGAATGGGAAAGAGTGAAGCCAGAAAAGTTACAATGATCCTCAGACTTAAACAGGTTATATTAGAACCATTCCTAAATACAAGAAGTTAGGGCAAATCCTCTGTTATATAATTGTATGTTTAAAACATTTTTGAGAGGAGAAGCTGCACTGCTGCTGCTAAGTCACTTCAGTCATGTCCAACTCTGTGCGACCCCATAGATGGCAGCCCACCAGGCTCCCCTGTCCCTGGGATTCTCCAGACAAGAATACTGGAGTGGGTTGCCATTTCCTTCTCCAATGCATGAAAGTGAAAAGTGAAAGTGAAGTCACTCAGTCATGTCCGACTCTTTGTGACCCCATGGACTGCAGCCTACCAGGCTCCTCCGCCCATGGGATTTTCCAGGCAAGAGTACTGGAGTGGGGTGCCATTGCCTTCTCCGTGAGGGGAGAAGAGGCTAGTGTAAAAAAAAAAAAAAAAAAAAAAACCAGGAGTAAAGGTGGGGATTGGGTGGTATTATTAAAACCCTGCAGCCAAGTTCAGTTGCCTTGCTTTGTCCTCAGAGGTAAGTTATAAGTTATTCAAGTTTCCAAATCTACTGAAAATGAGTAGAAAGACAAAGCCTCCATGAATAGTTGTTCATGCTGTACACTGAACAAAGATCCCACTTCCAAGAGATATATTTCATACCAATTCCAGCATTAAGAATTTGTATTTTATAACTCTTCTTGCCATAATAAACACATTGCTTGAGGTAAGAGTTATTTTTTCCAAATTTCATTTGTACATGAGATACAGAAGGACACAGAATGGGTTGCCAATCCCTTCTCCAGAGGATCTTCCCAACCCAGGGATTGAACCCTGGTCTCCTGCATTGCAGAAAGATTCTTTATCATTTGAGCTACAGGGAAGTCACAGAAGGATAAACCAAAGCCAAATAACTATCAAGCTACCTTTATCCTCAAAAATGTTCCTTCAGGGTTTCTTTGTTTCAAGTCAGAGAATACATTAGGCTCAACTTTCCTATTTCAGTTCAGGGCAACTTACAGCAAAAATGAAAAGTTTATGTTAGATGGCCTCTTTAGTCTATCCAGTAAGTTTCCATCAGAAAAACCTTCTTATCCAACCCTCACCTCTTCTATTACTCAAAGTATCAGGATACCCCCAGGCATCTCCAACAGGGACATTAGGAATCTAGCTAATCCTCTGAATCACAGGGGACCAACTTTGCAAAGGCCACTACTTCCAAACACTCCATGTTTCTTCTGATTCCATGTGAAACTTTGACTCCATAAAACACAATGCCCTTGTGAATCATGGGGTGGGAGACATTGGAACACTCATTACTTATTACCTCTACCTTGGATCTTCAAGACGTTGTGTCTGCTGCTCAGAAACATGCCATTTGAACACTGAACAAGCATGAAGTATGTTGACTTCATCAAGTCTGTGACATTACTTGGAGTATAGCCTGCTCTAAGGCCTTAGAATCAAAACTAGTTAATCACCTCAATTATGCCCTCCATCGATAACATCTTCAGGCACTAGAATGAAGCCACCATTCCAGATTATTATGCCCTCATTCATTCTGTGCTTTGTTTTTCTTACTCTTTCTCTGTCTTCCACAGAATCACAATTCACAGGCAAATACAACAACTGAAACTCAAAGTTCTGTCACTGTTCTCTAGTAAACTTTATCTACACCCTTCTTCCTAATTTATTGACTGCACTGCATCCATACTTCATGAAGGAGACCCAGGTTTGTTCCATAGGTCGGGAAGACCCTCTGGAGAAGGGAATGGCAATCCACTCCAGTATTGTTTGCCTGGAGAATCCCATGGACAGAGCAGCCTGGTGGGCTATAGTCCATGGGATCACAATGGGTCGGACACAACTAAGCAAATTTTTCACATCCATACGTTATAAATTAGCCCCTTTAAAAAATTTTGCTCAGTTACACAGTTTTAGTATGTTATCTGTATTCTACTGAAACTCTCTGATTCTATCCTCTATGTAATTTAACTTCAAATTCATATTTTCTATCTCTTTATCTTTCTGTGCTGTATTCTGAGTAATTACTTTAGATACATAATCCAGTTTCTTAATTTCCTCTTCTTAATTCTCTCAACTATAGAATGGGAAAGTCTAGAGATCTCTTCAAGAAAATTAGAGATACCAAGGGAACATTTCATGCAAAGATGGGCTCAATAAAGGACAGAAGTGGTATGGACCTAACAGAAGCAGAAGATATTAAGAAGAGGTGGCAAGAATACACAGAAGAACAATACCAAAAAGACCTTCACAACCCAGATAATCATGACGGTGTGATCACCAACCTAGAGCCAGACATCCTGGAATGCAAAGTCAAGTGGGCCTTAGGAAGCATCCTTACAAACAAAACTAGTAGAGGTGATAAAATTCCAGTTGAGCTATTTCAAATCCTAAAAGAGGATGCTGTGAAAGTGATGCACTCAATATGCCAGAAAATTTGGAAAACTCAGCAGTGGCTACAGGACTGGAAAAGGTCAGTTTTCATTCAATCCCAAAGAAAGGCAATATCAAAGAATGCTCAAACTACTGCATAATTGCACTCATCTCACACACTACTAAAGTAATGCTTAAAATTCTCCAAGCCAGGTTTCAACAGTACATGAACTGTGAACTTCCAGATGTTCAAGATGGATTTAGAAAAGGCAGAGAAACCAGAGATCAAATTGTCAACATCCACTGGATCATGGAAAAAGCAAGAGAGTTCCAGAAAAACATCTACTTTTGCTTTACTGACTATGCCAAAGCCTTTGACTGTGTGGACCACAACAAATTCTAGAAAATTCTGAAAGAGATGGGAATACCATACCACCTGACCTGCCTCCTGAGAAACCTATATGCAGGTCAGGAAGCAACAGTTAGAACTGGACATGGAACAACAGACTGGTTTCAAATAGGGAAAGGAGTATTTCAAGGCTGTATATAGTTACCCGGCTTGTTTAACTTATATGCAGAGTACATCATGAGACATGCTGGGCTGGATGAAGCACAAGCTGGAATCAAGATTGCCAGGAGAAATATCAATAACCTCAGATACGCAGATGACACCACCCTTACAGCAGAAATCAAAGAACTAAAGCACTTCTTGTTGAAAGTGAAAGAGGAGAGTGAAAAAGTTGGCTTACAAGTCAACATTCAGAAAACTAAGATAATGGCGTCTGATCCCATCACTTCATGGCAAATAGTTGGGGAAACAATGGAAACAGTGACAGACCTCATTTTTCTGGGCTCCAAAATCACTGCAGATGGTGATTGCAGCCATGAAATTAAAAGACACTTGCTCCTTGGAAGAAAAGTTATGACCAACCTAGACAGCATACTAAAAAGCAGAGACATTATTTTGCCAACAAAGGTACATCTAGCCAAGGCTATCATTTTTCCAGCAGTCATGTATGGATGTGAGAGATGAACTATAAAGAAAGCTGAGCTCTGAAGAATTGATGCTTTTGAACTGTGGTGTTGGAGAAGACTCTTGAGAGTCCCTTGGACTGCAAGGAGATCCAACCAGTCCATCCTAAAGGAAATCAGTCCTGAATATTCACTGGAAGGAGTGATGCTGAAGCTGAAACTCCAATACTTTGGCCACCTGATGCGAAGAACTGACTCATTGGAAAAGACCCTGATGCTGGGACAGATTGAGGGCAGGAGGAAAAGGGGACAATAGAGGATGAGATGGTTGGATGGCATCACTGACTCAATGGACATAAGTTTGAGTAAACTCTGGGAGTTGGCAATGGAAAGTGAGGCCTGATGTGCTGCAGTCCATGGGGTCACAAAGAGTCGAACATGACTGAGCGACTGAACTGAAGTCTAATCTCTGATTGAATCCATCATTGAGTTCAACATTGTGTATATTCTTTTTTTTTTATTTATTTATTTTCTATTTTTGGCTGTGCTGGATCTTTGTTGCTGTACAAGCTTTCTCTAGTTCCGGTGAGCAGGGGAAGCTACTCTATAGTTGCAGTGCTCAGGCTTTCATTAGGGTGCCTTCTCTTGTTGTGGAGTACAGGCTCTGTGTGAATGAGCTTCAGTAGTTGCGGCTCCAAGGCTTTAGGGTACAGGCTCAGCAGTCGTGAAGCACAGGCTTAGTTGCCCCATAGCATGTGGGATCTTCCTGGTCCAGGGATCAAACCAGTGTCCCCTGAATTGCAAGACAGATTCTTAACCATTGGACCACCAGGCAAGCCCCAACATTGTGTATATTCTAATCTAGAATTCATATTCGTTTATTTTCCCAATATTCCTGGTTAACTGATATTCTGTTATTATTTTTTCACTTGTATGATTACACTATGTCTGTACTACATAGGATAAGCCTGGAGTTACATTTCAAAATTTCCTTTCTCCATATAGTTTTGGCCTGGAGTCTACCAATGGGAAACCATTGCAAAAATTTTGAAAGTGGGACAGAAAGAGAAGCTGCTATTCTCTGAAGGTAGCTGCATTAACAGCTCCTCAGTGGATCTGAGATTAAGAGCAGTTTCCCAACTCACTCTTGAAAGACACCTACTTCACTATTATGGGTAGGATAATTGATAGAACTTCCCTAGAGGTTGTGGGAAATGATTGTGGTTTCCCAATGAACTCCAAAAAAACCACACACTCCAGTGACTCAGGCTAAGAATACTGATGGTGACTTTAATAATTTTCCATTTCTTCCAAAGATATGATGCTTCTAATTCCTTGAATTAATTTTTGAGAATTTAAATACATGAAGTAGCTTTTGTTTTTCTTACTGAACGTTGACTAATTACCCCAGGTAAAACTGATCATTTCCATCTTTATGCCCATACTTTAGGAATACAGACATTGATTGCAGTTATTTTTAAAAGTGTATTGTATTGTACTTATTAATGTATCTATACTCCTCCCCTCAACCTCTACCCAGCATATTGTTAAAGAGGTAGTTTTCTTTTAATTGTTGTATCTCTAGCATCTAGCATGATCCCCAGATTAACAGGACTAAAAAGAAGTAATTTCTTTTTAACATCATGAACCATAATTATAAATCAGGTCAGAGAATTTTTCTTCAAGATACTCGACAAACAGAGGACAGGACATTATACACTTCCCACAAGTGACACAATAGTGGTTTTTTTTTTCTAAACTTCCACAAGCCTTGTAACTCCTCTTTCCAAAGTTGTCCTCCAAGCAACAACAAAGGGGAAAAGTACACCTACATCCTTTGCCATGTTTGGAAAATCTATCACCTTTTACGTGCAAACATACACACACAACCAGACACACGCACACATATTTTGTTATTTGCATTTAGCAATCTCACTTCATCAATAACTCAGGCAGTAGGTTCAGTTCACTACTTAACCTATCACCCCCAAATTCAGCTTACTCTCTTTCCACAACAGTTGTATAAAAATGTGTTAAATAAATGTTTATGTAACATTTTTTACATTTGAAAAATCATATTCAGAGGATCAGTTTAATGTATTCCCCTATTAACGTATCTGCATTTTGGATCACTCAGTCTTGCCTACAGTAAAAATGACAGTTGCTCTAATTTTCCCACTGTTTGGGAAAAAGCAATGCTCAGATTTTGTTTGGCTGTGTTGTATGGTATGGCTCCCCAACTTCTGAGGAACAGCCAGTCCTGCTAAGAGTCACACTACTTGAACAGAGCAGATCTCTTTGCAGCATGGTCATTCAAATATCCATAGTTACTACCTCACTGGGGTAGTTCAACATTGTCTGTTGGATAGATGAACAAATGAATGGATAAAAATCAAGTACATCCACATTTATACTTAAAAGCCTATTTTTCAGTGCCAAGAAGAGCAGAAATGAAATGAACATTTACTGATCTCAAATACATGGTAGTTGTTTTATCTACCTTATTTCATCTAATCACATGAACTAGATAGTCAGTTCAGTTCAGTCGCTCAGTCGTGTCTGATTCTTTGTGATCCCATAGACTGTAGCATGCCAGGCTTCCCCGTCCATCACCAACTCCCAGAACTTGCTCAAACTCATGTCCATCGAGTCAGTGATGCCATCCAACCATCTCATCCTCTGAACTAGATATTATCCTTGCCATTTAACAAAGGGAAAACTGAAGTTCAGAAAGATCATTTACACAGTTCATAAATAAAAGAATTAGGATTTGGACCTAGATCTATCTGGCTACAAAACTCCAACTTCTTCCATGACGACTGCTTTGTGCTGATGCTCCAATTTTTATGAGTTGTTAAGAATGTCTTATGAAGAATGATCTACTAAATAAAACATATTACTTGTGACTTCCATGTTTTAAAGATGTCAGATATACCCATTTGTCAGATAAAACTCAAGAATTTTTTATGAGAACCTGACCCACAATACACATTCTAAATAGTTATCAAATAAGTTAAATAAATAATAAAATAAATGCTTTGCTTTTACATAGAAACTGGAAGTGAGGATCACAGAATGGAAAAATAAAGTACATCAGAGATCTGTCATTTCCTTTTTTTAGATCATTTTAGTTATTAATGCAAACTGTACCTTCAGTTATATTATGTATCTCCTAGTCCAGAGTCCACAGGTTACCATAGTGACAAAGTGTCAGCACTTTATTCAAGCATAAGGAACCCTTGCTATGAGGTAAATAAGCTACCCATTCAATAAGCTACTGGTTATGATTCTTATATAGTCTCCCTTACATTATCAAATAACCAAAGTGAAGTTCATTGGATTTCATTTGATCTATGCATAACTGTAAAGTCAAAACATATCTTAAATTTTGCCAGCAACAAAACTTTCTTATGAGTCAGCACCCAGTAAGTAGTTTAAAAGGGAAGTGCTAGAGCTTTCTTCTCATCATGCTAGCTAATATACCCTACTCTATTTATTCTTGGGCACAAATAAAAATAGATTGATGTTTAATGACACTATTTCATGTTTAATGATGATGGTAATAAAAATAGCTAGGATTTATTGAGCACTAAACAAGTTATACTTTACCTACATTATCTCATTTAGCCATTATCATAAAGGTTCTCTCATCTCTATTTTACAGATGATGAAAATTGAATTTCAATCTTGACCAAAGTGTCATTCCTGGTGAGCCCATAGCAAATCAGTCATAATCTTATGAAGCTAGCCTTTAACAATTTCATTAATAAGTTGAGCAATTTTCAAAGCCCTATGAAAAATTATAGAATTTTAGGAACTGAGTTAAGTCCTTCATTGGCCAAGTATCCTTATGCAAGTAACTTGATGGAATCATAATAATACACTAACTACAATTTGTTTATTGTCTATTTCCTTCACAAATATATTAATTCCATTAGGGCAGAGAGCTGGTCTTTCTTGTTCAGAGTTAAACACTGCAATTGTACCAGCATAAAGTAGGTTCTCAGTAATAGCTGAATGAGAGAGCGAGCAAATACATGAATGAATGATGTACTATCAAGAATTATAAACTTATAGAACTACTTTAAAATGTTTTATTTTAAATCATTAATTATGTCCTTTTCAAATGTATGGCTTTATTAATGTGAGAGAATCTTGAATACATATTAAAAATGAGAATTTTCTTTTATGTGAAGATAGCATTATGTAGAACCTTATTTATTGTAAGGAAAAATATTCTCATTCAATAATTATCATAATTTTACATTTCAGTAAAATTCCAAAAATTTTTAAATGTTCAAAATATTTATATGACAGGCCTAACTTCTTATTTTATAAATTATGAAATTATTTTTAAAACTGACCAATCAACCAACCATCTACCTAATTAGCTCTTCATAAAAGAAAGTACATACTACAGCCAAAGAACTAGACAGGACTTAATCCCAGAATAAAAAATAATGCTTCCTAAAGAACAGAAAGTAATCTTACACTGGTATAATTATATGACATTATTCTTACTTTTCTCAACTTCCTGAAGATGGTTGAAAACTCAGACACAAACTAGCACTGATCCACCAAGGATCCCCATTTTGTATCATATGAAAACCTTTAAAATTTAGTATCAGTTTCATTGTTAAATCCATTAGTTCATTTTCTTAAAAGTGTAGATTAGATTCAGGAGCTCATACTAAACACTGTGGTGTCAGGCACTTTCGCAAACAGTCAACCCTACTCAAAATGCTTGGACGATTTTAGCTCCATTGGGTAGATTAGAATAGTGGCACTAAAAGAAAAAACAATTTTACAAAGTCAAAGACATTGACTATATCTACTAAGTTATCTCTGCCTTATCTTTCAAGACAAATTTCAATGAGGTCTTTTCTAACTATCCTTATCCTCACTCTTCTACCTACTAAAGGGGAGACATTGATCTCTTTCTCACTTCTACCTTCATGCTCTCTGGTACTTACTTCTACTATAACAACTCTTATTGGCCTTGCATTTGACATATCTGCCACCCGGGCCTAAACCATGAGTTTCTCAAAGGGCAGAGACAATCTTTCAGCTGCTTAGTATCTCAAAAAAGCAAACAGTGATACTTGGACAGTTATCTCAATAAATTCTGGAATGAATTTATTGAGTTATCTCAATAAATTCTGATGGAATGAATAAACAAATTTCTCATTTTGCAGCAAAAATGAAGTTTAAAGCATACACTGCCAATCTGATACTTAAGTTTAGACTTGCCAAGAACCTGTCTACACAAATTTCAAACCATAGAAAATACATGACATCATTTTAGAAGATTTAGGAGATCTTTTATATTTTCAACATAAGGCAAAGGTGGTTTTAGCTTTAAATAATTTCAGAAATTGAAGAATCAAACACCATTAATTTATAGATTAAAAAAATGGAACCCAGGATGGTCATGTGACTCTACTCATGCAAAACTGAATATTCAATCAGAGGCCACAACCTATATCACCAAACTCCCGATCTAGTCTTCTTCCTTTTCTACATCATGCCATTTAAGTAATATGCACATTGTTGTCTGGTTATCCTTATCTATAAATAATTCAGCCTTGATGTTTACAATTAATTAATTAACTTATATGCAGAGTACATCATGTGAAATGCTGGGCTGCATGAAGCACAAGCTGGAATCAAGATTTCCAGGAGAAATATCAATAACCTCAGATATGAAGATGATACTGCCCTTATGGCAGAAAATGAAGAACTAAAGAACCTCTTGATGAAAGTGAAAGAGGAGAGTGGAAAAGTTGGCTTAAAACTCAACATTCAGAAAACTAAGATCATGGCATCCAGTCCCATCACTTCATGGCCAACAGATGGAGAAACAATGGAAAGTGACAGACTTTATTTTGGGGGGCTCCAGAATCACTGCAGATGGTGACTGCAGCCATGAAATTAAAAGACACTTGCTCCTTGAAATAAAAGTTATAACCAACACAGGCAGCATATTAAAAAGCAGAGACATTACTTTACTTTGTCCATCTAGTCAAAGCTATGGTTTTTCCAGTGGTCATGTATGGATGTGAGAGTTGGACTATAAGGAAAGCTGAGCACCAAAGACTTGATGCTTTTGAACTGTGGTGTTGGAGAAGACTCTTGAGAGTCCCTTGGAGATCTCCAAGGAGATCCAGCCAGTCCATCCTAAAGGAGATCAGTCCTGGGTGTTCATTGACAAGGCTGATATAGAAGCTGAAACTCCAATACTTTGGCCACCTGATGCAAAGAGCTGACTCATTTGAAAAGACCCTGATGCTGGGAAAGATTGAGGGCAGGAGGAGAAGGGGACAATAGAGGATGAGATGGTTGGATGGCATCACTGACTCAATGGACATGAATTTGAGCAGGCTCCAGGAGTTGGTGATGGACAGGGAGACCTGTCCATGGAGTTGCAAAGAGTCCGACACAACTGAACGACTGAACTAAACTGAACTGAATGTTTCAGGTGAAGATGAGTAATATGAAGAATACAAGGAGATGAGACAGACAAACAGGGAAGCTGCTTATCAAAAAGATAGGAGACATCATTTATATTACATGCAAGTAACATGGCAGCTTTATGGGAAAATGGCTAATGAAAGTGGTCCAGGGAGATGAAATAACAAGGGTAAAAAAAATCCTTGTGCTGTATACAATCTTAAGGAATTAAAGAGCAGGATGCATACAAACAATTGAAAGAAGTGCTGGGAAACAAGATTGGATAGGTAGTCAGAAGACAGATCATGCAGGTACGTGGAGGTAATGGTAAAGTCTTTAAATTCTAGTCTAAAAGTTCTAGGGAGCCACCGGATGGTTAGAGCAGGACAGTGACACAATCTGGCCATAAAATCAGGGAGACCAGTCAAAAGGTGTTCCATCAAGAGATGGTGGTGGATTAGACTTCAAGAGGTGAGACATCGTCAACTCTGGGACCTCATTTCCTAACTCTTGGGCATCAGAAAAAGAGGTGTGAGAGATCATTTTAAGATTTTTGAGGAAATCAGTGAATAAAGGGTCACTTACTGTGATGGAGAATACCACAGGAGGAGTAGGATTGGAGGAGGGTAAGATACCAGAAATTCACTCTAGAACTAAAGTTGAGATGCCTGTGAGATCTACTATCAAACATTAGAAATAGTTGATAGTTCAAGGGAAATTCTGGGCTGAAACATAATTGGAGCATAATCCACCTGGAAATGTTATTAAAGTCTTGAGTGGAGATCATCTAGGGTGTGACTATAAGTAAAGAAAAAAAAGAAATCTGTGGACTGAGTCCTGGATTCTCTAATGTCTGAAAATCCGAAAAAGGAAGACAATACAGCAAAGGAGGATGAGTAACAGTGGTCCCTGAGGGTGTTCATGTGGGATACCTCCAAAGCCAAGTAAAGAAAACATTGTCCAGGAAGAAGAAAGTGAAAAACTCTGGGCTTTTGAGCTAGGTACCAATACTGATACTTACTTCAGCAAATGAGGTCTTTGTTATCCCTAGTAAGAGCTGTTTGAGTGGAACGATAGGATGAAAGCCTAACTAGAGTGAATACACTGGACATTGGGAGGCAAGGAAGACAAGACAGCATCTATAAACAATTTCTTCAGAAAGTTTTCTATAAAAGGAGAAACATTGGGCTCATAACTAGAAGGAGATGTGACATCCTGGGATGTTTTAAGATTAAAAGTATTATACTATGTTTTTATGGTGATGGGAAAAACTGATAATGTAAGAATGACCATGGATAATTACAGAGGCAAACTCTATGAATAGGCAGAGTTTAGGATCAATGTTAAAGGGATAAGACAGACACATAGACTGATCCTAAAGAAGAACAAGGAAGGAAACAGTGGCTATGAGCTCAGAAGCAGACAGGTTAGTGGATTTGGTGATAGGAAAAGGAGGTTTTCCTGGGATTGTTTCTATTTTCTTAACGATATCAGGAGTAAGGTCACCTACCAAGAATTTAAGAGGAAAGGCAAATGTTTATAGAACCAGTCTTATCTGGAAGTGGGACTGACTAAAAATGTACTAGAAGAATTCACATTTCAATATTTTATCCAAATAATTAACATATGCACTTATAAAAAGGTGAAAATACCTGAGGATAAACTAAACCCTATTTGCTCCAATTTCTGAATAAGCTAGAATGGGAGTTTCATGAGAAAAGGGATTGTTATCTACTTTATTCTCAGTTAAATCACTGTGTATAGAACATTGTGTGTACATAAAAGATGCTCAGAAAACATTTGGTGTCTGAATTAGAAAATGAGGAGGGAGCCACTGTAGCTTTACCTTTTTGTTATTACAGATGATCTTACCCACAATTATTTACCTCCTTATCTCATTCTGCTGCTGCTGCTGCTGCTAAGTCGCTTCAGTTGTGTCCGACTCTGTGCGACCCCAGAGATGGCAGCCCACCAGGCTCCCCGGTCCCTGGGATTCTCCAGGCAAGAACACTGGAGTGGGTTGCCATTTCCTTCTCCAACGCATGAAAGTAAAAAGTGAAAATGAAGTCGTTCAGTCATGTCTGACTCTTAGCGACCCCATGGACTGCAGCCCACCAGGCTCCTCCATCCATGGGATTTTCCAGGCAAGAGTACTGGAGCGGGGTGCCATTGCCTTCTCCGTATCTCATTCTAGCACACTTCTTGTAGCACTTTCACAGCTGACTTTTTTTTTAATTATGTGGCCATTTCTAAGAAAACATTTTATGACTTACATTCATTTTTGTCAAACATAGTTTCACAGTATCTAATGGAACGTCTGAAAGCTTCATGAACTAAAAAGCACATATTGCCAAAATTAAATGAACTGAAAAGGATGAAAAGTTTGGGTAGAGTTCAAAATTTTAAGATGTCAAAGAAAAAGAATGTACAAAATTTTAGGTTCTCATTTCTCATATTTTGATATTAAATATATGACATTCAAGGGTCCAGACTGGGTTAAAGGAACAAAAGTTTTAGTACCAACTTTTGACTGTGAAATGTACTGAAAGACTATTAAACCAAGATCCCATGAAATAGCTGATCTAGCAATCTTTTTTTTTTTTTTTACTTCACTGACTGTGTTTATTTATCTACAGCAACAACAGCAAAACTTTTACTAAATCCCAAGATATTTCTAATTGTTTCACAGAAACAGATGGCTTTGCATTAAAGAGAAGAACAGAAGATCTGCTACTCTTTAACCACTGGAGGGTATTAATCTTATTCTTTCCCACAAAATTGGTTACTAAATATGTGAAAAATATATAATTTTTCTAGCAAAAAAAAAAAAAAGGAAATTCAAATAAAAGTACTAAGGCTACATTTTCACCTATTAAGAAAAGTGATAAACATCTCTATGCACACAGGTTTCCCTTATTTTTAATGACTTTCTTAAAATAAATACTTCAGTATGAGATTATTAAATGAAAAGCTATGAGTACAACTTTGGAATTATATAGCTAAACTACTCCAGAAAAAAATGTAGTAAATTACTATTCTGAAAGTACAAATTTTATAACATTCTGCCAGGACTGGCTTCTTGGAATTAAACTTTTGTTTTACCTAATTTACAGTAAAATTTATTCCTCTTGATATATGTTCTATGGGTATTGGTAAATACATATATTCAAGTAACCAAACCACGATCAAAGTACAGGATAGGTCTAAAACCCTGGAAGTGGTCTTTTGTAGTCAACCCTTTTCCCCACCCCAGCTCCTGGAAACATTAATCTGTTCTCTTTTCCTATTATTTGACTTTTCCAGAAGGTCATATTCTTAAGCATATACACCTTGAGATCTTTTTATTTGCTTTATTTCACTTAACATCAGGCAATTAAGATTCTTCCATATCACTGAGTGAATCAACAGTGTTTTCTGTCTGCAATGCAGGAGACCCAGGTTCGATCCCTGGGTTGGGAAGGTCTGCTGGAGAAGGAAATGGCAGCCCACTCCAGTATTCTTGCCTGGAAAATCCCATGGACGGTGGAGCCTGGTAGGCTACCATCCCTGGGGTCGCAAAGAGTCAGATACGACTGAGCAACTTCACTTTCACTTTCAGAGAGTCAAGAAGTTTGCCCAAAGTTTTCAAATTTAAAACTCCCTGATAACTTGAAATCTGAATGATCCTCATCATTTCCAACAGCCATTTTAATTCTAAAAAAATAATGGTCCCTGCTCATAAGGAGTCAACAGATTCACTAGCAAAGGTTATCTTGTGTCTGGAGAGAGATACACACTAATTCAAGACAGAAGGTTAAGGATATCAAAGAAGTGCAACAGCTAATAAGTAACTAAAGGAGTTCAGAGTTGGGAGCTAGGGGAAAGATCTGTCAGAGGGGAAAGGAAGGATGAAATTAGCTGTGCCTTGAAAGCGAGATAGGACATTGCATTTTGAGTTCTAGCCTTCTTCTATAACTGGTACATCTTGGAGTGAGAAGGCAATTTAAACAAGCTCTTGGCACTGATCCTTCTCCCTGTGCTTGTACAGAGCTATAATGAGTCACAATACCACCCAAGATAATTGGAAAAACCCTTTGGCACCCAAATAACGAAATACAGTTGTCTGTGTAGCAAGAACACATTGTTAAGTGTCTTTTTTATAAATCTGTCTGATAATACTCACAAGATAGATTGCACAACACCACTATTAAATTTAGAAAACTTTAACAAAGAAGGATGAAAGACTGATGAGTCATTCTCAAGTAAAGCCCTCCGATTCTATTTGTAAAGCAAACTAATCAAAGTCAGATGTAGTTAAGTCCCAATTGGCATATAATTTTGTAAGCAAGCAGAAAAGAATGATGTCTTTCTGTAACACCAAGGAAGATATCTTTTCAGTACCTTTCCCATTATGTGCCAACTGAGCTTACTATATAAAAAAATCAAGTTTACTTAAAAAATTTTTGCACAAAAAGCTCACAAACAAGCACTTACTTTTTTCCTTTTTCCATCACTCCAATTCATTGCCACCCCCTAGCTCTTCCTTTCCCTTCCCTTCAAATGAGCATAGTCATCAAAAAGGGTTATTATATTTTCTTTTAAACCTAGAATATTTGGTTCTCAGACATTTAATCAGCAAAAAATCCAAAACTATTTGTTATTAATTACTGCATCTTCAGTTCAGTTCAGTCACTCAGTCATGTCCAACTCTTTGCAACCCCTTGGACTGCAGCACACCAGGCTTCCCTGTACATCACTAACACCTGGAGCCTGCTCAAACTTATGTCCATCATGTTGGTAATGCCATCCAACCATGTCATCCTCTGTCGTCTCCTTCTCCTCGCAACTTCAATCTTTCCTAGTATCAAGTTCTTTTCCACTGTGTCAGTTCTTTGCATCAGGTGGCCAAAGTATTGGAGTTTCACTTTCAGCATCAGTCCTTCTAATGACCGTCTAATATTCAAGACGGATTTCCTTTAGGATGGACTAGTTGGATCTCCCTGCTGTCTAAGGGACTCTCATGAGTCTTCTCCAACACCACAGTTCAAAAGCATCAATTCTTTGGTGCTCAGCTTTCTTTACAGTCCAACACTCACATCCGTACATGACTACTGGAAAAACCATAGCTTTGACTAAACAGATCTTTGTTGGCAAAGTAATGTCTCTGCTTCTTAATATACTGTCTATGTTGGTCATAGCTTTTCTTCCAAGGAGCAAGCGCCTTTTAATTTCACGGCTGCAGTCACCATTTGCAGTAATTTTGGAGCCCAAGAAAATAAAGTCTGTCACTGTTTCCATTGTTTCCCCATCTATTTGCCATGAAGTGATGGGACCAGATGCCATGATCTTTGTTTTCTGAATATTGAGTTTTAAGCCAACTTTTTCACTCTCCTCTTTCACTTTCAACAAGAGGTGCTTTAGTTCTTCTTCACTTTCTGCCATAAGGGTGGTGTCATCTGCATATCTGAGGTTATTGATATTTCTCCCAGCAATCTTGATTCAAGCTTGTGCTTCATCCAGCCCAGCATGTCTCATGATGTACTCTGCATGTAAGTTAAATAAGCAGAGTGACAATATACAGCCTTGAAGTACTCCTTTCCCAATTTGGAACCAGTGTGTTGTTCCATGTCCAGTTCTAACTGTTGCTTCTTGACCTGCATACAGATTTCTCAAGGAGGCAGGTATTGCATCTTAAGTGTCATTAAATTATGTACACATATAGATATATAATTAAGTCATGAATATGTATTCAATCATTGTTCAATGTGGCAAATACTAATTTTATGTCTACCATGTGCCAGGCACTAATAATACTGAGACTACATATACAAACCTGCCCTCATTGTGGGGCTTCCCAGGTGGTGCTAGTGGTGAAGAACCTACCTACAGGAGACATAGGAGGTGTGGGTTTTATCCCTGGGTTGGGAAGATCCCCTGGGAAATGGCAACTCACTCCAGTAGTCTTGCTTGAAGCATCCCCATGGAAAGAGGAGTCTGATGGGCTACACTTCCATAGGGTCACAAAGAGTTGGACACGACTGAAGGGACTCAGCATGCTACAAGTCAAGCATTTTTAAATGAATATGGAGTTAATTTAGTTTGTCTGGAGGATTAAATATGCACATACTCTCTCTGCAGGTCCTGGCCACGATGCATGGTGCCATTCAGGGGGTCCTCTCCCAGAAGGCCTTCTACAGCAGAGCCTGTCTGGGCTCACCAAGATGCCTTCTCTCCTCTTCTTCCTACACACACAGCTAAACACATTTCTGACCTTCTTCCTGATAAGCTGGCATCTTGAAATGAAGTATGAGAAAACAGAATTTGGACAAAAGTGAGGTATTCTTCTTCCAAACCTCATCTATAAAAATCTTCCACACTCACTGCTCCAAATTCTCACTCTTTCTATTCTATAGTACTCTAAGATACTGAAGGACGCAGAACTATGAGATGGAAAGAATCTATAATCGAGAACAGCTGCTTGGAGCAGAGTCTCTTCAATGACCTACATTGGACTATGACTTGAGCACAGAAAAAGTTTGATTGTGTTAAGCCACTGAGATTTTAGGACAGTGTCACTAGAGCTGTTAACCTGAGCTCAGGGTTTGTTCCATCCTCTAACTCTGTATTTTCCAGAGTACATATTTTTGACTTTTTTTTTTAATCATTATACTGGCTCTCTGGAGAAGGGCATGACAACCCACTCCAGTCTTCTTGCCTAGAGAATCCCATGGACAAAGGAGCCTGGCAGGCTACAGTCCATAGGGTCGCAAAGAGTTGGACACGACTGAAGCAATTTAGCACACACGCACATACTGGCTATCATTGGTGTGTATCACTATACTAATCAACATGTCTACTTTTTACCATCTTCTTCATAGAAGTCTGCCACACCTATAGATCCACAGTGACTGATTTGAATTGAACTTTCGTGTCCTGCTGTACATCTACCATAAACAAGAATTTTAAGGCCTTTCAGAAAGAAAAAAATCTGCAAAGATGAGATCTGTTATTTAAGCAGATTGATAGAGACTTCTTGGATACTGTTAATCATTTTCCTTAGTCATTTGGTATTTTCTCATCTTTCTTCTTTTTATTTCCGTATGATAATCTTGTATTGTAGCTTCTATCAGAAAACAAATTTTCACTGTTCATTTAGCATAATAACCAGTCACTTAAAATGTATCAGTGTATGGTTTAAAACAGATAGGTTATTTTTAATAAAAATCATCTGATTTTAATATTTAACTTATTCTTATAAGAATATAAAAAAGAATATATTTAGTAATAAAAATATCAAAACCTTCTTTTAAACCATGAAACAAATACATTTTAAAATAAATCATGTCTTTCTTATTCTTCTTAATTTCCACCAGGCAACAACCAAATTGAATTTGTTGCTTTTTACATTCAAAATTTACTTTATTAGGTTTTTTTATTACAAAAGCCTAGCCTAAACAATACACCAATATAAAGAGATAATCTCTTTATCCTTCTTCCAATCTTACCTCCTGTAATAAGCCATGTTACTAGTGCAGTGTATATCCTCCCAAACTTCTCTGTGCTCAAACAGCTTTAAATTTTTAATAAATCATGGGCCATTTTTAATCTATAACTTATTTTTTTACTTAACTCTAGGTCCTGGATATCCCTTAAGGACAAGAGCTATATAGATCTAACTCATTCATTTAGTGATCTGATATTCCATAGCATGAATCAAACAAATTTTTTAGCCATTCATCTATCAATATTCACCTTTTTTCTTTACAGTTTGATTGTGCATGTGTGTGTAGGACAGTATAGCAAGTAGTGTAGGGAAAATGGTCACACTACAAACAACACTGCCATAAACTTACTATACACAGGAAAAGTACTCAAAATATTCAATGGTCATCATGGCAAAGAAACTGGGTAATCAGAACCGATATTCAGTCAGTCAGTCACTACATCATGCCCACATATAATCTGATTATCTGATTAGAGCTACTAATTTTGCATTATCTCTTTTATACTGCTGCTTATACTTCTAGAGCAAAGTTTTCCCATTGATTATTGTCTAGGTTCAAGTTGTCTTTTGTTATTGTTGTTTGGTCGCTAAGTGGTGTCCGACTCTTTGCAACCCCTATGGACTGTAGTCCACCAGGCTCCTCTGTCCATGGGATTTCCCAGGAAATATTACTGGAATAGGTTGTCATTTTCTTCTCCAGGATATTGCCCCCGACCCAAGGGTGTAACCGGCATCTCACATCTCCTGCATTGCAGGCAGACTTTTCACCTCTGAGCCACCAGGGAAGCCTTTTCAGTTGTCTACCACTGCATAATAAATCACCCTAAAACTTAGATGAATAGCACAACAGCAATTATCTTATTGTCTTCCACTGTGTTCTGGAGTTCAGGAAGGGTTCAGCTGGTGAAGCCTGACTTGTGATTTCTCATGCAGTTTTAGGCAGACAGTGACTGCCACCAAAACAGCAAGGGGCCAGAAGAGCTGAAGGCTGGTCAGCCTCCTCTTCCTCTTCAGGTAGTCACAGGGCCTCTCTATGTGGTCTCTAGCATAGACTAGTTTAAGCTTCCTCACAGCACAATAGTCTTAAAGCAGCTGAACTATTCATGTGGGTTGCTGAAGGCTTCAAGAGAAAGTATTTTAGTGAACAAGGAAAAAGATGTATGGCCTTCACGATTTAGACAAGAAAGTCACACGGCCTTATTTCTGCCACATTCTGTTCCTTACAGGTGAATTACAAGTCAGCCCAATTCAAAGAGAAATTTCATGTCTTCATGAGGCAGTAGCAAGGTTCTAGAAGACTACTTTGGAGCAGGAAATGTTTTGCAGCCATCTCTAGAAAATAAAATATGCTAAAGTTTGCCCTCTGACCGCAACTTACATCCCCTCAGCCTCAACTTGTAAAATACGTTCATTCTTTCCAAAAACTCTTCAAAAGTTTCATTCCATTATGGCACCAGGCTCAACATCTAGGACCTTATCATCTAGATTAGGTCCAAATTCAAATGACGTTACTCAAGTTTGGTTCTTCAGATGCAGATTGTTCAGTAGTATTTTTTTTCTCTATCTGAAGACCTGTGACTTAAAGAGACAAGTTACCTGCCCCACATGCACCCAACATATAAAGGTGCAAGATGACAGGATAACCACTGTATATGGTTCATTCAAAAAAAGGGGAAAAATGAGAGCCACACAGCAGGAACTGGTGTGTGCAACTCGGGAAGTTTTCCAGGCCCTCTGTTGCCAGTTTCCTGATTAAGGCCCAGCACTGCTCCATGAGACTAATTTTCTGAACCTCTGGGCTGTATCCTCTGGGGTCTTAGTTCTGTCCTCTGAGTCATCTTTTTGGTTTTTTTCCCATAAAAAATAGCCTATGTTTTCAACTAAGTTGAATAGGTTTCTTAGCCTGCAAAAGTTCCTGACTATAGAAGATCAAGGGGTCCAAAGCTCTCTTTATTTTGTACAGCTTCTGACCATTCAGTTCAAGCTGAAACTGATACAATTCTTTTAAAATTTTGTAGAGTTTTTGTATATCAATTTAAAATCTAGTGTATTATACAAAAATCATACTCCAAAATCTCTTTAAGACAGCTCCTTTCTACCTTGTGTTTCCTGTTAAGTTCCTGTAAATCAACAACCTTAAGATTCTTAGGTTGTTGAGTAGGTAGGATCTATCAAGCAGTCCCTTGAGTCCTTAGAAGGCCTTTGTTTAAGAAGGACTTTGAGGCACCTTTATCATAGAAGTGGCCCCAGATGCTCACTTAGAGCTTTTTTACTAAAGTTTCAGTTACAAATCTAATAGCATGGCTGTCCAATTTGCTAGATTCCTGAAGATGCTAATCAGAAAAGTAGAAGAGGTAAGTAAGAGCAGCACAGCTACTGCCAGGCAAAGTGACAGTAATGAGACATTAGAGATGAAGTCAGACACAGAGAAAGAGATAAAAGGGGAAAAAGGCAAACTGTGCAGTAATCTGAATTACTTAATTTTGTTGCAAATAATGCTATACTCCTCGGCAGTACTGAGATCGGGAAAGCCTCAAGGGATCACAGAGACATTAGTTTGACATTCATTTTGGCACTGTGGTTTACAGCACAGCCCTGGAGCTAGACCTTGGGTTTTAATTCCAGCTCCAATACTTCCCTGATTGTACAATCTCAGGTGAGTTATTTTATGACTGTGCCTCAGTTTGGTTTTTTTTTTTCTCATATTTGAAATGGGCATGATACCAGGACCTATCTTGTGGAGTGACAATTAGGGGTAAGTGACATATTAATAAAATGCTTTTTAAAAAGTGCCTGGGACACAGTAAGCATTCAAAAATGCTAACTATCATTACCATTGTTACTATTTTGTTTAGTTGGCTTTAGAAGATATAAACATTTAGGAACAATTTTCTTACAAGTGGATAAAATATACATTATTTGATGCTCAACGAACTATGCTCCAGTTATCTGAAAAATCTCCTTGCATGGAGTTTCTCATTCTAGTGAAGCCAGACTAATGATACAGGAGTATCTCAGTTTCACAGATGAGAGAACAGATGTAGCTGAAATGAGGATCTAAACGTCCCTCACAAAGTCAATTCTGAGTTACAGAACTCCTGCTCAGTAGTTTAGGGCAGGATTTTACTGTTTCCCTTTGTTGGACTGCGCCCCCCACACCCACACCATATTCTCCTGAACAGTGTCTTTGAGTACTGCTTACCAATCTGTTCTTTCTGTTGCCGTTTTCTTACGTCCCAGGGCCAGGCAAAATTTCCCTAAAGTTGTGATGCAAAATGTTCTGACATTTGGGGGATATTAAAATCAAAAAGCATCCCTTACAATCCAAAGATCAGAACAACTTTCCAAATATTCATTTGGAGAAGCTTCTTGAAACGTGAAGGATCATAAATCTCTTTAACAATCTACTGAAGCTACTGATCTTTTCTCTATTAAAAAAAAATGCAGAATTGCATTTGAGTATAATTTCAGAGGATTCATGTGGGTTTCCCCTAAGCTACTGATATATCAGTTAGATCATCCATGAACAATAGTTTAAGAACCTTTGATTTAAAGGCATTAGTAAGGTATGATTTCCTGGAGGAGCAGAGTATATTTTTTCTGAGAAGGTTATTTGTCTTCTTTCTAAAAATCACAGGCAGAAACAATTGCTAATACAACATATCAAGATTATCTCCTCCAGAGCTGAGCCAAATTCCTTTTCGCTTGTGTCTATTTTACCCTAATCAATGCGTTTCTATAACTATTCTTGAATTGTCACTGTATTCTTCAATTTGACCCTCATGAAATTGTAGAATCTGTCTTCCAGGATTATTTTACAAAATTTAATTTCTGTTTGGGGATTACTTTTAAGCCAACAACTCAAATATTTTAAATTTACTATTTTAAAGAAATTTTCTCAAATTATTTCAGTCTTGCTGTTAGCTTTTCCTTCTCCATAGTGTTCCTAAGGAATGAAATGCCCTGAGCTTAAATCTAATTCTTCTTTTTTCATCTGCTTAGGGGAGTCTATGGTTGTATACCACATATCAGAAAAGGAAATGCAAGATGTCTTATAAACTGTTAGACTTTGATTTATTCTTTTTAAAAATGTCAGCTGTACATCTCATAAATTGTCCTGCAGTTTTCTAAATTAGCCAAGAAATATCTTCAAATTATTTATTTAATATATTCTATTTTTATTTATGGGCTTCCCTGATGGCTCAGTTGTTAAAGAATCCACCTGCAACAGAGCCCATTTCAATTCCTGAGTCGGGAATATCTGCTGGAGAAGGGGTAGGCTACCCACTCCAGTATGCTTCTTGGGCTTCCCTGGTGGCTCACCTGGTAAAGAATCTGCCTGCAATGTGGGAGACCTGAGTTTGATCCCTGTGTTGGGAAGATCCCCTGGAGAAGGGTAGGGCTATCCACTACAGTATTCTGACATGGAGAATCCCAAGGACTGTATCCATGGGGTCACAAAGAGCTGGACACGACTGAGCAACTCTTTTTATTTATAACCAGATTTCATTTATAAAATATTATTTTATTTATTTGTTTTACATTCTATTTAAAAATTAAAGAGATTCCCTAAGAGATGGTAACGGAGATACATGTTGTCCAAGGAAGGCATATAAAAATTAGAGCTAAAAGAGATTAGAGGTTGTTAGACAAACACATTCATTTTACAGATAAGGAAGCTGCACCTAAGGACTTTCAACACCTTATTTAATGTAAAGACCTGGTGGAGAAATGGTGATGGACAGAAATGGTGGCAAATAAAGATGCAGTGAAATGCTCGCTTTACAGTTCTTTTGCAAGGATGAATACAAAATAAGCTTTCTACATCTTAAACTTTTAGAGTGACAGAGTTACTTCTTAAACTAAATGTCTCAAAATGCACTTAATTATTCTACCTTTGGGAAAGGGTAGGGAAAAATATGATTAAAATTTCCCCATCTAAGATTTAAGGCAGGAGGAGAAGGGGACGACAGAGGACAAGATGGCTGGATGGCATCACTGACTCAATGGACATGATTAAGCGAGTTCCAGGAGATGATGAAGGACAGGGAAGCCTGGTGTGCTGCAGTCCATGGGGTTGCAAAGAGTCAGACACGACTGAGCGACTGAAGTGAATTGTTACAAGTTTTATTGTGTTCTTTATTAACATCTCTGTTTAAATCTCTTACTATGTTAGTAACTGCAACCTTAAAATAGAAATGAGTAGTCAGTCAGTGAGGAAAATCAAAAAGCTGGTTTTTCTCTGTGTAGTCTATAAAAATTGTTTTCCCAAGTTAGTTTTAACCAGAGATGGAGATGAGAGCTTTACACTCCAGGAGGACCAAAATTTCTGCTGATTTAAGCCCAACAGTATTCAGTTAAATCAAGCAAGCATGTGTATGCATGTTCAATTGTGTCCAACTCTTTGGGACCCCATTGTCTGTAGCCCACCAGACTCCTCTGTCCATGGAATTTTCCAGGCAAGAATACTGGAGAAGCTTGCATTCCCTTCTCCAGGGGATCTTTCTGACCCACGGATCGAACCCACATCTTGTGCATCTTCTGCACTGGCAGACAGGTTCTGTACCAACTAAGCCACCAGAGAAGCCCCCCTATTTTTGCCTCCTCTCTCTTCTTTGCAGTCATCCCTTGAATTCTTCAAGAATTGAATAAAATGTTTCCTTTTTGCCTAAGCTTGTATCAACTGCTGCTGTGATAATGATGCAGCATGCTAAGTAATGTGGAAGACTTGGCAAAACTTGTTTAAATAAGAAGTTGTTTTATTGGAACATAAAGTTGTTTTACTAGAAAGTTGTTTTTATCCAGCACAATAAACTATTTCTGTGTCTGGAACAGCTAGGTACCCAAAATGTTAAATTACTACAAACAGTAGACCTATCATCCCATGCCTTTGATATCTGGCCTTATATAAATATATTTGCTTATTTTCTTGGTAATAGATATAGAGTTGTAAATTTTTATCAGAATTGTTTTTAATTCAAATTGTGCATGTTGCACATTAAGAAACTTAGATGCAAATAGGGCTAGCGTCAGACTTTACACCGCCCTGTTAGCTGTTACTTAGCAGCTTCTCTCCCAGGACGATGGAAATGGTACTGCTTCTGTTCTAATGTTGACAACCTCTAAGTGTCATTATTCCTTTTTCCTAGAGTAACTATGGTTTTCCCTTTCCTACAGCACCAAGGACAAATCAATAGCCTTCTCTAATGACAGCAGTTTGTAAACACTGAGTTGCTATGAACTTGAAGGTCCACTATCCAAAGACTCCACTCTTATTATATCCTATCATCAGCCCAAGAATATCCATAATACCGATAATAACTTTAATGTATATCATCTATCTCCCTAAAATAACTCCCAAGAAATCCTTCCAAGATGGTTCATTATTAGCACCATTATCATCTTTTCTTTGGACACAAAAAAACCCCATGTAGTGTTGGCCTCCATCCATCTCTGATAATCTTAAATAAGGTCATTTAATACCTGGTGATGACAGAGGTTGAAATATCCCTCCTGGCATCAGATTGTAACAAAAAACCATTATAAGTTATCAGGCATATGATTAACTAGAGAACAGATATCAAACCTTAGGTAAATGATAGGGAGCCTTCAACTGCACAGCAACAAATTAAGGTTAGCAAGGCAGGGACCAGAAATGAGGAATATTGAGGTGCAATGGCAGCCTCCCTTGGCTTGGAGCTGAGCCAGATGAAAAATCAACGTCCAAGGATCATTTGTCACCTGTCAGAAGTGCAAACAACCATCTCCTATCAACAGCAAGAGGGGACATTTTTGAAGGTCAGCCAGCATGGCAGCTCTAAAAATCTTAGACTACAGAAGGGCTGCACATCAAGCATGGTTCTCCATGAGTCTGCAGTGTTTTCAGCTTTTTACTTTTGAACTTTTGTGAGAATCTGGTCATTTGAATGTTTTCAGCAAGATATGTGCCCTACATCAGACCAAAAATGGAAGATATTTACTTATTTCACACCTGGTAATGTGGTTATTTTAAGAAAGAAATTCAATAAATAAAAAGGAAAAGAGAAAATAAGAATATGATTCAAGAAAGTCTTTCCGTGTCATAATTTATACATAAAGATTCCCTGGAAAAGGAAATGGCAACCCACTCCAGTACTCTTGCCTGGAAAATCCCATGGACAGAGCAGCCTGGTAGGCTACAGTCCATGGGTTTGCAAAGAGTCGGACATGACAGAGCAACTTTACCTTACTTTACTATACCAAACGAATGGACTAAGGCATGTTTTTAAATCTAAATCCCAACCGTTGCTCATAGACAGTCCAGAGATAGCTGTGCAAACCTCAGGCAATAAGCCCTGTGGGACTAGGACCAAGCTGAGATTCAACCCAGGAGGCACAATACTTTCCTTTCTGAGCACTGTTGGCTTTGCATCTGGGTGCCTACTGCTGCCCCCTGGTGGCCCAGAGAGTCCCACACTAAACCACTTTGCTGCTGCTACTGCTAAGTTGCTTCAGTCGTGTCCAACTCTGTGCGACCCCACAGACGGCAGCCCACCAGGCTCCCCAGTCCCTGGGATTCTCCAGGCGAGAACACTGGAGTGGGTTGCCATTTCCTTCTCCAATGCATGAAAGTGAAAAGTGAAAGTGACGTCGCTCAGTCGTGTCCGACCCTCAGCGACCCCATGGACTGCAGCCTTCCAGGCTCCTCCATCCGTGGGATTTTCCAGGCAGGAGTACTGGAGTGGGATGCCATTGCCTTCTCCACTTTTCCTTCCTCCAAAAAAGAAATAACCAGACCTGAGACCCCAGGGCCCTGCTTTCTTCTTTCCAAAGTTACAAGATAAGATTTTTGAGTTTTAAAAGTAACTTTTATATGACATTCTTTTCAAGCCAAAACAGTAACAAAACAATAATAACCACAAATGTTTAAAGAATAAAGTGTGATCATTTTAAGTAACAAAATCTTATATATTTATAGATTATATTCATATTTCACTTCATATGATTTGGGGAGTATGCATATATACATACGGGCATTCCCGGTGTCTCAGTTGTAATGAATCCATCTGCAGTGCAGGAAATGCAGGTTCAATCCCTGGGTTGGGAAGAGTATTCTTGCCTGAAGAATCCTGTGAAAGAGTTGGACACAATTTAGTGACTAAACACAACAATAAAATACATGTGTATGTATGTGTGCTGTGCTGTGCTTCCCATTGGGCTTCCCTGGTGGCTCAGTTAGTAAAGAATTCACCCACAATTCAGGAGACCCGGTTTGATCCCTGGATTGGAAAGATCCCCTGCAGGAGGGCATGGCACCTCACTCCAGTATTCTTGCCTGGAGAATCCGCATGAACAGAGGAGCCTGGTGGGCTACAGCCCATGGGGTCACAAAGCATTGAACACAACTGAGTGCCTAAGTACAGCACAGCACACAGTATCATAACAGGAGCTGCCATTTGCTGAGCACTTCTTAGGGGATAGGTGTACCTTCTGCATCATTTGATCCTGATTCCATAAGGTTATTTTACAGATGAAGATACAAGCTAAAGGACATGCTTCTGGGTCTGGAACCCTACAAACAAGAATATATGAGGTATAGAAAATGAAAGGAGGAAGAGAATGGAAAGAAATAAGAGGAAAGCAGAATGAAGGATATTTTTCTCTACAAGATCTAGACAATCTTCTTAAATAGAAATTTTCTTTACCTACTTAACTTCCAGAGAGATCAAGGTCCAAGGTCACACAAAAAGTGCAAAACCCAGAGTTTGAACCCAGATCTGTCTAAATGCAAGGTTTCTCAATTGTTACGACAGTGATTATAATGGAATTTGGCCAGAGGATTCAAGAACCTCCAAATCCTGTCCTTAATAAGCCACTTCTTCTCCCACGAGATCCCTCAGGGAATATTATACATAGACAAAAACAACTAGTAAAAGTTACTGAATGCAAAATGAAGTTTACTAGTTTTCTGAGAAAGGCTGGGTGGTACAGAGAATCTTTTGTGCTTAGGCTGATGGTGACCTAGATTTAGACACAACAGACTACAGAATATCCTTCTAGGTCCCAAGGGAAAGGGAAATATGAGGTGCAGGAAGAGCAAAGAGGCAAGAGATGGCAAAGAAATAAGAGCGGCTGCCAAGGAAAGAGAAATCCTCTACAACACAGATGCAAGATGTAGACAACTTTTAAAACAGGAAGTTTCTTTGTCCACTTCTGCCCCTACTTTTTCCCTTCATTGGGCACCTCTGTCCTTGGGTCCTTATGATTCCTATCTGCTGTTTCTAAAATCTTGACTATACATCTGATTCAAATTTTAATCCTCCCATTTACCACCTGAGAGTCAATGCTTCAAAATACCTAAGTCCTTCCCCCTCTCTAATTAGAACCTAAGCCTCTGGTTTAACCTGTTGGCTTGGTTTGATGTCAGAGGAAATGATCCTGATTGAAAGAGGTTGTGTAGGGTGGTAATTGAGAGTATGTCCTCTGAACTGAAGTCAAAGCTCTGTAACTTACTAGCCATTTAAACTTGGTCAAAGTCTAAAACCTCTCTGGGTCCCAGGTTCAATATCTGGGGGATGATAATTATAGCATCAATCTCATTTGTTTGTTACAAGGATTAAATGAGTTCATATGTAAAATGGACTCAAAACAGTAGTTGGCACAAAGCAAACCTATGTAAGTATTTGATATAATTTAATTCTAAGGAGGTTGAACAAATAATATCTCAACAGTCCAAGAATTATCCAAATTTATGTTCAAAGAGAATACATAAATAACTCTAATTAATCATAAGTAGTAACAAATTATAGTTGCTGTGATAAATAAAGCAGAAAAAGTCAAGTCCTCTGTAGGGGAAATATTTCTTGTGTAAGTAATGGCAGAAGGGGGATATGGAAGCAGAAAATACTTTAAACAAGAGATGCAGGTTCAGTCTTCTGGTCAGGAAGAGCCCCTGAAGGAGGAAATAGCAACCCCCACTCCAGTATTCTTGCCTGGAGAATCCCATGGACAGAAGAGCCTGGCACTCTATAGTTCATGGGATCATAAAGAATCAGACTCAACTGAGTATGCATGCACACACATACATACATAACAGAAGTTCATCTCACCACTCCAGGTACCATCAAATCTAGCAAAAGTCTCAAGTTTGGGTTATTAGCACAAAGAAAACTGAGATCTGATACTAAATAGTAACATAAACTAAAAAGTCAAATCTAAATAAAACCACCAAAGTCTATCTTGATTTTGACTTGAATTATCCTGTTGTCTGTCTAAATTGATCCAATTAACAGGACCCGTGCTAAATTTCCACTTGACTTAGTGCTCTGTACACATGGCCTTTGAGTCTGGAACCATAGCTTTGGTGTACCTAAAGTCATTTTTTCGTGAAAGTTGCCCTGGTCAGCAATGCTGGAGACAAGGCTAGGAAATCACAAGACCCCCACAAGGTGAATCCAGAGAGCTCAATGTCATCACTGCTGATTCAAGTCCTAGAAACTGGAACTGTGATTGGATCAAGACTCAAAAGAATTCCAAAGTTCCATTAATCATTTCAAGGACACTCAGAAGACCCTTTGGAAAATTCATCTTCTGGAACTTTTCTAAGTTTAGCTACCAAATTTTCTCTCTCTTGGGAAACAGGTGGGACTGCTTATAAAATCTGCTTTAAGAGTATGATTCCATAAGCTTTCTGTGGAAAGAGATCAAGACCAATCAAATGAGAACAAGCAAAGCTACTTGTTCAGAGCTTGCTATAGCAAGAGTCAGCCACTGTCACTTGGGTTTTGGTAGAAACTTAAAGGCAGATAGAGTTGGAAATTTATACTGGAAAAAAAAGGGAAGGGCTTCGGGTACGTCATGTTTGTAATTCTGCTGGCTTGGGTAAACTGTAGGTGGGCTGACTAGAATTGGGTCATCCCTCTGCAATTGGCTGGTGGTGCTTTAGTCACTAAGTCATGTCTGACTCTTGCAACCCCATAGAGTATAGCTAGCCAGGCTCCTCTGCCCATGGGATTCTTCAGGCAAGAATACTGGAATGGGTTGCCATTTCCTTCTCCAACTGCAATTGGCTAGGAGAGCCTATTTGGCTTTCTCTGGTTGGTTCTAAGTTAAAAGTGGGGGCAAAAATCAGAGAAGTTGCCAGTTATGAATTAAGTACTGGTCATGGATTATTATAGATGTCTGACTTCCTACAATTCTGACTGATAGCAGCTTGGTTTCCTAGGCTGTTTATTGTAGATAAGGAGCATAGCCTGGGAAGTTTGCTGCAGGTTGTGGGTCATTTTATGTATGGTCTGGCCATCATGCTTTTTGTACTCTTATCTCTCACTTCAAACATATCTCCCCCAAAGACATATAAGTATATATATTGCAACAAAGTAAAAGAAGGTAAGGGAATGTGGAATACAACAAAATGTAATGAAAGTTCCATGTCTAAAATTTTACTTGCTTGCCATTTTAACATGTTTATTAGAGAATAGGCAAGGTGCATGGGAAAAAATCTGTTTCCCAGAATCTCAAATGATGTGAAGAAATTTCAGTGATGCTTGTATCAGTTTTATTGCAGCTAAACTGCACCAACAAAGAGACCCAAAAATAAAATAGCTCAAAGAAAATAAAATATCTCACAACAATCCAGATATGTGTAGATGATCCAAGATACAGTATCACCACCATCATCATCATAATCTTTATCACTACCATCTATTTTTCTCTTGCTCTACCTATGATGGGAATTCTGCTTTCAAAACCATTCGTGACTCAGGTTCATTCATTTTCATTGTCCATTTTACTTACTGTCCTTATACATTTTTGTAGGTTGTTTCCCTCACCCTCATTGTCACCACTAGCTCACCATCCTATCTGTGTTCCAGTCTATAGAAACCAGGAAAGAAAACTAGAGGGAAAGCAGTTTTCTTTAAAAATATGGTGTGGCTACAATAGAATACTACTCAGCCATTAAAAAAGAACAAATTTTTGTCATTTGCAGTAATAATGGGTGGACTCAGAGGGCATTATGCTAAGTGAAATAAGTCAGACAGAGAAAGATAAATACTGCTTGTATCACTTACACACAGAATCTTAAAAAATACAACAAACTAGTGAATATAATATATAAAAAAAAAAGAAGCAAACTCACAGATATAGAGAACAAACTAGTGGCTGGGAGAGGGGTGGCAAAATAGAGGTGGGGGAGTAGGAGATACAAACTACAGGGTTTGTTTGGGAGATAGTCAAGGACAGCCAAGTCCTGATGTGCTGGGGTCACAAAGAGTCAGACCCGACTTAGTGATGGCACAACAATAGCATAAGGATCATAAATCAAACCTAAATTCCAGTCCCATGTCTTCTATGAATTTTACTTTTAACCTTCAGTAAGTTACCTAACCTCATGGACTATTACTTTTCTCAAAGTTGAAGCAAGAGAATTGAATTAGATCATTTAACATTTTTTCCCAAAAGTACATCAGATACATTTTTAACACACCTTAAAGAGTTAAGGCATCCTTTTCACTGCTCTGGGCCAAGTCTGCTCCTATCAGCTTCCCTTACGTCACTTCTGCCCTAGCAAACCTATTTTAGCTCCTGATCACCTGTAAACTCACCTTTGCTTCCTAGTCTTAATGCACTAGGAATCACTCTGGCCCCTCTCCCTCCTCACTCAGTTGCAACCCATATTATCTGTCTAATCACATGGACTTATCACTTGAGGCTCTTTAGGGTCCTTAAAACAGCAGAAGATAAACACTGATGGACCCTTGTAAAATAAAGTAATACAATTATGGAATAAGTAAAAACTCAGAGATAGACATTCCAAAATTTGGACCTTATCACCAGGTTCTGCTTTAATTAACATTGACCAAATATAATCCAGTAACTTCAACAACTTAACCTTTCCAAGTCTCAGTTACCCCTTTATGTGACTTGTAAAGTCATTTCCAGAATAAAAGGAAATCACAGCTGACAAAGCACTTTAAAATATTATAAAATGTGAACTAAAATGTCATTAACACATTCTAAAGGAAATGAAACACAATGCAGATCTCTCTAAGTCATGCTTTGCAAGGAATCCTGGCAGCCATGAATTTCCCTAGGTGAATGAACCTGTCGTAAGAAGAGTCTCTTGAGGGATGACCATGAGGTCAATTCTGAGACATGATATGGTAAAAAGTTTGAACTGTCCACATCATTTCTCATCCCCTAAAACTACTGCTCCTAAAGGGTCATTTTTGGAAAGGTCAGGAAATGGAAATACATGCATCAGAAGAGAATGAAAAAGAGTATCTTCTTTCCCATAAACTCTCCAAATGAGTACTCAAGGTCCCAGTGAGGAAAGACCTTTAAACTCTCCCCATCTTCTACATCAGGATAATAACTGTGGGAAGGAGTGGAAATGCAAATCATATTTTAAGAAACAATGGGGGTCGTAGGAGCAAGGAGAGGAATCCTGTTATACTTTCCCAGAAACGCTTGACAGCTTTACTAGAAAAAAGCATGTTGCATAATAATAATTTAGATGCAGAGCCAGTTCTCAGAACATTAAAGAAGTAGAGTGTATTCTTACTCCCCCTTCATCCTCTATTATCTGTTTTTCAATTTTGGAGCCTCAGTAGGCACAGAAGGACGCTGGGTTGCTTCTGGCTGCTCGAGGCAACAACTGTGATGTCCCATCAGCCCCAGCCCAGCTTCCCCAATTCACTCATTCCTTCTGCTATTTACACCCAGCAAGACATGAAGCATAAAAAACAATAACAAAAAACCCCAAACCAAAAACAAAGTAGTGTTTGTTCCAGCTAGATTATCATGATCTGTTTGTGACTTTAAAAAAAAAAAAAGAAATGAAAGGAAGAACAGGGAATTCACAGGGGAATTCACAGGTGGCAAGAGGGAGATTTGGTTTTAAGGAACAGTGGCAGCAGTCTATTGTCATAGAAGAAGAGCATGTGGGTAAGAATGAAAGCATGGCAGAAATTTGATCATAGATAGATGACCTAGTTGTATTATGATGTTACTTATTTCCTTGGGAAATGAGGGAAATACTGGAAGTTAATGGAGAAAGAAGCCACGAAGGCACCTCAGAGTTGGAAAACAGATTAGGGAACTTCAGGAAGATGGCTGGGTATTTCTAAGGCCTCCCTTGAGATATATGGTCATAAATGCAAAGTGAGACCACGTCACAAAAGTTTGTCTCCAAATCTGCAGCCACATTCCAGGCTGATTAGGTATAGTAAGGAGTGGGCAGATAACTGGTTTTGCCAGTTAAGTGAGACAGAAAGAAAGCATAACAAGGGAGATGAGGATAATTATCATGAATGTGATAGACCATGGAGTGTAACCCAGGCAAGGAGAAAGTGAGAAGGAGGAAACACTGCAGAGTAAAAAAGTGTTGGAGGCAATGAATTGGGAGTCTGCATGGGATAATAAAATGCTCAGGTGGACCTACTTGAGTAAGGGATCTTAGAAGGAAAACAGTAGTAAATAAAGAGAAGAGTGCTTAAAATTAAGGTTTCAGAGGTGCTGCAGTTACTGATGAGGATAATGATGTCCAGAATAGTATTTTACAAACTTTTTTGACCACAATCCTCAGAAAGAAAGGAATTTGACATAGATATTTAGTATTCATATACTAATTTTTATAAAACAATGCTGACTTTTAAATGTACTCAATTTTCAATTCTATTCCATTCCATTCAAAAATTCTAATTAGTAAATTATTTTTCAGTGTCACTGAAGCATCATAAGCTGCATTCCGAAAAATACTGGTCTAGGATAAGTTCCACAGGGGTAATTAAGGTGGGATAGAATAGAACTACAGAGTTAAGGAAATCATGAACCTCAGGGGCCAGAGTATTGAACTAATCATTTTCATTGCTGTTGCAGTCATCAAGAATAGTGATAGCAGTAAAAAAGACAAAAATTAGCCAGATGTAAAAACTTTATATTAATTTTTTCAATAAAAACAAAATCATAAAATGTTTTGTTGGTGTTTAGTCACTCATTCGTGTCCAACTCTCTCACGACCCCATAGACTGTTAGCCTGCCAGGCTCCTCTGTCCATAGGATTGCCCAGACAAGAATATTGGAATGGGTTGTCATTTCCTTCTCCAGGAGATCTTCCTGACCCAGGGACTGAATCTATGTCTCCTGCATTGGCAGGCAGATTCTTTACCACTGAGCTACCAGGGAAGCCTACAATAAATGAGTAAATGAAGAAGTAAATGAATGGATAATACATTACCCTTTACAAATTTCAAATCCTTTTCGTAAGTTGACATAAGCAAATAGGTTAATTAATTAATTTGATGTCTATTCATTTAACAAATATTTGACAGCCTTCTGTGAGCCAAGAACTGTACTGGTCTCTCAGTCAGTTCAGTCACTCAGTCCTGTCCAACTCTTCTCGATCCCACGGACTGCAGCATGCCAGGCTTCCCTGTCCATCACCAACACCCAGAGCTTGCTTACACTCATGTAAATCAAGTCAGTGATGCTATCCAACCATCTCATCCTCTGTCATCCCCTTCTCCTCCTACTTTCAATCTTTCCCAGCATCAGGGTCGTTTCCAAGGAGTCAGTTCTTCGGATCAGGTGGCCAAAGTATTGGAGTTTCAGCTTCAGCATCAGTCCTTCTAATGAATATTCAGGACTGATTTCATTTAGAATTGACTGGTTTGACCTCCTTGCTGTCCAAGGGACTCTTGAGAGTCTTCTCCAGCAGCACAGTTCAAAGGCATCGATTCTTTGGCACTCAGCCTTTTTATTGTCCAGCTCTCACATCTGTACATGACTACTGGAAAAACCATACTTTGACAAGACAGACTTTTGTTGGCAAAATAATGTCTCTGCTTTTTCATATGCTGTCTAGGTTGGTCATAGCTTTTCTTCCAAGGAGCAAGCGTCTTTTAATTTCATGGCGGCAGTCACCATCTGCAGTGATCTTCGAGCCCAGAAAAATAAAGTGTGTCACTGTTTCCATTGTTTCCCCATCTATTCACCATGAAGTGATGGGACCAGATGCCATGATCTTAGTTTTCGAATGTTGAGTCTTAAGCCAACTTTTTCACTCTCCTCTTTCACTTTCATCAAGAGGCTCTTTAGTTCTTCTTCACTTTCTGCATAGGGTGGTATCATCTGTGTATCTGAGGTTATTGATATTTCTCCCAGCAATCTTAGCTTGTGCTTCATCCAGCCTGGCATTTCACCTGATGTACTCTGCATATAAGTTAAATAAGCAAGGTGATAACATACAGCTTGATCTACTTCTTTCCCAATTTGCAATCAGTCTGTTGTTCCATGTCCAGTTCTAACTGTTGCTTCCTGACCTCCATATAGGCTTCTCAGGAGACAGGTAAGATGGTCTGGTATTCCCATCTCTTTAAGAATTTCCACAGTCTGTTGTGATCCACATAGTCAAAGGCTTTGGCATAGTCTATAAAGCAGAAGTAGATGTTTTTCTGGCTACTCTTGCTTTGTCAAAGATCCAATGCATGTTGACAATTTGATCTCTGGTTCCTCTGCCTTTTCTAAATCCAGCTTGAACATCTGGAAGTTCATGGTTCACATACTGTTGAAGCCTGGCTTGGAGAATATTGAGCATTACTTTGCTAGTGTGTGAGATGAGTACAATTGTGCAGCAGTTTGAACACTCTTTGGCATTGCCTTTCTTTGGGATTGGAATGAAAACTGACCTTTTCCAGTGCTAGTCTCTGGTGGTTATATTTTATGGGGAGGAAAATACTTGGTTTCTACCCTCATGTAGCTTGTAATCTAGTGTGGAATAAAGACACTTAATAAATACTGACATGAATAATTAAAGAGAGCTACAACTTATGATAAGAGCAAAAGAGTGCTAGGGGAGAGAACATGGATCAAAAGAAGTGGGATCTAAGAAGTCCTCTTTGAAGTAATGATGTTTTAGCTGAATCTCAAAAGATGAGTAAGAGATGGCCATATGGTAGATTTTTTATCTTCTGTACCTTACCTTCTTTATCTTTGAAATAAGAATTAAAATAATAGAATCTCATTTAAAGAATGGAAATTTTACATCCATGTAGTTCAACAATTTTTCTGATTTTTGAATCCTTTCTAAAATATCTCTGTCCAAATAATATCATGGCAAACTTGCTTTTTTTCAAGGGCACTCAAGTGAAAACATTTCTAAATTTTTTTCTAATTACTATTTTAGATATTCTCACATATTAATTCATGCAATCCTCACAACTACCCTATAAGAAGTAATGCTCTCCAATTTATAGAGGATAAGACACATGGAGTTGACCTTGATACAATGGTGATAGTAACCAGCATATCTAGGGTTCGTCCTCTTGAGTTAATAGCGGCAAGATTTTTCTCTGATGCACCAGTATATGCAAAGCAGCTGCCTATAGTAAAGAACAGTTACAAGGTCATGGGATAATATCTTTGAGTAACCATCTGGCCCTGATCCAGCGTAAGCTCACATCTGTGATCTCATTTACATCATGCTCTAGATCAATCTAGCCAAATGATAGATGTTTCATTCCTTATTGGCTTCATTCTTTCTAATCAATCAGTCCTTATTGATTATAACTAGGCACTAAATCTTGGAATAAAGAGATAGATTTATAATCCTGATCCTCTTCAAACACTTACAAATTAATAAGGGGAACAGAAAATTAAACAGATCTTTCCAATCCAAGCACACTAAGAAGTGCAGGCAAGAGTAAGTAGAAGCTGCTACAGTAGCATAAAGAAGGAGCATGTACATATTATTCTAACTCTAGGGGCAAAGATAGAGTTTCACAATCTTTTAGAAATGCTGTCTTTTGATAAACATTTACATTTCAAGTCTCTTACACACACACACACACACACACACACACAACTATTCTAAGAAACCCCCAAAGCAACATGCCTCTATTGAGAATTGCAGTATTTTGTTTTCTTACAAGCATTTAATTTACACAAAATGAATGTTTACTTTTTCAAAGAAGCCGATCATGTTGAATATTTTTGCACCGAAGTATAGTTGATGCACAGTGCTGTGTTAGTTTCAGGTGTACAGCAAAGCAGTTCAGTTATACATACATATTTTTCAGATTCTTTTCCTTTATAGGTTATTATAAAATATTGAATATAGTTCCCTGTGCTATACAGTAGGTCTCTTTTGGTAATCTATTTTATATAGTAATGGGTATATGTTAACCTCAAACTCCTGATTTACCCCTTCCTCTGTTTTTCCCTTCTGGTAACCATAAGTTTGCTTTCTATGTCTGTGGGTATATTTCTGTTCTGTATATAAGTTTATTTGCAGCATCTTGTTGGATTCCATATACAAGAAATAGCATATTATATTTGTCTTCTCTGGCTTACTTCACTTAGTATGATAATCTCTAGATACCTCTATGTTGCTGCAAATGACATTATTTCATTCTTTTTTATATTATATTCCACTGAATTATATTCTGAATTATATTCCACTGTATGTATGTATGTATCACATCTTTATCCATTCATCTGCTGATCAACATTTAGGTTGTTCATGTCCTGGCTATTGTACATAGTGCCACAGTGAACACTGGGGTGCATGTGCATGCACGCAGGCTCAGTCACATCCAACTATTTGCAACCCTATAGACCGTAACTTGCCAGGCTCCTCTGCCCATGGGATTCTCCAGGCAAGAATACTGGAGTGGATTGTCATGCCCTTCTCCAGGGGATCTTCCTGACCCAGCAATTGAACCCACATCTCTTACATCTCATGCATTAGCAGGAGGGTTCTTTACCACTCGTACCACCTGAGTGCATGTATCTTATCAAATTATGGTCTTCTCTGGATATATGCCCCATGATTGGGATTGTACAATCATATGGTAGCTCTATTTTTAGGTTTTTAAGGAACCTCCATATTGTTTATCATAATGGCTATACCAATTTACATTCCCACCAACAAAGCAGGAGAATTCCTTTTTCTCCACACCCTCTCCAGCATTTATTGTTTGCAGACTTTTTGGTAATGGCCATTCTAACTAGAGTGATGTGATACCTCATAATAGTTTTTATTTGCATTTCTCCAATAATTAGTGCAGTAGAGCACGTTTTAATGTGCATTTTGGCCATCTAGAAGTCTTTTTGAAGAAATGTCTATTCAGATCTTCAGCCCATTTCTTGATTGGGTTGTCTGTTTCTTTGATATTTACCTGTATGAGCCATCTGTATATTTTGGAGATTAATTCCTATTGGTGATATTGTTTGCAAAATTTTCTCCCATTCTGTAGGCTGTCTTTTCATTTTATTTATAGTTTCCTTTGCTGTGCAAAAGCTTATAAGTTTAATTGGGTTCCATTTATTTTTGCTTTCATTACTCTAGGAGACAGATCCCAAAAAACATCACTGCAATTTATGTCAAAGATTGTTCTGCCTATATTTTCCATTTTGAGTTTATTTTTCTGAATGGTGTTAGAGAATGTTCTAATTTCATTTTTTTACATGTAACTGTGCAGTTTTCCCAGCACCATTTATTGAAGAGACTATCTTTCCACAATTGCATACTCTTGCTTCCTTTGTCATAGATTTAACTGGATGAATCAGGCTTCCTGACTTCAGACTATACTACAAAGCTGAAGTAATCAAAACAGTATGGTACCGGTGGAGTCCATTTTTAGTGACTAACCTTGATGAAGTCACTTCACATCAGTGACCTTTATTTTCCCCAGCTATAAATGGGAATAAAGCTCACTTCTGTTTTCAAAATGAAACATAACTCATATATCATGCAGTTGGTGTGTGAATAGTTCTGTTATTAACTTGATATGTAGTTGTACTAGGAAAGCCAGTGGGTTAAAGCATCTAAGGAGAATATTCGCCTTAGACTTTACTTTTGAAAACTCTTGGCCCTGAGCTATATTTTGAGAAGGATCTTAACTGAATAAAGAAGTGTTCCTATAGATGTGCCTTGGGGCTACCTTTCAAGAACATGACACTTAAATTTGGTAATTTGCAGCCTCTAATCTGTGTTGTGATGATCTCCACAGAATGGAGCCTAAAGCTGCTGTCTGCACAACTATGTCAGACATAAATGTCCTTCCATCGCTGATTAATAAGAAGTGACATCCATGCTGTCATTCAGTTCAGTTCAGTTCAGTCGCTCAGTCGTGTCCGACTCTTTGCAACCCCGTGAACCGCAGCACACCAGGCCTCCCTGTCCATCACCACCTCCGGGAGTCCACCCAAACCCGTGTCCATCGAGTCGGTGATGCCATCCAACCATCTCATCCTCTGTCGTCCCCTTCTCCTCCTGCCCCCAATCCCTCCCAGCATCAGAGTCTTTTCCAATGAGTCAACTCTTCACATGAGGTGGCCAAAATATTGGAGTTTCAGCTTCAGCATCAGTCCTTCCAATGAACACCCAGGACTGATCTCCTTTAGGAAGGACTGGTTGGATCTCCTTTAGGATGGACTGGTTGGATCTCCTTGCAGTCCATTATTGTCATTGCACCAGAGTTAAAAGACTATTCCTTAGATTTCCTTGGGTCCTGCTGAGACTGAAGGCCAATTACAGTCTGGCATTACAAATTACCTTTGTGCCAGAGTGGTCTCTGGAATCTCATGTCTAATAACAGTATCTTGTTCATATTCTTAAGCTGAATGCTTGTCTTCAGTGCTGTCTTTGTTAGGGCCCCTTAAGACATAAATAATGTGAAGACCTGTATTATGTATTTAACTTTTGTGTATATGACAATCAAATATTATCTAAGGAACAGCTAGATTTGTAAAACCATTACACTGAGGTGTCAGCATATCCACTTTATATTAGAAATATAATATTTATATTAAAGAGTTTATAGACTAATTAAATTATATACTAATTACTTTTTAATTTAATATTTATATTAAAGACTTTATAGACTAATCAGGCTTCCCTGGTGGTTCAGTTGGTAAAGAATCCACCTGCAATGTAGAAGACCTGGGTTCAATCCCTGGGTTGGAAAGATCCCCTGGAGAAGGAAATGGCAACCCACTCCAGTATTTTCGCCTGGGAAATCCTATGGACAGAGGAGCCTGGCAGGCTACAGTTCATGGGGTCACAAGTCAGACAGGACTTAGCAACTAAACCTCTACCACTAGCACAAAAACAGAAACACAGATCAATGGAACAGGATAGAAAGCCAAGAAATAAATCCACAAACCTATGGTCAATTAATGTATGAATATATTTTTAAACTCCTAAGCCAACTATCCCTCAATGTCTTTCACACAAAATTCTGCTAAGCTTCTTTGGCAGAAGAATCTCATCTGCTTGTTACTAACTACAACTTCTGAAGAATCAGTGGGCTTAGAGGATGTCATAGAAATAACAGAATAAATAGCATTACTGAGCATTTAGACCCAAGAGAAGGCAATGGCAACCCACTCCAGTACTCTTGCCTGGAAAGTCCCATGGACGGAGGAGCTTGGTAGGCTGCAGTCCATGGGGTCGCACAGAGTTGGACACGACTGAAGCGACTTAGCAGCAGCAGGGCATTTAGACCAGTGCTTCTCAATTTTCACCACTTCTTAGAGGCTTCTAGAGCACATTTAAAATATTCTAAAGTCCTGCCTCATGACAGACTAAGTTAAATCAGAGTGGTTGGGTGAGAGTAGCACTCAGGAAGAGGGCATTGGATTTTTTAAACATACTAACTTTTTTCAGTATATAGCCAAGGTTGAAAACCATAATAGAAATATAAGGCTATTTGTTTCTCTTCAACTGATCATTGGAATTTTCCCAATGGTACTTGGACTTTACTGAATTGATTCATCTTGGTGGAGGCTACACATTTCTATTCAATAGCATTCATTAATGAACTACTGCAATCATCTTCTATCTGATCTCTTTATGACAATTCTCTCTATGTACACTTGGTCATACAACTATTCATTCAATACAGTAGTCAACAGCACTGAGTACCCACTCCATGTTCAAGGCAGTGCTAAAAACATACAAGGATGAAGTCATGGTGACTGCTCTTACGGACTCCCAATCTAACAGCAGGATTGCACTCTGATGGAGTATGGAAGTATATACAGGGAGGTATGGGACGCAAGAAAGGTGTATTAACCGCTCCTAGGCTAGAAACCAAACATGACATCTCAAGCTTACCAAGGCAATGATGCTTCAGCTATGTACTATAAAAAAGTAGACATGGATTGTCAACTGTCAGGTCCCTGAAAGTCCATCAGAAAAACCTGAAGGTCAAACAAAACTAAACTTATTAGACTTAGTATGGTAAGGGTTAATACCACCTTGACCAAATTTTAGTGGTAACTCAGAAGAGTGAAAGAAGGAAAAGATAAAGGATTTTGAGACTTGGGCTAAGTGGCTTTAAGAAGGGTCTAGAAAGGGAATTGGATAGAAATGGGCAGAGTTTATGACATAATTGTGGATTGGTTTTGAAGCCAGTCTAGATGATGAAGCTGTCTGTCTTGGTAAGTAAGTTAATTAGCTAGTTCATAGTCTTATTGTCCAGGGACATGTATTTTGTGGAACAAGTAGCCAAGTAATTTTTGCTGGTTCTCAGTATTATTTAATATAGAAACAAGAAACTATGTCCAGTCCCACTATTGCTTACTACAGGAATATGAAATGCTGGTTCCAGTACTCATTAAAGGAGATGAAGAAGGAGACAGCAGGGAACTGGGCATGAGTTCAGCATGTGCAAAGGCAAAGCAATAAAAGCAGAGTATGCTCTAAAAGTCACTTTTGTTTTCTGAATCAAGTCCAGGCTTTTCAGTTTGTTGTTTAAGACCTTTTAGTATGTGAAACAACTTATACCTTAAGCATTATTTCCTATTCATCAACTATAATGCAATCAAAAAGAATTAGTCACCATGTCTAATCTGCCATGCCTTTGTAGCACTATTTACACATCTTCACATAACAAGGATCTTATCTCAGCTCTAACATTTTACCAATCATGTGACTTTGAACTAATAATTTAAATATGTTGTGTTTATTTTCTTAATTGTAGAAAGGCAACAGTAAAAATAACTGCCTCATAGACAGATACTAGTAAGATCATATATAAACAAACAGGTACATATTGAGTACCATCTAGTGTCAGCCACTGTTCTAGGGGGAAAGTCTGCCCACATTCAAAGAACATATATCTTTTCAGATATTATGAAGAGAAATGTAGAATAATGTGATAGAGGGCAACTGTGTTGACCAGGCAGTCCATTCCAGTGTGGAGATTAACAAAGATCTCGATGTTCTTTGAGAAAATGAGACATAAAATTATGCACTTTTTGTGACACCTACAACATTTTTCCCCATTATGGACACTGAAAACCAGTGAGTGAATAAATGAACAAATAAGATACTCATATCCATACTATAGAGAATGAACCTCGAGTAGTTTTTATACAAAACTTTTATTAATATAGAACTTTTAAAGTCCCCTTGATGGAAATTTTGAAAGGGTAAGTTAGAATCAGAATAAATTATTAACTTATAAATATAATTGTTAGTATAATATAATTAATAGCCAGTAAAATTATACATTATATAATTGAATATAATTGCTAATAATAAAAATATACAGTTACAATTTTTTCATTAAAATTTAGATGCAGAAGTGATGGCTTGTGTCTGAGATGTCATTGCTGGGGCCTTTTAGAGGAGGCTAATCTTGTTGATAGAGAAACAAGATAAACTGTTCTCAAAATCAATTACAATTATACAATATTAAATATACTCCCCCCAAATTGATGCAACTTATACTCTTTCTCTCAGGCTTCTAGTAAGAATTAATAATCTTTTCTTCAAAGAGCAATAAGCTCACTACTTTAGTTGCTTTTTCTAGCCAAAGAGAAAAATAATAGAACAATCACATTTTCCCAAAAAATAATTCATGAAAAAATGTGTCCCTGTGTTTGCATGCAGAAGTAATAGAACTCAGCTTCAATTATCTAAATGCTAACAATTTTCCAATCATTGCAAAAAAACATTAACTCTGCCAATTCTTTCTTCAACTCCATCCTTATACTGACTTTTAAAGATAAGATATATATGTATATAATTACTAAATAATAATTATGTACCAGGCACTACACTAAACACTTTATGTTCATTATCTCATTTCATTCCCAAAATACCCATAAGGAGTAGGTATCATTTTATTCTGTATTACATGTAAGAAAACTGTAGCTCAATGAAATTACCACATATGCCTGCCTTAATATAAGATAACCCTGAATATCAGAATATAAGATAAACTTTTAATAACCAAATTAGAATATAAGCACAATAAAAATGAGAATAAGATCCTGATTAAACATATGTATACCAACAATAATATAAACCTTAAAAGTAAAACATGATTTGGTTATTTGTCATATTTTATTTACTTACATATTTATTTTAAATCACATACCCTGCAAATCAATGCATTATATTTAAAATATTAATTTTCTACCGTCAAATGTCACTAAACAAGCTTATTTAAACTTTTCACATGGCTCTTAACATCAAAATCTTATTGATCACTGTAACCACTTTTCTAACAAGTAGCAATTTTCCAGAAATAACCATTTGTATTAAAAATTTCCAGAGAACAAACAGGAGATAGGTAAATAGATAACAAGATAGAAAGGCAGACAGATAGAGATTTTCTTGATATAAGGAATTGGCTCACGTGATTATGAAGGCTGATAAATCCAAAATCTGCAGCATTGGTCTATGGTATGGAAGACCCATGGAGAGCAGATGTTCTAGTTTCAAGGCCATCAGGCAGGAAGTGGTGATGTTGCAGAAAAAGTCAGAGGGCAGTTGGCTGGAGAATTCTTTATTTCCTGGGGAAGGGTCAGTCTTTTTGTTCTAGTCAGACTTTCAACTGATTGGATGAGGCCACCCACATTATGAAGGATAATCTGCTTTACTCTACTGACTAAAATGTTAATGTAATACAGTGTTAAATTCTACCAATTTAAATTTCCATCCATTTCTCATTATGTTCATGTGTTCTTCAGTCAAGGATTTATAGAAATACATGAACATAATGAAAATGTACATCTGTATATTTGTATAAACAGATGTAAATACTGTTTTTAAATCCTCATTTAATAATCTTATCTTTGTCATTTGTTGATCTTTGATTTTTTCTATTTGTCACAGGTCACATTTCCATGCTTCTCTGCAGTTAATGATTATGTTAGTGGATGCTAGACATTGTGAATATTGTGTTGTTCAGTGAATGCAGTATACTCAGTTCAGTTCAGTCACTCAGTCATGTCCGACTCTTTGCAACTCCATGGACTGCAGCATGCCAGGCCTCCCTGTCCATCGTCAACTTCTGGAGTTTACTCAAACTCATGTCCTTTGAGTCGGTGATGCCATCCAACCATCTCACCCTCTGTTGTCCCCTTCTCCTCCCACCTTCAATCTTTCCCAGCATCAGGGTCTTCTTGAGTGAGTCAGTTCTTCGCATCAGGTGGCCAAAGCATTGGAGTTTCAGCTTCAGCATCAGTCCCTCCAATGAATATTCAGGACTGATTTCCTTTAGTATGGATTGGTTTGGTCTCCTTGCAGTCCAAGAGACTCTCTCAAGAGTCTTCTCCAACACCACAGTTCAAAAGCATAAATTCTTCGATACTCAGCCTTCTTTATGGTCCAGTTCTCACATCCATACATGACTCCTGGAAAAACCATAGCTTTGACTATATGGACCTTTGTCAGCAAAGTAATGTCTCTGCTTTTTAACATGCTGTGTAGGTTTGTCATAGCTTTTCTTCCAAGGAGCAAGTGTCTTTTAATTTCAAGGCTTCAGTCACCATCTGCAGTGATTTTGGAGAAAATAGCTTTCTCCAAAACTTTCCCTCAAATTATCTACATCTTGTTTATAATAAATTCATTTCCTAACAAAGAAAACACACGCAATAATACTTATGAAAATCACCATTCAAATCAGATGCAATGTATACAATAATTTCCATCTTCAGAGAGTATTTATGATTAGATTTTATTTTTTTAATTTATTTATTTTAATTAGAGGCTAATTACTTTACAATATTGTATTAGTTTTGCCATACATCAACATGAATCCGCCACGGGTGTACACATGTTCACAATCTTTAACCTCACTCCCACCTCCCTCCCCATACCCTCCCTCTGGGTCATCCCAGTGCACCAGCCCCAAGCATCCTGTATCCTGCACCAAACCTGGACTGGCGATTCGTTTCATATATGATATTATACATGTTTCAATGCCATTCTCCCAAATCATCCTACCCTCCCTCTCCCACAGAGTCCAAAAGACTGTTCTATACATCTGTGTCTCTTTTGCTGTCTCGCATACAGGGTTATCGTTACCATCTTTCTAAATTCCATATATATGCGTTAGTATACTATATGGTGTTTTTCTTTCTGGCTTACTTCACTCTGTATAATCGGCTCCAGTTTCAACCACCTCATTAGAACTGATTCAAATGTATTCTTTTTAATGGCTGAGTAATAGTCCATTGTGTATGTGTACCACAGCTTTCTTATCCATTCATCTGCTGATGGGCATCTAGGTTGCTTCCATGTCCTGGCTATTATAAACAGTGCTGCGATGAACATTGGGGTACACGTGTCTCTTTCAATTCTGGTTTCCTCGGTGTGTATGCCCAGCAGTGGGATTGCTGGGTCGTATGGCAGTTCTATTTCCAGTTTTTTAAGGAATTTCCACACTATTCTCCATAGTGGCTGTACTAGTTTGCATTCCCACCAACCAAAAGACGAAGACTGGCTGAATGGATACAAAAACAAGACCCCTATATATGTTGTCTACAAGAGACCCACCTCAAAACAGGGGACACACACAGACTGAAAGTGAAAGGCTGGAAAAAGATATTCCATGCAAATAGAGATCAAAAGAAAGCAGGAGTAGCAATACTCATATCAGATAAAATAGACGTTAAAACAAAGACTGAAAAGAGACAAAGAAGGACACTACATAATGATCAAAGGATCGATCCAAGAAGAAGATATAACAATTATAAATATATATGCACCCAACATAGGAGCACCGCAATATGTAAGACAAATGCTAACAAGTATGAAAGGGGAAATTAACAAAACACAATAATAGTGGGAGACTTTAATACCCCACTCACACCTATGGATAGATCAACTAAACAGATAGATTTCATTTTTATATCCAGTACAAACATGTATTTTTAATTTGGTGTTATGCATCAAATTTCCAACATATTGGAGGATATCATTTAATAAGGGCTGCCAAACTAACTTGTCTCTGCTTAGTGTCAGAGTACAGATCTTCCTGCCAACTCTAAGCACATATTTAACTTTCTTTTTAAGTGTGTAATTGATTAGCCTTTGTACTGTCTATTGGAGAAGGAAATGGCAACCCACTCCAGTATTCTTGCCTAGAGAATTCCATGGACAGAAGAGCCTGGCAGTCCACAGTCCACAGAGTCACAAAAAGTCAGACATGACTGAGCAAGTATCCACACACTGTTCTATGAATTGCATATGTCTGCTTCTATTAATTAATACACAGCTTTGCAAGCATATCACTGTTATTCACTGGGATAAATCAGAAGTTTCTTCATATACTTCTTCAAATAATCATTATTAATCAAATATACTAAAAATTAAAATTTTTAGCGCTTACTTAAAATAACTTAATTAATGAGATCAATGAGACAGGTTTGATGGATTCAACAACCTTACATTGTATTTTATGGATGACAGTTGCCATCTTCTGTTAGTATCAGCTGCCATTTTATTTTAGTTTTGTTTTGTCTGTAGTATATGAAGATATTGCTTTCATATATTTATAAGTTTTATGTATTGGATTCCACAGACAATATTATTTTTATTAAATATATTAATATTTCCCTTATAAAAATTATTTTTGAAAACCACTATTTCAGATGAGCCAAAGCTTCAATGTTCAGGAAAACCTTAGACTGCTTTTTTCTGGATCTTCTTGTCTTTTTCTTGACCCTCTCTATGTAGTCTCTTCCCCCCATTTCTACCTCCTATGACAGGCAGAAAGCCTTCTCTACATGTCATTTTCATAACCATCATTTCTAATAATAGCACAGGCATAACAAAATTTAACTAACATTTCCTCTATTAGTAAATATTTACTTTGTTTTCAATATTTCTTCATTACAATGAACAATATCTAAAGATGTTCAGGACTACAAACTATTTCCTTTTTTAGATTATTTTCTTAAGATAGACACAAAGTAGTAGAGTATTGGATTAAAACTACTATTACCCATTTCTGAAAAGACTTCTAGCAAGACAGTTCAGTAGATAGTAAGAACCACATCAAATTAGAAAGCAAATGCTATCTTAAGTCATCTGCTCAAATCTAATTTGAGCAGAAGAACCTCTGCCTTTTAAGTCATAGATATTAACCTGTTAAACGTTTGTTTTTCATTATTTGCTTCAGGGAATTTGCCTTACCACTCCCAAGGCTGGGGTTATGTTCCTTCCTGGGCGCCCTGAGGGGCCTCTTTGCTTTTACCTGTCACAGCACTAGCTGTTTCATAAGTGCTCATTCATGTTTCCTATCCCCTAGACTACGTACGTGCCACCAGCAGATTTACCTTGTTCACTGATATATTTCACAGAACCTGAAACAGTGGCACACAGCAAGGATGCTATAATTTTTGCTGAATTAATTCCTTATTTTTATTAAAGAAATGACTACATATCCTTTTCCATGACCTTAAAATTCACAATTTGAGGATCTGAATTTTGTCCTACCAGGTACAGCAGTGCTTAGCATACTTCATGGCACACAGACATACAAAAAAGTAAGTTTTGAATGAATTATTTAACTAGTTCATTCACTTTTTAAAAGGACATAATATTCCAGAACAAACAAAATCTAGAAAGTATACTGTTTTAGGATTTAGGGATTAAAAAGCGATCTAGCAGTCAAGGTAAATATTTGCTTACTTGATGTGTCATTTGCATTTCAGACCTGAAACTACCATTGTCTGTGTGTGACCTTAAGAAAGTCAACTATTCTTCTTAGTTTTAGTTTCCTCATGTATAACATTATGTGGTTAGATCAGATAATTAGTATGAGTTCTTCCAGTTCATTCTAACTTTACTTTGGGAGGAAATTTATTGGGTTATAATTAAGATAATGTGACACACAGAACTCAGTAACCCTGTGCTTTGTTTTTCTGATTTGTTTTGTTTTACAGTAATTTCTTAGTTACAACATTTCTTTGCAAAGATATAACTACTTGTGAAAGCCTGATAAAGTTAGGTGATGGTCCACTGTTAAGAGACAGTAAATGTGGTGTGCCCCTAATGGTCATCAGAGGTGTTATCTGGGGCCATGAATGTTTCTTTGTTTTGATGGGCAGGTTGTTATTGTGGTTGTTGCATAATCAACTGACATTAAAGCTCAGTGTAGCTCTTTCAAGATTCTAGCAGGCTTTTCAGAGGCAGGACATATTGTACTGTATGTCAACTAACTTTAAAAAATAAGGTAGGTTACTCTCCATACTCATCTCCTTTTGAAAGGTGTAAGACTAGATATCTTTTACAATTCCAGGGGTTAAACCAAATTATCTGGAAATCTAATCGTTTTGCTCCTACATTTTAACTTCCATTTCAATTGGCACTAACACCTCAGTAGACAAATAATTATATATTTGCACAACTGAATGTGCTAGTCTTGGGAATGGTAAATGAATGACCATATTCCTCCATCTGCCCCCTGGTTTCTCATAGAGATAAGGTGCACAAATACATCATTTGGAGTGCAAGTCAGTGATTAGCAGTGCAAGAAGGAAGCCCACAGCAAAGTCAAGAGGTTTATACACTAGAAGAACACTCGGTAGAGGACACATGGAAGAAAGGGAGACAAGGCACTGTGCCGAACACAGGTTAGAGGGCAGCACCTCTGAAAAAAGAAAGTGGGGGGCGGGGGTGGGGGGCAGGGGAAATCTAGCAAACTACACAAATACACATTTTTATTGTTATAATTTTATTACTAAATCATGTGCTTCTGGTTCAACGGCTTGAGGCTATGACTAAAACATATATGGTCGGATTATCTGCCATCTTCCTTTCCTCTCCTCTTTTACCTCCTCCTCATCATGTTTTTTTCCTTGCCTTTCTGGTACCTTCACATTTATGAAGCTCAGTCTTTTGATTCATTTATGACTCTTTGACATTTCATGTTCAGATTAAGATCTTGTTCAGTAAGTATTGTCATATTTTCTTATATGTAATTGTTTTTCTAATTCTGGAAAATTTTTAAATATTTTAAATTGTTTTTAAGTAATTCAATGATATTTCTAATCAGAAATTGCTTTAATAAAAGGAAAATTGTTTAAACTTCCTCATGTTTCAAATGCATCAGTTCAGTATAGTTCAGTTCATTTCAGTCACTTAGTTGTGTCTGACTCTTTGCAACCCCATGAACCACAGCACACCAGGCCTCCCTGTCCATCACCAACCCCCAGAGTCCACCCAAACTCATGTCCTTTGCATTGGTGATGCCATCCAACCATCTCATCCTCTGTTGCCCCCTTCTCCTCTTGCCCTCAATCTTTCCCAGCATCAGGGTCTTTTATAAATGAGTCAGTTCTTTGCATCATGTTGCCAAAGTATTGGAATTTCAGCTTCAACATCAGTCCTTCCAATAAACACCCAGGACTGATCTCCTTTAGAATGGACTGGTTGGATCTCCTTGCAGTCCAAGGGACTCTCAAGAGTCTTCTCCAACACCACAGTTCAAAAGCATCAATTCTTCGGTGCTCAGCTTTCTTTATAGTCCAACTCTCACATCCATACATGACCACTGGAAAAACCATAGCCATGACTAGACTGACCTTTGTTGACAAAGTAATGTCTCTGCTCTTTAACATGCTGTCTAAATTGGTCATAACTTCCCTTCCAAGGAACAAGCATCTTTTAATTTCATGGCTGCAGTCACCATCTGCAGTGATTTTGTCAAAATAAAGTCAGTCACTGTTTCCCCATCCATTTGCCATGAAGTGACAGGACCACATGCCATGATCTTAGTTTTCTGAATGTTGAGCTTTAAGCCAACTTTTTCACTCTCCTCTTTCACTTGCATCAAGAGGCTCTTTATTTCTTCACTTTCTGCCATAAGGGTGGTGTCATCTGCATAATACATCTTAAATCCTTTATTTTCCCCAAGTTAATTCCTCAGAGACACATTTAGCATCTCAAATCATCTCTAAGTCTGGTCTGAGATGTCATTAAGAAGAGCTCTCTGGGGAAGGCCGATGGCTTCATACTTAAAATCTATTCTTTTGGTGATGCTGGAAATTCAGATATGCTCCAGGTAAAATTTCTCCCATAGGAAGTCCTAATTCCAATGTCAAATTCTCAGAATTTCTAAAGTGGAATAACTGCATCCAAATCTCCTCTTACTGAATCTTTATTATTGATTTCTTCAGCATACTGACTTCTTAATCAAAGCCTTTCTTCTGTCAAATAAATCTGCCTAGAAAGTACTCAAATCAAAGAAAACTTCTCAGTATATATATTGGTCAGGATGAGCTAGTCTATGCTACAGCAATAGATAACCCTACAATCTCATTTCATAACACACTGAAAGTTTGTTTATAGCTCACATCATTGTAGGCTGATCAACTCTCCTCCAAAAGATAATTCATGGACTTTCATTAGGTACTCTACTAGGAATATATGAACTCTGTAGTCTCCACGAGGAGAAAGAGAATAAATGGAATAAAAGGTCAGACACAAAAGTGACTTAAATCTTTTCTGCCCTCATTCCATAGCCTCAGCTTAACTGCAGGGGAGACTGAAAAATACAGCTCTCAAGTGGGTCCAGAAAGAGAAAATTATGTGGCATTGTCACTGCCACACACTATAATCATTGATCCCAAAAAGCAAACATGGAATTTCAGAACCACAAACTCTATAAGACATATAATTAAATTTTCCCTGACTCTGAAAAGATTCGATTTCCCAATGATTTTCCTGGAGCCTAGAAAGATAGAGAAAGCAATGTATTGATTCATACTGATATACCTAACCAACCTTCATTCATTCACCCATACATTCACTCAACAGTATTTCTTTTATACAAGCAAAATCATATCTGATTTTTTCCATGTAATAATGTTCATATACTGTATATAAATGGATATGCACTTAGTATAAAGCCATCTCAATCATTTTAATAATAATAGCTATTCATTGTACTTCCTATTAAAAAGCAAGTTGTCTCCAAAGAACACACTTAAATAAGTACATTTTGTAACACATTTGCAATCATATATACCCAATTCAGATTCCTAAGGGCAAACAAAATTGTTAGGACCTAAAGCCAAAAATTAATGTTAGTACATATATGTGATCATTAATTCAACCAAGATGACTGATATGTATTTTCTAACTGGCTTTGTTCTGTCTTAATTGTTTAACTTTCTGTTAATTGTTATCTTTTTGTATATGTATTTTATTATAAGAATTTATTGTATATTTAGCAGCTAGGGTACTGCTTATAGCACTGTGAGGTCTAGAAGTAAAAATAAAACCAAAGGCTGAAGGAAAAGGAGAATGATTGAGAAGGACAAAAAAAAAAAAAAATTAGTTTCAAAAAGTGAGAGAGGAAAATAAGGATAAAATAAAGTTAGTAAAAGAAAAAATACAGATGGACAAGCAGACATTCAGAGAGGAAGGTAGGAAGGAGAATTTAGAAAATGGAATGATGTTTTCAAATTATGTTTCTGAGGCCAGATTATCACTGAAATCAAAACCAAAAAAAAAAAAAAAAAACCACACACACACAAAAATAGAAAACTACAGACCACTCTCACTTGGGAAATTACTCCCCAAATCCTAAATGAAACACTGCAAATAAAATAGGGCAATATATTGAAGAATGATATTCCATAAACCAGTTAAACTCATGCCACAAAAAATCCAATATCTAGATTTCTTGAATACCTTAGTATCTCCAACAGCTAGAAGAGCACTTTACACTGAGTAAACCTGTGCTAAACTGATGAATAAATGCATGAATAGTGAAAATCTTTGAATATAATTCATCATATAATAGATTCAAGGAGAAAAATTATACAATCATCTCTACAGATACCAAAGAGGCATTGATAAAATTCAGCATACATTCTGATTTAAAAAAAAGAGAAAGGAACTCTTGATAAAATGAGATCATGCCTTAACACAGTTACAGATAGGCAGATTGAGAAGCAACTAAAAACTCATAAGAAACAATAACAAAATTCATTAAGGTGATCCTACCACATTACTGCATAAATCATTGGTTTTAAAATATACAAATAATTACTTTAAAATATAATAGAAAAAATATCTAATTTATAATAGTAATAAAAAGATACAATACTTAAGAACATCCTTCATAGATAATGTGAAAAGAAAGTGAAAATCACTCAGTTGTGTATGACTCTTTGTGACCCATGGACTATACAGTCCATGGAATTCTCCAGGCCAAAATACTGGAGTGGATAGCCTTTCCCTTCTCCAGGGGATCTTCCCAACCCAGCGATTGAACCCAGGTCTCCTGCATTGCGGGTGAATTCTTTAACAGCTGAGCCACAAGGGAAGCCCAAGAATACTGGAGAGTGGGTTGCCTACCCCTTCTCCAGCCAATCTTCCCAACCTAGGAATTGAAATGGGGTCTCCTGCATTGCAGGTAGATTCTTTAACAAGATATACTTATACTTATGTATAAGTGGATTGCCCTGGGAACACTGCTATATGAGCCTCAGGAAGGTAGCTAGTGAGATTAATATATTTTATATATATATATATATATAAAATGTGCCACCACAGATTCAGCTTTGGAGTCAAACTCATAAGGTCAAGAATTTGAGTTGCCTAGTTAGTAGAGTAATGCTCAAAATTCTCCAACCAGGCTTCAGCAGTATGTGAACCGTGAACTTTCAGATGTTCAAGCTGGTTTTAGAAAAGGCAGAGGAACCAGAGATCAAATTGCCAACATCTGCTGGAGCATGGAAAAAGGAAGAGAGTTCCAGAAAAACATCTATTTCTGCTTTATTGACTATGCCAAAGCCTTTGACTGTGTGGATCACAATAAACTGTGGAAAATTCTGAAAGTGATGGGAATACCAGACCACCTGACCTGCCTCTTGAGAAACCTATATGCAAGTCAGGAAGCAACAGTTAGAACTTGACATGGAACAACAGACTGGTTCCAAAAAGGAAAAGGAGTATGTCAAGGGTGTATATTGTCACTCTGCTTATTTAACTTATATGCATAGTACATCATGAGAAACGCTGGGCTGGAAGAAGCACAAGCTGGAATCAAGATTGCTGGGAGAAATATCAATCACCTCAGATATGCAGATGACACCACCTTTATGGCAGAAAGTGAAGAGGAACTAAAAAGCCTCTTGATGAAAGTGAAAGTAGAGAGTGAAAAAGTTGGCTTAAAGCTCAACATTCAGAAAACTAAGATCATGTTATCTGGTCCCATCACTTCATGGGAAATAGATGGGGAAACAGTGGAAACAGTGTCAGACTTAATTTTCTGGGCTCCAAAATCACTGCAGATGGTGACTGCAGCCATGAAATTAAAAGACGCTTACTCCTTGGAAGGAAAGTTATGACCAATCTAGATAGCATATTAAAAAGCAGAGACATTACTTAGCCAACAAAGGTCCATCTAGTCAAAGCTATGGTTTTTCCAGTGGTCATGTATGGATGTGAGAGTTGGACTGTGAAGAAAGCTGAGCACCGAAGAATTGATGCTTTTGAACTGTGGTGTTGGAGAAGACTCTTGAGAGTCCCTTGGACTGCAAGGAGATCCAACCAGTCCATACTAAAGGAAATCAGTCCTGGGTGTTCATTGGAAAGACTGATGCTAAAGCTGAAACTCCAATACTTTGGCCACCTCATGCAAAGAGTTGACTCATTGGAAAAGACTCTGATGCTGGGAGTGATTGGGGGCAGGAGGAGAAGGGGACGACAGAGGATGAGATGGCTGGATGGCATCACCAACTCGATGAACATGAGTTTGGGTGAACTCCGGGAGTTGGTGATGGACAGGGAGGCCTGGCATGGGGTCGCAAAGAGTCGGACACGACTGAGCAACTGAACTGAACTGAGTTTTCTATATGAATGGCATAGTCTTGTTAGATATTAATTAAATGTACTCATATCATTCTGTAGTGAGGTTCAGTCAGTATTTCAAACTTCCATAGTGATGCATAGACTATCACAGTAGTGTTAACTCGCCACAAAATGTTTACCTAGAAATTCTAAGTAAGCCTTGATCCATTAACTATACAAGCTGGGAAATAAATTTCATTACACTGAGTCAGGTATCAAAGCATTATGGAATTTCAACAATAACTTTGTTACAAGAATATCAAACAAACCTTAATCTGTGCATAGACAATTACTTCAGTCATGAGGTCAATAAAAGCCATTTCTATGGAAATCTTCTTGAAATGAGGAAGAGAATGAACCCTTCAGAAGTTTTCAAAATCAAGATACCTCTCATAGCAGTATTCCTTCAGTCTTTACCACTGTTGCTATCTGGTCCAAGAGTTCTCTTTTCTGTATTGTCTGCTGTTGTATTCTGAGGCTGCATAAAGTGGTAAATAAGTAGTAGGTTAAAAATCCCAAATCTTAGCCTACTGAAACTAGTTAGAATATGATGACAAAATTTTGCTTCCTTGAGGGCAAGTCTCATAAATCCATGATTTGCCATTGCCAGAAGTTATGCTAAGCACTTAATATTCACTATTTACATTCACATATTATTCTCTAAACCACCCTGAAAAGTAATTATTATTATTTTGATCAGACAACTAAAAAAATCAGGTTTGAAGAGGTTGAGTAACTTGCCCAAGAGCTTTCTCATTGGAAGAACTGATGCTGAAGCTGAAGCTCCAGTATTTTGGTCACTGCATGTGAACAGCTGACTCATTGGAAAAGTCCTTAATGCTGGGAAAAACTGAGGGCAGAAGGAGAAGAGGGCATCAGAGGATGAGATGGCTGGACAGCATCACCGATGCAATGGACAAGAACTTGGGCAAACTCCAGATTGTGGTGATGGACAGGGAGGCCTGGCATGCTGCAGTCCATGGGGTTGCAAAAAGTCAGACACGACTGGGCAACTGAACAACAATTTACCCAAACATACACAATGAAAGAGACAAAATTTGAATTTCTGCTCAAACCCCTAGGCTGCTTTTCCACTCAGGTGTGTATAGGACTAACAGCTATCCATTATCTCACAGCCAACCTTTCCCACTTCAAGTATATATATTAAAGAGAACAGGCAAGGTGACACACAAAAACTAATAGATAAGCCAATTTTTATAAAAGAAATCTTTTGAATATTTATCAGGCCATTTAGAAATGCTGACACTCCCATCCTAAGAATGCCTCTGGTATTCTCTTGCATCATTGCATTAATGATTAACTTTTACTTCTGAATTTCTAAAGCAAGGAAATAAATAGGATGTCTCCAGAGCCCTAGCATGAACATCACTCCCTGAAATTTTGCCCTAGAGGGAGAGATCCACAAGGGCAAACTGTCTTCCAAAGGTTTATATGCTAGTCAGTTCTTATTTTATGGTCCTTGTTATTTTCCTAAACTAGATTATATAAGGAAAATTATAAAAATTGTTATCAAGTAACTCTAATATTCTGTTTTGCATTATTAAAGGTCAAAGGCTTAAATAGCTACCTTCTGGCTTGTACATTTCATTTACTTTAAAGAAGAAAGTCACAGAAAGAGGTTTCTGTGTCAGCACCCAGAGAGAATGCCAGGGAGGACTATGGTCAAAAAGATACACTCTCAGGTCTCACAGAAAGACAATTTTCAGTGGTTAGATCCATTCTTCCACTAAGTTGTGATTTCACTCATGTACTGTCTTCAAGTGTGTGGAAGAGTAGACAAAGACAACAGAAAAATGAGAATCTGAGGGGACTGGTGCTTAACAAAGTTTTCTGTCATTAGACTTAGTCTGTAATAGCAATTAATCTTTTGCAAAAGACCATTTCAATGCCTTCAATTCTTTTTCAGTGACAATATATTTGCACACACAGGTCTTTTAGTGTACCTTTACTAAGTGAGGTAAGGAGGTTTTAGAAAGAAAACACTTTTGTTTCATTGTATATTAATAAAAGTTAATGCATATCTCAACTTTTTCCTGACTTTTATAATAAAAGTGAACTTAAGTAGGCAGTATAGTTAAATCATCCACTGCCTTCAAGGGATATAAACATCAATTTTCTGGCACCTCATATTTGCCAATGAAATTACATTAAATGGTGAATCATTAGCTCTTTTAGCTTTCACTTGCTTCCTCCAATGTAATGATAAAGTACTGTATCACTTAGTCTGCTCCTTCCTGCTGCCAAATTCATTTCTGAGTCTCTGGCAGGACTGAAAGAATGTACCTGAGGTGATTACTAATATATTTAGATTATTAAAAATTAAACCTTCTTACATTCATTTTTCAGGACAACAGTCAAGAATCCCTGAGTTAAAGGCAACCCCTTGATCATCTTAACCTTGAACTGCTCATTCTGAAGACTGAAGAAAAATCTCACAATCTGGACATCTTAATAATGGTGTAAATTATTGACTTTAAAGAAATAGCCAACTTTTAACAAGGGGGAACTGACTACATCCTGGAATAAATTAAGCTCAATGTTAATCAAATAGGAGAGAACCAATATGATTCAGAATTCACTCTCTGCATCACATGTATCTTCACCAAAGGTGGTTTTTATCATGGTAATTGGCATGGACTGGGTGAATAGATTTAGACTAGAGGGACAAAAACCTTAACAGAAATAACCACAAGTAGCAAAACCGACCTCTACATAAACATCTGATATTTAACATTTTGTGATGTCCTAGGAAAGGCAGGAGATTCAAAGATATTAATACATATTCAAAGATGTTTACTTTCTTTTATATTTGTAGCAAGAACTGATAATCAGATGATGTAGTAGAAATCATCAAACAAATTTTGGCTTCTGTTCCGACATTAATTGAGTGGCCTTGTGGGAAGTTACTTAAGCTCTCTCACATAAGTCTATTTGCTTGTAAAATTATTCTACTTTACTATATCTTCTACTTCCCCTTACAGTTACAAAACTTCAAAATTCTGCAATAACTAATTATGAAGCATGAAATACAAGATCTTTGTTTCATTCACTGCTGAATTTGAGTACTTAGAATTGTGCCCAGCACTCAGCAAATTTCCCATAACTATTTCTTCAATGATTATCAGCATACTTAAGTGTTTGTTGAATGAATGCATATACAAAGTACATATCATTTCAATTTCTTACTGGCAACTTTAATTATTTACATACAGAGAATATGTTGTGAAAAAATGTTTTTGAAAACTCCTGAAGTACAATAAGTTAAAGTTCATAGTATTAAAAAAAAAATTAAAAAATAAGGATAGTCCATTTTCTAATTTTTTCACTCCACAAAATACCCAGAGATTAATAAATCAGTGGCCACATGTAATATAACAGATCAAGATCAATTGTATATAAGACCATGTAAGACTATAAGACCAGATACCATAAAACTGATGGAGGAAAACACAAGTAAATCATATTTTGACATAAATCCAGAAAAACCATCTTGTTTGAATCTGTCTCCTAAAGTAAAGCAAATAAAAGCAAAAATAAACAGATGGGACCTAATTGAAAACTTTTGCACAGCAAGGAAACCATCAACAAAATGAAAAGACAACCTACTGAATGGGAGAAAACATATGCAAATGATATGATTTATAAAAATTAATACCCAACATATATAAACAGCTAATACAATTCAACATCAAAAAAAAAAAAAGAGTCCAATTAAAAAATGGACAAAGAACTGAACAGATAATCTGCCATAGAGGAAATGCAGATGGCCAACAGGCACAGGAAAAGATGCTCAATACTGCTAATCATCAGGGAAATGCAAATCAACACCACAATGAGATATCATCTCACACCTGTCAGGAAGGCTGTCATCAAAAAGAACACAAATGATAGATGTTGGCAAGGATACAGAGAAAAGGAAACTCCTGCACTCTGTTAGTCAGAATGTGAGTTGGCACAGCCACTACAAAAAATACCATGGAGGCTCAGACGGTAAAGCATATACCTACAATGCGGGAGACCTGGGTTCCATCCCTGGGTCAGGAAGATCCCCTGGAGAAGGAAATGGCAACCCACTCCAATATTGTTGCCTGGAAAATTCCATGGCCAGAGGGACTTAGTAGACTACAGTCCATGGGGTCACAAAGAGTCAGACATGACTGAGCAACTTCACTTTCACTTTCTCAAAAAGTTAAAAATAGAGCCACCATATGAGCCACCAACTATACTCCTCGGTATATAGTCAAAAGAAACCAAAAAACCAAAAGCACTAATTCAGAATGACATGCACTTCAATGTTCACAGCAGCATTATTTACAACTAACAAGACATGGAAGCAACCTAAGTGTGTATCAACAGATAAACAGATAAAGAATATGTGGTATATATAGAAACACACACACAACAGAATACTACTCAGCCATAAAAAAGAATGAAATTTTGTCATTTGCAGCAACAGTGGATGGAACTGGAGGGCATTATGCTTAGTGAAATAAGTCAGATAGAGAAAGAAAAACTGTATAATATCACGTATATGTGGAATCTTAAAAATACAACAAACTAGTAAATATAACAAAAAAGAAGCAGATTCACAGATATAGAGAACTAACTTGCATTTACTAGGTAGGAGGAGGAAAAAGGAGGAGTATTATTACGGTAGGGGAATAGATACAAACTATTAGGTATAAATAAGTTACAAGGATATATTGTACATGTGGGATATAGCCAATACTTTATAATAACCACAAATGGAATATGACCTTTAAAAATTATGATTCAATACAATGGAGAAAAGACAATCTCTTTAACAAGTGGTGTTGGGAAAACTGGTCAACCACCTGTAAAAGAATGAAACTAGAACACTTTCTAACACCATACACAAACATAAACTCAAACTGGATTAAAGATCTAAACATAATTATAAAACTTCTAGAGGAAAACATAGGCAAAACACTCCCTGACATAAATCACAGCAGGATCCTCTATGACCCACCTCCCAGAATATTGGAAATAAAAGAAAAATAAAAAATAAAGAAAAGAAGAAAAACATAAAGAAAAAAAAAGAAAAAATAAACAAATGGGACCTAATTAAACTTGAAAGCCTATGCACAACAAAGGAAACTATAAACAACGTGAAAAGGCAGCCTTCAGAATGGGAGAAAATAATAAGCAAACGAAGCAACTGACAAAGAATTAATCTCAAAAATATACAAGCAGCTCATGCAGCTCAATGCCATAAAAATAAACGACCCAATCCAAAAATGGGCCAATGAACTAAATAGACATTTCTCCAAAGAAAACATACAGATGACTAAAAAACACTTGAAAAGATACTCAACGTCACTCATTATCAGAGCAATGCAAATCAAAACCACAATGAGGTATCATCTGATGCCAGTCAGAATGGCTGCTATCCAAAAGTCTACAAGCAATAAATGCTGGAGAGGGTGTGGAGAAAAGGGAACCCTCTTACAGTCTTGGTGGGAATGCAAACTACTACAGCCACTATGGAGAACAGTGTGGAGATTCCTTAAAAAACTGGAAATAGAACTGCCATACGACCCAGCAATCCCACTGCTGGGCATACACACCAAGGAAACTAGAATTGAAAGAGACACATGTACCCCAATGTTAATCGCAGCACTGTTTACAATAGCCAGGACATGGAAGCAATCTAGATGTCCATCAGCAGACGAATGGATAAGAAAGCTGTGGTACATATACACAATGGAGTATTACTCAGCTATTAAAAAGAAAGCGCAGGTGGCTGCGATGGGCGCGCCAAGTGCAGCCGAGAGGAGCCACCCCACGTCTGAGGTCAGGGGCAGAAGCTGGGAGGACCCCATGCCCGAAGCACGGCGGCCAAGATGAGTTACCCCACGTCCGAGGTCAGGGACAGCGGCGGAGAGTATCAGACTGCCAGGGCACAGGAACGGCGGAGAGGAACTTCCCCGCATCCGAGGTCAGGGGGGGTGGCCAAAAGGAGATACCCAGCGTCCGAGGTCAGGGGCCATGATGAGAGGAGTTACCCCGCATCTGAGGTCAGGGGCGGTGGCCAGGAGGAGATATCCCACGCCCCAAGCCAGAGGCCAGGGGCGCAGGAGGAGCTACCCCATGGCCCCATGCCCAAGGCCAAGGGCGGCGGCCGGGAGGACCAACCTCATGTCCAAGGAGCCTTGGCTGCACGGGCACAGGAGGGCCTAGAGGAGCTATCCCACGATGAAGGTCAGGAAGGGCGGCGGTGAGGAGATACCCCTCATCCAAGGTAAGGAGCAATGGCTGCGCTTTGCTGGAGCAGCCATAGAGATAACCCAAGCCCAAGGTAAGAGAAACCCAAGTAAGACAGTAGGTGTTGCAAGAGGGCATCAGAGAGCAAACATACTGAAACCATACTCACAGAAAACTAGTCAATCTAATCACACTAGGACCACAGCCTTGTCTAACTCAATGAGACTAAGCCATGCCCGTGGGGCAACCCAAGATGGGCGGGTCATGGTGGAGAGATCTGACAGAATGTGGTCCACTGGAGAAGGGAATGGCAAACCACTTTAGTATGCTTGCCTTGAGAACCCCATGAACAGTATGAAAAGGCAAAATGATAGGATACTGAAAGAGAAACTCCTCAGGTCAGTAGGTGCCCAATATGCTACTGGAGATCAGTGGAGAAATAACTCCAGAAAGAATGAAGGGATGGAGCCAAAGCAAAAAGAATACCCAGCTGTGGATGTGACTGGTGATAGAAGCAAGGTCCGATGCTGTAAAGAGCAAAATTGCATAGGAACCTGGAATGTCAGGTCCATGAATCAAGGCAAATTGGAAGTGGTCAAACAAGAGATGGCAAGAGTGAATGTCAACATTCTAGGAATCAGCAAACTGAAATGGACTGGAATGGGTGAATTTAACTCAGATGACCATTATATCTACTACTGTGGGCAGGAATCCCTCAGAAGAAATGGAATGGCCATCATGGTCAACAAAAGAGTCCGAAATGCAGTACTTGGATGCAATCTCAACAATGACAGAATGATCTCTGTTCGTTTCCAAGGCAAACCATTCAATATCACAGTAATCCAAGTCTATGCCCCAACCAGTAATGCTAAAGAAGCTAAAGTTGAATGGTTCTATGAAGACATACAAGACCTTTTAGAACTAACACCTAAAAAAGATGTCCTTTTCATTATAGGAGACTGGAATGCAAAAGTAGGAAGTCAAGAAACACCTGGAGTAACAGGCAAATTTGGCCTTGGAATACGGAATGAAGCAACGCAAAGACTAATAGAGTTTTGCCAAGAAAATGCACTGATCATAACAAACACCCTCTTCCAACAACACAAGAGAAGACTCTATACATGGACATCACCAGATGGTCAATACCGAAATCAGACTGATTGTATTCTTTGCAGCCAAAGATGGAGAAGCTCTATACAGTCAGCAAAAACAAGACCAAGAGCTGACTGTGGCTCAGACCTTGAACTCCTTATTGCCAAATTCAGATTTAAATTGAAGAAAGTAGGGAAAACCATTAGACCATTCAGGTATGACCTAAATCAAATCCCTTATGATTATACAGTGGAAGTGAGAAATAGATTTAAGGGCCTAAATCTGATAGCTAGAGTGCCTGATGAACTATGGAATGAGATTTGTGACCTTGTACAGGAGACAGGGATCAAGACCATCCCCATGGAAAAGAAATGCAGAAAAGCAAAATGGCTGTCTGGGGAGGCCTTACAAATAGCTATGAAAAGAAGAGAAGCAAAAAGCAAAGGAGAAAAGGAAAGATATAAACATCTGAATGCAGAGTTCCAAAGAATAGCAAAAAGAAACTAGAAAGCCTTCTTCAGCGATCAATGCAAAGAAATAGAGGAAAACAACAGAATGGGAAAGACTAGGGATCTCTTTAAGAAAATCAGAGATACCAAAGGAACATTTCATGCAAAGATGGGCTCGATAAAGGACAGAAATGGTATGGACCTATCAGAAGCAGAAGATATTAAGAAGAGATGGCAAGAATACACAGAAGAACTGTACAAAAAAGATCTTCATGACCCAGATAATCACAATAGTGTGATCACTGACCTAGAGTCAGACATCCTGGAGTGTGAAGTCAAGTGGGCCTTAGAAAGCATCACTACGAACAAAGCTAGTGGAAGTGATGGAATTCCAGTTCAGCTATTCCAAATCCTGAAAGATAATGCTGTGAAAGGACTGCACTCAATATGCCAGCACATTTGGAAAACTCAGCAGTGGCCACAGGACTGGAAAAGGTCAGTTTTCATTCCAATCCCAAAGAAAGGCAATGCCAAAGAATGCTTAAACTACCACACAATTGTACTCATCTCACACGCTAGTAAAGTAATGCCCCAAATTCTCCAAGCCAGGCTTCACCAATATGTGAACCGTGAACTTCCTGATGTTCAAGCTGGTTTTAGAAAAGGCAGAGGAACTAGAGATCAAATTGCCAACATTTGCTGGATCAGGGAAAAAGCAAGAGAGTTCCAGAAAAGCATCTATTTCTGCTTTATTGACTATGCCAAAGCCTTTGACTGTGTGGATCACAATAAACTGTGGAAAATTCTGAAAGAGATGGGAATACCAGACCACCTGACCTGCCTCTTGAGAAATTTGTATGCAGGTCAGGAAGCAACAGTTAGAACTGGACATGGAACAACAGACTGCTTCCAAATAGGAAAAGGAGTTCGTCATGGCTGTATATTGTCACCCTGTTTATTTAACTTATATGCAGAGTACATCATGAGAAACGCTGGACTGGAAGAAACACAAGCTGGAATCAAGATTGCCAGGAGAAATATCAATAACCTCAGATATGCAGATGACACCACCCTTACGGCAGAAAGTGAGAGGAACTAAAAAGCCTCTTGATGAAAGTGAAAGTGGAGAATGAAAAAGTTGGCTTAAAGCTCAACTTTCAGAAAATGAAGATCATGGCATCTGGTCCCATCACTTCATGGCAAATAGATGGGGAAACAATAGAAACAGTGTCAGACTTTATTTTTCTGGGCTCCAAAATCGCTACAGATGGTGACTGCAGCCATGAAATTAAAAGATGCTTACTCCTTGGAAGGAAAGTTATGACCAACCTAGATAGCATATTCAAAAGCAGAGACATTACTTTGCCACCAAAGTTTTGTCTAGTCAAGGCTATGGTTTTTCTTGTGGTCATGTATGGATGTGAGAGCTGGACTGTGAAGAAGGCTGAGCACCGACGAATTGATGCTTTTGAACTGTGGTGTTGGAGAATACTCTTGAGAGTCCCTTGGACTGCAAGGAGATCCAACCAGTCCATTCTGAAGGAGATCAGCCCTAGGATTTCTTTGGAAGGAATGATGCTAAAGCTGAAACTCCAGTACTTTGGCCACCTCGTGCAAAGTGTTGACTCATTGGAAAAAACTCTGATGCTGGGAGGGATTGGGGCAAGAGGAGAAGGGGACGACAGAGGATGAGATGGCTGGATGGCATCACTGACTTGATCGACGTGAGTCTCAGTGAACTCTGGGAGTTGGTGATGGACAGGGAGGCCTGGCGTGCTGCGATTCATGGGGTCACAAAGTGTCGGACAAGACTGAGCGACTGATCTGATCTGATCTGATCTGATTAAAAAGAATGTATTTGAATCAGTTCTAATGAGGTGGATAAAACTGGAACCTATTATACAGAGTGAAGTAAGTCAGAAAGAAAAACACCAATACAGTATACTAACGCATATATATGGCATTTAGAAAGATGGTAGTGATGACCCTATATGCGAGACAGCAAAAGAGACACAGATATAAAGAACAGAATTTTGGACTCTGTGGGAGAAGGTGAGGGTGGGATGATTTGAGAGAATAGTATTGAAACATGTATCTTACCATATGTGAAATAGATCATTAGTCCAAGCTCAATGCAAGAAACAGGGCACTCAAAGCTGGTGCACTGGGATGACCCTGAGGGATGGGATGGGGAGGGAGATGGGAGGGGGGTTCAGGATGAGGGACACATGTACACCCATGGCTGATTTATGTCAGTTTAGTTCAGTCACTCAGTCGTGTCCGTCTCTTTGCGACCCCATGAACCACAGCACACCAGGCCTCCCTGTCCATCACCAACTCCCAGAGCCTACCCAAACTCATGTCCATTGAGTCGGTGATGCCATCCAGCCATTTCATCCTCTGTCATCCCTTTCTCCCCCTGCTGTCAGTTTTTCCCAGCATCAGGGTCTTTCGAATGAGTCAGCTCTTCGCATCAGGTGCCCAAAACATTGGAGTTTCTGCTTCATCATCAGTCCTTCCAATGAACACCCAGGACTGATCTCCTTTAGGATGGACTGGTTGGATCTCCTTGCTGTCCAAGGGACTCTCAAGAGTCTTCTCCAATACCACAGTTCAAAAGCATCAATTCTTGTGTGCTCAGCTTTCTTTATAATCCAACTCTCACATCTACACATGACGACTGGAAAAACCATAGCCCTGACAAGACGGACAATGTATGGTGAAAACCACTACAATATTGTAAAGTAATTATCTTCCAATTAAAATAAGTTAATTTTTAAGTTATGATTCACTATATTGTATACCTATAACATATAATATTATATAGCAACTATACTTCAATTTTTTAAAAATCAATGAAAATTGGTGAGTGCTTAGGGAAAAGAAAAAAGTATACAAAGTTGTTTTTTAAAAACCTTTGGTTCTTTGGACAAATATTTCCCGGACTTCTAAGTTACAAAACATGAAATTCTAAAATTTTAAAACTAGATATTCAGACATCTAAACTGCAAAGGAATCTGACCATGGGCATGTCTGTTTGACTTCTACTATTCATATGCCTAAATATGTACTTCAGCTTGAAACTAGGAATACATGGTGACTGTAATACAAATACATCATTTTCAAGCCGAATGAGTTAGTTTCTGGCTAAATGAGCTGATCTTTTGAGTTAAATCATTTGTATTTGTCTACCTAAAGATTGGAACATACATTCTAAATATTGGTTTAAGTAGAATTAATGCCAATCTTTTGTTGCTAGCAATATATAATTATACATTCATTTTCTACATAGAGCCATTTCTTGTTTGTGATCATTAATTGCATTAATCACAATACCAAATTCATTTGCTATATTTCACAATACAGAAATAAAAATTAGCTTAACAATCCTTGAAGAACTTGTAATTTTTATTTCTAATTTGTCTTCTTTAATCTTATTTCCTTGCTTCCAAACAAGCTGAGGTCTATGGACTTTTCAAAGGGTTCTCTCCTTATGTGTCCTGCATCTCCTGTCTCTTCACTGTGGCAGCAACCCATCTCTCTTCATTCCCTGGATCTCTTCACCTTCAATTGTAGCTCACTGGCCTCCATGCTGTTTCTCAAGCACACCAGGATGCTCCTGCCTGATGGTTTCACATTTACTGTTTGACTTTTGCTTTTTCCTGGAATGATCTTCTCACCAGATATCCACATGACTACCTCCCATACTGCCTTTAAACCTTCTTCAGTGGAAACTGCTCAATGACACTTTGCTAAAAGCTATTTATTTTTGCAAACTGCTTCCCATATCTTACACTTACCCTGCTCTACTTTTTCAAAACATCACATTCTAACAAACTAAATAACTTACTTTTTATTTTGTTTGTTGTTTATATTTTCTCTCTGCTCCTCTACATGAAAGCTCCATGAGGGCAGGGAGCTTTGTCTTATTTCCTGATATATTTCAAAAGCCTAAAAGTGCCTGACATATAAAGTGAAAGTGAAAGTCGCTCAGGTGTGTCTGACTCTTTGCAACCCAATGGACTATATAGTCCATGGAATTCTCCGGGCCAGAATACTGTTCCCCTCTCCAGGGGATCCTCCCAACCCAGGGATCAAACTCAGGTCTCCCACGTTGCAAGCAGATTCTTTACCAGCTGAACAGACTCTCAATAAATATTAGCTACATGAAAAAGCATCTCATTAAAATAAATTCTTAGAGTGAAACTTCTTAGTCAAAGAGTAGGCAAATCTCAAAATTCAGAGGCTTATTAGTAAATTAATAAGTAAATTAAAATACTTCCTGCAAAGATTGCCTAAGCCAACAAAAATGTATGGTCTTAAAATAGAAGTGCTTTAACACTCTGCAGAGGACTCACTTCCTCTCAACTGTTACTCCTCTTATGAACACCAGCTACAATAATGTACAAAACTCCATCACTGAGGAGCAACAAACATCTTCCAACTTTGATCTACTCACCCAACAAAGGTGCTTAAAAATAAAAGGTAAGGACAGACCATCACTGATCTGGGGCTTCCCAGGTAGCACTAGCGGTAAAGAATCTGTCTGCCAATGGAGAAGACGCAAGAGATGTGGATTCAGTCCCTGGGTGGGGAAGATCCTCTGGCATAGGAAAGGCAGTATTGCCTGGAAAATTCCATGGACAGAGAAGCCTGGCAGGCTACAGTCTATGGGGCTGCAAAGAGTCAGACATGACTGATACACACTGATACAGATGCAATAGCCATACCTCAGGTGTTTTATTCAATGGACCTTCTCATATACACATAACCCAGAGAAGACTGTCCTCACCTGCCCTTTCAGATTGTATTCAATGCTAGTTTAGACATACCTGGTTCCAAGCTAGGATCCTAAATCTTATCCTGGAGCCAGCCCTCTGCTAACCCATCTGCCTTGTCTGACATGGAGGCCTCTTGTTTTTTCCTCCATATTGTTCTGACAATAGAAACAGTGACAGGCTTTATTTTCTTGAGCTCCACATCACTGCAGATAGTGACTGCAGCCATGAAATTAAAAGATGCTTGCTTCTTTGAAGAAAACTGATGACAAACTTAGACAGAATATTAAAAAGCAGAGACATTACTTTGCTAACAAAGCTATGGCTTTTCAAGGAGTCATGTATGGATGTGAGAGTTGGACTATAAAGAAAGCTGAGTGCTGAAGAATTGATGCTTTTGAACTGTGGTGTTGGAGAAGACTCTTGAGAGTCCCTTGGACTGCAAGGAGATCCAACCAGTCAATCCTAAAGGAAATCAGTCCTGAATATTCATTGGAAGGACTTATGCTGAAGCTGAAACTCCAATATTCTGGCCACTTGATACAAAGAGCTGACTTATTAGAAAAGATCCTGATGCTGGGAAAGATTGAAGGCAGGAGGAGAAGGGAACTATAGAGGACGAGGTGGTTGGATAACATCACCGACTCAATGGACATGAGCTTGAGAAAGCTCTAGGAGTTGGTGATGAACAGGAAAGCCTGGCGTGCTACAGTCCATGGGGCCGCAAAGAGTCAGACACAACTGAGCGACTGAACAACAACAATAACAATTGCTCTGACACTCAGGAGGTGGGCCTCTAAATTCAGAGCACCCACAATCTCTCTTTCTATAGAATCCACATTCTATAATCTATCATGCTAGCTGATCTGCCCTCAACAATTATACTCCATATTCAAACAACTATAAATAAAATATAAATGGAAAAAATGTATATGTAACACATATGTATATACACACCCCCAAACTGTATGTGTTCCTACTATCCTTCCCAGTCACAGTTATTCACACATATATCTACATCTCCTTCTCCCTGTTCTTCCTAAGCCTAATTCCCATTTGACATTCACTGCATATTTCAGAGAGTCCTTTCTCTACTTTAGCATTTCTCTCATTACTGAGAAAAGTCAAACTTGCCCTAAATTGTTGTTTACTTATTTTGACTCTTTGAACCAGTGAAGCAATGAAACTAAATCTCTACTCTGTTTGTCACATGCCAAGTGGTACTCCAGCTTTGCAAGCCTCCATACATCTTGTGTTCCATCATGCAAGGGTGAGCTCAATGTGAGATGAACATTCATCTCACAAGCATTCTAGTGACAGAGTCAGCATAACTGCCACATTAACCCTACCAGATGCACACAGATTCAAGTAACCATTAACTCCCTGAAGTGCTACAATCCAGCACTGGCGTATTTTTTCTCAAAGCATATCCATACATTACGTACCCTCCTTCACCATCCTACACTAACTCCATCACTGCAAATTCCATCCCAATCTCCCCTTTCTCCAAAAGAAAGCACAAACTAATACTGATTTAGTGGATCACTTCAGATTCCCTTGCTATTTTCACTTCTAAGCCTCCCTGAACATAAGTTCACCTGCCCTTGTCTTATACTTATGGCATCTCTGTTTTCTGTTAATTCCTGATCATCTTTTTACAAAGGACCCACAGCCAGACTTAAGGGTGACAGAGCTGGTTTTCCTTATTCCCCTTTCACTTACCTTCTCTGGCTTCCAGGCTGCACCCAGCTGCCTCAGGTAACCCACCATTCTAAAACCTCCACTCACCCCTCCCATTTTAGGTGATACTATTTCTATAAAAGCCTTAGGTCAAAGGCCTCTGGCTACACCAGCACCACCATCAATCTGTGACCTATAACTCTTCTATGTAAGATTAGAAACTTCAGACAAGGAAAACAGATCACAAATTACCAACAAGCCGGGGTCTCTTTGGGATAGCTGGGATAAATCATATCAGAAACAGACCCTCTGACTTGATAATATTCAAATTTGGTTTTTTTTTTTTTTTCTTTACAGATATAGCCCAAGTCTCCGCACTCTCATCATTATATCTGAAAACTGAGATTTTGAATGCCAATAAATTATCTTTTCAAACTTTTCTCCCGGCTAACAATATGTGCTGCAGTGATTAGAATTTGATACCATCTACTCAGCATAGGCTTGCAGCCACTGGGCCCTAGTTTCACAGTTACTTAGTTTGCACAGCTCACTGGCTGTGAGAACTTCTGCAAGTTACCTAAGTGTTCTTGGACTTTCTTTCCTACTGTAGTCTTTGGGTATCTGGTCACAGTTTAATAACAGAACTATGTATAAATGTGTAGGCAGAGTTTAGAGAATGCAATAAGGAAAAATGTAGTGCCAGGGTTACTAATGGCAGGAGTACTATTCCTGGGCCCAAGAGGCAAAAGAAAGAAGCTACCAGAACCAGAGAGCTGAGGGAGATCTTGGTCAGAGGCAAGTAGCCAGCCCAGTATAACAGAGCAGGCAGAGAGCTGGGCAGACAATACACTGACACCACTCTCCTTCCTTTCCCAGATGCTACTGGCATCTTCCATTGGCTGAACTCAACTGGAAGCCAGAGGGTAAAGGAATCCAGTAGAAACATCCATGAGTCAGCCTCTGGAACACTGGAGTAGGAAGTAAAGGGTGAGGCATGGATCTGGAGGGGAAGCAGAAGAGCTCCATCCAGGACATATTTTCTCCTTATCATCCATTCTGACCATTTATCTGGGTGGAAAAAAAAAAACCCATGTCCCTAATATAGATGACAAACTATTAGCTATTATATTTTTGCCGAATGAAGCCAGACTCTCACCTAAAGTATAAAACATTAGCGCTCTAAATGGAAGAGTACAGAGGGAGGCAGGAAAAGGAAAAACTAATTAACGTGAAATTTAGGTGCTATGGTCACTGCCTTTATAAATAGCCATGAAGCTGTTAATCACCACTTCCTTTTCCACCACCAGTTTTGTTTAACTTACCTTCTGCAACATCCAGGGATAGAAAGTATGACTCAAACCTTAATTTATGAGTCCTAATTGGTCCAAACCTACGAAGTTGTCACAGAATGTCCACTGACCATGACTACTGGGCAAAATGAGCACTAAAGGATGTCCAAGCAGACCCCCTAGGTTACAGAAACAGCCCTCTTTGCCCTGATCACAGAGCAGCATCCCACTTCTTCCTTGGTATTCAGGCTCATTCACTCTGGCGGGTACAGTGACCTCTATTTCTGCCTGTTGCTATGATGCCAGAGTATCCAGGGAGCTGAACTTTCAGTTCAAGACTATGACTGTGTTCTCTGATGGAAGCACTTCTCCATTGGACATTTCTCTCCTGGACTTCCAAATCCATCAAGCCCAAAAATACGTACATGGGAAGAGAAAACAACTATAGCATGCATGTCATTTGGTGTAAATGTGAGAAAGGTGACTCCAGCCTCCCAAAGCTTGCATTCCAGAGCCCCATATTTTGACTAAAGAGACTAACATATGTGGGCTAATGGTTCAAGGTAAACACCACTATCTGTATATATACATACAGCACTGAACCTGACAGGGTGTTGTATCAGAGCTGGTAATGTGACTGCTCCTAGGTCATGAGGGTAAGAGGTAAAATCAAAGAACTCTCTGGGCACAAACCCTTCCCTGCCCTTTCTCTGCTGTAAAGTATGCCCCAATGTGGGAGGAAATGTTTTTTGGAACAATGTGGTCATGGAAACAGCACTCTATGAGTCTGTAACTAGTGATGCAGGAAGAGGCACTGTGGGCAGGGGAACAGATCTGTCCCAGTATACGTGTCCACTCTGATGGGATCAAAACACTGCCTCTTCAATGCTTAAAGAGGACTGACATAGTCAATGTATCACCACATGACTGTAAGGTACACCTGGGGAATGATACCAAGGGATCAGCCCTGATGAGGAAAAGACCATGTTTCTGAGCTCATGCAGAACTTCCAGTATGGCTATCATTGCCGTATTTGCACATAGATTCAACACAAGGTGGAGGAAGAGGCAGATGGACAGCCATCTTGCTATGCTGGTTACTGAGGGCCTCCTCCACTGTAGATGCACTCAGGTGGCATGGAAGGGAGGTACAAGGTCCCTGTGCTCTGTGCCCACTGTGAGAAGAGCATCACACACCTTGCTCTCACACCTCCTTCCTAACAGACTCCAGCTCTGGCCGTAAACCATCTGCTCCATAACTCTAGTTAGTTCCTCCTCTAGAGGGGAGGAGGAACTCTTCTTCAAAGTGGCCACCGAGTTTTTCTGATTTTCCACTCATTTCAGAGTTCAACATTCAAGTACTTCATTTGTCCCTTATCTCATTCCTTTGACAAGAAGTTTGTGAATATCTAATCTCAGAATCTCACTTTAAGAAAAATGAATTCTAGGGCCACTCTCAATCCAATGACTTTATTGGTCAAGGCACAATCAAGCTGGGTAACTAAGGAGAATTAAAGAGATGCAGGGAGGGGCTTAACGCAAGCAACAAGGAATGAATACATACAAATATAATCAAAGGAGGTGGGATCCAGGAGGGAGAGGTATCAGGGAACGACAAGAATACTTAAGGAAACCTATTATATGCCAAGCCCTTTATTTGTTTCACCTTATATAATCCTCACAACACAAAGCAGGCATCATTATTGTTTTGTAAGTTAGAGCCTCAGAGAGTCAAGAGGAGAAGAAAATGGCAACCCACTCCAGTACTCTTGCCTGGAAAATCCCATGGACAGAGGAGCCTGGTAGGCTAGAGTCCATGGGGTCACAAAGAGTCGGACACGACTGAGCAACTTCACTTTCACTTTCAGAGAGTCAAGAAGCTTGCCCAAAGTCTACAGCTACCCAGCAGGAAAGTCAGAACGTGAATCTAAGAATTTCTGACACCCCAGCCCCTGTCCTTTCCCCTGCCTCGTTCCTCAGCAGAAGTACTAGAATCTCTTCCCTCCTGGTACAGACCCACTCCCTGCTCCCTTCCTTTCTCTGTCTGGTTTCTTTACTGACCCTTTTCCCATTACTTAGTTGGTCCAATCTAAACTGCCCAGTTAAACACTAACACCTTAATTCCTTCCTTTCTGCTAGTATTCTGCTTTGGCCTAGGCTTTAAAGAAGACCCAGAAAATAAAGTCTCAGATGCAGGCTTTTTCTCATAAACATCTAAAAATCATACTAACATAACTTTTAACAACATCTAATAATTGTATAAAGACCACACACATACACACACATTTACTTTGTCATTCATTGTATCAAAATGTCTCAAGGTTCTACTATTGTCATCTATGTTTTGCATAAAGGAGGATAAATTAGTGAATAAATCCCTGCCCTCATGAGGTTTATATTCTATTAGGTGAGGGAGAAGGCAGTGGCACCCCACTCCAGTACTCTTGCCTGGAAAATCCCATGGACGGAGGGGCCTGGTGGGCTGCAGTCCATGGGGTCGCTAGGAGTCAGACACGATTGAGTGACTTCACTTTCCCTTTTCACTTTCATGCATTGGAGAAGGAAATGGCAACCCACTCCAGTGTTCTTGCCTGGAGAATCCCAGAGACGGGGGAGCCTGGTGGGCTGCCGTCTATGGGGTCGCACAGAGTCAGACACGACTGAAGCGACTTAGCAGCAGCAGCAGCAGCAGGTGAGGGAGATGTTAGGGAGGAAGCAGACAATAAATAAAATAAACACAAGCAAACACATGGTGTGTTAGATGGTGATAAGAAGGAAAGACAGTGGGTGGGGGGAGGGAAGAGGGACAGCTGTGAGAAGGTGATGTGTCAACAAAGCCTGAAAGGGAAGAGGGAGTCCTCACGTATTTAGGTGGGAAGAGCATTTGGAAACAGCAAATGCAGAGGTCCTGAGCAGGGAACACACCAGACATCCATGAGAAATAGCAAGGAAGCTAGTGTGGCTGGAGAAGAGTGATTCAGGGAGGGCCTTGTAAGATAGTCAAAGAGGTAATAAAGGCCAGACTGTGCAATGCCTTATAGCATTAGGAGTTTGGCCTTCACTCTGAGACAGGCAGGCATAAAGGCTGAAACCAAAAAGGAACATGATCTGACTTCCTTTTTAAGAGAATCACTCTGGCTGTTTATTTAGAATGGATTGTAGGAGTACAAAGGCAGAAAGGGAAAGACCAGTTAAGAAGCCATTGAAAATACACATACACTCCAATCTACTGATAGGAATTTCATCATCTGTTCTTTTTCTCATTTAATAAATATTTATTTGGGGATTCATTATCTGCAAAGAACTATAACTGATAATGATATAAACCTTCTAGCCCACTGCTACCCCTAACCAAGAAAAGGAGACTGCTATAGACTGAACGTTTGCATCCTCCCAAATTCATATGTTGGAATGTTATCCCAGTATGATAGTATTTGGATGGGGCCTTTGACAGGTGGCAGAGTCATAAGGACAAGAGCTCTTATGAATCAGACTACTGCCCTCCAAAAGAGGCCCTGAAGAGGTCCCCTGTATCTTCCACCATGTGAAGACACAGCAAAAAGAGCTCAGCAGGAAGTAGCCCTTCACCAGACCCAAATCTACCAGAGCCTTGATCTTGGATTTTGCAGCCTTCAGAACTGTGAGAAATAAATGTGTTGTTTTATAAGTCACCCAGTCTTTGATATCTATTCAGTTCAGTTCAGTTCAGTCACTCAGTTGTGTCCGACTCTTTGAGATCCCATGAATGGCAGCACGCCAGGCCTCCCTGTCCATCACCAACTCCCAGAGTTCACTCAAACTCACGTCCACCAAGTCAGTGATCCCATCCAGCCATCTCATCCTCTGTCATTCCTTCTCCTACTGCCCCCAATCCCTCCCAGCATCAGAGTCTTTTCCAATGAGTCAACTCTTTGCATGAGGTGGCCAAAGTATTGGAGTTTCAGCTTCAACATCAGTCCTTCCAATAAACACCCAGGACTGATCTCCTTTAGGGTGGACTGGTTGGATCTCCTTGCAAGTCCAAGTCTCAAGAGTCCTCTCCAACACCACACTTCAAAAGCATCAATTCTTCGGCGCTCAGCCTTCTTCACAGTCCAACTCTCACATCCATACATGACAACAGGAAAAACCATAGCATTGACTAGATGGACCTTAGTTGACAAAGTAATGTCTCTGCTTTTGAATATGCTATCTAGATTGGTCATAACTTTCCTTCCAAGGAGTAAGCATCTTTTAATTTCATGGCTGCATGAAATCACCATCTATAGTGATTTTGAAGCCCAAAAAAATAAAGTCTGCCACTGTTTCACTGTTTCCCCAACTATTTGCCATGAAGTGATGAGACCAGATACCATGATTTTCATTTTCTGAATGTTGAGCTTTAAGCCAACTTTTTCACTCTCCACTTTCACTTTCATCAAGAAGCTTTTTAGTTCCTCTTCACTTTCTGCCATAAGGGTGGTGTCATCTGCATATCTGAGGTTATTGATATTTCTCCTGGCAATCTTGATTCCAACTTGTGCTTCTTCCAGCCCAGCGTTTCTCATGATGTACTTACTCTGCATGTAAGTTAAATAAGCAGGGTGACAATATACAGCCTTGACGTACTCCTTTTCCTATTTGGAACCAGTCTGTTGTTCTGTGTCCAGTTCTAACTGTTGCTTCCTGACCTGCATATAGGTTTCTCAAGAGGCAGGTCAGGTGGTCTGATATTCCCATCACTTTCAGAATTTTCCACAGTTTATTGTGATCCACACAGTCAAAGGCTTTGGCATAGTCAATAAAGCAGAAATAGATGTTTTTCTGGAACTCTCTTGCTTTTTCAATGATCCAGCAGATGTTGGCAATTTGATCTCTGGTTCCTCTGCCTTTTCTAAAACCAGCTTGAACAGCTGGAAGTTCACGGTTCATGTATTGCTGAAGCTTGGCTTGGAGAATTTTGAGCATTACTTTACTAGCGTGTGCTGCTAAGTCGCTTCAGTCATGTCCGACTCTGTGTGACCCCGTAGACGTCAGCCCACCAGGCTCTCCCATCCTTGGGATTCTCCAGGCAAGAACACTGGAGTGGGTTGCCATTTCCTTCTCCAATGCATGAAAGTGAAAAGTGAAAGTGAAGTTGCTCAGTCGTGTCCGACTCTTAGCGACCCCATGGATCGAAGCCTACCAGACTCCTCCATCCATGGGATTTTCCAGGCAAGAGTACTGGAGTGGGGTGCCATTGCCTTCTCCATACTAGTGTATGAGATGAGTGCAATTGTGCGGTAGTTTGAGCATTCTTTGGCATTGCCTTTCTTTGGGATTGGAATGAAAACTGACCTTTTCCAGTCCTGTGGCCACTGCTGAGTTTTCCAAATGTGCTGGCATATTGAGCACAGCCCTTTCACAGCATCATCTTTCAGGATTTGAAATAGCTCAACTGGAACTCCATCACCTCCACTAGCTTTGTTCATAGTGATGCTTTCTAAGGCCCACTTGACTTCACATTAGGTTAGTCCAAAGGGCCTACTATTTACAACTATTATAAAGCACACATCTTGCCTACTAGGAAGACTTGACAAAGCCTTGAAAGAATTTTTGCCTCCTTAATGCTTATTAAAGACACACAACAAAAGAGACCAACTTTCTGGATTGTCACATAATCAGTTTATTACATTTGGTATTGTTCTCAAAACTGCTGCATGTTTCCAAAGTAAAACTGTAGCATTCATAGAAATATGACTGCAGCCCTTTAAAAAGACACAGATAATATCAGCAATTATTTTTACTGAAAGAGGAGATTTCCATGGAATTCAAGAGAGAACTTCAGTCATTGTTGCTATTAGAAAATACACAGAAACATTATTCAACGTTTTTAGATCTTAAGATTCCAGGAAAAGGAGTTTGTTTTTAAACACCACTAACATGATCTGAAGGCTCAAAGCTCCACAGTAATCCTGATGCTGCCTAGGACTGAGTTACACAATAAGAATTTCTAATTAGAAAGCAAGCAGAACAGAGAAGTGTGAAGCAGAATCACTGGGGTTTTTTAGCTTTGGCAGGTTTGTTGTCTTGAAGCACTGACTTTAGAAACTGCGGATATGTTCACTGCTCCTGGGATCTTAAGAAGCTAAAACAGATCATCATTTCTATTGCGGTGTCCTCTGGTTTGAGGTAAGAGGCTGTGGGAAGGAAAGAAATAAACAACATTCTGGGAAGAAGTATGATGCTGCAGGTTGAATACCATCTTTTCACATTAATGCCTTGTTAATGAAGTTTCCTTTCTCACCTCTCCTCAACTGGCTTGTGCTTATTTATCCCTTAAGATTCCTCTTGGGCACATCTGCAGCAGTCTTCAATGAACACTGAACCTCCTTGAACCTCTCTAGAATCTTGTGAGTCTATCTTATCACTTACCATAAACTGTATTTGTCTTGTCCATTAGAGTATAAGCCCCTTGATGAAAGGCATCCTGTCTTACTCATCTTTGTCCTCATAGAACCCAGTCTGGTATTTAAAAAATAATGTGTTCAATAAATGTTTTGAATAGGATTAACAACTTAAACCTAAGGGTTGACACCATAAAACTCTCAGAAGAAAGCATAGGGGGAAACAAAGAAAACATAGGAAAGAATCTTCTTGACACTGATCTTGGTAATGATGTTTTTTAGATGTGATACCAAAAAGCACAAGCAACAAAAGCATAAATCAAGAAATGGAACTACATCAACTAAAGAGCTTCTGCACAGCAAAAGAAACAATCAATGGAATAAAAAGGCAACTACAGAATGTGAGAAAATATTTGCAAATCATATATTGGATAAAGGGTTGCTATCAAAAATATATAAAGAAATCATACAAATCAATAATGACAAATTTAAATCTAATTTAAAAATGGGCAGAGGAACTAAAGAAATACTTTCTCAAGGAAGATATTCAACAGATATGTGAAAAGATTTTCAACATCACTAGTCATCAGGAAAAGACAAATCCAAACCACAAAGAAATATTACCTCCCATCCATTATAATAGCTATTATTAAAAAGACAAGAGAGTGTGTGGAGAAAAAGAAATCTTTATCCACTATTAGTGGGAATGTAAACTGGTTTAACAACTATGGAAAACAGTATACAGTTTCCTCAAAAAGTTTAAATTAAAGTTACTATATGATCTAGCAGTTCTGCTGCTGCTGCTGCTGCGTCGCTTTAGTCGTGTCCGACTCTGTGCGACCCCATAGACGGCAGCCCACCAGGCTTCCCGTCCCTGGGATTCTCCAGGCAAGACTGGAGTGGGTTGCCATTTCCTTCTCCAATGCGTGAAACTGAAAAGGGAAAGTGAAGTCGCTCAGTCGTGTCCGACTCTAGCGACCCCATGGACTGCAGCCTACGAGGCTCCTCCGTCCATGGGATTTTCTAGGCAAAAGTACTGGAGTGGGGTACCATTGCCTTCTCCGGTATAAATCCAAATAAAATGAAAGCAGGATGTTGAAGAGAGAAATGCATTCTCATGTTTATTTCAGCACTATTCACAATAACCAAGATGTGGAAAAACTCGTGTCCATCAATGAATGACTGGATAAAGAAGATGTGGTACATATATACAGAATATTATTCAGTCATGAGAAAGAATATTGTGCCATTTGAGACAACACAGATGGATCTTGAGGGCATTATGCTAAGTGAAATAAGTCAGGTAGAGAAAGAAAAATACTGTCTGATGTTACCTGTGTGTGGAATCTGAGAAAACATAACTTTAAAAAAGTGCAGAACGCTGGATGGGGATTTGGGGAATGGGATTTGGGGGAACTGGGAAGATATTGATTAAAGATACAAACTTACAACCACTAGATACTTAAGCCCTGGAGATCTAACAAACCGAATAGTGATTTTAGAGACAATACTCTATTACAACTGTCAAAGAAACTAGATCTCAATTGTTCCTGTCACATACACACACAAAATGCTAACTATGTGATGTGACAGAAGTGTTATCTAAAGCTACAGTGATAACCATATTGCAATCTAAAAATGGATCTAATCAACATATTGTATACTTAAACTTATACAATGAAATATCTCAAAAAATTAAATATTGATTAAGTAACTAAACTTATATGACAGTGGTATTCTCCAATTGATATCCAGAAATATTCTAGTATCTCCTAATATGTATCCTGAGAATACTTATAGTATTTTGTTCTCGGGCTCTCTATCCAGTTATCCTTTCATTCCTCTTAGCAATAAACAAAATGCTTACCTCAGTTTGCCTTCCAAGCTGGCTGAATTATGCTGTCTACATCGTGATTTCCATCAATTTCATTTTCTACTACCAACTCAGTTGTATAAAAGTGACAGAAACTGCACATTCTATCGGTCTCAGGAAAGAACACTCAAATTCTGTCTTTTTTGGGTCTTTTTACTTTCATTTTAATACATTGTCTTCAAATCAAAAATTTTAAAGCTATGAGAAAAGAGAAAGCTACCATTATATTTAACATTGTTTTATTTTATTGTGACCTCTTATGTGCCGTATTTCATTATAATACCTCTCCCATCTCTCTTCAACACCTCCTCAAGATTTTCAGTTTGATCAATTTTCTAGTCTCCCAAGTCCTAAATCTAGAATCTGCCATTGACTTTTCCCTCTCCACAAAATATTTAATCAGTTTCTATATCCTCCAATTCTCCCTTCACAGACTCGCTCATATCTGTCCTTTCCTTTCCACTGTAATTGCTCAGCTCAGCTACTACAACAGCCTCCTAAAGAGTCTCCCTGATTTCAACCTCTTCCCCTTCTGGGTAACACAAGATCAACCTTCTTAAAACATCATCAAGAGCATGTCACATCTGTGTATTAAAGGCTTCTGTGGGGTCTTCTTGGTGGCTTAGTAGTAAAGAATCCACCTGCCAATGCAGGAGACACAGATTCAATCCCTGATCGGGGAAGATCTCACATGCCCTGGAGCAACTGAGCCTGTGCACTACAACGATTTGAGCCTGTGCTCTATAGCCCAGGAGCTGCAACTTCTGAGCCCACGTGTGGCAATTACTGAAGCTACATTACTAGAGCCCGTGCTCTCCAACAAAAGCCACTACAATGAGAAGTTCACCACAATTAGAGAAAGCCCATACAGTCAAATAAATAAATAAATAAATAAGACTTCTTTGGTTTCTTTGTCTGATATCCAATGCCTACGTGATCTATGTTGGTTCACAAAATGGGGACTTCCCCAGGTGAAATATGTAACTGGCCCCCTCGCACAGAATCTTACCGTGGGATTCTCTAGTCTATTCTCCTATCCAGTGTGACAAACCTGTTGAGAAGTTTAAAACAACTTAAACCTCCTCCACTATTTGAAGGACAATTGTCCATTTGATACCCCAACAGATTTTGTATCAACAAGACAAAACCTTTTATTGCACTAAAACTGGAATTTGGAGGATTGTTCATTACTACAGTTTAGTCTATCCTGACATACATAGAGTCAGAGGGTGGCTCATTTCCTGAGATGAGATAAGCAAGACTTCTCAGAAGGTAAGATGAATTCATAGACATCAGTTTCCAAGTTCCAGTTCCAAGTTCCAAGGAAGCTATATGCATTTAGGGTGTGTCAACAGTCAGTCACAGCATTGTGACCTCAGGAAAATAACTAGATGTAAATGTCTTGATTTATGCAATGAGGATTGACCTAGGTTTTCTCCAAGGTTCTTGTTAGCTCTAAGGTTATCAGGAAAGTTTGAAATTTCACATTCTCTTTGAAGACTATTTCAAATGAAAGTATATGCAGACAGTATTCAGTTAATTGGTATAACTCATTTTTATTAAATTATTTGTGTAAGGTAAAGTCAGCCCTACAAGAACAGAGTCTTACATCTGTTCACTGAAAATCTCTTTTATTCCTATAAAGTAGGAATGTCTCAATAAAGAGGCTAAAAGCTTTGCAATGTCAGAAGTCTTATTTGTGCCCTATACATGAAATATTTGGGCTAAATACTGGTCTTTGGGTTAAAAAAATTAATCTAAGCATAATTTATAAAATGACTCCTTTTAAAACCAATGACTCCCCTAGAATTGTGTCTCTAATGAAAAAAAGCCTTAGGGGGAAAAAATACTATGACTAGCTGAGCTAAAGGGTATCCCACCTTTCCTTCACATGTGTAGCCAGTCAGATATTTTCCTCTTAATGAGATATTGCCTCAAAAGATATTTCTCAGAAGCCTTTTACAGTTTTAGTCTCCACATAACACTAAGGCTTTTAGCTGCATCTGACAAATTTACCTATAAATTTTTGTCATTACAAAAAATGGTGTACATATATTCTAAATTGGCTAAAACCCAACTGATTTTTTACAAAGTAATAACCACTTAATTTATTATATTTTTAATTCTTATTTAAACATTAATTTAAATTATTAAAGATTAACACAATGACTCACTCCCTCACCTATTAAGGTCTTTATTCAAATGTCACTTTTTCAGGACGTGAGTCTGGGTCAACTCCGGGAGTTGGTGATGGACAGGGAGGCCTGGCATGCTGCGATTCATGGGGTCGCAAAGAGTCGGACACGACTGAGCAACTGAACTGAACTTCCTGAGTGCACTATTTAAACATCAAATTCTCCCTACTCCAAGGATACACAATCTCCCTCTCCTGCTGTATGTTCCTCCATAGCCTTTATCACGTTCTAACAATACACTATTTTACTTACTTATCACTTGTGTAGTCTCATTAGAATATAAGTTCCTTGAGGATAGGAATCTTATGTCCATATCTGTATCTTAAGAACTCAGAAGAATATCTGACACATAGTTCAGTTCAGTTCAGTCGTGCAGTTGTGTCCGACCCTTTAAGACTCCATGCACTGCAGCATGTCAGGTTTCACTGTTCATCACCAATCCCGGGGCTTACTCAAACTCATGTCTGTTGAGTTGGTGATGCCATCCAACCATCTCAGTCATCCCCTTCTCTTCCTACCTTCAATCATTCCTAGCATCAAGGTCTTTTCAAATGAGTCAGTTCTTCACATCAGGTGGCCAAAGTATTGGAGCTTCAGCATCAGTCCTTCCAATGAATATTCAGGACTGATTTCCTCTAGGATGGACTGGTTGGATCTCCTTGCAGTCCAAGGGACTCTCAAGAGTCTTCTCCAACACCACAGTTCAAAAGCATCATTCTTTGGCACTCAGCTTTCTTAATAGTCCAACTCTCATATCCATACATGACTACTGGAAAAACCAAGGCTTTGACTAGATGGACCTTTGCTGGCAAAGTAATGTCTCTGCTTTTGAATATGCTGTCTAGGTTGGTCATAACTTTTCTTCCAAGGAGCAAGCGTCTTTTAATTTCATGGCTGCAGTCACCATCTACAGTGATTTTGGAGCCCCCCAAAATTAAGTCTGTCACTGTTTCCATTGTTTCCCCATATATTTGCCATGAAAGGATGGGACCAGATGCCATGATCTTAGTTTTCTGAATGTTGAGTTTTATGCCTACTTTTTCACTCTCCCTTTCACTTTCATCAAGAGGCTCTTTAGCTCTTCTTCACTTTCTGCCATAAGGGTGGTGTCATCTGCATATCTAAGGTTATTGATATTTCTCCCGGCAATCTTGATTCCAACTTGTGCTTCATCCAGCCCAGGGTTTCTCATGATGTACTCTGCATAGAAGTTAAATAAGCAGGGTGACAATATACAGCCTTGACGTACTCTTTCCCAATTTGGAACCAGTCTTTTGTTCCATGTCCAGTTCTAACTGTTGCTTCCTGACCTGCATACAGATATCTCAGGAAGCAGGTCAGGTGGTCTGGTATTCCCATCCCTTTAAGAATTTTCCACAGTTTATTGTGATCCACACAGTCAAAGGCTTTGGCATAGTCAATAAAGCAGAAGTAGATGTTTTTCTGGAACTATCTTGCTTTTTCAGTGATCCAACGGATGTTGGCAACTTGATCTTTGGTTCCTCTGCCTTTTCTAAATCCAGCTTGAACATCTGGAAGTTCACAGTTCACGTACTGTTGAAGCCTGGCTTGGAAAATTTTGAGCATTACTTTGCTAGCATGTGACATGAGTGCAATTGTGCAGTAGTTTGAGTATTCTTTGGCACTGCCTTTCTTTGGAATTGGAATGAAAAATGACTTTTTTCAGTCCTGTGGTCACTGTGAGTTTCCAAATTTGCTGGCATACTAAGTGAAGCACTTTCACATAGTAGATACTCAATAAATATTTCTTGAAATAATGAGTGAAAAAATGAACTCCCTTCCAGGAGACCTTTAAACACAGACAAGATAAACCACTGTGTAATAGAATCTCTGCTGCTGAATGATTCAAGCCCAGAAAATGAACTGGCTCTTCCACACAAATTCTAGCAGGAAACAGCACAGACACTAGTGAACCTAGGTTCATATTATCAGAGAATTGCTTCTATTTTATTTATAAATAGATCTTCTTAGAATAAGGTAGAGGACAGTAGGTTAGCAAACCTTGTCAAGCACTAGAAACCTAGAAGCAACAACAAAACATTACCCAGAATTTGACAAGAGCACAGTGTTCATAGGCTGATTTTTCTTTCTCAAAAGAATCATGTCTAACACTTTTTCAAATTGTACTTGGTATAAATTGTTTGCATAACCTAAAGTGTTAGTCATTCAGTCATGTTCAACTTTTTGAAACCCCATGGACTATAGCCTGCCAGGCTGCTCTGTCCATGGAAATCTCCAGGCAAGAACACTGGAGTGGGCTGACATTCCCTTCTCCGGGGGATCTTTTTGACCCAGGGATCGAACCCAGGTCTCCAACATTGCAGGCAGATTCTTTACCATCTGAGCCACCATGAGGTTAACATAATACAACTGCCAATATTATAACACCTTAGAAGACACAATAAAGAAAAAGTGACATGAGCATGGTTAAGCTTCCCAGGTGGCTCAGTGGGTAAAGAATCTGCCAGCAATGCAGGAAATGCAGGCAGACGTGAGTCCGATCCCTGGGTGGGGAAGTTTCCCTGGAGGAAGGCATAGCAACCCGCTCCAGTATTCTTGCCCAGAGAATCCCATGGACAAAGGAGCCTGGTGGGCTACAGTCCATAAGGTTGCAAAGAGTTGGACATGACTGAGCTACTGAGCACGCACGCAAGCTTCCAACAGAAGTTCTGTTTTAGCAATCTCTAAAGATTTATTTTCAAGAACTAGAAAATCATTTGTAACAAAATAGGCACTGTGAATTTGTCTGCTCTTACCTATTACCAATAATTAGATTATAAGAGATTGATGATGTCCCAGGGTTTGGGTTATTGCTTTTAGAGGACTAGGAGAAGGAAAGTGGTTTAAGTCAAATATATTACTTAGAACTATAAGATTGCAAGTGTAAATCAAGTTCAAGCAACAAAGATATAATGCCTAAAACCAAATACAAAGACTTAATATAGAAACAGTGAACTTTCAACAAGTAAAATTGGAATTTACAAAGCCTGTTTACATCCTTTCATTTATTTATTCATTCAAATAGGTACTATATTTATTCATTCTTTTATGTACTATGCGCTGATAGTGCAGTGGTGAACAAATCACCTGTTTCTTAAAGAATAATTCCAGACACTCCAAAAGCATAAGCAAAGAAACAGGAAAGAGATTGTACAGCTCAAGGCAAAATTAAACCTGTAATCTTGTCTCTAAATCAAATAAAAATGATTCATAGGAAAAGGAATCAAAGAAGTATCAAAGGTACTGGGGAATAACAAATCTTGCTTAAAGATTTTTGGGCCATTTTTAAAGTCTTTATTGAATTTGTTACAATATTGCTTCTGTTTTATGTGTAGGTTTTTTGGCTGTGAGGCATGTGAAATCTTAACTCCCTGACCAGGGATTCAACCTGCACACCCTGCACTGGAAGGCAAAGTCTTAACCACTGGGCTGCCGGGAAAGTCCCCAGGGGTCTAATATGTCTTAACAAGCAAAACAAACAAACAAAAAAAGACAATTAGTACTGGTTTCATATAACAAGTACATTGTTTAGTACAGTATCTCCCCTTAAGAATCCTTGACAGTATGTGTCTCAGCTTTTCTTTCATGTATCAGTTCAAAACAAATACATTTTACCTTACAAGAAATTTTTAAAAGTTATGTCTAGTAGTGAAACACTGCAGGGATCCTCAGACTTTTCTTATCCAACAATTCTCATTTACCACTGATATCACCTCTCATATTCTACCATATGTTATAACAGCAAAGATTTTAGTTCTGGATCCATGCACGCATGCTTGGTCATTTCAGTCGTGTCCAACTCTTTGTGACCCTATGGACTGTAACCCACCAGGCTCCTCCATCCATGGGACTCTCCAGGCAAGAATACTGGAGTGTGTTGCCACACCCTCCTCCAGGGGATCTTCCCCACCCAGAGACTGAACTAACATCTGCCTGCATCTCCTGCATTGCAACTGGATTCTTTACCCACTGAGTCACCTGGGAAGCACAGTTCCAGATCCATCAATCATTAATTATCTGTGTCAATTTTATGTGAACTGTGATGTTACTTAACATAGAACTGACCTCAGTTTTCTCATCTGCAAAATTAAATAATATCCATCCTAACCTAACCCACAAGTCAGTTATAAAGAGCCAATGGATTATGTATTTGTTAATATCTCACTAAACTCCTATGGGGCAAATATAAGTACAATATCCATGTTTTCCTTCAAAATTACATTGACATTCAACCCTGTAAGCAACAGAAAGTGTGGTTTTATATCACTGTATGTTAATCAGAATCTTAGTCATATCTTTTTATATATCATTATGGCAGATCTGAACAAAAGGATTTTTCAGTTGACATTCAGTCAAGACTTCCCAAAGTTAAAAAAATTATTGGGTGTATAGTGAAGAAGTGGGAAGCCTGGCGTGCTACAGTCCATGGAGTTGCAGAGTCAGACACAACTTACTGACTGAATAATACCAGTTATTTATCAAGTTATCTTTTTTAAAAATCTCCATATTTTTGCAGTGCTAAATTAATTAAAGAAGATCATTAGACTGAAGTGGTTCCAATGACTTGGTAGCTTATGTATACAAACCCAAAAACCTATAATGCCTCAAGGTTAAGAAACTGAAACCTGAGGAGTACAAACCACACACAGACAACCAGACTTTCCCAAATTAGGCAACTACTTAAATTTCAACCAATTAAATAATTTCCTTGCTCTGCTTTCATATCTCCTTACAGAAGTCTTGCCCCTAGCTCCTGTCAATGAGGACTCCTAACCACATCTAATTTGGTGTTGCTCAATTCAAATAAATTTTTGCTCAAATAAACTTTTAACATCTTTAATATGCCTCAGTTTATCTTTAAGCAACAGAATGCCTCATTTTAATACAGAAATCTAGGAATCTTCTTAGACACGTACCTCTCCTTTTCCATCTTGTCTCCCTCTTAATTCATTATCAAGTCAATTATTCTCAATATTTGTTTGTGCATGCCTGCACAGTCCCTAAGTCCTGTATGACTCTGTGACCCCATGGAGTGTAGCCTGTCAGGCTCCTCTGTCCATGGGACTTCCCAGGTAAGAATACTGCAGTGGATAGAATACTTCTCCAAGGGTTCTTCTGGATGCAGGGATCAAACCCATGTCTCCTGCTTGGCAGGCATATCCTGCCTGGTAGGCAGATTCTTTACCACTGAGCCACCTGGGAAGTCCATTACTCTTCCCAAATCTTCATGTGTTCACCGATCAAGAAGCTATCCAAACCCCCATCTTCTGGGTTTTTGTGGATGCATCATTACTAGGAATAATTGAATACATCATTAATCATTGGCAGCTGATCTAACCTCCAGCCCCTTTCCCCTCCTTAGAGATCAAGGAGTTAGGGACTGAAAGTTCCAACCCTCTAACCATGTGATTGGCTCTCTCAGCAATCAGTCCTCCTCCTTAGGTACATCCAAAAATCACCCCATTAACATATCAAAGACAGCTTTATTGGTCTCTTCATTTTGAAAATTCCAAGGGTTTAGAGAGCCTTGTGGCAGAAATAGTGACAAACTACCAAGTATGCATATTTCATATTATAAATTACATCACACCCTCCATTCATTTTTTATACTGCAGGCAGAGTGAGCTTTACAAAAGGCCTATGTTACTCTCTTGCATAAAACATTTGAGAGACAAGGACTTGAACATCTACATTACCATATGTAAAATAGATAGCCAGTGGGAGTTTGCTTCATGACACAGGGAACCCAAAGCCAGTGCTCTGTGACAACCTAAAGGGGTGAGATGGGGACAGAGGTGGGAGGAAGGTTCAAGAAGGAGGGAACATATGTATACCTATGGCCAATTCATGTTGATGTATGGCAGAAACCCATCACAATATTGCTAATTAATTATCCTCTAATTAAAAATAAAAAATTAAAATAAAAAAAAAAACACATGATGATGATCTTCCATTTATCATATGATTAATTACAAAGTGGGCTTCCCTGGTGGCTTAACAGGAAAGAATCTGCCTGCCAATGAAGAACATGTGGGTTCAATTCCTGCATCAGGAAGATCCCCTGGAGAAGGAAATAGCGACCCATTCCCGTAATTCTTGCCTGGGAAATCCCATGGACAAAGGAGCCTGGTGGTGTACAGTCCATGGGGTTGCAAAGAGTCAGAGATGACTGAGTACAGGACACACTAAGCATGATATAAAGTACTTCAAAGCTCTCAAAATCTGCCCTATTCTCTCCAGTTTCCATCTTATGCCACTCTATCACTGTCTGCATGCCAGCCCACTTCCTTCAGTTTCTTCAGTGCACCATATTCTTTTCAACCTTGGGACTTTCACACATGTTGTTTCTTCTCTCTGGAGTATTTCCCCAGGACTATACTCCCTCTGCATTGTGTATGAGCTTTCTTCTCTGACCTCTTAGACTACGTGATATTCATATAATTTAATCCTTCAACATATACTTCCTTTTCAAAGCATTCACCCAGGTTATTATTAAATTATTAATCCTCCACTTATACATTTAGTGTTTATATGCTCTTCCAGAATATATCCTCAACAAGGCAGGAACTATACCTTTCCTGTCCATCACTATGCTTCAACACCTACTATGTCTTATGCAACAGGACTTATCCAAGCTCCTGAGACTTGGGTATGATTTTTCATGGTATTCTGTCTACTAAAGTCCCTTCTCTCTACTATATCTCATGCAACGTTTCCACCTGGGACACCCTCTATACAGTTCAAGGTGAAACTCAAATATCACCTTGTCCTTGTAATATTTTACCACCAATAGGAAGAAATGACAAATTCCATTTTGCTGCCCAACAACTTTACACATAGCTTATTACAACAAGTGACAAATTCTATTTCAGGTATTTCTATGGGCCCTACTTTCCTATACAAGACTGTGAAATCCCTGAGTGCATTAATCATTGTTGAAGTCTTTCATTCTGTTCCTTAAATACCTGATTTTCTCTTTCTGAGCATTTGGTTACATTCCCACCCTCTCAGAGGTTAACTGTGATCATGTCACTTGCTTCAAGAAATGGCATACAGGTGAACAAGATCTGTACCGCTTCCGGGCAGATGCTTACAGAGGCAACAAATGCTCTTTCCCTCTGCCATAGACTTACAATACTCCAGTAGTGGCTATTATCCTGGCCTGAGTCTTAGAGTAAGGAATGAATGGAGCATAGCCCCAAGACAAGCCACAGCGGACATGTAGCGTGAGGAAGAAATGAACTTTGCTTCAAGTCACTGCAATTTGGAGGTTGTTTGTACTATAATCTATATAATCTAGCTTATTCTGACAGTTCACTTTTTTATATAATTATATATCCAGGCTGGGTCCAAAGCTCAATACATAGTGTTCAAAAATGTTTAATGAACTGACTTGAAATTGATCATGTATATACAGCATAGATTAATCACAGGCTTTACAACTGATTCCTCTTTTTCAGTTCTCAACACTGCCAGCAGTGGTGTTTAACTGAGCAGATCTTACCCTGTACAGTCAGACTAAATTAATTTATCTAAAAAGAAAGACATTTAGTTCAATTTGTATTGATTAGTCAGTGATCTCATTCACTGATTTTCAACCCTTGATGTGCATTAGAATAACTCTACAGTGAATTTTCAAAACATAGATGCTTTAGTTCCATCCTCAGAGTCTGAATTGGGACATCTGGACTGAGGGCTGGCCCTCTAAACTGAGAAAAACCTCCACAGGTGATTCTTATGCACATAATGATTGAACGGTTGTTATCTTTTGTTTAAAATCTGTCTGAACATAATGCAGACTTGGCTTTTTTCCCCACACTTCTTTAATAGCAGAAAAAGGTTTCATAAGAGAACACAAAAAATAGATGAAACAGAAAGAGTGGTGGAAAAAACCTTGGCCAAAACTTCTAGTTAAAAATTCTAGTTTATATATCAACTGGACAACATTTTCTCTTAGTTCATTTCCAAACTTCCCTTTAAAATTCCTTTGAGTATTTTAAATTACACAATTTTTATTAGAAAATAAAAATTTTTTTAATCTCCTGAGCCAAAATATCAGATGTTGGAAAGGATATGGAGCAACTGGAGTTCTCAGTTAGCAGTTACAACTGTTAGTAGTCTTGTAAATCAGTACAGTCACTTTGTAAAATGATTTGGAAGTATTTACAAAGCTGAATATATGACAGTTCAATGACTTGATAATTACACTCATGGATATATAGCAAAAATATCTGTACATTTATACTTTCAAAAAGACATGTTCTAGAATGTTCATAGCAACACTGTTAATAATAGCCAAATACTGGAAACTATTCAAATATCCCTCAAGAATGGATAACAAATAAATCATAGTATATTCACTCAAAGGAACACAGTAAGGGAATAAAATCTGCACTCACACACAACAGTATAAATGAAACTCACAAACATTATTGAGTAAGAAAAGTCAAATACACAAAAAGAACATTCTATAAGGTTGCTTTTAGATAAAAGTACAAAAATAAGGAAGTATGCTGATAAAAGTCAACATAGACTTCTAGGATAATGACTAGGAAAAAGCACAACAGAGACTTTTCAGATATTAATAGAATTCTGTTTCTTGATCTGAATACTATTTACTTGGATGTGTTTAACTTGTGAAAATTCACTGATTATGATGATTCACTTACATGCAATTTTCTGTATTTAAACTTTAAACAATTTTAAAATTATTTTTAAATCCCACAATTAACAAAACTTAAAAGATAGCTATAAAGCTAAAACTGACAAGAGTGTTGGGGATGAGACCCATACCAAGGAGAGGCAGAAGAAAAAAAGGAAAATAAAAGAAAAAGAGAAAAATCTATAAGTCCTAGATCTATTATCTCCCTGATTCATTCTCAAATAATTCAAAATTACTCAGTTAAGATTCATCATTTAATGTTCACCTCTTACACCACTTGTAAGAGGTATTCTCTGACACTCAACTCTATCACAAGACTGAATTAAGTCTTCTTCTTTCATGTTTCTGTAACACTTAATACATACCTTCTTTAATAAACTTATAACACTGATTTTTAATCATATACTTATGTATCTGTTATCTCCATTAGACTACAAACGTCTTAAAAGCAATCACCATGTTTTACTCATTTTTGTAACCTCAGAGTTTAAAAATATTAGAGACTATTCCAAACACATTAAAGTTATTATTAATGATCATTTGGAGGTTGTGTACTAGTAAGTGGTATTTATTCTCTATATTTGATATATTTGAAGTGTTTTACAAGTTATTTAAAAGTTTATGATTTAAAAAAAAAAAACCTATTGACCTGAATTTGTTGCATTTCCCTTATTGAATATCATATCATTGAGGATAGAAAGACAATTTTAACTGCGACAGGCCCCTATGTGAAAATAGAATACCTTATCAATAATTTTTCTTTTGATTATCTTCTAAAAGAGAAAAAAACTATTGAGATAGTATTTCTGGCTTAATTTTTTTAACTTTATATTCCTTTCTCCCTTCCAAATAAAGGAAACTTTCTCACCTTAAATAATGATGCAAGCATAAGAAGGCCTGCAACCTTTACTCACAGGGAGTAGTCACTAAAACCACCTAATAAAAATCTATTGAGACTATAACGTCAGAAGATCAGTCAGAAAGGATTAGAGCCTCAATGAATGCTAGCACAGAAGTCATAATGTATCTAGTTTCAGTTTAAAGACTTTTCCAACAGTGGAACTTTCCAGCTATTTTAGTGTTGTCCTAAGATCTCACAAAATGATCTAAATAATAACATTCAATTCTAAAAGCTAGATGTTGAAAATTCTTAAATTAAGTAAAAAATTAAAATTTTTTAAAAAGTCAAATTTTAGGGGACTTCCCTGGAAATCCAGTGGTTATGAAATTGCCTTGCAATGCAGGTGATTTGGGTTTGATCCTTGGTCAAACTAAAGATTCCACATGCCTCAGAGCAATTACGTACAACTACTGGGCCCATGCTCCACAACTAGAGAGTCCATGCACCACAACAAAAGGATGCAATACAGATCCCACCTGCCACAACTGAGACCCAATGCAACCAAATAAATAAAAGTCAAATTTTTAAACTCATATGTCATAGAAATGAATACCAAATGTGTGTACCTGTGTAAAGATATTATTACTTCTTCATTTAATCATATTATTTATGTGGCCTAATATTCTTTATATTACTTATTATTGCATTACATTGTTTCATAGACACATTTGAAAATTTTTTAGTACTCTTTTTTAAGAATAAGAAGAAACTTTCAAAAGTGTGAAAGGATTTTGAGGAACATTACTGTGAAAGCCTAAGTTGCCTTGAACAGGCTATTAACAGAAATCTGTATTTGAGAATGCTGCCAGTATTACATCACCAGCCACCAGGCAATAAGGAAGACAATCAGCCACACAAGAGAATATTTACAGGTGTCTTCTGACAACCCCAGCTGAGGTCCCAGTATGAAATATTGCATTTTCAATATGAAAGAGAATGAGAAAGCTTTCTTATGATTCCTGATCCCAGTTTTCAAGTTACTCATAGAGTTTTCCCACAGATCTCAGACATCATGGAGCAAAGATAAGCCATTTCTGTTGTGCTGTTTCCAAATTCTTAATTCATGGAATTTGTGAGTATAATAAAGTGTTTGTCATTTTACTCCACTACATTTGGGGTGGTGAGTTATTCAGCAATAATAACTGGAACAGATCACATCAGTGAAAGTTGCAATGGGATCAGAAGGTGATACTCAAAGACCAAGGACAAGAAGACATCTCAGTGAAGGTCACCCAGGAAATAGGACAGCATGTGGACCAGACACTCCTTGCCTGGTGCTATGATGTTATTTGCATAAGCTATAACCAGATGACATCTCTAAGAAATAAGAGGGAATGTTCTTGAAAGGAAAAAATAGTCTTGATAGAAATGTGAATTTGTTGTTTTTTTTTTCTGATTCTCTTTATTTCTTTTCACTTTTTATTTTGTATTAGGGTATAGCCAATTAACAATGTTGTCACAGTTTCAGGTGAATAGCAAAGGGACTCAGACATACATATACATGTATCCATCCTCCCCCAAACTCCCCTTCCATCTGGGCTGCCACATAACATTGAGCAGAGTTCCATGTGCTAGACAGTAGGACCTTGGTTATCCATTTTATATAGAGCAGTATGTACATGTCTAATCCAACTACCCTACCCCTTCTCCATAAAAAATGTGAATTTTGAACTGAATATAAATCCTTAATATAAATTAACTAAATGTTTATTTAGAATACTCTCTATGTTCTACACCAGGAATGACTGAGTTACCTGCAAGTGGCAAGATCGAGAATTTCCCACTGTTTGTGAAAATGGGAATTCCAGAGCAAAATTGAGCTCAGTTATAAAATAAAATTTAAAAAAGCTTGCATTTATGAATTCTTGAGTTGTCCTTGTAAATTTTAAAACCCTCACACAATTATTTATTTAAGTATATATTGACAATAAACCTTTCAGACAACTGGGATCATGACTGTACTGCCCACTGTTATATACCCAGCTCCAAGCACAAGATTTATTATATAATAGAAGCTCAATAGACATGTGGTGAGTGAATGAATGAATACAAATACATGCTAATGGACAATCACATGGATCAATTACCATGGTAAAATTCTATCACCAAGCAATAAACAATTTTAGCAAGTATAAATCTTCTGTTCACAATAATAAGAACATTATTTTCTCCAAATTAATTTAATCTCAGGTCTAAACTCCCCAGCTACTGGACTATCAAGAATATTGTCCTGGTCATTCCCAGGGCTTTCTCCCTCTTCCAGTGTCACACTGGCTTATTTGGGTCCTGAAAGCAGGAGCAGGGCTTCTGGTCCTGAACCATCATGATGGCCACTGCCTTTCTCAGAGTCCAAGCTCTTGAAATCTGTCAGCTCTTTGATGTCTCTGTACCTCACTGTAAGCATGAGAATCTTAGGTGAAGCTGGACTGTGATGCCATTTCCCTGAATGCATTGTACAAACACTCCTGTCTGAATGCTGCCATTGTAATGAAACAAACTACTGGTCCTTTGACAAGGATCCTCAGGGGACTCCTCAGAGGCATGAGATATAGAGGATGAAATGTAAGTAACTGAAAGCATTCATGCTGGAAGCTTGGAGGGTCCAGACTACTTTTCTAAGATGCTCAGTACTAATTACCACAATACTTCTCAATTGAGGGCAAAATATCCAGCACTTTTGCAGTAAAGGCAAAATTATCCTAAAGACTACATAAATCCTCCCACAGCAACCTCATTTCATCTTAGGTCAATTTTCTAGAGATAATAAGTACACTCTGGAAAACCACTGTACAATCCCCACACAGGAACGAATACTCATCCTTTACCAGCTACCTTGGTATATAAAGGGATACACCACCAACCATGCATGTCACAGTGACCAGGACAGCTTGTCTCAGGTCCTCATTTTGGTGATGCTGAATCAAGTAGGACCTGTGATTTAGCACATGTTAGGGAACAAACACTTCATGTTCCACTAATTAGGAACAAAGCTATCAGGTATATCTGTTAATGGAGTTCACTCCACATGCCATAGAGAGACCTAATTTAATTAATTTAAAGATGCAATCATTATCAAATGATAAGCAATTTAAATGGAATGGTTATGACTTTTATTATTAAAAATATTATGAATGTAAAATAATATCAGCTTCCATAAATATTTCACATGGATTCTTCTTTGTGGTTGTTTAACTGTAGTAAATATAACTAGCACACTTTCTGCTCCATCATCACCTGTAACTAAAAATTACAGATATGAGAAACAAAATTTTTTAATAAAAATCAAAGAGGAATCAAAAGAACCTCCCCAGGTTTACTCTCTTGGATTTATCTGCATAAGACTAAACATCACTACTGAAAGAGGAAAATTCAGTTGCCTTTACATATAAAATTCAGTTGCCTTTACGTATAAAATTGACTACACTTTTTCACTATTATCCATTTATTTGACTCATGTATTTACTTTAGAAGCTGTCCTTTGAATACACAAAAACTGTATTTAAACAAAAATTTCATCTTAGTTTAAGGAAGATTAACGTGACTTTCCTCTAGTATCTTCTTATTTTCTGGTCTCAATAAGATGTTTTTAATGTATTTCAGAATAGATCACATTAATCCTAATAAAAATCCTTAAACTGATTTTTTTAATTGACTAATAAATGAATGAATAAATGAGGAGTGCCCAATAGCCAATATCCATAATAAAGGAACAAGCCTGATGTAGTGTTAACAGCCTGGGACCAAGGGGAAAAAAAGGGTGAAAAAGAACATCTCATTAAACAAACCTGAATAACTACTCACACTATTACCACTGTCACATGCATCCACGTACTGAGTCTGCATTATAAGCTATGTGACTGCACTGTATTTCCAGGACTAAAAGGTTAAAATCATAATTTATGTGGGCAATGGACAAGAACAAACTTCAAACTTTTGCTTGGTGATCCCAAGGAGTTCTGCTATTAAAGCAAATTTCTCTGAATGCTAATGGGAGTAAGCAGACACATTCATGATCCTCTTACATTCCTGTATATCTGGCAAGGAAGGCACTGACTACCCTGTTACATATTTATCTTCCCCAAAATATTTGCAGAACTATAGAGATAGTGTCTCCTGAAGCAAAAGGCAATATGCTTATTGTCTATTATAAAATACACAGATTCCTTAAGCTGAAAGCCCTTCTCCTAAAACACAACCACTGTACATACGGGCATCACCTGTAATTCTCGGCATCATCATGTGGGAACTGGGTCTCCAAAACTGTTGATTGATACTCTAGCTATCGCTATTGCTGTTAGCAATAAGTTGCCCTTTGTCTCTGACTCAGGAGTCTCATGTCTTCCACCAACATCCATGAGATTGTTTGACAGACTAATTTATTAGCTATAAGTAGCGTGAAACCAGACTGTCTGCAGATGCTGAAAATGAGATGTCCAAGAATAAAAGGAAATAGTCTTTGTACATTTTCATAAAGTACTGCTAAAGATCCAAGTGTGGCTGTGTATGTTTTACTATATTAACTCTATTACCCTGTGATTCTTACTTGTCTCAGGGAGAGTGATGAGTTAGCAGAAAGGCAGCTACCGCCTTTGAGTTTCAAAACCCAACACCTCATTTTTAGGGTTCTGAGTTTCTGAAGTCACAAAATCTGAGCCCTTAAAAATATAAAATGTATGTTTTAAATAAAAGATTGGAAAGAATGAAGGAAAAGGCACATCATATCACCATACTAGACAAAGCCTCCCTTTGACAGTGGATATGTGGGGCAAGGGTGGGGGGGAGAAAAGGGACAGTGAAAGCAAGAAAGCTATTTGTTTGTGGTTCCCTAAGAAAGAGTCCTGAGAGGTTGGGGACAGGGAAGCAGAGAAACTGTGGAATCTGAAAGGAGGAAAGTTCTGTGTCCTTCATTTTCACTTAAAACAGAGAGGAACTTGACAACTGTGTCCTCTGTCTGCAGCACAGTAGGAGCATAGTAGACAGAGTGCCTTTCAGATTTGCCCGGGTGTCCGGGGGCGGGAGGGTCGCGGTTGCTCAGTCGCTCAGTCATGTCTGACTCTTTGCAACTCCATGGACTGTAGCCTACCAGGCTCCTCTACCCATAGGATCTTCCAGGCAAGAATACTGCAGTGGGTTGTCATTTCCTACTCCAGGGGATCTTGCCGACCAGGGATCAAACCTGCGACCCCTGCATCTCCTGCATTGGCCGGCAGATTCTTAACCACTAGCACCACCTGGGAAGTTCTTGGGATTTGCCTAAATGGAGAGATTTTCCCTTTGTCACCACAGTCCAGGAACAGAGCCAAAGATGTTTTACATACAAAGTAGGGTACAGAGGCCCTACAGAGGCCCTACCGTGATTGAGACGGTAGAATGTAGTAGTGACACACAGGGACCAATTACTGACAGTGGAAAAAATAATACACATCTCAGCTAGTGTCACAGTAGATGGTTGACAATAACCAAGAATGAGAAGAAGTTTTCCCAAAGCCCTCATAAGTCCTCTGGAACTTAGATGCAATATGAGGTAAATGTGTAGACGAGCAGGTACCCATAAAATGACTGAATTGACTAATAGTTAATCTCTACCAGCAGGCAGAATAAGGGTTTACAAAATTGTGTGTTTATTTTATACATTGTTTGTGGCCTGAAATCTGCACTTGCTAAACCTGTATTCCTAAAACAATACATCTTAAGAATGCATTACTATGTTCCTCATTTTTAAAAAAAAAGTTTGGCAGAAACCAATACAATTTCATAAAGCAATTATCATTCAATTAAAAAATAAATCAAAAAAAGGAAAAACTGTGTCTTCTTTTGTGTTCCTAGCCAGAGTCTCCAGAATTTCCAGTTTATTTATGGATTCCCAGAACTTCAGTGAGACTGAAACCATGATGCAGTCCACCTGACATTATTTCTACAGCAAAGGGATTTCTAAATTCTACCTCCAGCTAAGCAACTGGGAATCATATAAATGATGGAAACTCTTTCCAGCCTCAACCTACCCTCCTCTGACTATTATTATTGATACTTTGCAGACACAGAGAATTGGCAATTTCAACTCAATCCACATTTCCTCGGCATAATTAAGAAGGCAAATGAAATTGTATTCACAAGAGTCTCAATTTCACATGTAAAATGTATACCTGTATTGTATCACTCAGAGCCTGGAGAACTGGAAAATCCTACATATTTTTCGAATCTCTCTGCATTTTTTCAAAATTATATCTTAAGGGGTCCATTTTTATTTCATATATTTTGAAAACAGGAATGTTAAATGAAATTGAAAAAGTAAATAAATTTGTAGTCTTCTCTAAAGCTTTTTCTTCTAGAAACATTTAATCAGTTTTTATAACAATAAAGCAGCAGTTGCAAAGGTTAAATTGTTTTCAAAAGTTTCAACCAAGCCAAGACATGATAAAGAGGTTACTTATTTAGCTAGGTCCATAAAGCCTTGTCTGGTGGCTCAGACTATTGTCTGAGTCCACCTGCAATGTAGGAGACCCAGGTTTGATCCCTGCATCGAGAAGATTCCCCTGGAGAAGGGAATGACAACCCACTCCAGTATTCTTGCCTGGAAAATTCTACAGACAGAAAAGCCTGGAGAAAGCTGTTACTGTCCATGGGGTCACGGACACAACTGAATGACTTTCACTTTTACCTTCTTTCATAAAGGAACTCAAGGTGACAAGAGCAAAGGAGATAAAAGTTATACGATTTAACAAGGGTGTTTGATAGAAAGTAGTCACCAATACTGGGGCTTCCCTGATGGTTCAGTGGGTAAGGAATCCTCCTCCAACGCAGGAGACGTGGGTTTGATCCCTGGGTTTGGAAGATCCCCTGAAGGAGGAAATGGCAAACCAGTGCAGTATTCTTGCCTAGGAAATCCCATGGACAGAGAAGCCTGGGGGGACTGCAGTTCAGGGAGTCACAAAGAGTAGGATACAATGGAGTTACTAAGCAAACAAGTCACCAACCCCAAGTAGAAGCTATGTTTGAGAAACAAAAATAGAGAATAAAATTGTATTTCCCCAATGTAAACCTTCCACAAACCAACCTATACATGAACCTCTCACTTTGCTGCTGCTAAGTCACTTCAGTCGTGTCCGACTCTGTGTGACCCCATAGACGGCAGCCCACCAGGCTCCCCCATCCCTGGGATTCTCCAGGCAAGAACACTGGAGTGGGTCACCATTTCCTTCTCCAATGCATGAAAGAGAAAAGTGAAATTGAAGTCGCTCAGTTGTGTCTGACTCTTAGCGACCCCATGGACTGTAGCCCACCAGGCTCCTTCATCCATGGGATTCTCCAGGCAAGAGTACTGGAGTGGGGTGCCATTGCCTTCTCCAACCTCTCACTTTAGTATCTATGATATTCCTGCCTCATACTGACGTTGTAACTCTTCTATGACATGTTCCCTAACTTGTGACCCACCCCCCGACTCTGACTTTCTTTTCATGCATATACAAATCTTAATCTCTTAGGATCTAATCCAAATACCTTTCTCTCTTTGTCTCTCTCACACACACACACACACCCCTAAGCCCTGATACACATGTACACACACACACATGCCCTTAAGCCCTAACTGATATCTCCCCACTGAGAAACCCAAAAGACCTCTACAGCTCTCATTGCCAGACCAGTAATACCTTTTTGATCTTCCAATATGTCACTTATGTCTGGCCTGTCCAAAGGACTTCGATGTTACTGAAGGGTTGGAAATGTGATTAAATATGTTTCTTATTCCCAAAAGAGCCAAGACCCCTGTTGGTACTCAATAAACCACTTGTTGAATTGAAGCAATTCTAAAAAGCTTCCAGAGTATAAAAATTAAATTCTTTGACTCTGCCAGGATAGTATCTTGCAATATTCTGCAAAAAAAAAAAAAAAGGTACCAGAATAATAACCCTAGTTTAAGTTATTGACTATGGGAATTTTATATAGTAGCTAACTTGCAGAGAAAACCATAGATACCAACCGCAACTTTTTGTTTACGGTTTTTGTACTCTGATCTCCAAGTTTTTCATTATGAGAGGGAAAGCAAAACTAAATTTAGCTCCTTTTGAAGCCCTCTGTAAATGAGTAAGGTGTGGAAATGAACCAGAAACAAATGTATAATATCTCTGTCAAATCAGACATGACTTTAAAAGTTTGAGACAAGATGACTTGGGGAAAAAAAGCATCACCCTGAGTATACTTTCCAGAAACTTTTACAAGATATCTTGATAGCACAAAGCCATATATATTTATCCATCAGTCCCTGACAAACAATACATAAATATAACCTGTAATATCTTTCTTCTTTGTTAGGTTCCAAATATACTGCTCCTTCAGTAAATACACATCCTTCCCTTCTAATCTAATCTCTCCAACTTTTTCCCAATTGTCCATTTCTTGTACTTAGCATCATGACATTTTAGTAAACAGCTTTACAGAACAAATAAAAGTTTTTTAAAAGCCAAAGATTTTTTTTCTTGCTTCGTAATTTTATTTCAGTTAGAGCTCCACATAAAAAAACTATGCACAAAGGTTAAATCAATAACCTAACCTTATTCTGACTCCAGATTTCAGGTTAAGGGGAAAAAAAAACTTATTTGTTCCCTAACATTTTAAAAATATATATCAATTACAATAAAAATAATTATTTATTTTCCCTGATAATTATGTTAAAAATTATTCTCATTTTGGGAAAACACTTTTAGTGCAAACATGTTATTGAAACAACAAAAAATGCTAACCCTACAATGATAGTGATGATTACACAGGATGTCAAAGACCAGGTTTCATATTCAAATTCCTCTATATACTAGCTTTGTAACCCTCAGCTAGTTACTGAGATTCTGAGTCCCAGTTTCTTTATCTTTTAAAATGCTGCTATAAGGATTAAATAAAATAGTATACGTGAAGCTCCTAATACAGAATCAATGAATGCTGGTTTCCTTTAGTATGAGGTAGAGATTTGTAGCAGTCATATGTTCCAGTTGTCATGTTTTACTCAAGTGGGGGGTTATTTTTATCACATAACAAGAAGACTGTAGGCAGTACTTAAGGAAGGCATCCAAGACCCAGGCTCCTTGTAGATCTAGCCCCTTAGGCAAATGGCTTAATCTTTACGGCTACAATGTGACTGCTCTACTTCCAGACAACAACTGGAATTCATGTTAGTACAGTATACCTTTTCCCAAACTCTTACTTTTAATCTTTCTGTGTCTTAATATTTAAAGTGGATTTGTCTTGTAGACAATATTGTTGGATCAATTCTTTCGAATTTATACCCAGAAGTAGGACTGCTGGGTCATATGATAATCCTATTTTCAGTTTTTTGAGGAACCTCCATACTCTTTACCAAAGCAGCTACACCAACTTAGATTCACACTAACAATGCACAAGTGTTCCAATTTCTTCAAATCCTTGTCATTATTTACCTTTGTTTATTTTTACTTTGATTTCTGTTTTATATAATAGCCTTCAGACAAGTGTGAGGAGATATTCAGTGTGCTTTTGTTTTGCATTCCCTCGTGATTCGTGATGTTGAGTATCTCTGCATATGTCTGTTGGCCAGTTCTATATCTTCTTTGGGAAAATGCCTATTCAATTCCTTTGCCCACTTTTTAATAAGGCTATTTGCAGGGTTTTTTTTGTTTGTTGCTATTGAGTTGCAGAAGTTCCTTGTATATTTGGGCATTAACTTCTCCTCAGATATTTTCTCCTGTTTCTTAGTTTGCCTTTTTATTTTGTTGATTGTTTCCTTTGCTATGCAGAAGCATTTTGGTTTGATATAGTATCACATTATTTTTGTTTTTATTATTTGTGATTTTGATGTCATATCCAAGAAGTTTTTTTATACAAATTTATTTATTTTAATTGGAGGCTAATTACTTTACAATATTGTATTGGTTTTGCCATACATTGACATGAATCAGCCATGGGTGTAAATGTGTTCCCCATCCTGAACCCCCTCCCACCTCCCTCCCCATCCCATCCCTCTGGGTCATCCCAGTGCACCAGCCCCGAGCACCCTGTATCATGCATCAAACCTGGACTGGCGATTTGTTTCACATATGATAATTTACCTGTTATCATCCCACCCTCGCCCTCTCCCACAGAGTCCAAAAGACTGTACTATACATCTGTGTCTCTTTTGCTGTCTCACATATGGGGTTATCGTTACCATCTTTCTAAATTCCATATATATGCATTAGTATACTGTATTGGTGTCTTTCTTTCTGGCTTACTTCACTCTGTATAATAGGCTCCAGTTTCATCCACCTCATTAGAACTGATTCAAATGTATTCTTTTTAATAACTGAGCTCCCCTGGACTGCAAGGAGATCCAACCAGACCATCCTAAAGGAGATCAGTCCTGGGTGTTCATTGGAAGGACTGATACTGAAGCTGAAACTCCAATACTTTGGCCACCTTATGTGAAGAGTTGACTCATTGGAAAAGACTCTGATGCTGGGAGGGATTGGGGGCAGGAGGAAAAGGGGACGACAAAGGATGAGATGGCTGGATGGCATCACCGACTCGATGGACATGAGTGAACTCCAGGAGTTGGTGATGGACAGGGAGGCCTGGTGTGCTGTGATTCATGGGGTCGCAAAGAGTCGGACACGAATGAATGACTGAACTGAACTGAACTGCATACTCCATTGTGTATATGTACCACAACTTTCTTATCCATTCATCTGCCGATGGACATCTAGGTTGCGTCCATGTCCTGGTTATTGTAAACAGTGCTGCAATGAACATTGGGGTACACGTGTCTCTTTCAATTCTGGTTTCCTTGGTGTGTATGCCCAGCAGTGGGATTGCTGGGTCATATGGCAGTTCTATTTCCAGTTTTTTAAGGAATCTCCACACTGTTCTCCATAGTGGCTGTACTAGTTTGCATTCCCACCAACAGTGTAAGAGGGTTCCCTTTTCTTCACACCCTCTCCAGCATTTATTGCTTGTAGACTTTTGGATCACAGCCATTCTGACTGGCATGAAATGGTACCTCATTGTGGTTTTGATTTGCATTTCTCTGATAATGAGTGATGTCAAGCATCTTTTCATGTGTTTGTTAGCCATCTGTATGTCTTCTTCTTCTAAGGCCAGTGTTACAGAAAGTTTGTCTCCTATGTTTTCTTCTAAGGGCTTCCCAGGTGGCACTAGCAGTAAATAACCTACCTGCCAATGCAGGAGACATAAAAGATGTGAGTTCCATCCCTGGATCAGGAAGATCCCCTGGAGGAGGGTATGGCAATCTACTCTAGTATTCTTGCCTGGAGAATCCCATGGACAAAGGAGCCTGGTGGGCTACAGTCCATAGGGTTGCAAAGAGTCAGACATGACTGAAGTGACTTAACACACACACACACACAAGAACTTCATAATTTCAGCTCCTACATTGAAATCTCTAATCCATTATGATTTGATTTTTTTATATAGTTTAAGAGAAGGGTCCAACTTTATTCTTTTAAAGATGGATATACAGTTCTCTCAGCACCACTGCATGTTCTTAACACTCTTGTCAAAAGTCAGTTCACCATGGATTTATTTCTGGGCTCTCCATTCTGTTCCATTGGTCTATATGTTGTCTTTATGCCAGTACCTTACTGTTTTAGTTATTGTAGGTTTGTAATATATTTTGAAACGAGAAAGTGTAATGCCTCCAGCTTTGATCTTAAGACTGCTTTGGCTATTTAAGGTAATTTGTGATGCCATATGAGTTTTAGGACTGTATTTTCTATTTTGATAAATATATATATATATAATTAAGATTTTGATAGGGATTACATTGAATCTGAAGTCACTTTGAACAGTATAAACAGTTTAATCACATTAAGTCTTTCAATTTGTGAACATGGGATGCCTTTCCACTTACTTGCATCTTTTATTTTATTTAGCAATGTTTTGTAGTTTTCAGTGCATAAGTCTTTCACCTCCTTGGATAAGGTAATTTCTAAGTATTTTATAAGTTTAGCCCTCCCTGCTTTATTTTGATTACTATTTGCATGAAATATCTTTTCCATCATTTTACTGTCAGCCTACTTGTTGTTGTTCAGTAGCTAAGTCAGGCCTAACGCTTCATGACTCAATGGACTACAGCGTGCTAGGTTCCCCTGTCCTTCACTATCTCCCAGAGTTTGCTTAGATTCATGTCCATTGAGTCGGTGATGCTATCTAACCATATCATCCTCTACTGCCCCCTTCTCTTTTTGCCTTCAATCTTTCCCAGCATTAGGGTCTTTTCCAGTGAGTCAGCTCTTCGAATCAGGTGGTCAAGGTACTGGAGCTTCAGCTTCAGCATCAGCATCAGTCCTTTCAATGAATAGTCAGGGTTGATTTCCTTTAAGATTGACTGGTTTCATCTCCTTGCTGTCCAAAGGACTCTCTAGAGTCTTCTCTAGCACCACAATTTGAAAGCATACATTCTTCAGCACTCAGCCTTCTTTATGACCCAACTCTCACACCTGTACATGACTACTTGAAAAACCATAGCTTTGACTATAGGGGCTTTTGTCAGCAAAGTAATGTCTCAACCTATATGTATCCTTAAATCTACCGTGAGTCTCTTTAGGCAACATATAATTGGATCTTGGTTTTTTTTTTTTTTTATTTAATCCAGTAGCCACTCTGTCTTTTGAATGAAAAGTGTTTGTTTCTCCCCCCAAAAAAATGTGTATGTTGAAATCCTAACCTCTAAAGGTATCAGTAGCTTGAGAGTGGGGAAAGTAATTAGGTCATGAGGATGGAGTCCTCATGAATAGAATTAGTTTGCTTATAAAAGAGATTCTGCAGAGCTTCCTACCCTCTTCCATCATATAATACAATGAGAAGTCTGTACTAAAGAAAAAAGCTTTTACCAGAACATGCTGTCATCCTGCTCTTGGACTTTTAGCATGAAGAACTGTAAGAAATTACTGAGTTGTTGTAAGCTACCCAGTCTGGCATTTTGTTATAGCAGCCTTAAAGGTCTAAGCTTTGTCACAAAGATTTTTTCAAATTCTGGTTAGGTAATTCATATATTTCCATTTCTTTAGGGGGAGTTCCTGGAAATTTATTTTCTTTATGTCATGTTTTCCTGATTCTTCATGTTCTGTGATTTTTGTGTTGATATCTATGCATTTCAGGGCTTCCCAGCTGGTTCAGTGGTTAAGAATCCGGCTGCCAATGCAAGAGACACAGGAAATGTGGGTTCAGTCCCTGGGTTGGGAAGATCCCCTGGAGAAAAGAATAGCAACCCCTCCCAGCATTCTTGCCTGGAAGATCCCACAGACAGAGGAGCCTGGCAGGCTACAGTCCCTGGAGTCCCAAAGACTCAGACACAACAAGCACACATGTATATAGTATGCTTTTAAAGAAAGAGTCACCTCTCTCCAACTTTATGGACTGACTTTGACTGGGAAAGCCCTTTAACTTGGCTAGACTCTGGGGCTTTGTACCTAGCTGCTCCAGGTGTCCAGTCTTTTTCCTTCTCTCTCTTTCTCTCTCTCTCAGTCTCTCTCTCTCTCTCTCTCTCTCTCCTCTCTCTCTCCCTCTCTCTCTGTCTCGCTGTCTCTCTCAATGATCCTGTAGTCTCTTGCTCCCTCTGGTGTCCAACTATTCTGCTAATTCTTCACAAAGGAATTTCTTCAGTGATTCAATTACATTCTGACTTATACAGATAAACTTCCAAGAAATGTGGGTGACCCTAAAGGAATTAGACTGAATCAAAGAGAATTTTGGTAGTTCTGTCCCTGTTCCTTTTTGTTAGTTCTTCAGTGTCTTTGACTATTTAGGCTTGCTCTATAGCCAAAGTCATAAACCCTGCCATTTGAGAGATAAGAAAATACACTCATTTTGTTTACATATTAGAGACTGCTGACTATTCTTCACGTTTAGAGATAAATAAGCTATCTTTCATCATTTTTCTTGAAGTACATTAACTTTGGGGTATATTTTTCATTTTCCCACTGTTAGACATAGTATAAAGAGTTGTCAGCTGTGAGAAAACTTACAGTGCAAGTACAATGATAAATGGCTACTGGCGTTGGCAACTAGAACTGAAAAGCCAGCTGTGAGTGCTTATGTCTGTAATACGTTGGAGAGAACAGCCTTTATGTAGGGGGGATCCTACTACCCAGAGCTAGACACTGATTACCATGCAGAAGTTCAGATCCAGTGTTGCCAGATTATGTTTAGGATCCAATATGTTATATGAAATTTCCTGAGTTTTAACTGTTGGCTAAAAAAAAAAAAAAAAACCCTTGAGAACAATGTAGACATATTAGATTTGGATTATGATCTATGAGTTGGAAGTTTCTGCTATGGAGAATGGGCTTCCCAGGTGGCATTAGTGGTAAAGAACCTGCCTGCCAATAAAGGAGACAAGAGACATGGGTTCAAGCCTTGGGTTGGGAAGATCCCCTGGAGGAGGGCATGGCAACCCACTCCAATATTCCTACCTGGAGAATCCCATGGAAAGAGGAACCTGGTGGACTATAGTCTGTGGAGTAGCAAAGAGTTGGACATGACTGAAGCAAGTTAGCCCAGCACACAGCATAGCTCTAGTGAAAAGCCCAGAAATTTTCCAAGATGCCAGGTCACCGGAAAGCAGTAGAAGAACATCAGATGTTTGGACCTGGTGCAGAAAGAACATAAAACCAGTAGGCCAGATTTGAGGGAGAAGGGAAATAGAGATCACACATGATATTCCTTGATGTCATGAAGGTGTAATAGGTGTTTAATTATATTTTGCAAGACTCTGTCCAGACTGCAGACCCATTTTAAGTACTTTTCAAATAATCATAGTAACCAATGCATTCAAATAATAGCAAGAGTGGCCAGAGTGGTTGATAACAGTAAATGCTAATTAGGGCCAAGAACTGTTTTGCAGACAAACTCCTCAGTCTTAACTTCTAATCTACAAAAGTCTCCAAGGCTATATATTAAATAGGAGCAGACACATGTTTGTGTGGGGTTGGGGGTGGAATAGAAAACTATTAATACAAGTTGAATAAATAAAATTTTGAACCGAACAGCAGGATGGTTTAAAACATAGGCTTTGGAATCAAGCAGATCTGGTTTAAAAGCCAGGACTTGCCACTTAATAGTTCAGTTGGTAAAGAATTTGCCTGCAATGCAGGAGACCCATTTCGATTCCTGGGTTGGGAAGATCCGCTGGAGAAGGGATAGGCTACCCACTCTAGTATTCTTGGGCTTCCCTTGTGGCTCCACTGGTAAAGAATCTGCCTGCTATGCCGGAGACCTGGGTTTGATCCTGGTTGGGAAGATTCCCTGGAGAAGGGAAAGGCTATCCACTCCAGTATTCTGGCCTGGAAAATTGCATGGACTATACAGTCCATGGGGTCCCAAAGAGTCAAACATGACTAAGTAACTTTCACTTTTGCCATTTAATGTGCGTGCTCAGTTGCTCAGTCATGTCCAACTCTTTGCAACTCCATGGACTGTAGCCTGCCAGGCTCCTCTGTCCTTGAAATTTTCCAGGAAAGAATACTGGAGTGGGTTGCCATTCCCTTCTCCAGGGGAACTTCCCGTCCCAGGGATCGACCCACATCTCTTGTTTCTCTTGCATTGGCAGAGGAATTCTTTACCACTGTACCACCTGGGAAGCCCCTTAATAGTTATGTATAATTTAATAAGATATTTAAATATTTTTAATTTACTTCATGAAGCGTCAATTTTCTCATCTGCAAAATCTCGCTAATGATAGTTCCTATTGTAAGGATTGCTCTAGTGCTCAAGTTAATGCTTAGGCAATATTATGTAAAGCACTTAGCAAAGTACCTGACACAGATTAAGGTCTTCAATCCTCACACATAGACAGATGTTCTGAGATTATGTGTATCTTCTTTGTATATCTATATACACAATATTCAAGAAAGTCACCATGTGCAAGGAAATTTCACCAATTTTTACCAGTTCAAACTGAAGACTTGAAATGTTTATAGTATACTCATTCTGTAGCACTTAGTTTCACTGCAGGATATTGATTTAATATATGTTTCCCCTGGTTACCCCAGCATTATTTTTTTATTATTATTTTTTACTTTACAATATTGTATTGGTTTTGCCATACATCAACATGAATCCCCCATGGGTGTACACATGTTCCCCATCCTGAAACCCCCTCCCTCTTCCCTCCCTGTACCATCCCTCTGCATTATTTTAACTTAAGAAGAAAATACATGTCTCCTAAAGAACAGCTTAAAGTTTTGCTGCATTTTAACCACAGTCTCATTTTTGCATGGATTTACCAAACCTGGGGCATTTTTCTTTCAAGGAAAAAGTGAGAATTTGAGTGACAGTGTGACAAATATGGCATCAAATGCCCACTGACGCCTAGAAATCAATCGACCCTGTTTCTCTCACAGAACAATAGGAATAAGACAACATGCCTGTGTGCACTGGTCTCCCCTTAGGGTTCTTTTGATCACTGAAGAAAAGAGTATCACCTTAGTCATGACTTTCTGAAATCTCAGAAACTTCCTTTCAGTAGAAGACTCTGTTCCTTATAAAACTTTTATTTTTCCAGCATCACACAGGCAGGGACTTGTTCACAATTATATTCTATTAATATCTTATACAGTAAGTGCTCACCAAGCATGTGTTGTGTGAATGAAGCAGAGTCCCATCTTTAGTACTCTTGCCTGGAAAATCCTATGGACGGAGGAGCCTGGTAGACTGCAGTCCATGGGATCGCTGAGAGTTGGACATGACTCAGTGACTTCACTTTCGCTTTTCACTTTCATGCATTGGAGAAGGAAATGGCAACCCACTCCAGTGTTCTTGCCTGGAGAATCCCAGGGACGGTGGAGCCTGGTGGGCTGTCGTCTATGGGGTCGCACAGAGTCGAACACAACTGAAGCGACTTAGCAGCAGCAGCAGCAGCAGACAAGAGAAAAATTGAAATATCCCAAAGAGCACTTATTTCACAATTAATCTCTCATGTTAATTTTGAGTAAAGTAAGCAAAGTCATTTCTTATGACTCTTTTTCCCTCACAACAATGAGCATATAATAGATGTTCAATAAATATCCACTGAGATTCTAATCTTTTCTATTTTCTTTCAACGACTAGCAAAGTCAAAGGATACACAGCTTATTTCTGAAAATAAAATGACACTGTAATGAATTCGTAGACTGGAAACCCACAAACCACAAGAGCAGAGTATTGGCTTTTAATAAAAGAGGCAGAGTACAAGTTTTGAGTTGAGAGAGAATAAAACATTCTTATTCTAAATTAATACTAATTTTTCCTTGCTTATGAGGGAGGCATGTTGAAGACAGAAGATAATGAGCCCATTTGGTTTAAAGTCCAAGATGATTGGGTTAAATAAGGAATTCAGAATATTCTATGACTGCAAAACTCATTTAGTTACCTATTACGGCATTCAGTGGTGTCCTAGTTTGAGCTACTTGAACAAGGGAATTAAGGTTTCATAGAGAAAATGACAGCAATTCCAGTTAGATAAATGTAACTAATTCAATAAATGGAATTTTTCCCCTGGAATTTATTAGCATATCAACTAGATGAAATAAGTCTATACATGGACAGTTCCCATTAGTAACCTCTCTAATAATAAAACAGATGGCATCATTCTGGATAATGAAAAAGACTTGACTTTAAAAAGAACAGATGTGACTACAAAATATTAAAGTACAACTAAACCAAATCCAAACTCTAAAATTTTAGGAAAGGCATTTTGTTGATTTATTAAGTACATTTCACCAATTCTTATATATATATCTGAAACATTCCATTTATGCTTCAACTCACACTGAGTAGGAAGTTGGTTTTTGCCACATATATTTTCTACTTCACTTCTCTATGAGGAATGTATAATGATATTTGCCTTAGATACATCTATTTAAATTTATATTTGCTGCTGCTGCTGCTAAGTCGCTTCAGTCATGTCCGAATTGTCTTAAATATTTTGCTTTGAATTTGTAGTGGGACTAATACACTTGAGAAAATGCATTAGGAAATTTATTTACTTCCTAAACCATGTGAATTCCTAAAGAGAAAATATTTTCTTATTTCTCAAAAGGTAAATTTACATTAAAAAGTAGACAAAGAAAGACACCTGTGTGATTAGATAACATGGTGGCCGTGGTTTCGGAAAGGCAATGGCACCCCACTCCAGTACTCTTGCCTGGAAAATCCCATGGACAGAGGAGCCTGGTAGGCTGCAGTCCATGGGGTCGCTAAGAGTCAGGCAGGACTGAGCAACTTCACTTTCACTTTTCGCTTTCATGCATTGGAGAAGGAAATGGCAACCCACTCCAGTGTTCTTGCCTGAAGAATCCCAGGGACGGGGGAGTCTAGTGGGCTGCCGTCTATGGGGTCGCACAGAATTGGACAGGACTGAATCGACTTACAGCAGCAGCAGCAGCAGTGTTTTAGTCGCTAAGTCGTGTCTAATTCTTGTGACACTGTGGACCATAGCCCACAAGGCTCCTCAGTCCATGGGATTTCCCAGGCAAGAATACTGGAGTGGGTTGTCATTTTCTTCTCCAGGGCATCTTCCTGACCCAGGGATGGAACCCATGGACCCATGTCTCCTGCACTGCAGGAGGATTCTTTTACTGGTGAGCCACCAAGGTAAAAGCCTAGACAACATAACAGAGCCCAAAAGTTCATTGGAAAATTCTGAAATCCTCCTTTTTGAATGTACATCTCTCCCTTCTTTGTCTCTATGAGAAATCATTAGAAAGTTTCACATATATCAAATGTTATAAATAGAATACTGGAGTGCATTGCCATTCCCTTCTCCAGGGGACTCTTCCCAATCCAGAGATCAAACCCAGGTTTCCCTCATTGCAGGTAGATTTCTTACCCTATGGGCCACTAGAAAGTGAAAGTGAAAGTGAAGTCGCTCAGTCGTGTCCACTAGGGAAACCGGTAAATAGAACTTAAATTTTAATAAGGAACCAGCTTTTGGCTTTTATCGATCTGTTTCTGTTTCCTATTTCATTCATTTCTCTTTTTGGTTTTTCATCTATTTTTTCGTCCATTTGAACTGATACTACAATAATTTGAATTATTTTCAAACTGAGTTATAAATGAACCACCATATGCTTTTTTTATCGCAACTTCAATGAGCAGAACTTTGTCATTAATTCTAAAAATTTACTGTAATTTCCACTGTGATCTCCCCTTTTTCTCATTCAGTAGTCCTTTTTTAGTTTACAAATCTATGGAGTCTTCCTAAGTAATTTTTTATTCTTCACTTTTAATTTAATATATTGTTTTCAGAGGACCTGCTCTGATCTTCACTGAGGCTTCCTTTGAGAATAATACCTGTGCCTAATGCCAATGTTTATAACTATTTTATGTATCCTTTAAAGAGTATATATTTTCTACTTTAGGGTAAAGATCAAGCTATTACTTTTGTTTAAGCTCATTACTTTTTACCTACTTGATCTATCAATTTCTGATAAAGTTTTGCTAAAAATCTCCAGTATCTTTGTGAAATGTGCCTTATAATTGTGTCAATTTTATATTCTGAGACAATGTTGGTTACCGAGAAGTTTATAATTTTTATATTTTCTTAGATAATTCTTCCTTTTTGTTATGTAATCATCTTTGTCTCTGCTTAGGCTTTTTGCCTCTGGAGAAGGCAATGGTAACCCACTCCAGTACTCTTGCCTGGAGAATCCCATGGATGGAGGAGTCTGGTAGGCTGCAGTCCATGGGGTCGCTAAGAGTCAGACATGACTGAGCAACCTCACTTTTACTTTTCACTGTCATCATTGGAGAAGGAAATAGCAACCCACTCCAGTGTTCTTGCCTGGAGAATCTCAGGGACAGTGGAGCCTGGTGGGCTGCCGTCTATGGGGTCACACAGAGTCAGACACGACTGAAGTGACTTAGCAGCAGCAGGCTTTTTGCCTCAGTTTCGATTAGCACTTTGTATGGTTTTACTTTGCCAATTTTTGTTAATTATAATTTTCCTGATATATATTTTAATTAACCCTTTATTGTCTTTCTATACGGTTTTGTTTCATATTTGGCTCTTGGATATATCATATAACTGGAGTTTATAATGTTTATCCAACCTAATCATGTCTTTAATAATGAAGATTAATCAATACACATTTATTGAATCTTCATATGTACTATCACACTGGTCATAGTCCTAACATTTTCTTTTTTGTTTTCATTTTCTCCCTTTTGCTGCATTCTACTGGATTAATATTAACAGTTTTATATATATAACAATAATGATTATAGATAAATTTTAGCATTTAGTATAGGGTTATATTATAAGGACTTTATGTGTGCAAATTAATTAAACCTTCACAACCACTCTATAAGGGAAGAACTATTAAGATCCCGTCTTGCTTTTGAGGAACTTGAGGCACCAGAGGCTAAGTTAATGAGCTCCAGGTCACCAGGCCAGTAGGAGATGGAGTGAGATTTGAATTTAACAAGTCAAGTTCCAGAAATCACACACATTGCATTGTTCTTCAGGTAACTTTTACAACAGTTTTTAAATTAGTTTTTGGTTCCAGGAAAGATTTACACTTAAATCTGTAAGAATTTTCAAACTATGAACATTTTAGAGATTCTAACATCAACAATGGAAAATAAGTTTAAACTTTCTGAAAAACTACTACTAAGTTACTCTTCTATTCATTGCCTAAAATTGAGAAAAAGCAGAGGAGAATCACCACATTGCCTTGTGATTCTTTTAAATTGTATTTTCAAAGTCCAAACCATTAACAAATTAAATCCATTTGAAAAAACTATCTTGACTTAGAGCATACAGAGCAAATGATGATCCAGGACTCCTTAGCCTAGCTTTTAAGATCTGGCAGTTTCTGCTTTATGGTCTCTAGACCCTAAGTTGGTATGTAAGAAGTTAAGTAACTAGAGATAGAGGACCTGAGGATGCAATGCAATGTGGAACAAGAGCCACATGAAAAAGCACAAATGCCAGAGATGTGAATGAAAAAGCCGTTCTCAATATTCCAGTCCCCAGGAAGTCTAAGGCATCCCAGCTTAGGGACATCATGGAGGTGAGATAAACCATCCCCATTCTGCCTTGCCTACCATAAGAAATAGTTAAATGATAAAGCCACTCCACCTCTTTTATTTGCACATCAAGCTTTCACACTGGTACATGTGATTGCTGAAGCTTATGTCACATGCCTTTGGTAGCTGTAACTGCTGTTGTTTAGTTGCTAAGTCATGTCCAACTCTTTGCAACCCCACAGATTGTAGCCCACCAGCTCCTCTGTCCATGGGCTTTCCCAGGCAAGAATAGTGGAGTGGATTGCCATTTCCTTCTCCAGGGGATCTTCCTGACCCAGGGATCAAATACAAGTCTCCCGTTTGGCAGGTGGATTCTTTACCACTGAGCCACTAAGGAGGTCTACTAATGTGCACCCTGACTCCACCATTAGTGGGTGGGAAATAACATGGAATTTTTCCTTGTGTATGAAAAGATAATGGCACCCATGAATAAGACAGATGAACACTCAGTTCAGTTCAGTCGCTCAGTCATGTCCAACTCTTTTCGACCCCATGAATTGCAGCACGCCAGGCCTCCCTGTCCATCACCAACTCCTGGAGTTCACTGAGACTCACATCCATCGAGTCAGTGATGCCATTCAGCCATTTCATCCTCTGTCGTCCCCTTCTCCTCCTGCCCCCAATCCCTCCCAGCATCAGAGTCTTTTCAATGAGTCAACTCTTTGCATGAGGTGGCCAAAGTACTGGAGTTTCAGCTTTAGCATCATTCCTTCCAAAGAAATCCCAGGCTGATCTCCTTCAGAATGGACTGGTTGGATCTCCTTGCAGTACGCACACCTAATAGCCATGATTCGGAAATGTGACCAACTAAGCACGGATCCTGCAACAAACTCAGATGCTACTTGAGGGCAGGGAATTTATGTGTGAATACAGAGATCTGAAAGGAATCTAGCAAATTCACAGTAGACACTATTTGTTAAATAAATGACAGAATCATGACATGTTGATCATGCTTTGCATATCTCTCATTTCAACAGATATTACTATGTCTTTCATGTTGAGAAGAGTTCCCTGTATGTATGTGTGTGTGTGTATATATATATATATGATTACCATAAGGTAGGGATGCGGGAAGCAGAAGTAGTAACAGTTTCTAGGGACTATTAAAGAAATTGTTTAAGTGAAAATGGACATAGAATAATTAACATAACCTAATTAAAGACTCACACATCTAGAGGTCCAACTCTCGGCTGTTGGTGGGGGCATGCAGGAGATTGGATGAGGGATGGATTGGGAGTTTGGGATTAGCAAATGCAAACTATTATATATAGAATGGATAAACAACAAGGTCCTACTGTATAGAACAGAGAACTGTATTCAATATCCAGTAACAAACCATAACGGAAAAGAACATGAAAAAGTCACTTTGCTACACCCTAGAAACTAACACAACATTGTAAATTAACTATACTTCAATAATAAATAAAAACATATACAACCTAGTTAAGCTATTGAATTTCAAGGACAAAGAAATAATACTTCTGTCGTTCAAGGAACAAAACACATGTGATAGTTAATTTTATGTGTCATATTGACTGGGCTACAGGGTAACCCAGGCATTTGGTCAAACATTACTCTGGGTGTGTCTGTGAGAGTATTTCTGAGTGAAATTAACGTCTGAATTGGTAGACTAAGTAAAGTGAACTATCCTGTCTAACGTGGCTGGGCCTCATCTAATCTACTGACCCTGAATAGAACAAAAAAACTGAGTAAAAGGGCACTTTACCTGCCTAACTGATTGAGCTTAGGGACATCAATTGGAACATCAATCTTTCACCCTCAGACTAGAACATGCATCAGCTAGCTGGCTTTCCTGATTTTCAGGCCTTTAGAATCAGACTGAAACTACATTACTAGCTCACTTCGGTTTTCAGTTTGCCAACTGAAGACCTTGGACTTTTCAGCCTCCAAAATGATGATATATCTTTATATAGATATAGATATAGATATATATCATGTTATATATATATACAGTGGGCTTCCCTGGTGGCTCAGATGATAAAGAATTGGCCTACAATGCAGGAGACTCAAGTTTAATTACTGAGTCAGGAAGATCCCCTGGACAAGAGAATGGCTACCCACTCCAGTATGCTTGCCTGGAGAATTCCATGGACAGAGGAACCTGATGAGCTACAGTCTATATGGTAGGAAAGAGTCAGACGAGACTCAGCAACTAAAACTAACACACACACACACACACACACACACACACTATTTGTTGTTTCTCTGGAGATCCCTACCACAAGTCACCTAAAAGGAAAAAAAATCAACTTGGCCTCAACAGTTCCATGATATTCAGTGCTAAAAAATAATAGAGAAAATTTCTGAAGGAAAGAAACCCAATATTCAAAGAATCTTGAGGAAAGTAAGTTCAAGAAATTCATACATTGCCAAATTGTATGGAATACTTCAAATATAAAAGTAATAAATATTTTCACATATGCAAGATATTAGGAACACATATCTATTCACCTTCTTTGGACAGAAAATCTACTGGACAGTGAAATACAAGCAGCCAAGAAATGAACCAATATAAAGATATTCCTAAATAGAGAAGCTACTGTGAAACAAGTGAGGGCAAGACCTGTGGTCCCAGAACAGCACTGAAATCTCATAAACTTGAAAACATGAAAATGACAATTTACCTAAGAAATAAGCAGGAGGAAGAAGGGATGGGAGTAACATAAAAGCACAATAATTTTCATTTATCATAATAGTGAAATAGTTTAGTCGCTCAATCGTGTCTGACCCTTTGCGACCCCATGGATCGCAGCATGCCAGGCCTCCCTGTCCGTCACCAACTCCTGGAGTTTACCCAAAATCATGTCCATCGAATCAGTGATGCCATCCAGCCATCTCATCCTCTGGCGTCCCCTTCTCCTCCTGCCCCCAATCCCCACCAGCATCAGAGTCTTTTCCAATGAGTCAACTCTTCACATGAGGTGGCCAAAGTATTGGAGTTTCAGCTTTAGCATCATTCCTTCCAAAGAAATCCCAGGGCTGATCTCCTTCAGAATGGACTGGTTGGGTCTCCTTGCAGTCCAAGGGACTCTCAAGAGTCTTCTCCAACACCACAGTTCAAAAGCATCAATTCTTCGGCACTCAGCCTTCTTCACAGTCCAACTCTCACATCCATACATGACCACAGGAAAAACCATAGCCTTGACTAGACGGGCCTTTGTTGGCAAAGTAATGTCTCTGCTTTTGAATATGCTATCTAGGTTGGTCATAACTTTCCTTCCAAGGAGTAAGCATCTTTTAATTTCATGGCTGCAGTCACCATCTGTAGTGATTTCGGAGCCCAGAAAAATAAAGTCTGACACTGTTTCCACTGTTTCCCCATCTATTGCCGATGAAGTGATGGGACCGGATGCCATGATCTTCGTTTTCTGAATGTTGAGCTTTAAGCCAACTTTTTCACTCTCCACTTTCACTTTCATCAAGAAGCTTTTCAGTTCCTCTTCACTTTCCGCCATAAGGGTGGTGTCATCTGCATATCTGAGGTGATTGATATTTCTCCCGGCAATCTTGATTCCAGCTTGTGTTTCTTCCAGCCCAGCGTTTCTCATGATGTACTCTGCATAGAAGTTAAATAAGCAGGGTGACAATATACAGCCTTGACGAACTCCTTTTCCTATTTGGAACCAGTCTGTTGTTCCATGTCCAGTTCTAACTGTTGCTTCCTGACCTGCATACAAATTTCTCAAGAGGCAGGTCAGGTGGTCTGGTATTCCCATTTCTTTCAGAAGTTTCCACAGTTTATTGTGATCCACACAGTCAAAGGCTTTGGCATAGTTAATAAAGCAGAAATAGATGTTTTCCTGGAACTCTCTTGCTTTTTCCACGATCCAGCGGATGTTGGCAATTTGATTTCTGGTTCCTCTGCCTTTTCTAAAACCAGCTTGAACATCTGGAAGTTCACGGTTCACATACTGCTGAAGCCTGGCTTGGAGAATTTTGAGCAGTACTTTACTAGCGTGTGAGATGAATGCAATTGTGTGGTAGTTTGAGCATTCTTTGGCATTGCCTTTCTTTGGGATTGGAATGAAAACTGACCTCTTCCAGTCCTGTGGCCACTGCTGAGTTTTCCAAATTTGCTGACATATTGAGTGCAGCACTTTCACAGCATCATCTTTCAGGATTTGGAATAGCTCAACTGGAATTCCATCACCTCCACTAGCTTTGTTCATAGTGATGCTTTCTAAGGCCCACTTGACTTCACATTCCAGGATCTGGCTCTAGGTCAGTGATCACACCATCGTGATTATCTGGGTCATGAAGATCTTTTTTGTACAGTTCTTCTGTGTATTCTTGCCATCTCTTCTTAATATCTTCTGCTTCTGTTAGGTCCATACCATTTCTGTCCTTTATCGAGCTCATCTTTGCATGAAATGTTCCTTTGGTATCTCTGATTTTCTTGAAGAGATCCCTAGTCTTTCCCATTCTGTTGTTTTCGTCTATTTCTTTGCATTGATCGCTGAAGAAGGCTTTCTTATCTCTTCTTGTTATTCTTTGAAACTCTGCATTCAGATGTTCATATCTTTCCTTTTCTCCTTTGCTTTTCGCTTCTCTTCTTTTCACAGCTATTTGTAAGGCCTCCCCAGACAGCCATTTTGCTTTTTTGCATTTCTTTTCTATGGGAATGGTTTTGATCCCTGTCTCCTGTACAATGTCACGAACCTCATTACATAGCTCATCAGGCACTCTATCTATCAGATCTAGGCCTTAAATCTATTTCTCACTTCCATTGTATAATCATAAGGGATTTGATTTAGGTCATACCTGAATGGTCCAGTAATTTTCCCTACTTTCTTCAGTTTAAGTCTGAATTTGGCAATAAGGAGTTCATGATCTGAGCCACAGTCAGCTCCTGGTCTTGTTTTTGCTGACTGTATAGAGCTTCTCCATCTTTGGCTGCAAAGAATGTAATCAATCTGATTTTGGTGTTGACCACCTGGTGATGTCCATGTATAGAGTCTTCTCTTGTGTTGCTGGAAGAGGTTGTTTGTTATGACCAGTGCATTTTCTTGGTAAAACTCTATCAGTCTTTGCCCTGCTTCATTCCATATTCCAAGGCCAAATTTGCCTGTTACTCCAGGTGTTTCTTGACTTCCTACTTTTGCATTCCAGTCCCCTATAATGAAAAGGACATCTTTTTTGGGTGTTAGTTCTAAAAGGTCTTGTAGGTCTTCATAGAACCGTTCAACTTAAGCTTCTTCAGCGTTACTGGTTGGAGCATAAACTTGGATTACTGTGATATTGAATGGTTTGCCTTGGAAACGAACAGAGATCATTCCGTCGTTGTTGAGATTGCATCCAAGTACTGCATTTTGGACTCTTTTGTTGACCATGATGGCTACTCCATTTCTTCTGAGGGATTCCTGCCCGCAGTAGTAGATATAATGGTCATCTGAGTTAGAAACCCAAGTAAGACGGTAGGTGTTGCTAGAGGGCATCAGAGGGCAAACACACTGAAACCATACTCAAAGAAAACTAGTCAATCTAATCACACTAGGACCACAGCCTTGTCTAACTCAATGAAACTAAGCCATGCCCATGGGGCAACCCAAGACAGGCGGGTCATGATGGAGAAATTTGACAGAATGTGGTCCACTGGAGAAGGGAATGGCAAACCACTTCAGTATTCTTGCCTTGAGAACCCCATGAACAGTATGAAAAGGCAGAATGATAGGATACTGAAAGAGGAACTCCCCAGGTCAATAGATGCCCAGTATGCTACTGGAGATCAGTGGAGAAATAACTCCAGAAAGAATGAAGGGATGGAGCCAAAGCAAAAAGAATACCCAGCTGTGGATGTAACTGGTGATAGAAGCAAGGTCCGATGCTGTAAAGAGCAATATTGCATAGGAACCTGGAATGTCAGGTCCATGAATCAAGGCAAATTGGAAGTGGTCAAACAAGAGATGGCAAGTGTGAATGTCAACATTCTAGGAATCAGCGAACTGAAATGGACTGGAATGGGTGAATTTAACTCAGATGACCATTATATCTACACATGCATATATGACTACTGGAAAAACCATAGCCTTGACTAGACGGACCTTTGTTGGCAAAGTAATGTCTCTGCTTTTCAACATGCTATCTGGGTTGGTCATAACTTTCCTTCCAAGGAGTATGCATCTTTTAATTTCATGGCTGCATTCACCATCTGCAGTGATTTTGGAGCCCCAAAAAATAAAGTCTACCACTGTTTCCACTGTTTCCCCATCTATTTCCCATGAAGTGATGGGACCAGATGCCATGATCTTAGTTTTCTGAATGTTGAGCCTAAGCCAACATTTTCACTCTCCTCTTTCACTTTCATCAATAGGCTTTTTAGTTCCTCTTCCCTTTCTGCCATAAGGGTGGTGTCATCTGTATATCTGAGGTGATTGATATTTCTCCCAGCAATCTTAATTCCAGCTTGTGCTTCTTCCAGCCCAGCATTTCTCATGATGTACTCTGCATAGAAGTTAAATAAGCAGGGTGACAATATACAGCCTTGACATACTCCTTTTCCTAGTTGGAACCAGTCTGTTTTTCCATGTCCAGTTCTAACTGTTGCTTCCTGACCTGCATACAGGTTTCTCAAGAGGCAGATCAGGTGGTATGGTATTCCCATCTCTTTCAGAATTAATACATCATGAAAAAATGGTTCCAAAGACCACTTTTTTCATAATCTTTTGCTATTAGCCTTAGAAGGATTCTTTACAAATTAATATCTCTTTTCATGGATAAACAGTCATTTAAATTTAGCAATTCTTTCACCCATTTCTTTCCCTTCCTTTAAAATTATGTGAATTTAATATCAACTTAAATTTTAAATGTTTAATATAAAAATACATATAATATTATTATTAAAAATTATTTCCCTCTAACATTTATATCCAAGTGTACAAGAAAACTTGCCCTAAGAACATTATATTTCACCAAAATGTTTTCCACATTAAAAGAGCAACAAACATTCTCAAGCATGAAAGAACCCAGGAAATATAACAAATTTGAGAGTTTCCTGGGAAGGCCAGTGGGGGATGTATGCTTTAATTAACTATGTGTGTGTTCAGTTGTATCTGACTCTGAGACCCCATGGACTACAGCCCACTAGGCCTCTGCCCATGGGATTCTCCAGGCAAGAATACTGGAATAGGTTGCCATTTCCTCCTCCTGGGGATCTTCTCCACCCAGGAATGAAACCCATATCTCCTACGTCTTCTGCAATGGCAGGCAGATTTTTTACCACTGTGCCACCTGGGAAGCCCCTTGAAGGTGCCAATAAAATTAAACCAGTATAATTCAAATTATTTCTATTTTGAAATAGAGCAGAATCCATCTTCATCCACACAGCTTAATGTATACATTCATACAACTTTATTATCCCACAGTCCTCATCAATATAACTTTACTATTCCAGGAAACTCTTGCCCAGGAAGATAAAAACAACTTTTTTGTTCATTCCAAGAATTTTATGAAATATTCACAAACTCTTCCCCCAAAACACAGAAATGACAATTTACATCCCCAGATTCGGGACCCAGCACCTCAAAATACACCAGTTTTAAACTATTAGATCATGCTACTGCTGCAGCTGCTGCTGCTAAGTCGCTTCAGTCGTGTCCGACTCTGTGCGACCCCATAGACGGCAGCCTACCAGATCATGACTCTCACCCAATTCTAATTAAGCTCCTGCACTGGAAGTCCAGGCTTAAACAGGACTTTCAGGCTCTCATAAATATTCCCCTTTGTCCTCCTACTTCTAAGATCCTAAGACACTCTCAATGCAGAGATCCCCCTTACCATTGTAAGAATAATTTCGTCTTTGTCTTCTCAGTGAGTTGTTTGGTGGTATTTCAGGGTAGCCAGTATTCAACAAAAATCACGACTAAAAGAGAAAGAACACCACAAATTAAGGTAAGAAAGTAATGACATGAAAATCCAAGCCCACCTCGGAAGATAAGTAGAGGAATGAGGAGGGGTGAGGTGCTTGAAAGCTGGAGGCGAATAAGACCAAGATTCCTTAAGAAAGGTCCTTCTTATAAATGGGGGTCTTAAAATAGCTGCCGCATTCCATCTTGGGAGACTGAGGAAACAAAGACAAACACCTTTGCCTCCCGTCTTGAGCAGTATTCATCAAAAGTGTGGTTCTTGTACTGCCTACTTAGAATCACCTGGAGTATTTGATAGCAATGCTTTCTTATAGACTCTATCAGCATCTCTAGAAGGAGGCCTTGGAACTGGTAATAAGAAATAAACTCTGTGCATTAATAAACTCTCACACCAATTAAAGAATCACTGAGGTAAAGGGTGGCTTCCCAGGTGGCACTAGTGGTAAAGAACCTGCCTGCCAATGCAGGAGATGTAAGAGACAATGGGTTCCGTCCCTGGGTAGGGAAGATCCCTTGGAGGAGGGCATGGCAACCCACCCCAGTATTCTTGCCTGGATAATCCCAAGGACCAAAGAGCCTGGTGGGCTACAGTCCATGGGGTCGCACAGGGTCAGCCACGACTGAAGAGACTTAGCACGCACACAAAGGGTACAACTGCCATATTTAAATTACCCTTTCCAGGGGCTCCGGAGGTGGCGGCGGTCGGTACTGCGGGGGACCGTGCAGCAGGGCAGAGGCGGTGTTGGACCATGGACCAGGATTGGCGGAGATCGTGGCTAGAGGCAAAGCTAGACAGGACAATGGGAAGTTCAAGGCTAAGGCAGTGTCTGCTCAGAGAGAGCCGGGCTACAGGTTTCCGTGGGCCAAACCATAGACATTTAAAGACTCGCACCAGAAGCCATGGAAGGGGCCACTGCAGCGCACAGCATCGCAGTTCTTCTATTGACACTTCCAAGTTCTGTTGATCACACTTCCAGATTCCACGGATCACATTTCTGTTGAGGTCCTTTAATCTACCGGAACCTGGTGGTCCAGAGTCGACAATAAGAAAGCAAAAGAGAGAGAGAAAGAGGCTGATATTCCTTGGCTTATGCAGAAAACCAATAAAGCCCTTGATACAGGGTTTGCACTGCTTCACATAGTCACCGGGAGCCCTCTCGAGGGGGTGAAGGCACAGTGTGCCTTCTTGAGAGGGTCTTAGAAGCCAGGGCAAAAAAGTGAGCTCAGCGGGCTTCTGGGCTCCAAGGAATTAGCCAGAGAGAGAGCGAGAAAGAAAGAAAGAAAGACATGGGGACCCAAGCTCTGATGGAGCAAAGGTGTCTTATTCAACATAGTGTGGGTATTTATACTGTCTTAAAAGGTAGCTATTTTCAGCAAAGGTAAAAATCAAAAGTCCAGACTTACAAGTTATCATAAGGCAATCCATATCAAAGAGAGAGGATTGTAAATAATCACTTTTACCGTATGGTTCATAAAAAGGAAGAGGGTCATAAATAGTTACTTATCACCATATGGAAAAATTAAAGAAGGAAATGCATGCATTCCTCAGCCCCAGGAGTGGCTTGGCAACTCCTCTTAATTCCTGAATATTCAGGAATTAATAAGGGACAGAGGATTCATGAAAAATCCAAAACAGCACACAGGAAGCCTTCTGTTAAATGCTTCCTGACACACTTCCAGGTTCCGCGGATCACACTTCCAGGTTCCCTGGATCACACTTCCAGGTTCCACGGATCACACTTCCAGGTTCCACGGATCACACTTCCAGGTTCCACGGATAACTCCGCACCTTGTGCAGCATGCAATCCATGGTAATGAGATGTTGAATTCTCTTTCCATTGCTGTGGGTGGTTTGATCCCTCGCATCCACAAGTACTTGATCAAGGGACAGCAGAGATCTGCTTGAGAGCTGTTTTAACCGACCTTCTTCCTCCTGCTGATTGCAACTGTAACTGGGACAGAAGGAAAATAATGGGGGTATGTGGCATGTTTAAAACAGTTCACTGGAAAGGCGTAATTAGCTGCTGTAGACTTGATAGAAGCAGCATTTGTGGGTTCTTAGACTCGAAGTCTGATTTTTAAAAAGTAACTCTTCGTGTGGCAACAGTTGTGTGTTCAATGACTAGGTTTCTTCCATGGGTTGTATACAAAAATAGAATTGATAACCCATACTTTTAAAATTATCCTTTCCAACATCACCTTTTATTAAAAGAGCTTTGACTCTTTAGTTAAAACAGCTGAAATCTTTTGGATGGAATAGGTAGTGGTAAGGTAACCTTCAGCAAATCTCATGGCTTAATACAGCTCCTTTCTCAACTCCAGACACTAGGGCTCTCCTCCCCTCCCTAAGTGTTGACTGATTTATGGAAGTTATTTATGAGTAACTCTACAGCAACCTGACTTATTTGCCATCCCTTTCATTTTTCAACTATTTGTTTTAAGTTTGTTTCTGGATGGTGATTTCTGTGAGTATAAGGAAAATTTATCTTATAGCTTGGCATTTTTAAAGAAAAAATTATTCATGACACCGGTTAAATAAAAGTAAGGCAGAGTTTATTCAGGAGAACTATCATGATAGAGCTAGGAACCAAAGCAATGGGGTATTATAGGGCAGAAGAGAGACTGGACTCAACTCTGAACACAAGGAAAAAGTGAGAACTTATAGAAAAGTATGGGGGCAAGGGAGTCAGGAAATGGAAAATTATTAAAAGGAAATATCAGAGGTACAAAGAATTCTAGCTAAAGTAATCTAACAGGATTCTTGCTGAAGGCAGACTTGAGTGATAAGACATCACCTGGAGGATGGAGTATGAGGGACCCAACTGGGTACTGAAGTCAATCAGATAATAAAGATGGTATATTCTGGTTAAACTGATTTACCAGTGTTTTTGATAAAATGTGGTAATACAGAGACCAAACAGAAATCCAAAGTCAAGGCCTAGTTGAAAAAGAGTTCAGAAGAGCCTGATTAGAATTTGGTTAAAGAAAGAATCTTTGTCACCATATCTCCAGATCCTACTTTGTACTGGTAGATGTTTAATGAATATTTGTTATATTCATTATCTCCATATTGGACAATGTTGGTCAAATGCAATGATTTCAGTTTTGGTAGAATTAAGGGTTAGATAGTCTTTTTAACAGTACTTGGTCAACAAGTTATATTGTTACTTATTATTATTTTCATTTGTGATAATAAAATAAAGGATAACCAACAAGGACCAGGAAATTCAAGGAATCCCTGTGTGTATAGCACAGGGAATCCTGCTCAATGTTATAAGCAGTGGCAGCCTGAATGGAATTTGAAGGAGAATAGATATGTTATCCCTTTGCTGTCCACCTGAAACCATCACAACATTGTTAATCAGCCATACTCCAATACAAAATTTCAAAAAAGAAGCTAAATAAAACTAAATTTGTTTGGAAAACAAAAAGAAATAAAACTGTCCATATAAAAGATCAAATTTGAAAAGGACCTAGTGCAATGGAAAGATTAAAGTGTTTAGAATCTTACAAGAACTTTTAAAAATCCAAAATAATACACTGGACCTCATAATCATAAGTTGCTCAGTCGTGTCTGACTCTTTGCAACCCCATGGACTATAACCTACCAGGGTCCTCTGTCCACGGGATTTTCTAGGCAAGAATACTGGAGTGGGTTGCCATTTCCTTCTCCTGAAGATCTTCCCAACCCAGGGATTGAATCCAGGTCTCCCCCATTGTAGGCAGACGCTTTACCATCTGAGCCACCAGGGAAGTCCTGGACCTCAGGCAGGTTATTAAACATGTCTGAGACTCCAAGTATCTGTAAACTGGTGGTTATATTAGCTACTTTATTTATCTCTGGGCTAGAAGGGCTGACAAACTATAGTGCATGGGCCAGATCTGGCCTTACAGTCTATTTTTGTACATCCTTGGAGAAAAGAATGGTTTTCACATTTTTAAATAGTTGAAAGGAAGAAGGGTTGGGGGGGGGGACTATGTGTGGCCCACAAAATCTAAAATATTTACTATCTGGCCCTTTACAGAAACAATCTGCTAATCCCCGTGTTATGGTTAAATTTATGTGTCAACTGAATAGGACAAGGAGCACCAAGGTTAAATACTGTTTTGGGGTGCACCTGTAGGAGTATTTCTGGATGAAATTAGCATTCGAATCAGTGGATTCGGTGAGGTAGATTGCCCTCCCCAGTGTGAGTGGGACTCATCCAGTCTTTCACAGCCTTCAAAAAGAATAAAATAAGAAAAAAAGGCAAAGGAAGGGGGAATTTGCTCCTTTTTGCCTGCTTCTGTGTCAGTCTGTTGAGCTGGGACATTAGTCTTCTTCTACCCTTAGACTGGAACTTACACCATCAGCTCCCTTGGTTCTCAGGCCTTTTGACTCAGACTAGAATTACATTACCAGTTTACCTGCATCTCCAGCTTGCAAACAGCAGATTGTGGTACTACTTTGTCTTCATAATTATGTAAGCCAATTCTTCATAATAAATTTATTATATTTATGAAGGGGCTTACCTGTGGCTCAGACAGTAAAGAATCTGCCTGCAATGCAGGAGACCCGGGTTCGACCATTGGGTTGGAAAGATCCCCTGGAGAAGGAAATGGCTAGCCACTACAGTACACTTGCCTGAAGAGCCTGGCAGGCTACAGTTCATGGGGTCGCAAAGAGTTGGAAACAACTGAGCCACTAACACTTTCACTTTCATATATATGAAGAGAAAAAAGCATTCACAGCCCAATTACCAGGTGTCAGAGTTTTTTAGCCACATCCTTATATTATCTTCCCTATTTGTCTACTGAACATTCTAACACTAATCTTCCACCTCATCCCCAACCCCAATGTGATCTCTATGAGGTCCTCCCTCAGTGCAGGGCCTGGAAAGATCACCAAGATATTGGGTACCAAGACTGCAGAAAATACTGTAAGAGCTCTATTCTTCTTTCTGATAATATTTAAGTGACAAGCAAATTTTTTGAAAAATGAAAGAAGTTCAAATGAAAGCCATTCACTTGAAAAAGAGCTACTTGTAAACATTGTCAATAAGAATTTGCAGCAGCCATGGCTGAAGCCCCTGCCTGGTAAGTTTGGTGCCCTGATATACCTATAACATATTCAAGCCCCAGAGATGGGTACTGCTTCTTAGTGCTGTGTGTATTCACCTGGTTACATGGCTTTTCTTCTAAGAATGTATGAAAGATATACAGATAAAAAATTACAATTGGGGTCAACTTCAGCAATGCCCAACTTTTTACTCCTTTCATTTTTTAATACCTATATTCTTCCCCTTCCTCACCTTTTTGAAAATTATCATCTCTATAGCTTCTCCAGTAAAGTAGTAGAGAGTGTGTTTTTTTCAGAAGTACTGAGTTTCAAAGTCTGATGCTAATGTGAATTCTGAACCTTCATCTAGTTACTCTTCATCTCCGGATGCTATCAGTAAACTGGAGAAGTTAATTTAACAAAAATAAATAAATGAATCAAGAATCTCCCCACACTTGTTTTCCAGTAATTGTTGTATCACTGCCTAGACCTTATGTTTCTGCTTTTCCTGATTCTTTTTACTGTAATCTTTTTGTTTCTTCCAATCAGTACTATATCCATCATAGTTAAATATTTCAGGGTCTTCAAAACAAAAATAACCTGCCTTAGCCTGGATAAGAGGGAATTTGGGGGAGAATGGGTACATGTATATGTAGGGCTGAGTCCTGTCACTGTTCACCTGAAACTAACAATACATCATTTCTCAGCTATTGCTTGCTGGCTTGCTTGCTTGTTAGTTGCTCAGTCATGTTCGACTCTGCGACCCCACGGACTGTAGCCCACCAGGCTCCTCTGTCCATGGAATTCTCTAGGCAAGAATATTGGAATGGGTTGCCATGCCCTTCTCCAGGAGATCTTCCCTACCAAGGGATCAAACCCAGGTCTCCCTCATTGCAGGTGGATTGTTTACCAGCTGAGCTACCAGGGAATCCCCATATCAGCTATACCTCAATACAAAATGGGGAGGGAGGAGGGAGGAGGGTTCAGGATGGGGAACACATGTATACCTGTGGTGGATTCATTTCGATATATGGCAAAACCAATACAATATTGTAAAGTTAAAAAATAAAATAAAATTTTTAAAAAAATTAAAAGTTTAAAAGATTTAAAAAAATTAATGACCCGCCTTTTCTGACTCTAATTTCATCTTGTACATTTTTGTCAGAACTTTATTGGTAAAGTATTCTTTGGATTCAACATGGAAATATAAAACAAAAGACATGGACCCTTAGGATCTGAAATATTTACTTTAATATCCTACAGGCTTTTCAAGGTTGGTTCACCATGTTTCTCTACTAATTCGCTTACCTACCTAAAAATTGGGGAACTTTTCCAGAGCATGGAGATCAAAAGTATGGCATTCAGTTGGGATCTGGCTTTTTCTGCTCTTTTATTTTGGGACACTATTTTGGCTGCTATAAGAAAATATCATGAATTAGGTGTTTTAAACAACAAACATTTATTTTTTACAGTTCTAGAGTCCAAGATTAGGATGCCAGCATAGTCTGATGAAGGCCCTCTTCTGGGTTGCAAACTGCCTATTTCTCCCTGTGTCCTCATATGGAGAATGAGTGAGCTAACTCTCTGCAATCTCTTTAATGAAGGATATTAAATCATGATGTAATCACCTCTGAAAGGCCCCCACCTCTTAACACCATCAATTTGAGGTTATGATTTCAACATATAAATTTTGGGAGGATACAAGCACTCAAACCATCATTAGGACAACAGCCAATTTATGTTCTGCATCGTTTTCACTATGTCTTTCTTCTGCTTCTGGAAGGCCAACATTGCCCCAGAAAACCACTTCTCTTGCCAAAAGAAAATTGGTTTAATGCTGCATACATTATTTCCACTCACAATTTCTTCAGTAGATCTTGGCTTCCATATGAGCACATTTCTCCTTAAATTATTTCAGTGCATCATGTCTTCTTTTTCCTACACAAAATTCAGTATAGCTTGAAGGAGAGTAAAAGACAGTGTTAAATTGTTCCTGTGAAGATATCAAAATCTGAAGATTCTGCATCACCAGGTACATGAGAATTTCTGCATTAATTTGCATTTTAGCAACTTCTAAGAAACCTGAAGGGACATCATCAAATATTGATAACTTACGGTGTCAGATTCTTGATCTCTGAAGAAGAGGATTTATGTTAGGGACCAGGGACCAGGCTTGATCACTCAAGAGCTTCTGTGCAGCAGAGTTTTATTAAAGTATGAAAAGGGATAGAGAAATCTCCTGACATAGACATCAGAAGGGATGGAAGAGTGCCCCCCTCGCTAGTGTTAGCAAGGGAGTTTACACATTTTTAATTAGTTATTACAATAAATAAAAAGAATGTCTCAAGTTTGTGAAAATTTTTACCAGACCCACTCCCACAATTTACATTTTAGGATAACATGATTAAAACTTAACAATAGAAAGATCCTATTAGACCCACTCCCATGATTTACATTCTAAAATATCAGGATTAGTCAGAAGATTTTCAGGAAGGAGAAACTGTCCTCAAGCAGGATACATTGTTGTTATATAATCCCTACTACAGAGTTTAAACTGAGTTGTTTGTTGTGTAATCAATCATCAGTCTGGGCTTCAAGAAAAAAATATTTTATGTGACTTAAACTAAGGAATGTAGAGAGAAGAAAAAAGAAAAAGTTTGTCCTTTCCTCCTCCTTGAGAATTCCAGACCCCTATCTCAACATTCAGAAAGCGAAGATCGTGGCATCTGGTCCCATCACTTCATGGCAAATAGATGGAGAAACAGTGGAAACAATGGCAGACTATTTTGGGAGGCTCCAAAATCACTGCAGATGGAGATTGGAGCCATGAAATTAAAAGACACTCCTTGGAAGGAAAGTCATGACCAACCTAGATAGCATATTAAAAAGTAGAGACATTACTTTGCCAACAAAGGTCTGTCTAGTCAAGGCTATGGTTTTTCCTGTGGTCATGTATGGATGTGAGAGATGGACTATAAACAAAGATGAGCTCCGAAGAATTGATGCTTTTGAACTGTGGTGTTGGAGAAGACTGCAAGGAGATCCAATCAGTCCATCCTAAAGGAAATCAGTCCTGAATACTCATTGGAAGGAATGATGTTGAAGCTGAAACTCCAATACTTTGGCCACCTGATGGGAAGAATTGACTCATTGGAAAAGACCTTGACGCTGGGAAAGATTGAAGGTGGGAGGAAAGGGGACAACAAAGGATGAGATAGCTGGATGGCATCACCGACTCAATGGGCATGAATTTGAGTGGACTCCAGGAGTTGGTGATGGACAGGGAGGCCTGGTGGGCTGCAGTCCATGGGGTCACAAAGAGTAGGACACAACTGAGTGACTGAACTGGACTGAACTGAACTGAACTGATCTATTCCTCAAGAACCCCAGACCCCTCTCTCCTCAGGGACCCGTGGACTTCTTATCAACCTGCCTAGGAATTGACTCTCTCAATATCTGTTGTCGATTAAAAAATAGATGTACAACTTGAGAGTTGTGAGTTAAGTTTTATTTGGGACAAAATGAGGGCTGCAGCTCAGAAGGCAGCATCTCAGATAGCTCTGAGAGAATGCTCCAAAGGAGCAGTGGGGGAAAGACAATATACAAGGTTTTGGTGTAGGGGGACTTCAATACCATGAAGCATTCATTTTACAAAAGGCTTTTTGTTAGTCATGAGGATCTGCTATCACCATGAAGGGATTTGCTGCTGCTGCTGCTAAGTCACTTCAGTTGTGTCCAACTCTGTGCAACCCCATAGATGGCAGCCCACCAGGCTCCCCCGTCCCTGGGATTCTCCAGGCAAGAACACTGGAGTGGGTTGCCATTTCCTTCTCCAATGCATCAAAGTGAAAAGTGAAAGTGAAGTCGCTCAGTCGTGTCCAACTCTTCGAGACCCAATGGACTGCAGCCTAGCAGGCTCCTCCATCCATGGGATTTTCCAGGCAAGAGTACTGGAGTGGGGTGCCATCGCCTTCTCTGATGAAGGGATGAGGATGGAGAAGGCAATGGCACCCCACTCCAGTACTCTTGCCTAGAAAATCCAATGAACAGAGGAGCCTGGTAGGCTGCAGTCCATGGGGTCACAAAGTTAAACATGACTGAGTGATTTCACTTTCACTTTTCACTTTCATGCATTGGAGAAGGAAATGGCAACCCACTCCAGGGTTCTTGCCTGGAGAATCCCAAGGACGGGGGAGCCTGGTGGGCTGCTGTCTATGGGGTCACACAGAGTTGGACACAACTGAAGTGACTTAGCAGCAGCAGCAGCTAGATATGAGGAGATGCAAGGATTAAGATCATAAAATCTGTTTCTGAAAACATTCAGCTATCTAAAGACCTGTCCCACCAAATTCCCTGGAGCACAGAGTACCTCACTCCATCCTGAACTCCCTCAGGGGTTGTTGAAGGTCAACAGCTATAGCAGCATGGGGCTCAATCTCTGTAGAGGCAGGGCAAACGCCTCTGTTGTTAAGTCATTGGCAATACTCTTGTTAAGTGCCAATTTGTAGTTGACACTATCGTCATGATGCTTTTAGCCCTCTCTTCTCCTGTGGCAGGGTAGCCCAAAGGCATCTCCCTCTTAACCAAGGGAGAGATTCTAAACACTTCCCTGCCACAATAACTTGGCTTAGTAGTCTCCCAAATGCTCTCTTTTATGTGCATAATAGGTGTTTTGTTTCATGTAAAAACCAATAATTATTTTATGCATGTTATTGTGTACCTGTGTGCTCTGATTTCAGGGAACAATGGAGTTCTTAAAGACCCCAAGACTAAGAGCACCTAGGGAAGAGTCATGGCATTAGAAGGAATGGTTTGGGACCCACCAGTACACTGTAGGTCCAAAAGGCTGTCCATGTTCTGGCTCCTGCCAGTGACTTCAGCCTTGTTTCCTGTTCCCCCCTTCCTCCTTTCACACAAGTTCAAACCTGTGGCCATACAGTACATCATCTGTACTTCATCACACTTTAAGGTTAGGATGTATTCTTGTTTCTTTCCTCTCCACTAGAACCCTTGAGGGGAAGGTTGCTAGAGTAATATCCCCTCTATCTAATAGTACATATCATAAGTATACAATGAATATAAATGAATGACGGAAACAGATGATGAACATTGCTCATCACACGCTGGATTTATCTTAATTGTGGAATACTGACATTACCTTGTTTCCTGACAAATAGATATCTACTCATTTCCACCATTGCCACCACCCAGCCCCCACTTCCATCATTACCGTTGGACAATGAGGCCTTTGAGGATAAGAAAAACATAGCATTGGCTGTGTCACCTGAAACACATACCACATTGCCTGGAACGAAAGTAATATTTTGATTAAATTCACAATACTTTCTCAGGTAGGCTTTGCACTTTGTATGTTACTGAATGGACACCACTTCTATCCTCCATGACAGGCTTTCAAATGTATTTTATAGTCTTCTCACTTTATCTCACAAGGTTTAGTGCAAAGAGAAGTCACTGTGAGTGAGTCAACACATCACTGAGCTATTACGAAGATTTCCGAATGCTTTAAAATTGTTAAACTTTTCTCCACTGCTCCTTGGAGAGGCTCAGGAAATCTTCCTCTTTTCCATCTCCCGGTGATTTTATTTTGTTTTGATTTCTAAATACTTTTGCAGGATATTAAAACAAACCATTGAGAAAAATCTATGAAGCATTTTAAATGAGTTGGGAATCGTAAGAACTTTCTTTTTTTATCTGAGACCTCCAGAGACTAGTATAGGCAGCATTTTGTTCTTGGAATTAAATTCATTCTATCTTTTCTTTTAGAAGCGATAGAAATTCAACTATCAAGGCCCATTATTTCAACTGAAAGTGAAGTCGCTCAGTCATGTCCGACTCTTTATGACCCCATGGACTGTAGCCTACCAGGCTCCTCAGTCATGGAATTCTCCAGGCAAGAGTACTGGAGTGGGTTGCCATTTCCTTCTCCAGGGGATCTTTCCAACCTAGGGATCGAACCCGGGTCTCCCCACTGCAGGCACACGCTTTACCATCTGAGCCACCAGGAGACCAGGCCATAAGACGCTAAACACATCCAAAAAGATGACTAGTATTGAGAGGTCTGAGGAACAGGGAAATCCATGACATAACGTTGAAGTTGAACATACAAATCTGATAGCCAAATAATTTATTGGGAAACTACTGGGTTTCGTCAGTGATAGGGTTCAGTATTATACTGAAGAAACAACTCTGGTACAAAGACCCCAAATGGCTGCTTTTCGCTTATTGTCCTCTCCTCCGATCTTATCAATTTCCTCACACGGTATTTGGGTCCATTGTCAAATTATACCATATGTGGGTGGGCTTCCAGACCTTCTAGCTACCAACAGTGGCAATGAGATATCTGCCTTGAAAGTGCCCAAAGAAATCAAATAACCTTAATATTATATAGAACTCAAGATTCTTAACCTTTAAGAGTATTTCAGTACTCTGTGCAGGGTGCTATATCATAAATTTAGCATCTATATTAAATATGCTTTATCTTTTCTGAAGTTAAAAATTTTAAGAAGTTGTATTTGAAGAAATTTACTTTAATTTGTAGGTCCTAAAGAAAAAAGTTCACAATATAATAAAAATTAAAGCTCTCTTTTATTATACAACTAATTCACATCTCATAATGGTAATTTGATTTCCAAACATTGTGAAAAATCAAATTGTCAGCTTTCATTAAAGAACTAAGCATTTAAAATATAAGCAAACCATTTTGATTTAATTAAGGTAGAAAGTGCTACTGCTTTATTTTAGTTATCAAATGTATCATATGTTAAGCCTTTTTTGAGAATTAATGCTCAAGTTTAGCAAATACAAAACTTCTAACACAAACCCAGAAGAACTCTCTTGAAAAAGATTCCAGGAGAGGTAGGCAGTCATTGTTACTGTTATTTAACTGAAAGGAGGGAGAAGTTGCAAGATTTAAAGCCAAATGACGTTGGTGGCACTGAATGTTTGAAAGTTAATGTAAACTATCTCTTCTTTGTCCACCGGAGTTAACCATTCACCTCACTCTCAAAGAGTCAGAGTCAGCACAAGCCTCTCTTCCTTCAGGAAGAGAAAAGGAATAAAAGAAACCAAATGCTAAACTTATATCATTATTTTCAAAGAAAAAATGTTGACAGAATTTTCTCCAACTGGTTTTCTCTTTGTTGTTTGGTTTTGTTTTAGGGAGTATAAATGCAATCTCACCTTCAGGATCTAGTTTTTTTCAAGTGCACAATGATATATCTTGTGTTCTGAATTTGAAAAATCTTGGTAGAAACATAAAGAATCTTAGAGACAGCAATTCATCTGAAATATCCAGTGATTTTTCTTATTTGCATTTTGTGTAATCAGAAGAAATAAAGTTTATTATTCTGTAAAACTACTAGATTAGGGATAATCAGCTACAGAATATCTATAAAAAATTAGCTACCCAATTTTATATAAATATCTGCATAAAATTGACTTTCTCTGAAGTAGATCATTAATTTTTCTATCAATCAGTCAAAACGTGATGCTGAAGTTTATATGGCCTTTAGAAGGACACAGATCAACCTGAAACAGCAATTCAGGACCCAAGTTTGCAAACATGAAATAAAAGAGAGTGAGCAACACGTTTCACATTTCTGCTGCTCCTGAGTCTTTGTGATATTCCAACTAACTATAATCCCCACACCTCAAATTTAACTCATTAAATGTTTAGCATAAGAACCTTAAAAATATAACTGTGTGCTTTTATAAATATTCAATTAACACTCATTTCATCATTTTGAGATTTTTGCCACTAAATAAAGATGCTTATCCTGTAATAATTCTGTTTGATCTACCTTTTTGCTTTAAAAAAAAAAAAAAAGGCTACATCACAGAGTGAAAACATCAAAAAGAAATACTTTTGGAAGGTGGCTTTAACAGAAGAGAAATTCTCTAAACAGATAGTCTAAATAAATAGAGAAAAATTTACTATTTTTCTCTTCTTATTCACTGGAAAAGATCTACTCGCCAAAGAATCAGTTTTTGTTTATCAAGCAGACAAACAAAAGAATCCACAATTTATAATGTAAGAATGATAATAAATTAAAGTGCCATCGTGTATATTCCCTGTGGCATTTTTTAACTAGCAGTTGGCTCCTCTGTCTCTGGTAATTCTCAAAAACAAAACTAAATCTGAACAGTCCTCTTATATGTTATGATACATTTCTGGGAAAATAGGAAAATCTTCAGTTATGCTGCAATTGGTGTCCCACTAAATAGAGTGAAAAGCTTACTGTATTTTTATTAATTTCCTGGTAAGTACAGGAATTAAGTTTTTGTGAAAATTGGCCCCCCAAATGTAATTATAAAATTACTAATTGAACAATTGATTATAAATTCTAATTTTTTCTAGTAAAATACTATTTTAAAAAATTTTATAATACTACATTGCTGGGCATTAATAGAGATATTTTGTAGTGCTTAGTTAAGCACCTGATATACAGTTGATATTCAATAAATGTATTTTTTAAAATGAAAGATAAGATATTCCTGATTCCTCTTTGTTGTCTACCTACATGTTAAACAAAGCTGTGTTTTCCCCTGTTACTTGAATTTTAAATTTTTCTATCTGATTTAACCATTAGCTCCACCTTAAAATAATCTGAATCTTTAAATTTCAATTGCCAGTGCAATTTAGCCAGATCCACTATATCTTATTGAACACCAATATTACAGAAAATACCACAGGGATATAACATGGCCAGTCAGCCACTGGCCCTGAAGAGCTTATAAAATAGGAGAGACAGCAAGTGCATTAATAATTACACAACAAGCAAAAACATAAGCATCAAAAGACAGGGGAACATACAAGTGTGAAACAGGGACCTCAGCCTAGATGGCATGGAAGAGGTAACATTTAAGATAAACTTTTGAAAAAAAAGTAACAAGTCTCTGACAGATGACATTGGAGAAATAGGGTCGGTCCTAGGTGTTCTTTGGAAGGACTGATGCTAAAGCTGAAACTCCAATACTTTGGCCACCTCATGCAAAGAGTTGACTCATTGGAAAAGACTCTGATGCTGGGAGGGATTGGGGACAGGAGGAGAAGGGGAAGACAGAGGATAAGATGGCTGGATGGCATCACCAACTCGATGGACATGGGTTGGGGTGAACTCCGAGAATTGGTGATGGACAGGGAGGCCTGGCATGCTGGAATTCATGGGTCGCAAACAGTAGGACACGACTGAGTGAATGAACTGAACTGAACTGAAATAGGGTATCCCAAGCAAAGAAAGGGCTTCCCAGGTGACTCAGTGGTAAAGAATCTGCCTACCAATGCAGGAGACACAGGAGACATGGATTTGATCCCTTGCTCTGGAAGGTCCCCTGGAGAAGGGAATGGCAACCCACTCCAGCATTCTTGCCTGAGAAATCCCATGGACAGAGGAACCTGGCAGGGTACAGTCCATGGGGCCACAAAGTGTCGACAGGACTGAGCATGCATATACAAGCAAAGAAAACACAGCAAGCTTTTCTAGGTCCATTCAGGGAGCTATGACTAACCCAGTTTTACAAGAGTGATGAGTCAATGTAAAAATAAAGTACAAGAGTAGCCTGAGAGTTTATGTTCAGCTTGGAGTTAGAGGTGTGGGGTCTATACTTATTTTAATAGGTAATGGAAAAGCATTTAATTTTGTATTCAGTTCAGTTCAGTTCAGTTCAGTCGCTCAGTCATGTCCGACTCTTTGTGACCCCATCAACTCAGCAGGCCAGGCCTCCCTATCTATCACCAACTCTGGGAGTTCACTCAAACTCATGCCCATCGAGTCGGTGATGCCATCCAGCCATCTCATCCTCTGTCTTCCCCTTCTCCTCCTGCCCCCAATCCCTCCCAGCATCAGGGGCTTTTCCAATGAGTCAACTCTTCGCATGAGGTGGCCAAAGTATTGGAGTTTCAGCCTTAGCATGAGTCCTTCCAATGAACACCCAGGACTGATCTCCTTTAGAATGGACTGGTTGGATCTCCTTGCAGTCCAAGGGACTCTCAAGAGTCTTCTCCAACACCACAGTTCAAAAGCATCAATTCTTTGGTGCTCAGCTTTCTTCACAGTCCAACTCTCACATCCATACATGACCACTGGAAAAACCATAGCCTTGACTAGACAGACCTTTGTTGGCAAAGTAATGTCTCTGCTTTTGAATATGCTATCTAGGTTGGTCATAACTTTCCTTCCAAGGAGTAAGCATCTTTTAATTTCATGGCTGCAGTCACCATCTGCAGTGATTTTGGAGCCCCAAAAAATAAAATCAGCCACTGTTTCCCCATCTATTTGACACGAAGTGATGGGACCAGATGCCATGATCTTAGTTTTCTGAATGTTGAGCTTTAAGCCAACTTTTTCAGTCTCCTCTCTCACTTTCATCAGGGTCTAAAGCTAATAGCACATTCAAATAGGTTCAGTGGGTGGAGTTTGATAAAGAGGTGATTAACAAAAGGTATGGGCTGAGGAGTGGACATCAATAAGGGATGATGGACAATTTCCTACCAGCAGCAGTGGGAAATATTGTCACCACCAGATCTAAAAGAGAAAATAAAGGGAGATATTATTAGAACCTGCAGAGAAAAGTTATAATTGTAAGAGTGTATCTCCTGAACTGAGGCAAGACCTTCTGTGGAGGAGAACAGACAACCTATAGCTGAGCAAGAAGAACCGGGTGGATAAGTACCCAACTTAACTCTCTGCTTGCCCCCTTCAGTCTCCTGCTAGTGCCCCCTACTGGATAAACCCAAGTGGAAGTTAGAAGGCAAGGGAGCCCATTGATTAGAGTCCATATAGGCCTTCCTCCCAGAGCACAGAGCAGAACAGAGAAAGAAAGGGAATGGATCTGAAGGGGGAAAAGGAAAATATAAGGCACAGGCTTTTGAGCGAAACAGAGACATATCTCCTAGGAAAATTAATCCTACAGGTATAGAGATAATGAAGATGAAGAAACTAAGAACGTAATAGAGAAGACTGTAAAGGTCAGAAACAGGGCCATGGCAGTGGAACAAGAAGTAGAAAATTGCCTGTGAGAACTTGCAAGGCTGTGAGTCAGCTCTTGGAATGGTGCCAGGCATGGATCCAATGTGACTTTTGATGGCTTCTGGTGAACAGGTGCGTAGCAGAACGATGAGAATCACAACTGGGGTCCTAAAACGCAAATGTGATGCTGTATCCATGAGCAAATAGCCACTAAGCAGAATTTGCTGGAAGTTAAAGGGATCCTGGGTATATGTTTTTATCTGTGGATGGCTTTCTTGAGATGCAAATTTTGGAGACCTTTTACATAAAGGTGTGAAGAGAAGTGTTGGGTACAAGATAAGGAACTAAAAGTTTTAAGCAAAAGCAGATGTTCTGTTATCTTGAAGATTTCAAGGGCATTTTATGGCAACAGTCATGCATCTGAACAGTTGACAGACAGCTGTATGGATGCTCATGGGTTAGAAGATCAGACAAATTTAAATTTTAATAAATATTTATCAACAGAAAATTTGCCTGTATGAAACACGAGAGTGATAAATTGTGGGGCTTCTAACAGATTAGATGGAGGGGAAAAGGAAAATTAGAAGTTCACAGTTTTGAATCTTGGTTCCTAGGAGAACAAGATAATTATTAGAAACATAAAAATTAAGTGCTGGATTTTAGAGTTCAATGGACGGAATTTCTAAGTGCTGCTCCCAGTAATGGGAAGGCCAGGGGAATGCGTACTATGAGGGGTATCCTAGAGGTCAGCACAGTCCGGAACAGGGTTCTACCCAAGCAAAAAGCACAGTAAGAGGAAGAGGCCAGATGCATTTGGGGCCCCAGAGCACCCTTATGGTGGTTTAGTCTCTAAGTTGTGTCCAACTCTTTGTGACCTCATGGACTGTAGCCTGCCAGGCTGCTCTGTCCATGGGATTTCCCAGGCAAGAATACTGGAGTGGTTTGCCATTTCCTTCTCCAGGGGATCTTCCCGACCCAGGAATTGAACCTGGGTCTCCTACATAGCAGGCAGATTCTTTACCAACTGAGCTACGAGGGAAGCCCATAGCCCACTTATATCCTTTGTGAAAAATCTTCCTTAAAAAATAATACTGCTGAACTATCTTCCCCCAAAATATCATCCAAAATAACACATGTCATAGGGGAAGACAGATGAGAAGTATGGAGCACAGAATGCAAACCAAACAAACTGCAGTCACTGTGGTTACAAAACAGACTGCAGAGTCATAATTCTTGAAAGGAAGGCTGCGTAAAGTAAAAAATAGTCATTTGGCAATAAAACAAATGAAAATCCAACCAAAGCATGGGTTAAGAGAGGCAGGAGGAAAGAAGTGTCAGTGTCAACAACTGAAGCAATGTGGTATTGTGGTAGAACTAAAGACTGAAGAAGAGAAAAGAATGATGCACATGGACCAGGTACATGATACAAATGTAGTTACTACTGGAGGGGGAGTAAAATTAGGAATTACTACATGATACATATGTATTTAAAGTTAAAGGAGAATAAGGACTGTCCTGGTGGTACAGTGGCTTTGACTTTGCTCTCCCAACATAGGGGGCCCGGGTTCAATTCCTTATCAGGAAACTAGATCCCACATGTTAGCAAATAAGCATTCACATGCCACAACAAAAGATTCCATGTGCTGCAACTAAGACCCAATGCAGCCAAATAAATAAAATGTTTTTTAAAATTAAAGGGGGATAAATATGGACTTTGAATTCCCAATAAATTGCTTGGGAACAATTAACTAATCTTTTGGGAACTATTAATATGATTTGATACCATTTAGGAATGACTTCTTGTGCAAATAGCAGAATCCCCAACTCACAGCTGCTTAAGTAAGTTGGGGGTTTATATAGCTCACCAACAAGAACTCTGGGGATAAGCAGTTCAGTGGTGTCATTAAAAACTCTGGTTGTTTCTCTTTTCATGCCACCACCATTACTGAGCAGGCTGTGGTCCTCACGTTTGTCAACTTGGGTTATAGATCCTGGACACCCCATCACCTTGGGCCTGCATTCTAGGCATGAAGAAAGTGGTAAGGCAGGGTCAGAATGGGCAAAGCAGTCATATATTCACCAAACCCTAACAGTGGTGGCATCTGTAACTGGGTTATTTTTATCTCTAGTTTTATTGTGTGATCTGACTTTTTCCAAAGATTGTGTATTGAATTGTGTCAGAAATAGATGAGGCACCTATTTCCATTTTGCAGAAAGATTAATCAAAGAAACCATAAATCTCTTTCAAAATCAGTAAGCCTCAAAAAAAAAAAAACACACAAAATCCATAAGCCTCCATTGCTCTGTGATTTTTAGTATCATCCTACATTTTATTTTTAGCACAGACCACTTTCTAGATTTCTTCTCATGGAAAATGAGCTGTGAAAAAAACTTACTTTTATGTTCCAAACCCCTGGGAACAAAAAAATTATGGGTTGTCTTTTAAATAATGCTGAATCTCTAAGAACATTATTTAATGCATTTAGGTAAGCTGTGTATTTTCAAGCATCTAATTACAATTGCTGAGGATCATTCCCAGCATGATCGTCACAGAAAGAGAAAATGGGGTGGTGGAGGGGAGCGGGGGAGTGCTGCTGTGGTAGCGGGGAGAAGGGGGGTGGTGCTCAGAAGAGAAAAATCACCCAACAAAGAACTTTTCAATACTTACCACTATTTCCAGATTTTGTTTAAATATTCTGTTCTACTCGAGGATATTTTCATTTTTTTGGCCTTACAGACTAATATAAGTTTTAAGAATTCAATACAGTTATAGAGTCCCAAAAAGGTTGCAGGATTTTGGATAAAAAGAAATGTCTGTGCTTGAGTTAGAAATAAATCTTCACTCTCCCCTAAGCTTGAAAACAGTTCTTATGAAAAAAATTTTTTTAATTGTCCTTATGATTATGATATATGATACACTGAAGATTTTAAAGATTTTAGCAAAGTTAATTATTTCATAATGTGTAGACTAGACATACTAACATTGGTGGTAGAAAAGCATTTAAAATGCAAAAGAAGAAAATGATATTTAATTTAGGGTGACAGATTTTTTTTCATTCATGGTTTTCAAAGAACTCAGGAAAGCAATTTTGCACATGCCATTTTCTAAACGGTTTATACACAATCCTTTAACAACCATCCTGAACATCCTTTCAATTCCTAAGAATGATGAAGGGAACAGGCAAATAACCAGGCTACTCTCCAGCTCCTAGTCTGCAGTTCAATGTCATTCCTTGTAAATAGAAAGAGATTGAAAACTGCCATTTCATTTTCCCTTCATTCTTTTATCTGCCTGTGTGATTGTGTCAGATACATGAAAAAGTATAATTTGCTACATCAACCAAAGCCAGTTCTGTTATCCCTCTAATAATAGTCTGAATCCTAGCCCTCCATTCAAGATGTCTGTGATTTTTAACAAAGTATTTAGCATCTTTCACCCTCAGTTTCCTCACCTGTAAAATAGGTGGTATTGTGAAGATTAAGAAAGATTTCATTCCATTAGTGCTCTGTGCATAATAACCATTCAACATATTTTAGCTGCAATATATTGTATAATGGGCTTCCTAGGTGGCGCTAGTGGTAAAGAACCCACCTGCCAATGCAGGAGACATAAGAGATGCAGGTTCAGTCCCTGGGTAGAGAAGATTCCCTGGAGAAGGAAATGGCAACCCAGTCCAGGATTCTTGCCTGGAGAATCCCATAAACAGAGGAGCCTGGCAGGCTACAGTCCATGGGGTCAGAAAGAGTCAGATACACCTGAAGTGACTTAGCACACATATTGTGTCCTATGTTATATACTTAAAGTCCTATCCATTTTTCAAGACTCCTACATTCTTGCTCAACTTTCACAATGAAATCATCAGCCCTGTAAGGTAGTCTAAGCAATCTGCCCTTGCCGTAAGACAGCGGTCCCCAACCTTTTTGGCACCAGGGACCAGTTTCAGGGGAGACAGATTTTCCACGGATGTGAGGGAGGTGGTTTGGGGATGATTCTTACAAAGAGTGTGCAGTCTCATCCCTTGAATGCACAGTTCACAGTAGGATCTGAGCTCCTATGAGAACCTAATGCTGCTGCTGATCTAACAGGAGGCAGAACCCGGGCTGTAATGCGAGCAATGGGGAGCGGCTGTCAATACAGATTAAGCTTCAATTGCTCACCACTGCTGTCTTCCTGCTGTGCAGCTTGGTTGCTAAAGCCCATGGACTGGTATCCAGTCCATGACCCAGGAGTTAGGGAGCCCTGCTATAAGACATTATATATATTATTTGATAATTCAGTTATATCCTGTTTTACAAACCATTCTCTAGCTTTTCCATGTTCTTCCAAGAGGAACCTTGCTTCTAGAGGCTCTAATGTCTTGCCCTAACCCTGATCAAAGTAGAATAAGTAAATGCTGCAATCCAGCAGCCCGTGTGGTCTGGCATCCTTCTGGGCTCTATACCTTGTATAAATGGATAAACTCTATCCATCCAACTTGCTTCTTCACTAAGCAGGTTTCCTTCTGGTTTAGGCCCAGTTTTTTTGCATGTAAACCAGGTGTCCAGATCCCAATATCTTTACCTGAACCCAGGCTTCCTGGTTTGCATCTCTCATGATCTCTGGCCAGTCTTGTCCATCAAAAGGGATGAAGTTATTCCTGCTTCCCAACCTCACCCCTCAGTCACAGGTACAGATTATGTCAAAAATGTACTGATCCCTTAAGATCAAAATATATGTCCAGCCATGCCTGGTCAAGCTTTCCTTGGTTTCTAAATTCTCTTTGCCATGTTCCATCCTCCAGATTGGGCCTCCCTTGATATAGGTGCCCCACAATTTCATCACCACAACCTTTGAAGTGAAGTGAAAGTTGCTGTGTCTGACTTTTTAGACCCATAGACTGAAGTACTACCTATTTAACTTGCCCATGTGCACACACGAGACTAAGCCTCCAGCCTAACAAAAGATTGTGACCAGAAGAATTGAGATTATACAGACCCTTAAGGAGAAGTAACATAGTTTATACTTTATCATAATGAGAGGCCTTTGAGGGTTTTAGAAAAGGAAGTAATGTGATAACATTTGCCTTTTAGGAAGATTGCTCTGAGTGCAGTGTGAAAACATCTGGATAATATCTCTTTATTATAAACATCAAACCAGTTATGAAAGGAAGGAAAAACTTTAACAGCAGGAAGGCCCAAAGAGACTAAAAAAGAAAGATCTGATATTGGAAAGCAATATGCAGGTGAAGAGAAGTGGAAGAAGTGGAAGGAAGTTATAGAGGTAGAATCAACAGAATTTGATGATTATTTTGAATATGTTGTGGTGTAAGAAAAATGAGAAAAGTTAAATAAGTTGCTTAAGGGCAAATATCACATGTGTGTTTCTTGCCTCATCAACTTAATTGTATTTTTTTTTTCTGATGGCAGGAACTATTCCAAATATTTTAATGCACATTTTGATGTCCAATATGTGTTCAATTAACCAATAAAGACTCAATAAATCAGTCACATTATCTGTCACAAGACTTGTCTACAAGGAATTCTCTTATCAAAATCTAGACTCTAAATTGTGATTTTAGTCTTTTTTCCAAGCCTGCATATAAAGAAACACTGACAAAAATTGAAACAGATGCCTGGAAACTAGGCTACCAATTCACTCATAGTCTGGAAGGTAAGATGCTGACCTGATCCTTTCCTATGTTATTAATAATCATTAGAGTTCATTTGGATAGGTACTAGTTAAAGCTTACCTAATTTAAACCAAACTTAAATTATCTAATTTAAGACATCACAGTTCTCAAACTTTTGTGGGGATCCAAATCTCTTGGAAGGTTTTTGTTTTTTTTTTAATATGATTGAAAGACTCAGCCGACTTCCCTGGTAGTCTGGCGGTAAAGAATCTGCCTTGTAATGCATGGGGCATGATCCCCAATGGGGCAACTGAGATTCCACATACTTTGGAGCAACTACTTAGTCCACTGCTCCAGAGCCCACATGCTGAAAGCCCATGCTCCACAACTACAGAGTCCGTGCTCTGCATAGAAAGATGCCAGGTGCTGCAACTAAGACCCATGGCAACCAAATAAATAAATAAATAATTTTTTAAAAGAGAAATATGATTGATTTTTTAAAAAATGATTGCTAGGCTCAGAGTTTTTGCTTCAGTTAGTTAGAATGGAATCCAAAAAAAAAATCAAAATCCCTTTGTGAAACACTGCAGTAAACCAATGTTTCCAAATTTTTTATTATAAAAACCACCTACAGTACTTACTAACAATAAAAATTTCCAGGCCCTCTCTGATCACCTCCAATTCAGACAGTTCAGGAAAGGTGAGCAGGGATCTATATTTTTTTAAGTGCTTCATCTGATTCTTATAGTCAGTCAAGTTGGGGAAGTGCTTCCTGAGAGCATCCTATGAGATAGGTACTATTATTATAATTCATTTTTTTACGGAGGGAAAAATAGGATTAGTAAAATTTAAATAAATGGCAAAGCTCTTAAGCATTTCTCCACAAGACTTAGATCATCATTTATGCTGAAATATAAAATGTTTCTTATATGAAGGTACTGTGAGCATCTTGGTGACAGGGACTTTAATCGTATTTATCTTAGTATTGCTAAAACCTGACAAGAAGATCACTGAATGGATGGTTAGAACCAAGCCCTGTAAAATAAGTCTATGCCTAACAAAATGTAAAAAATAAAGTACCTAACAACAAACAGACAAAATATCAGTCCAATGAAATGAAGGAAGACAGAATCAAATGACCATGTAAATGAATTGGCTAGTGGGACAGAGAAAGACAAATATCATGATATCACTTCTATGTGGAGTCAAAAATATGACACAAATGAACTTATTTATAAAACAGAAATAGACTCACAGACATAGAAAACAAACTTGTTGTTACCAAAGAGGGAAGACCATAGAAGAAGGATAAATTAAGAGTTTAGGATTAGCAGATACAAACTATATAAAATAGATATATTTTATATATATATCTATTATATATATATATTATATCTATATTATATATGTATATCTATATTATATATATCTATCTATATTATATATATATTATATCTATATTATATATTATATATAGATTATATATAGATATATATATTATATCTATATTATATATTATATATATATATCTATTATATATATAACTGTATAGCACAAGGAACTATATTCAATATCCTGTAATGAATCATAACGAAAAAGAATACATACCTACTGTACACTAGAAATATATATATATATATATATATATACTGTACTTAGAAGAAATGGAGTAGCCATCATAGTCAACAAGAGAGTCTGAAATGCAGTACTTGGATGCAACCTCAAAAATGACAGAATGATCTCTGCTTGTTTCCAAGGCATTCACTATCACGGTAATCTAAGTCTATGCCCCAACCAGTAATGCTGAAGAAGCAGAAGTTGAATAGTTCTATGAAGACCTATAAGACCTTCTAGAACTGACACCCAATAGAGATGTCCTTTTCATTATAGGGGACTGGAATGCAAAAGTAGGAAGTCAAGAAACATCTGTAGTAACAGGCACCTGATGCAAAGAGCTGACTCATTTGAAAAGACCCTGATGTTGGGAAAGATTGAATAAATCTGTATTCAGGTCAAGGAGCAACAGTTAGAACTGGACATGGAACAACAGACCGGTTCAAAATGGGGAAAGGAGTACGTCAAGCCTACATATTGTCACCCTGCTTATTTAACTTATATGCAGGGTACGTCATGAGAAACGCTGTGCTGGATGAAGCACAAGCTGGAATCAAGATTGCCAGGAGAAATATCAATAACCTCATATATGCAGATGACACCACCCTTATGACAGAAAGTGAAGAGGAACTAAAGAGCCTCTTGATGAAAGTGAAAGAAGAGAGTGAAAAAGTTGGTTTAAAACTCAGCATTTAGAAAACTAAGATCATGGCATCTGGTCCCATCACTTCATGGCAAATAGATGGAGAAACAGTGGAAACAGTGTCAGACTTTATTTTGGGGGGCTCCAAAATCACTGCAGATGGTGACTGCAGCCATGAAATTAAAAGATGCATACTCCTTGGAAGGAAAGTTATGACCAACCTAGATAGCATGTTGAAAAGCAGAGACATTACTTTGCCAACAAAGGTCCATCTAGTCTAAGCTATAGTTTTTCCAGTAGTCATGTATGGATGTGAGAGTTGGACTATAAACAAAGCTAAGCACCAAAAAATTGATGCTTTTGAACTATGGTGTTGGAGAAGACTCTTGAGAGTCCCTTGGACTGCAAAGAGATCCAACCAGTCCATACTAAAGGAAATCAGTCCTGCATATTCATTGGAAAGACTGATGTTGAAGCTGAAACTCAATACTTTGGCCACCTGATGTGAAGAGCTGACTCATCTGAAAAGACCCTGATGCTGGGAAAGATTGAAGGTGGGAGGAGAAGGGGATGACAGAGGATGAGATGGTTAGCTGGCATCACCGACTCAATGGACATGAGTATGAGTAAACTCTGGGAGTTGATGATGGAAAGGGAGGCAAGACTGAGCCACTAAACTGACCTGAACTGCACACTAGAAACTAACACAGTGTAAATCAACTGTACTTCAATTTGAGAAGTTGAAAAAAAAAAATAAATGAATTGACTAGAAGATTAAATCAAATTTCTCAACCCTATAACACCTGGTGGCAGAAACAATAATAATAGATATTTACTTTGATGCTAGAAACACATGTTATTACGTATTCTATGGACTTCCCTGGTGGTGCTAGTGGTAAAAAAACAAACAAACAAACAAACCTGGCTGCCAATGCAGGAGACATAAGAAATGTGGGTTCAATCCCTGGGTCCAGAAGATCCCCTGGAGGAGAGAATGGCAACCCATTCCAGGATTCTTGCCTGGAGAAGAACTTCCCTTTTCTCTGGGAAGTTCCCTGGGAGTTGTGTAGTTAAGATTCTACACTTCCAATGCAGGGGGTACAGATTTGACTCCTGGTTGAAGAATTAAGATTCCACATGCCACACGATGCAGCCAAAATTTTTTTAAATATCATTTTCTTTGAAATGTTCCACAATTACATTGAATGATTTTTTAAATATATGGTATTTAAAATTATTTGATTGTAAACATATGTAAATAATAATGGCTAACATTTACAACTGCTCTGTATCTTTTAACACATTTGATCTTCACAACAAAATTTTGAGGTAGATACTATTATTTTCAGGCTTCCCAGCTGGCAATAGAGGTAAAGAACCTGCCTGCCAATGCAGGAGAGGTAAGAGATGTGAGCTCTATCTGTGGGTTGGGAAGATCTCCTGAAAGAGGAAATGGCAACCCATTCCAGTATTTTTGCCCGGAAAATCCCATGGATAGAGGAACATGGAGGGCTATAATTCATGGGGTCACAAAGAATCAGCAACAACACAACAACCACTATTTTCATCATTTACAGATAAGGAATTCAGGCCCAGAGTTTGCTTAGCCAGCAGGCCAAGAAGCCAGGCAATAAATCCCCGTGTCTTAACACCACTGTTAGGCCATCTCCTGTATTTTGAATGAAAAAGAGACATCCTCATTTCACTTACTTATTTGAATGACCAAAGCAGATTCTAGATGGAATTGCGACAATAGGGAATAAATAATGATTTGAAGAATGATCTTCCAAAGGACGAGGTGCTTAGTTAGGGCCATGCCTCAAAAGACAAAAGAAGGAAAAGGATGTCATTGCACTTTTAGGGAAGAGAAAAATGGCTGCCCATTACTTTTCAAAAAGCAGTTCTACAGGAGCAAACGACTTCTGCCAAACCATTTTGAAAATTTTCTTAGTACAAAGCTTACTGCACCTTGAAGATCTACTCCAAGGATATCATTACAGGTAGTTTGATGGATTCTAATTCGTGGTGTTCAGTCCCACATTCACCCTTTTGGTTACAAAATTGCAATTTCAGCCAACATCACTGCCTCTCAGAATTGGAGTGAAAATTTAAATGATTCAGGTGAATCTGAGAAACAAATCTCCAAACCCATTTGCTTCTCTTGCCAGTGAAAGCAGACCTTCCTCCCATCTCCCCTCTCCTGCCTGAAGATCTTTAAATGACCCACTTAGAGGATGCCAGTTCTCAGTTTCTGATTTCCTGACTGAAAAAGCAGAATATAGGTAGAGTAACACTTTAATAATAATAACAGTAGTAATAATAAATTTTGTTAGTTTTATGATTCTAGATACACAACACATTTATAATCAATATTTGTTGGATGAAGTGTTTAAAAAGCCTTAAGGATTTCCCTCGTGGTCCAGTGGTTAAGAATCCACCTTGCAATGCTGGACGACACAGGTTTGATCCCTGACCAAGGAACCAAGATCCCATATGCCAAGGGGCAACTAAACCCACATGCCACAGAGAAGACCCAGTACAGTCAAAGAAATTTTTTTAACTTTTAAAAGAGTTTTAAAAAGCCTTAGATGAGCCCACAGTATCAAACTCCAGATTCCAGTGGTGTATATCATAGCAAGAATCTAGCAGGCCCCAATGTTATCTCCCAAATCTTGTTTTTCTAAGTCAAATCTGGTTAAAGAGAAGATAATTGAGCTAAATATATAAATATTGAATGTCCTTCTTTCTGAACAAAAAAATTCTCCACCTCCTATTAATAAACATAAGAATGAAGGACAGGTGTTTATAACACAGAAAAGCTCTTAAGTAAAATTTATTAATTCTTCCCCCAAAAGTTTTTTATTTTTTCAAATTTTAAATTTTTGTCTGAGCAATACTTACGTATAATTCAAAAATAAAATGGAATAAAAAGACCTATAAAGAAAAGCAATTATCTCTGCCTTGCCTCTTCCCCTTATCTATCTTACTCTAAGAGGAAACACTTGTTAAGTTCATGCCCTATTTATTTTGGCAGTTCACACCAAATCTCAAAATATTATCTGCAGGCTGCCATTTCTTAATTAACTATTTTCAATTTACTTATGTGCAACTATAATGCACAAGTATTTAGTTCTCTTCTCCCACCCTCCAGCTATTCTCCACCTTTTTCTCCCAACAGTTATATAAAGTTTCACTAAAATCATTAACATCTGTTTACGCTTTTAGGAATTTCTGAAGCCAAGAATTTTACAGCGATTATATTTCCTTTCCTGTACTGATTTCCTGAGTTTCTCATTGTTTTTATTTCCTTCATAAAATTTACTTTTAATAATAATTCTCCTGTCGTAAAATTCAATAGAACAGATCCTCTACGAAACCTCTATTTTTCCGAAGACCTCGCTCTCAGAATCTTCTATTTTCCTGCTGTAAGCCAGGCTGTTTCTCAGACTTATTTCATGATTATCATCCTAAGGATTGTCTCAGACTGCATATCCTGCATCCCAACCTTCCTCCCATTAATTTAGTTCTTCATTTTATTGGAGTATATTGAATCACAAGCTGGAATCAAGTTTTCTGAGAGAAATATCAGTAACCTCAGATGAGCAGATGATACCACCCTAATGGCAGAAAGTGAAGAAGAATTAGAGCCTCTTGATGAAGGTGAAAGAAGAGAGTGAAAAAGCTGGCTTGAAACTCAACATTCAGAAAACTAAGATCATGGCATCTGGTCCCATCACTTCATGGCAAATAGATGGGGAAACAGTGACAGACTTTATTTTCTTGGGCTCCAAAATCACTGCAGATGGTGACTACAGCCATGAAAATAAAAGATGATTGCTCCTTGAAAGAGAAGCTATGACAAACCTAGACAGCGTATCAAAAAGCAGAGACATCACTTTGCCGACAAAGGTCCATCTAGTCAAAGCTATGGTTTTTTCAGTAGTCATGTAAGGATGTGAGAGTTGGGCCATAAAGAAGGCTGAATGCCAAAGAATTGATGCTTTCAAATTGTGGTGCTAGAGAAGACTCTTAAAAGTCCCATAGTCTGCAAGGAGATCAAACTAGTCAATCTTAAAGGAAATCAACTCTGAATATTCATTGGAAGGATCAATGTTGAAGCTGAAACTCCAATACTTTGGCAACCTGATGCAAAGAATCAACTCATTGGGAAAGACCCTAATCTGGGAAAGACTGAGGGCAAGAGGAGAAGGGGGGGGACAGAGGATGAGATGGACGGCATCACTGACTCAATGGACATGAGTTTGAGCAAACTACAGGAGATAGTGAGGGACAGGGAAGCCTTGTGTGCTGCAATCCATGGGGTTACAGAGAGTTGGACATGACCGAGTGACTGAATAATTGTCATCAAATTTCATAAAGAAATAAATCTTACAGGGAAGATACATTTTTGCATACCTAAAAATACATTTGATCCATTCCTCTGCTTGAATTACAGGATTACTGAGCATAGACACTTAGTTGAAAGTCATATTTTTTTCAAATCTCTGAAGATGATATCACTGCTATATCCCCAGCACCTCTTAGAACAATTTCTGGCACCTATTTGGCTTCAGTAGAGATTGGTTGAATGCACAAATGGATGAATGTAATACTTTTTCAAAACTTTTAAATTGCCTTCTGTTTCCTGCCATGTTTCTGTCTTTACTTTTCTTTTTCATTGCTGAAGCTGCCCCCCCACACACCCAAATATATAGCAATCCTCTTTTGCATATTCACATGTAAGGAAAAGGCTCTAAAAGGCTGATTAAGAGTTCATGTTGCTGGTGTTGTTTTTTAGTCTCTCAGTCATGTCCAACTCTTTTGTGACTCCACCGATTGTAGCCTGCCAGGGTCCTCTGTCCATGGGATTTCTCAGGCAAGAATACTGGAATGGATAGCCATATGCTTCTCCAGGGGATCTTCCCGACCCAAGGATCAAATCCACATCCCCTGCTTTGCAGGCGGGATCTTTACCACTGAACCACCTGGGAAGCCCACTATCCACATGAATGGTTCTCAATATGTGGTTCTAGGTATTATCTGGGAACCTTTTAAAAAGGCAAGTTCCCTGGCTTCAACTCATACCTAGTGAAACAGAAATTCAAAAGATGAGATGAAGAAACCATGTTTTAATAAACCCTCCAAGTGATCCTAAAACGTTAAGAATCACATAGATAGGGCCAAGGCTGGCAAGCCACTCTTAGGGGCTACCTGGAAGGGAGTGAAGACTTCGCTGGTAGCTGAGACGGTAAAGCGTCTTGCTTACAATGCGGGACACCTGGGTTCGATCCCTGGGTCGGGAAGATCCTCTGGAGAAAGAAATGGCAACCCACTCCAGTATTCTTGCCTGGAAAATCCCACAGACAGAGAAGTGTGGTGGGCTACAGTCCATGGGATTGCAAAGAGTTGGACACGACTGAGCGACTTCACTTCACTTCGGAAGGGAGTGAGCATTTACACAGGGAGATCATTTCAGTGCAACTGTTTAGTTTCTTCAGGGAATAAAATTTTAGGTCCCCTACACATAGGATAGATACCTAACGGTGTACTCCTGGATGGTTAAGAGTGGGACACAATGACCCAAGCATCTCATATGACAAGATGAACAAAGTGATTTTTTAGATCAGTAGAACTGCTATAACTTCTGAACAGGAAGCCCTGGTTCCAACTCCCGAAAAGATCTGGCTGCTTGGACTACTAATTAAGTTTTCTGTATCTCCTTTCTTAGACATGTATCCTTTTCAAAAACTCATCACCTGAGGCTGCCTGAGTGTGTCTCTGCCCTTACTATCTACAAGAATCTGACAAATGCAGTTTGAAATTACAAGTACTTTGTCATGATATGCACTGAGTTACTTGCAACTGAAAAAACCAAGCAAGTGTATCGCAAAAGCTTGGGAAAAAAAAATAATAATAATTTCTGCTCTTCACTGTAGAAAGTACATTTCCTGTATTTTCCTCAAAGACCACTAGGTGGCACTTTCGGCTCTATTTATAATCATTATTGACTCTTTTCTTTTGGGACAAACCTTTAATGGAGTTCCTTTTGGCATCTCCTCAAGATTTTGCCAGGCTTCCCAGCTGGCTCAGTGGTAAAAAATTTGCCCACCAATGCAGGAGACTGGGAAGCCCTCTATAGTGCACAATGGGGTTCTGGTTACATTCATTTGGAAAGCAATACAGGTTCTTAATTATTTAATCAGAATTCTTTAATGTTTATTTTTTTTCTTAAGAAGTCAGCCATCAAACTAATTTATGAAGTGTATTACAAAGTACCACTGCTGCTGCTGCTGCTAAGTCGCTTCAGTCGTGTCCGACTCTGCAACCCCATAGACGGCAGCCCACCAGGCTCCCCAGTCCCTGGGATTCTCCAGGCAAGAACACTGGAGTGGGTTGCCACTTCCTTCTCCAATGCATGAAAGTGAAAAGTGAAAGGGAGGTCGCTTAGTTGTGTTGGCAGCCTACCAGGCTCTGCTGTCGATGGGATTTTCCGGCAAGAGTAGTGGAGTGGGGTGCCATACTAGTTAAGGGATCTCGCTGCTGGTCCAGTGGCTAGGACTCTGAGCCCCCAGTTCAGGGGCCCAGGTTCAATCCCTGGTCAGGGAACTAGATCCCACATGCAACAACTAAGATCTGGTGCAGCCAAATAAATAAATAAATATTAAAAAGGGGAGAAAAACGCAACACTGGTTAATGTAGGGTGGGACTGGACAATAAAAGACAAGTTTCTTGGAATGGTGGAAATGGCCAGAAACAGACTTGGATTTGCCTCAGTGACACTTTATTTGGTTGCTTCCTGTCCATCAAAATATCATGGGGTCTCTTAAAATATACAAGCTTGGTCACTTGCGGTTTTTCCTTAAAACCCTCACCTTATGTCACTAATTCATATTTTACTTGAATGACATATATTTTCATGATGAAGCAGGGCAAAACACTCATACAGTTGCTACAGTTTTCCAAAAATTCAACAATATTGAAATCAGGCGTGCAAAGTATCACACAGTGGCAGCTTCACAAGATAAATATTACTGTGCTTCCTTTGAATTTCAGCAGATTATCTATAATTGGGTTTGGGGATTTTAGCTATTTTTATGGAAATGTATAGAGACATTCCAAACAGAGATCTCAATAGGAAAAAGGGAATTTTACAATGAATTTTTAAAAAACATCTCAGAGAATGAACTGTGAGCAAAACTGACCTAAAGATAAAATATTATTAATAACCCCATCTCTGTATTGTCAGATGAAAGATGCTAAGCCTGTCTAAAGAGATACTAAAGGAAGATGAGACAGTAACCAGTCTTCTTGCTCAGCCAGAAAAACCCTGCTTTCTGCGTTTAAAAATGTGTGAAAGTGACCCAGAAAAGATTCTCTCACTGGAACATAGCCCAGTTTTCTGCCTCACTTACGCCAGCTTCCAGGCGGCCTGACAGCAAGACTAGACAAGAACCAGAACTGAGTTGGGAAGAAAAAAGAATGAAGAATGTGAGTGATCAGGACTTTACTTCTGTTTATATGAAGCTTCCCTTCATCAAATTCTTCTCACCGGTTTGTCTAGTACGAACCCAAAAAAAGTAAAACTGTATAAGACCAACTCCTTATATGGTTTCAATTGTATCTTCACTAAGAGGCATAACAGGCAGATTTACATGTCATTTTATTTCATTTCCCTGCCTTGTGTTGTTTGGAAGGGATGCAATGGACTGCATAATCCCCATTCTGGGATGGATCTTGGTCTCCTGAATGATAGCAAAACTGGCGTCTCTTAGTTGTAAAAGTCAGAAAGCTCATAAGCCATGGGTTCAGGTTCTGGGGCTGACTTGACCCTGTGTGTTCATGCTCAGTCGTGTCCAACTCTCTGTGACCCCATGGACTGTAGCCACCAGGCTTCTCTGTCCATGGGATTCTCCAGGCAAGAATACAGGAGTGGGTAGCCATTCCCTTCTCCAGGGGATCTTCCCGACCCAGGCATCAAACCCGAGTCTCCTGCATCTCCTGCATTGGCAGGTGGATTCTTTACCACTGCGCCATGACATTGACTAGTTTGAGCCTTGGGCAAGTCATTCTATGAGTTTTGATCTCTCCTAAAATAGTAATAATGGGGCAAAATATTCCATAGAACTACTGAGTAAGTCAGAAAAGGTAATGATAGTAACAGTCAAACTTTGTGGTCTTGGAATAAATATCCAAAGAGCAATTTTTCATGGAGAGTTGGAATCACAGGCTGCACCGACTGCTTCAATCAAAACGACTCTGACGACACCTCTTTTCAGAGAATAGGGGGAAAAAAAAGGAGAAAAGAAAAACACGTAACTGGATTCAGTTGTAAGTCTGTGCCCAAGAAAAAGTAGGCATATTCTGACAACAAAGGTCATAAAGATCCAGTGTGTTGTTAGGGAGAAATAAGATAAACTGAAGATCTTGGCTTTCTATTCAAATTGTATGCCATCAGGTATGCATTCCTGAAACCAGGCTTGTGAATTTTCTTAAAACTACCATAAGTCTCACCCTCTAGTCACATTCATCACTCAGAGTGGGGAAAAATTAATCTTTTGCTTTGGATAATGTATCAAAAATAGAACATCTATACCTATTCCTTCAAACTGCAGTGCACTAATACATGTAATAATGTTGAGAGGCATTTAAAATGTTTTGTTATTTCATAACATTTTATTTGGTAATCATAATTATATTTTATTTTGGAAATGTATGTATGCAGATTTTCTCAAGTATACCCATTTGGACAATGACAGGAAACATTCCTGCAAGGGCCTCTGTTTTAGAACTAAGCCAATGAAGCAGACAGGAGTAAATTTATTTTCTCCTTCAATACCATCTCACATCCTAATGTAAATAATTAAGTCTGACACTTCAACAGCCAATACAATCAGTTCAGACAATGTGTGTTATTGGTGTGAAAATTCGAGAACGGAAAGGTTAAGCTCTGAAAACTCAGTTTACTTAACTCTTGCAATGAGCAGAAATAATTCAGTTACTCCCAGCATCATCTGTCTAAGGATCAGTTCAGAGTAGAGCTAAGGACCTATGGGGCTTGACTCATTTCTCTTCTCAGTATGACCTGAGGATACCTCTTTTCCACCATAAGAGATTGCAGTGCTGGCCACATGATCTATACTAACAATAACTCCCCTCATTTTCAAATGTCCCAAATCTGTACCTGCATTCAAAGAGCAATTTTAAAATAACAATTATCCCTTTGTAGAAGGCTGTCCTCAAGCACTAGTTCAATTTACTACTGACAGACTTTAAGGAAAATTGAAATGTCAAAGAAACCTCTTTTTTAACATTAATTTTCATTATTGATGAAAAGTGAGGCATAAAGTGTTCAATATTCATTAAAAACCAGCTTGAGTCACATAGAACAGTGCATCACATATTCAGTAAAAATATATTCTTTAATAGACTGTGTTAGATGCAATGGTCCCAGTTACTTGCTACAATTCTGATAGTTATTTGACATTTCAGTATATAGAATCTCTACAGTGATCTAGCGTTATAGAAGTATGTGTGGTCTTTGTCTCTGGTTCTTGGCACACAGCCCTGAAACCTTTGGAACATTCTGATGAGAGTAATAGGTGCGGCTCTTGTTCTAATGAAGTAACTCTTGCCCTAAATAGCTTCAGAAGGAAGGTTGGTGGCCAAGAAGATGAAGCTTTGATTAGAAGCTGAGAACTTCTAGCTGTATCTCCCAACTTTCTGGAAAAGGGGAAGGGCTAAAAATTGAGTTAATTATCAATCACCAATGTAATGAAATCTTCATTAAAAACCCATGAACAACAGGGTTCAGAGAGCATCCAGATTGGGGAACGCAGAGAGGTGCTGAGAGATGGCAGAGAGAATGGCTTCAGAGACGGCAGCCATTCACCCCCTGTACCTTGCCCTGTGCATCTCTTCTATTGACTATTCTGTGTTGCCTCATTTTATAATAAACTCATGATAGTAAGTGCCTTCCTGAGTTCTATGAGCAGTTCTTGAAAATTATCCACTCTGAGGAGAAGACCATGGGAATACTACTCAACAATGAAAAAAAAAAAAAAAAAGAATGAGCTACATATAGATAGATACACATGACAATCTAGAAAGTCCTCAAGGGCATTGTGCTGTAAAAAACTGGATTTCAGAAGGTTGTATTCTGTATGATAATATTTGTACACATTCTCGAAATGACAAAACTACAGCAATGGAGAACAGATGAGCAGCTTCTCAGGGGCAGGCAAATCCAAAGAAGTGGCATGATTGAGTTCTTCTGCAGTGATGGAACTGTATATTTTAACTGTGGCTCCATGAATCTATACATAGGATTAAATTGCATAGGGGATTCCATAACAGCTCAGTTGGTAAAGAATCAACCTGCAATACAAGGGACCCCGGTTCAATTCCTGGGTCAGGAAGATCCACTGGAAAAGGGATAGGTTACCCACTCCAGTATTCTTGGTCTTCCCTTCTGGCTCAGCTGGTTAAGAATCCACCTGCAATGCAGGAGACCTGGGCTCCATCTCTGGGTTGGGAAAATCCCCTGGAGAAGGGAAAAGCTACCCACTCCAGTATTCTGACCTGGAGAATTCCATGGACTGTAAAGTCCATGGGGTTGCAAAGAGTTGGACATGACTGAGCGACTTGCTGTTTCACGTTCACTTCATACACACAAAGGGCTTCCCTGGTAGCTCAGCGGTAAAGAATCTGCCTGCAACCCAGGAGTCTCAGGAGAAGCAGTTTTGATCCCTGGGTTGGGAAGATCCCCTGGAGGAGGGCATGGCAACCCACTCCAGTATTCTTGCCTGGAGAACATGGACAGAGGAGCCTGGCGGGCTACAGTCCATAGGCTCGCAAAGAGTCAGACACGACTGAAACGACTTAGCATGAGTGCATATACTCACACATGTACACAAAGGAATGCAGGTTAAAAATTGGGGATAGCCTAATGAAGTCTGTACTCTGGTAACAGTAATGTGCCAGTGTCCTGGCTTTGCTATTGTACCATAGAATATAAAGTGACGTCACTGGGGAAAACTAAGGAGAGGGTACATGAGACTCTGTACCATTTTATAACTTCTTGTGTGTGCTTAGTCGCTCAGTTGTGTCTGACTCTTTGTATGAATCTACAATTGTGTCAAAATACAAAGTCCAAAAATGTTTTTAAAATAGTTAAAATAACATTCATATCAACAGGGATTTAAATTTTTATCTTTAGTTTCTTTTTAACATTCTCTTTCAATTTTATTTATTTTTAAGAAAATAGAGTATTTTCCCCATGCTGCCCCAAGATAATATATGTTGTTACCTTTCCAGGAACTATCTCTGATTTCACTTCATTCTGACATGAAAGTAGGAGTCAGCATTTCATTGACTCCTCCATTTAAAAAAAAAAAGGTCCATTTCACAAGGCATTGGTGAACAATACAAATTTTACTAAAATGTTCATATGTGAAACATTGCATGATACACCCACGTACATACGTTCATATGTCGTCTCAAATCAGTGTTCTCTGCTGTCCTTACTTGTTCACAGCCTCTTTTGTACCAGCGTCTCTTACCACTCTTACACCCATGACTGTGGCTTAGGCTTGGGTCAATATAAGTCAATACATACAAATAGTCTTTTTTTTTTTTTTTTCACAAGAAGTCCAATCACCCGAAATTTGTGATTTTCTTAAAGCTTAAAAGTTTGTGATTTTTATTTAAAAGTAAATCCTGGAAGGATAATTTTACATGGTACATAAATAATTTTTAGCCAATTCACTAGTTCTTCTCACATTTTTCTGCCTTCCAAAAGCCAAGATTCCCAACACAGACCCTCGTCTGTACCTTGCAATGACCTGAGAACTCTTAATATAATCCAGTCGTCTCTCTTACCCAAGCTCTAGTTACTTCTCTTTGGGGACAGCTCTGCCATGTTATGTGCTACCTCAGCCACTACTGGATTTAAGGAAACCATATTTTCTCTGTCTCGTCTCACACATAGAGCAGTTCTAATTTGCTGATTTGTCAACTTAATTTGACAGAAAATATCAAAGTCATAATCATCACATTTTATTATTTCTCTTGCCAAATGTGTATATTCCAAAAGCTAAAATTATATTATGCTGTATGTTATGTTACTACCTTAACTTTAAAAAAATGAGTGAAAAGAAATAATAATTTGGAGAAAATAGCAACTGTATTTAGTGTAAAATGTAGGCTGTGTTAGACACATTGATTCATTCGTCCAAAATCTCCTCTTCCTTGAGAAATGTTCTCTCATCCACATGGTTACTATGGGAACAGTCATTTTCAGAGCTGCTCCCTGTTATATTGTGAAAGCTGATTGTTAGCCCCTTGTCCAAATCCACATTAGTGATACCCCATTGGGACCTTGATGGCACCCAACTCCAGTACTCTTGCCTGGAAAATCCCATGGATGGAGAAGCCTGGTAGGCTGCAGTCCATGGGGTTGCTAAGAGTCAGGCACGACTGAGCGACTTCACTTTCACTTTTCACTTTCATGCATTGGAGAAGGAAATGGCAACCCACTCCAGTGTTCTTGCCTGGAGAATCCCAGGGATGGTGGAGGCTGGTGGGCTTCCGTCTATGGGGTCGCACAGAGTCGGACACGACTGAAGTGACTTAGCAGTAGCATTGGGACCTTGAAAATGGCCGTGATGAAAGTATTTACAACTCAGAGATGGCAATCACCACAAATTGGTCCCTCTGTCCACCCAGGTTCCCACTTTCACACCCCTCAGCCCACCTCCCTCACTCCTGCCTTACTCCAAATCAGCACGCCACTGCATTTAGTACACTGTGGTTCCAGTTTTGGCTACGGTTTATACAGGGGGGGACACCTGACTCCAGCTGAATCGATCACTTCTTTGCCCATAACTTGTGAAACTGGAATTGAGAATAAAAGCCAGTATCTTTTCAGTGGCTGAAATAGTATAAGTAAATCTTAGGAGAGAAAGGAGAGATGCTTATTGCTGTTTAGATCAGAAAACCAAAGACAAAAGGCCTACAAAAATAGAAAGAATTATGAATTATGCTGTACAGAGGTGAGCAGAAATGAGAAACAGTGAGATGATTTAAGAATATTTAAATTCTCCTTCTACTTATTCCTTGAAAACATTTGTATTTCTATCCATGGGTTCCATTCAACACTTCATTTCCTTTATAACAAATTATTCTTTGTGTTAATTTAATTTTGATAAGATTTCTGATCTTTGCAATCCAGGATAGTCCTAATTAACATGTGGACCCTCAGTTATTTGCTGATATAATCAGAAAAGCCTCTCGAAGCCTCTCATTTAGTAGTAGCCAATATATAACCAAAATTAGAAGCGTCAACCTGACACTAACCTTATTTAAAATTAAAAGAAATCAAGATGAAGTGAAGTGTGATAAGAAGCATTGCAAAGATAGAAACTAATCCTTCCAATATAAATATGGTATGAAATCCTGTGTGGGGATTCCCTGGCACTACATGGTTAGGATCACACACTTCCACTGCTGCAGGTTAAATTTAATCCCTGGTAGTGGAACTAACTACTTTGCCACTTGATGCAAAGAAATGACTCATTGGAAAAGACCCTGATTCTGGAAAAGATTGAAGGTGAGAGGAGAAGGGGACGACAGAGGATGAGATGGTGACAGAGGATGTGTCAGTGATTCTCATGCACACGTGCTTCTATTTTTGGGCAATTTATTTTGTTCCATTGATCTATTTGACACAATGGACATAATGGACATGAGTTTGAGCAGGCTCCGGGAGTTGGTGATGGCCAGGGAAGCCTGGCGTGCTGCAGTCCATGGGGTCGCAAAGAGTCGGACACGACTGAGCCACTGAACTTACTGAGAGAAACTAAGATTCTCTAAGTTGTGCAGTGCTGCCAAAAAAAGAAAAATGGTACTGTGCCATTAATTACCATCTCTGAAAGTTAAAGAAAAGAAAGTTATAAGGTATTTATATTTCAGTAATTCCACAAGAATATAATAACCAAAGAGAAGTTTTGGAAATTATTCAAGTGAGGCAAAGCTACTTGCTCTGTTTATTATTACTGTGTTAATAGTTTTACCTATGTTTATTGATACTTAATGATAAGTTGAAAAACCTGCATAACTCTTTTAGCAGCAAGTTTTTAATTTCCCAGAAATTTTACATCAATTTTATTTTGTGGTTACCCAAAAGCTTGTAAGATACATTTGTTAAAGTTAACTTCATTTGATTCATAATAAATGTTTATTATAGAAAATCAAATTCTCTTAATTTATAAATAAACTCAGTCCTGTTAATTAACTCACCGTTTCATACCCATTCTGTGAATTTCCTTGAAAATAAGAAATGTATGACTTCATAGTCCACACTTTCTCCCTGTCACCAACTTAAAATTTAAAAGCACCACTAGGAAGTACTAATCCAAATAAAACTGGGAGCTTTGGTCTTCTACTTTCACGATTCTTAATTTCATCATTTGTAGTTTAAAAAATTAGGTCTATCAGTCTTTCACAAGGCATGGTGTTTAAGATCCCAGATTTTAGAGTCAGGGAGACTGGTTTCAAATCCTAAATTCATACTGACTGGATGTGTGGCTTTAAGAAAGTTACTCCACCTCTACATATCTCCATTTTCATGTCTATATAATGAGAATAGACATATCGATAGTACTTATTTCTAGGGTAATTGTGAAAATTAAATGAGTTAACATGTGCTAAGCTTTCAAAACAATCCCTGACACATCATAAGCCATATGAGAATTTGCTATTAGCTACTTATCCATCTTTAGACACTTTTGCATAAATATATTGCTGAAACTATGTTCACCTAAAATATTAATGAATATTTCTACTTGGTGAAGTATTCAGTGTTCTTTTTTCCTTCTTTGTAACTTTTTATAATACCTTATTTTTATAGTATGTGTATGCTGTTTATATAAATACAATAAAGCTTTATTTTATATATAAGTAATGTAAATAAATTCATCTGGAAACAAACAGACATATTATGGCCAGGAATGTTTCTATTTTTAAGAAAAAAGTGATAGGGGAATGATTTTTCTGGACATAAAAATAAGCTATAAATTTGTACTACAAAAAGAAAATTAAACTTGTGTAAATATAGATAAATAGATCAATGAAACAAAATAAATTGCCCAAAAATAGAAGCATGTGTGCATGAGAATTCAGTATGTGATAACATTGACCTATCATATCAACTGGGAAAGAATAGCTATTCAACAAATGCTGTTAGACATCTTGAGGAAAAAATTGCCAGATTTCCATCTTACTTCAAACATAAACACAAAATTTTAAATTTATTACATTGGCATTTTACAAGCAAAAATATAAAAGTCCTAAAGAAGGAGATCATATTAGTTTCCTATTGCTCCTGTAACAAATTTCCAAAACCTTACTGAATATGATACAAATTTATTCTTTAAAAGTTCTGGAGGTCAGAGTCTGAAGTGGGTCTCACTGGGCTAAAAATTAAGGGCCAAAGTCCCTTCTAAAGCTTCTATGAAGGAATTCATTTTCTTGATTTTTCCTCCCTATAGAGGCTTCTGCACTCTTTGGCTCATGGCCTCCTTCCATGTTCAAAATCAGCAATGATCAGTCAAACATTATCACTCTGACACTCCCCCTCTCTGCTTCCCTCTTTCATTTATAAGAATCCTTGCAATTAACACCTTGAAATCCAGGATAATCTCCCCATTTTAAAGTCAGCAGTTTAGCAATCTTAGTTCCAGCTACAATTAAAGGTCTCATTTGTCATGTAACCTAACATATTCACAGGTTCTGGGAATTAGTAGATGGACATATTTGGGGGACTATTTACCAGCCTACCACAAAGATAAAGAGGAGTATTTTGGTGGTCTTACAAACATTTTTTAGAAGTAAAAATTTTCTAAACAAACAGAAACTCAAGTTAACATAAAAATTCCAATAGGTATGACTTCATAAAAATTTGGAAACTTCAATGAGCAAAATGCCAGTTTGAAAAACAAATGAAATACTGTGATTAAATATTTTTTACTACATGGAAGAGAGAAAGAATTTATATACAAATATTTTTAAATTTATTTAAATTCTCTGATAGATTCTGCTTGCTAGTATTTTGTTGAGGATTTTTGCATATACATTCTTCAGTGATATTCATCTGTAATTTTCTTTTTTGTGGTATCTATGTCTGGTTTTTGTATCAGGGTAATGGTCACCTCATAGAATGAGGTTGGGAGTATTCCTTCATCTGTAGTTTCTTGGAAGATTTTGAGAAGCATAGGTATTAGCTCTTCTCTAAATATCTGATAGAATTTGCCTGTGAAGTCATCTGGTCCTGGACTTTTGTTGTTGGAAGATTTTTATTCACAATTTCAGTTTCAGTACTTGTGACTGGTCTATTTATATTTTCTATTGCTTCCTGGTTCAGTCTTTAAAGGTTGTAGCTTTCTAAGATTTTGTTCATTTCTCTAGGTTCCTCCATTTTATGGGCGTGTATTTGCTTGTAGTAGTCTCTTATGGGGCTTCCCTCATGGCTCAGATGATAAAGAATCCACCTGCAATGCAGGAAACTTGGGCTCAATTTGGGTCAGAAAGATCCCCTGAAGAAGGGAATAGCTACCCTTTTCAGTAGTCTTGCCTGGAGAATTCCATGGACAGAGGAGCCTGGAGAGCTACAGTTCATGGGTCACAGAGTCAGATACAACTGAGCAACTAACACTTTCACTTTAATTTTTCAGTAGTCTCTTATGTTGCTCTGTATTTCTGTAGTGTCAGTTATAGCTTCTATATAATTTCTAATTTTATTGATTTGAGTCATCTGTCTTTTCTTCATGAGTCTGGCTAAAGGTTCATCAATTTTGTTTATCTTCTCAAAGAACTAGCTTTTGGTTTCACTGATATCTGTTATTGCTTTCTTCATCTCTGGTGGTGGTTTAGTCACTAAGTTGTGTCCAGCTGTTTGTAATCCTATGGACTGTAGCCCACCAGGCTCCTCTGACCATGGGATTCTCCAGGCAAGAATACTGAAGTGGGTTGTCATTCCCTTCTCCAGGGGATCTTCCCATCCCAGGGTTTGAACCTGCGTCTCCTGCATTGCAGGTGGATTCTTTACCATCTAAGCCACCAGGCATAGAAAAATATGCCTGACAGAAAAACTTGACAGAAAAATATAAAATTCTAGATAAGAGAAGATAAAGTTATAAATATCTAATTTTCCCACAATAATCTTCAAAGTCAAAGCAATTTCTGTTAAAACCACAGGAAGATATTTTTAGAGAATTTGATAAACTTACTCTAAAGTCGATATGGTAAAGAAAATGCATAATAATAATAAAAAGAATGGCTAAAATTTTTGAGTGCTTAATATCTTCCATTCACAGAATTATAATCTTCATTGTAACACTATTAGCAGCATCACAAATGAGGAAATTGAGACTTAAAGAGGCTAAATGACTTGTCTGATATCACAAAATGAACAATAGGCAAAGCATTAGCACTGATCCCAGCTGATCTGACCCAGAGTCTCTGCTTTTAGCCACTAAACTCTCAGGCTTCAAAAGACACATGTCAATAAATTCTTAAAAACAAGAACAATAATAAGGGACTTGGAATTACCATTTGATAGTTGAAGTAATTAAAGAATGTTGTCTATGAACTAAATATAGACACTTAACCCAACTACCTATGTGGACTGGGCTAATAGGCCATTCTCCCTGAGCTCTTACGCTATGATTCAGATCAACAGCATCATGAAGCAAGGGCAGGCTCCAATCTATGATCTATGTCTAAATGAGGATGTGTCAATTTAGTGCCAAAGATTGGACTACTGGGAGCTATAAAGTTAATAACCTTCACAGATCATATTTCAGCATCTCAGCCGACTTAATTAACGTCCTCTGGTGCCAGCTTCCTTGTACAATGTTTGTGCATGTTTGGAGCATCAGTCACTCTAGAGAGCTCTGGATACTTGATCTTTACTTTTAAATTCTAGGATTTAGTACCAGGATATCAGGTGACTATAGAGTGGTTGGGATGAAAATTATTTAGACAGAAGCTAAATCCTCCTGCAATGTCTTTGCCAAAATGCACATATTAATTTATTGCCATCAGTTGATAATGGTTAGAACCATACTTGATTGCTGGTTGGCAAAATTGCCTAGGAAATGGGCTCAAAATTCCCAGACAATTTGACCTCTACGGTTTAGGTCCAAGAACTAGCTTGAAATCATATGTACAGAACTAAAAATTACCTCATTTTCATCATGAAAATAGTTAATTAGGAATTAAAGTCCTGAAGGTGTATCATTTTTATTTCACTATATTTTAAAGCAAATAAGCATATAAAACAAATAATTTTCAAAGCAGAAATGGCAGATTTCCTGCAGAGGCCAGAACTGGGCCCTTGGATGCAATTCCTTGGTATATGCCAGTTCTATCAGTGAGCAATCAGTGGTCCACGGAGTCCAGTTCTACCTATGAGAGAAGTGAATGCAGTTTTTCTATTATTCTTATCTTGTTTCTATAATTTTCTCACATTCCCCACCCTTTCTAGAGATTTTTTCTTTTCTTAGATACCTGGATTTTGATTCTTGCTATTGCCACTCAAGAAATCAATATTTAAACTAATTCACATTAAGATATACAATACTAAAATATTTTATATTCTCTTCTCTCATACCCTTAATTTCGATTTTAGCATTGATGGCACTTCAATACTTTACATGCTACATCTTTCCCTGTGTCTGTGTTTTCAAAGTCTCATTCTTTTATGATCACTCTCTTCAATTCCTGGTATAGGGGAATAGAAGCAGCACCTCATACAATTCTTTTTTCCTGCTCCACACTAAATTCAGGGTTGAATTTAGCCTGTTTTCTTGATTTTTATTAAGGCATTTCTTATGTAGCACAGTTTACCAAAAGTTCAGGGAAATGCACAAGGTTTATGTTAATATTAATGCAACATGAATATACTAAAATTGAATATTAGGCTTACTTGTTTTGAAAAACAGTTCTTCAGATTTTTTTCTACCAACCAGAGCTGCAACATTCAGTGTTTCCACTCAGTAGGTTTGCTTTCCCCTCTGTTACTCCCGGGGTTCCCAGGTGGCGCTAGTGGCAAAGAGTCCACCTGTTAATGCAGTTGACATAAGAGATGCGGGTTCAATCCCTGGATCAGGAAGATCTCCTGGAGGAGGGCACGGCAACCCACTGTAGTGTTCTTGCCTGGAGAATCTTGCCTATACAGAGGAGCCTGACGAGCTACAGTCCATAGGGTCAAACAGAGTTGGACACAACTGAAGCGACTTAACAAGCACACATGCAAACGTGCTCTTACTCCTGCTTGATTGCCATGGGCAATTCCTCAGTCTTGGGCAACCAAGGTTCTTTCTCTAGCCTCTGCACTAACTGAGGCCTCCCTTCTCATAACGCAAGGTTCATCCACTCATAGGACATTATCTCTCCTCCATCCATATCTGTAGGGAAAAGGGACAAATGTGGAGATTATTTCCCCACTGATCTGAAGCATGTCATCACTTTACTAGAGTCAGCTTCAGCTCCAAGTTATTTTTTTCTTCTGTAACTGTGTTCATCCTTTAAGACTTAGCACAAGTTTATCTTTCTTGTATAAATTTCCCTGACTCTCAACCTCTAACCTGTCTGTGCCTCCACCCCTACTCCTATCAAAGTAATTTGTCTTTTCTCACAATGTATAGCTTCCCTGTAGCTCAAACAGTAAAGAATATGCCTGCACTGCAGGAGACCTGGGTTCGATCCCTCAGTCAGGAAAAATCCTCTAGAGAAGGGAATGACCACTCCGATATTTTTGCCTGGAGAATCCCATGGACAGAGAAGCCTGGCGGGCTATAGTCCATGGAGTCTCAAAGAGTCGGATACAACTGAGCAACTAACACTACTACTCCTCTTCCTCTCACAATGTATTAAAAATAAATATTTCATAAATTTTTTTCCCTAAGATGCAATGTATTCCTCAAGAAAGGAATCATGTCTTTTTTGTTGTCTTAATCCCCCATTTACTAACGTGTTCTTGATGAACGTTTTCTGAACTTTCTGAATCTCAGAAGTATTTGCATGTTGAGAGGGCAATATTTAATCTCTTTTAAACCACAACTCATAATTATTCATTAAATTTAGTTCAAATGTTATCTCTTCTATTAAACTTTGAGTTTTCACAGTACTTTATTCACATTTTAATTGTAACAATATAATCTTTTCCCATAAGATTCCAGGTGTCTTTTTGCTAAACACTGGATTCCTTTGGGGAAGGAATGATGTCTAATTTATGACAATGTCTCAAGCTCCCCAACTTTTATGGTGTCTGGGTCATGAAAGGCATTCAGTAGATTAAAGAAAAAAGATTACTATAAGGATAGAAATTATCTGGGTTTTCTTGGTCCTCAGATGGTAAAGAATCTTCCTGCAATTCAGGGAGACCTGGGTTCCATCCCTGGATCTGGAAGATCCCCTGGAGAAGGGAATGTCTCCATTCCAGTATTCTTGCCTGGAGAATCCCACGGACAGACAGCCTGGTGGGCTACAGTCCATGGGGTCGCAAAGAGTCAGACATGGCTGAGCAACTAACACTTTCACTTCACTTTAGATATTATTTCTCCACCGATATGAAGAAGTCTTCCATCTGCTGGAGTCAGCTTCAATTTAAGGGAAGGGAAGGAAGAGTGAAGGAAGGAGTTAAGAGGGTCCTTTCAGATAGCTTTTGATCTAAAAGGTGTTTTCAGAAAGACGGGCTTTCCAGTGCTTTTCAAATGAAATCATACTGCTAACTACTAATAACGTCTGTAAATGACATCAGTCCAGCAAGTTTATTATAAAGTTAACTCAGTAGAAAAAATATTTTCTCTGATATCTTATGTATCTAACGTGTATCTAACAGAAAATCTACCCAAAAAATCAGCAGCTATAACAACACATTGATATATCATGAAGTCTTCACAGCTATCTACCAACTTTTTATTATTGAATAAATATTTTTGTATCCCGCTTGAAGATATATTCTACTATAATGATAGCTATTGGCTAGACCATTGAGTTAAGTGCATAATAAAAAGCAGTGTATTGCCATGTACAAACTGATACAAGTGAAAGCTAGAAAGGTAATGTAGCACTAAGATGGCACCAAAGCAATGTCTCAGATTTCCTGGAACATATGAGAACCTCATTTCTTAAACATGTAAGCAAATCCAGTCAGAACCATTATCCATAGTTTGGCAAGCTTTTTCTCTAAATAGTAAAATACTGAATATTTTAGGCTTTGTAGGCAACAGGCCATGTGGAATCTGTCACAGTTACTCAGCTCCACCATTATATTACGAAAGTAGCAATAGACAACAATAAATAACTGTGCATGACTATGTTCCAATAAAACCCAGATATCATGTAACTTGTAAAAATGTTAGTATGGGTATCTAAAAGCATAAAGACTCATTTTTAAAAACATAGCCATATTTTATTAGTTGGTGGATCAGGGATTATTGTATGCAGATTCATGCCATAACCTGTTCTGTTCAAACAACATAATTTTGAAAATCATGAGTGCATAGTCCCATAAATAAGAATTAAATGCAAGTGAATCATATCAAGTGTGCCTTTAAACATTTCTGTGTTTAAAATTGTGCTATGAATACAGTTCAGAATCACAAGCCCTGATTTAACCTCTGCTAATATGACTTTCTGCCTGAGTGCTTGCTGCTGTGATTCAGGACAATACATGTCATGAGGTAAGAGCAGGCTCTAATCTTTGGTCTATGTTCCAAACAAAAATCTGTTGAGTCTCCTTAAAACAACAACTTACTTGAAGCTCAGTAGTCAGGAACCTGATGTCTTACCCAAAATCAGTCTGGCCAATCACCGCTCAAAAACCAATAAAGAGGCAAGGTTGATGGAAAGGAAAGTTTGCTTTATTTTAGAGGCCAGCAAGTGGGGGAAAGAAGGGCAGATTCATGTCCAAAAGCCAACTCCCCCCACACTGACAACCAGTGAACAAGACCTTTTAAAGAGGAGTTTCAAGGTTGTATAGGTGGAGGGAGGGGACTGGATGCAGTAACAGCACAATCAGCTCTGATAGTCATCTTGAAATTGGTCATGTGGTGACCCGACCAACATCATCTTGATTGTTTTAAGTACAGTTAATCTTTAGTTCCAGGGTTGGCTTATTCCCATTTCTATGAGGTCAGTTCTCGGAATTACAGCAGCTTATGTCATGGCTACAATCTGGTCATTGTGTAGTTAACGTCTTCCATCTGGAGGGGTTTCAGTATTTACAAGGCAGCTCAAAGGACATGGCTCAAAATATTACCTATAGCCCTTGTAGAAAAACTAAAAGCCTTTTGTTTACTGACTTATCTATTATTTTTCGGTCTTATTTTCCTTTGCTTTTGCCTTTTCTCACTTCTCTGATTATACTTAGTCTTTGGCTAAAGTTTTCCTATAGACAAAACAATGGAGGACATGGGGGAAAGACCAGAGGATCCTGCTCCGTTTCAGCAGGGTATTTTATTTTAGCAAAGAGCACAAGTAATTAATCCCTTAGTTGATAATTCAAATAGGCTTGAGAGTACAAAATGTCTGGAATCTATATTCTTGATCTTCCTTTCAGAGAAATAGGATACACTACATGGATATAATGATTAAGCACTAGCTGTAGGGCATGCCCAGAGCATACAAAAATTATTTAGATAGAAGCTGAATTTTCACTTGACTCAATAGCTGAGAGTTGTTTACTATAATTTACTTATTTTATTCAAAAGCTGTTTTGGCTGACAATTTTTTGGTGTAAAGTTATTTTTCTTTAATGATAATATTGACAAGTGGATGGATTTGAAATTTTATTGACCAATACAATTTTAGCTTAAAAGCCAGTTCAAACAATTGCACAAAGCTAAACTACATAATTTAAATGATTAAAGTAGTTGGATGAGCATCAACATTTCCAAAGGGATTCCATATTGATTTCTTCTTAAAGCACATTTCAAAGTAAACAGGGATTGAAAACAAATATTGCTGCTGGATGGTAATTGCAGTTTTCTGCAGAGGTTATTGCTGGGCCCTCAGAGTCAATTGTCTTGTGGCACTAGTGGTAAAAAAACATGCCTGCCAATGCAAGAGATATAAGAGACGTGGGTTTGATCCTAGATTCAGGAAGATCCCCTGGAGGAGGATCTTCACTCCAATATTCTTACCCGGAGAATTCCATGGACAGAGGAGCCAACTGTGGACTACTGTCACAAAGAGTTGGAGTGAAATGACTTAGCACAGCACAGAATGAAATGAAGTGGAGACCAAAGGCCCAGGGAGCACCACATCTGAAGGAAAGGTTCTCTTTTACTACCCTCCTTCTAGCATTTTCTGTCTTCTCCTCAGAAACACACATGTCCCTTCTGGAGACTTTTCTTCCTCAGGGGCATCTGGAGCATTGACGTTGCCCAGAACCCTTGCTGCTGCTAAGTCGCTTCAGTCGTGCCCGACTCTGCGCGACCCCATAGACGGCCTCCTACCAGGCTCCTCTGTCTCTGGGAGTCTCCAGGCAAGAACGCTGGAGTGGGTTGCCATTTCCTTCTCCAATGCATGAAAGTGAAAAGTGAAAGTGAATTCGCTCAGTCATGTCCGACTTTTAGCGACCCCATGGACTGCAGCCTACCAGGCTCCTCTGTCCATGGGATTTTCCAGGCAAGAGTACTGGAGTGGGGTGCCACTGCCTTCTCCAACCAGAACTCTTACTCCTTGCTTAACAGAGTAAAGCACCTGAAAAACTATTTCCAACATAATACTGGTGACTAAATTTTATTAGCTTCCTTCTCCTTTTTTTACACAGCCAATTCCAATTTTAACCCACACGTCAGCATATCCAACCTCCAGCCTAATCCTGGATCCCTCCTCCTCACGTCTATGCATTCCTACAGATAACCTTTTATGTCTTAAAGTTTTCTTCCCAAGAGTTCTTTAATATCACTTCCCATGACTGAGGTGTTCCATCTTGTGGCACTTAGGTTTATTTCCTTATGTTCTGCAAAAGGGAAAATAAGAAAAGAACAAAATAGACAAATTATTTGTGTCACAGAGTTTTGTGAAGACCTGGAGACAATGGACAAGGTTGTATAGCAGCAATATACAAAAGCAGTTCATACAATGTCCAGTGAGAATACCCTGGCAGTCCAGTGGGTAGGACTTCATGATTTAACGGCTAAGTATGCTGGTTCCATCCCTGGCTGGGGAAATTCCTGCAAATAACTCAGCATGGCAAAAAAAAAAAATGTCCACCAACTTTGATGAAAGCATCCTCTACTGTTGCTCCGCAGTCTCCTTCCCTCTTTACATTCCAAAGACACCAACTCTGGTTTCGGTATTTGTATCCAAAGACTCATCCATATGCTCTGATTAGACATGGGTCACTTCATTTGAATCTAATTTTTCTCTCCATCTCCCCAGTCTCTAAAGACAAAAGGGTCAAATGGAGATACAGTTAACCAATGAAGTGAACTATGTCACACCCTCTACATTGTAGAATGGGCTACGGTTCATTTTATTTTAAATAGCTATGATTTCATTCTATAACACTAGTCTTCCTTTCTTAGTTAAGTGTTTCTCCATGTAGTGCATTAAAACAGTCTCTTTGGATCTCTCTTGCCAAGAGACTGTAAGCTTTTCTAAGTCAGGAATCAAGTCTAATTGTTTTGTTTTTACTGTTTATTATGAAAAATAGTCTCATGAACTCCTGATACTCATCACCAGCTTCATCAATAACCAGTTTATGACCAGTGTGGCCATCTTTTAAAGAAAATCCCAGATACCATGGATTCATTTTGATATTTGGCAAAACTAATACAATGCCAGTCCAGGTTCGATGCATGATACTGGATGCTTGGGGCTAGTGCACTGGGACGACCCAGAGGGATGGTATGGGGAGGGAGGAGGGAGGAGGGTTCAGGATGGGGAACACATGTATACCTGTGGCGGATTCATTTTGATATTTGGCAAAACTAATACAATTATGTAAAGTTTAAAAATAAAATAAAATTTTAAAAAAATAAAATAAAATAAAAAAATTTTTAAGGTACCCTGTGCTTTTAAAAAATAGCTCTGCATTTTTTAATATATTTTATTTATTTATTTTTGATTGCACTGGGTCTTCGTTCTGTACACAGGCTTTCTCTAGTTGTGGTGAGCAAGGGCTAGCTACTCTTCATTGGGAAGCACAGACTTCTCATTATGGTAGCTTCTCTTTTTGTGAGCACAGCTCTAGTCACTCTGGCTTCAGGGGTTGCAGCACGCAGGCTCAGTAACTGTGGCTCATGGGCTCTAGGCTATTGCTCCGAGGCACATGGAATCTTCCTGGATCTGAGACCAAATCCATGTCTGTTGCATTGGCAGGTAGATTCTTATCCACTGTATCACCAGGGAAGTCCAACCATACATTCTATCTGTAAAAATTGTTGTATGGATCTCTTAAAGATAATAGAGAAGAAAATGGCAACCCACTCCAGTATTCTTGCTGGGATAATCCTGTGGACAGAAGGAGCCTGGTGGGCTCTAGTCCATGGGGGTCAGAAAGAGTCAGACACGACTGAGCAGCCAAACACTTAAAGACTTATTTAAAAACACATAACCATAGTGGCACTATCACACAAAAAAGCAATTGTTTTATTTAATCATGATTTGTTTTCTAACATGGAAGTGCTTGACCACTGTTTCCTGAGCTACTAAACTTTTAAAAATTTCCAGTTTGAAAAGTCAATGTTCAATCTCTCCTCTCTTCCCAGCTAGTTCTTTAAACAGATCAAAACTCAAATTCAGTATTACCTTTTCTTTTTCAAAAATTATTTAACCTTTTAAGTAAATAATAATAATATATGTAATATATATGTATATATATATTATAATTAAATACACACACACACACACACACATATATATACAATTACCTTCTCCATAAAAGTGTCCCTCATCCTGTGTTTGGGAGAACACAGTTAATCAGTTCATCTCAAGGGTTTTCATAAAACAGCATCCATACCTCTAATATTATTATCTAAACATTATATATTATAGTTATTCATTTAGTTGTCTGTGTTCCCCAATTTAGGCATCCCTTAAGGCAACAACTGAGCTTTGCTGGTATCACAGTAACCTCAATGCCCAGAGTGCCCAGTTTTAAGGGGAATTTTATAAGTATTGAGGAAAAGAAGAGGGACGAGAGGAGGGACACAGAAGCTAGGCCTCAGTTGTGCTCCCTGTAGTCGGAAGTCCTCTGGAGCAGCCCCACAGCCCCACATAACCCCCACCCCCACTGTGAAGTAAACATAGATGTACAGAGATGCTTGTTTCTTTTAGGCATTTTTCTGTCTCTAGCATCTAAAATAGTACCTAATAAAAGTTTAATATATCTTTTTTTGAAATGCATGAAGTAAAGGCCTTTGCCCTACACAAAAGATTGATGCGTTGATGTGCATTAAGTTGAAAAATTTACTAAATTAACATTTTTCATGATTACCTGCTGTCACAAATTTTTTTGACAAATTAAGCATTTCTATAAGAATGTATCACTTATTTTCAAGCCAGGATTTATTCCTCCCAGAATATATATTATTCATTGCCTTAAAGGAAATCCTAACTAATAATCAGTGACCTCCTAGGAATTTTATTTCAATGTAAAAGCCACCAGTGTAATCAGTGCCTTTGACTGCCAGATCCAAAAGTAGAGACATTTCTGATCTTTATGCAAATTGCAATTCAACAAACAGAATCCTTACCCCTTCCTTCAAGAAACCCAGATCTGGCATGGAGAGCAAGAAGGTGGTAGACAGATCTGCATAATTTAATTTACTGAGAAGGAAATTATATTCTCCCAGATCTGGCATGGAGAGCAAGAAGGTGGTAGACAGATCTGCATAATTTAATTTACTGAGAAGGAAATTATATTCTCCTAATCCTTGGCTCAGGAGCTCAGTTTGATTTACTCTGACCTGGAGACATTATTTGTGTATTTTGCTGGTTGGCAATGAGCTTTGGGCAACTGAGTCAGAAACCTCTAATAAGTCCTTCATCCTGGCACCAGCTTAAACAGGCACTCAAAGGCATATCACCTGTTTACCTTTTAAAAAGACAAATATCCCTGACTTTCTAGAGAAATTTCCAAGTTTCCATCATATCCAGGTATTTAGCCCTCAGCTGTCAATCTCTTGGCACTTGTCAGTCGTAAGCAAGAGAAATACAAAGGGAACAAAGTATAAGAACAAAGTATATGAGATTTCTGTCAGCCCCCTCTCTGTTTTTGTACTCTTTCCACATGGCCCACCCTCTTCTCATTGGCTCTTCTTTGCTAACGTACTTCAAGTTTTGATTTGGTTAGATTCTGTTTTGTTGTAGAGTGAAATAATCTGGTAAACAAATTCATGCCAAAACTTTCATGATATCCTACTTTATTCTACACACACATACACATACATACTTTTTTAACCAGGGGCTTCCAATTCATCCTTCAATTCTGAACTCTATAATCATTTCTCTGAGCTACCCATGAGTGAATAAATCTCCATTATGACTAGACCCATGGCCTGTAGCCTGCCAAGCTCCTCTGTCCATGGAATTTTCCAGGAAAGAATACTTGAGTGGGTTGTCATTTCCAATTCTAGAGGATCTTCCCAACCCAGAGATCAAACCTATGTCTCTTGTGTCTTCCGCATATAGGTTTCCCCAGCAGCACCATGGTAAAGAATCCACCTGCCAGTGCAGGAGAAGCAAGAGATGCAGTTTCCATCCTTGGGACAGGAAGATCCTCTACAGTAGGGAATGGCAACTCATTCCAGTATTCTTGCCTGGAAAATTCCATGGACAGAGGAGACTGGCCGGCTACAGTTCATGGGGTTGCAAAAGAGTCAGGCACAATTGACTTCACATATAAAGTAGGAAAACTATTTGTGAACTGCATATCTTTGAATAGACCTATAACCAAAATATATTTTTAAAAACTTTTAAAATTCAATGATAAGTAAAAAACAACTCAATTAAAAAATAAATAAAATATTAGAATCAATACTTCACCAAAGAAGATACAGAGATGCCAAAAAAGAAAATGAAAATGTTTCCTCATTATTAAAAGCTAGGAAATACAAATTAATACTATAATGAGGTACTGCTATACACCTATTAGATTATCTAAAACTAAGAATACTGACCATACAAAATGTTGGCAAGGATACAGAGTGGACCTTTCATATGCTGGTGGTAGGAAAGTAAAATGGTATATTCATTTTGGAAAACAGTTTGGCAGTTTCTTTAAAAAGTTTAACATACACTTGTCATATAACTCAAGGCATTTACTGCCTCCACAAAAAAATAAAGCATTAGTTAAACAATTTTATTTATAATAGCCCCAAATTAATTATGCCAAGCAAAAGAAGCCAAACAAAAAGTACAGTCTGTCCATTTATATAAAAGTCTGAAAATTCAAGGTTAACTGCAGTGACTTAAAGCAGATCAGCAGTTATTTGGGGAAGGGGAAAACAAAAGAGAAAATTAGGAGGAATTACAAAGGAACACAGGAAATAAGTACGTTCATTATGCTAATTGCAATGATGGATTTATAGGTGTTAAAACATGTCAAAAGTTGCCAAATTGTACACTCTAGCTATATGTGGTTTATTGTAAGTTCAATTAGGCCTCAATAGAGCTGTTCAAGCAAGAAATCTCCATGGTCCTGTGGTTAAGAGTCCAGCTTCCAGTGAAGGTGATGTGGGTTCAATACCTGGTCAGGGAACTAAGATCCCAAATGCTGTGGGGCAATTTAGTCTGCATGCCACAATGAAGACCCTGTGTGCCACAATTCAGACCTGAAGCAACTAAATAAACAAGTTAAAAGAAAAAAAAAGCTATCTTTTTAGGGATGGGGACAAATATTAATCATGTTTGTATCCCTGTGTTCTGAATGCTCCCCTGGTACATCTTAAGTACACAGCAGCACAACCAGAAATAACAGTTGGTAAATGAGAGAAGAGAAGGATAGTGTCCAACTCCTGTAGTCATGTAGACCGACTAGACAAGTAAATTCATCATATCTCAGTGTGCAAGTGGTTACATAATATTTACGCTAAAGCCTAGATCATGGGAATATTTTTAGTTTTTAATAAATGTTTATAAAAGACTTAATATCATAAGTATCATTGTAATTCTTTGGGTAAAACTTTAAAAGATTATTTCTGTAATGAGCTCCAGGTGTCCATTGCCTCTTGACCCACTCTTTATTCAGAGCAAAGGGGAAAACTATAATCTGTTGGTTACAAAGCATGAAAAGAAAGAAGAAAAGCAAAATTATTTTATCTATTTTATCTTCATTTAAGTTCAGTTCAGTCTGTCAGTCGTGTCCAACTCTTTGCGACCCCATGAGTTGCAGCACGCCCAGGCCTCCCTGTCCATCACCAATTCCTGGAGTTCACACAAACTCACGTCCATCAAGTCGGTGATGCCATCCAGCCATCTCATCCTCTGTCGTCCCCTTCTCCTCCTGCCCCCAATCCTCCCAGCATCAGTCTTTTCCAATGAGTCAACTCCTCGCATGAGGTGGCCAAAGTATTGGAGTTTCAGCTTCAGTATCAGTCCTTCCAATGAACACCCAGGACTGGTCTCCTTTAGGATGGACTGGTTGGATCTCTCTTGGGACTCTCAAGAGTCTTCTCCAACACCACAGTTCAAAAGCATCAATTCTTCGGCGCTCAGCTTTCTTCACAGTCCAACTCTCACATCCATACATGACTACTGGAAAAACCATAGCCTTGACTAGACAGATCTTTGTTGGCAAAGTAATGTCTCTGCTTTTGAATAACATAACTTTCCTTCCAAGGAGTAAACGTCTTTTAATTTCATGGCTGCAATCACCATCTGCAGTGATTTTGGAGCCCACAAAAATAAAGTCTGACACTGTTTCCACTGTTTCCCTATCTATTTCCCATGAAGTGATGGGACCAGAGGCCATGATCTTAGTTTTCTGAATGTTGAGCTTTAAGCCAACTTTTTCACTCTCCTCTTTCACTTTCATTAAGAGGCTCTTTAGTTCCTCTTCACTTTCTGTCATAAGGGTGGTGTCATCTGCATATATGAGGTTATTAATATTTCTTCTGGTAATCTTGATTCCAGCTTGTACTTCTTCCAGCCCAGCATTTCTCATGATGTACTCTGCATATCAGTTAAATAAGCCGGGTGACAATATACAGCCTTGACACACTCCTTTTCCTATTTGGAACCAGTCTGTTAGAGCATAATAGAAAGTAAAACCATAGTGTGTTTAAGCCCGATGAGAAGTAATATTTTGCAATATATACAATATTGAATAATTCTGTCACTTCACAACACAAAAAGAAATAACTATGAACTATATCCATTTAACCTGGGTTAAAATTTTTATCATAAAAATATAGATTATCAATGTGCTGAAGTTCACTCTTTGGCATCTCCATATTAAAAAAAAATCATCTCACTCTATAAATCTATATCTATTGCTATTGTTGAATCTGAATATAGAATAATAATAATGCCATTATTTCAACAGAAACTCTCTGCCAAGCATTCCTCATTCAATAGGAAAGTGAGAAAGAAAGTTGGTATAAAAGGAAATACAATGAGTCAAATATATGAAAGATATTCACTAAATGCAAGTTAAAACTATAATGAGACACCATTTTTCATCCATCAGATTGGTAAAGACCAAACATTTGATAAATTCTTGTGTTGGCAACTGATGGGGGAAAAAACACTTTTACTCTTTGCTAGTAGGAGTGCAAAGTGACACACAATATCCATGGAGATGTTGGGCAATGTCTCTCAAAATTAAAAGGCACATATCATTTAGTCTAGCCAATATACAGCCTGCTGAGTATAGTACTTTGATGTTCACTGGGAATAAATGTCAATCATGCAAATATCCTTGTTCTTAATATATTATTTTCTATTAGTGTAATTGTATGAATATAAGAGAGACCATCTAGGGCTTCCCTGGTGGCTCAATGGTAAAGAATCCACCTGCCAATTCAGGAGACATGAGTTTGATCCCTGATCTGGAAAGATCCCACATGTTAAGGAACCACTAAGCCCACACACCACAACTATTGAGCCTGTGCTGTAGAGCCTGAAGCCTACACTCCCTAGAGTCATGTTCTGCAACACGAGAAGCCGCCGCAATGAGAAGCCTGTGCACCACAATTGTAGAGCAGACCTCCCCACCTCCCCCCACCCCGCCTGCCGCTACAGCTAGAGAAAAGCCCATGCAGCAGCAAAGACCCAGTCAGCCAAAAATAAATAAATAAGAGAGACCATATAATACAAAATTTAAACTATGATGTAGATTGCTGATTTTAATGTTTCCCCATCATATTGATTTTATTTCATCTATAAATTTTCACCATGTGTCCATTTCTTTTTCTTACATGACCTGGAAAACATATCTGAAAAACAGAGACATTATGTAGCCATAGTTACACAATATTGGACCCAAAATGTCTTATTTATCTTCACTCCTGTGCTTTGCACAGGCATTTCATAACACATCCAAGGATTTCATTACAGGTTTGTTAATCTCTAGAGTTGAGATCACAGGTTTGTTAATCTTTAGTGTTTAGAAACACTAAAGAACTGTTACTAATGTCAGGGAAATTTTAATCTCATGCTATCAGTGATTTTACATAGAGGCAAAAGGGGTCTCTTTTTGATTCAGAGTACAAGCAGAATTTGCCAAAGAAAATTTAAAATAACCCTCTCCTGAAAAACATAGCACATAAACAGAGCAGAAAACTATAACATCAGAAAGTTTTCTTTGTATATAATGCAAATAAATAAGCAGCCAGTAGCTTGCTGAGCATCTTAAAAGAAAGTATATCCTTTTGTAAAATGCTGTTAATAAGGACTTGATACTTAAAGACTGCACTTTGAGTAAATGCATAATCAAAGACTGGCTTTGTAATAATAGCCCTAAAGGAGAAAACTGACATACCATATTATGTGGGACAAGACCCACATGAGACATACAGAACAGAATAAAGATGAGACCAGAATGGAAACTATGTCTCAGCTATTAATACAATAGATAACAATGTCACTAGATTTTTAGAAAAGGGAATGCAGGGGGCCCTTATTTCTGAAACCGTTGAGAATCCTTTAAAGGCTGTTATATATAAACATGTGAGGTAAAACATTTCTTGCTACAAAGTCTTGGCTTATTCACTCCCAAAAACTCATTTTATTACCCTTATTTAGTCTCCAATTGTAGATATCAAAGTAGTGTAAGGCTTCTGGCTTTGTAGTTGTGATCAGGGATGCCCTACCTTGCAGAATTCTCTTCTAATTAGGTCTATTTCAATCTTGAAAGGCAACACATTATACTAATCTAGATTTTTGCAAAGTACATGCTCTGCAAAATTAGACATGGCTGATGCTCCTTAGTTTGGGGTCAAAGTGAAGGGTCAAAGGAGAAGATGAAATGTGAATTCCATGGTTCAAAAATGCTTGCTATATATCTCTCTGGAAATCAGTAAAAACACGCTAGCTTATTAAAGATGAAAAATTGTTGCAGTAAAGAAATCTCTTTAACATGAAACAAAATTAAATGTTCATAGCTCCAAGTCTTTGCAACCCCATGGCCTGTAGATGTCCAGGCTTCTCTGTCCATGGAATTATCCAGGCAAGAATAATGGAGTGGGTTGCCATTCCCTTCTTGGGGATCTTCCCGACCCAGGAATCAAACCCAGGTCTCCTGCGTTGTAAGCAGATTCTTTACCATCTGAGCCTCCAGGGAAGCTGTCTCTTTGATACAGCATTACTCAAACTAAATTGATCAAAGAAAGCTTTTCTCGTGTAATATTAAATAACACACTGAAGATGTAATATTTCACAGAACAAGCTTTGGAAGAATGTACTACTTTGTGATAATCAGAGACAAGGAGTAAGATCCCATAAACAGAAACTATTTTCTCCTACCCCAAATTATAAACCCACTAAAGACATGGCTTGCTGGCTTAATAACTCAAATCCAGAAACAGGAGTATTATTTGAAACATCTTGGCTAGAATGGCTTCTTGGGGAGTCCATCTATGAGAGTTTAGTTAGGGAGTAACAATGCCGAATTATACTGCTACCCAAATGGAAGGAATATGGAAGAAAGTAATGGCTTATAAAAGGGAACAAGCCATGAGACATCTATATGGTTTTAGAAAGCACAATCTTAGTAAAAAGATTTACTCAGTAAAAAGATTTACGGCAAAGTTGTTCAAGCCTCAGTGGGAAGTTTCCTGAGATAAGAAAATGTATAAAAGTCAAGAATCATGTGTAAGAAGTCACTGGAAAAGTTAGTTTCACTTTCAAATATAGATTGATAAACTGACTTTATGTCCAAATTTGCACCCCACTCCAGTACTCTTGCCTGGAAAATCCCATGGACAGAGGAGCCTGGTAGGCTGCAGTCCATGGGGTCGCTAAGAGTCGGGCACGACTGAGCGACTTCACTTTCACTTTTCACTTTCATGCATTGGAGAAGGAAATGGCAACCCACTCCAGTATTCTTGCCTGGAGAATCCCAGGGACAGAGGAGCCTTATGGGGTCACACAGAGTCGGACACAACTGAAGCGACTTTACAGCAGTCTCAGCATAGCAACCAATTGCATCCACTTTCACTCTCAAAAGTGTTTCAACTTGGATAATAAATTGGGGACTTCCAATCTACTGAATACCTACCATGTGCCAGGTATATAAGAAGTCACACAAAAAATTCTTTTCAATACAGCATGAACTTTGCCATCAAAAAAGTGAACAATCCCATTATAGGGACAAGAATTGTACATCTGAAACAATCTGAAAATAATAAAAGGCTTTCTAGTGTAAGGTCAGTATCTATATCTAATATAGTAGTTACCCTACCTATGAACCTTCAAGTTGTGAATTTTCAAAGCTGTGAATGCATGTGCCATGAGTGTCAGGCTTGAGTGAAATTGCAGCTTGCCCTCCATCTCCTATTGCTGACGATCCTTCGGCTCCACCGTCTCCCACTTCCTCTCTGTCCTCCAGTCAGTAACTTTTCTTGCCTGTTCTCTCAAAGCCAGCCCCTGTATGCCAGCTGTTGTACTGTACTACTGTACTTTTCAAGGTACTGTATTATAAGATTAAAAGTGTTTTCTTTATTTTTGTGTTTGCTTTATGTATTATCTGTGTGAAAAGTATTATAAATCTATTACAGTACAGTACTATACAGACAACTGTGTTAGTTGGGTACCTAGGGTTAACTTTGGCAGACTTAGGAAAAAATTGGACTTTCAAACACACTCTTGGGATGAAACTCATATATAGGGACTTACTGTACTACAAATAAATTGCATAAGAGTGAGTTCCCTGGTGGCCCAGTGTTTGAATTAAAGGCTTTCAATGCTGTGGCCCAGGGTCAATCTCTGTTGGGGGAACTGAGATCCCACAAGCCATGCAGCATGCCAGCTCCCCCAAAAGAGGGTAGAATGCACTACAAGTATTGGGGAAGGTAGACGGATAAGCTGGTACCTGGAACTCAAGCTTGAATCCCTGTGTCCTTAGGTAGAAAAAGAACGCATACAGACATGACTGACTGGCTCCAGCAAGGGACCTTCAGGCTACCTCTCCCGCAGCAAGGGAACTAAGACTACATTCCTCAAGGAGTCTCAATTTTTTAAACCAATTTCTTGAGATTAGAAGATCAGATACTGCTTCCATATCAAATGTACTACCCCAAGCACAAATCAGGACTTTGTCCCCTATCTCATCCAGACCACAGGTACACCAAATTCTGAATTTTTATTTATGACCCTTTCCAGAAAGCGGCAGGTTTCTGACATCCAGAAACCCAACTGTAGGACTATTTTGCCCCCAGAACCTTTCCATGTCTAGGGGAGCTTCCGGGTCTTGACTTCTGCTTCATTTTTCACCATGTTAGCAGTCACTTGCTGAACATCAGCTTCTATGTTCAATTTACTCCCAGTGCTCTCTGGGGTTAAATTATGCTAGTTTTCTAAAAAAGCTAATTCATTTTAACAAGTCTAACTTTTGAGTGGAGGCAGTTCTGTGCTCATAAAAGCCATATTTACTCAACATTCTGTGAAATTTGGTGGCCTAGGAAGACGGCCATGCTAAGTACGGCACAGACCCCCACAGTATGTTTTCACAGGGAAAGAGATGAATGATGTGTTATAATTATCCCCCCGTAAGCAGCAGACCTAACAAGAAAATACACCTTTCATGTGTGGGCTTCATAATACTTTTCATTGACTTCACACAGCAACTTCAAAGCCTTCCTCTGTCAAGAGTAATTATCTCCAATTTGCAGATCAGCACACACAGTCTTTTCACAGATCATACAGTCACCTTCAGATCTCAAGCTGTCTGGATGTGGATGTTGGCTAGCACTTCATGTCTTGCATGGGAAACAAGATCCTGACTCAACCAAGAGGCTGAGAGAAGAGGGGGAATTTCTCCAGTTCAAGACTTTCCCAAAAGCCAAGTCCTTGGCACTGGCAGACTACTCACAGCGATCCCAGCGCCCAAGCAAGTACAACTTGAAATTAAAAGACAGCCTCGATACTCAGACCACTCAAATGGGATCCTAGTGTATAGGAACCCTCTCATGAACAAGTCAACCCCAATCTTACCTAAGACAGAATAAAAAAATGGACAAAACAGTGACTTGCACAACCTTCGCTTACTCCCTCCAGTACTGCTGTGTAACAAACCACTTGGTTCTTCATATAATCAATTTCTGGTTATGAAACAAAATTCACAGCATTTTATTCAGAGCAGTTAACATTTCTTCCACATAAGATATTTTTTAAAAGAACAAATGATAAAATATAAAAGGATTTCTAGGATCCCATCTTGGTCTAATATGCCATCTTTTATATAAGGGTGTTGATCTCGGAGTGCATCCTGCTAAAAGGTATGAGAAGTGTGTGGTGGCTCTTGACCATTATGAATTGACTTTCCTAGGATTTCTAGCTTTGTTTTTAATTATCTAATTGCATTGAAGTTGTAGGAATAATTGCTAAATTTCTACTACCATTTGTTTTGTTTGGAACAGATTTGAAACCAGCAAAAATCGACTCTACACAGACCCCTTTCCCCAAGACTGTTTAAATTAATTTTAATTTTTAATCAAAGCATTGCAATACTTTTTTCTCAATTTGCTCACTTACTTTACTGAAGATACATTTTTCAGTATCTTTCTGAGGAAGAATGTATACGAGATAAAAGCTTCAGTTCAGTTCAGTTCAGTCGCTCAGTCGTGTCCGACTTTTTGCAACCCCATGAATTGCAACATGCCAGGCCTCCCTGTCCATCACCAATTCCCGGAGTTCATTCAAACTCATGTCCATCGAGTCAATGATGCCATCCAGCCATCTCATCCTCTGTCGTCCCCTTCTCCTCCTGCCCCAAATCCCTCCCAGCGTCAGAGTCTTTTCCATTGAGTCAACTCTTCGCATGAGGTGGCCAAAGTATTGGAGTTTCAGCTTCAGCATCAGTCCTTCCAATGAACACCCAGGACTGATCTCCTTTCAGAATGGACTGGTTGGATCTCCTTGCAGTTCAAGGGACCCTCAAGCGTTTTCTCCAACACTGCAGTTCAAAAGCAACAATTCTTTGGCGCTCAGCTTTCTTGACAGTCCAACTCTCACATAGCATCCATTTATCTCAATAGCTTTGTTCCACTACAATACTTGATTGGTATGCTGTTATATATCAAATAAGCCTTTTAGCTTCTTATATTCCCACTGAGATGTCCAATGTTATTCTATTTTCTGATGCTCTTCTTTGTAAATAAACTTTTTCTTTCTAGAAAATTTTGCAAGTTTTTTTTTTTTCTGATATTTTTGTGTTTTTCTGCCCTTGAAGCAAGTATGTCACTAACCACATTGTGTAGCCCAGAGTATGACCAGAGGAGTGGTTTTCTAGTTAAGCAGAAACCTCTTGAACTTTCACACTAAATTAGACTGGTGCTAGAGAGGTTATGGTAATAGAAATCTTTGAAAATAGATAGAACATCTAATCCAGTTCTGCAAAGACTGACTTACACTTAATCTCATGTTCTACTCTGAAAACTACTCGAAACTCAGAAATGTTGGCCTCACAGAATATAAATCATTTGCCATAATTTTAGTTCCCGTTAACCCCAAGACAAAGGAGAGAGAGACAGAAGGACAGAGACAGAGAATAATACAGTTTAATAAAAGACATTGCTCATGAAATGGAGCAATCATAGACCTCCATTGAAAGACAATTTATTTTTTTAATTTCTAAATAAATAATTGAAGAACAAGACAAGACCCTTGCTCGCATGCAACCTAAGGCCTAGTATAAAGAAGTAAAATGCTTAGATCAAAAATATGGGCTCACAGAGGAGAGAAATTATTTCCAGCTAAAAAGAACAGAGATGGCTTTATGGAGAGATGATTTGAGCTGGTGTGTAAAGGATGGATTGCATTTTGATAGATGGTAGTAAAAACAAAGAACAGCAATTCTGATTTCAAAGAAAAGCAAGACTTTTTACAACTTGAGACATTTCAATTTTAAGGTTCTTGATGTAGTAAAAAGTAAAGAAACAAAAAAATATAAGGTTGTAAAAACATGGCATATAGATGGGTTTTTCCACCTATATCTTTAAGAAATGTTTAATCAATTTTTTCAAGATAAAGAAAGCAAAGAAATATGATTTTTTAATGGCTTAAAAGCATTTACCTATCTCCTTCATGCATCATTCTCCTTGTCGGCTGTAGTAAAACCATCTCATATATTTTCTTCCACATCAGTTTTTATTTTCTAGCAAAAGGAAAGACTATCAAAGCACAACATGATTTTCCTTGAAGTAGCAGCCAACTTGCACAGCATAAACACCAGATGATCTCTTCACCAAGGGTCAGATCGACAAGAGAAGAAACTGCTCTGAAGAGAAGCCACTCATCTTCAACAAAATAGCATCCAATAAAAATCAGTTTCGATGCTAAAATTCACCAGTTCATAAAATCACTATTTCATATTTTATAAATGCCTTTGTTTTACGTACTATATTTCACACAAAACTTACTTCCCCTGGATTTGTAACCTATGAGTATTTCCCTAGGATTAATCATGGCATTGTAGATGGTGTTGGTGAACAAATCAGAGTTTATCAGGCAGAGAGATTAGCAAAGCTATGATTATTTCTCTAGACCTTAGAAGAGAATGAGGTGAAAAACAATAGACAAGAAACTATCGAAGAAACTAGAAGTGGGAAAGGACCAACACAGTCACAAGGAATAAGCTCCAAAATAATCAGATGATTTCCCAGGAGCAAAACAAATAAAAACGGAGACCCATGAGTCCTACATGACATCCATGTAACCAGGGTATTATTTGAAAGTAGAGGTGAAGAAATTATGAACAGTCTTTCTTGTGTTAGTTTAAATATCTAAGTATTATCTTTTTAAGCAAAATTAATTTGTTATTTGTTAGGTTTATAGAGAATGCACACTTAATCATCATGTTTTTACAATATTTTTCTCCATTGATGGAGTGAATGTAGGAAGATGGTACTAGAGTCATTGTTGATGATCCCTAATACTAGTAGGTGTTTTTTTTGGTAAATAGAATTTAAATTACATATTCACTCTATATGAGTTTCCTTTTGTGAACTTACCTGTTGGGCCTGTCTCTGTTAGAAAGATTTATTGGTTCTGCCTCTTCAGTGTATCTAAGAAGCACTACCATGCCAGAGGATGGCACCTGGTAGATTCCAGAGGAAGATATATACGACTCAGAGGATTCTCAGACAATTCCCTCCAGGACTGTGAGTTATTTATTGCAAAAAGGTCCCCAATGGTTTACCTCTTTCAGTAAAAGTTCTCTTCACAATGTGACTTTTAGCTTCTCCTAGAAAGACATGGAGTCTATTTCCCTAGTCCTTGAATCTGGACTAGCCCTGTGATTTGCTTGGGCCAACAGAATGCAGTAGAAGCAATGCTATGCAAGTTCAAGGTGAATATCTCAAGGTGAATATCTCAAATGTGCACTGCAGATTTCCATTCTCATCTAGAATTATGACACTGCCATGTTAGCAAGCCTAAACTAGCCTGCTGAAGGATAAGAGTCATTCAGGGAAGGTGGAACCAATGCTGCATAGAAAATAAAACAGAAACATCCACAATATTGATCAAATTTGGGTTGAGGAAATGAAATCAAAAATTAAGGAAAAGTCAAGAAAATACAGCATATATATCTTTTCTTGCAGTTATAGATCCTCCTCTTTGACATTTTTATTTTGATAGAATTTGTACAAAGGGGATTAACATTTGAGATAATTATTTTTTGTAAATCAACTCAGCAGATTTTGTGAATATTTTATTTCACAGGTTCTTCATTTTTCCCCTTTTATATATCAAATATTATCCCATAAAATAAACTATTTGGGTGAACAATTAAAAGAAGGGAGGAGGAAGAAGGGGGACAAAGTTTTCTTAAATAATCTCCCCTGGCAACTGAGGATGTACTTATCTAGAAACAAACATTGATCATATAATCTTGTTACATGTATTTGCTGAGAACTTCAGTGAGACACATCTCATCAGTGGGTTCTTCTGTCTGAAGTTGGGGGCTTTTTGGTTAGGAAGTGCCCTCAATCCTTTATGAGCCAATTGCAGTTTACTATTTCTAATACTATTAATGAGGCTTTGGGCTTCCCTGGTAGCTCAGCTGGTAGCATCCACCTGCAATGCAGGAGACCCCAGTTTGATTCCTGGGTCAGAAAGATCCCCAGGAGAAAGGAATAGCTACCCACTCCAGTATTCTGGCCTGGAGAATTCCAAGGACTATATAGTCTATGGGGTTGCAAAGAGTCAGACACAACTGAGAGACTTTCTCTTCACTGGACACCAGACCAGATGTTCTTGAAGATTTACCAAAAATTATCGATACGATAAGTTTTTTTAGGGGGGAAGCAAAGAACAAGGAAACACATTGTCACAATTTCTGGCAACTTTAAAAACATTACCAATTGGAAAAAATGAAAAATTAGAATAGAGAGTGATTTTGAAGTGTCGTTTGCAATAACAAAGCAAAAATGCAGTCAGATTTGGTTATAGCTTATTTGGGGTATGGAGAGACAAGAAAATGCTTCTCTCCTATAGATTTTCTCTGAGACTGGGAGTAAAAAAAAAATCACCTGATATCAGTGCATACACAGGCTATATTGAGGTTCAGAAACAAGAGCATGGATTAGGATGGAGACAGGAAATGGGCTCTGGTCTTGGATCCACCATAACTGGCTGTGTGACCACCTTCAATCTCTTTCCAATACCTTGGAAAAAATAATTACGCTTTTTCAATAATGAGTTTTTTATTTAATTTATTTTTTTTTGGCTGTGCTGGGTCTTGGTTACTGCATACGGGTTTTCTCTAGTTGCAATGCACAGGCTTCTCATTGTCATGGGTTCTCTTGCAGCAGACCCCGACCTTTAGGGCAATGGGCTTCAGTAGTTGTGGCTCTTGGGTGCCGGGAGCCGGCGAGAGACATTCCGCTCGTGACAAAGGTCATGAGGAAGGAGGCTCGGCATATGCAAAGGCGGGATCGAGCCTCGGGAGTCTCCCCGGATATTCTCGAGCATCTTCCCCCAAAAAACCAGAGTCTGCCTACTTTATTGCTTTGTGCTCTCACCTCTGACTTTACTGGGGGCTGTCCCCTACCACCATCTCGCTCTCTCTGTCAAAGAGTTAACTTACAGCTCCAATTAATAAAGTTCCTGGACAATTAGGAGTGTTTAAATCCAAACCCCTTAGATGGCTCTCTAACTCACCTGACAAGTTTACCTGGACTCCTACAGCTACGCATACGATTGTTTACAGTCTTCCAGCCTCGAGAGGCACGGGAAGCTTAAGATATTCAAATAGTTTAGAGCCTCTCAGAGAGTTAGAAACTGTCAGAATAAGACCAGTAAAGGATTTCATTGATGAGCCAATGCTTGTTGCCAAGTTTTCACATCCCCTGAATTGTATCCTTGAATGTGTATTAATTAATATAGTTGGTATGTAGAAAAAATAAGTAGTGGCCTTGGTGTTAGTAACTTTAGACCCTTAAGGTAATAAATTCTTTCCTTTGTTGTAAACCCATTACACATCCGCCCTATAGGAATGCAATTTTATCTTCGGAAGATGGCGCCAAACCTTAAAATAATTACTCTTAGAGAAAATAAGTCTTTGTTGATAAGTCCTTGTCAAGAGTCATAAAATGTTAATAGGCCTTCTGGCCAGAAGATGATGTAAATCACCTAAACCATTTGTATACGATAAATTTGCAGGAAAGAAACCCTGGTTTTTGATAAGGATCTAAAACTGCTGGCTTTGCATCCCCTATTATCCTCTATGTGTAACTTAGGGTATATAAGTCCCTGTTAAAAATAAGGCTATGGGCCTTGCTCACCAACGCTTGGTCTCCCCATTTCATTCTTCCCTTTAACTTCCAGCTGAGTCTCCATCTGGAGCGCGGAACCCACCATGCTTACTAATTATGCCTGGGCTTCTAAGACCCACTCGAGAAGGTGTCTAGGGTGAGGCACCTTCCGCTATTCGAGAGGGCGCCTGCGGCCTACGTAAGTGGTGCAAACTTCTTGTCTTGAAGTTTTATTGGTCTCCCGCGTAAACCAAGCTACTCAGCTTCTTTTCTCCACTGAATTTTCCTACTGAGCTATCCTCATTCTATTACTCTTTATATCTCTAATTACCATCTGAATAGGTCGCCGACGCCGTCTCCCCTTCAAATACCCTGGATCAGCCGGGGCTGGACCCCGGCACATGGGCTTAATTGCCCTACAACATATGGAGTCTTCCCAACCCAGAGATAGAACCTGTGTCCTTTGTATTGGCAGGGGGATTCTTAACCACTGGATCATCAGGGAAGTCCAATAATGAGTTCTTATTTTAATTTTTTAAAGCAACAATATAAATCCAGTAATGACTATTACTATGCAGGGAATGCTTAGTATATGTCAGGCACAGTGCTAAGCACTTCACAGTATTCTACCCATTACTGTTCAAAATAATCCAGAGAAGTAGGTGCTATTATTATCTCTGTTTTAGAAATGAGAAAACAAAGAGGAGATTGGAAATTTGCCTAAAGCCTCATGAGAAGTAAAAACAGAATTCAAATTCAGGCCATGTGGTTCCAGAGTCCATACTTGTAAATTTATTCTATATTTGAATTAAGTATGATATATTCAAGAGATAATATGTGATTTATGAATTCTATTTCACAGTATTACAAAATGTATGGTCTTGCTAGTTAAAATAATTATAGATCATAATAACTGTATTGAAAATGTGCTTGGCACAATTCTTCCCTTTCATTTTTTTGATAATACATTTTCTAGCAGATTAGTGAGTGTGACAGTGGAGGGATGTCTAGACCTAAAGGTTCTAATTTTTCTTTTCCATACGTATCTGTTTCTTCCATGAATTTGGGAATCTGGTCTCTGGCTTTTGGGTTAAAGAATTAAGTTCATTGGTTCAGATTAGCTATCTTCCACCAAAATGTAGGTACTGGTCTAAGCCACACTGCTCCTTCCTACCACCAGGTAAGATCCAGCTCAATACTGGTTCTGGTTATTGTAGGTCTGAGGAGTAAAGAGGAATCCAGCAAGGTCTGAGGAAGATATAAAGACTCAGTTAACTAGGCTTTGACCTGGGAGTAGAAAGGAAGCACTGTTGTAGACCATCACCCTAACTTTAGTGAGTGTGCGGCCGAGAGGAGCTACCCCACGTCCGAGGTCAGGGGCAGAAGCCGGGAGGACCCCCATGACCGAAGCACGTCTGAGGTCAGGGGCAGCGGCCGAGAGTGCCAGGCTGCGATGGCGCAGGAACGGCCGAGAAGAGCTACCCAAGTCCGAGGTCAGGGGTGGCGGCCGAGAGGAGCTACCCCGTGTCCGAGGTCAGGGGCAGCGGCCGAGGGGAGCAACCCCACGCCTGAGGCCAGGGGTGGCGGCCTGGAGGACCAACCCCACGTCCAAGAAGCAGTGGCTGCACAGGCGCAGAAGGGCCTAGAGGAGCTTTCCCACGTTGAAGGTCAGGAAGGGCTGCGGTGAGGAGATACCCCTCGTCCAAGGTAAGGAGCAGCCGCTGTGCTTTGCAGGAGCAGCCGTGAAGAGATACCCCATGCCCAAGGTAAGAGAAAACCCAAGTAAGACGGTAGGTGTTGCAAGAAGGCATCAGAGGGCAGACACACTGAAACCATAATCACAGAAAACTAGTCAATCTAATCACACTAGGACCATAGCCCTGTCAAACTCAATGAAACTAAGCCATGCCCGTGGGGCAACCCAAGATGAGCGGGTCATGGTGGAGAGATCTGAGAGAATGTGGCCCACTGGAGAAGGGAATGGCAAACCACTTCAGTATTCTTGCCTTGAGAACCCCATGAACAGTATGAAAAGGCAAAATGATAGGATACTGAAAGAGGAACTCCCTAGGTCAGTAGGTGCCCAATATGCTACTGGAGATCACTGGAGAAATAACTCCAGAAAGAATGAAGGGATGGAGCCAAAGCAAAACCAATACCCAGCTGTGGGTGTGACTGGTGATAGAAGCAAGGTCTGATGCTGTAAAGAGCAATATTGCATAGGAACCTGGAATGTCAGGTCCATGAATCAAGGCAAATTGGAAGTGGTAAAACAAGAGACGGCAAGAGTGAATGTCAACATTCTAGGAATCAGCAAACTGAAATGGACTGGAACGGGTGAATTTAACTCAGATGACCATTATTATCTACTACTGTGGGCAGGAATCCCTCAGAAGAAATGGAATGGCCATCATGGTCAACAAAAGAGTCCAAAATGCAGTACTTGGATGCAATCACAAAAACGATAGAATGATCTCTGTTTGTTTCCAAGGCAAACCATTCAATATCACAGTAATCCAAGTCTATGCCCCAACCAGTAACGCTGAAGAAGCTGAAGTTGAATGGTTCTATGAAGACCTACAAGCCCTTTTAGAACTAACACCTAAAAAAGACGTCCTTTTCATTATAGGGGACTGGAATGCAAAAGTAGGAAGTCAAGAAACACATGGAGTAACAGGTAAATTTGGCCTTGGAATACGGAATGAAGCAGGGCAAAGACTGATAGAGTTTCGCCAAGAAAATGCACTGGTAATAACAAACACCCTCTTCCAACAACACAAGAGAAGACTCTATACATGGACATCACCAGATGGTCAACACCGAAATCAGATTGATTATATTCTTTGCAGCCAAAGATGGAGAAGCTCTATATAGTCAGCAAAAACAAGATGGGGAGCTGACTGTGGCTCAGATCATGAACTCCTTATTGCCAAATTCAGATTTAAATTGAAGAAAGTAGGGAAAACCACTAGACCATTCAGGTGTGACCTATATCAAATCCCTTATGATTATACAGTGGAAGTGAGAAATATATTTAAGGGCCTAGATCTGATAGACAGAGTGCCTGATGAACTATGGAATGAGGTTCGTGACATTGTACAGGAGACAGGGATCAAGACCATTCCCATAGAAAAGAAATGCAAAAAAGCAAAATGGCTGTCTGGAGAGGCCTTATAAATAGCTGTGAAAAGAAGAGAAGCGAAAAGCAAAGGAGAAAAGGAAAGATATAAGCATCTGAATGCAGAGTTCCAAAGAATAGCAAGAAGAGATAAGAAAGCCTTCTTCAGCAATCAATGCAAAGAAATAGAGGAAAACAACAGAATGGGAAAGACTAGGGATCTCTTCAAGAAAATCAGAGATACCAAAGGAACATTTCATGCAAAGATGAGCTCGATAAAGGACAGAAATGGTATGGACCTAATGGAAGCAGAAGATATTAAGAAGAGATGGCAAGAATACACAGAAGAACTGTACAAAAAAGATCTTCACGACCCAGATAATCACGATGGTGTGATCACTCACCTAGAGCCAGACATCCTGGAATGTGAAGTCAAGTGGGCCTTAGAAAGCATCACTACAAACAAAGCTAGTGGAAGTGATGGAATTCCAGTTGAGCTATTCCAAATCCTGAAAGATGATGCTGTGAAAGTGCTGCACTCAATATGCCAGCAAATTTGGAAAACTCAGCAGTGGCCACAGAACTGGAAAAGGTCAGTTTTCATTCCAATCCCAAAGAAAGGCAATGCCAAAGAATGCTCAAACTACTGCACAATGGCACTCATCTCACACGCTAGTAAAGTAATGCTCAAAATTCTCCAAGCCAGGCTTCAGCAGTATGTGAACCGTGAACTTCCTGATGTTCAAGCTGGTTTTAGAAAAGGCAGAGGAACCAGAGATCAAATTGCCAACATCCGCTGGATCATGGAAAAAGCAAGAGAGTTCCAGAAAAACATCTATTTCTGCTTTATTGACTATGCCAAAGCCTTTGACTGTGTGGATCACAATAAACTGTGGAAAATTATGAAACAGATGGGAATACCAGAACACCTGATCTGCCTCTTGAGAAATTTGTATGCAGGTCAGGAAGCAACAGTTATAACTGGACATGGAACAACAGACTGCTTCCAAATAGGAAAAGGAGTTCATCAAGGCTGTATATTGTCACCCTGTTTATTTAACTTCTATGCAGAGTACATCATGAGAAACGCTGGACTGGAAGAAGCACAAGCTAGAATCAAGATTGCCCGGAGAAATATCAATCACCTCAGATATGCAGATGACACCACCCTGATGGCAGAAAGTGAAGAGGAATTAAAAAGCCTCTTGATGAAAGTGAAAGTGGAGAGTGAAAAAGTTGGCTTAAAGCTCAACATTCAGAAAACGAAGATCATGGCATCTGGTCCCACCACTTCATGGGAAATAGATGGGGAAACAGTGGAAACAGTGTCAGACTTTATTTTTCTGGGCTCCAAAATCACTACAGATGGTGACTGCAGCCATGAAATTAAAAGACACTTACTCCTTGGAAGGAAAGTTATGACCAACCTAGATAGCATATTCAAAAGCAGAGACATTACTTTGCCAACAAAAGTTCATCTAGTCAAGGCTATGGTTTTTCCTGTGGTCATGTATGGATGTGAGATTTGGACTGTGAAGAAGGCTGAGTGCCGAAGAATTGATGCTTTTGAACTGTGGTGTTGGAGAAGACTCTTGAGAGTCCCTTGGACTGCAAGGAGATCCAACCAGTCCATTCTGAAGGAGATCAGCTGTGGGTGTTCTTTGCAAGGAATGATGCTAAAGCTGAAACTCCAGTACTTTGGCCACCTCATGGCAAGAGTTGACTCATTGGAAAAGACTCTGATGCTGGGAGGGCTGGGGGCAGGAGGAAAAGGGGACGACAGAGGATGAGATGGCTGGATGGCATCACTGACTCGATGGACGTGAGTCTGGGTGAACTCCGGGAGTTGGTGATGGACAGGGAGGCTGGCGTGCTGTGATTCATGGGGTCGCAAAGAGTCGGACAAGACTGAGTGACTGATCTGATCTGATCTACCTCTCAGTACTCCTACTACATTTTTGAGGTCAAGGACTTTGTTTTACTCAACATGCTGCTTGAGTATTCTGCTGAGAATAACCAAAGTGTGGCAAACAAATTGGTAGCCTTGAAGGGCAGTATGTCTTATCTGTTAAAAGCATGGGCTTTAGAATCATACAAGCCAGGTTCATGTCCTTGCTCCAGTATCTATTAGCTGTATGACCTTAAAAACTTTCCTTGATGTTTTATTTCCTTTACTGTTATTTTCTCATAAAAAGAAATTAGTAGCAGCTCCTTGCTCAAACAATTGTTATGAGAATTCATTGAAATAATGCTTGTAAAAATCTTAGCCAGATACCTGCTGCATATGAAAAGCTAAATAAATGTTGGTCATCATTATTATCAGGTATTTGTGATGGTTAAGGGCTTCCCTGGTGGCTCAGTGGTAAAGTATCTGCCCGCAATGCAGGAGACATAGGAGATGCGGGTTTGATCCCTGGGTTGGGAAGATCCCCTGGAGGAGGGCAAGGCAACCTACTCCAGTATCCTTGCCTGGAGAATCCCATGGACAGAGGAGCCTAGGGGGCTACAGCCCATAGGGTTGCAGAGTCAGACACAACAGAACTGACTTAGCATGCACGCATGAGGTGGTCAATTTTGTGTTAACTTGGCTGGGCCACAGTGTCCAGATATTTGATCAAATATTATTCTGAATGTTTATGTGAGGGTATTATGGATGAGACTGACATGTAAAGTGGTATGCTCAGAGTAAATCAGATTGCTCTTTGTAATGTGCATGGTGTGGGCCTCATCCAAACAGTTGAAGGCCTCAATAGAACAAATAACTGATCTCCTCCAAAAAAGAAAGATTAGCCAGCAGATGGCCTTTGAGTTGAACGGCAACATTGACTTTCCCTGGGCCATACACACATATGCACCCATACACATTGCTTTCTTTGGAGAACACTCATATAATATCAAACCTGTAACCGGTAAATATGGTAACATCACTATGTACAACATGTAAAAATAAGGATGTGAGGATAGGTAAGACATTACCCATTATAAGTACATTTTCCTTCATATCAATATCAGATGGGACTCTTTCAGTTAAGAAGAGTAACAGTAAGAAGACAATGAAAGGGAAGCTGGCTTAATCCAAAAAAGGGAGAGGGGGAGGAAGAAGAGGAAGGTGGGAGGGAGGAAGAGGGAGTGGAGGAGGAGAAGAAATGGCTTGATTCCTGTGACTGATATGTACAAGCATAGGCCTAGCTTCTAGGATAACTGGATCCATATTTCAAAAATACTGCCATGGCCCAGTTTCTGTCCATCTCTCAGAGATGCCTTCTCCAGGAGGTTTCATTCTCAGATAGGTGTTCCCCTCAAGGTGGTGAGATGGGCTACAGCAGCTCCACATTACACACATCCAGGCTCAAGTCACAAGGGAATGAGAATGCCTCTTTTCTGATAATTCCCATAAAGGTTCTGAGATCCATTCTAAGTCGTCTTCCTTAGGTCAAGTGTTCATCTGGAACCATCACTGTGGGCAGGAGACCAGATGTGTGCATTGGTTTACATTAGTCTGTGCTCTCTGCTAGAACTCCTCACTAAACCAGTTATCAATCATGGGGACAGGGAAGCTTTCCACAGGGTATATATTGCCTAAAGAAGTTTTTAATAGATGAATGCCAGGTAGTCAAAACCAAGAAGTGGCCACTCCAATTGCTTAACAAAATCACTCTTTACAATTGTGGTTATTTTGCCTTTTACAAAAACTATTTGATTTCTGAGAATCAAAAACACAAGAGGATACCTGGAATTAAATATTTTTGAAACATCATGCTATAAATTCATCCAACATGGAAAATTTGTAACAGTGAATTTCTTTTCTTGGCTCTTTTAAAACAAGAACAATTTCAAACTTTTCCACCACATTACAGTTATCATTGTTGCCATTTGGTGATGGTTAAACTTCTAGTCTGTAAACTTCTAGGCTTACTTTATATTTTCATAATATCCTGTTATCATTTGTATTAGCTATCACATATGGGTGAAACAGATCCTCTGGCATTTCTGCAATATTCGATTTTAAAAACAAAGACAAAAACAAAAAATTATCATGCTAGTTGGCTGAAGCACGCTGTGGCTAAGCTAAAATGAAAACTACATCCCCTCCTTCATACAACCAGGATAACAAGTCTGTTACTTAGTAACAACAGCAAAGTTTCTAAATCTAAATCACAACAGGAGTTAGGTGGTAGTTTTTATCTGCCATTATTCCAATATTCAAAACACTAACTTAGAGAAAGAACCCAAAAGCATACACCCAGAAATTTTACAATGGTTATTACTGAGCCAAAGGGATAGCTAACAATTCCTGAGCACCTGCTATATGTGTGTTTTACAAGCATTATTTAACCTCATTCTCATAACAACTCTATGAAGGAAACATTACTACTAATCTCCATTGTACTGATGAAGACAAATATTGACTCTTAGAGTGTTTAAATAAGTTGTTCAAATCAAAGTAAAATAGCTGGTTAAACACCTGACCTTGGTTTTGAACTCAGAAAGTCTACTTTTTACTTTTCTATTATGGAAGCCTGTTTTGAAAAATTTCCTTTTCCCTCTAAAACGCTAAATTCATTAGAAAAAAATCATTTTCCACAAAAGAAAAAATATTGTAGAAGGAAGGAGGAAGAAAGTAAGGAAAGTCAGGCAACCATTTCATCATAGTATAATAATCACATTATAGCTACGGGAGGCTTCCCAGGTGGCTAAGTAGTAAAGAATCCACCTGCCAGTGCAGGAATCAATGATTCGAAATCTGGGTCAGGAAGACCCCCTGGAGCAAATGGCAACCCACTCCACTATTCTTGCTTGAGAAATCCCATGGACAGAAGCGCCTGGTGGACTGCAGTCCATGGGTCACAAAAGAGTCAGACACGACTGAGCAACTAAGCAACAACAACTTGGAGGTTGTTAGATATTAATGGAAGAAATTTTCAAATATTGAGTTGCAGGGAAGTCATTCTGGCTTCTATATGATTTAACTTGAATTTTATACTAACTAAAAAAGCCTATGTGTGGCCTATATATAATATAGATAAAACATATATTATACATCTGCTTTAGTCGTTAAAGAAAAGATATTAACCATAAGTAAAGAATGGCCTTGTTAAAAATAAAGATTAAATCCCCCCAGTCCTGGGAAACCAATGCTGGTACTCCTTCAATGATGAGACCCTTTCCCCAGGTGTCAAGGGCATACTGACTCACAGGGTACATGCTGATCTGTTTATTTGCTTGTTTGTTTGTTTTTTGGAAATATTGAAGGAATGTATCGCTGACTTGTTTGATGCTCTTTGTTGTGACAAGGTATAAAGCTGTGTGAAAACCATGCTTCTATGGTGCAGTTCCTCAGACTTATCTAAGAGGCTGTCTCTGAGGCTATAGTCATCAATTTGGCTCAAATAAAACTCTTTTTTTATTCATATTATAGTTGGTTATTGACTACCTACATCAAAAATGTAAATGGATGAGGCATGATGTTACTTGCAGTGGGTGTTATAGTACCAGGCCTATCCACCCTTGTCTATAGAATTGCCCTCTGTGGGGTAGGGTAGTTACCCAACACCCACCATCGCCCCCCATCAACTTCCCTGCCCCTTCCCATCCCCAGGCCACAACTAATGATTGATTAATACAGGACTATAAAATTCCAAACCCACATCTGCTGCTGCTGCTGCTGCTAAGTCGCTTCAGTCGTGTCAGACCCACATCTACAGGGCATTTATTTCAGAGAACGTCCCTTGAGGAGCTGGCCAAGGCAAGACTTTGCCAAACTCTTATTCAAAATAAATTAAGGACTTCTCCGGTGGTCCAGTAGGTTAAGAGTTCACCTGCCAACGCAAGGGATGAAGGTTTGTTCCCTGCTCCAGAAGGATTCTACATGCTGCAGGGGAATTACGCTCATGCGCCACAACTTTTGAGCCTGTGCTCTAGAGGCAGAGAACCACAACTGCTGAGCTCACGTGCACAGCTACTGAAGCCCAAGCGCCCTAGAGCCGGTGCTCCACAAAGGAAGCCACCGCATCACAACTAGAGAATGCCCCTACTAGCCACAACTAGAGAAAAGCCCAGATAGCAAGGAAGACCCAGCAAAGTCTAAAACAAAATTTTATTATAAAAAATTAAATATCATAAAATTAGTAAGGAACTCAGAAATCTCTCATTCCCCAGTGCTGTGCTGTATGTGTTCTATTAGAGGCATATGACTCGAAAGATAGGAATATTTGCAGTATCTGACCATCCTCATGGGAACAAATTTAAATTGATTTTGTGAGCCATGTCGACATTTAATCAAGTGTGGTTATTAAAAAAAGAAATACCACAATCTGCTCTTCAACAAACCTTCAATTTCTATCCCAAAGCAATTACATTGCATAATTTTTTTCAAAGTTTGTAGTTGTATTATGAACCAAGTGGAATCAGGATTTATTTAGTTGTGGAGAGGAGAATTCTTTTTAAATATTTATCTTTGGATAATTACTAATAGAAGTTTTCCTATTTTTAATAATAAGACTTTTGTTATCCCTTGATGACTTTGGTTTAATCATGTTTGCCATATTTCTTTCTTTTGATACTGGCCTCCTAAGAGAGCTTTCTTATGAAGCATTTGTGTTCCCTTTCATGCATTTCTAAAGTGCATTACAAGCTTTATTTCCTTTTCCCTGAAACTTTCTTTAGGTTCACCTGAGTAATTAATTGTATTATTTTTACTTTACAAAAACTCAGGGTGTGAGATTTCTATCTTTGTGTAAAATCAATTTGTAGTTCCCAACAGTTTTCTGGTTCCTCTGTAGAATTCAGGTTATTTAAGGCTATGCTATTGCTAAAAGGAAGGTCTTACTTTTTTTTTTTTTAATGCCAGATTGCATTACTCTCTTATTTACCCCTCACATCTCAGAACTGGCCATCTTTGGCACAATATTCCAAAATAATGGACCACTTTATGATCCTTGGAGAAGGCACTGGCAACCCACTCCAGTACTCTTGCCTGGAAAATCCCATGGATGGAGGAGCCTGGTAGGCTGCAGTCCATGGGGTCGCTAAGAGTCGGACATGACTGAGAGACTTCACTTTCACTTTTCCCTTTCATGCATTGGAGAAGGAAATGGCAACCCACTCCAGTGCTCTTGCCTGGAGAATCCCAGGGATGAGGGAGCCTGGTGGGCTGCTGTCTATGAGGTCACACAGAGTCAGACACGACTGAAGCAACTTAGCAGCAGCAGCAGTTATGATCCTTACCTATAACAGAATTCACTAAAAATCTAATGAAAATGTATGAGGCAGGATTGAAATTTTGACTAACGTGCCTTATAAAGCAACTCCGAATATTTGTGTCCTAGAAGCCTGACCTCATCCAACCTGACCAGTATGTGGCTGTCTGGTTATGTTATAAAGCCAGATGTACTATGAAGTGGGGTGCAGTGTTTAAACAGTGAGTCATTATCTCAGTGTGAACTGTGCTAATGGAGACATACTTGCAGATAACCAAAAGTGTAGATAAGCTTCTTAAATCCCAATAAATATAACGGTGCCTTCTTGGGCAGTAAGGGACAGTGCCTAGAACATGGTTTTGACAGTTAATTCTATACATCAATTTGTCTGAGCTATAATGCCCACTGTTTGGTCAAATAAATACTCGTCCAGATGGTGCTGTGAAGATATTTCTTTAGTGATTAACACTTAAATCAGTAGCCTTTGAGTAAAAGAAACTAGTCTCTGTAGTGTGGGTAGCCCTGACTCTATCAGACAAAGGCTAAGCAATTCTGCTTCAAAACCAGCAACACAGAAACCTTGCCTGAGATTCTAACTTGCTGACCTGCCCTGCAGATTTTGAACTCGAGATTGCAACAACTCTTAGACGAATCTCCAGCCTGCCCCACACACATTTCAGACTTACCGTACCCCACCATTACATGATCAAATTTCTTGAGATAAATCTCTCTAAATCTCTCTCTCTACATATGCATGTGCACACACACCCACACACACATACACACACTGTTGGTTCTGTTTCTCTGGAGAACTTTAATAAAATGGTAGTTACTTATTTCTCATCAGAAACTCCACAGGACTGAATATACAAATGGGCAAAGGATAGACCATATATAAAAACAGAACTTTGACCTAACATCTGCAGCAATCCCCTCAGAAATCAACTCCTTTTCTACAATAAACAACCTAGGAAGCCACCTGCTATAAGTCAGATTTATAGGAATCTGATTGCTATCTTGAGTGACATCCAGGAAGCTAAACAATTCCTTCTGTAATAATCAGCCCCAAATGGTTAGGACTTGATTAGTAACTGATTGCTTCCCTAATTTTTGTCCCTGCTTTTAACTGAGGACTAAATCTAGGAAGTCAAATATGCTCTCCATTCTTGCCTGGGAAATCCCATGGACAGAGCAGCCTGGGGGGCTACAGTTCATACAGTCTCAAGAGTTGGACAGCATTTAGCAACTAAACCACCAGCACCACCCAACCACACAGGATGCCCACATTAAGCCAACCAGCCCAAGTTTCCTAGGCCAGTAGCCTCTAATCAGGGCACAGGTGAAGCCTTCTCTCTACATCACAAAGCTTTTCCATTCTTCTGTCTGCCTTTGTTTTTCTTAGCCATTTTTCATTTTTTACTATTTATGACAGTGATTTAATGTTATTCATTCAAAAGTTATCTATCAGTTTTAAATATAAAATTTGTTTCTTACCCACATTAACAGATACTAACCTTTGTACAATTTCTATGCTCTGCCTTCCTTTGAGTCTGCTAAAAAACAAGTGACAGTAACGGACTCCCTTGCAAGCTTAGAATAAAGAGCCTTTGCTTTTCTCATTCAAATGGTCATTTGTTTATCCCCACAGCCATAAGGTAATGAAATAGAAAGAAGTTAATCTTTCAGAAACCACAAATGGGTATAACCAGCCTCAAAATTCTGCTACCTACAGAGACAGAATTTCCAGGTTCAATAACAGGATTTTTTTTTTTTTTTTTTTTTACTATGCTCTGTGGCATGTGAGAATCTCAGTTCCCTAACCAAGGATCGAACCCCCGTGGCCCCTGCAATGAAAGCATGGACTCTTAATCACTGGACTGCCAGGGAAGTCTCAATGATAAATTGTTGGGTTTTTTTTCTTTTTTTCTACTTAAACAAATGGTGATAGCAAACATGACTGAAAGGCTTTAGTACAAAAAATTTTAAAAATCCAATTATCTGACTTATGACTTATTGACAGTAACATCCTGATGATGCATCTAACTATGAAAGATTTTAAGTATTTCTTATTTTAGCCTCAACAAACTGTTTCAGATAAAATTTTCAGAAAAGGGTAATATTTCTCTATAAACGTGGCTTTTGACTCACCATATACAAATTTTTTATAACTAACCTGCAAACACTAAGATTTGATTGTTACACAATTAAACTTATAAATTCAGTGTCTGAGATCTCTAAGAGTTGGGAATTAAAAGGGCCAAGGAATATAATTTAATGCCATATAATACAGAAATATCACAATGGGATGCATGTGGTAATTAGATTTATTCTTAAAAAAATAGTAAGTACAACCTTATATCAGTAGAATTTCACAGACTTTTCGGATATTTGATTTTTGGCTTATGATAATTAAGTGTAAACCATTGCTTTGAGTGCTATTTTCAACATACAAAAATCACACTTAACTTAAGAACATTTATTCAATAATTTAAATTCCTCAGAAAACATCAAAAATGAATTACCATTATACTGTAAACATAATCAATATAAATCTTAAACTTGAAAAAAAGAATACAATCCCCAATAGCATCACAAATCTCACCTCCTTCAGAGGCACATGTATATCAAAATTAATAAAAAGATCTGAACAGAATTGACCTGTCAGTTACAATAAGGGAAAGAGGAAATTTTTTAACAGGGATGATCCCAGGAAGATTACAGCTGTGAAAGGTAACGAGGTGCCTTAAAATTTTCATTTGAAAATTCTGTGGAGGTTCATTAATGGTCCATTCAATTATTCAGATTTGATCGTCTCAGGAAGCAGTCACCAACAGCAATTCCGGGATGCTAGTTGGAACTTGCATTTGGAGGGTTCTGTATTAATGGTGCACAAGAAAAATACATTATTAAACCTCCAGGCAAAGCCTTCACCTCCTCCAAGAATTCTTTTCTGACAACTACCTTCTTTTAAACCTGCACTTTGGACTGAGTTCCCCTGCACATTTATACATGCTATTGTAATAAGAGAAGAAAAAACCTTTACGGAGAACAGCGAGGCCACTCTATAAACAGAGTGGCTTCCCCACCACCCTCCAGATTAAGCACACACACGCCTGCACACACACACACACACACACACACACACTAAAACAAAACTCACAGCTGCCTTCAAAGCTTGATCTAGATCATCCAGTAGGTCTTGTTTATCCTCTAAGCCCACTGAGAGTCGAATAAGTGTGTCACTAATTCCAAGGACTTCTCTGTCACTCTTAGGCACTGATGCATGGGTCATGATTGCCCTGGAAGAAAGAGTGAGCAAATTTCTGATCACTATATTGTAGCAGTGGAGGCATGTTTCTGTCTCATAAATTGCAATTATTTTCAAATTTTTTTCTATTCTAAATATCAAATCCTTCATACATATACCTGCAATGTTTTGTAAACAAAAGATTGAGGAATTGTGAAAATTATCTTTTCTAGTCATGCTTTTAAATGAAAACCACGATTTTTTGTTGTTTTTATACCATCAGTGAGGTATACTCAATCAGAAACTGAAAGTGCCAGTCAAGTGCTCGCATACAGGAGGGAAAGACATAGCTTTCAGTGTGTAAATTTTAACACCTACCTGAATGAGGCCTTGGCCAGAAGTCAACACCCCATGACCATCCAGCTGTACTTATAAGAGGCCTCTTGGACCAACAGCTGGTCAGAATTAATTCTGTTTGGATCAAAGGATCAGTCCAGAATTGGACTTTCTGAGGCAGATCAGGGAAAAAACAACCTAGGATTGCTAGTAGCAATCACTAAGCACTAGGAATTAACTTCAACTCACAGTTCATGACACAGAGGCCTCAGAGGATGTTTAAAACCATCTAGTAACTCACTGTCAACATTGACCTGTGTAAGGGTAGAGCACCTACTATGGGTCAGGCACTACAGTAAGAGCTGGGAAACCAAGAAGAAGGAGAGATTATTTTTACTCTAGGTAACAAACCAGAAGCTAAAGACTGACGATTCACAAAACAGAACAGTCTACGGTGAACATTAAACAAGTATGGACAACAAGGGTTGCTGGAACTCAGTGGAGGCTGAATTTCTGTGGGCTGAGGTATCGTGGAGGAAAGGCTCACCGTCTTATTGAGCACTTGAGTACACTGCCCCCACGCCCAGCCCTCCCTCCCCACATCCAGCAGAAGGAATCACTGTCTCCTACCCACTTTAGGCCCATGGAAAGAAAATCTTAGTAAATGAATATTAAATGAATAACCTCTTTTATGACTCTAAGGAAGTGATGCTCATAGTAAATGAATATCCTCTTCTATCACTCTAATGAAGTTTTACACACAAACATCCTCCTAAAAATTTCTTCCTTTTTAGGTTTCTAATTCCCTGAAAGAGAGTGAATACTCAGAAACAAGAACTTAGGCCTCTGGGAGCAAAAGACAGGTATATGAATCTCAGCCCCTCCACATACCGGCTGAGTTGGACTTGTAAGTTACCAGTCCTCAAGTCAATTTCCTCATCTGGTACAGTGTTACCAACATTTTACAACCAAGGAAACTGAAATGGAGAGTGGATAAGTGAGTTTTCTAAGGCCACTGAGCTAACACATGTTGTTAGGCTGAGAGACCGACCCAGTACCCGCTGGCTCTGCTTCTCTCTCGCTGATTGCAATGCTGCACTGGTTGCAGCATTGTTGGGAGACTTGAAATGAGGAGGACAGAACAGACAAGCTCTGACCTAAATTTATTCTTCCACTGGCATTGGGGTTACAGCCTAGCTGGAGTGCCCAATGGCCAAGCAACTTTAAACCAAATCCCTAAATAAATCAGGTGAGGTCTACTTTTAAGAGAGTCTTAAACTAATACACACTGTATTACTACAAAAAATAAACCAATTTCATATGCTGAGTGTGCCCTCTTGTGCATCCAGACTTACTAGCAGGCATCTTCCTAAAAGACTAACAAAAACTTCTCTGTCTTATCTTAATTGTTTGAATCATTATTTGGGCATCATCTTTTTAAGATTATGAAATTGCCTGACTCTCCCCATGAACTGTAAACTACTATAACAGGACAGGAAATGTGCCTACATTCTTCAGTTCAGTTCAGTTCAGTCGCTCAGTCGTGTCCGACTCTTTGTGACCCCAAGAATCGCAGCACGCCAGGCCTCCCTGTCCATCACCAACTCCCGGAGTTCACTCAAACTCATGTCAATCGAGTCGGTGATGCCATCCAGCCATCTCATCCTCTGTCGTCCCCTTCTCCTCCTGCCCCAATCCCTCCCAGCATCAGAGTCTTTTCCAATGAGTCAACTCTTCCCATGAGGTGGCCAAAGTACTGGAGTTTTAGCTTCAGCATCAGTCCTTCCAAAGAACACCCAGGGCTGATCTCCTTTAGAATGGACTGGTTGGATCTCCTTGCAGTCCAAAGGACTCTCAAGAGTCTTCTTCAACACCACAGTTCAAAAGCATCAATTCTTCGGCACTCAGCTTTCTTCACAGTCCAACTCTCACATCCATACATGACCACAGGAAAAACCATAGCCTTGACTAGACGGGACTTTGTTGGCAAAGTAATGTCTCTGCTTTTGAACATGCTATCTAGGTTGGTCATAACTTTCCTTCCAAGGAGTAAGCGTCTTTTAATTTCATGGCTGCAGTCACCATCTGCAGTGATTTTGGAGCCCCCAAAATAAAGACTGACATCCCTGACATTCCTCAACACATAGTTATTTCAGAAATGTTTATGAAAATTAAAACATAGAAATATACCATGCATCTAATACAGCTGAAAATTAATAGCTAATGATATTGATTTATCTGTGCAATAATTATAATACATGGTCATAGAAACTCACCTCCCTGCTCACTGTTTTTGATGCAAAGCCTCAAGAGTGAAGTTGCTAACATATTTCTGTGTGACATTTGATCAATCAGCAAAACTTTCTGAATCTTTGTTTCTTTGTCTGTAATATAAGTTGCTGGACTCCCGGATCTTGGGTTTCTGTGTTTTAATATCCTCTGGTGCTTTGATAAAATTCGATGAATTAGCTAGGTTAGATAGTGAAGGGCCAGGAATACTAAGTTAGATTTGGGGGTTTATCTCATAGAGCCTTTTACCCCAGAGAAAAGAAAATAAATGGACCTGATGGTAACTAGTAGGGCTCTCCTCTGACAAATAAGAATGTGGAGGTATTTGATCAGAAACACATTCTCTGAGAGCTTTGAAATCAGCCCTTCTAGTTCAGTCTTCAACCTCCCTTATAGGACAGAATTGGGTAGAATAAGTAGCCCTGGTTCAGAGGTCAGAGAACCACTGCTGAAATCTTCTTCAGGCAAACAGAGGAAAAAACAAAACTTGGGAAAACACAGCTTATTGATCCCGGTAGATTTTTAACAGGGTCTGCATTCTCTTGTGGAGAAGGCAATGGCACCCACTCCAGTACTCTTGCCTGGAAAATCCCATGGACGGAGGAACCTGGTAGGCTGCAGTCCATGGGGTCGCGAAGAGTCGGATACGACTGAGCGACTTCACTTTCACTTTTCACTTTCATGCATTGGAGAAGGAAATGGCAACCCACTCCAGTATTCTTGCCTGGAGAATCCCAGGGACAGAGGAGCCTAGTGGGCTGCTATCTATGGGGTCGCACAGAATCGGACACGACTGAAGCAACTTAGCAGCAGCAGCCGCAGCAGCCATTCTCCTGAGTTAAGAGTCCATTCCAACTAGACAATGCCATGCTGCCCTTATTGCTAAATAACTTGAACAATCACTGATTTTATCCTACTCCTTTCTCAAACAATCATTACGGCTGAAATCAAATTTAAAATACTGAGAAAAACAGAAATATACTTACGGAAGCTCAGCAAGACTTTCGTATCCTCCCAAGCTTTCAGCCAGAGTAAATAACTATGGCAAAAAAAATAAAATAAAATATATATACATATATATATATATGTATATATATAAAAATTTAGATTCTCCACTAAAATAAAAATACTAAAAAAAAAACTAAAAATAAATGTTTTTAATACAATGACCCTGCAATGCGAGATGGAAAATTGTGGCAATTATGAATAATTACTACAAAATAATTATTACAAAAACTACAAACTGGATAAAAACTTGGAGAAAAAATGAAAATAAAATCCATAACAATGAGGCCATTAACAATTGATCTCACCAATTAGACATATGGCATGTTAACTTTTAAAACATTAAAAGTTGATCAAAGTGAATCTTCTATACCTTCCTCATTTGACCTCATATAAAAGTAAACCTTAACATGAGCTCTCAAACCTCAGAATTATTACATTTGAGACCCAGCTCTGTGGTTACCCTTTATATAAAAATCTCTTAATATCTTTTAAGTTATACAAACTTACTCACTAATATGTACCATTTATCAAATGAATATATCCATTTAACCCCATCCTGGAGTAGAAAGGAAAACTCAGTTGTTGCATTTAGTGTTACTGTGTGTTACAGAATTTTACAAACATGTTAAAAGTTACTTTCACAACTGTATGCAATTAAATGTACACTACTATATCTCTGATTTTAGAAGTGGACAAATTTTAGAACCAGTAAGACTTTGACTAATCTGGCAGCATTCTTTCTTTTCTTTTCTTTAGATTTGTAGCATTTTAAACTCAGAGTCTTAAATACATGACTGCATGTGCTCAAAGTAAGCCCAAAGCATGGAGTTACACAGGCCTCTCTCCCAGGGCTCTGGAGAGACTCCTACCTCTGTGAACTTTAGACAAAGGCCACCTTTCCCTCACTCCAGGCAGACACAGCCTGAGAGGCACAGGGTTCGGGAAGTCATTCCTAGGCTGGATTTCAGTACAGTTTTTCAGCAGTGCACTGACACAGTACTGAGGTTTTTCATAATATTTCATTTGAAAAGGCAGTTAGTTCACTATAAATTTAAAAACAAATGGCTTAGAACATTCTGTCTCTCTCAAATGGATGAAAGTCCCTGCAGAGTTAAGAAAATGAACATGTTCTATCTGCTATTGCATCACTCTTGCTTCAAGTGATTTTCTAACCCAATGCATTTCATGACAAAGAGGTTTGTGGATGTGACCTGCAGATACAAACACATTAATCTGAGTTGGGTGGAAGTGAGAAGTAATGAAGACCATAACGCTATAAGAAGGCCTTAATGTCTATAAATTAAAAAACGATTTTGTAAAGTTACCTTTAAGTTCTGGAGGAAAGTTTCAGCATGTTGAAGAGAGCCCTTGATATAAAAGGTGACCATCCCCGGGCAACCTGTGCACTGACGCTTGGCCAGCTCATGCTGAGGATGAGAAGGCAGCCCTGTAGTCATAAAGTATAATGAATATCTCATTTCAGAGTCAAACATGTAATTTCAGGACAACAACAACAAAAAATCACTGTTCATTTAAGTCAACTGCAAATAAGGCTAATAACAGGCTTTATGCCATGTTCACATCTGACCTCTTGTTCTGGCCCCTGTCTATCTTGTGAAAGTGGTTCAGTCATGTCCAACTCTTTGCAACTCCATGGACTGTACAGTCCATGGAATTCTCCAGGCCAGAATACTGGAGTGGGTAGCCTTTCCCTTCTCCAGGGGATCTTCCCAACCCAGGGATCGAAGCCTGGTCTCCCGCATTGCAGGCAGATTCTTTACAGCGGAGCCACAGGGGAAAACCAAACTGCCATCATTTTGACCTATCTTTTCTAGTCTCTCCTAGCTCTAGCCATGCCAGCTTTCTTTACACCAGTGGCACTGAACTCTTCTTTTATCTTGGGACTTTTGCACATGCTATCCCTTTAGCCTGGAACATTCTCCCGCTCACTGCCCCCTTCCCTCTGTTAATTATATCCTCTGTAATTTCTCACTTAATATCTGTCTTATGCTTCAGGCTAACTCCATGAAGAGAAAGCTATTTCTTTTGTTAATAATTGGATCCCAGATCCCAGTGCAATGCCTGGCCCATGGTTTGCAGTTGATAAACATTTATTGAAGAAATCTGAATTGCCTTGTCCAGGCACTTTTAACAAATGCTAACCCATTTCCTCAAGGCACAGTCCAAAACTTTTCTCCCTCTCTCCATTCAAATACACACCAGTCAACAGCTCTTTACCTAGTGTACATATTAGGGCATTTAGTCTCATTTGTATTTCTGCCTTGGCTTACCTAAATGCCTTAAAGGCAGGGATCAAGCATAATTCTCCTTTACACCCAAGACTGTATGAATGCACACCTCAAAAGGGTTTAAAATAACTATTTACTTATGACCACCACAATATAAAAGTCTGGTAAAATAAATTCAAAGAGTGGCAAAATGATAGGATACTGAAAGAGGAACTCCCTAGGTCAGTAGGTGCCCAATATGCTACTGGAGATCACTGGAGAAATAACTCCAGAAAGAATGAAGGGATGGAGCCAAAGCAAAAACAATACCCAGTTGTGGATGTGACTGGTGATAGAAGCAAGGTCTGATGCTGTAAAGAGCAATATTGCCTAGGAACCTGGAATATCAGGTCCATGAATCAAGGCAAATTGGAAGTGGTCAAACAAGAGATGGCAAGAGTGAATGTCGACATTCTAGGAATCAGCAAACTGAAATGGACTGGAATGGGTGAATTTAACTCAGATGACCATTTTATCTACTATTGCGGGCAGGAATCCCTCAGAAGAAATGGAATGGCCATCATGGTCAACAAAAGAGTCCGAAATGCCGTACTTGGATGCAATCTCAAAAACGACAGAATGATCTCTGTTTGTTTCCAAGGCAAACCATTCAATATCACAGTAATCCAAGTCTATGCCCCAACCAGTAATGCTGAAGAAGCTGAAGTTGAACGGTTCTATGAAGACCTACAAGCCCTTTTAGAACTAACATCCAAAAAAGATGTCCTTTTCATTATAGGGGACTGGAATGCAAAAGTAGGACATCAAGAAACACCTGGAGTAACAGGCAAATTTGGCCTTGCAATACGGAATGAAGCAGGGCAAAGACTAACAGAGTTTTGCCAAGAAAATGCACTGGTCATAACAAACACCCTCTTCCAACAACACAAGAGAAGACTCTATACATGGACATCACCAGATGGTCAACACCGAAATCAGACTGATTGTATTCTTTGCAGCCAAAGATGGAGAAGCTCTATACAGTCAGCAAAAACAAGACCAAGAGCTGACTGTGGCTCAGACCTTGAACTCCTTATTGCCAAATTCAGATTTAAATTGAAGAAAGTAGGGAAAACCATTAGACCATTCAGGTATGACCTAAATCAAATCCCTTATGATTATACAGTGGAAGTGAGAAATAGATTTAAGGGCCTAAATCTGATAGCTAGAGTGCCTGATGAACTATGGAATGAGATTTGTGACCTTGTACAGGAGACAGGGATCAAGACCATCCCCATGGAAAAGAAATGCAGAAAAGCAAAATGGCTGTCTGGGGAGGCCTTACAAATAGCTATGAAAAGAAGAGAAGCGAAAAGCAAAGGAGAAAAGGAAAGATATAAACATCTGAATGCAGAGTTCCAAAGAATAGCAAAAAGAAACTAGAAAGCCTTCTTCAGCGATCAATGCAAAGAAATAGAGGAAAACAACAGAATGGGAAAGACTAGGGATCTCTTCAAGAAAATCAGAGATACCAAAGGAACATTTCATGCAACGATGGGCTTGATGAAGGACAGAAATGGTATGGACCTAACAGAAGCAGAAGATATTAAGAAGAGATGGCAAGAATACACAGAAGAACTGTACAAAAAAGATCTTCACGACCCAGATAATCACGATGGTGTGATCACTCACCTAGAGCCAGACATCCTGGAATGTGAAGTCAAGTGGGCCTTAGAAAGCATCACTACAAACAAAGCTAGTGGAAGTGATGGAATTCCAGTTGAGCTATTCCAAATCCTGAAAGATGATGCTGTGAAAGTGCTGCACTCAATATGCCAGCAAATTTGGAAAACTCAGCAGTGGCCACAGGACTGGAAAAGGTCAGTTTTCATTCCAATCCCAAAGAAAGGCAATGCCAAAGAATGCTCAAACTACCACACAATTGCACTCATCTCACACGCTAGTAAAGTAATGCTCAAAATTCTCCAAGCCAGGCTTCAGCAATAAGTGAACCGTGAACTTCCTGATGTTCAAGCTGGTTTTAGAAAAGGCAGAGGAACCAGAGACCAAATTGCCAACATCCGCTGGATCATGGAAAAAGCAAGAGAGTTCCAGAAAAACATCTATTTCTGCTTTATTGACTATGTCAAAGCCTTTGACTGTGTGGATCACAATAAACTGTGGAAAATTCTTCAAGAGATCGGAATACCAGACCACTTGATCTGCCTCTTGAGAAATTTGTATGCAGGTCAGGAAGCAACAGTTAGAACTGGACATGGAACAACAGACTAGTTCCAAATAGGAAAAGGAGTACATCAAGGCTGTATATTGTCACTGCTGATTTAACTTACATGCAGAGTACATCATGAGAAACGCTGGACTGGAAGAAGCACAAGCTGGAATCAAGATTGCCGGGAGAAATATCAATCACCTCAGATATGCAGATGATACCACCCTTACGGCACAAAGGGAAGAGGAACTATAAAGCCTCTTGATGAAAGTGAAAGTGGAGAGTGAAAAAGTTGGCTTAAAGTTCAACATTCAGAAAACGAAGATCATGGCATCCGGTCCCATCACTTTATGGGAAATAGATGGGGAAACAGTGGAAACAGTGTCAGACTTTATCTTTTGGGCTCCAAAATCACTGCAGATGGTGACTGCAGCCATGAAATTAAAAGACGCTTACTCCTTGGAAGGAAAGTTATGACCAACCTAGATAGCATATTCAAAAGCAGAGACATTACTTTGCCAACAAAGGCCCTTCTAGTCAAGGCTATGGTTTTTCCTGTGGTCATGTATGGATGTGAGAGTTGGACTGTGAAGAAAGCTGAGTGCCGAAGAATTGATGCTTTTGAACTGTGGTGTTGGAGAAGACTCTTGAGAGTCCCTTGGACTGCAAGGAGATCCAACCAGTCCATTCTGAAGGAGATCAGCCCTGGGATTCCTTTGGAAGGAATGATGCTAAAGCTGAAACTCCAGTTCTTTGGCCACCTCATGTGAAGAGTTGACTCATTGGAAAAGTCTCTGATGCTGGAACGGATTGGGGGCAGGAGGAGAAGGGGACGACAGAGGATGAGATGGCTGGATGGCATCACTGACTCGATGGACGTGAGTCTGGGTGAACTCCAGGAGCTGGTGATGGACAGGGAGGCTGGTGTGCTGTGATTCATGGGGTCGCAAAGAGTCGGACACTACTGAGCGACTGAACTGAACATGTAAGTCTGCTAATTCACATTAGTACTTAAAGATTTGTGAGAAGTGAAGGAATTCCAAAAAAGGTAAGAGAATTTCAGGGGAATTTTGTCATCAAGTTTTAACTTGATAAGTATAAAGTCTCAATGTATATCAGATAAAAGTTAGAGCTAGTACAGAACAGCAGACTGATAAGATTGTAAGCAAATCAACTGGAAAGTACAAGGTTATAATTCTGGAATGTTGTCAATCACTAAGTCAGGTCCAACTCTTCAAGCAGAGTCCAGGCATCCACTAGACTATTAGACAACTCTAGGCTAAAGAGCACATCTATCTTCTTTACCATCAGACCCACATACAGCAGCACTCAATGATAAGTGGACAACAACAACAAAAAAATACATGAAAGCACCTAACTTACAAATGTTACATAAACAGAATGCAAGGGATAACATGTAAAATCCTAGAGTAACCACATGTGCTTAGAAAGCAGATTAACATACCAGGATAAATAACCTTTTCCACCTGAGGATTCGACTCCAAAAACTGAGCAACTGCCATTCCGTTTTCGAAATGCTTCTCCATGCGGACTTGTAGAGTCTTCAGACCCCGATTGCAGAGGTAACAGTCAATAGGAGATGGAACTGCTCCAAGAGCTACAAAACGAATATGTCCTGGGTTAGTTTGAAGGTGAAGACAGACCCAGAAAAGCCTCTCACCACTCTTTTTTATCATAGTGACTATGGGAAGCTAACAACAAAGCCCAATATTTGAATTTTAGTGGGAAAAATTAATATATCAAGGAAGAAGCATGAGAACGAGGCATAAAACATGCTTAGAGAAATGGGCTTTAAAATGAGAAGGGAAATGAATATCCTAAAAACAAAGTACAAACACAATCACATAAATTTTTCAAATATGAACATCAATAGTCCTTTCCATGATTTTAATAAAAGGACACACTGCACATAGCTTAATCTTATATTTCTTTGAAAGAGTATTAAAGCACACAGAAAAAATAGCAGTTCAGCTTCTATTATTCCTGGGTGTTCTACCAACATTCTACTAATATTTAGCTTCTGTCTAAAGCAGCCTGTGGTTTCCTAGGCCTCCAGGATATAATCATTCCTTCTTTTTATAAATGAAAGGAACTTAGCACACAATAAATTCTGGTTTCCATCATCAGTGCCCGCTTTTGTTGCTCTAACATTTTTTCCCTAGAAGGGGATTTTTATTCCTAATTATACTGATCTCTGTCAAATCACATTGGTTAAAATCGAGTATTTTTCAATAAACCCTTATGGACACCTGAGATAGTAAACAATCTAAACAGAAAACTGATATTTAGATATCTGTTGAAAAATACAAGTTTATATCTTAAGTACCATTTAAAATTAGATATCATTCCAGATATAAAAGGTATAGTATAAGAAAGCCATCATTCCAAATGTTTAAAAAAAAAAATCCATTGTCTTAAAACTAAAAATTCATTTGGGCTTTAACAAATTGTGATCAAAGTTGACATGGATTTGAAAAATAAGAAAACATCCCTTGGCCATGCTGTAAAGCTCTATTATGCTATAAGAAATAGTATTTTTATAACTCAATTTTTCTTTCCTCTAAAAAAACCAGAATTTTCCTTCTAGTCCCCATTTCTTTGTAAATTAGTGGAATGCTATCACTTCACAACACTTAGTGGAAATACAATATCTAATGTAGTCACTTTGAGAGCACAAGGGGAAATTCAGGCTTTTTAATACTTACAATTTTGCAAGAAACGGAGCCTATCATGAAGGCTCTCAGAATTCAGTGACACTAAGCCCATTACAACATCACTGTGGCCTAAAAACAAAACCAAAAAGCTTTAAGTTAAAAAACAATGTATAAACATTATTCCTCAGCTTATAATTTCTAAAATTAGACTTTGACTTGAAAAAAATCTCTGGGGAAAAGCCTTATAGAATAAGTTTAAATATACTTTACTCAGTTTGGTAGTAGCAAAGGCTATATCTAAAACAATAAAATTAAAATCCTATAAAATATAAGTGTTTCTTTGTAAGCTGTCAGCAGGATAAAATCTTTTACAGTAAATTTTAATCCTTTGCTGATGTATCATGAGCATAGTTTTGTCTGCTATAAATGAAGTCCTATATTTAATCAAAGGATAATTCTCTAACTTTCTACCTGTGTCAGAGAAAATCTGTATAATAGTAGAAGAAAAAGGATAAAAGGATAAAGCCTTATGCTATTATCATCTATCCATGGAAAAGAATGAAGTCTAGACTATGCATGTCTTACCATTCATGTATTTTGTTGCTGAATACATACAAATATCAGCTCCCAGAGACAAAGGCCGCTAAAAGGAATAAAAAAAGGTTTTTATTTTAAATGGGAAATCACTTGAAAATATCCTGCATTACTTACCTATTTACTATTGTAAATTCCACCCCTATTTTAATTTTTCAAAAATACGTACATCTTAAAATTTTCCAGGACCTCTATTTACCTTTCCCTTGATATCATCTTTCCCTTTCCTCCCTCACACCAAATAAAACTACAAAAGTATTGGATTCATTATTCAATCCAAAGGCAGACGTTTTCTGGAAATAGCAGATAACACAGGTCAACAGGCCTTCTGAACTTGTTTCTTTAGAGCAATTGCTGACTAACCCCTAAATTTATTACCTACAGAAGACATGCTGGCATTTTATGACTCAGTAAATACACAGAATGGTTGACACAAACACTTAGCAATTGTTATGTCAAGTAAATGGAAAACTAATTTGCTTAGGTTTTTAATCATTAAAACCTTAGTGTATGCTATGGTTATTCATTTTATTTGTCACGATCTTGACTCTTAATTACTCTTTTATTATTCTAGTTTTGTCAAGTGTAAAATCACTTGTACAGAAATGTGTTTAGATTGGTTTCCCTCACCCAATTTTCCTGCAAAGTAGTTCTTTAGTCTTAGATGTCTTTATTTACAGTGAAAATTAATAACCAACTTATTCACTAAACAATATAATATCAACATCTTTTCATTTAAAATTTCTTTAAAATAAAGTGTGTGTATGTGCAGGTGTGTGTGTGTGTGTGTGTGTTTAACCTCACCATTTGGAGGCTGGGGGACTTTTCATGTAAGTTCTCAAAAATAGGACATTTTAAGTAAAGCATTGCTCAAAGCACTCTGTACATATGTGTTTACTCATCTCTAAAGTGATGGGTCAAATTAGACAATGTGTGAAGACTGTTCCAGTGCCAACATTCTGTAAACCCTATGGTCAAAATGAAAAATAAAAGCCTGTAACTAACATCTGTTGATCTCATTATGCTCCAAAAATCATGTTAAATAGTTCACATAATTTAGTGAAGCAGTGTTCAAAAATACTTCAACTCAGTAAAATCAGTATGTTTATGGCTCTAATTGTACAGACAAGGAAAAGGAACTGAGAAAAATAAAATAGATCACTCAGATTTTAAAAACTGGTAGAGTCAGAACTCAGACAACTAGAATCCAGAGATTCTACTCTGAAACTTTATGCTGGTATGTCCATTTTGCCTTTTGTGAGACTTGCAGAAGATCAAGAAGACAAAAGGCAGGAAAAGAAAGAACATACCCAGTTTTCATGAGGGTAAAACAAAGAGAGGATCTTTTCAGATTTGCTTTGTGGAACCAATGCATGTGGTTGCCTAGGGACAACGTGATTCTGATTAATTCAACTGGAATGAATCCAGATTGAAAATTGCAATTCCTGGCAAATGGAATATGATGTGGGCTTCAGAAAAGTGGAAAAACTGGACCTATTTTAGTGACAGTAATATGAGAAAAAGGGCCAGGCCTGATGAGTAACCTGGGCAGGCTCAAGCTAAAACAATTCATGCAATCTCTTTGAGAATATACAGAACTTATGATGACTCAGACAGAGCAATCCTCTGCTGTATTAACTGCCCTACTCCAAGTGGTAGATGGAATAAGGAGCAGGTATAAAAACACCCAGAGTGAAAATCACTTGGGACAAACAGATGATGCCAGGAGATTTTTACTTGGAAACGGACTGCTTTACTTGAGCTAAGAGTCAGCTGAAGTTGTATCACAAGCCAAAGGTAGACAGATGGCACATGAAACCATCTGAATACAATGTAACCAGGAAATGTGTTTTCAGAAAAGAAAGATGAAACACAGTAGTGCCTTCTGAATAAAACGGACTAAGGTGAAAACAGCTTTGTGCAAACTCCCAGGGAGTCAGTCCCTCACATGGAGGCAGCAGCCTGGGCCAACTTCAGGGACCGATAACAGAAGAAGGGAATGTAAACTGTTTTAGCTTGTGAACATCAGCCTAATTGAAGAGCTGAAGAAAATGAGCTGGGCTTTTAGGAACTCTACAGAATACAGGTGAACTACAGGAAGTGCAATAAGAATGACCACAAGGTACAGACAGAAAGTAAAGAGCAGGGAGATGGTAACTCCTAATAAGAAAAGGAAACAGTTAAGTTACTCAGGGAAAGAGAGGTAGAACATGTGGGGAAATGGCAGACTACTAGGCAATTATAGAAAGATTCCCAAGATGACCTACCAAAAGGAGCAAAACAGAAAGGAAAAAGTACAAGGTTAAAAATAAAGGGATTGAGGATGGATGGGAGGGTTTGAGTTGGGAAGAGATGTATGAAAAGGAATAAGCAGGAAAAGAGTTTAAAAGGAGAATGATAAAGGAGCTGCACAGATACAAGGTGATACATAGAATACGAATTTAGGATACAAGTCAGGTAAAGATACAGAAGGAATGGTCTATGAAACATGAAGAGAAGACAAACTAGAAAGAAGGAAGGGAAATGGAGAAATAAGATGTGTTTTTATCTGGCTAGCCTTGCAAATAAAAGGAAAAGAAAAGCTATACTCAGTGACGTTTCCGTACACGATGGACATCTGCAGGACTTATAATGACATGTATGTATATATATACACACAAAACTGACTTAGAACCAACACATAAACATTGAAGTCCCTACTATGTGTAAGGCACTGACATATACAATCATATAATAAGAACAGGTCTTCAGAGAGTTTACAGAGAACCTAAAAGCTTTAATGAAGATAATATTTAAAAAACACAAAGTCCCATACAATATACTAGCCTAGGGTTGAAAAAATATTAACTCATGGTAGGAAAGATCCAATTTCATTCTTTGTCTAATCAATAATTGTGATTAGGTTTCATGTAACTTAATGTAAACAAGTCCTTCCTCTCCTAATTACAAGTACCTGTATAGTCTACCAATTATGCTAAAACTATTACTTTCATTTACCTGGAAATATGCTGACATAAAAGTGTTATCCACAACCAAAATGATGTCTCCATGTTTATGGACCGTATGTGCGCAGGCTTCAATGTCAATCATCTTCAAGCTAGGGTTTGTGGGGGTTTCAATCCAAACAAGCTAAAACAATTCAGTAAATGACAATAGTTTGTAAAAATACACTAGACAAACATATATCTCATGCACTGTAACCATCTGGGAGGCTACACGGGAAGACCATGGAGAATGAAGTTTAAAGGTCTGAATCTGAATCCTAGCCCCATGAATTTCTGAGAGGTCATCACAGCTAAGTAACTAACCCTCTATGTTCTCCCAATTTTTCATCTGTACAATAAGGTTGATATCATTTACTTTATACAGTAGTCATAAGGATCAAATGAGATAATGTACATATAAGCAGAAGAACACTCAAGTTAATCACTATAATTATTTTCCATTAAAAAGAGGATGAATTCCAAAGACATACTCCAAAGTCAGGGAATTTTGCTCTCAAAGATAAACAAAAGATTGTGTAAGATTACATTCTGGAATTTTCAGTAAAGAGAACTATTTGATACCAAAAATATTATGACTAGTAACTTAAATAATGTCAGATGCACTAGAAACTACAAAATAAGTCTGCAGAACCTAAAGAAGAGCACGGGTTTTGGAGTGAGGAAGAGAAGTGACACATACACAACAAAAAACCCGGCCAGAGCTCACTTAAGAGATGGTATCATACTATCTGTCTATCCAAAACCTAGCACAATCCCCACATCATGTATGTTTGATAGTTATTGAAAAGACCAAAGAACAGAATTCTATTTGTTAAACAAGCTGCTACTATTTTGATTGACATTATCTACTGTGCTTTGCTTTGCTTCGTTGCTCAGTCGTGTCCAACACTTGGCGACCCCATGGACTGTAGCCCGCCAGGCTCCTCTGTCCATGGGAATTCTCCTGGCAAGAATACTGGAATGGGTTGCCATGCCCTCCTCGAGGGGATCTTCCCAATCCAGGGATTGAACTCAGGTCTCCCGCACTGCAGGCGGATTCTTTACTGTCTGAGCCACCAGGGAAGCCTGACAGTATCTACAGCTTTCTTTTAAAAAGGGTTAATGATTCTTTCTTCATTGCCTATATAAATGAGCAAGTGATCTGGCTTAACACTCATCCTATTTTAGAGTTTTACTATAGAAAAGACAGGGTAGTTAAAATAATGCATATTCTACAAGAGCATAATTATTTGAGAACCTATAAAAATTTATTCCTGGGTAAGAATTTATCATTCCCATTCATAATTTTAAAAAGTAATTAAAATAAAAATAAGTAAATAAATACAAAGTAGATTTTATCTAGACTTTAAAAATCTACTTTAAATGATGAGGCAGATATATCAGGGGGGAAAATGTATTAATTCAAGTTGGTAAGGAACCACTACATAAAGTTCTGCTGACAAGAATTAATATACACACAATTTGCTTTCCTCCCTTAGAAAGACTCAGACCATCTATTTTAATATCTTTTCTCCCAAGGAAGAAAAAAAAAAGTTCCTTTGAAAACAACCTTAATCACTCAAAGAGCACCCTGGAGTTAATTTCAAAGTAATTTGTATGAAAAAAATTTTTTTCTCTTTTTTAGCATTCACAGCAACATAATCTTGAGTACAAACCTTTTAATCATTAGCAAAAAGTTGGAAAAGGCTGATACTTATAAAAGATGCTGGTCCTTCTTTTCCCCATGCAGAATTTCAATGAGGTTCCAAGAAAGAATATCACATATGCCATTCATTCCTGCACAAAACATCTTCCAGTGGCATACAAGCCTTCCCAGGACGGAGGCTAAGGATCGCCTGTGGCCCTTCTGTGCTTCTATTATTTTGCTGAAGTATCCTTCAGAACCCTTAACGCTATGCTTATTAGGATTTGGGAGTTTACAAGGTTCCTTTCTATAACCCAAACTCTGTGATGACTTCTGTTACCAATACTAGCTTGGTAATGCAGTTAAGAATTGTCTGCTTTTGCTAACAAATTTTTTAACTGTCATCATGTATTGGGTACCATAATAAAGATTTCATATGCCTTATTATCTCTGGAGGAGGGTATGGCAACCCACTCCAGTATTCTTGCCTGGAGAACCCCATGGGCAAAGGATCCTTGTGGGCTACAGTCCATGGAGTCACAAAGAATTGGACACAACTGAGCAACTAAGCACAGCATATGCCTTATCTCATTTAATTCACCCAACTACTTTTTAATAAAGCAGGTAAAATTACCCCTATTTAGTAAATGAAAGAAATGAGACTTTGATTAAATACTTTGCCCATGATAATACACCAACTATGATATAGAATTAGAATTTGAATCCCACTACAGAATGCATGTACCTAATCATTAAGCTACAGTATCCAACAGAAGTCAGACCTATCCTAATCTTGATGGCTTCGAATAGCTTCCAGGAAAATTGGTTATTTAGGTTTAAATTATGCCCTCAAGTAAACAGAAATGATGAAAATTTAAAAATCACAAGGAAAAACAAACTGAAAACTGAATTACCTTGGTTTCTGGTGTAATAGCTGCCTCTAGCAATTTGGGTTTGGAACAATCAACAAAAGAAATCTTTAATCCAAATTCAGTTGCCACCTGCCTGAAGTACCTGTTTGTACCTGAGGCAGAAGAGAATCAGATAAAATGAAAAAGAACATTGTATTTGGAAATATTCATTCCTTAAAAGTATAAACACTTTAAAAATATGAGGAAGTGTCAATCACCAATAAAGAAACAACCAAAAGCAAGTCTACTTTATTTGAACCTTCTTGTATGCTAAAGAATGTACTCAGTTGCTCAGGTGGGTCCATGCGACCTCAGGGACTACAGCCCTCCAGGTTCCTAGGCTCATGGGATTTTCCAGGCAAGAACATTGGAGTGGGTTGCCATTTTCTCCTCTAGTGGATCTTCCTGACCAGGGGATCAAACCTGCATCTTCTGCATTGGCAGGTGGATTCTTTACCACTGAACCACCTAAAGAATATAGGGCTTTAAGCCACACTAAAGAAAATAAGGCTTAAATTTTAAACTAAAAGTATGAGTCAAATAAAACACACTTGATACCCACATCAAGTGGCATGAAGCAAAAAATGTTTCTTAACAGTCTCTACTCTTCAAACATAAAGTGGCATGCTCCCTAAAACATCAATATCTTTTTCTAACAATTCCTTCCTAGTATTTAAATCTAAAATAAATGAACCAAAATCAATGAAATGTTCAAAGTAAATTTTCAGACCGATTATACTTTGGTAATAGAAAAGAACTAGTTATTATCCTTTGTACTTTCTCAATATTTTTGTTATGTGGTTCTGAAAGCCTTAAAAGAAAAATGAGATCATGTAAACCAAACAACTAGAGTTTTATAGTGAAAGAAGATAAATCATTCAATTTAGAATAGTTAATTTTATAAATACTGATCTGGATTTAAGGTTTATATATGCAAAATTAAAGAAAAATTTACCATTATTGACAGTGAACCAAAAAAGGAAGAAAGAACTTTATCATCAAAGACTCACTAGACCTTTGGTAGACTCACCCTAGGTAATGTGAGATTGAAAAAGAATGTAAAGAATTGTTTAAAAAAAAAATCAACAGCAATTTTCAGATTTTGTACCTAGGTTTATCAAGATGTTTTAACAGTGTATTATAATAGCATCTAAAGGTTTATTTTTTCTGTAATTTCAATTCATCAAACTATCATAGGGAGCTATGATAAAATAGAAAGCTTTTTACAAATTTCTGAGAGGGATAAAATGATTATTAAGAGTAAGTCTCTTCCTTCAAAGAACTTACAGATTTAACTTGTTCAAACAGGAGATAGACAAAGTGATAATATTCTAGAAGTGATCTTTTAGTTATCTGGATGCACATGGAATATATATGTACATATATGCAGAGTACATCATGAGAAACCCTGGGCTGGAAGAAGTACAAGCTGGAATCAAGATTGCTGGGAGAAATATCAGTCACCTCAGATATGCAGATGACACCACCCTTATGGCAGAAAGTGAAGAGAAACTTAAAAGCCTCTTGATGAAAGTGAAAGAGGAGAGCCAAAAGTTGGCTTAAAGCTCAACATTCAGAAAACGAAGATCATGGCATCCGGTCCCATCACTTCATGGGAAATAGATGGGTAAACAGTGGAAACAGTGGCAGACTTTATTTTGGGGGGCTCCAAAATCACTGCAGACGGTGATTGCAGCCATGAAATTAAAAGACGCTTACTCCTTGGAAGGAAAGTTATGACCCACCTAGATAGCATATTCAAAAGCAGAGACATTACTTTGCCAACAAAGGTCCGTCTAGTCAAGGCTATGGTTTTTCCTGTGGTCATGTATGGATGTGAGAGTTGGACTGTGAAGAAAGCTGAGTGCTGAAGAATTGATGCTTTTGAACTGTGGTGTTGGAAAAGACTCTTGAGAGTCCCTTGGACTGCAAGGAGATCCAACCAGTCCATTCTGAAGGAGATCAGCCCTGGGTGTTCTTTGGAAGGACTGATGCTAAAGCTGAAACTCCAATACTTTGGCCACCTCATGCGAAGAGTTGACTCATTGGAAAAGACTCTGATGCTGGGAGGGATTGGGGGCAGGAGGAGAAGGGGATGACAGAGGATGAGATGGCTGGATGGCATCACTGACTCGATGGACATGAGTTTGGGTGAACTCTGGGAGTTGGTGATGGACAGGTAGGCCTGGCATGCTGCGATTCATGGGGTCGCAAAGAGTCAGACACGACTGAGCAACTGAAATGAACTGATGTACATTAAAAAAAAATTTTTTTTTGCTGTTGTTTTGAACACAAAAATCAGTTTTACTTAAAGATAAGGGCAACTAGTAGTCCTTACCTTCCCACTTACCACCTTATATAACTAGCATTTAAACAATTTGGAATAAAAGATCTTAAATTTGTATCCACACAGATAGGCTACAAAGAGTAAGGCCCTTTGATCTTAAGATTAAAATGATAAATGTTGAGTACAGTCTTAAGCACATTTTTTGGAGAAAAAGGTCCATAGCTTTCATGGGTTTTCAAAAGGGTCCCTAAAAAAAAAAAAATTAAGGAGCATGGTGCTTAAGAGTTGGGTAGAGTTAAGCCCTTTGAGAATGACCTGGGCTATAGACATTTTCACTGCAGGAAAAATTTTAAATTATGTAGAACACTATCTCTCTAAATACTATCTTCTCTAGAGCAGAGTATGTCTCAAATAGGTCATCCCAGCAGCTTAAATGGGATTCCCAGGTGGAGGGCAGTAAGAACCCACCTGCCAATGCAGGTGATACAAAAGATGTGGGTTTGATCTCTGGGTAAGGAAGATTCTCTGGAGGAAAAAATGGCAACCCACTCCAGTATTATTGCCTGGAGAATCCCATGGACAGAGGAGTCTGGCAGGCTACAGTCCATGGGATTATAAAGAGTTGGACATTATTTAGTGACTGAGCATGCATGTGGCAGCTTAAATAAAATTGTTATTAAACAATCAGTTTTATAAGCAGTTCTCGAGTGTAGACCCCAGGTGTTTCTGCTCCTCCTTTACCAAGTGTGGAGTAGCATGGAGGTGTTCATCATATTTTGAAAAGATAATCAATAATCCAAGTAGCAATGTTAATACAATTCAGGAACCATTTTATTGTCTTTAAAATAACAGCTGAAACAGCATGAATGAGATAGGTCACCTACCTCCATACACATCATCCATACAAATAATCTGGTCTCCTGCTTTTAAGAGATGGGTAATGGTCACAGTGGCTGCTAAACCTGAAGCAAAGGCCAAACCTAAAATAAAAACCAAGCTAGAGTAAGCCAAAATGCCAGGTTAAAAAACACCTACAGTATTTATTTGCATTACTTTAAATCCCTCTCTCTGCTGACTAAAGGACAACCATCACTACTGAGTCATCAGAAATCCCCTGATTAATACCATTACAAAATCCTCCTTTCTATTTCAAAAACAAAAAATACTTAATTCTGCTTTGGTTATAGCAACATCTCTCTGAAAAGCTTCAAAGAAATAATTGTTTACAAAATTCTTAGTCAAAAGATCAATTGCCAATTAAATTACAGTTTAAAAATATCAAACTCTAAAGAAATTTCAAATTTTAGGAAGAGAGCTAAGATACGATTCATCCATTAACTATATGATATTCAATTGAGCAAACATTTTAACAAAATTCAAAATCATACCTGAGATGTGTCTGATAAATTTAAATTTTACTTAAAAAAATGTTTTAATGTGGATTCTCTTCTAAACATATGTGATCTGGAATCACATATTGAACAGAAATAGTGAAGTTGAACAATAAAAAAAAAACTGGCACTGTACATTAGACCCTGTAAAGGAAAACATCCTATAAAATATCAATATATCACCTTGATGATAAAAAATCACCTGTGACTGATAGATGGGATATCCAATTAACTTGAAAAATGTAATTATTTCAAAATTTTCTCAGAAAAGTTGAGGTTGGCATTGCAATTTTCTACCAGGCAGATTCACAGTCCACCCACGAATTCATATAGAAAGCTAACCTTGAAATCCAATTCAAAACAACCATGTTTTCTGCAGCCCACCTGTAGAGTGTCTAGCATATGAACCCTCAGCTTTTATACCCTCTGTGGGAAATGTTCCCCATACAGTATTAAATTTCAGAAATTTGGTGTTTAAAACATTCTCTCATCTAAAAAAAAAGAAACCCCAACAACTCATGTTAATATTTCTAATTCTTACACTCTTGCTGTGAGAAAACTCCTAAGACTCTTATTTTCTAACTCATTATTCTGCCCTCATTTAGTATCATTTGTATAAAAAATACAAAGATGATTTAACAGCCATTCATTCTATTCACGGAAAGAATACTAGATCTGAGGAGTTAATTCGTAATCTCTGAAAGCATAGTATCAAGGACACCTGGCTATTGCAAATGTTCCTTGGTCCTATTCTCGGGCCCCAGTAACAGCAGTTCTAGATTCCCTAGAACTTACTCATAAATTTCTCATAATTTTAAAAGCCATTTATACTTTTTTCCTATGGAATGACTATTCAAATCCTGTGTTAATATCTATATTGGTTGCCTTCTCATTAATTTGTAAGAGATTTTTATATTGAAAAAGTAGCCCTCTGCTTTAAAAAAAAACACACACACACACAATGGCAGGTGAATGAACCAGAGCATTAAAAAGTTTATGTTCTCATGCATGGTGTTGTAAAACTTGGTTAATTTGTATCTATTTATATTGACAGCTCCAAGTGAAGAGTAAATTTACATGAATACTAAGTGACACATTCTGCCATTTTGCCTCTATTCAGATTTACTTTCACTTTATAGCTACACATATACATATGAAGTCCACGGTGCAACCAGGGCAAACAATTCAATGTCTTAGAAAAATAAGAGTTTTGAACTAGCTGATTTCCTTATTTCTTTCCAATTCTACATTTCGTGCCTTTATGATTTTCTCTATACAAGTAAGAATGAATTCTAGATTTTACAAACTTTGAAACGAAAATCACTTACTGTACTTAGCCCCATCCAGCGCCGCCACTGCTTTTTCCAAGCAATTCCGGGTGGGATTTCCAGAACGGCTATACTCAAAACCCTGAAGGAAAGAAGTCAGAGTTCACCCTAAGAGATTTAAATTTATTATCAGAGTCTTAACACGGACATCTCCACAACTACAGGGGCATCCTACCATAAGGAGTTTCTGTTGTTTATCTATGACGTGTCTTGCCATTAGACACAAGAATGAGTAGTATGTCAGCCAAACTGGATTAGAATTCTGTGTCTGCCACTTAGGAGCTATATGCCAATAGATAAGTTACTTAATATGTTCCAGAATCAATCTCTAGACCTGTAAAATGGGAATAAAATGCAGGTATCTAGTTCATAAAATTGACATTAAGATAAAATGAGATAATGTATAATAACTTCTTTGCATGATGCCTGGCATGTGCTAACCACTGGGATAAATGGTAGTTCTTATTATTAGCATTATTATTATGTTAGACTCATCTCTACCCATTAATCTAGGGGTATTAGGAAACAGGAATCACCTGAATCAACAAAGTAAACCTATTTCTAACCTGCATGTCATTTCCTAAAAAATAAGTGATGCAAGTTCTGTTTAGCATCCAGCAGGAAGATATGCTTACAAATGCCTGAAGTTCAGGTCTTAGTTCTACAAAAGTGACTCAGAAAAGGGAGTCATTCTCAGCAAAACAGCTCTACACAATCCTTTTTTAAAATTTGCATTATATTCCTTTTACACATATGGTACTATACTAGCTGAAGTCACCCAGTCATTTTATTTGATTTATTTTTATTGAGGTGTAGTTGATGTACAATATTACCTTGTTTCAGGTGTACAACATAGTGACTCACAATTTTTAAAGGTTATATTCCACTTATAGTCATTGTAAAATATTGACTATATTCCCCATGTTGGTACTATGTATTCTTATAGCTTATTTATTTCATATCTTAGTATTTAACCTCTTAATCTCCTGCCCTAACTTCCCCCTATCCTTTCTCTCTCCCCACTGGTAACCACAAGGTTCTCTATATCTGTGAGTATGGATTTTTTCATGTTGTTGCTATAGTAACTAGTTAGTTTTATTTTTTAGCTTTCACATGTAAGTGATATCATATAGTATTTGTCAGTCTCTGTCTACATCCAGTCATTTTATTTAATCCTCACAACCTGCTCTGAAGAAACTAAAGCCAAATGTTACCAGGTATGTCAGAGCCGGAATTCAAAACCAGGATTTAAACACTGACTAAAAATCCTATACATACTTTTCTCCTCCTGCTTCATACAGCACATAACAAAGCATAACCACTTTTTACACCTGGTTCTGATTCAGGAGCTCCCAGTACTAATTACACACACATATGCGTGCATGTGTGCTAAGTCACTTCAGTCATGCCCAACTCTTTGTGATCCTATGGACTGTAGCCCGCCAGGCTCCTTTGTCCACAGGGGTTTTCCAGGCAAGAATACTGGAGTGGTTTGCCATGCTCTCCTCCTGAGGATCTTCCCAACAAAAACACATATATTACATAAAGGTATATGCTTCATACATATAAATATATATATATATATAAAATCTGTAGTTTATTTATTTAAGGTTTGTTGCCATGTTTTTGACAAACTGAGCAGACATATTTTATAGGGCTCCAGGAGATCCTCATCACTCTCCACCATCGCCTCCTTGATTCGACCTGCAGCTGTACTCCAGATGCAAAAAAACTGTTTGGAATCATGTGGCTACTGCCATGGAAAGGTAGCCCATGTCTTCCTAAATATTCATGGCAGAGATTTAACTTTGTGGAGAGAAAAGAAGCAAAACTTCCCACACTATCACTCATTCAATGGTTTTCCAAATGGAACTGAAGAATTAGATGCTTCTCATTTCAGTTCCTTGAGTTCTCTTTAGTGCTCTTAACTGATATATTAAAGACAGTAAGGGGAGTTTGGGGGGACTTCCCTGGTGTTTCAGTGGTTAAGACTCCCTGCTTCCACTGCAGAGAGTACAGGTTTGGTCCCTGGTTGGGGAACTATTAATAAGATCCCACAAGCAGCAAGGCATGGTGGAAAAAAAAAAAAAGAGGAGTTTGTGGATTTTATCACCTGGTTGACTCTCTGAAAACATTTAATTATTAATATCATAGCTAAATTATTAACTTTTGCATTAAATATTAAAGCTTGGGGAGCTACACATTCATGAATGCTTACACTGGGAAGGAACTTAAAAGACAGATGGTGTACACATTTTGATTACAAGTTACAATAGCTCAAAGTACCCTAAACAGAACTCCACATCACAAAACAAAGGGCCATGTCTAAAAGAATTTCCTCAACTTATATAACACACTAAAGAGGTGTTTGAAGTATTGATACAATCAAGGTTTTAGATTACAAAGTTTATTTAGTTACACTTGACACTGAACAACTCAAGAGTTAAGGTGCCAACCCTCTGCTCAGTGGAAAATCCATGTACAACTTATAGTCTGCCCTCCATATCTGAGGTTCCTACATATCTGTGCTTCTGCATCCCCAGATTCAACCAACCACAGGTTGTGCAGCACTGTAGTAGTTACAATTGAAAAAAAAAACAACGTATATGTGGACCCACACAGTTCAAACCCCTGTTGTTCAAGGACCAATGGTAATTTCTTTTGGACCTCAGCAACTTTTAAATACTACAAGATCCATCAAGTACTCTACAGAAGAAGAAAAAGCTATATGATTAACACAGAGAGCTTTCTCATCTATGACTCTGGGTAGGTTCCTTTTCTATTAAAAAATATACAATACTTGTCCTGCGCTCTAATCTGGTTGTTAAGGATCAAATGGAAAAAATGTACATGTGAACACTGCAAAACTACTAAGCAATTATAATGTATCATACCATATAGCTTAACTTACATATCAACAACTTACATGGCAGGTTCTATTATTAAAACATTTATTTACACAGGATAAGTTAAATTATTTATAAGTAAGTAGATAAGTTAAATTACTTCCTCAAGATTGCCCAGTTCAGAAGAGGTGCTGTTAGAATTCAAACCTAGGGCCTCTGACTACATGATTTATGCTCTTAATCACTAAGTCACACTGATGCAATGGGTTAGATTGTTGCTAACATAACTGTTAGTACAGCACTGCTGCTGCTGCTGCTGCTAAGTCGCTTCAGTTGTGTCTGATTCTGTGTGACCCCATAGACGGCAGCCCACCAAGCTCCCCCATCCCTGGGATTCTCCAGGCAAGAGTGTACAGCACAGTGTGGATTAAAGCCCAAGAGTGGGTGGTGCTCTAGAGCAAGAATGAATCCCAGCTCCATTACAATGGCCTTTGCAATAGACGCTTAACATCCCTAAACCTCAGGTTTTTCACGAGACAAATGAGAACTGAGTTCAGAATAGAATTGCTGTAAGGCTTATCTGAGGTAATATATGTAATACATATGATATAATGTAGGTATGTACTGATATCTGGCATACAAGCAGTACTCAATATCTATAATAACTATTGGAATAATACTGGGAATTAATAGCTATTGGGAAGGATCTTGATGCCAGGTGAGTTATGACTTAGTTTTTTAAGTTGACTTCTTACTATATCTTTATAATTTTTGTTGCTTACGGTAACTCAAGGAAGTTATGATAATTTTGACGTGCAAATCTGCCCTAATCACATGAATATCAGTCCAAATCTATACAGCAAGTTAGACAAACTGTTCCCTCTAGTCCTGCTTATCAAAAGAAATATGATCACTGAACCATCCAATACAAAGCTTTATTACAAGGAGGTTTACAGGTATCCTTACAGTAAACATTCTTCATGATAATACACAAATTACACCTTACAAATTACTTGCGTGCTTCTTAATTTATAAGCCATCTCTCTTTTACCGCCCAACACTGGACCGCCCCAGACAGACCCAGCTCACCGAGTGCTGGCCAGGAGCCCCTTGCTTGAACGTGGTGGACAGCGAGATAGGGGGCACTACAGCTTGGGAGGTCCATTGCTCCGGTTCTTGGCCCACGTGGATGGCCTGCGTAGCGAAATGCTGGAACCTAGGCAGGAATCCGTGTGGGGAGGCTTCTTTTTCCTGCATGCTGAGCTGCGAAGAAAGGAAAGAGTAAAAGAGCGAAGAAGATAAAACTATGAAACTGATGCGTCAGGACTTGAAAAAGACGGAAGAATCAGGTGAATGGGAGGTAAAGGTACTCAAGGGGAACCAGCAGCGAGTGCACAAGAGCCGAACCCTACCCCTCCGTAGCTGGGAGTTTATTAACCGGCCGGTAGCGTTGCTTCACCCTGGGGCGGAGCCAGCACGACCCAATGAGCGCAGGTTCCAAAGCGGCCCCCGATTCTCATTGGCTGGCAGCAGAGGCGTAGCCTGGAGCGTCACCGCCAAAGCTCTTCCCGGTGCAGGCTGTGCAGTGAGGTTGGAATCTCTGTTACCCATTGGCGTTGGTTCCTGCGGGTGAAATTCCTGAGTCCTGACCCTGGGAAAACTTCCTTGCTGGCTCCTGTGAGCCACCCGGGCGTCTCTGTGACCTCAGACCGGAGGTTCACGGGGGACGAGGAGAAAACCTGGCTTGACACTGAAACCCAGTAACCTGAAAAGAGGCCACACAGATAGCCTCCTCTTAACGGCAGCCCTTGCCTGGACCCTTCCCGACCTCCACGTACCACCCTTTGTCCTGAGGGCGGTTCCGAAGGACGCAAGCGACGAAATGGACATCGGTGAAAAGGCCGGCCCAAGCTGCCAAATGCGCAGCGTGGGTTCTCGTTAACAGCGGGCAGCCTGCCTTTGAAAGTAGCTGAATTCTGTAATGACCCAGTACTTAACGTTGATTGAAATCGGAGTGAGAGTCGTATTTTTAAGTAATAGTAAAGCTACTGTAGAGAGAATCTCTAAGGAAAACTCTGGCAGCTAAGAGCTATTCAAACATCATTATCTTTTGAAGTACCCAGAGAAACCTCTCTCTGATGAAATACAAAACAAAGTGTGGCTTTGAAAAACTTATTGGAGTCTTAAATCCTTAGACAGAATGCCTTCATTGTTACACAATTAACAGCAACGACCTGGTAGGAATGGAAGTTGTCCTGGGTCGCAATTTATTCACCTGTATCCACAGCCCTACTCTCACAAGAATCACTCCTCTAAAAAACAACAAAAGTCTCCTTGTTCCCTAAACAATACAGACTTGACCTATTTAGTGTGGCTACTATTTTCTAGGACTAGGGAATTTAGAAATACTTCTCTTCCTGCGAAGTATTAGCTAAATATCTAAAACTTTATTAAACTAATTAAGGAAGAAGAGAATACAGAATAAATGGCTCTTAAAATTTTACTGAAAGGACTGAGGCAATTTGCTTTTAAAAATAACTACCAGGATACAGCCATTAAGCACTGGGGAGCAGTGCCTAAGGACCTGCAAATTTTTAAGAAACCAGGCAAAATTTTTAGCCCTGGGGAAAAAATTAATGGACTCCAAAGCACTAATAAATATTAATGTATATTTAATTAACATTTTTCTGTTAAAAATATATCAACTGCAACTCATTTCAGAGTTATATATAGCTGTACATGCGTATGTTTTATGTGATATGAATCTTAGGGACCAAGAGGGTCCTAATTAGCTTACCTCCTAAATGAGCTTACCTCCTAATGTCTGTGAACAAACACTGAGTTTCATAAATATGGATATTGTATTTAGTATTACCATAACAAAAGATTCTTTTTTAAATGACACTAATATAAATGCTCTAAATCAAGCCTTTTTCACTCTCATAAATTAAGAAAACTTTAATAGGCAGCAGCTCAGTATTATGTCGGAGAAGGCGATGGCACCCCACTCCAGTACTCTTGCCTGGAAAATCCCATGGACGGAGGAGCCTGGTAGGCTGCAGTCCATGGGGTCGCTAAGAGTCGGACACGACTGAGAGATTTCACTTTCACTTTTCCCTTTCATGCATTGGAGAAGGAAATGGCAACCCACTCCAGTGTTCTTGCCTGGAGAATCCCAGGGACGTGGGAGCCTGGTGGGCTGCCGTCTATGGGGTCGCACAGAGTCGGACACGACTGAAGCGACTTAGCAGCCGCAGCAGTATTATGTATCAAGGATTCCCATGACTTAATAATTTTACTTGTAGGAATTTATTCTTCAAACGTATTCCCATATGTGTGTAAGGATGAATAAGGATGTTATTCATACCTATTGTTGCTATTTTAAAAGAAAAAGAATGGAAAACATCTTATGTATCTATCCATGGGAGACTGGTGTGTTAATGACACAATTCTGTGAGGGGGTATGGTATAGTTGATAAGCAAGAGATTGATCTGAGTTGGTGTGTCATGATCTCTAACTTCTGAGACAGCAAAGCAAGGTGCAAAGCAATGTGTATATTATGCTCCCACTTTTTCAAGAGAGTTTGTACCAATGTGCATTATTTTTAGATGAACATACATAATTTAATGGACTTCCCAGGTGGCTCAGTGGTAAAGAATCCACCTGCAGTGCAGGAGCCACAGGAGGTGAGGGTTCTATCCCTGGATCAGGAGGATCCCCTGGAGGAGGGCATGGCAACCCACTCCAGTATTCTTGCCTGGAGAATCCATGGACAAAGGAGCCTAGCGTACTACAATCCATGGGATCACAAAGAGTCGGACAGGACTGAAGTGACTTAGCGTGTAATTTAATATGTATAAAAATCATTCTGTAGTTTAAATCATGGATCTGCAGTAAAAAGATAACTTTCTAAAGATAACGTTTTATATCTAAAGATAATGTTTTATTTGCTTTTGTGTTTAAGTTTTATACTATGGACATATGCTACCTTTTAATAATAAAATTAATACCAGCCATCCTAATTTGAAAATGGCAGTTAAGTTATTTAGAAAAAAACTTAAGTGAAAAGACAGCTACTTTAAATATAGTAAATGCTATATAGTTTGGAGTGTGTGCTAATTTTTCATGTAAATTAGCTCATGAACAGCAAAACAGCATTATAACACTGAAAAAAAGATTAATTCCTCTTGGAGTGGGATTCTACATGAATGTGTTTTTTTGGAAGAAATGGGAGATTCCTTATTTTTTACATTTCTTTCATTACACAAAGCTCACTAATATTTTTATAACAAATACTTTTTACACACTATGAAAATAGCATTGTCATTAAAGTAAGGCTAGGGATAAAGATATTGTGACGGAACAGCGAAAACAGTAAAGACCTGGGAGGGATGTTTCTGACTGTAAAGCATAAATATAGGCAATGTTTAGGTCTGTTTTGTTTTACCTCAAAGGAAACAAAATTGCTCTTCCTTGGCTTTTGACAATGAAGTTTATGAGAAGGCAATTTGGGGCTCAGGGAGAGGAGAAAGACATTACAACACAAGTCCTTAATTTGGGTTTTGTAGATCACTACAGGGGGCTAAAGCCCTGAGGATATCACTTATGACACCTACTTTTGTTTGCTAGTAAAAATACTTTTTTCAAAATAGTAACAGAAAACCCTTTAATCTGGTTTTGATATGAAATAATTGAAAGTGATAAGTCTTGAGAATAAGTCTAAATACTCTATAAAATTATTAAATTTGATATCAAGAGAAACACTGGTGATTGGGTTTCTAATACAATTTCTTTGTTTTAGTGATGAGATGAAAAAAGTTGTGGCTTGTTCTTGCTGACATGTACAGTGAGTATCTAATCTGATAATAAACAGAGTCTCAGATATTTGGGCTAATAAAGTAACCTATAAATCATTAAGATGCATTCCACAATAATATAAAAGGAACAGAATATGACTGAAAAATGTAATGAAGTACCATTTGGGGCATTTTAACAATGAAGCTCCTGAGCTTAGGAGTCAGAGTACTTGAGTTTGAAGCTCAGGTCTAGCACCTGCTATCTACGTAACCTTGAGGAGTCAATTTACTGAACCTCTAAATCTCAGGCTCCTCCTTTGTAAAAATGAGAAAAATAATAATACTTCACAGTTTTCAAAAGTTAAATCCTTAGAAGCTCATGGCAGACCAGGATAGGATGTGTGGCAAGTAGACCAAGTGGGTAGCACTTAGGTCAGAAAGCTACGTTTTGATATTTCAGTTTCTTTGCAGAGGTATACTACACATAGGCCATGTATTCCAGGGGAGAAAGTTGATGATGTCTTTTTGCACAGCTCACAGAGATAAGAGTGATAGGTGACTTGAACTATTCAAATGGGCCGAAGTCCTGTTCAACTGATAATACAGCAGTTAAAGAGCTTTTGACTTTCTTGCTAGCAGTTTTATGTCATAGGGAAAATATTTTAGGGGGAGTTCTTCAAGTTTCAGGACTGTCTTGGCTCACTGGCGGCTGATGACACACCCCTACATAGTTCCACAGATTTCCAAACATGGAAAGGCTAACCCCAATTTAGAACTATGACTAGAGGAACGAAGGGACAGCTCTGAATTTAATCGTACCAACAGGAGAATGGATTGGTGATGAAGACATACAGAGAACTTTGGGAGAAAATGGCCTGTTATCCTGAAGATTCTGTTATCTAAGGAATGGAAAGCAAGGTATTTAAGATATACTTCCTAGACCAAACCTCCCCAAACTATGTCCCTAAGAATGTCTATATAAAACAAATGGCTTGTGGCCAAAAACAGTTTTGGAAACACTACACACTTAATCAGCCATCTTTAGAGTTATAATACATACTATTAGCATAACAAAGGGTCAGAGAAATCTTAGAATAGGAAACCAAGTATCAAACATTTCAAAAGAGATGATTCCTCTCTATACATCTATTAATACTCTCTCTTCCTCTGGCATATCTTCCATTTCTACTGTAATAGTTCTCAACAGTAATTTTAAAAGATAAAAATATAAAATTTTAAATTTAAAAATAAATAAGAGCTTCTTGGAATAGGCTTTAAACTACAGACATACCTCAGAGATACTGTGGGTTCAGTTTTAGACCACCAGGATAAAGTGAATACCACAGTAAAGTAAGTCACACAAAGTTTTTGGCTTCCTAATGAATATAAAACTTTTACTTACACTCTACTATAATCTGTTACATGCAGAAGAGCATTATATCTAAAAAATAAGGTACATACTTGATTTAAAATACCTTATTGCTAAAATAACTTATTGCTAAAATTCAGACTTAAATTGAAGAAAGTGGGGAAAACCACTAGACCATTCAGTTATGACCTAAATCAAATCCCTTATGATTATACAGTGGAAGTGAGAAATAGATTTAAGGGACTAAATCTGATAGACAGAGTGCCTGATGAACTATGGACGGAAGTTCATGACATTGTACAGGAGACAGGGATCAAGATCATTCCCATGGAAAAGAAATTCAAAAAGGCAAAATGGCTGTCTGAGGAGGCCTTACAAATAGCTATGAAAAGAAGAAAAATGACAAGCAAAGGAGAAAAGGAAAGATATAAGCATCTGAATGCAGAGTTCCAAAGAATAGCAAAGAGAGATAAGAAAGCCTTCCTCAGTGATCAATGCAAAGAAATAGAGGAAAACAACAGAATGGGAAAGACTAGAGATCTCTTTAAGAAAATTAGAGATACCAAGGGAACTTTTCATGCAAAGATGGGCTCGATAAAGGACAGAAATTTTATGGACCCAACAGAAGCAGAAGATATTAAGAGGTGGCAAGAATACATAGAGAACTGTACAAAGAAGAGTTTCATGACCCAGATAATCACGATGTTGTGATCACTCACCTAGAGTCAGACATCCTGGAACATGAAGTCAAGTGGGCCTTAGAAAGCATCACTTCTAACAAAGCTAGTGGAGGTGATGGAATTCCAGTTGAGATATTTCAAATCCTGAAAGATGATGCTGTGAAAGTGCTGCACTCAATATGTCAGCAAATTTGGAAAACTCAGCAGTGGCCACAGGACTGGAAAAGATCAGTTTTCATTCCAATCCCAAAGAAAGGCAATGCCAAAGAATGCTCAAACTACTACATAATTGCACTCATCTCACATGCTAGTAAAGTAATGCTCAAAATTCTCCAAGCCAGGCTTCAGCAGTATGTAAACCATGAACTTCCAGATGTTCAAGCTGGTTTTAGAAAAGGCAGAGGAACCAGAGATCAAATTGCCAACATCCGCTGGATCATGGAAAAAGCAAGAGAGTTCCAGAAAAGCATCTATTTCTGCTTTATTGACTATGCCAAAGCCTTTGACTGCGTGGATCACAATAAACTGTGGAAAATTCTGAAAGAGATGGGAATACCAGACCGCCTGACCTGCCTCTTGAGAAACCTATATACAGGTCAGGAAGCAGCAGTTAGAACTGGACATGATAGAACAGACTGGTTTCAAATAGGAAAAGGAGTACGTCAAGGCTGTATATTATCACCCTGCTTATTTACCTTATATGCAGAGTACATCATGAGAAATGCTGGGCTGGAAGAAGCACAAGCTGGAATCAAGATTGCCCGGAGAAATATCAATAACCTCAGATATGCAGATGACACCACCCTTATGGCAGAAAGTGAAGAGGAATTAAAAAGCCTCTTGATGAAAGTGAAAGAGGAGAGTGGAAAAGTTGGCTTAAAGCTCAACATTCAGAAAACGAAGATCATGGCATCTGGTCCCATCACTTCATGGGAAATAGATGGGGAAATAGTGGAAACAGTGTCTTTACATTTTAAAGTCTGTGGAAACTGACTTTATTTTTCTGGGCTCCAAAATCACTGCAGATGGTGATTGCAGCCATGAAATTAAAAGATGCTTACTCCTTGGAAGGAAAGTTATGACCAACCTAGACAGTATATTCAAAAGCAAAGATATTACTTTGCCAACAAAGGTCCGTCTAGTCAAGGCTATGGTTTTTCCAGTGGTCGTGGATGGATGTGAGAATTGGACTGTGAAGAAAGCTGAGCATGAAAGAACTGATGCTTTTGAACTGTGGTTTTGGAGAAGACTCTTGAGAATCCCCTGGACTGCAAGGAGATCCAACCAGTCCATCCTAAAGGAGATCAGTCCTGTGTATTCATTGGAAGGACTGATGCTGAAGATGAAATTCCAATACTTTGGCCACCTCATGTGAAGAGTTGACTCATTGGAAAAGATCCTGATGCTGGGAGGGACTTGGGGCAGGAGAAGGGGACGACAGAGGATGAGATGGCTGGATGGCATCACCGACTCGATTGACATGAATTTGAGTGAATTCTGGGTTTTGGTGATAGGCAGGGAGGCCTGGCCTGCTGTGATTCATGGGGTTGCAAACAGCTGGACACGACTGAGGGACTGAACTGAACTGAACTTATTGCTAAAATACACTGATCATCATCCAAGCCTTCGATGAGATACAATCTTTTTGCTGGTAGAGAATCTTGTCTTGAGGTTGATGGCTGCCGACTAGTCATGGTGTGGGTTACTGAAGTTAGGATGGCTGTGGCAATTTCTTAAAATAAGATGGCAATGAAGTTTGCAGTATCAATTAATCCTTACTTTTGTGAATGATTTCTCTGAAGGATACACTGCTATTTGATAGAATCTTACCCACAGCAAAAATTCTTTCAAAATTGGAGCCAATCCTCTCAAACCCTGAGCAATCTCAAAGTCAACCATGAAAGTTGGAATCAACTTCTTTCACAGTCCTGTTAATGTTTGCAGTTGACCTCTTCTCGTGGATCAGTAATGTTGCTGATGACGTCCATTCTGGGACTTCCATAGTGGTCCAGTGGCCAAGACCCATGCTTCCATTGCAGGGACACAGGTCTGATCCTTGGTCTGGTAACTAAGATCCCACATGCTATGCAATGTGGCCAAAAATAAATAAATAAAATAATCTTTTTCAAAAAATTACATCCATTCTATACATAATAGTTTGCATCTGCTAATCCCAAACTCCCAATCCATCTCTCCCCCAACTCCAACCCGTAGGCAACAAGTCTGTCTTCTATGGTTCTGTTTCTTAAATAATAAGATTTTAAATACAAAATTACTCCTTGATCTATGGGCTTCAGAAAGGATGCTGTGTTAGCAGGCACAAAACAACACAAATCTTGCTGTATATCTCCATCAGGGTTCTTAGATTACCAGGTGCATTGTCTATGAACAGCATTATTTTGGAATAATCTTTTTTTGCCCTAAGCAGTAAGTCTCAAAAAGTGGGCTTAAAATATTCAGTAAACTATGTCATAAATAGATATGCTAAGCATCTAGGCTTTGTTGTTCCATTTATAGAACACTGGGAGCAGCTTTAGCATAATTCTTATGGGCCTAGGATTTTTGTTAAATGAGCATCAACTTCAACTTCAAGTCACCAACTACATTAGGCCCTAACAAGAGTCAGCCCGACCTTTGAAGCTTTGCAGCCAGGCTTTGACTTCTCCTCTTTACCTATGTAAAAGCCCAGATGCCAACATCTTTCAATATAGGCTGTTTCAGTCTACATTGAAATATAAGGCTGTTTCATCTTACATTGAAAATCTGCTATTTAGTGTTGCCACTTATATATTTATTTTAGCTAGAGCTTCCAGATAACTTGTTGCAGCTTCTACATCAGCACTTGTTGCTTCCCTTGCACTGTTATGTTATGGAGATGGCTTTTTTCCTTAAACCTCATGAATTAACCTCTGCAAGCTTCAGACTTTTCCTCTGCAGCTTCCTCAGCTCCCTCAACCTTCACAGAATTGAAGAGAGTTAAGACCTTGAAGAGAGTTAGGGTCTTTCCCTGGTGGCTCAGATATAAAGAATCTGCCTGCAATGCAGGAAACCTGGGTTTGATCCCTGGGTCGGGGAGATGTCCTGGAGAAGGGAATGGCTAACCATTCCAGCATTCTTGCCTGGAGAATTTCATGGACAGAGGAGCTTGGTATATATATATATATATATATATATAAATCTCAGCTCAAGCTTTCCCTCTTCTGGGCTACAGTCTCTCTTCTGCATGCCCACTGCAGTATCCTTGATCAGGTGCTACTGCATGCTCCTGCCTGTTTCCTTTTCAGTTCACCTTGTACTTTACAGGCAGAATTATTCTTCTAAAATGCAATTTTGATCATGTCAGCACTTTCAAGTCCCTTCTCTCAAGAAGGGATTTCTATCTGCACTTTGTCCCTAGAGCTGTACATATATGTGTGACAATGAATAACACTGAGCTATATTCATTCTTCACTGATATATTCATTCAACAAACAACCATTCAGTGACAATTATGTGCAAGCATAATGCTTTGTCTTTGCTTAAGTCTCTTGTTATGTGTTACCTAGGCTATCTATTCTATACATTCTATCCTCCATTCTAGCAGGAATAACTTTGAAAATGAAGATGCAAAACTGATTATGATGTGTCCTGACCAGAAAATGTTTAAATTCCTTCACCTGGCATCTATAACCCTTGTATCTTGCCAGTCCTTACCCTTCCCCAGCCACACCAAGCCATGTTCAGTTCCTTGAATGTGCCAATACATTTTCATGATTATGGGTTTTTATACATATTGTTTCTCTAGTTTCTCAGTTGGTAAAGAATCTGCCTAAAAAAAAAAAAAAAAAGAATCTGCCTGCCATGAAGGAGACCCGAGTTCCATTCCTGGGTCAGGAAGATCCCCTGGAGAAGGGAATGACTACCCGCTCCAGTATTCTTTCCTGGAGAATTCCATGGACAGAGGAGTCTGGTGAGCTACAGTCCATGGGGTCGCAAAGAGTCAGACGTGACTGAGCCACCAACATACACACGTGCCTATTGTTACCCTGGAACTATATTCCCCCTTCTTCACCAGATGAGCTAGCTGCTTTAGGTTCTATAAATCTCAGCTCAAGCTTTCCTTCTTCTAGCAAGATTTATCTGAGGTTACTGTCCCCAGAGTTGGTTTCCATCTCACAGATGTGAGTTCTATAACAATTCTTATTGTTTTTATTTGAAATTGCTTGTTTAAATGTCTTTTGCTGAGTTACATGTTCCTGGAAGGAAGGCAGCAGGATCATCCTGTCACCAGCTCCTAGCTTTGAATCTGGCATACAGAAAATGTTCAATGAATATTTGTTAAATGACTGAATAAATGTTAGGCAATTGAGGAAATACCAAGATTTCATTCTCCCCTTCAAGAAATCTAAAAAATGTAAGTAGTGGAAGCACACCAGTACTGTCATACTGTTTATTGTGTTGTTTATTTGTTTCAAGTGAAGAAAATTCTTTATAAAATAACTTTGTTCCCAGATGAATTATTAACCAGGATACTATAAGAAATCTATTGATATATCCATAAATCTCTTGAGGCCTACTGCTGCAGTGATTTTTCTGAAGGATAAATCTGACCTTAGAAAGAAGGGAATATGAAGCTGGAGGGATAGTTGTTAAGAAGTAAGGGAAAATGGAAGAGTAGGAAAAGGAAATTAGCAAGTTAAGGTGTTCTGCCTATCACTGCAGTTCAAGAAAAGAAGAAAAACATAATATCAGCAGCTACTCCTAAGTCTTCTGTATTCAGATTTTTACTCATAAACAAGAAATACTTTGTCTTCTACATGACTACCTTATCTAAACATCAAATATTAAATGATTCAACCTTTAAGATGGTTGGGTAAATATATCCAGTTATATGTAGGCACTGTTGAGTTCCTATTATAATACTTTCCGTTAGAAATACTCTTGAGGACTTCCCCAGAAGTCCAGTGGTTAAGATTCTCCCCTGCCAATGCAGGGGGTACACTTCGATCCCAGTTCAATAAACTAAGATTTCACATGCTTCACAGCCAAAAGATATCATAAATAAGAAATAGGCCTGAAAGTGAAGGTCTCTCGTTTATAATTCCATGGTCAGTTCAGTTCGGTTCAGTCACTCAGTCATGTCAGATATTTTTGACCCATGGACTGCAGCATGCCAGGCTTCCCTGTCCATCACCAACTCCCAGAGCTTGCTCAAAATCAATGTCCATTGAGTCAGTGATGCCATCCAGCCATCTCAACCTTTGTTGTCCCCTTCTCCTCCTACCTTCAATCTTTCCCAGCATCAGGGTCTTTTCAAATGAGTCAGTTCTTCGAATCAAGTGGCCAAAGCACTGGAGTTTCAGCTTCAGCATCAGTCCTTCCAATGAATATTCAGGACTGATTTACTTTAGGATTGACTGCTTTGAAATCCTTGCAGTGCAAGGGACTCTCAAGAGTCTGCTCTAATACCACAGTTCAACAGCATCAATTATTTGACACTCAGCTTTCTTTATAGTCCAACTCTCACATCCATACATGACTCCTGGAAAAACCATAGCTTTGACTAGACAGAACTTTGTTGGCAAAGTAATGTCTCTGCTATCTGATATGCTGTCAAGGTTGGTCATAGTTTTCTTCCAAAGAGCTAGTGTCCTTTAATTTCATGACTGCAGTCACCATCTGCAGTGATTTGGGAGCCCCCAAAATAAATCTGCCACTGTTTTCACTGTTTCTCTGTCCATTTGCCATGAAGTGATGGGACTGGATGCCATGATCTTAGTTTTCTGAATGTTGAGTTTTAAGCCAGGTTTTTCATTCTCCTCTTTCACTTTCATCAAAGGTTCTTTAGTTCTTCACTTTCTGCCATAAGGGTGGTGTCATCTGCATATCTGAGGTTATTGATATTTCTCCTGGCAATCTTGATTCCAACTGTGCTTCATCCAGCCCCACATTTCACAAGATGTACTCTGCATATAAGTTAAATAAGCAGGGTGACAATATACAGCCTTGACGTACTCCTGTCTTGATTTGGAACCAGTCTGTTGTTCCGTGTCCCGTTCTAACTGTTGCTTCTTGACCTGCATACACATTCCTCAGGAAACAAGTCAGGAGGTCTGGTATTCCCACCTTCTGAAGAATTTTCCACAGTTTGTTATGGTCCACAGAGTCAAAGGCTTTGGCATAGTCACTAAAACAGAAGTAGATATTTTTCTAGAACTCTCTCGCTTTTTCTGTGTTCCAAGGATGTTGGCAACTTGATCGCTGGTTCCTCTGCCTTTTCTAAATCCAGCTTGAACATCTGGAAGTTCATGGTTCATGTACTGTTGAAGCCTGGCTTGCAGGAATTTGACCATTACTTTACTAGCGTGTGAGACGAGTGCAATCGTGCAGTAGTTTGAGCATTCTTTGGCATTGCCTTTCTTTGGGATTGGAATGAAAACTGACCTTTTCCAGTCCTGTGGCCACTGCTGAGTTTTCCAAATTTGCTGTCATATTGAGTGCAGTACGTTCACAGCATCATCTTTCAGGAGGTGATGGAATTCCATCACCTCCACTAGCTTTGTTCATAGTGATATTTCCTAAAGCCCACTTGATTTCACATTCCAGGATGTCTGGCTTTAGGTGAGCAATCACACCATCGTGGTTGTCTGGGTCATGAAGATCTTTTTTGTACAGTTCTTCTGTGTATTCTTGCCACCTCTTCTTAATATCTTCTGCTTCTGTTAGGTACACACCATTTCTGTCCTTTATTGTGCCCATCTTTGCATGAAAAGTTCCCTTGGTATCTCTAATTTTCTTGAAGAGATCTCTAGTCTTTCCTATTCTGTTGTTTTCCTCTATTTCTTTGCATTGATCACTGAGGAAGGCTTTTTTATCTCTCCTTGCTATTCTTTGGAACTCTGCATTCAGATGGAAATATCTTTCCTTTTCCCCTTTGCTTTTCATTTCTCTTCTTTCACAGCTATTTGTAAGGCCTACCCAGACAGCCATTTTGCTTTTTTTCATTTCTTTTCCATGGGGGTGGCCTTGATCCCTGTCTCCTGTACAATGTCACAAACCTCCGACCATAGTTCATCAGGCACTCTATCAGATCTAGTCCCCTAAATCTGTTTCTCACTTCCACTACATAATCATAAGGAATATGATTAAGGTCATACCTGAATGGTCTAGTGGTTTTACCTACTTTCTTCAATTTAAATCTGAATTTGGCAATAAACAGTTCATGATCTGAGCCATAGTCAGCTCCCCGTCTTGTTTTTGCTGACTGTATAGAGCTTCTCCATCTTTGGCTGCAAAGAATATAATCAATCTGATTTCAGTGTTGACCATATGATGATATCCATGTGTAAAATCTTCTCTTGTGTTGGGGTGTTTGCTATGACCATTGCGTTCTCTTGGCAAATATTAGCCTTTGCCCCGCTTCATTCCATATTCCAAGGCCAAATTTGCCTGTTACCCCAGGTGTTTTTTTGACTTCCTACTTTTGCATTCCAGTTCCTTATAATGAAAAGGACATCTTTTTTGGGTGTTAGTTCTAAAAGGTCTTGTAGGTCTTCACAGAACCGTTCAAGTTCAGCTTCTTTAGCATTACTGGTTGGGGCATAGACTTGGATTACTGTGAATATTGAATGGTTTGCCTTGGAAATGAACAGAGATCACTCTGTCGTTTTTGAGATTGCATCCAAGTACGGCATTTCAGACTCTTTTGTTGACCATGATGGCTACTCCATTTCTTCTAAGGGATTCCTGCCACAGTAGTAGATATAATGGTCATCTGAGTTAAATTCACCCATTCCAGTCCATGGAACATCCAAGGAGAAGTGGCTGAGTGGGCACAGGAGGGCCGAGAGGAGTTACTCCATGTTCAAGGTCAGGAGGGGTGGCTATGAGGAGATACCCCTCGTCAAGGTAAGGAGCAGAGGCTGCACTTTGTGAAGCAGCTGTGGAGAGATACCCCACATCCAAGGTAAGAGAAACCCAAGTAAGATGGTAGGTATTGCGAGAGGCATCAGAAGGCAGACACAAAAACCATAATCACAGAACACTAGTCAATCTAATCACACAGACCACAGCCTTGTCTAACTCAATGAAAGTAAGCCATGCTGTGTGGGGCCACCCAAGACAGGCGGGTCATGGTGGAGAGGTCTGACAGAATGTGGTCCACTGGAGAAGGGAATGGCAAACTACTTCAGTATTCTTGCCTTGAGAACACCATGAACAGTATGAAGAGGCAAAATGATAGGATACTGAAAGAGGAACTCCCCAGGTCAGTAGGTGCCCAATATGCTACTGGAGATCAGTGGAGAAATAACTCCAGAAAGAATGAAGAGATGGAGCCAAAGCAAAAACAATACCCAGTTGTGGATGTGACTGGTGATAGAAGCAAGGTCCGATGATGTAAAGAGCAATATTGCACAGGAACCTGGAATGTTAGGTCCATCAGTCATTTCAGTTCAGTCGCTCAGTCATATCCGACCCTTTGCAACCCCATGAGTCCCAGCATGCCAGGCCTCCCTGTCCATCACCATCTCCCGGAGTTCACTCAGACTCATGTCCAACGAGTCAGTGATGCCATCCAGCCATCTCATCCTCTGTCGTTCCCTTCTCCTCTTGCCCCCAATCCCTCCCAGCATCAGAGTCTTTTCCAATGAGTCAACTTTTTGCATTATGTGGCCAAAGTACTGGAGTTTCAGCTTTAGCATCATTCCTTCCAAAGAAATCCCAGGGCTGATCTCCTTCAGAATGGACTGGTTGGATCTCCTTGCAGTCCAAGGGACTCCCAAGAGTCTTCTCCAACACCACAGTTCAAAAGCATCAATTCTTCGGCGCTCAGCCTTCTTCACAGTCCAACTCTCACATCCATACATGACCACAGGAAAAACCATAGCCTTGACTAGACGAACCTTTGTTGGCAAAGTAATGTCTCTGCTTTTGAACATGCTATCTAGGTTGGTCATAACTTTTCTTCCAAGGAGTAAGCATCTTTGAATTTCATGGCTGCAGTCACCATCTGTAGTGATTTTGGAGCCTAGAAAAATAAAGTCTGACAGTTTCCACTGTTTCCCCATCTATTTCCCATGAAGTGATGGGACCGGATGCCATGATCTTCGTTTTCTGAATGTTGAGTTTTAAGCCAACTTTTTCACTCACCTCTTTCACCTTCATCAAGAGGCTTTTTAGTTCCTCTTCACTTTCTGCCATAAGGGTGGTGTCATCTGCATATCTGAGGTGATTGATATTTCTCCCGGCTGTCTTGATCCCAGCTTGTGCTTCCTCCAGCCCAGCGTTTCTCATGATGTACTCTGCATATAAGTTAAATAAGCAGGAGGACAATATACAGCTTTGACGTACTCCTTTTCCTGTTTGGAACCAGTCTGTTGTTTCATGTCCAGTTCTAACTGTTGCTTCCTGACCTGCATACAAATTTCTCAAGAGGCAGGTCACGTGGTCTGGTATTCCCATCTCTTTCAGAATTTTCCACAGTTTATTGTGATCCACACGGTCAAAGGCTTTGGCATAGTTGGGGAAGTAGTCAAACGGAGATGGCAAGAGTGAACGCTGACATTTTAGGAATCAGCAAACTAAAATGGACTGGAATGGAATGTGTATCTCTCTAAAATAAACTTGCTTTCATTTTAGTATGGCTCACTTTTGAGTTCTTCCTTACATGAAGATAAGGACCCAAACATGGCAGCCCATCCAGGGTTTAACCCAAGACCTGGGATATGACCATTTTCTCTCTCCCTCATTCTCTTGCAATATATAGACACAACCAAGGAAAAAGCAGGAAAAGGAAGGATTTATTACTTGCAGCAACTAAAGAGAGCACTGAGGATTTTTCCCAAAGCAGTGTCTCCCTAAACAGCAAAATTGGGGAAGTTTTAAGATAAGGGCACATGCATATTCATGAAGGGGCTTGTGTGCATGCATGAGAGCTAAGTCGCTTTTTCTGCAACCCTATGGGTTATAGCCCACCAGACTCCTTTCCTCATTGGATTCTCCAGGCAAGAATACTGGAGTGGGTTGCCATGTCCTCCTCCTGGGGAAGAAGGTGATCTTGCCAACCCAGGAATTGAACCAGGGCCTCTTAAGTCTCTTGCATTGGGAGGTAGAATCGTTACCACTAGCACCCCTGGGAAGCCCATGAAGGGGCTTCAGCAGAGGAGACAATTCAGCATGTAGTTCAGGCAAAAGTCCAGAGTCCAAGCTTTAGTTGACTGAAGTCAGAATTGACATCAGTCTTCCATCCTTCACCTGAGTAAGGGCCTTAGGTCCTGCAGAACTCAAAGACATGTATCAAATTGTTACATATATTCCAAAACTAGGATTTTTTAGGATTTGAAATAGCTCAAATGGAATTCCATCACTTCCACTAGCTTTGTTCGTAGTGAGGCTTCCTAAGGCCCACATGACTTCATATTCCAGGATGTCTGGCTCTAGGTGAGTGATCACACCATCGTGGTTCTCTGGGTCATGAAGATCTTTTTTATATGGTTCTTCTGTGTATTCTTGCCACCTCTTCCTAATATCTTCTGCTTCTGTTAGGTCCATACCATCTTTGTCCTTTATTGAGCCCATCTTTGCATGAAATGTTCCCTTGGTATATCTAATTTTCTTGAAGAGATCTCTAGTCTTTCCCATTCTATTGTTTTCCTCTATTTCTTTGCATTGGGCACTGAGGAAGGCTTTCTTACCTCTTCTTGCTATTCTTTAGAACGCTGCATTCAGATGCTTATATCTTTCCTTTTCTCCTTTGCTTTTAGCTCCTCTTCTTTTCTCAGCTATTTATAAGGCCTCCTCAAACAGCCATTTTACCTTTGTGCATTTCTTTTTCTTGGGGATGGTCACTGCCTCCTGTACAATGTCACAAATCTATGTCCATTATTCTTCAGGCACTCTGTCTATCAGATCTAATCCCTTGAATCTATTTGTCACTCCCACTGTATAATTGTAAGGGATTTAATTTAGTTTGTACCTGAATGATCTAGTGGTTTTCCCTACTTTCTTCAATTTAAGTCTGAATTTGGCAATAAACAGTTCACGATCTGAGCCATAATCAGCCTCTGGTCTTATTTTTTCTGACTTTATAGTGCTTCTCCATCTTTGGCTGCAAAGAATATAATCAACCTGATTTAGGTATTGATCATCTGCTGATGTCCATGTGTAGAGTCTTCTCTTGTGTTGGGGTGTTTGCTATGACTGGTGCGTTCTCTTGGCAAAACTCTATTAGCCTTTGCCCTGCTTCATTTCATATTCCAAGGCCAAATTTGCCTGTTACCCCAGGTGTCTCTTGACTTCCTACTTTTGCATTCCAGTCCCCTGTGATGAAAAGGACATCTTTTTGGGGTGTTAGTTCTAAAAGGTCTTGTAGGTCTTCATAGAACCATTCAAATTCAGCTTCTTCAGCATTACTGGTTGGGCATAGACTTGGATTACTGTTGTATTGAATGGTTTGCCTTGGAAACAAACAGAGATCTTTCTGTCTTTTTTTTTTTTTAATTCTGTCATTTTTGAGATTGCATCCAAGTACTGCTTTTCAGACTCTTTTGTTGACTATGAGGGCTATTCCATTTCTTCTAAGGGATTATTGCCCATAGTAGTAGATATAATGGTCATCTGAGTTAAATTTGCCCATTCCAGTCCATTTTAGTTCAGTGACACCTAAAATGTTGATGTTCACTCATCTTCTATTTGACCACATCCAATTTACCTTGATTCATGGACCTAACATTCCAGGTTCCTATGCAATATTATTCTTTACAGCATCAGACTTTACTTCCATCACCAATCACATCCACAACTGGGTGATGTGTTTGCTTTGGCTCCATCTCTTCATTCTTTCTGGGGCTATTTCTCCACTGTTCTCCAGTAGCATAGCCTATTGGGCATCTACCGACCTGGGGATTTCATCTTTCAGTATTATATCTGTATCAAGTCTTGACATCAGGTAGTGTCAATCCTATAATATAACACATATTCACTCTTTAATTCTCACAGTAACCATCGATATAGAAACTACAAAACTCCCACTAGATAAGAAACTGTTTGGAGATGTTACAACTCCCATTTATAGATAAGGAAACCAAAATACAAAAAGATCAAATAACTTGTGTGCAGGAAGTCATTTTCAGCCTAAGCCAGCTGACCTCAGTGCCAAGGTTCACATGCAATTAACCATCCTGCTTTTTGAGATGATGCCATTTTGTTGTTACTGGATCTAGTCTGATACAAATATTGGAAACTTTCTAAGTCATATCAGAACAGTATTTATAATTCATTGTGTAGGGTTATTTAGAGAACACTTACAGATTTTATTTACCAGAAGATGAGAGATAAACTTTTCAGTTAAGTCTTACAGTGGGATAGCTGTTAATTCATTATTTTGTAAGAAATTTTTGAATTCTCTTTAAGTTGATTACTATGTAGATGACCACCAGGATTGAGCAATTGCTGGATCCACCTTCTGCTTTGTTATATCACCCATGGAGTTTATCAGTCCATTTGATTCTGACACAGAACCTTTTTTTTTTTTTTTTTTCTGGAAGCATTTGGTTCACTGAGAGTTCCCTAGTCAAGGCTATGGTCTTTCCAGTTGTCATGTATGGATGTGAGAGCTAGACAATAAAGAAGGCAGAGTGCCAAAAACTTGATACTGAAGTGTGGTGATGGAGAAGACTCTTGAGAGTCCCTTGGACAGCAAGGAGATCAAACCAGTTAATCCTAAAGGAAATCAACTCTGAATATTCTTGGAAAGACTGATGCTAAAGCTGAAGCTCCAATACTTTGGCCACCTGGTGCCAAGAACTGACTCATTAGAAAAGACCCTGATGCTGGGAAATATCGAAGGCAGAAGGAGAAGAAGGTGACAGACGATGAGATGATTGGATGGCATCACTAATTTAATGGACATGAACTTGGACAAACTCCAGGAGATGGTGAGGGACAGGGAAGCCTGGCGTGCTCTAGTCCATGGGGTTGCAAAGAGTCGGACGTGACTTGTTGACTGAACAACAGTGAAAAACAGCCATGTATGTTGTATCTGGCTTATACTTAGAAAAAAGAACCTATCCATATTTTATAGACACATACTTAATGGAATAAAGAAAATGCACCTATATGTTAATGTTTTCTATTTGTATTAAAGTCAATATAATTTAACATCTACTATTATAGTCACACATATTAAAAATACCTTTTTGCACATAGTATGTTAATCTTTCTTTTTTCAGTATCATTACTGAGTTTCTAATGCTCAAATTGTTACAAGTTGGTGGATGGAAGTCCCTTTAAGATGGCACCCTTGTCCTTAAACCGTGTCCCTGACATTCTTGAAATCATCCTCACTTTCTAATAATAATAATAGATAAATAAATAATAGATACAATATTTTCAACTGCCCTCTATTCAATCTTATTGTTTTTTCCTAAAGTATCATTAGGGATAAAAATCTGGGCTGCTAGGATTGCCCATGGCTTTTTGTGGTGGGCAAAAGTACTGCTATGACAATTGCAGCTGGATCACTTTTAGTATAGAACTAGAGCCCAGTATTTCTTTGTAAGTTTATGAATTCACACTGATTTTTCTAACTCAATATTTTATGGTATTGTATAGTACTTTTCTTACTGACCCCATGGACTGCAGCCTACCAGGCTCCTCCGTCCATGGGATTTTCCAGGCAAGAGTACTGGAGTGGGGTGCCATTGCCTTCTCCAATGCATGAAAGGGAAAAGTGAAAGTGAAGTCCCTCAGTCATGTCCGACTGTTCATGACCCCATGGACTGAAGCCTACCAGGCTCCTCCGTCCATGGGATTTTCCAGGCAAGAGTACTGGAGTGGGTGGCCATTGCCCTAGCGCTCTATAAATCTCAGTTTTCTCTATACCATTATTTGCAAATTGGTGTATTCAAAAATTTGTTTGAACAACAAAGAAAATAGGCATGTAAATGTTTAAACATGATTGATAAACAGTAAACAAACACTCAATGTTTGCTATAGCTATAGGTACAAAATTCATTACTATTTCCTCTTCTGTGGCAATTTTCTTCCATTGATCCATAGGCTCTGCTGCAAGACTGTCACGTTAAGTTCATTTCAGTTTTAATACATAACTATAGTTGTTTGATTTGGAGCTGATACTTTTCGAGACTCTAGGTCAAATTCTCCTTTTCAGGCCTTTATTATTATTTTCTTTTCTCTTGAGAAATAATTGACATTAGTAGATTGTGAATGTTCTCTTTTCATCAAGGTAAATCACTTTAGGATGCCTGCACCTTCTCCTGAAGATAAAAGACACGTGTATTTGCCTTGGCTGTGGTTCCACAGTGATCTAATACAGCTTATGGCAGAAAACCTGTCAGGGGTTTATACCAACCGCCAATAGACTTCCCTGGTGGCTCATATGGTAAAGCATTTGCCTACAGTGCGGGAGACCTGGTTTCAATCCCTGGGTCAGGAAGATCTCCTAGAGAAGGAAATGGCGACCCACTCCAATATTCTTGCCTGGAAAATGCCATGGATGGAGGAGCCTGGTAGGCTACAGTCCATGGGGTCGCAAAGAGTCAGACACGACTGAGTGACTTCACTTTCTTTCTTTGTAAGTTGTCCACAGCTGGTTCAGTCAGCCATGACTGGAAGGGTGGGGCAAATTCATGGAGGATAAAAACTGCCTTGTTTTGAGGAGAGGGCAGCTTCTTGAAGAAGAGGATAATTGTGTGTCAAGCAGGCAATGCTAAAGTGTCTAATAGTAGCTTACAAACGTGGAATTATTGGTATTCTAGAACAAGACAGTTCAATAGTATTTTCTGTGAGGGTGAGAATTTTGTCTGTACTTTTCCATACAGTAGCAACTAACCAACTATATGTGGCTTTTCAGTACTTGAAATGTCACTAGCAAAACTGAAGAACTGAAAACATGAAGCTAATTTTATATAATTAAAATTAATTTAAATTTAAATAGCCACACATGGTTAGCAACTATTGTATTGGATGGCACCATTTTAGAATTGTCAGTGAAACCATACTTATTTATAACTTCAGAATTTGGATCAGTCTTGGTTACAAATTTGGCCTTTGCCATTGATTATCTGAGTGAAATTAAGTAAATTATTTTATTTAGCCAAGTTTACTTTTTTAACAGAAAAGTGGAAATAATAATCCCTATTTTGTATAGGGTATGTTGTGCTGTACTCAGTCACTTCAGTGATGTCTGACTCTTTGCAACCCTGTGAATTGTAGCCTGCCAGGCTCTTCCGTCCATGAAATTCTCCAGGCAAGAATACTGGAGTGGGTTGCTATGTCCTTCTCCAGGGGATCTTCCCAACCCAGGGATTGAACCCTTGACTTCTGAAGGATTGCACTAAGACCCAGTAGTTCTTAAATAATATTACAAATAACCATATAAATTTCAAATGCAGCAAAGGCTAACAACCTTTTTTTTCTCATTAATTCAGAAAATCTATATTATTTCTTCTTCTGTATTTGTTAAAGATTTTATTTTCAAGAGAACTTCTAGGTTCACTAAAAAATTAAGAGGAAGATTCAGAGATTTCCTATTTACCTCCTGCACTACATGTGTGCAGCCTTCTCCAGTTTTCAACATCCTCACCAAAGTGGTGTGTTTGTTATGATTAAACCCATATTTTACATTATGTGAGTGGTGGCTCAGATGGTAAAGCGTCTGTCTACAATGTGGGATACCAAGTTCGATCCCTGGGTCGGGAAGATCGCCTGGAGAAGGAAATGGCAATCCACTCCAGTAGTATTGCCTGGAAAATCCCATGGACAGAGGAGCCTGTTTGGCTACAGTCCATGGGGTCGCAAAGAGTCAGACACGACTGAGCGACCACTTTCAGTTTACATTAGCATTCACTCTCAGTATTGAATATTCTATGGGTTTGGACAAATGTCTGACATCACTATAATACCATACAGACTATTTTTACTACTCTAAAACTACTCTGTGCTTAACTTCAGTTATTAATACAATACTCTTTTTACTCACTCAAATACAATTTTCATTAAGCACTCAGAGTAACAAACTTTACTCTTTACATACATTTTTAATACATTCTTCAATCAAAAGTACAGTCAATCATTACAATGAATATGTTGCTATTAACTCATAGTGACTAATTTATTGTGCATTATGGCTGTTCAAGGAAAGAAAGACTTATAGGCCTGGACATAGCTAGTGACAGAATCAATCAATGGGATTCTATTCTGAGCAACCAAAAGGAGAAATCCATTCTATTACCTTGAAAGTGGAAGTGTTAGCTGCCAGTCATGTCCCACTCTTTGAGACTCCAAGGACTGTAGCCCTCCAGGCTTTTCTGTCCGTGGAATTCTCCAGACAAGAATACTGGAGTGGGTTTCCATTCCCATCTCCAAGGGGCCTTCCTGACCTAGGGATCGAACCTGGGTCTCCCCCGTTTTAGGCAAATTCTTTACCATCTGAGCCAACAGGGAAGCCCAAACATAGGGCTATGAGTGTGTGCTCAGTTGTGTCTGACTCTTTGGGACCACATGGACTCCAGCCTGCCAGGCCCCTCCATCCATGGAATTTTCCAGGCAAGAATACCGGAGTGGGTTGCATTTCCCACTCCAACCTAGGTATCAAACCCATGACTCCTGTGTCTCCTGCATTAGCAGGCAGATTCTTTACCGCTGGGAAGCTCAAGACTGACATTCACAATAATAGCCATTCTTTCTACTGGATAAAGATGCCATTCTAGACCCTTTACCTCCATCTTTGCAGTGAGTCTACATCTCCTGCATTGTAGGTGGATTCTTTACTCCACAGCCACCAGGGAAACCCCTTTGTACAGGATGCTAAGTTGCTTCAGTCATATCCGACTCTTTGCAATCGCATGGACTGTAGTCCCCCAGGATCCTTTGTCCATGAGATTCTCCAGGCAAGATTACTTAAGTGTTGCCATTTCCTCCTCCAAGAGCTCTTCCTGACCCAGTGATTGAACCCGTGTTTCTTATGTCACCTGCATTGGCAGATAGGTTCTTTACCACTAGCACCACCTGGGGAGCTCCTATAGTACAGGATAGCACTACTCCAAGTGTGGTCTTCATAGCAGTGTCTGTCAGCAGACTATTTGTTGCAGGTTAGACATGAAATGTGAGCAATAGAAATTACTATAAAAATTTGACAGAGTAAATTGATATCTTTTGAGTATAACAAAATTTTGGATGACATTTGATTTTTTCTAGCTATTTGTTTTTGTTATATTTTACAAAATACTAGTCTGCAACAGATTGGAAACAAAACAAAGTTGGTACATATATGGAATATTACTTAGCCATAAAAGGAACACATTTGAGCCACTGCCAGTGAGGTGGAAAAACCTAGAACCTGTTATACAGAGTGAAGTAAGTCAGAAAGAGAAAAACAAATATCGTATATTAACATATATATATATATATAGAATCTAGAAAAACGGTACTGATGAACCTATTTTCAGGGCAGGAATAGAGACACAGACTTAGAGAACAGACTTATGGATACAGCAGGGGAAGGAGAGGGTGGAATGAACTGAGAGAATAACATTGAAACATATATATCACCATATGTAAAAGAGATAGGTAATGGAAAGTTGCTGTATAACACTGGAAGCTCAACCCAGTACTCTGTGACAATATAGAAGGATGGAATGGGGTTGGTAATGGGAGGGGGGTTCAAGAGGGAGGAGACATAGGTATACTTATGATTGTTGTATGGCAGAAACCAACACAACATTGTAAAGCAATTATCCTCCCAATAAAAATAAGTTCGCTGCTGCTGCTAAGTCACTTCAGTCGTGTCCGACTCTGTGCGACCCCACAGACGGCAGCCCACTAGGCTCCCCCGTCCCTGGGATTCTCCAGGCAAGAACACTGGAGTGGGTTGCTATTTCCTCCTCCAATGCATGAAAGTGAAAAGTGAAAGTGAGGTCACTCAGTCCTGTCCGACTCCTAGCGACCCCATGGACTGCAGCCTACCAGGCTCCTCCATCCATGGGCTTTTCCAGGCAAGAGTACTGGAGTGGGTTGCCATTGCCTTCTCCAAAAATAAGTTTAAAGAAAAGCAAAAAAGCTAAATGGTGTTTAAAAATTAGAGACTGATTAATCAAAATCAAGCTGTATGTATATCATAAGTGAAAGTAAAATCCTACAAGGCTCCTCTGTCCATGGGATTCTCCAGGCAAGAATACTGGAGTGAGTTGACATTTCCTACTCCAGGGAATCTTCCTGACCTAGGGATCGAACTTGCATCTCTTATGTCTCCTGCTTGGCAGGCAGGTTCTTTACCACTAGCGCCATCTGGGAAGCCCAAGAACTAAAAGTAATTGTCCTATATTGTGTAGGTGTTTGTATATACATTCAGAAGGATAGTTTAAAAAGTCTAATAAATATTTCAACTGAGAGATCACATCCATTAGTATTATACCAAATCCTTACTTCCTGAGATGAAATATTAAAAATATTTTGTTTTTATGTGTTAACCTTATATAGAAACCATGATGAGAAGCCTCCTCCAGGAAGAAAAATTACAGTTACAAGTAAGCAGAGTTATTTGAAAGTTAAAATTGGAAATGATCACATAGTCAATTTGAGTAGAGATGTATAAAGTCAGGGAAAGAAACAATAGCTTCCAGGCTTATACTTGACAATGATCACATAAAATGTTATAATATATATCCATAGAAAAAAGTGACAAGGGGATGCATATGAGAACAGGGATAGCAGTGTTAATCATTCAGAAATGCCAGGAAAAAAAGGAATCACAAATGCACAAATTGTGTACCGCAATCCAAACATTGTGTGCTGGTGAGGCGTGGACTGGTGCTTCTTAGGTCATGTAAATCTCCATCTGCCTCACAGACAGAAACTTCATTCCTGCGGCACAGAACACAAAGGCTCACAAAACACAATGCCACTAAACATTAGAATCAAATAATTGGCTCCACTTATTCTAATTCCATGCTCACCAAGCAGCCTTCTGCTTCTTTGGCTTTGTATGAGATTTATCTACAGGGGGGGTGTGCTGTTGAGTAATTCTAGCCCACTCCATCATTAATTTTAGATTGGAATTCTGATTTATCAGTCATTTATCTTCCACTGTCTCAAGTTCATTCCTGCAAAATGGACTGACTTTCAAGAAGCTGACAAAAATAGGTTTCTTTACTTGTCATATTGGGGACCAGTTCATGGACTATGCTATTCGTTGTAGCATGTTTCACTATCGAAGGCTCTTGATTATCAGCCAACATTCTCCAAATGGTAACTCTTTGCATTCCCTGGGCCAAATGTTCATAACAGTCAGGGAAGCATGGTAGGTTGGATTTTAGCAATAGGGGATCCTCAATAATTATATGATCACTTGACTTAATTTCCTTCTCTTGATATTGCCTCAAAACAATCCAGATGATATTATTTTAGAAGTATCAAGAGTAGAAGGTGAGGATAAGACTTAACTGAGAGTTGAAATTATGAGGTTTGAAGGATGGAAATAAATAAAGAGGGAGTAGATAGAATAAAGATGGCATCCTTTTTTAAAAATTAAAAAAAAAATTTGGCTGTGAAGCATTTGACATCTTAGTTGCCCCCCTCAAGGATCAAACCCATACCCCCTGCATTGGAAGCACAGAGTCTTAATCACTGGGTCACCAGGGAAATCCGAAGTATGTTTTCACATACTGTTTTTCCTTGCACCAATTTCTCCTGATTCAATGCTTTCCCAATATCCACCTTTTTTTCTATAAATGAGAACAGGAAAATGCTGAGGAGCAAAGACTCTAGAAGCATCTTAAAATCAGACTGAAGGAAGAGCACTGGTCAAATTAATAATTGTATCCATAAAACAGACAACGGGAGAGAGAAAACTCAGAGGCAAATTTACCTAGTAAATGAAAATTGTATTATTTTATTAAAGTAATAATGCATTGATTTTTACACATGGTTAGGGATTAGGAGCTCTTAGTAAATCACAATTTTTGTTAGCACATGGCCTTTAAGGGAAATGAAGGAAAAGAGCAGACTGAGCAGAAGATATAGGTAACAACAAAATTTACACTAGAGTCCATAAATGCAAGTGGTATAAATATCTAATACCCATTGTATAATAGAATGCCTACCATATTCACTAAATTGAATGTAGAAGTATAAAAAGCAATTTTCAGAAACATCACATATGCCTAAGTGTAGGTTGTAGAAATCGATGAATGTTGTGATATGCTAATCCTAAACAGCAAAAGCAAAACCTAGTTTAGATGACAGATGATACTGAAACCAAACTTTGCAATATGAATGACAGAAGAGAACTTTATTCCAGGTAATGATTTCCAATCTACACACCATGAGGTGGTAAGATTTTATGATTCCATCTAAATACTGATTACAAATCAAGATTCTTATTAAAAGTAAATTATAGCATGCCTTGAAGTGAAAGTGAAAGTGAGAGTCGCTCAGTCGTGTTCAACTTTTGAGACCCCATGGAGTATAGAGTCCATGGATTTCTCCAGGCCAGAAGAATGTTAAATAAACTAGTCCATCATTCATTAATTAACTAATTCCTATTGCAACTATTTTTTTCTCTATTGCAAGTATTTATTGAAGGTTCATTAATGCCAGGCTATGGATATTAGGGTGAACACAACACAGTCTGTACTTTAGGAGTTTACATTCTATGGTAGACACAGAGAAGTAAGTCAGCAATTACACTATGGTGTGACTAGATGTAAGTGGTGGTGACAGTACTCAAAACGCTGGAATTATCGATTGGCCAAAAGAGTTTGTTCCGGTTTCCTGTAACATCTTACGGAAAAACCCAAACAAAATTTTTGGCCTACTCAACACATAGAAGAAGAACGTAACCCAGACATAGATAAGGTGTTAGAGAAGTTTCCCCAAAGATATTGATAATTAATTTGAGACTTAATGACAAGAGGATGAGGGTGGGGTTGAGTCTTCTCTAAGAGAAAATAGTGTGGACTAAGTCTTGGACATCTTTTGCAGAAAATTTTTCAACATGACCAAATTGTTGAGTACAACCTGGAAATGGTGCAATTAGAGAGGTAAACAGGGTCGCTGGACCTATGAAGGTGTTTGTAATCCTTGTTCTGTTCTTTGGACTTTATCTAGACGGCTATTAGAGATTTTTAAAATATTTATTGCAAATATTTGAGACACGCAATGAAGCATACTAATATAAAAAGTCTGCATTTGCACCATTTATGTATTATGGAACATAAATACTCTTAGAGAAAAAACCCAAAAGCAAAATTTAAAAATATACTCAATATAAACACATATGAGAGAATTTCCTCCTGTATCCCTGACGGATGACATTTCCCTCTTCATACTCCACAGAAACTACTATCTCAAATTTAGTGTTATTATACTTATTCATATGGTTTCATACTTTAGCTACATATGTGACTCTCAACTACATAAGCAAATGGTTAAGGTTTAAGTTGGTCAGATAAAATATAGTTAAGCTTGAATTTCAGATTAAAAAAAATATTTTATAGTATAAGTATGTCCGAAGTATTGACTGACTATTTGTAATACTTGCAACATTGCCCCATGCAATATTTGGGACATACTTATAGTAAACTTGCTTATCTGAAATTCAAATTTAACTGGGAGTCCTGTAATTTCACTTGATAAGTCTGGCAATCCAAGGGGTGAGTAGATGTGTGGTTCTGCATAAATATGCATGCAGGAGTAGGAACTGGGAACCAGAGACAAAAGAGTTTGGGGACAGGTCAAGTGAAAATGGCCTGAACCTAAGTTGGCCAGTGGAAAATCAAGAGAAATAGTTCGATTTTAGAGCTATATGGGAGATAGAAAAGTCAAGATTTGGTGACTGGTTAAATGTGTAAGTAAAGGAGAGGGAGGACTTGAGGATAATAAAAGGTTTGGCTAGTGGCATTGCTGACAGAGATAAGTTCTAATTTGGACATATTGAGTTAGATGTTCTCTTGAGGAATATTTACGCTAATTGATACAGCATGTACTTGGATGTATCCTAGGGAAATTAAGTAATTTAAAATAAAGCAGGACTAGAAAACTATGCACACAAGTACATTCACCCTAATCTGTCTATTCCATTTAATATCTTACATATACACATATTGTGTACACGAAGAAAGTGGAGAAAACCACTAGACCAGTCAGGTATGACCTAAATAAAATCCCTTATGACTATACAGTGGAAGTGAGAAATAGATTTAAGGGACTATATCTGAGTGCCTGATGAACTATGGATGGAGGTTCGTGACATTGTACAGGAGACAAGAATCAAGACCATCCCCAAGAAAAAGAAATGCAAAAAAGCAAAATGGTTGTCTGAGGAGGCCCTACAAATAGCTGTGAAAAGAAGGGAAGTGAAAAGCAAAGGAGAAAAGGAAAGATATACCCATTTGAATACAGAGTTCCAAAGAAGAGCAAGGAGAGATAAGAAAGCCTTCCTCAGTGATCAATGCAAAGAAATAGAGGAAAACAATAGAATGGGAAAGACTAGAGATCTCTTCAAGAAAATTAGAGATAACAAGGAAACATTTCATGCAAAGATGGGCTCAATAAAGGACAGAAATGGTATGGCCCTAACAGAAGCAGAAGATATTAAGAAAAGGTGAGAAGAATACACAGAAGAACCATATAAAAAAGATCTTCATGACCCAGATAACCACGATGGTGTGATCACTCACCTAGAGCCAGACATCCTGGAATATGAAGTCAAATGGGTCTTAGGAAGATGCACTATGAACAAAGCTAGTGGAGGATGGAATTCCAGTTGAGCTATTTCATATCCTGAAAGATGATGCTGTGAAAGTGCTGTACTCAATATGCCAGCAAATTTGGAAAACTCAACACTGGCCACAAGACCGGAAAAGCTCAGTTTTCATTCCAATCCCCAAAAAAGGATATGTCAAAGAATGTTCAAATTACCGCACATTGCACTCATCTCACACGCTTGTAAACTGATGCTCAAAATTCTCCAAGCCAGCCTTCAGCAATACGTGAACAGTGAACTTCCAGATGTTCAAGGTGGATTTAGAAAAGGCAGAGGAAGCAGAGATCAAATTGCCAACATCTGTTGGATCATTGAGAAAGTGAGAGAGTTCTAGAAAAACATCTATTTCTGTTTTTTTTTTTTTTTGACTATGCCAAAGCATTTGACTGTGTGGATCACAATAAACTGTGGAAAATTCTGAAAGAGATGGGAATATCAGACCACGTGACCTGCCTCTTGAGAAACCTGTATGGAGGTCAGGAAGCAACAGTTAGTTAGAACTGGGCATGGAATAATAGACTGTTTCCAAATAGGAAAGGAGTACGTCAAGGCTGTATATTATCACCCTGCTTATTTAACTTCTATGCAGAGTACATCATGAGAAACGCTGGGCTGGAGGAAACACAAACTGGATTCAAGATTGCCAGGAGAAATATCAATAACCTCAGATATGTTCAAGCTGGTTTTAGAAAAGGTAGAGGAACCAGAAATCAAATCGCCAACATCCGCTGGATCATGGAAAAAGCAAGTGAATTCCAGCAAAACATCTATTTCTGCTTTATTGACTATGCCAAAGCCTTTGACTGTGTGGATCACAATAAACTGTGGGAAATTCTGAAAGAGATGGGAATACCAGACCACCTGACCTGCCTCTTGAGAAACCTATATGCAGGTCAGGAAGCAACAGTTAGAACTGGACATGGAACAACAGACTGGTTTCAAATAGGAAAAGGAGTACATCAAGGCTGTATATTGTCACCCTGCTTATTTACCTTATATGCAGAGTACATCATGAGAAATGCTGGGCTGGAAGAAGCACAAGCTGGAATCAAGATTGCCCGGAGAAATATCAATCACCTCAGATATGCAGATGACACCACCCTGATGGCAGAAAATGAAGAGGAATTAAAAAGCCTCTTGATGAAAGTGAAAGAGGAGAGTGAAAAAGTTGGCTTAAAGCTCAACATTCAGAAAACTAAGATTATGGCATCCGGTCCCATCACTTCATGGGAAATAGAGAAACAGTGGAAACAGTGTCAGACTTTATTTTTCTGGGCTCCAAAATCACTGCAGATTGTGACCGCAGCCATGGAATTAAAAGACGCTTACTCCTTGGAAGGAAAGTTATGACCAACCTAGATAGCATACTGAAAAGCAGAGACATTACTTTGCCAACAAAGTCCCGTCTAGTCAAGGCTATGGTTTTTCCAGTGGTCATGTATGGATGTGAGAGTTGAACTGTGAAGAAAGCTGAGCGCCAAAGAATTGATGCTTTTGAACTGTGGTATTGGAGAAGACTCTTGAGAGTCCCTTGGACTGCAAGGAGATCCAACCAGTCCATTCTAAAGGAGATCAGTCCTGGGTGTTCTTTGGAAGGAATGATGCTAAAGCTGAAAGTCTAATACTTTGGCCACCTCATGGGAAGAGTTGACTCATTGGAAAAGACTCTGATGCTGGGAGGGATTGGGGGCAGAAGGAGATGGGGACGACAGAGGATGAGATGGTTGGATGGCATCACCAACTCAATGGACATGGGTTTGGGTGGACTCTGGGAGTTGGTGATGGACAGGGAGGCCTGGCATGCTGCGGTTCATGGGGTCGCAAAGAGTTGGACACGACTGAGCCACTGAACTGAACTGAACTTCTTTTACTAAAATTCCTATCGATACCCTTGTTCTATCTCTTGTTCCGAGCCCACATTGATGATCTAAAAATAATATGTTTACATATGTTGCACTTTATCTTCTCCATTTCATTTCATATTGACTTGTCCTCTCATTAAGGTCTTGGCATCTTTCCTCCCTGCCCCTCCTCCCTCAATAAAAATTCTGTGTGTTTTACCTGTCTCAGAGGATTTGCTTTCTTCAGGAACTTCCACAGCTATTGGCTCTGGTTTCCCTGGCAACCCTTGCCTCTCTTATTTTTTTCTGATTACTAAGATTTCTGATTTCTAAAAGAAATCTGACTAAATCACTGATAATCCCTGACCATAAATAGTAGAAGGAATTAAAGTGCTCAGCACCGTCTCTGAGAAAAGGAGTGGGCAAATTTAGAGGAAATAAAAATACTGAGACTGAAAGGGATGGATGTAAAATGTGTGAAGGTATTGATTTACAAGGTTTGTTATTTTCATTGTGAGTGCACTGTTTGGAGTGTTGTTGGGGCTGATCAAGACAATAACCTCAAGAGCTAGGCAGCTATATCGTCTATCCAAGCAAAATTCTCCTAGGCCTAGGTAAACCAACAAGGAGTGTAGGAAATCATATTCTAGGTTATTGTGGAAGTAGAAAATACAAACCTCGAGAGAAGAAAAAAAAGATGTAGACTAAACTTGCTCTAATGTTTACATTAGAAACATATTAGTATACAATGTAAAGAGGATTGCATAAGAGTTGTAATGATCAATCTTAATTTTAGGTTTGTTGAAGTGTTAATAAAATATAGCAGTGAGGTTTTGTTATTTTATACAGTATATTCTATATTCATACTCTGATAGTATTGCTTTTATTAAATAAAGATACCAGGATGGAGATTAGATATTTGTCTAAAGCTAATACAGATAAATAATTTCCCCCTAAAATTCAGAAATAAAAGTGTGGTTCACCTTAGAACCACACTTAAATATCCAGTTGTTGTTGGGTGTTGGTGAACAATAAGCTGTTTAATAAAATTTTCATTAGAAAAAGTTGGGACATCTAATTGTAAGAAGGTACTTCCTCCTTCTAGTCAAAGCAAATTGGTTATCATCTAGATTCTTAGCCATACCGTGAGGGAAATTAAGAAGTGCTAGTCTGTAAAACTAGAGTAAATCTAGTTTAATCAATACTTAAGTTATATAATAGTAGAGTTGTTGGGTCAAATGCTATCTCTCTGACATTTGAATAAAATGTAAATCTGTTGTTTGATGGTGAAGTTATTTACTCATTATTTATTGCTATAATTGATAATCAATATATTTCATCACATTCAGTCTTGACACTGTGATAACAAGCCAATAACTCCCCGCCCTACACACACACACACACACACACACACACACACACACACACACGACTCCGCCAATGGGAAAATCCCACTTTAAGTCCTTGGATGTAGTACTTCTCCAGATTGAGCTTGCATTTGTCTCCCCAGTCACCTTTCCTAACTCATTCTCATTATTAAATAGTTTTGCTGGTTGGAATGCTTGCCCAGCCCCCCACCCCCACTCTGTTAAGAGATGAAATCTGATTGGGCAAAATTGACCAGGGTAATCTCATTAGCCACAGGGCTTTGTTCGGGGTATACAGGCCTGAGCCAATCAACACTCTTCCGGACAGGAAGACTGGACAGGGTCATCTAATGAATGCAGAGCACCACAGTTGTGTGGTCCTGGGCCCTCCTTCCAGACTGGAAGGAGGAGGCAGGAGGCCAGTGTTACTGCTGACAGCCATCTTGGGTCCTTGAGGAAGCTGGCCTTTTGAGGATGGTCCTAACAGGGAGAAGGTGCCCTGAGTCACAGAGAAACTGACATGCAATTTGGAAGGGCACCTCTTGAAGACCTAGCAAATCAGTAAATCCCTTTAAGACCGTTTCAGTTGAATTTACTGTTATTTGGTTAAAAAAAATTGATATTTATTTACTCTTGGGCCTTACATAAGAATCCAAGAAACTAGTAGTCAAGAAAATGGCAACCCACTCCAGTGTTCTTGCCTGGAGAATCCCAGGGACGGAGGAGCCTGGTGGGCTGCCGTCTATGGGGTCGCACAGAGTCAGACACGACTGAAGCGACTTAGCAGCAGCAGCAGCAGCAGAAGTGAAGTCAGGTTGAGATTATTTAATGTTTACTTAGCCTCTCATTACTTAGTTCTCTTGGTACATTTTATATACTTTGGGGTTTTATGCTCTGGCTGATTGATTCAACAACTGTTCATTATTAATATTAAGCATTCAATATTTCATTGTCTGTCATGCACTGTGTATACAAGAGTGATAAACAGTTTCAGTACTGAGAAAGGTCAAAGGATTAGTTGAAGAGGTGGGCAAGAATATCAAGGAGGCATGCAAAGTTAAAATGGGAAATAAGAAATAAAGCAAAGTAGGGACAGCTATTCAGAGTGGTGTGGTGTTAGAGAGGAGAGGAGAGGAAAGGGTAGGTATCATTAGGAACAAGGAGATCCAACCAGTCCATTCTAAAGATGAACCCTGGATGTTCTGTGGAAGGAATGATGCTAAAGCTGAAACTCCAGTACTTTGGCCACCTCATGCAAAGAGTTGACTCATTGGAAAAGACTCTGATGCTGGGAGGGATTGGGGGCAGGAGGAAAAGGGGACAACAGAGGATGAGATAGCTGGATGGTATCACTGACTCGACGGACATGAGTTTGAGTGAACTCCAGTAGATGGTGATGGACAGGGAGGCCTGACATGCTGCAATTCATGGGGTGGCAAAGAGTCAGACACGACTGAGTGACTGAACTAAACTGAACTGAAGAAGGAGTTACCAACTTCTGTTTGTGCCCTGGACCCCTTTGGCAGTATGGTGAAGCCTAGGCACCCATTTTCAGAACAATGTTTTTAAGTGTGTAAAAATACTTTGGATTAAGAAGGAAATTTAGAGTAATGAAATATCTATCAAAATATTTTTTTAAATGTATGATATAGTAATATATGTGCTTCTTAACTCACGGAAGAACAAAGATTATCAGTGGGCATAAATATTAACCTAGTTTTGAGGTAGTGATGAATGTAAATGATATTTTGAATTATCTGCAGCAGCTGTAATGTGATACAAAAATATTTCTGGTTTCTTTTGGTTGCAAAGGCACAGGTACCTCTAGTACTGTTGTGGTTTGTGGCAGACATTCATAAAAGAAGGATGTGCTGAATTTTATGTAGTGGTTTCATTCAATATAATTTCCTGGACCCCTGAATTCTATGCTAAGTTAAAAAACAAAAACAAAAAACCTTATGCGAAGAAGAGATATAATTTGAACTAATTCTTTACAGATTGAATAAGGTATTTTGGTAAGTGAAATAGAAATGAATTCAGGATATGTGGAAGAGCATATTCAAAGGCATGGAGGCATAAGAGCAGATAAGGACTGTCAACAAGTTGCTTTGGTTAGAGTGAAGAATCACTTTGGCATAGTGGGAGGAGATTAAGCTGGAAAAATTGGTAAAATCTCCTATCTTTGGGATACTGGTTGATTGTACATTATAGTGTTAAGTGATTCTGACTTTAATGTATTTGAAATCCTTTGAAAACTCTCTACTGCCTAGCATATATAGTCCAAGTTTCATTGCTCCTTGTAATCAAGTCTCAGCTTTCCTTTCCTTTCTAGTCATTTACCACTTTTCCTGACATATTATGCTCCAGTGATTCTCAAATATCATTCTATCTATATTTACCCATACTATTCTCTTTATCTCTATTCAGCATTTAAATCATCACTTCCTGTGCCTCAGTTGTCTCATCTGTAAAATAGGGACAGAAAGTACCTCATAGAATTGTTGTGGGGATTAAATAAAATAGTTACAGAACTTGTTTGGAACAATGCCTAACATGTTAAGCTCCAATAACTGATAGCTATTATATTATTGTAACTTTTATTATTACCTATAATATTTTTTCCTCTTGCCCAGTTGGGGAACTCCTATACATTCTTTAAAACCCGGTCTTGACATTACCTCCTCCAGATAGGTTTTCTGATCATGCAACTTTAATTTCCTCCAGATAAGAATTAATAACTTCTTCTTCTATCAGTTCAGTTCAGTTCAGTCGCTCAGTCGTGTCTGACTCTTTGCGACCCCATGGACTGCAGCACACCAAGCCTCCCTGTCCATCACCAACTCCCGGAGTTTACTCAAACTCAATGTCCATTGAGTCGGTGATGCCATCCCACCATCTCATCCTCTGTCATCCCCTTCTTCTCCTGCCTTCAGTCTTTTCCAGCATCAGGATCTTTTCAAATGAATCAGCTCTTCAAATCAGGTGGCCAAAGTATTGGAGTTTCAGCTTCAACATCAGTCTTTCCAATGAATATTCAGGATTGATTTCCTTTAGGAAAGACTGATTGGATCTCCCTTCAGTCCAGGGTACTCTCAAGTCTTCTCCAACACCACAGTTTAAAAGCATCAATTCTTCTGTGCTCAGCTTTCTTTATAGTCCAAATCTCACATCCATACATGACTACTGGAAAAACCATAGCCTTGACTAGATGGATATTATCTTATATAATTTTGATTCTTGTGTTTTACATAATGTATTATGTAGGAGTTACTTTTGGTGGGGGTTGGGGGTGTTATGGAGGTAGTGATAAAGTTGGTTTAAGAAAGAAGACACTTGAAAGAAGCAGCTGTCAGAGTAAATAGGACCTTGGAGAGATAAACAAAGTAAGATCTTTAGGACATTGCTAACTCCTCTCCCCTCCAGTTCCCCACAGCTTTAGTTATTTTGTTAAAGTGAGATTTATGTCCCTTAGAATTTGACACTAGGTCAAGGTTGGCCATGAATTAGTCCAGTGATATTTCAATTACACTAGTATTGTTTGCCATCAAGTTGCACTCCTCATGCTTTAACTCTGACGCTTGCCCGAAATTCATTCATCCAACAAATATTTGCTGCTACTGCTACTGCTGCTAAGTCGCTTCAGTCGTGTCTGACTCTGTGACCCCATAGACGGCAGCCCACGAGGCTCCCCCGTCCCTGGGATTCTCCAGGCAAGAACACTGGAGTGGGTTGCCATTTCCTTCTTAAATGCATGAAAGTGAAAAGTGAAAGTGAAGTCGCTGAGTCTTGTCCAACTCTTAGCGACCCCATGGACTGCGGCCCACCAGGCTCCTCCGTCCATGGGATTTTCCAGGCAAGAGTGCTGGAGTGGGGTGCCATTGCCTTCTCCAAACCAGACTGCTTAGTCTCAAATTTGGGTTCCCGGTAACCAGAATGGCTTTTTCTCCCTAAAGAGAAAACACACATTTATCTGCACACCCATATATATAATTTTTTTTGTTTTTACATTTAAATATAAAAATACTACTCTGCTTTGTGTTATAAATGGAGGACCACACAATGAGAACTTTTTCTTTTAAGGTAGGGCCATCCATCCATTTATGCAGAGCCTGTTATGGCGTTGAGCCCTAGGCAAGGGAAGCACCACACCAGGAGATCTAGGGCATTTTCCTACCTGACTTCCCACCCTTCCTTCTCCCCTAATTTTCACTTTTGATAGAAAGTTGGTTACAACCTTGTAAGTAATGGAACTTCCCACCAAGAAGGGAAATCCTAACCTAACCACAGAATATTTGAGTGACCTACCCTCTTTGTCTGCTGAATAGCCTGATTCCAAGGTCAGTTTCTAAACTTTTGGGATTTGACACTTCAGCACTAAAATTTGGCTCTTTTTTTTTTTTCGTTCATCCCAACTCTTTGCATCCACTTCATTCGCAGTTGTATCTTGTGCTCACGTGCTTGACTATTTTTCCTCCTCTAATGACACATACACACACTAACACAATGTATGGCACGAAGTAGATGCTTAACAAATGCTTGTTGAATGAGTGTCTTGTGCATTTCAGTGACATCATATCCTGTGTGCGTGGGTGTCAGTCTGCACTCATCTCCGGGAAGCCTGGAGGTCGCAGGGTTTAAGTCACTGTTTATAAGGTGCATCGAATATTTCAAACACAGGCTCAGGTTTCAGACTTCCCACAAAAAGCGCAGCCATCGGGAATGCTGGATCTCCTCTTTTAGTTCAGAGACTCCAGCTCGGGGGCGGAAACCCGCTGCCTACTAGGTGCCAGCGTCCCGCAACTCTGGGAGTAGAACGTGCGAGGGTGGGGGCAGGCAGCTCACTTATCGCGGTGTTTCCTCTCTCCTCCCTCCCGGGGGAGTTCTCGCGAGAGAAGCTAGGGGAAGATGGCCGTGCCCTGTTTTTCAGATTGAGGCAGTGGCGGCGGCTGCGACGGTGGGGACGGGAATCCTAGTGTCGTGGGCCCTTGAGCTGTAGCTCCCCCAAGCGAACGCGCGTCCCTTCGTGCCTAGGCGAGAGCCGACTCTTCTTCCTTCGGGAGATGCGTTTGTCCCGGGCTCGGGGGCGCTCTGGGAGTTCATGCTGCGCTGGAGTATCCTGGCCACCGCTCTAATCGCCTTGTGCCGCCGCAGCGCCAGCTTCGTCGCCAGCGGTGAGCCTCCTGGATTCCCTCTCTGCCCGTGGCGGCGATGACCGGGGAGAAGATCCGCTCATTGCGGAGGGACCACAAGCCCAGCAAAGAAGAGGGGGACCTGCTGGAGCCTGGGGATGAGGAAGCGGCGGCTGCCCTCGGCGGCACCTTTACAGGAGGCAGGCTTGGCACAGGCGGCAGCGGCAAGAGCGGTAGAGCCTGCCATAAGATCTTCAGTAACCATCACCACCGGCTACAGCTGAAGACAGCCCCGGCCTCCTCCAATCCCCCCGGCCCCCCGGCCCTGCCGCTGCACAATTCCTCCGCGACTCCCATCTCCCAGTCCCCGGCGCTGTTAGCGGGCACCAGCCCCATTGCTGTCGTCGCAGGTGGAGGCGGTTGCCCTGCACACTACCCGGTCCACGAGTGCGTCTTCAAGGGGGATGTGAGGAGACTGTCCTCTCTCATCCGCACGCACAATATCGGGCAGAAAGATAATCACGGTGAGGAGTCCTCGCCCCGTCCACCTTTCCTTCCCAGAGCCTGCACCTACTCAGGCCTCTCAAATCCTAGGTTTCTATACATCCTAGGCTTCTATCGGACTCTTCTTTCCTCTCCTTTGCCCATCATCCGAGCCAAATGCCCATAAATCATGTAATAGCATGCCAGTGGTCTGGGGATTGGTTCTTGTGGGTGCAAAGGAATGTTTCTTCCTTGCCTTCTTCAAACTATTAGAAGCTGTTATATCTTTGAGTCGGGGCTTTAGTTGATTCTTGACAATAAGAAATTTTAGACTGCCTCTCATCAAGCCTGGTCGTCATCCTTGTTTGTTGAATTGTATCTTCTTTTTCTGCCCCCTCTCCACCCTTGGGATCTTGAATTTTGAACATATAAATTGTCCACCTCCCTTTATTGTCCAGGTACAGAACCCAACCTGGCTGCAACTGGTTATGAGTTCTACACGCCATCAGGCTGTCTGTTTCTTTTTCCTTCTGCTTTTAGGAAGCTTAGTTTGATACAAAGTGTTTACACTTTTGCAAGTGTTTTGATTTCTGAAAGCAACAGTACCAATTTGTTGGCATTTGATACCTAGAGCAAGTAGTGACTTCCAAGGGGCTAAGATTTTGCTGAAGCAAAGCTTAGAGTTTTATACTTATTTCACATAGATAATTGCTGATAGTAATTAAAACATTACTTGATGACCTGTGATGAGAAATAGTACTATGATTTTTCATAGTAACTTCCTCATATCCTACATGACAACATGTAGTGTCATTTGTTATTCAAGGACTGTATTTCTATTGTTTGCTTTAACTTATTAGCTGATTTTTTTCGGTTTCTTCTAAAAACATAATGTGATTGAGTTGACTGTGATAATGTGATTATCAGTTGACTGTCATAATATGATTGACTTTATTTTACTGTGATTTAAGCCACAGTAAAATAAAGCTAATTGCAAACACTGATATTTTCAGCATTTAATAAATAGGCCATTTTAAACTGGGTACTTGGCAAATATTGTTAATAGTTCGCTTTTAACTGAACATGAGAATTGTATACATTCAATTAGAACACACTCAATTCTATGCTCAAAATAGTATAACACATTAATGAAATACATGCCTGTTGAATAAGCTTTCTTAATTCCATTGGACTCTAGGCTTCTTATCTACAATTAGGGCAAAAACTGATGTTAAAAAAAAAGAGTAAGATTTCCACTGTTTGTATAATTCTCTGACAACTGCATTTGTATTCTGAATTTACAATATTGTAATATTACTGTCATTTATTAAAAATAAGCCCCCCCAAAATGTTCCTAAAAGTTGCACCCAGGTTTTCATTCTTAAGTTTATTTAATTACTTTACTATTGTTGCAACAGCATCATATTGTTTGTTGATAGTAATTATATTTTAACCCTTTGGGAAATGGTTTTTAGTGGGAGATCTAGTGTAGCTTTGAATGTTTAGAATGTTTTTCAGATTTGATCTTCATAGTAGCTGTATAAAAGGTTTATCTTATGGCCATTGCATTTAAAATATTGCCATTTAAGGGTTGCATTACATTGAAATATACCTGAAAAAAGTTGAAACTTTTTGAGGAATGATTCCCTTTGAAAGAAGCGAGAGGTGACTATGACTGACTAAGTATGATAGTATGATGTTAGAGCTGATTTTTTTTGATTGATCACAGAAGGTACTGAATTGCAGGACTATTGAGCTTGCATGTCTGTCATCTAGCAGATGAGAGCTGGTTTGTTAAAGTACAAATTCTGCTCAAAGTAATTAGAATCCTAAATACCTTTAAACTCTTTTCCATAGTCTACTGGAATTCTCTTTAAAAATCATTTTGATACACTAAATGCTTGCATTGTACTTAGCTGCCCTTACTTTGTTGATTTTTTTTTTAATTGAAGTATAGTTGACTTACAGTATTTCAGGTGTACAGCAGAGCGATTCAGTTTTATATATATATACGCACACGTATTTTAGATTTTTTTCAGATTCTTTTCCTGTTTTAGATTATTACAAGATATTGAATATAGTTCTCTGTGCTATACAGTTCAGTTTAGTTCAGTTTAGTTCAGTCATGTCCAACTCTTTGCGACCCTGTGGACTGTAGCACGCCAGGCTTCTCTGTCCATCACCAACTTGTGGAGCTTGCTTGAACTCATGTCCATAGAGTTCGTGATGCCATCCAACCATCTTATCCTCTGTCGTCCCCTTCTCCTGCCTTCAGTCTTTCCCAGCATCAGGGGAAAGTGCTATACAGTAGGTCCTTGTTATCTCTTTCATATGTAGTAGTGTGCATCTGTTTATCCCACTTTTTGCCACCCCCCCCTTCCCCTTCGGTAATCATACCTTTTTTTAATGTCTGTGAGTCTATTTCTGTTTTGTCAGTAAGTTCATTTGTATCACTTTTTATTTATTTGAATTCATTAATTTTTGGCTGCACTAGGTCTTCGTTATGGACTTCCCTGGTGGCTCAGTCGGTAAAGCATCTGCCTGCAATGCGGGAGACCCAGGTTGGATCCCTGGGTTGGGAAGATCCTCTGGAGAAGGAAATGGCAACCCACTCCAGTATTCTTGCCTGGAAAATCTCATGGATGGAGCCTGGTAGGCTACAGTCCATGGGGTCGCAAACAGTCGGACACGACTGAATGACTTCACTTCAGGTCTTCATTGCTGTGCCTAGGCTTCTCATTGTAGTGGCTTCTTTTGTTATGGAGTACAGGCTGTAGAGCACTGGATCAATAGTTGTGGTACACAGGCTTAGTTGCCCTGAGGAATGTAGAATCTTCCTGGACCAGGGATGGAGTTCATGTTCCCTGCACTGACAGGTGGATTCTTAGTTGCTGGAGCACCAGGGAGGTGCATATCACTTTTTTAGACTCCCCATATAAGTGCTGTCTTAAGATACTTGTCTTTCTCTGACTTACTTCACTTAGACTGATCATCTTTAGGGTCATCTATGTTGCTGCAAATGGCGTTATTTCAGTCTTTTTTATGGCTTAGTAATATTCCATTGTCTATATATACCACATCTTCTTTATTCATTTATCTATCCATGGACATTTAAATTATTTCCATGTCGTTGTTATTGTAAATCATGCTGCTGTGAACTTTGGGGTGCATTTATCTTCAAATTAGAGTTTTTGTCTTTTCTGGATATATGCCCAGGAGTGGGATTGTTGGATCCTCTGTTAACTCTAGTTTTTTTAAGGATCCTCTGTTAACTCTAGTTTTTTTAAGGACCCTCCATACGGTTCTCCTAAATGGCTGTACCAATTTACATTCCTACCAACAGTGACATTGTTGACATTTTTCATGACTATAACCAGTGTTTCATAAACTGGTGGAAACTGTAATTGTTGTTTTCTGCAATATATGGATACATTCTCATCTCCTACAGTGAAGACTCCTAGAAAGAGTAGCTTTTAACGTTGTTCTTGTTTAGTTGCTAAGTCATGTCCAACTCTTTGTGATCCCATGGACTGTAACCCACCAGGCTCCTCTGTCCATTTGATTTTCCAGGCAAGAATATTAGAGTGTGTTGCCATTTCCTTCTCCAGGGGATCTTTCCAACCCAGGGATCAAACCTGTGTTCCCTGCTCCACAGGTGGATTCTTTATCACTGAGCCTCCTGGGAAGCCCATTTCTGTTTAATATGCTACTTCTTCAATCTTTTTGCTTATAGCTGCATAATTTCCCTACTATGTTTACATTACTTTTACTCTTCAGAGTTTACTAACCTGGATATTTCGTTAACTTTTTTTGGAATATTTTCCCTTTCAAATTACAGAAGATAAAGGCATTTTAAGTTGCCCAACAAAAACAAGCTATGTATTATATTTGGATTGTTAAAACATGATAAATACATAGAATCATCTACTCATTCAGATGCATAGCAGAGCCATACAATTAAACCACATCATAGGACATAGTTGTATGTTGACTTGACATTCCTTCCATAAATATAATGATGATGATGATCATGATCATAGTTTCTTGAACATGTCAGCACTATACTAAGTGTTTACATACATTATCACATTTAATTCTTACAATAACCCTGCAAAGCAGATAGTTTTATTCTTGTTTTAAAGGAGGAAACTGAAGCCTTGAGGCACAAGGAAACTTTGCCAAAGTTGCATACCTAGTATTAAGTTCCAAAATGGGGAACTGAACTAACAGTAAGGGCTTCAAAGCCCATGATCAACCTCTGTAAATTTTCTGTTAATCAGGACCCACTAATTTGCAAAGAAATCAGTTTTAATAATGTGTATGTGGCATTTTATGGCAAAGTTCTTTGATATATATTTTCTCATTTAGTACCTATAGAAAGATAATGCTATTAAACAGCTCTCAGAGATTTCCTGTACAGCCGAGATCTCTCACTATTGTTTGTTATTTTTCTTTTTCATGTAATGGCACAGATAAATGCACTGCCTTGTCCACATGATAGCCCTTTAGATACTTGACAAGCAAGAGCTATCATGTCCTTCCTATCTTCAAGTTAAACATTCCTAACTTCTGTATCCATTCTTCATAGGACATGATTTACAAAGTGCTAAGAATGGTCCCTGAAACATAGTGAATACTATAAAACTGTATTAAATAAGTAAATGAAGATCTTAGTCATCTTTTAGTGACACTCTAGTTGCTTAGTCTTTCCTTTGAGGATGGAAAGAACCAACCTTGTGTTGAAGTTATAGTAGCCTCATAAATGAAGACAAAGAGATTATATTTATTGCTCTAAGTGATACACATTTAGTAATGTGTATTACTAAAGAGCACACATTAAATAATACAGTGAAATAATATGTGGATTTTTAAAAATGTTTATTCTCAAGTGGTTGTCTTGCTATTCTAATCTCTTCTTGTGCTTTTTTTTAAACCTCAAAACAGAACTTGACATTTATTAATATTTATCTTGTTAGTCTTGATCCTTTATTCTATCTACCATGAAAGCGTATTGAATTCTACAGATAGTAGATAGTGCGTGGTCATCTGTGTCTGACTTTTTATGACCCCATGGACTGTAGCCCTCCAGGTTCCTCTGTCCATGGAATTTTCCAGGCAAGAATACTTGAGTGGGTTGTCATTTCCTACTTCAGGGGATCTTTTCAACCCAGGGATTGAACCTGCATCTGTTGCCTCTCCTGTATTGACAGGCAGATTTACCACAGTGACACCCGTTATTGGATCCTAATTTGGTCACTGTATAGCTCACTATTCATTAGCTCTTTCAGTTTTAGTGATCTTGGAATGAAACACTTTCTTTGGGGGTGTGTGTGTGTGTGTGTGTGTGTGTGTGTGTGTGTGTGTCTATGTGTGTATTTATAAGTTATTGTCAAATTGAATAGGGGCAGGGATAGAGCTTTTTTTTTTTTTTTTTTTTTTTGGAAAAATGTTAGTTTAGTTTGAATTGCTTTTTCTGAGCCATCATTTATACTGGGGAATATTGTATTTGGATCCAAACGTATTGCTTGAAATATAGTTAAATACAGTAACAATCATAATATCTATATACTGTGTTCAGAAATGGCAATGATTTTGACTCATGGTATATTTAGTAACAGTTTTGTTTGAGTGGGGAAAAAGATACATTAAGCATACAAAAATTGATTCAACTGTATGTCATTAGTGTATCTTTAGCTTTATACTACTTTTTTTTTAAGTATAGGATTAAAGTTTAAATATTTTTTTTTACATTGAGTGTAAAGATTTTTTCTGACTTTTTTTTTTGCCATTGGTATTTAAAGAAAGCATCATGTTAACGTGCTGGGTTTGTTTGTTTTTTTACAGTTGGTGGTAATGATTTTTATTTCTTCTTTAGAACTGAGAATGATTGTGAAGTTTATAGAAGACTTTCTTGATTTTGACTGCATTTCCTATTTGCCAAACTTGTATTTTTTTTCCCCCTTAATTGAGTTAAATATCTTTGGAAGTTAAGCACCTTATCTTGGAAACTAGTCAAAAGCTTTTAGGTGCTAAAGTGATGAATATCCTTGATCTATGAATTGCTTAAACCATCCTTTGCTAGATATGGAAAAATTTTGATCTATTCTGAGAGATTTGGCAGTTTGTACTGCCTTTAATTACATTATGTGGAATGGGACAAGCCATTTTCTCTATACACAGTTAATTTTCATTTTTTACTGAGTTGTAATCTTCTTGAAGCTGTTTTACAGAGTGATTAGAGATTTCAAATTCAAGATAAAATTCATTTTGAGACTATTCCTACCAATGCAAGTGACTCAGTGAAGTGATAACGAAACGGTCAGCTTGTGTCTGGTGGCTGGCAAATTTCTTCAGACAGAAATTTTAAAATATCTTACATTCAGAAAGTTTAAAAATGTATACTTGAATATGGAGGCAATAGGATAATCTGTTTGGTGCCCATGCAATATGTTTATTTTGACTTATTCTATATAAATTGATCTTCCTTTTGATACTATTCTGTTTTTGGTCCCTAACATTCATGAGGGGTGATGCACAATATGTTGTTTGTTTGAGAAGAGGTGACTATAAAGAGAAATTTTGCATAAGTCTCAGGTGAGCAATTTTAGTCAAGAGGCACATCTTTAAATGAACACTAGTGGTTTTGTATTGGTTCTCATGTTTTGTACTCTTTTCTGAATTTTGTTTTTTGGAAGACATGCCTCATTTTTCCTCGGATTAAAAAAAGTGGTTTCTGGAAGCCCAAGATAATCCATTTAAGTTTTCAGCACTGACACTGGGTATGAGGCTGATTTGGCTGTGAAATCTGTCACTCCACTGATCTGTGGAGTTGATTAATTAATCTTCATGATTATATAAATATGACCGTCCTCCTTTCACCTTCCCTGTGTGTGTATCTCTGACCAGATAGGACTGTCCTGGGGTTAAATGACTATGCATCCCAATGCCATCATCGTTAGCATTGTAGAATGTGAACTGTTGCTTAAAACTGGGATATGAGCACATCTTCTGGAGACCTACTTTCACTGAACTACGGTAGAAGTAGGAAGGTCTGACCTTCCAACTTGGCAAAAAACGAAGCAGAAATGAGCAGTTACTGATGATGATGTGTCCTGGGCATCATCAATGAGGCAGGACAATTCGGAAGGACTTACTGGAGAACTGAGTATGTTGGTTCCAAGTTAATGACGTTCTTAAGTCATAGAAATCTAAAGAGTACAAGGTAATTGTCAGGATGCTTTGTGTTCTAGAAAATGAGTATAGTTTCTCAAAAATTGGTTGGGGGTTGAGCAGACAGAGAATATATTCCTGTTCATATTCATATGTCATCTGTTTTATCTGGAGAGAGATGGAAGGTCAGTTTTAGAGCAAGACAGAAGCGTGTCAAATGAGTGTAGGAAAAAGAGAAATATCTCTTTTCTAACTGTTTAAAGATTATGAATGCTGTTCGTTACCAGGATATGTGAGGTTTAACTCTGTGGTTGGTTGCGTTTCATCTGTTTTTGAGCCTGTTAGTCTTGTTGATATCCCAAAGATTATCTGCAAGACCGCTGCTGCTGCTGCTGTCACTTCAGTCGTGTCCGACTCTGTGCTACCCCATCGACGGCAGCCCAGCAGGCTCCCCCGTCCCTGGGATTGTCCAGGCAAGAACACTGGAGTGGGTTGCCATTTCCTTCTCCAATGCATGAAAAGTGAAAGTGAAGTCGCTCAGTTGTGCCTTCGCGACCCCGTGGACTGCAGCCTACCAGGCTCCTCCGTCCATGGGATTTTCCAGGCAAGAGTACTGGAGTGGGTTGCCATTGCTTTCTCCGTCTGCAAAACTAGAAGGCATTTTTTATGTATCAGATCTGAGTTTGAGACCATGCTTCTCTACAAACTGGATTTTATGTAATTATACTATTTAACTGCTGAAATAAGTAGATATAATATCTATCTCTTGGGGCATTATTTTCTTATATGGGAGACTGTACTTGAACATAATGTTGAAGGCTCATATCATAGTAGTAGCAATTAATATAAATACCTTGCTCTCACATTTGCTATGATGTACCTTTCAGCAGAGGACACTCTAGTTTTTGAGGTTTAGATAGAGCTTCATTCACTTGAGGTTTTATACTTGAATTTATACTGCCTATCAGTTTGCTACAAGGTTAGGTTTATTTGTCTCTCCCCTGTAAGTCATCTTTAGTCTACTACTGGTATAACTCGGTTCATACCTGTTGTATACTGTCATCACTTTTGTTTGTTTTGGGGTGTTTCTAATTTGGATTTTGTTTTTCTGCATATATTTTTCAGTTGTTTCTGTCTTTCCTACTTCTTATCTTTTAGTTGAGATCCAAAAGAAGGAAAAATCTGAAGGAATAAATATACTTTAAAAAGAGTTCATTAGATAAACCTTCTGAAGGGAATAGTAGATAAAGTTAAGCACCTCAGTTCAGTTCAGTCGTTCAGTCGTGTCCGACTCTTTGCAACCCCATGAATCGCAGCATGACAGGCCTCCCTGAATTCACTCAAACTCATGTTCATCGAGTTGGTGATGCCATCCAGGCATCTCATCGTCTGCCATCCCCTTTTCCTCCTGCCCCCAATCCCCCCCAGCATCAGAGTCTTTTCCATTGAGTCAACTCTTCGCATGAGGTGGCCAAAGTATTGGAGTTTCAGCTTCAGCATCATTCCTTCCAAAGAACACCCAGGACTGATCTCCTTTAGAATGGACTGGTTGATCTCCTGCAGTCCAAGGAACTCTCAAGAGTCTTCTCCAACTAAATACATGTTAAATTCAATTTCAGGTTAGTGGTATATTCCAGTTTACAATAACTTCATATACCTTCCAGGTATATGAACAACAACAACAAAATGCATTTGGATTCTTGGGTATAGATATCTGTCAGGTTTGTTAATTCATCCTCTCTTAATCAACATAGTGCTGAATTCTATAAAGCCACCAGTGCTATGTTGCTCATCCTTTTGAACATTGATTGGCTTTCATAGAGAGTCATGTGGAGACTTGCATTGTGCTGGGTAAAATGCTTTTTTGGAGAGTAAAAACAGATTTTAACACTATTCTGATGGTTCTTCATGGGAAGATCCCCTGGAGGAGGGCATGGCAACCCACTCCAGTATTCTTTCCTGGAGAATCTCATGGACAGAGGAGCCCGGTGGGTCCTTAGGGTCACAAAGAGTCGGACACGACTGAAGCAACTTAGCTTGCTTGCTAATGATTCTTTATAGTCCACCCTCCCCCGCCCCCCCGCCATTTTTTTGGTTCATTCATTCCTTCATTTAACTGATATATATACTGAGCTCCTGATAATGTGATAAACAGTGTTTTAGGTTCTGGGGTTACTTAGAGCAGTGAACAAAATGAACAAAGTCTCTGCTCTCAGGGAGCTTACATTCTAATGGGGCAAGATAAATAGTAAACAAACTAATAAACATATGGTAATACTCTTTGGTATCTCAGATGGTAAAGAATCTGCCTGCATTGCAGGAGACCCAGGATCAATTCCTGGGTCCGGAAGATCCCCTGGAGAAGGTAAGGGCTACCCACTCCAGTATTCTTGCCTGGAGAACTCCATGGACAAAGGAGCCTGGTGAGTTACAGTCCATGGGGTCGCAAAGAGTTGGACACAACTGAGCAACTGACACAGCAACAACATAATAAATATTATAGAGTAAAATAAAGCAGGGTGAAGATAGAGAGTGCTGGCAGTATAGGGAGGGGAGGTTAGGGTCTGGGAAGACATCAGGGATGAGAAAAATAGGAGCAGTTACTTAAAGAAAATTAGGGAGCTGTTTTCTAGAAGAAAAGAATTTCAGGCAGAGAATTGCAAATATAAAGAAAGGTACCATGTTCAAGGAACAGGAAGAAGGCAAGTATGACTGGAACAAGGCAGAGAGTGGTAGGAGATGGGAAATTTTGATATGTGGGGGTGGGGGATGTAAGCATGCAGGACTTTTTGTAGACCATTCATTGCTTTTACTTCACTCAACATAGGAAGTGATTTGAGGATTTTGAGCAGCCAGGTAACATGATCTGATTTTAAAAGGCTCTTTCTGGCTGCTATATGAAGCAGAAAAGAAACTTGGATGGGCATGGATCAATTTAACATGCCATTGTAATAAATGGAGTAACTGGAAATAATGAGAAGGTAGAGCTGGTTAAGAGTTGATGATATTTTGAATATAATATACGTGTGTGAATTTCAGTAGTAAAGTACCATTCATTTCCCATCTCCTACCACTCTCTGCCTTGTTCCAGTCATACTTGCCTTCTTCCTATTCCTTGAACATGGTACCTTTCTTTATATTTGCAATTCTCTGCCTGAAATTCTTTTCTTCTAGAAAACAGCTCCCTAATTTTCTTTAAGTAACTGCTCTTATTTTTCTCATCCCTGATGTCTTCCTAGACCCTAACCTCCCCTCCCTATACTGCCATTCATGAGAGAAAGTACTAAGATTCTCCCTTTTTATTGCTTGCTTGGATGAGACTTGAAAGTATCTGTAGAAGCTGGAGCTTTGGTGGTTGGTTGTGTGTGTCTGTGTTAGTCACTCAGTCGTTTCTGACTCATTGAGACCCCATGCCAGGCTCCTCTGTCCATGGGATTCTCCAGGGAAGAATACTGGAGTGGGTTGCCATTCCCTTCTCCAGGGGATCGTCCCAACATATAATTTCCTGTTTTGTTCCCTGGTTAGGGGGCACATGAAGTCAGAATTATTTTTGAAATAATACAAAGTCATTGTTTGCCTTTTTTTCCCACTGCAGTGACATTTTCACTGATGGTACAAAAGCAGTGGTGGGTAAAATTGTTGGAATGTTAGCATGAATTAAGGCACTGAATTGCTAGTAGTCATTGTATTATTCACTGCCTGTACTTGAAGTGGGGCAGAGGTGGGGAAGCCAATTTCACAGTGTCTTTGCTGAAGCTGTAGAAATTGTTAATTTTTAGTCTTAATCTTGAGTACATGCTTTTTATATTCTTTGAGACATTATGTGGATTATGCATGCTTTTCTGCTACATACTGAAGAGAAAATAAGGGAAAACATCTGTGCATTTTGAGTTGTAAGCCAAACTGGCTGCTTTTGTCATGCAACACTATTTGTATTTGAAAAAACAACTTACACACAAATTATGGTTATTCCAATTTGGATATTTGGGATGCATTTCCTGGAAATTGGAAAAGTAAACCTGGGACCTCAAGGAAAACAATTGGTAGTCTTTGCTACCAATGGAAGAAGTTCAATTTGAGATGAAAGAATTTAAAACACTTGTCTTTGTCACTCTAAGCTTGACAGTTTCCTAGTATTTAAAGACTGTTTTGGCCATATTGGTAATATTACTAAATATGATTTAAAAAATTTTATGTAGTGAAATGTGTTGACATATGGAAGATCTGAAGGACTCAGTCAACTAGTATTTTTTAGACTGATCAGTCTGTTATGTTACAGAATCATGCATCAGTAAAGATTCATTCAAAGTGCAAGTGAAACCAATGAATTTTGGTGTGCCAGAAAACAAAATAATTATTGATATGGTTTTAGATTTCACATGGCAACAGTCCATTAAGAAATGACCACTTAATAAGTTCTGGTGTTGTATCGAAGAATACAACTAATTATTTGAAAAGGCTATTAAAATGCTCCTCTTTTTTCTTTTAATTGCATGTCATCTGAATCTGGATTTAGTTATAAAAACCCAGCTGTTTTCTATTAAGTAAGACATTTAATTTACTTTAATTTTTAATTAAAGAATTTAAAATTGTACCACTCATCATTTTTTTTTAATTTGTTTTGGAAAATTGCAATTATGCTTTTCATAAAAAAATTATATTATCATGTAATGAGTTTATTGTAATTTTAAAATTAGTAAGGAAAATTTTTAAACAATTTAATGTGGTCTTGAAACCAGAAAGTCTGAAATCTGTTGGTATGATAAAAAGAATACTGATTTTAGAGTCATGACTGTCATGATTCCTATATATGTAATTTTAGGAAATTATCTGTTATTAGATGTCTTTTTCTTATGACATGTGAAATAGGAATAATCTTTGTCTCATGGGGTTAGGGAGCAAATTAAATAAGATATCTAAAATATACAGCATAGTGCTGGGCCTATACTAATATATGCCCTATAAATGCCAGCCATTTGTTTAATAATTTGCATACTTTTAACACTGCAGTGTTCTTAATGTTACTGGAATGCTTTTTAATCATTTAGCAAAACAGAGTTCAGTTTTGTTTACCAAGTTAGAACCAAGGCATCCAATTTCAGATTTAAAAGTATATTTTGAAAAGCTAACAGTTATTTTTAAGATTTTTAGCATCCTTTGTTTAACAGATTAGCTTAAGCAGCAGGTTGGGGACTTAGATAACTGAGGGGATAGTAGATGAAGGTTCAAACTAGGGTGCTTGAGCGCTTAGTTTCATGATACATTTGGTCATGTGGTGTTGGGTAGAGAATGACGTTGATGATGAGTATTTTGCATTTTAAGCTATTGAAATCATAGTGTAACATATGGCATTCTTAATTGTAGGTAGTATATATTTCTGCTCATGTTCCTGCTTGTGAAGTGAGAGGGACTGGATTGTTGAACTCAGAGTCATTTCTAGTTCATAAATCTTTTGAAATTGTGATTACTTTGGACTTGTAATAGGAAGTTTCATTTGTAACTTCAGTAGGTACTAAGGCTTTTACCTTTTCATCTATATGTTCTTGGAAGATTTAAGAAAACAGTAATTATTTAGGTGCATAAATGCCTTGATTTCTTCACCTTTGTGCTCTGCTAGACTCTGGTGGGTCCTTCTTAATTTGTGTAAGTTTTTGAATAGTTACTATGTTTACATGCTACAAAACTGCAAAAAGATATACAAGGATATGATGTAAAAGTAAAGTTTCTCTCCCACCTGTCTTTATTCACCCAGTTATCCTCTTTGCAGCAACTAGTGTTATCAGTTCCTTGTTTTATTTCTGTTGCCATTTAGAACATTAGAACTTTTTTTTTTTCTCCTGAAAGAGAAGTGAAGAAAGAGAACTGTTGTTACCTTTTCTAATATTAGGACAAAAATAGATATTCAGAAATTTATTTGTTTGATTTAAATGTATTTCTCTTTTTTTAATTTTGAATTTATATCTCCAGTCTAGACTTCTCCTTGGAGTTCCAGATATTATAATTATCCACACTTGAGAATCTTAGAGATATTTCAAAATTTATTTGTCCAAAATGGAGTTATCATTTTCTGCCTCCCCCTGCCGCACTCCCCCCATCCCCCGCCATCACATCATTAGATATCCAGTTCTCAGGTGTCAATCATTGAGATCATTCTTTGTCTCAGTTAAGTTCAGTGGCTCAGTCATGTCTGACTCTTTGTGACCCCATGGACTGCAGCATGCCAGTCTTCTCTGTCCATCACCAACTCTCAGAGCTTGCTCAAACTCATGTCCATTGAGTTGGTGATGCCATCCAACCATCTCATCCTCTGTTGTCCCCTTCTCCTCCTGCCCTCAATCTTTCCTAGCATCAGGGTCTTTTCAAATGAGTCAGTTCTTTGCATCAGGTGGCTGAATATTGGAGCTTCAGCTTCAACATCAGTCCTTCCAATGAATATTCAGGGCTGATTTCCTTATTTGTCTCACTTCCTCTTTTTACCCACACATATCTAATTAGCAAGTTATTTTGAATCAGTCTACTTTCTGTCTCTGGTCCACTTTGAGACCAACCAATTTTTATTATCTTTTCCCTGGAATACTGTACCAGATCTGCAACTAGTCTCCCTATGTCCCCCTCAATTCCATTCTCTGTGGGGTAATAAAAGTGATCTTAAAATGTAAGTTGTATCATGTCATGTCCCTGTTCAAGATCCTTTGATGACTTCGCCACTTCAAGATAAGTTCATATTTTTAAAATCATAGTTAAAGAACCCTTTCTTATTTACCTGATGTAATCTTGTACCAATCTTTCCTTTTTTTTCTGTGTCTAGCCATACTTGTTTTCTTTCACTTCTTGAATATGCTAGGTTATTTCTGGCTTCTGTCTAGAATGCATTTCTTCTCATTCTTTGATTTCTTATTTCTTACTTAGCTTTTAGATCTCATTTTAAACTTTATCTCTTTAGAGAGATTTTCCTAATTTAAATACCAAAAAGTATGCTTCTCATTATTTTCAGTCTTAGCCTTTTGTTTTTCTCAATACTTAAACTCTATTTTGTTTAATTTTATATTTCTCTTCCTTTTATGAATATAAACTCCATGAAGACAAGAGTTTCTGGCTTATTAGCGGTTGAATCTCTAGTGTCTAGTACTATATGCCTAGTGCATAGTGATGCTCAGTAAATATTTATTGAATGAAAATGAATGGAGTTTGCTTCTGGGTAAAATGTTAAAGAAATAACAGAACCTATGAACTCAGATGACCATTGTATCTACTACTATGGGCAGGAATCCCTTAGAAGAAATGGAGTAGCCATCATGGTCAACAAAAGAGTCTGAAATGCAGTACTTGGATGCAATCTCAAAAACGACAGAATGATCTCTCTTTGTTTCCAAGGCAAACCATTCAGTGTCACAGTAATCCAAGTCTATGCCCCAACCAGTAATGCTGAGGAAGCTGAAGTTGAATGGTTCTATGAAGACCTACAAGACCTTTTAGAACTAACACCCAAAAAAGGTGTCCTTTTCATTATAGGGGACTAGAATGCAAAAGTAGGAAGTCAAGAAACACCTGGAGTAACAGGCAAATTTGGCCTTGGAATACAGAATAAAGCAGGGCAAAGGCTAATAGAGTTTTGCCAAGAGAACGCACTGGTCATAGCAAACACTCTCTTGCAACACAAGAGAAGACTCTACACATGGACATCACCAGATGGTCAACACAGAAATCAGATTGATTATATTATTTGCAGCCAAAGATGGAGAAGCTCTTATACAGTCAGCAAAAACAAGATGGGGAGCTGACTGTGGCTCAGATCATGAACTCCTTATTGCCAAATTCAGATTTAAATTGAAGAAAGTAGGTAAAACCACTAGACCATTCAGGTATGACCTAAATCAAATCCCGTATGATTATACAGTGGGAGTGAGAAATAGATTTAAGGGACTAGATCTGATAGACAGAGTGCCTGATGAACTATGGTTGGAGGTTCGTGACATTGTACAGGAGACAGGGATCAAGACCATCCGCATGGAAAAGAAATGCAAAAAATCAAGGTGGCTGTCTGAGGAGGCCTTACAAATAGCTGTGAAAAGAAGAGAAGCGAAAAGCAAAGGAGAAAAGGAAAGATATTCCCATCTGAATGCAGAGTTCCAAAGAAGAGCAAGGAGAGAGAAGAAAGCCTTCCTCAGCGATCAGTGCAAAGAAATAGAGGAAAACAACAGAATGGGAAAGACTAGAGATCTCACCAAGAAAATTAGAGATACCAAGGGAACATCATGCAAAGCTAGGCTCGATAAAGGACAGAAATGGTATGGACCTAACTGGAAAACTCAGCAGTGGCCACAGGACTGGAAAAGGTCAGTTTTCATTCCAATCCCAAAGAAAGGCAATGCCAAAGAATGCTCAAACTACCACACAATTGCACTCATCTCACATGCTAGTCAAGTAATGCTCAAAATTCTCCAAGCCAGGCTTCAGCAGTACGTGAACTGTGAACTTCCAGATGTTCAAGCTGGTTTTAGAAAAGACAGAGGAACCAGAGAGCATATTGCCAACATCCGCTGGATCATCAATAAAGAAGAGAGTTCTAGAAAAACATCTATTTCTGCTTTATTGACTATGCCAAAGCCTTTGACTGTGTGTATCACAATAAACTGTGGGAAGTTCTGAAAGAGATGGGAATACCAGACCACCTGATCTGCCTCTTGTGAAACCTGTATGCAGGTCAGGAAGCAAGTTAGAACTAGACATGGAACAACAGACTGGTTCCAAATAGGAAAAGGAGTACATCAAGGCTGTATATTGTCACCGTGCTTATTTAAATTATATGCAGAGTACATCATGAGAAACACTGGGCTGGAAGAAGCACAAGCTGGAATCAAGATTGCCAGGAGAAATATCAATAACCTCAGATATGCAGATGACATTACCCTTATGGCAGAAAGTGAAGAGGAATTGAAAAGCCTCTTGATGAAAGTGAAAGGACAGTGAAAAAGTTGGCTTAAAGCTCAACATTGAGAAAACGAAGATCATGGCATCCGGTCCCATCACTTCATGGGAAATAGATGGGGAAACAGTGGAAACAGTATCAGACTTTATTTTTGGGGGCTCCATAATCACTGCAGATAGTGATTACAGCCATGAAATTAAAAGACGCTTATTCCTTGAAAGTTATGACCAACCTAGACAGCATATTGAAAAGCAGAGACATTACTTTGCCAACAAAGGTCCGTCTAGTCAAGGCTATGGTTTTTCCTGTGGTCATGTATGGATGTGAGAGTTGGACTGTGAAGAAAGCTGAGCACTGAAGAATTTATGCTTTTGAATTGTGATGTTAGAGAAGACTCTTGAGAGTCCCTTGGACTGCAAGGAGATCCAACCAGTCCATTCTAAAGGCGATCAGTTGTGGGTGTTCTTTGGAAGGAATGATGCTGAAGCTGAAACTCCAATACTTTGTCCACCTCGTGGAAAAGGTTGACTCATTGGAAAGGCTCTGATGCTGGGAGGGATTGGGGGCAGGAGGAGAAGGGGACAACAGAGGATGAGATGGCTGGATGGCATCACCGAGTCAGTGAACGTGAGTTTGGGTGAACTCCGGGAAATGGTGATGGACAGGGAGGCCTGGTGTGCTGCAGTTCATGGGGTCGCAAAGAGTCGGACACGACTGAACAACTGAACTGAAATGATGAACTCCTTTTCTAACTTTATATTAGGATACAGTGGTGACTCTCAAATCAAGTAAACTAGGTTATGAGAGAAATTTTTAATAACAGTTGTAGTATGATTACATATAGAAATTATATTGATGGATGACCTGTGTTGTATCCTGGAAGCAATATAAATTGACATGAAACCCTTAGTATTTAGAGCATTGGTCTACAAACATTTCATTAAAGAGCAAGATTAATAAATATTATAGGCTTCACAGGCTATACTATTTGTTACATGAGCATAGCCATAGACAATTCATAAACAATCAGCATGTGGCTGGGTCCCAGTAAAACTTTATTTACGTCATGTTCCTGAATTAGAGGATAAAGAAGTTTCTAATACAGGAAAATGATGGCAGGAGCAATTTTGTGCCAGAGCAAGGTTACCCCTTCTTCTTGCCTTCTTTTATTGCTATCGTTAAGACTGATAATTGTCGAAAAAAATAAAGCTTTTATACAGTACCTTATTTTGAATAGAGAAATTCACACTGAAGAAGCAAGTGTGCAAGAAAGCTTGTTTTAGTTGAGAGCTAGACTAACCTGGGTGTGATGGTTGATAAGGTAAAATAAATCTGGTAAAAAGACGTTTTTAAGGAAGTTTTTTTTAAAAATTATTTCAGTGAATGTGTTAACCTCCACTTCCTTATCTCTTCTCCTATTCTGATATAATCCCTTTAGTGTATAGTTGAACCATTTAAAATATCCAGCTAAATGGTTTCTGGTAAATTCTAAGTTGTGCAGCTATCACCACAATCAAGTTGAGAATATTTTAATCACCTTAATAAGAAATCATGTATTTTTTACCTTTCAGTGCTTCCCACTCCATTTCCTCCAGCCCTAGACAATCACTAATCTACTGTCTCTTTAGATTTTATTATTCTAGACATTTCATATGAAAGAAAATGACACAATATGTGGTCTTTCACTTAGCACATTTTTTTTTTTAATTTGTGTTATAGCATGTATCAGTACTTGATTCCTTTTTTTTTTTTTTACAATTAAGATTACATTGTATGGGTATTTCTCATTTTATTTATACTCATCAATTAATGCAAATTTGAGTTGTTTCTACCTTTTGGTTATTTTGAGTAATGCTCTCATGAGCACTTGTATATATTTTGTGTGGAGATGTTTTCATTTTCTTGGGTGTATACCTTTTGCTGGGTCATGTGTTAAGTCTGTGTTTACTGTTTGGACGAACTGCCAAACTATTTTCCAAAGTGATTGCACTATTTCACTGGCCCAAGAACAGTGTTTGAAGATTTCAATTTCTCCTCCTTGCCAACATTTGTTGTTACCTGTCTTTGGTTATAGGCATCCAAGTGAGCATAAAGTTGTATCTGCTTGTGGTTTCAATTTGTATTTCCTTAGTGGCTAATGATATTGAGCATATTTTCATGTGCTTTTTGGCCATTTGTATATCTTCTTTGGAGAAATGGCTATTCATATATTACCATTTTTAAATTGGGTTGTCTTTTTATTATTTAGTTGTAAGAGTTCTTTATATATTCTGGATACTGCTACTGCTAAGTCACTTCAGTTGTGTCCGACTCTGTGGGACCTCAGAGACGGCAGCCCACCAGGCACTGCCGTCACTGGGATTCTCCAGGCAAGAACGCTGGAGTGGGTTGCCATTTCCTTCTCCAATGCGTGAAAGTGAAAAGTGAAAGTGAAGTCACTCAGTCATGTCCGACCCTTCGCGACACCATGGACTGCAGCCTACCAGGCTCCTCTGTCCATGGGATTTTCCAGGCAGGAGTACTGGAGTGAGGTGCCATTGCCTTCTCCATATTCTGGATACAAAACCCTATGATTTGCAGAATACTTTCTTCCTTTGTAGGTTGTCTTTTCCTCTTCTTGATTTTATCCTTTATAACATAAAACGTAATTTTGGTGAAATCCAATTTATTTTCTTTTTGCTGAGCTTTGGTGTATCTTAGAAACCATTACCTAATTAAAGATCACAAAAATTTACTCCTTTGTTTTTTTCCCTAAGGATTTTAGAGTTTTAATCCTTACATTTAGGTCTGTGATCTTTTTTTAAATGAATTTTTGATGGTGTGATTGATATATACTTCTGTCCTTATGCAAGTACACACTCTATTGATTCTTGTGGTTTTGTAGTAAGTTTTGAAATTGGAAAGTATGAGTTCTCCAACTTTGTTGGTTTTTTCCCCAAGATTCTTTTGAATATTTTGGGTCCCTTGAATTTTTGTATGAATTTTTAGATCATCTTGTCAGTTTTCAACAAAAAGCCAGTGAGTTTTAATGGAGAGTGCTTTGAGTTTATGGACCAATTTAGGGAGCATTGTTATCTTAACAATATTTAATCCATGAATTTGGGGTATTTCGGTATTATTTAATTTTTTTCAATAGTATTTTCTAGTTTTTGGATAGAAGCCTTGTACCATTCTCCTTATCTTTTGAGTTATATGCAAGCAACTCCTTAATCCCTCAGCTGTTTGATTTCTTTGTATTATTTAGAGTGTCATAGGAAAGTACTTAAATATCAGTTTGTTCTTTTAGATTCAGCATGTAGAGGAGTTTCTGCTACTTTTTCTCTTGGACGTTGAGAGAAAAGCAAGGGCAATATGCTTGCCCTTTCCCATACTAGAGCTCAATGAATCATTCCAAGATGGAAAAGCAGAAAAAAAAAAAATCCATGTGAGAGTCTTTGAAAATGATTATTATAAAAGAAGCATCAATATAAGTATCCTAAGTCTCTATTAAGAACTGTAAGAAATAGAAGTTTAGAAAATAATTGCCTTGTTTTTTAGTAACACATAAAGCAGTTTGTTTCTTTAAAACTGGTAAATCATGATGGGAAGAAAACCATCCAAATTATCAAGATACTATGGAAATTTAAAAAAATATAGTCACTTCATTTTAAAACATCTAAATTGAATACAGAAAAAAAGGCTTGACAGTAACACTTATGAAAGAAATTGAAGATTAAATAAACAGACAAAAAGTTATACTGTGTTCATGGTTTGGAAGAATTAATATTGTTAAAATGGCTTTACCATCCAAAGAAGCCTACAGAATTATTGCAATCCCTATCAAAACACCAAGGGTGTTTTCCATAGAACTAGAATGAATAATTCTGAAATTTGTATGGAAACACAAAAGACCCTGATTAGCAAAAGAAATCTTGAGAAAGAACAGAACTGGAGGGATCAAGCTTCCTGACTTCAGTCTACTATAAAACTACAGTAACCAAAACAGTATGGTATTGGCACAAAAAGAGATATTTAGATAAATGGAACAAAACAGAAGGCTCAGAAATAAACCCATGCATGTTGGTCAATTAGTCTATGACAGATGAGGCAAGAATACACAATGGAGAAAAGACATTCTCTTTAATTAGTGATGCTGGGAAAACTGGACAGCTTACATGTCAAAGAATGAGATTAGAACAGTTTCTAACACCATATATTTATTAAACTAAGCTCAAAATGAATTAAAGACCTAAATGTAAGACCAGTACTTCCTAGAAGAAAACATAGACAAAACACTCTTTGATGTAAATAGTACCAATATTTTTTTGATCTGTTGCCTAAGCAAAGGAAATAAAAATAAACAAATGGGACCTAGTTAAACCAGAAAGCATTTGCATAGTGAAAGATACTATTGACAAAATGAGAAGACTACCTATGGAATGGGAGAAAATATTTGCACATGATCTGACCAACAAGGGGTTAATATCCAAAATACATAAACAGCTCATACAGCTCAACATCAAAAAAACAAAAACAAAAAAAACAAAAAACCTATTTAAAAAGTGTGCAGAAGGTCTGCATAAACAGTTTTCCAAAGAAGACATACAAATTGCTAAGAGGCATGTTAATTATCAGAGAAATGCAGATTAAAATCAAAATCAGCTCGCACTTGTCAGAATGGCTGTCACCAAAAAGAACACAAATAGTAAATCAATTGTACTCTAATAAAAATTAATTAAAAAAAACATGAATAACATACTCACAAGGATATGGAGAAAACGGAACCTACACTGTTGTAAGGAATGCAAATTGGTGCGGCTGCTACGGAAAACAGTAAGGCAGTTTCTCAAAAAACTAAAAATAGAACCAGAAGTTTTACTCGAGTATTTATCGGAATGAAACTGATAACACTTATTTGAAAAGATACATGCATCCCCAGTGTTCATAGCAGCATTCTTTACAATTGCCAAAATATGGAAGCAACCTAAGTGTCCATCAAATATGAATGGATGAAGATGTGATTTATATATAACGGAATATTACTCAGCCATGAAATTTTGTTTTATGTAGCAACACGGATGAACTTGAAGTGAAATAAGTCAGAGACAAATACTGTATAATATTACTTATATGTGGGTTCTAAAAAGTAAAATAGACCAGTGAATATAACAAAAAACAAACAGTCGCAGATATAGAGAACAAGCTAATGGTTATCAGTGGGGAGAAGCAAAAGGAGACAAGAGGAGGATAGCAGAATAAGAGATACAGACCACTATGTGCAAAATAAATAAGCTATAAGGAGTATAATATAATACAGACAATATAGCCTATACTTTATAAATGGAATATAACCTTTAAAATTGTGAATCACTATGTTATACACCTGAAACTTAGCAGTTTTCTAATTGGGTATCAGACTAGTTGGGTTTGAGTCATGTGTCTTCCCTGGTTTGTGTTTTTAAGGTACAGCATTTGTTACTAAGAGAAAACAGTAGTGAAGAAATTCCAGAAATAGTAACTATGACATCTCGTAACTAAAGCGAAGAAAAGAACTTTCATATATCCTTGGAGAATAGTGAAAATTGTAAGTTTTATTGTTGTGTTGGTGGTAAAGAAAAGAAAGCTATGACTGTCAATTGCTGATAAAGTTGAATTTGAGGTAAAGTGATTTAAAAATGCTAAGAGAGTAATTATATTTTGATAGAAGGTATGATCATTAGTACTCATAAAGTTATTGCATCTTTATACACTCATCAAAAAAGTATAAAAAAATAGCAAAGTATTAACGAAGATAGAGAAAAGTTAACAAATAAAATCAAAGTAGGACTTCTGCCTCTAGTAATGATGACTAGATAATTAGGACCAGTCTTCTTTAGAAGCAAATGAGAATAAAATTCCAGCAGAACTATTCAGATCCCTAAAGGACGATGCCATCAAAGTTTTGCATTCATTATGTCAGCAAATCTGGAAGACCCAGCAGTGGCCACAGGACTGGAAATGGTCAATCCTCATCCCAGCTCCCAAGATGGTAGTATCAACGAATGTGCTAACCATTGGACAGATGCACTTAATCTTCCATGGTAGTAAGGTCATGCTTAAAATATTGCATGCTAAGCTTCAGCATTACGTGAACCAAGAACTTCCAGATGTCCAGGCTGGGTTTAGAAAAGGAAGAGGAACTAGAGGTCAAACTGGCAACATTTGCTGGATTATAGAGAAAGCAAGGGAATTTCAGAATCTTTGTTTCTTTGACTACGTTAAAGCCTTTGACTGTGGATCATGACAAACTGGAAAGCTCTTAGAGAGATGAGAATACTAGACCATCTTATCTGTCCCCTGAGAAACCCGTGTGCAGGTCAAGAAGCAACAGTTAGAACGCTGTATGAAACAACTGATTAGTTTAAGATCTAGAAAGGAGTATGACAGGGCTGTTTGCTGTCACCTTGTTTGTTTAACCTATATGCTGAGCACATCATGAGAAATGCTGGGCTACATGAGTTAAAAGCTGGAATCAAGATAGGTGGGAGAAACATCAACAATCTCATGTGTGAATGATACCACTCTAGTGGCAGAAAGCAAAGAGGAATTAAAGAGCCTCTTGATGAGGATGAAGGAGAGTGAAAGAGCTGGCTTTAACTAAATATTAAAAAAAAATAAGATCGTGGCATTCAGACCCATTACTGCATAGCAAATGGAAGGGGAGAAGGTGGAAGTAGTAACAGATTTCCTCTTCTTGGGCTCCTAAATCACTGTGGATGGTGGCTGCAGTCATGAACTCAGAAGACGATTGCTGCTTGGCAGGAAAGCGGTGACAAACCTAGACAGTGTGTTGAAAAGCAGAGACATTACTCTGCTGACAAAGGTCTGTATAGTCAAGGTTATGGTCTTCTTGGTGGTCACGTATGGTTGTGAGAGCTGTACCGTAAAGAAGGCAGAGAATGCCAAAGAATTGATGCCATTGAAATCTGGTGCTGGAGAAGACTCCTGAAAGTCCCTTGGACAGCAAGGAGATCAAACTAGTCAACCTTAAGGGAGGTCAACCCTGAATATTCACTGGAAGGACTGATGCTGAAGCTCCAGTGTTTTGGTCATCTGATGCGAACAGATGACCCTTTGGAAAAGTTCGCGATGCTGGGAAAGATTGAGGGCAGGAGAAGAGGGTGTCAGAGGATGAGATGTCTGGATGGCATCACCAATGCAATGAACATGAACTTGAGCAAACTCTGGGAGATGCTGAGGGACAGGGAAGCCTGGCATGTTGCAGTCCATGGGGTCACAAAGAGTAGGACACAACGGGGTGACTGAACAAAAACAAAGAATAAAATATTCTACTTTAAGGGCATTGAAGATCTAATGAGGTAGGAAGGAACCCCTGGTCCAAGATCTGGCAGAAGATGAAAACCCAGTAGCTTTTGTAAATCCTGAAGAAGTGGTTAAGAGGCTGAGTGGTATTTTTGACAGTCTCAGTGAGCTAAGAGGACAAAAGATGGAGATTGAGCTTCCCTGGTGGCTTGGTGGTAAAGAATCTGCCTGCACTGCAGGAGACCCAGGTTCCATCCCTGGATGGGGAAGATCTCCTGGAAAAGGAAATTGCTGTTCACTCCAGTGTTCTTGCCTGGAGAATTACATGGACAGAGTAGCCTGGAGTGCTACAGTCCATGGGGTTGCAAAGAGTAGGACACGACTGAGTGACTAACACTTTCACTCTCAGGGCCTACCAGGTGTGGGATATCTCTTAAAAATGCTGGTCTTTGGGATGAAAACTTGAAGAGCTGCCACTTGGGAATAAGGGTCAGTTGCAGGTCAATCAGCTCTGATACAGAGTGAATCATACTTTTGAGTCATGAGGGCCAGAAAAAAATTTCAGCCCCTGGGTTAGTCTAGTACCCCCAGCCATATGGCAGAACCAAATGAAAGTCTCTGAAGGATTTGTTTCTTAGGCTTCAAGATTTTTGCATAAGGAGTTGGTTAAATATCACATTCAGCTTATAATTAAAGATGACCAGCATTACAGGGAAACTGGACAATGTGAATGAGAACCAGAGAGAAGCAATAAGAGAAACAATCATCAGAGCTTCATTTATTGTAATTGTTATTAGATAGGGACTATTTTTTATTATTTAATAGAAGTACAGTTGATTTATAATGTTATGTTAGTTTCTGGTGTATTGCAAAGTGTTTCAGTTATACATACTCCTTTTCAGATTTTTCCATTATAGTTTATTATAAGATACTGAATATAGCTCTCTGTGCTATTTACAGTAGGACCTTGTTGTTTATCTGTTTTATGTACAGTAGTTTGTATGGACAGAGATTTTTAATGACAATGTTTATGATTTTCTTGGAGGATGAGAGACGGGGTTGAATATTTATTAGAGAACTTGGAACTATGAAAATTAAAATATCTGGAAAAGAACTAAATAGAAATTCTCAAATGGAAATGTATAATCCTGAGTTAAAAACTAAATAAATGGGTTTAGATCCTGAAGAAGACTGAACTTATGATCTTGGAAATATATCAGAATACAATGAAATACAATGAAAAATACAATGAAAAAGGGAAAGAAATTTTTTAAAAACTAAAAAGGTAACAGCAGTTTTATGTTAACTGAACACCAGGAGAGAAGAGAGAGGATATGGGGCGAAAGGAGTATTTGAGAAGACAATTGCTGAGAATTTTTAAAAATTGATGAAAGATATCAATTCAGAGATTTAAGAAGCCCAGTTCAGTTCGGTTCAGTCACTGAGTCGTGCCTGACTCTTTGTGACCCCATGGACTGCAGCATCCCAGGCTTCCCTGTCCATTACCAGCTCTCGGAGCTTACTCAAACTCATGTCCATAGAGGCGGTGATGCCATCCAACCATCTCATCTGCTGTTGTCCCCTTCTCCGGCCTTCAGTGTTTCCCAGCCTCAGGGTCTTTTTCAATGAGTCCGTTCTTCACATTAGGTGGCCAAAGTCTTGGAGTTGTCAGCTTCAGCATCAGTCCTTCCAATGAATATACAGGACTGATTTCTTTAGGATGGACTAGTTGGATCTCCTTGCAGTCCAAGGGACTCTAAAGAGTCTTCTCCAACACCAGAGTTCAAAAGCACCAATTCTTCAGTCCTCAGTTTTTTTAATAGTCCAACTCTCACATCCATACATGATGACTGGAAAAACCATAGCTTTGACTAGAAAGACCATTGTTAGCAAAGTGATGTCTCTGCTTTTTAACATGCTGTCTAGGTTGGTCATAGCTTTTCTTCCAAGGAGCAAGCATCTTTTAATTTCAAGGCTGCAGTCACCATCTGCAGTGATTTTGGAGCCCCCCAAAATAAAGTCTGTCACTGTTTCCATTTTTTCCTCATCTACTTGCCATGAAGTGATGGGACCAGATGTCATGATCTTAGTTTTCTGAATGTTGAATTTTAAGCCAACTTTTTCACTCTCCTCTTTCACTTTCAACAAGAGGCTCTTTAGTTTTTCTTCACTTTCTGCCATAAGGGTAGTGTCATCTGGATACCTGAGGTTATTGATATTTCTCCCGGCAATCTTGATTCCAGCTTGTGCTTCATCCAGCCTGGCATTTTGCATGATGTACTCTGCATATAATTTAAATAAGCAGGGTGACAGTATGCAGCCTTGATGTACTCATTTCCTGATTTGGAACCAGTCTGTTGTTCCACGTCCAGTTCTAAGTGTTGCTTCTTGACCTGCGTACAGATTTCTCAGGAGGCAGGTCAGGTGGTCTGGTATTCCCATCTCTTGAAGAATTTTCCATAGTTTGTTGTGATCTACATAGTAAAGGCTTTGGTATAGTCAATAAAGCAGAAGTAGATGTTTTTCTGGAACTCTCTTTGTTTTTTCGATGATCCAGCGGATGTTGGCAATTTGATCTCTGTTTCTTCTGCCTTTTCTAAAACCATCTTGAACATCTGGAAGTTCATGGTTCATGTGCTGTTGAAGCCTGGCTTGGAGAATTTTGAGCATTACTTTACTAGCGTGTGAGATGAGTGCAATTGTGCGGTAGTTTGAGCATTCTTTGGCATTCCCTTTCTTTGGGATTGGAATGAAAACTGACCTTTTCCAGTCCTGTGGCCACTGCTGAGTTTTCCCAATTTGCTGGCATATTGAATGCAGCACTTTCACATCATCATCTTTCAGGATTGAAATAGCTCAACTGGAATTTCATCATCTCCACTAACTTTGTTCGTAGTGATGCTTTCCAAGGCCCACCTGACTTCACATTCCAGGATGTCTGGCTCTAGGTGAGTGATCACACCATCGTGGTTATCTGAGTCACGAAGATCTTTTTTTGTATGGTTCTTCTATGTATTCTTGCCACCTGTTAATATCTTCTGCTTCTGTTAGGTCCATACCATTTCTGTCCTATATTGAGCCCATCTTTGCATGACATGTTCCCTTGGTATCTCTGATTTTCTTGAAGAGATCTCTAGTCTTTCCCATTCTATTGTGTTCCTTTTTCTTTGCATTGATCACTCAGGAAGGCTTCTTATCTCTCCTTGCTCTTCTTTGGAACTCTGCATTCAAATGGGTTTATCTTTCTTTTTCTCCTTTGCCTTTTTCATCTTTTCTTTTCTCAGCTATTTGTAAGGCGTCCTAAGACAACCGTTTTGCCTTTTGCATTTCTTTTTCTTAAGGATGGTCTTGATCACTGCCTACTGTACAGTGTCACAAACCTCCGTCCATAGTTCATCAGGCACTCTATCTATCAGATCTAATCCCTTGAATCTATTTGTCACTTCCACTGTATAATCATAAGGAATTTGATTTAGGTCATACCTGAATGGTCTAGTGGTTTTCCCTACTTTCTTCAATTTAAGTCTGAATTTGGCAATAAGGAGTTCATGATCTGAGTCAGAGTCAGCTCCCGGTCTTGTTTTTGCTGACTGTATAGAGCTTCTCCATCTTTGTCTGCAAAGAATATTATCAATCTGATTTCAGTGTTGACCATCTGGTGATGTCCATGTGGAGAGTCTTCTCTTGTGTTGTTGGAAGAGGGTGTTTGCTATGACCAGTGCGTTCTCTTGGAAAAACCCAGAATAAAAAAAAAGAATTGCACATTGGAATGAGATGGCTGAAAAAAAACTTAAGTGCTGCCAGAAAATTCGTATTACTTTAGAAAGAACAGTAGAAATTCCTATAGCTGACTTCTCAACAAGAAAGAAAACCATAAGACCACATAGAATACTGAAGAAAATAACAGCTAATCAAGAATTATATACCCTTTACAGTACCCTTTGAAGTTGAATAAACATTTGCAAACAAAACCTAAGAGAATTCACTTATCAGACCACCACTAAAAGAAATACTGAAGGATGTATTTCAGGTAGAATAAAAGTGATTCTGAAGTAGAAAGGAATGAAGAGTAACAAAAGTGGTAAGAAATCCTAAATGAATATTGACTGTAAGATTCAAATAAAAACTCACGAGACTAGATAACAGCATGTAAGTCTGGATGGAGGGAATGAAGTTAGTGTTCTAAGGTCATTGACTTGCTTTCAAGGGTAATGTGCCATTTACCATGAGAATTTGATAAATCAAGGATGCATATTGTAAACTTTAGAGCTGTGCTATCTAATAGAAAGCCAGTGCAAGCCTCTCTTAAAACTAAATTTTCTATTAGCCTCATAAAATAGAAGTAGGTTAAATTAATTTTAATACTACATCTTATTTAACCCAAAATATCTGAAACATTATTTTAATGTGATGACCAATATAAAACATTATCGAGATATTTTACATTCTTGTTTTTCATACTAAAGTCTTAAACATCCCACTTATGGCACATCTCAGTTCAGACCAGCCACACTTCCAATACTCAATAACCACATATAGCTACCATATCAGACAGTGCATGTCTAGGATAACTACTATAAAAATAGTAAAAATAAATATATACCTTCCATCTACAGACAGAAAACCAAAATGGAAATATGAAAATAATCAATTTAGAAAATGGTAGGAAGATGAGAAAAAGAAATGTGGAACTGGCAAGACAAATATTGAAAGCACAATGAAAAGCACAATGCTGGAAGGTAGAGTTAAACTCCAATAATATCCTTAGTGGCTCAGCTGGTAAAGAATCCACCTGCCATGTGGGTAGACCTGGGCTCCATCTCTGGGTTGGGATGATGCCCTGGAGAAGGGAACCGCTATCCACTCCAGTATTCTGGCCTGGAGAATTCCATGGATTGTATAGTTTGTGGGGTCGCAAAAAGTCGGACACGACTGATCAACTTTCACTTAAATATAATTAAGTATAATATATGAGACTGGATTAAATGCTCGAACAGTTAAATGATAAATACTGTCTTACTGTATGAAAAAACACCCAGCTGCATACAATTGGAAACACATTTGAAATACAGCATATAAAAATTGAAAGTGAAAGGAGTGAACAATATATTCCATGTAAATACCAGTCAAAAATTGGTATAGTTGTGTTAACATCATGTGGTTAACACAACTGTAGTCACTAAGTCGTGTCCGACTCTTGCACCCCATGGACTATAGCGTCCCAGGCTCTTCTGTCCATGGAATTCTCCAGGCAAGAATACAGGGGTTGGTTGCCATTTCCTTCTCCAATATTAACATCATCAGATCAGATCAGATCAGTTGCTCAGTCGTGTAAGACTCTTTGCGACCCCATGAATCACAGCACGCCAGGCCTCCCTGTCCATCACCAACTCCTGGAGTTCACTGAGACGTCCATTGAGTCAGTGATGCCATCCAGCCATCTCATCCTCTGTCGTCCCCTTCTCCTCTTGCCCCCAATCCCTCCCAGCATCAGAGTCTTTTCCAATGAGTCAACTCTTTGCATGAGGTGGCCGAAGTACTGGAGTTTCAGCTTTAGCATCATTCCTTCCAAAGAAATCCCAGGGCTCATCTCCTTCAGAATGGACTGGTTGGATCTCCTTGCAGTCCAAGGGACTCTCAAGAGTCTTCTCCAACACCACAGTTCAAAAGCATCAATTCCTCAGCGCTCAGCCTTCTTCACAGTCCAACTCTCACATCCATACATGACCACTGGAAAAACCATAGCCTTGACTAGATGAACCTTTGTTGGCAAAGTAATGTCTCTGCTTTTGAATATGCTATCTAGGTTGGTCATAACTTTCCTTCCAAGGAGTAAGCGTCTTTGAATTTCATGGCTGCAGTTATCATCTGTAGTGATTTTGGAGCCCAGAAAAATAAAGTCTGACACTGTTTCCACTGTTTCCCCATTTATTTTCCCTGAAGTGATGAGATCGGATGCCATGATCTTCGTTTTCTGAATGTTGAGCTTTAAGCCAACTTTTTCACTCTCCACTTTCACTTTCATCAAGAGGCTTTTGAGTTTCTCTTCACTTTCTGCCATAAGGGTGGTGTCATCTGCATATCTGAGGTTATTGATATATCTCCCGGCAATCTTGATTCCAGCTTGTGTTTCTTCCAGTCCAGCGTTTCTCATGATGTACTCTGCATATAAGTTAAATAAACAGGGTGACAATATACAGCCTTGATGTACTCCTTTTCCTATTTGGAACCAGTCTGTTGTTCCATGTCCAGTTCTAACTGTTGCTTCCTGACCTGCATACAAATTTCTCAAGAGGCAGATCAGGTGGTCTGGTATTCCCATCTGTTTCATAATTTTCCACAGTTTATTGTGATCCACACAGTCAAAGGCTTTGGCATAGTCAATAAAGCAGAAATAGATGCTTTTCTGGAATTCTCTTGCTTTTTCCATGATCCAGCGGATGTTGGCAGTTTGACCCCTTGTTCCTCTGCCTTTTCTAAAACCAGCTTGAACATCAGGAAGTTCAAGGTTCACCTATTGCTGAAGCCTGGCTTGGAGAATTTTGAGCATTACTTTACTAGCGTGTGAGATGAGTGCAATTGTGTGGTAGTTTGAGAGCAGAAAATACCTGAGATAAAGAGAGGTGCTTCAAGAGGAAAAAATCATTCATTTTACTGGGAAAGTATTTAAGGATTTGATTTGTAATTAATAACATAGGCTGAAAATATACCAAGCAAATACTGCTAGAAATATAAGAAGTATAGAAATTCCCGTTATAGTGGGAGATTTTAGCTTTCTTTTTTTAACAATAAGCTGACAAGAAAACCAGTAAGGATACAAAAAGTATGAACAACACAAACTGGACCTAGTATGTTTATTTGAAATGTTGCACCCCAGATCCTCAGGTTACATGCTGTTTTCAAACATACAGAAAACATTTACAAAAATTGACTAAACTTGACCATAATGCAACTTTCAACATGTTTCAGATTGAAATTATATTGAGTCTGTTCTCTGATCAAATTGCAATTAAACTAGAGGTTAGTAATCAAAAGATAAAGATATTAGGAAAAGGTGAAAAACCAAGCATCTAAGAATTCATTTCAAGAAATTAGGAAAAGAACAATTTAATTTACTTAATTTCCCAACTTAAGTCTGTTTTACCCAAATAACAGAAGAAAAGAAATAATAAAGGCAACAATTATTTAGAACAGGTGTTAAGTTGCAACATGCCAAAACTGTGTTCTTTAAAAAGATGCGTAAAAGTAATGAACCTCAGACTGATCAAATAAGAAACACAAATAACAGATGTGAATGAAAAGTGGGGCAACTGCATAAATTTTAATGTCATTTATAAATTGTGGAAGGATATTTATAAACAAAATATGTGACAATAGATGACAATTTAGATGACATGGACAGAATCCTAGAAAAACATTGTCAAAATGTACGCAAAAAGGAATTAGGAAACATCAGTACTCTTGTCATTATTAATCCATAATAAAAATGTTCAGTCTAAGGAAATTCAAGGGCTAAATGCTTTTATAAACATATTCTTATAAACATGTAAGAAAAATAACATGAAAACTTTTACAGTTACATAACCCAATTCTGGAAATATTTGAGTGTGCAATACTTGCCTAAGGTAATGCCTATTGCATTTTAGTGATATTTTTAGGGTTTGTTGCTATCAGAGCTTTTTCTGAAGCCTTCATTCACGAATGCTTATTGACTGTATTTTGAATGTTATATGTGTATTGGAAGCATTTCATATACATAAATGAATAAAATATGTATCTAGTTGTACTGAGGTTAATGTCTAATGAAGGAGACAGATGTTTCTACATAAAAAGTACAGTTTAGTGTGGAAAGTTCTTCAATAAAGAGATAGGTATAGAAGGCTGTGGGAGCAGTGCAGAGGAACATCTGATTATCTAGAGAAGGCTTCAGTGGATAGATGATGTTTGAGCTAAGCCCTAGAAGGTGAGTATTAACTTGCTAGGCCAATGGGAAGGAATATGTAGGAAGAATTAACAAAATGTGTGTAAAATATCAAGAATCTCAGCTACTGGAGAATTTATTGCATGCAATTCAGATGAAATATGGGGTAAGAAAGAAACTAGGAGAAGAAAGGAAGGTAAGGACTTATCTCAAGAACCTTTTATGCCACGTTAAAGATAAAATGTGGACCACGGTCAAGCCTTTTAAGTGAAACTACAACATGGTGAAGTTTTTGTTTTAAAATTATTATTCCAGTTTAGAGAGGAGATTGAAATGGGAATTAAGAATGAAAGTCCAAAGTAAAGGCTTTGGTTTTGGCTTAGTGTTGAGCTGTTTCTGGCATCAGTTTGTCAACTAGTTTTGTTTACTTTTTGTGACTACTTTTTGGTTTTGATAGAGATTTTCATAGAATGTGAATGCAACACATGAAATTAGTTCAATATTTAGAAAAGGTAGAAGACGATCTTATTCTAACCAATCAAATTGGAAATTGATACTTGTATATGTAGATTTCTTTTTCTCTGGAGCTGATCAGAAACAAATGTTTACAATAACAAGGTACTGATTTTAGCAAAACAGAAAATGTATCTTCTATAGACCCACCTTGATTTAGCATATTGAGACAGAGGAAATTGTTTACCTTTGCAATATACTTTTTTTTTTTTAAATTGAAGTATAATTGATGTACAACATTTTATTACTTTCAGGTCTATAACCTAATGTTTTCATGTTTGTATATAGTGAAATGATTACCACAAGAAGTCTAATTAATATGCATCACCATACATAGTTCAGAATTTTTTTTTCTTGTGATGATAGCTTTTAAGATCTACATTTAACAATTTTCAAATGCAGTATAATAGTAACCATGCCATATATTACATCCCCAGGACTTAATTTTTTAACTGAGTTTGTACCTTTTAATTCTCTTCACCCATTTCACCTACTCTCCTATTCTTCACCTTTGGCAATCACCAGTATGTTCTCGCTCTCTCTCTCTCTGTGTATGTGTGTGTGTATGTCTATATATATATATATATGTATGTATGTATTTTAAAAAATTCCACATATAGGTGAGACTGTATGGTATTTGTCTCTATCTGACTTATTTCACTTAGCATAATGCCCTCACGGTCCATCTGTGTTGTTGCAGATGGCAAGATTTCATTCTTTTTTTAATGGCCAAATAACATTCCATTGAATGTGTAATACATACAGACACACACACATTTTATCCATTTGTCTGTCGATGGGCACCTAGTTTGTTTCCCTATCATGGGTATCGTAAATAATGCTTCAGTGAACATAGGGGTGAATATATTTTTTCCAGTTAGTGTTTTCATTTTCTTTTATTTTTTAAAACTTGAGGACAGGATTGAATCTTACTGAGATGAGCAAGGATGAGTGTGTAGTGGGTATTTAAACTGTATGCTGAATGAACAAAGGTTGATAAAGAGAGAAATTAGAGAAATTAGCAGCAAAGGAATCTGACATTTATTTGAAGGATAAGTCCCAAAGGCAAAATGGATATTTTTCATGGGAGGTGGGGGAAAGACAAGTAGGATATGCTGTGTTTAGAAACCATTGCGTCCTTTGACCTTGACTTTACCACATAAGGTGGATCATTTTGTAGTCACATTATTTTTGCTTAAAATTCGTCAGTGAACTTTCTGAAGGAGCTGAAACCATTTTAAAATAATTTTCCCAGTGTTTTTATACTAATTTGATTTGTTTTTGTTTCTGTTTTAGGAAACACTCCTTTACATCTTGCTGTGATGTTAGGAAATAAAGGTTAGTAAGTATTTCCTTTTTTTGTTGTTGTATAGTCATGTCTATTGGGTCACACAGAGTTGGACACAACTGAAGCGACTTAGCAGCAGCAGCAGCAGCAGTCATGTATAATCAGTTTTATTACTGCAGATGGTGACAGCAGCCATGAAATTAAAAGACACTTACTCTTTGGAAGGAAAGTTAAGACCAACCTAGACAGCATATTCAAAAGCAGAGACATTACTTTGCCAACAAAGGTCCGTCTAGTCAAAGCTATGGTTTTTCCAATAGTCATGTATGGATGTGAGAGTTGGATTGTGAAGAAAGCTGAGTGCCAAAGAATTGATGCTTTTGAACTGTGGTGTTGGAGAAGATTCTTGAGAGTCCCTTGGACTGCAAGGAGATCCAACCAGTCCATCCTAAAGGAGATCGGTCCTGGGTGTTCATTGGAAGGACTGATGCTGAAGCTGAAACTCCAGTACTTTGGCCACCTGATGTGAAGAGCTGACTCATTTGAAAAGACCCTGATGCTGGGAAAGATTGAGGGCAGGAGGAGAAGGGGATGACAGGATGAGGTGGTTGGATGGCATCACTGACTCAATGGACATGAGTTTGCATCAACTCCAGGAGTTGGTGATGGACAGGGGGGCCTGGAGTGTTGCAGTCCATGGGGTCGCAGAGAGTCAGACACAACTGAGTGACTGAACTGAACTGAATCAGTTTTAAACTGACTTCACTCATGTATAGTCAGTTTTAAAATTTTAAGATGAGTTTTATGTTTTGAATTTTAAAACATTCACCTGATTATTTGATTTGCTAATTGAGTCTAGGATTCAGTATATTAAAAAACACAACTACTTTCTCATTTTTCATAGCACTTTTTTCAAAGAGTTAGTGAAAATCTTATAGTAACCTTTATGCCTTTCGAAACTTTTTCCCTTGTTTGGTTATTTTTCAAGTAAGTATAATATCAGGAGACTCTTGTTTCCAAATATTAAGTTTATTAATATTATAATATTTTTAATATTCATAGAGTTTTATAAGATTCTTTAATATGGACTATTTTTTATAAACTCATAAGTCTAGAATTATTTTGATAGATAATAAAAAGTTAGTACTTGTTTATTCTTCAGAACAGAAAAACAGGTCATAGATGATTTAAAAGATCTCCTTTTTTTAAAAAAAAAAAAAATTTATTTATTTGGCTGCACTGGGTCTTAGTTGCAGCATGTGAGATCTTAGTTCCCTGACCAGGATGGAATTTGTGCCCTCTGCAGGGGGAGCATGGAGTCTTAGCCACTGGACCACCAAGGAATTCCCAAAAGATCTACTTTTTAAGCCTATTCCCAGATGCCATAATTATCTGGATTCTCAGTTATCTTGAAAAGTGAGGATTCTAGGTAGCTGATTGGCACCTTTCTGAGTGCTAGATTTTAAAATCTTGGATGTGTTTGATAAAAATCTTTGGAAAGCATGTACTGTTGAATTTTTAAACAAGATAACTTTTTAACACCTTTCTGATGTTCTAACCATATCATGAACACCTGTTATTGTTATATACTATAAAATAGCTGTTGCTGTAAACGTTTGGTCTGAAAGATATTACTAGAACTTGCTTTGTTGAAAAACAAAATGCTTTTGCTAGTTTAAGTTTATGTGCTTACGTGAAACATGATTTGTCAGATATTTAATTTAGATTTTAATACTACATAAATTGGCCACCTGATGCGAAGAGCTGACTCATTGAAAAAGACCCTGATGCAAAAGGAAAAGAGGGCAGCAGAGGATAAGATGGTTAGATAGCATCACCGCCTCAGTGGACATGAATCTGAGCAAACTCCAGAAGATAGTGAAGGACAGGGAAGCCTGGCATGCTGCAGTCCTTGAGGTTACAAAGAGTCAGACATAACTTAGCAACTGAACAGCAACAACAAAACTGGGGACTCAAATTTTAGTTAGTTATGCTGTTTTTTCCCTCCTTACAGAGACTCACTCAAGTAACTTTTAAGTAAAGAGAGATTCATTAAGAGGCTATATATTAAATTCAAGCTATGGGGACTATCTATGTCTCAGGATGAGTAGTAAAAAAGACAGTTTGGGAGATCAGCTATCATTTCCCCCTTCCTCCCCGTCTCTCCCCTTACTTCCTTCCTCTCTTTCTCTTCCCTTCCTTTCCTCCCTCCCCTCTGCCTACCCCCAACCTTCCACCTTCCTTCCCTTCATATATGTATGTATATCCATCTATATCAATCACCTTGTCTCTTTCTTATGGTGTATCTACTGTTCTTTATATATATATATATATATATATATATATATATATTATCTTTTCTTGATTGATTTTTCTCTGTTTATTGAACATGACCCAAAATAAGTGTTCTAAGTTCCTGAATCTTAATGGCTTTCTGATTTCAGTGTTCTCCACCTAATAGTTCAATTTCTTAGATTCCTGAATTTCTGAACAGAAAGTTTGATTGGGCTAGTTCACCTTCAGCCAAGTCACAGTGATGAGTGACTAGCAATCTCATGAATTGTTTTTGGGATATGTAGTTACTCATATAAAATTAGCTTTAGTGAGACTGACTCGGAGAGAGTTGGGGTAGAAGAGGGTATCAAGAATACAGAGGAAGAATATTTAGTAGGACTATTGGTAGGGCAGACCATGATAGTCATCTCGACACCTTGGCGAAAAGAAAGATACAGTTAGCTAAATTTGACCAATGAAAAAAGCTTATGCCTTCTTTTGAAGAACATTGGATCAGAACTTTAGAAAATAACTGAAATGTGTTCATTTACAATGTGCTAGATGCTTTTTCAGGGCATTATACATGTTTACTCATTTAACATAGCAACCATGTGAGGAAGATACTATCATTGTCCCCATTTTACAGATGAAAAAAGTTAGCTCTGAGATGTTAAGCAACTTTCCCAGGGAGAAGTAGCAGAGTTTTTACTTGAACTTGGAGTATCTTACGTCACAGCCTGGATTCCTGATCATTATGGTGACTGGCATTGCTCTCTTTTCACTGTGAATCATTTGAAAAGAAAATGGTTTAAATCAAAGTTAGCTAACATGCAGCCTGCTTCCCTCCTGTCTTTGTGATAGTCATAGTTAATTTGATGCCACGTCTGATTGCTATTCTAAATTTAACACTTTAATAGTAAATATATATTTATCAGAATTTGAATGTGAAATTAAACATATTTACTGTCCTAGGTCCTACTTTTTGGTGGAGGAGGTTTTGCTGTGTTTCATCATAGGATTGTGTCGGCCTATCCAAAATTGTTTCACAGAACATTTGTTTCATGGGAAATAATTTTTAGACGAAAATAGTGATTTGGAAAATAGTGGCTTAATACATATTAAGCAGGTTTTTTTCTTTTTTTATTGTGGACCTTCTTAGCACTTTTGAGGTGCTAATATTCATTGTGACATTCTGAATTGGAGCCTTCTATTATAGAGTCATTGTTCCCTGTAGTTATTTGGTATTTTCTCTTTCTCACAAGTATCTTGAGAAACTATAGTTCTGTGGAACATATTTTGGGAAACACTTGGTTAGATTATTCATGATCTGCAAATAATATCAGTTTTTGCTCTTCCTAAGTCCTTTTCACGTAGAGTAGGTAAAACCATTAATATACCTATCAATATATAATTTTCCATTTACATTTTTTCAGTTGTATATTCTTTTTCTACTTTTTCCTAGTTGACCTTTTAATATTTTTGGTATTTGGTTGCATAGGCATGAGACTGAAATAGGTAGTGGAAGATAAAACATCTGCCTTATGTTTACTTCTGTACAGCAATTTTACATCCTACCACCGTTCAGTCTGTGCTACTCTGTTCTCTTTTATCTTCTCCTTTAGAGGTTTGCTGTGTCTTTAGTGACTTCATTGTTGAAGGGCACTTTTCATTTGTATACGTATTTGTAAACACAGTAAAAATTCCCAGGGCATTCAAACATTTGTTGATTGAATTACCCTATAACTTACACACTTGTATTTACTTCTTTCACTCATCTTAACCTTCTGAATAACCTGTTTTTCACTAGTGAAGTCTTAATTTTTTCTGAATTTCTGGTGGGTATATAGGCTGTGTTGGCTAGGAAGAGTTTCACTTATGGATTTGAGTTGAAATAGAGAAGAACCTTATACTTAAAGGAGATTTCAGTGTACATATATTTTTATATACTATTAGCAGACTTTCTTGGAGAAGGCGAAGTACCTTCGCCCCACTCCAATACTCTTGCCTGGAAAATCCCATGGACGGAGGAGCCTGGTAGACTGCAGTCCATGGGGTCGCTAAGAGTCGGACACGACTGAGCGACTTCACTTTCACTTTTCACTTTTCACTTTCATGCATTGGAGAAGAAAATGGCAACCCACTCCAGTGTTCTTGCCTGGAGAATCCCAGGGACGGGGGAGCCTGGTGGGCTGCCGTCTATGGGGTCGCACAGAGTTGGACACGACTGAAGCGACTTAGCAGCAGTAGCAGTTAGCAGCAGACTTTCTTAAACACCTTTGTGAAATTTCGGTATTTGTTTTGCTTACTTAATATAATGTCCTTTACTTAATTATATTTTAATATAATATGTGAGCTCTCTGATTATCTTTCTTTTCACTGCTTATATCTAGGACCTAGAACTTAGAAATGGCATATAATCGGCGCTTGATAAATACATGCCAAAAGACTGATTGGATGAATGAATCATTTCATTTAGGGAATTTAAATTGGATAGCTATCTTAAATTTCCCATGAGCCTTGTTTCAGATGTTTTCCTGCCTGTTAATATGCTTATTATTTTTAATTTAAGAAAAATGTCCTCAACCTATACAAAGGTCTATATCTTAGACTTTTTTTTCGTATTGTAGAAAACTTTTATTCATGTTGTCATATATTATGTTAGTTCTTATTGTAAGACTTGGTTCAGATTACCACATATCCTCAATGTTAAATGTTGGAAATGCCCTAGCCACTGAGCTGGAAACAGCAAGTATTATATAGATAAAACAGTTGAAACCACGAAATCCATTGATGAAGTACTATGTAAATTAATTTTCCCATGAATAACTAAAAATGTTGAGAGTGATGATTTAAAACCACCACCCGTGAACTTACCAGCTAAGATCCAAGAGGCTGAGATCCCTCAGTGCATCCTAAAATACACAGTGTTGAGAATTCCCTGGTGGTCCAGTGGTTAGAATGTCATGCTTCCATTGCAGGGGGTGCAGGTTTGATCCTGTTGGGGTACTAAGATCCTGCATGCCGTGTGACCAGCCCCCCAAAAATTCAGTGTTTTGGGAACTTTTGTCCTGATCATAGATTTTTAAATGTAATTATCCTGTCTCTTGTGGCAGTCTTCAGTGTTTCTCTTAAGTTTCAGCAGGCAGCTGTGCCTGGGCTGGATGGTGAGCCAAGTATACCTTTTTTTAAAGTTACCTTTTTTGATTATTTTATTACCTTTTTATTACTTTTTTTGATTACTAGAAAAACTGTCCAGATTTGTTCTTATAATCATAAACAAGTTTTTGTCCCCTTTGGGTATTTTTCTGAATTAAACAAGCTGTAAAATTTGAAAAATAAGGGCTTATGGAAACGTCAGTGATTCTTTTTACAAATACTTTTTTTCCCCTTTGAAATAAATAATGAACTTTCCATCTGACCTTGCAGATAGTCCTCTTCTGGCTCTTATTAGTTAGTAGAAGTTTTTATGTAAATTACTTTTGAGTTTCTTGAGTAATTTTTTATAATATGGAAACATTCTTAAAATATCCTTGGAACAATTATTAGGGAACATAATATTTTGTTTGCAGAGAGATCCAATATATTTTTAGGTACTAGAATAGATAATTCTTGAATCTAAGGATTTGAAATAACATGGTTAGATACATAGGAATTAAAAAAATTACTTAATTCTCTATAGTACAATGCTTATTTCATAGATCTGTTTATAGTAACTTGATACCTTGAATTTTTATGTGATTTTTTAATTTAGAGATTCTGAAAATTGCATCATGTTTAATATTATTACCGTTCTATGTTTCAGAATGTGCCCATTTACTTTTGGCTCACAATGCTCCAGTAAAGGTGAAAAATGCTCAGGGATGGAGCCCGCTGGCGGAAGCCATCAGTTATGGAGATAGACAGATGAGTAAGCAATATAAATTACTATTGTTGTTATGTATTCTAAAAATATGAAATGATGCATTTGACATATTTTTCATTTGGTGTAACTTTCCATACTATGAAGAATTTGCAGCTACTTATGAACTTATGTATGAATTATTCTTGACTATATATATTACCATGTATATATAAATGTCCCATCCCTCAGGGTCATCCCAGTGCACCAGCCCTGACCCCGCCTCATGCATCAAACCTGGACTGGTGATCTATTTCACGTATGATAATATACATGTATTCAATGCTGTTCTCTCAAATCATCCCACCCTCGCCTTCTCCCACAGAGTCCAAAAGTCTGTTCTTTATATCTTTGTCTCTCTTGCTGTCTTGCAATGTCTTTTCCTCATAGTGTATCATATAAGCTTTGTGAAAAATCAAGTCATCAATATGTTTCTTATTCAGCCTTTCATTTCTGGCTCCTAGAACAGTGCTTGGCACATGTATTTGTTCAGTGAATTAATGAAGATAATTAAAACTACAAGGAAGATTTGAGATTAATCAATAATTTAAAAATTTCTGAAAAGTATTATATTAGATTTTTATCTGTTATCACTCTCCTGAGATACTCAAAACTTTAAAATATTTTTTTTAAAGAAAGTAATGACATTTGTTGTAGAAAGTTAGAAAACTATTGAGGAAAAAAGCTGGTGACTTTTTGGTCACTTGGTGACTCAGTTGGTAAAGAATCCACCTGCAATGCAAGAAACCTGGGTTTGACCCCTGGGTCAGGAAGTTCTCCTGGAGAAGGAAATGGCAACCCACTCCAGCATTCTTGCCTGGAAGATCCCAGGTCAGTCCATGGGGTTCCAAAGAATTGGACATTACTCAATGACTAAACCATCACCAGTGACATTTGTTGTAGCTAACTTTATTTCTCAATCACTGTTAATAAGATTCTTATAATCAGATCAGATCAGTCGCTCAGTCATGTCCGACTTTGCGACCCCATGAATTGCAGCATGCCATGCCTCCCTGTCCATCACCAACTCCTGGAGTTCACTGAGACTCATGTCCATCGAGTCAGTGGTGCCATCCAGCCATCTCATCCTCTGTCGTCCCCTTCTCCTCCTGCCCCCAATCCCTCCCTGCCCCCAGTCCCTCCCAGCGTCAGAGTCTTTTCCAATGAGTCAACTCTTTGCATGAGGTGGCCAAAGTACTGGAGTTTCAGCTTTAGCATTATTCCTTCCAAAGAAATCCCAGGGCTGATCTCCTTCAGAATGGACTGGTTGGATCTCCTTGCAGTCCAAGGGACTCTCAAGAGTCTTCTCCAACACCACAGTTCAAAAGCATCAATTCTTCGGCGCTCAGCCTTCTTCACAGTCCAACTTTCACATCCGTACATGACCACAGGAAAAACCATAGCCTTGACTATACGAACCTTTGTTGGCAAAGTAATGTCTCTGCTTTTGAATATGCTATCTAGGTTGGTCATAACTTTCCTTCCAAGGAGTAAGCGTCTTTGAATTTCATGGCTGCAGTCACCATCTGCAGTGATTTTGGAGCCCAGAAAAATAAAGTCTGACACTATTTCCACTGTTTCCCCATCTATTTCCCATGAAGTGGTGGGACCGGATGCCATGATCTTCATTTTCTGAATGTTGAGCTTTAAGCCAACTTTTTCACTCTCCACTTTCACTTTCATCAAGAGGCTTTTGAGTTCCTCTTCACTTTCTGCCATAAGGGTGGTGTCATCTGCATATCTGAGGTTATTGATATATCTCCCGGCAATCTTGATTCCAGCTTGTGTTTCTTCCAGTCCAGCGTTTCTCATGATGTACTCTGCATATAAGTTAAATAAACAGGGTGACAATATACAGCCTTGATGTACTCTTTTTCCTATTTGGAACCTGTCTGTTGTTCCATGTCCAGTTCTAACTGTTGCTTCCTGACCTGCATACAAATTTCTCAAGAGGCAGATCAGGTGGTCTGGTATTCCCATCTCTTTCAGAATTTTCCACAGTTTATTGTGATCCACACAGTCAAAGGCTTTGGCATAGTCAATAAAGCAGAAATAGTTGTTTTTCTGGAACTCTCTTGCTTTTTCCATGATCCAGTCGATGTTGGCAATTTGATCACTGGTTCCTCTGCCTTTTCTAAAACCAGCTTGAACATCAGGAAGTTCACTGTTGACATATTGCTGAAGCCTGGCTTGGAGAATTTTGAGCATTACTTTACTAGCATGTGAGATGAGTGCAATTGTGCGGTAGTTTGAGCACTCTTTGGCATTGCCTTTCTTTGGGATTGGAATGAAAACTGACCTCTTCCAGTCCTGTGGCCGATGCTGAGTTTTCCAAATTTGCTGGCATATTCAGTGCAGCACTTTCACAGCATCATCTTTCAGGATTTGGAATAGCTCAACTGGAATTCCATCACCTCCACTAGCTTTGTTTGTAGTGATGCTTTCTAAGGCCCACTTGACTTCACGTTCCAGGACGTCTAGCTCTAGGTGAGTGGTCACACCATCGTGATTATCTTGGTCGTGAAGATCTTTTTTGTACAGTTCTTCTGTGTATTCTTGCCATCTCTTCTTAATACTTTCTGCTTCTGTTAGGTCCATACCATTTCTGTCCTTTATCGAGCTCATCTTTGATGAAATTTTCCTTTGGTATCTCTGATTTTCTTGAAGAGATCCCTAGTCTTTCCCATTCTGTTGTTTTCGTCTATTTCTTTGCATTGATCGCTGAAGAAGGCGTTCTTATCTCTTCTTGCTATTCTTTGGAACTCTGCATTCACATGCTTATATCTTTCCTTTTTTCCTTTGCTTTTTGCTTCTCTTCTTTTCACAGCTATTTTTAAGGCCTCTGCAGACAGCCATTTTGCTTTTTTGCATTTCTTTTCTATGGGAATGGTCTTGATCCCTGTCTCTGTACAATGTCATGAACCTCATTCCATAGTTCATCAGGTACTCTATCTGTCAGATCTAGGCCCTTAAATCTATTTCTCACTTCCACTGTATAATCATAAGGGATTTGATTTAGGTCATACCTGAATGGTCTAGTGGTTTTCCCTACTTTCTTCAATTGAAGTCTGAATTTGGCAATAAGGAGTTCATGGTCTGAGCCACAGTCAGCCCCTGGTCTTGTTTTTGCTGACTGTATAGAGCTTCTCCCTCTTTGGCTGCAAAGAACATAATCAATCTGATTTCGGTGTTGACCATCTGTTGATGTCCATGTGTAGAGTCTTCTCTTGTGTTGTTGGAAGAGGGTGTTTGTTATGACCAGTGCATTTTCTTGGCAAAACTCTATCAGTCTTTGCCCTGCTTCATTCCGTATTCCAAGGCCAAATTTGCCTGTTACTCCATGTGTTTCTTGACTTCCTACTTTGCATTCCAGATCCCTATAATGAAAAGAACATCTTTTTTGGGTGTTAGTTCTAAAAGGTCTTGTAGGTCTTCATAGAACCGTTCAGCTTCAACTTCTTCAGCGTTACTGTTTGGGGCATAGACTTGGATTACTGTGATATTGAATGGTTTGCCTTGGAAATGAACAGAGATCATTCTGTCGTTTTTGAGATTGCATCCAAGTACTGCATTTTGGACTCTTTTGTTGACCATGATGGCCACTCCATTTCTTCTGAGGGATTTCTGCCTGCAGTAGTAGATAAAATGGTCATCTGAGTTAAATTGACTCCCCCATATATGCTAATAATTTTATCTGATTGTGTTCTGAGTGTGTCTATAAGTTGATGTTATATTTTAATGTGAAATCTCATAGAACAGGAATCTTTTTGCACACATCACTATGTTATATGTAGTTGCTGTCACTACATTTTTAATAATATTTGGTCATTTAAATAATTTTCTATGTATTGAAGATCTTCAGTCAGTTTTATTTAGTTGATGGAAACCATATGGTTTCTGCTTTTAATTAAGATGCCTTTTCTTTTTAGGAAATTAATTATTTTTGTTCTTTATGTGAACGGCAGTCTTTTTTAATCTGAAGTAAAGGTAGATTGAATAAACATTTATTAAACTATTTGCATTTATAGTGGAGAAGAATTATAGAAAGAATTCTATACTTAGATAATATAGTTTTGGTATTAAATTATAACAAACATGAAGGTTAGTTGGAGTCATATAAATTTTAATCTTTAAAGAATCCTAATTTATCTAGGTAATTGGTCCTTAGACTATTTGGATTTTATAGACCAGAAAAGAATTTTATTTGAGGATTGAATGTAGGTAGCTGAAGTTTTCATTTTAGTATCAGTTTAGTTCACTCACTCAGTCATGTCCAACATTTTGTGACCTCATGAACCACAGCATGCCAGGCCTACCTATCCATCACCAACTCCTGAAGTTTACCCAAACCCATGTCCATTGAGTCAGTGATGCCATCCAACCATCTCATCCTCTGTCATCCCCTTCTCCTCCTGCCCTCAATCTTTCCCAGCGTCAGGGTCTTTTCAAATGAGTCAGCTCTTCGCCATTAGGTGGCCAAAGTATTGGAGTTTCAGCTTCAACATCAGTCCTTCCAATGAACACCCAGGACTGATCTCCTTTAGGATAGACTGGTTGGATCTCCTTGCAGTCCAAGGGCCTCCTCTCAGAGAGTCTTCTCCAACACCATAGTTCAAAAGCATCAATTCTTCAGTCCTCAGCTTTCTTTATAGTCCAACTCTCACATCCATACATGACTACTGGAAAAACCATAGCATTGACTAGACGGAACTTTGTCAACAAAGTAATGTCTCTGCTTTCTAATATGCTGTCTAGGTTGTTCATAACTTTCCTTCCAAGGAGTAAGTGTCTTTTAATTTCATGGCTGCAATCATCATCTGCAGTTATTTTGGAGCCCCCCAAAATAAAGTCAGCCACTATTCCCACTGTTTGCCCATCTATTTCCCATGAAGTGATGGGACCCGCTGCCATGATCTTCGTTTTCTGAATGTTGAGCTTTAAGCCAACTTTTTCACTCTCTTTCACCATGTATTGATATATACATTCTCCACCCCACTAATACATTTTTTATCTTACTTTATTCAAAGCTAATATTTTCTCTTATTTCAGTAAATGTGAGAGATTGATTGAGTTTGCTGGTATATTTTAGACCTTCATTCTAATAAACAAAACTTCTATTTACCTAATTGCAGGCACAGTAGTAAGCAGTTTATATTGAGCCTCTATAGTAACTCTTTGTAGTAGATTTTACTTGAGATTTACTATAGATTTTAATGTAGAGTTATTTTTACTTGACAAATGAAAAAAAGAAAATGAAGTTTAGGAAAATTAAGTGTTCCATATTGACACAGCTAATAAGTAGTAAAGCTGTGGTTTGGACTTAAGCAATTTGTCTTAATATCTGTTAACTATTGAGAAGACACTGTGGAGGGTTTCAGGGTTTTTTTTTAAGAGTCTGAAGTTCTTTTTACAGATAGAATAGGATTTGTTTTAGTATTTTTTATGCTATGTTGGTAGTATGTGAGAGAAAGTACAGTCTCAAGTAAAAGAAGAACAGATGCAACTGATAACATTTTGTAGATAATTACATTAAAAAAAAAATACCTAGTATGATTTTTGAGATTTCCTGTCTTTGAGATCATCATTTAGACAACTGTTAACAACAGGACACTGCATCATCTGACTGCGGTTGGTAATCTTGACTCAGTCAGATGAAGCCTTACTGATGATTAAAAACCACCAAAGCTAGTATGACTGTAGGTTGATGTTGAGGTATCTCCTTTCAGGTTTTCTTGAGGATCATAACAGCTTTGCCAAAGGTATTTTCTAACATATTCACAATATCTGTATTATTTCTGTGTGTAATAAGCCAGTGGTGTTTCTTAGCATGGTGACATTTTTTTTCACATTTTTTTTTTAGATATAATTAGCAGTCTAACCTGGTAAAATTCATTTTAAATTAAAAATTTTTTTAAAATTTAAATTTTAGTTACAGCTCTTTTAAGGAAGCTTAAGCAGCAATCCAGGGAAAGTGTTGAAGAAAAACGACCTCGATTATTAAAAGCCCTGAAAGAGGTAAGCTCAATTTCTTGACTGATTTTGTATCTAAACTGTAATTGAAAGTGTACTTTTATGCATTTTAAAAATGCAGTTTAATTTTTTGCTAATTATTAAGGGTCAAGAAATAGTAAAAATCCTGCTTTAATTAAGCAATAATGACATTAAAAAATACTGATTATAGTGTGTAATCTTATGGGAAGCATTATTTGCTTTGAACTTAGAAGGTAGATAAAGAATTATTGCTCTCAATAAATTAGGTAACAGCTCTAAGGAAAAAGAAGGTAAGTGATAATTAATCGAAGTAATTTTCCTTTGTTCTTTGGATTCAAAAGTTTTCTGTTAGCAGAAGCTGCTACTGCTAGTAGGGCCAGTTTGCATTTTCTGTTTGTAACAAAACTGTTTATCTATCCTACTTCATGATGGTACAGCTGGGTGTAGTGGTACAGACAGGGAGAGAGGTTTGTTTTCTGTTATTTTTTTCTCTTTATTTTGGATGCCTGAAAAAGCTGTGGGAGAAAGACCTATGAGTATGTCTTCTTTTAGGTATGCTATTTTTTGAAATCTCAAGGGATAAAATTTTTTGAGACTATTTGATTAATAGTTCCTTGAACAGTTATAGTTTTTGTTGTTTAACTTCTAATTTAAGAAATAAAAACATTGTCTATAGATAATATGATGACAGATTATTTCAGATTTCAAAAACTTGTGTTATCACTTTATGGAAAAAAGTTTCTGTTGCAGTGAATGATTTTATTAGATCATTATGAGCCTACACAATAATCATTTTGGAAGTTTTTTTTTATAACACTTCTAAAGTTATTAACTATTTTCACAATACTACTCATTTTGTTTTGGTTACACTGAGAAGTAGAATATTTATTGATGCAAATTTAAATGCCTATCAGTTTTATGTGATTAAAACGTTCTTGTAAAATCTAAAGCGGTATGTATTTTCCTTTGTGGATAAGTGTAGTAATGTCTGCTATTGTAATATTATTTTAAGTAATAAGCATATATATATATTTTGGTTCTTTCTCCAACCCCATAATTGAAATTATTTCCTATTTCTGTCTATAGATCTTTAATGATAACAGATTTTTTTAAAGCAAAATGTTAAGCAGGTATAAGAGCTGTTAACTAAGGTATGCATTTACTAATTATACATATTTCATTTCTCAGCTAGGTGACTTTTATCTCGAACTTCACTGGGATTTTCAAAGCTGGGGTAAGAATGTGCTATGTTTTACTGTAAAATATGTAGGTATGCAAAAATGCAAGTGTAAAAATAACTATTAAATAGAAATGTTAAAATAACCAATACTTGCTGTAAGGAAATTTAAATATTTTTCATCATGTTGAATATAATGGTTATAAAGCCCTGTGTGTGTGTGAGTTGCTCAGTTCTGTCCGACTCTTTGAGACCCCATGGTCTGTAGCTTGCTAGGCTCCACCGTCCATGGAATTCTCCAGGCAAGAATACTGGAGTGGGTTGCTATTCCCTTCTCCAGTCAGTGGATCTTCCCAACCCAGGGATTGAACCCAGGTCTCCCACAGTGCAGGCAGATTGTTTACTGTCTGAGCCACCAGGGAAGCCCATAAAGCCCTATAGTAATATTTAATTATCCCAACATGATTAGTAACTTCCATAATTATTTTTTTTAAGGTAAAAAATTGTCTTATTTAAAAACAAAATGTTGGTTAAAATATAATAATTTAGTGTAAGGAATTTTCAGAGAGAAGAGAAGAATTAACTATGGGATTATTAGGTTACTGAATTTAGGGAAATTCGACATATAGTATTTAGATACCTAAATGTGAAGAATTTGGTTAATATTAATTGATTTTGTATATTTTGTCATCTGTCAATCACTTTCACTGCTTTTATTGCCACTGTCTTAACACACTGTTTGGTTGCACACCATTCCACTTATTTATAAAAGATGTTAATTCCTAGATACTTTACAGTCATTTTTGATTTATCTCAGTAAGGTAAGTTTTCTCTCTTCCTCATTTTAAACATGAGTCTACTTAGGAAACTTTTGTGTCCAAATAGGAAGTTTGATCCTAGTGACCTATACTTTACTAAATAAATAACTATCCAAACAACTGACTTTTGGGTTAAACATTTTTTAATGTAATCTATATATAAATTGGATATAGTGTGCTTATGGGTTTTTTAAAAGCATCTGAATTAATCTTTATGGTATAAACATTTGAATGCTTATTATCACCAAAATAATCATAAAGATAAATCATAAAATAATCATAACAATAAATCAGATATTGACAGAGACCACTGTAGAGATGACTATTAATGTTTCATATGAGTATTTTAAACTCTCTTCAATGCTTATGAACATGTGTTTGTACACACATATAAATATAAATTTATATGTGTATATATAGCCTCAGCATTAGTTTTTTAAATGAAATCATACAATTATTATGCATTTTGTCATTTTTACTTAATCTATCATAAATATCTTACATTTTAGTTCATGAAGAAGTACTTCCTTTTTAAAAAAAACAGTATAATACTTTATGAGATGGGTGATTAAGATGTTTCTGGTTTGTTTAATCTCTAAATAAGAAATTTAATCCCTAAATATAATCAGTTACAACTTTAGATCATGAGGCTAGTTTTGGCTCCATCAAAAATCACATCTGCGGGAGTTCCCTGGTGGTCTAGTGGTTAGGGTTCTGGGCTTTCATTCCTGTTGTAGGTGTTGTTGTTTAGTCACTAAGTCCCATCTGACTCTCTTTGTGATCTCATGGACTATAGTCCACTAGGATCCTCTGTCCATGGAATTCTCCAGGCAAGAATACTGGAGTGGGTTGCCATTTCCTTTTCCAGGGGATCTTCCTGACCTAGAGGTCGAACTCTGTTGCCGGCATTGTAAGTGGACTCTTTACCACTGACTCTGGCCCAGGTTCAATCCCTTGTGGAGAACTGAGATCCCATGAGTGCCGTGGTGTGGCCAAAAAAACTCACCCAAGATTTTCTTAACTCTGATAATGCTTTATGCGCTATCATTTAGAAGTACCAGTGTCCTAGAATACCAAAAGAAAAAGAGATGTAATAGCATTGTGTAATAAAAGAGCTCCAAGTTAGATTGGTCTAAAGTCTGGATACTATTTTTTTCACTGTTTTTTTTTCTATCTATAAAGACCCCAGTCATTCTTGGTGATCCTTGAGTATACTGGCTCTTTAATTGACTGTTTGAGTAACTGTTGTTTTGAATTCTAAAATTGTAACTTTATCTTGCTGAGCAAAATATTCTAAAATATTTTAAAACTGACATTTCAATTACATGAACAAATTGAAATGGATATAATTACTCCTGAAATTGTGCATATTATCTGTAGTTGTAAACACACTGTAACTGTTGCATAATCAAGTTTATTATGTAACCACTGAGGTACTGTTTAAAGTATTGCTTCTGGGACTTCCTTGATGGTCCAGTGGTTAAGACTCTGAGCTGGGGGCACTGGGTTCAGTCCCTGATTGGAGAACAGAGATCCCACATGACAAGGGCAAAATATAATAACAATTCTTTTTGAAAAAATGTATTGCTTCTCTGAGAACTTGACTTTGACACAAGAAAGTTAGCACATCTGATTCATTGTTGATAAAGGTTTTTACTGATTTCATGTCCCATTATTAGCACCTGATGGTTGGATGTCATCTATCATTCTAAAAACTAAACTCACTGGCTAGATTTAGTTTATATGCTTTGGATTAAAAAACATTGGATAATCTCTGATATAAGATTTGATTATCAAGCTTTTTCCTAGAGTTTAGGCATGCTTCCTCCCTTGTGAAAGCCCCTGATATAAAAAAAAAAAAAAAGAAAAAGGCTCCCAGAAATAAGGGCAAGTTAAGAAATACTGAGATCCAGGGGTGAGTTTAGTTTAGTGGTAGCGGAGCACAAAAACTGCACTCTTTCTCCTTCAGTATTTGGCTGAAAATAGCCTCAGACTTGGTTAATAGCAAGTCTGAAGGCAGCTAAATTATTCCAGAGTGAGTTTTTAGGTATAGAAAAGCCTTAAAATGGAATCAGAAGTACTGGCTTCTGTTTGCAATGGAAAGTCACATATTTTTCCTGAGCTTGGGTTTTTTCATTTTAAAAGTGAGAGTAAGAATAAACACCCCACCTATTTTCAAGTCTTTGTTTTGGTGTAGATGAAATGAAATCATGTTTTTGAAGGAAACACTTTAGATGCTGTAAAGTGTTAAATAATTTATAGTATTATAATCACTACAAACTTAACATTATGTGTATGGCATGTTTCAACAGAAAAACTAATAGTTTTTTTCTTTATCTCATAATCTACAGAATATCTGTCCTGTTTTTAGGACTTTTTTTCTTTTTTGCATTTTATAGATGGAAAACATCAGGCCTAAGCTCTTCTTAAAATCAGGGAATAAGTGATAGCAAAGCCAGAATGAAAACTTAGAGATTATTCATTTTTCAGTTCAGTGGATTATACTGCCTTTGGAGTACTGTGTTAGACTCTTTTTTTTGTGTGTGTTAGACTCTTAGATAAAGTTGAAATAACTTAAGATATAGAGAGCCTAATTGTTCAATTTACATGGGGGAAGAAAAAGTCATCACAAAATTGGGAAAATGCAAATTGCTCTATTTTTGGAATGCATTGAAATCTTTTTTTTCATCTATGATATACCTTCTTCTTCTTTTTTTTAACTTTTACTTTTCAATCTTCAAATTCTTTTTTTCTCTACATTCCCCCTTTCTTCCTTTTCTGATAAGTGGATATTGGTGTGTGATTCTGAATTTTGCTTTTGTAGTTTACCATACTACATTACAAGATGTAATAAATTTAAATTAAGTTAGAGTGCTGGCTTATTGTAATCATCTTTTTCTTACTATATCAAATATGTAAGAACAGAAAAAGTAGATCTCAATTAATAAGTAAGAAAGAGGAGCTTTGATCATTTATATAGATTTATGCCATTATTGGAGAAGGAAATGGCAACCCACTCTAGTATTCCTACCTGGAGAATCCCATGGACAGAGAAGCCTGGCAGGCTACAGTCCATGGGGTCGTAGAGTTGGACACGACTGAGCGACTTAGCACGTACATGCATATACCGTTATTACTCTTCTTAACTTCTGTTGTTTCATATAAGGAAGAATTTGATTGGAAAATGATTTCTTATGTTCTTTGACCAGGGTAACTTTTAGTTGATACTCCCTCTGGGCTGTAAACTTTTCTTATTTTCATAAAATAAAAAGTCTAGAAAACTGTCTTTAATGATGTAATCATTTTAGATTGAATAACCTCTAAAGAATTAAAAAACTTTTAATGTTAATTAGAAAATATTTAAAAATTTAGAAAACTTTGGAAAAAGTTAACTAAAAACCTAGCCTTTAGTTTTCTCTAGGGTCTTTTCTTTCTAACCAGGTTGATTTTTATCACCCATTTTTAAAACACTCAAGTTTTATAAAATGTACATGTAATACATCTTACACAGATAAACACACACACATACATACACCTGTACATGTGATGAGATCTTTAATTTCAAGAATTTTGAGTTTCACATTCTTTTCTTTTTTTGGTATATGGTAGTTTATTTAGCCTGTTATGTAGATTTATTTGTCTATAGAATAACTCATCTTTCTTCAAAATATAGCAGATAATGAATAATAAAAAACTATAAGAATATAGCTTATGATATGAATGTGAGCAACACTGGAATGTAGAAATGTATAAGTCAATAGTATGATTGCATTTTAAGAATTTTAAAACTAATGTACATTGAGCTTATCGAATAATCAATATATTTAGGATTCAAACTCAAATTCAACTAGCTCTAAAAATGTATTTTTTATTACACATATTACTTTTCTGGTATTTTATGCAGTTATATATAAAGAATTAGATGGGATCCAGGTTTGTCTGGTGACCCCTTCAGGAGGGTTTAATTACCAAAAGGCCTTGTTTTCTCACTAACAGTAGCATCTTGCAATATGTACCAAGAATGGCGTTGCATCAGTTCTGATACTCTTATTTGTATTTGGTGGTGGGTAGTGGTGATGGTAATTACAATTAAATCCGAGAAGGCAATGGCACCCCACTCCAGTACTCTTGCCTAGAAAATTCCATGGACGGAGGAGCCTGGTAGGCTGCAGTCCATGGGGTTGCTAAGAGTCGGACATGACTGAGCGACTTCACTTTCACTTTTCACTTTCATGCATTGGAGAAGGAAATGGCAGCGCACTCCAGTGTTCTTGCCTGGAGAATCCTAGGGACGGGGGAGCCTTGTGGGCTGCCATCTATGGGGTCGCAGAGTCGGACACGACTGAAGTGACTTAGCAGCAGTAGATATTTGAAGTTGCTCAAAATTGCTTTGTGTATTATTTTTCAGTGGAAAATACTATTTTAAAGGAAATTATGACAACTTTTATAAAATGGTAAAATGTTACAGTACTGTTCTTCTAATTAAAAAATTTATAATGTCTCAGAACTTTGGGTGGTTATTTTTCACCTTTTCTTTTTACAAATACAGTGCCTTTACTTTCCCGAATTCTGCCTTCTGATGCATGTAAAATATACAAGCAAGGTATCAATATCAGGTAAGGTGATTTGATTTTTCTCTGAGTAACAGATAACTGAGATTTAGAGGAAGCTTTTCTTTCTGTAGTAAAAGCTTATACATGGATGTAGTATTTTATAACTTAAACATGTCTTAATATATTCACAATGTTTTTTCTCCTTTGAGGTACTAGAGATAAGAAACCAAAGGCATAAAATCTTGACTAAAACAAAGGTATTATTGTTCAACTACATACTATCTAGAATGCAAGTAGAATGAAGATCATGATACAATACCAAGAAGATTTAGGATGGTCATGCCCCTCTTCCTAGCTTTTTAGGGAATAAGGAACACATAAGGAGGACCCAACTCTTGTCCTTTTTTACTGCATCCCTTTCCTACTGTTCCCTCCCCTATCTACCCACCCATGCTTCTAGCCATTCATCTATCCACTCTAGTGAATATTTTTTAAGGCTAATTTTAATTTTCTTCTGTTTTCTTTTTAATTGATTGATATTTGGATCTCATGAAGAATCTATTTATTTTACTCATTTCAGAATTCTATCATTATTTCTTTATACTAATATAGGTATATTTATAAATGATCACTTCTTTGGTACTCAGCCTTCTTTATGGTCCAACTCTCACATCTGTGCATGACTACTAGAAAAACCGTAGCTTTGAGTAGATGGACCTGTGTTAACAAAGTGATATCTCTGCTTTTTAATACACTAAGTTTGCCATAGCTTTCCTCCAAGGAGCAAATGTCTTTTAATTTCATGGCTTCAGTCACGATCTGCAGTAATTTTGAAGCCCAAGAGAATAAAATCTGTTACTGCTTCCATTTTTTCCCCTTATGTTTGCCTTGAAGTGATGGGATGACCACATGGCAAGATCTTAGTTTTTTTTTTAATGTTGAGAGTCCCTTGAATAGCAAGGAGATCAAACCAGTCAATCCTAAAGGAAATCAGCCCTGAACATTCGTTGGAAGGACTGATTCTGAAGTTGAAGCTCCAATACTTTGTACCTGATGCAAAGAGCTGAGTCATTGGAAAAGACCCTCATGCTCGGAAAGATTGAAGGCAAAAGGAGAAGTGGGTGGCAGAGGATGAGGTGGTTAGTTAGTATCACTGATGGAATGGACATGAAGTGGAGCAAATTCTGGGAGATAGTGGAGGACAGAGGTGTCTTGTGTGCTGCAGTCCGTGGTGTTGCAGAGTTGGACACAACTTAGCATTGAACAACAAATTATATAAATGATACCTATTTAAGCTATTTAGAATGCTAGTGAATATGCCAACTGTTTTTTTAACTGGCCGTACTGTGCGGCTTATGGGATTTTAGTTCCCCAACCAGGGATCAAACTTGGGCCCTGAGCAGTAAGAGTGTAGAGCCTAACCACTAGACTGCCAGGAAGTGTATTCATATTTGTACATTTATATATGTATACATATAATTTATATGCCTATGTTTATAAAAATTCACAATATTAATTTGAGTATTGTCTAGAACTAGAGATGTCTTAAAAAGTTATATAAACTCTTCATTTTATAGATTAGAAAGTTCAGAAAGGTGAAGTGATTTTTATGAGCATATTACAAATTAATGCTGAGCCAGGACCTCTCTGACTTACTGTCTTCTTATCATGTGACTTCTTATCATGTCACAAGACAGAAATTTAAAGAAAATCAACTGTTTATGAGATTAATTATTAAGTATGATGAATTATAATGAAGAGATAACCTTTAGTTGGAAGTAAGTTCTAGGATAATTATTCTCAAGCAAAATTCTCTTGGTTTAGGTAGAGTTTTCTGTGTTTTTGTTTTTTAAAAATAACCTCCTCAGATCTTGCTCATCATGAACGTTCTCATGCACATTCAATTCATGGTTATTACAGAAACCTTGGAAAACACAGTAAAGTATGGGTGAAAAACTATGAAAGGATTTGTTAATGATGTAGATTTAATTCAGTATTCTATTGTTAGCAATATATTATGAATTTCAAAAAATTATTCATCAGTTAAAAAATTTTTAACATGGGTACTTGCCAAAGTTAGTAGATAACTTGGGAGAATAGTATTGTCTTCCATGTGCTGTGTTAAAGGTTAGTTTTAGTTCTGTTTGATTCTTAAATTTAGAAGAAAAGGAGCTTCTTTCTGTTAAAAAATTATTTCACATTTATATATACCTTTTAAAAGTAAATGACATGATACATATTACATAATAAATATAGATAATAAAAAAACCCCACAAAATGGCTAAGATAGATGTATGACAATAAGAGAGAATAATTGTGTCAAAGAATGTAGCTTAAGGGGAGCTACTGTAATTTAGTAAGACACTGAAACCTGGGGCTTACTAGCAGGAAAGCTCTTTACTAAGGTTGAAGGAGTGATGGGTTCAAAATGCTGGTTATCAAAGTTAACTAGAGTAATGGAGAAGCTGCATTTTAGAATGTATGGTAAAGGTTTTTTTGCATAGATGAAGAATTAAAAGAAAAACCAGTTTGTTAACATTAAATAAAAACTTGCACATTTAAATGTCATGAGATAATTAGTTCTTTTAAACATCACTTCAAATGACTTTTACTTGTATCTCATGATAGCAGTGTGATTTATTTAAAGTATGGGAATTCCCTGGTGGTCAAGTAGTTAGGATTCCCATGCTTTCACTACCAAGATCACAGATTCCATCTCTGGTTGGGGAACTAAAATCCTGCAAGCTGTGTGGGCAAAAATCAACACAGTATCATCTTTGGTGTCTAGGAGAAATTAATATTTTAGTAGAAATAGTAATATGAACAACTTTATTGTTGAGAATACTAATAGATATTTTCACTACTAATAATTTTGAGGTAATATATAACCGTTGACCTAAATAATCTTTGCAAACTGTCTCATTTGAGCTCTTCCTATCTCAAGGATAGGCCCTATTTTCTTTTCACTGTTACTTGGGTAGTTATCAAGTTTTTATCTGTAAAAGAACATTTTCTATTTGAATCTTTGCATTTGTATAAAGAACTTTGTGTCCTTCATGGTGAATTACATGGTAAAAATTAGAAGTATTTAGGCTCATTAAGCTGAAAGCCAAGGACCAGTTGATACATTAAAATATCACCATGATATAAATTATATCATTATGAGGCATGTTTGATACAGCTTACTATGCCATCTAATATGTCTAATATATAAGTTGTATTAGTCTTTCAGTTGCAAATTATGAAAACACATATAAAATAAAAATTGACAATGACTGATCTTAGGTGTGGCTAGATTGAAGGGCTCAAATGTTGCCAATGTCAGTCTGTCTTTGTCTCTCTGTGCATCTCTCCTCTCACCCCCACCCCTTGCAGCCCACTACTATTCTCCCCCAGGATGGGGCAAGAAGGGAGTGGAGGCAAAAGACTATTCTGGCCCATGTCTTCTTTTTTTGAGGGGTATAGAGTTCCCTGGTAGCTGAACCATGGAGTCCAAATAGGCCACTCATATAAAATGATCTTTCCCCTTTTTGAGACTTCATTAGACCACATTAGCCCACATTAGAGGTAGGAGATAAGCCCCTTTTATTGGCATCGTTTTCTCTTGTGCCACATATACAAGCAACAACAGAATATGTTTAGTAGTACAAGCACCAATAGTGCAGTAGCAGGCCACTGTAAGTGGACCCGGGGCAAGAATTCAACCATAAAGCAGCAAGGCAAGTTCACTCCTACAGGAGCTGGTGCCTTGCTATTTTTTTAGGACTTCTTATTTGACTCTGAGGGCTGTATGTATTTTACATGGCTCAGAAAAGAGCTTCTTATACATAGGTTAATCATACTTCCCTATTCATCTCTGTTGTCCTAGTAAAATTATTAATAGTGTCACCTTCACTTTTAAAAGTTACTAGTTTGGGTGTTAAATTATATGTAACCTTGGTTACTCTCTTGATGCAGCATGTGAAATATGTTCCATTTTTCAGCTTTTCCTATGAAGGGAAACTAGTAATGCCCACTCATTTGCCTTGTCTATGGTGAGAACGGAAAATCCTACAAAGTAATGAGTTCTTATATTGTGTTAGAAACTCAGTAGCCAGGGTGGACCTCTCACAAGGACTTAAAGAAATGTTCTTTTGGGTGTGATCAGCATTTCTTAACAGCTGTGTGAACCTATTTCTTAACTTAAGGACTGTGTTTTGAGCAGCCAGTCAGGTCCTGCTATGATGATCTGGAGACTACAAAGCCTTGGGCAAGATTGAAGCACATCAGGATACTTATAAAGTTTTCCACTCCATTATTCTCTCTAATTTCACCAAGTAGTGATTTATAGAATTTATTTGAGACCAACCCATTGGGTCGACCATGTCAGGTCTTGGTTACAGTGAACACAACAAACATACAGGTGTTTGAATACATGAATATTTGCCATAGGAAAGATCCATAATGTTTCGGGCCATGGAGATGTTAGAAAAGAAAATGTTGGGAAAGAGAATGCTAATCTGAATCTGAGAAGTCAAGCAAAAAGGCCGAGAATTTGGAGTAAATTAAATGCTTTATTGAGTTGAAGGATGAAGCAAGGTTTAATACTGTATGATTAAGCATCAGCCTCGATGCAGCTCACAAGGACAAGACTGTGGACACACAGCCCTTAATCTAAGAATGTGGTCCGTGCATTGCTATACTCTTCAGGTATACAGCAGACCTTTGAACAACACTGGTTTGAACTACTTGGGCCTTCTTACACACAGATCTTTTTTCAATAAATACATATTATAGTATTACATGATCCAAGGTTGGTTGAACCTGAGAGCGTGGAAATGTACATATGGAGGGCCAACTGTAAAGTTACATATGGAGGGGAATGGAGTCAGTGTTCCAGACCCCTGTGGTTAAGGGTCAGCTGTACTCTGCTGAGCTAGCAACTTTGTCTTAAAGGGATCAAAAGATGTTAGACGGGTTTGCTTTCCTTTTCTGCCCTTCTTCCTTGAGGTAAATTTTATGGAGTAGCTATGGTAAGGGAAATAGAATGGGGTACAGGTTGAGAAATGCATCAGCAATGGGAAAACAACCTTTCTCCTGCTGGATTAATGAAGTTATATATTCAGGAAAATGAAATATAGGTAAAATTGAATATATATTTAAATATTCTTTTGGTGTTTTTTAATGAGATATTTTAAATTTAGCTCTTATATATAAGTTTGGCTTTGAAATATGGTATTAGCCTTTTGGTTTGAGTTCAGAAGGAACAAAGCTTATTTCATTAATATGAAGTTTTATTGAGATTTTATTTGTCAGAATTTCTCATCTGTCCATCTTTCACAGGCTTGACACTACTCTCATAGACTTTACTGACATGAAGTGCCAACGAGGGGATTTAAGCTTCATTTTCAATGGGGATGCGGCACCCTCTGAATCTTTTGTAGTATTAGACAATGAACAAAAAGTTTATCAGCGAATACACCATGAGGTGAGCATGTTGAGCAAATTCCTGTAAATGGGTTTAAAAAAAAAGTCTGTGTATGCAGCCAAGCCTCAGTGTAATTGTTTTGAAAGGCATAAGACATAATTGAAATGGTTTATTCCTAAAGTTTCCATTTTCTTACCTCTAGTTTTTAAAAAAAAAATTTTATCATCTTTTCTTTATCCTGACTAAACTATTGAGTCTGTTTGCTCATAATTCACTGATAATGTCCTGGTTAAATAAACTCTGAATTCTTGTAGTTCTCATTTATTGAACTTGTTCTGGCCCTACTTTATTTTAGGGTTGTGAACCATCTCTGTTTCTTTAATATGAGCACCTCTTTTGGTTTTTTGTCTGTACTCTTTTACTTTTCCTAACTCTTTGGCTACCTTTCTTTTCTCTTTCTTTTCACTCTTAAAATGTAAAATTATATTCCTTCAAAACACCGTATCTCCATATTGGTTTTGTCTCTACAACCACCTTTGAAAAACCATGTGTACCATTATCTTGATCCATTGTTCCCTGAAAGCTCCTTGCCCTGCTATAAACCAAAGAAACAGCTTTTATAGTATCTATGTATATCATTGATAGCACTACAGATGTTCTTAGATCAACATTTTGTTTTATCACTGTTGCTTTTATTTTGTTTTTATTTTTATTTTATGCAGGCACACATAGTTGATAACAGCAAGATTCTTTTTTTTTTTCAGAGCAAGATTCTTAAACAGCATATTGATATGATCAAAAAGTAATTTAAATGAATTAATTTTACATAGTTCTTTGACTTTTCCTCCTTCCCTCTCTTCCTTCCTTAAACATTTATCAAGGACCTAATAAAGTGCGTCTAGACACTGCTAGGTGCTATGTATGAGAGAAGGAAATGGCATCCCACTCCAGTATTCTTCCTGGAGAATCCCAGGGACAGAGGAGCCTGGTGGGCTGCTGTCTGTGGGGTCGCACAGAGTCCGACACGACTGAAGCAATTTAGCAGCAGGAGCAGAAGCAGGTGCTATGTAGTGACATTGTATTAATAGTATACAGTTTGTCCCTTGGTATCTGCTGGGGAATGATTCTAGGAACCTTGAGGTTACCAAAATCCACAGACGCACAAGTAAATAGTTGTAAGCACTATGTAAATGCCTTGTAAATAGTTGACTGGACTTCGTGACAAGTTTAAATTTTGATTTTTGGAACTTTCTGGAATCTTTTCCTCAAATATTTTTCATCCTTGGTTGGTTGTATCTGTAGATGTGGAACCTGCAAATATGGAGGGCCAACTGTATATCAGTTACTATCATATATGAATGCAGAGTTGCAAAGAATAGCAAGGAGAGAGAACGCCTTTCTAAGTGATCAAGGTAAAGAAATAGAGAAAAACAATAGAATGGGAAAGACTAGAGATTTCTTCAAGAAAATGAGAGATACTAAGGGAACATTTAATGTAAAGACGTGTACAATAAAGAACAGAAATGGTATGGACCTAACAGACGCAGAAGATACTAAGAAGAGGTGGCAAGAATACACAGAAGAACCATACAAAAAAAACCTTAATGACCAGATAAAATCCACAATGGTGTGATCACTCACCTAGAGCTAGACATCCTGGAGTGCGAAGTCGAGTGAGTATTAAGATGCATCACTACGAACAGAGCTAGTGGAGGTGATGGAATTCCAGTTGAGCTATTTCAAATCCTAAAAGATGATGCTGTCAAAGTGCTGCACTCAGCATGCCAGCAAATCTGGAAAACTCAGCAGTGGTCACAGGACTGGAAAAGGTCAGTTTTCATTCCAATCCCAAAGAGTATGTCAAGGCTGTATATTGTCACCCTGCTTATTTAACTTATATGCAGAGTACATCATGCACAGTGCTGCGCTGGATGAAGCACAAGCTGGAATCAAGATTGCCAGGAGAAATATCAATAACCTCAGATATGTAGATGACCACCCTTATGACAGAAAGCAAAGAGGAACTAAAGAGCCTCTGGATGGAAGAGGAGAGTGAAAAGGCTGGCTTAAAACTCGACATTCAGAAAACTAAGATTATGGCATCCAGTTCTATCACGTCATGGCAAATAGATGGGGAAACAGTGGAAACAGTGACTTTATTTTCTTGGGCTCAAAAATCACTACAGATGGTGATTGCAGCTATGAAATTAAAAGATGCTTGCTGATTGGAAGAAAAGCTGTGACAAACCTAGACAGCATATTAAAAAGCAGAGACATCTCTACGGACAAAGATCCGTCTAGTCAAAGCTATAGTTTTTCCAGTAGTTGTATATGGATGTGAGAGTTGGACCATAAAGAAAACTGAACATCAAAGAATTGATGCTTTTGAAATGTGGTGTTGGAGAAGACTCTTTCTGAGAGTCCCTTGGACAGCAAGGAGATCAAACCACTGAATCCTAAAGGAGATCAATCCTGAATTTTCCTTGGAAGGACTGATGCTGAAGCTGAAGTTCGAATACTTTAGCTACCTGATGTAAAGAGCTGACTCATTTGAAAAGACCCTGATGCTGGGAAAGATTGAAGGCGGGAGGAGAAGGGGACAACAGAGAATGAGATGGTTGGATGTGAGTAAGCTCTGGGAGTTGGTGATGGACAGGGAAGCCTGGTGTGCTGCAGTCTATGGGGTTGCAAAGAAATGGACACGACTGAGCGACTGAACTGAACTGAACTGAAATATTTTGAATCTTCACCAGCAAACAGATTATGACTCGCTGAAGGTTCAGATAATGGCTAGCATTTTTTAGCAATAAAGTATATTGATATTTTTAAATTAAGGTGTGTACCTTGCTTTTTAAGCATGATGGTATTGCACACTGCACAGACTACAGAATAGTGTATATGATGGTGGTGTCACACTGATACATTGGAGCATTTAGAAAAGGAAGTAGGGTTTGGGGTTTTAGATGATGTTCATAATGAGTCCATTGCTGATATCAGTGCACTTGTTTCCACCTTCTCTTTGTATAGATTTCTCTGAAGTGTTTTCTATTAGTAATAACTCAGTTCTTAAAAATTTCATTTCCTTGTGATTTGACTTTGGCCAATAGATGTTCTTTTCCCGTGTTTCTGTCTTACTCTCTTTTGTCTCTTCCTTTTTCTCCAGTTCAGTTCAATTCAGTCACTCAGTCGTGTCCGACTCTTTGTGACCCCATGAACTGCAGCATGCCAGGCCTCCCTGTCCATCACCAACTCCCAGAGCCTACCCAAACTCATGTTCATTGAGTCAGTGATGCCACCCAACCATCTTGTCCTCTGTTGTCCCCTTCTCCTCTTGCCTTCAATCTTTCCCAACATCAGGGTCTTTTCAAATGAGTCAGCTGTTCGCATCAGGTGGCCAAAGTATTGGACTTTCAGCTTCAACATCAGTCCTTCCAATGAACAGCCAGGACTGATTTCCTTTAGGATGGACTTGTTGGATCTTGCAGTCCAAGGGACTCTCAAGAGTCTTCTCCAACATCACAGTTCAAAAGCATCAATTCTTCTGTGCTCAGCTTTCATTATAGTCCAACTCTCACATCCATACATGACTACTGGAAAAACCATACCCTTGACTAGACAGACCTTTGTTGGCAAAGTGATGTCTCTGTTTTTTAATATGCTGTCTAGGTTGGTCATAACTTTCCTTCCAAGGGGTAAGCGTCTTTTAATTTCATGGCTGCAATCACCGTCTGCAGTGATTTTGGAGCCCCCAAAATAAAGTCTGACACTGTTTCCTCATCTATTTCCCATGAAGTGATGGGACCAGATGCCATGATCTTCATTTTCTGAATATTGAGCTTTAAGCCAACTTTTTCACTTTCCTCTTTCACTTGTGTCAAGAGGCTCTTTCTCTGCTTACTTCTTGAATATTGATAGGCCCTTGATGTTGTTCTCATTTTTACAAATTGCCAGAATATCCCCACAGCTCTCACTACCTCTTATTAGCTGATAATTCACGATTATTTATTTCTAACTCAAATCTTCTGAGTGGGGACCTATTTAAATGCCTACTGGGTATCATATGTGTCTCTTAAGTACCTCAAAATCCAGTTTGTTGAAGACTTAACTCATTATTTTCCCTCCAGGTGCCTGTTCTCCCATTTTCTTTCTTTTGGTGATTAACATCATTTTCTGTTCCATGAGAAAGCTTGGAATTTTTTGGACCTTTTTTCTTGGACTCTCAGGTTTCCTAATTAGAGAACATGTGTGGTTATTCTTGTCTCCCTAATGCGTTATGGGTGCATGCATGCTGAATTGCTTCAGTCTTGTCCGACTCTGTGCGACCGCATGGACAGCAGCCCACCAGGCTCCTCTGTCCACGGGGTTCTCCAGGTGATAATACTGGAGTGGGTTGCCATTTCCCTCTCCAGATGCCTTATAATTATCCCTTTTTTTTATTGATGCTGTTATTGCCATAATTTAGATACTATTTCAGCTGGAGTGTCACAAATGTCTCATAAATGATCTTCCTGGCCCCCTTCTTGCCTGCTTCTAAATTATCTCACATATTGGAGATAGGTTGAATATTGAAAACAAATTCATGAAACTTGTCTTCCTTAAAGACACTGTAAAAGTTCCCTATTGCCAAGAAGAATGACATCCAAATTCCTCCTCATGGGATGCTTCCTTCAGGACGTGGCTTTTGCTGACTTTCCCATGTTTGCCTTACCTTGTTATCATAGCTACCCTCATGCTGAACTCTTTGCAGTTTTTTCCAGGCTGTTTAGTATTTCATTCCTTTGTTCATGTTGTTTCCACTTCCAGGAATACACTTCTTACACTCTCACCCTGAGGGATACCTATTTAGTGTTGTTGCTTCCTCCCCTCCTGGGTGACCATTCTTTTCTTGATGCTCCACTAAATCTGGTACTGTAGAGCTTCTAGTGCTATTTCCTTTTTTTCTTTTGGTCTATATGGCATTCTTCTTTTTGTGGGGGCTAAGCTCCTCAAAGGTATGGGGGTCTTTTAGTTGTGTTCTCTGGTACTTAATACAGCATCAGTGCATTCTAAGCCAGAGTTTGCCAAACTCTTTCTGTAAGGGAGAGAGTCAATATTTTAGATATTTAAATGTATTTTTAGGGTCATATGGTCTCTGTCACAGCTACTCACCTCTGCTGTTATTAACGTAAAAGTCACCTTAGACAATATATTAATGAATGAGTGTGGCTGTGTTCTAATAAAATTTTACTTATAAAAACAAGTGGTGCACTGGATTTGACTGCTTTTCATATTCTGCTGACCCTTTTTCTAGACTCTCAGAAATGTACTAAATAATTTGAATTCTTGTGTCTTAAATAACAATAGGATAGCTAACGAGGCAATGGATGAGTTAGAAAGATGATACTAAAAGAGAAGCCAGAGATTAAGGCTAGTGGTGTAAATATTAGCTGATGTATTTAGGGTATATGCGTGTGTATTTTATGTCTAAAAGAATATAGAAAAGCTAGATAGTAAGCAGTAATTCTTACGGCAGGGAATACTTGTTTTTCACCAATATGTATTTATAAGTACTAACTGTTCATTAAATGTTTGCTGAATGAATGTAATTAATAACAGGTCATTTTCAGTGATGTGGTTAGGAGATAGTGTACAATTTATAGAAGAGTTCTGTATCAAATGTTTTTTGCGGGTTTCCCTCATGGCTCACTGCTAAAGAATCCGCCTGCCAGTGCAAGAGAGAGACATGGGTGTGATCCTTGGTTCGGAAGATCCCACATGTCAAGAAGCAGCTGCGCCTGTGTGCTCCAGCTGTTGAGCCTGCACTCTGAGCCTGTGTTCTGTGATGCGAGAAGCCACTGCAATGACACTGTGCTCCACAACTAGAGAGTAGCCCCCTCCCCTACACTAGAGAAGAGCCCGTGCAGCGACAAAGACCCAGCACAGCCAAAAATAAACCCATACGTAAAAGTATATAAAAAAAGTTCCTTTGAAATGGGATGTTTGGTGAAACTTAAAGCAAATTTCTTCATAGGTAGTGTTATATATAGTGTTGTTCCCAAGCTAATACATAAAATCCTAATTTATAACATATTTGCATCATGAGGATTAATAGTTCTATACAATCTATGCCAGCCAAAATTTTGCAGTTGTGTTCAGAATTAGTTTGGGTTACCAGGAATACATTTTCATCTGTTATACAGCCTTAGCATTAATGTCAAGATTTTCCATTCCTCACTTGCAAGGGTGAAGGAAATCTGGGTGAAAGTTTGGTGGTGAGGAATAGAAAATAGGCCTCTTGGGAATCTAGAAATCAGGAAATATGGAAGATAGAGCCTCTAGTTATTGTAAACCCTATGGATGGTTCTCACTCTCCACTAAGGCTCTGGGTTCTTCTTTTTTTCCTCCTTCTCTCGTTTGGATTCTGTGGTCCTAAGTATCAGGGAAACTCTCTTAGCCTGTTAAGAGAATAGAACCTCATTTATTACCTACTCAGTTACTCTTCTTACTTGGTCATTTAGTTATGTTTCTATACATGAAACAAGTGCAAAGCTTTTTCTTTTAAAAAATATTTTTTGATCAATTATTATATGCCAGCACTGGGGAATACATTGAAGCAAGGCTGCTAATTGAGTTTGGAAATCATGGGATGATATTTATGGATTCCTTTTCTTTCTTTGATGAGTATAGAGAAGATCCTATACTCCTTTCCTTTCTTTCCTTCCTGCCCTTCCCTTTCTTCCTTCCACTTAAAACTACTGGGAAAGGGGCTCAAATGGTAGCAGTGGGTCTTCAGGTTAAAAAAACTAAAGTAAGATTCATCTGTATTTAAAGAAAACAAAACCTTTGTGTAGGGATTTTGTCTCAGACCTGTCTACTTAATTCTTAAATCTTCTGTAATTATGTACTCTGTATTTATGTAATGTGTAATCTAGTATTATTTCCATTATATATTTCTGTGATGGGTAAACTATTATTATTTTCATTACAAAGTACATTTTTCATGTGTCCTGTATTTTTAGATTCATAATTAGTTATAATTCTAACTTATTTAGATGAAAGTGAAAGTCACTCAGTCATGTCTGACTCTTTGCAACCCCATGGACTATCCAGTCCATGGAATTCTCTAGGCCAGAATACTGGAGTGGGTAGCCTTTCCCTTCTACAGGGGATCTTCCCAACACAGGGATCCAACCCAGGTCTCCCGCATTGCATATGGATTCTTTACCAGCTGAGCCACAAGGGAAGCCCAACTTATTTAGATATACGAAGTTTAAACTTCTGTAATTGTTTTTAGAATCGGTCCTTTTTGCTTTTTGAAATTTGTAACATTTTAATTGTTGATATTTTCATTTGTGGCACTAATTACCTTTAAAAACTTAGTTTCTTATATCTACCTTTTGCCTCCACCTCAGGAATCAGAGATGGAAACAGAAGAAGAGGTTGACATTTTAATGAGTAGCGATATTTACTCTGCAACCTTATCAACCAAATCAATTTCTTTCACGCGTGCCCAAACTGGATGGCTTTTTCGGGAAGATAAAACAGTATGTGCAAATCGAGATTTTTACACTTTAAAAACTGTTCAGTATTTAATATTGCCAAAATAATGTGATGGAAACGCATGTAGAACGAGTAGCTTAATTGTCAAGTCATGTATTCTTTTCTCCTTGAATCCAAATAGGGAATTATAATGGTTGGTTACAGAGTTGGAAGATCATCTTACAGAAGCCAGGAGAGAAAGCTTAGTTCATTTGAATTTTATGTTGAAAAATATTCTTGTTGTCAGTTGCCTTGTTGTTAAATAGGAAACGATGTCTTCACATGGTTCTGTTATATTTCTAATGCTTTTATTTTAAAAAGACCGTAAAGAAGCTACACTGTTAAATTCATTTCCCTGAACCTTTTTTCTACTTTTCAACTTTAAAACTATTTACTTACCCATTATCTATTCCTGAGTATTCCATATATTTGACTAAGGCTAAATAAGCTTAAATTTCTACAGTACTTGTTTAATTAAATCTCAGTGGAGGTTTCTCCATTAGTAAATTGTAAATTCTTTCCATAATTCTTATTTCATCTGCTCAAAATATACTCACGCATTTTTTAGTTGGATGTATGAAGAAGCATTTTATAAAATTTTAAAGAATAAATAACATTGGATAAGGGCCAAGATTTTATGAATTTATCTTTTATTACACGCAACAGAAATATATCCTTATTATAAAGACAAAAGTAAATTAGTCAGGGTTCTCTGAGAAACAGAATCAATAGGAGATCTATATCTATCTGTATATGTGTATATATCTGTGTGTATACACACACACACACACACACACACACACACAGAAGGAGAGAAGGGTGAGGAAGAGGTTGATTTACTTTAAGGAAGTAGCTTGTGTGAATGTAGGACCTGGTAAGTCTGAGATTTGTAGTACAGTCCAGCAGGCTGAAAATTCAGGAAAGAGTTGTATGGTTTTGAGCCTGAAATCTATAGATCAGAATCTCAGGCAAGGTTTCTGTGTTGCAGTCTTGAGGCAGAATTGCTTTTCCTTTGGGAAACCTTAGTCTTTGCTCTTCAGGCCTGCATTTGATTGAAAACAGCCTTTCCACTGTATGAGGGTAATCTGCTTTACTCCAAGTCTACAGATTTAAATTTCAACCAATCTAAAAAATGCCGTCTTGAAATTCCTCAGCAGTCCAGTAATTAGGACCTGTTTTCATCACCATGGCCTGGCTTCAGTCCCTTCTTGGAGAACTGAGATCCTGCAAGCTGTGTGGTGCACCCCTCCAAAACCCCATGTCGGCTTTGTAGCAACATCTCGACTGGTGGTGTTTGAACAGTTGGGCATCATAGTCTAGCCAAATTGACATAAAATTAACTACCACACAATCTTACATATAAAGCTGAGAAATCCCTCTTGACTACAGCTTATAGTCCCAGAGTCTTTTGCAGAAGATTATCCAGCTGTATATCTTCCTGACTTTTCTTATACTTTATATACATTGTTGTTCAGTTGCTCAGTCGTGTCCAACTCATTGTACATTGATATATATCTATAATAATCAATGTATCTCAATGTATATTGATTTATATCTATAATAATATTTAGTTATTGATACAAATATTTATTTTTTCAAAAAGTGTCATTGCATTGTATCTATTATTTTGCAACTCCCCCCTCCACCCAGTTTTTAGTATGTCTTAGAATTACTGTATTCTTCTTAGCTACTGCATTGTATTCCATAGTATGGATATATTGTAATTTATTTACTCAGTCTCTTATTTTTGGATGTTTAGGTGGATACGCATTTTTGTCCAGTTTTCTCCCAGTATAAATGATGTTACATTTACCATCCTTTTATATCCCTTTGCATTGTCTTTTATAGCTAGCAAGAAATGGAATGGTTGTATTATAAGAAATATACATTTAAATATTTTTATTGATATGACTTGTTTTTTATTTATTTTTAATAAATGCTTTTTCATTATAAGATTTCCAAAATTGATCATTATCACCTGAATGTTTCCCAACCACAGAAAAATTCTCACTTTGAGATCTAGGTTCATCAATTTTCATCTCTAAGCCTGTTTGGCAACGAGTAACATGATAGGATTTCCAGATGTGAGATCCTATACTGCAATCTATTTGTTGGCCTGAGTCTTATTTGTCTGTACTCTGTTCTTCTGGACAGCATTAGAAGGATCACTTCAAGAGAAGATAAAAATTGAAGCTGCTGTTCATCTAGTACTACTGCTAAGCAGCTCAAAGCTCTTGAAGAGTGTCTAGGTGATCTTCTTAAATCTTTGACAGGTAAGGAGGGAGTCAGTAATTGCTTATAGTTCCCATTTTGTAGGTAGAAACAGGTGCAGAATGCCTTCCTTTCTAATGATTGGTAAGGAAGCCACAAAGCAAGGTAGAAACAGAAGCCACTCTAAACACTTAGTTTTGGAATGCCAGAAAGCAGCAGCAAGAGAAGTGATTTGCATACAGGTAGAAATGGGAAGCCTGTTTTCAGTAAGTTACTGATCATGTTGTTTGAGGTAAGGTATTTCAAACTCTGACCACCTGTGGGTCTGAAAAAAGTGAAGGTTAATGTTGAAGAAGGACTCTTCTTGATGTCCTTTTATTCCATTTGAGTTCCCCATTCTCAATCCATAATATAAATATAAACTGTACTAGTGAGCAAGACTGCTTGGTTGTTCTCTTTTTGTTGAAAGAAGCAAGCAACTGTATCTTGTAAGTTTGGGCCTGCTAGAGGATATTGGAATGGGTTATTAATTTTAGTTGTACTAGAAGTTTTTATGTGACTTAGTTTATTTCTTCTTATTCTAGTTTTTATTTCTATCTATAAAATGGGAACATTAATTATCCCTGACCCCTCCTTATAACTCATGATATTTGATTATTAGCTAAATTAAGTTTTCTGTAGCTTTGTGCTACTTATAAAGGAATACTATGTGCTGTTTTTACTTAGTCTTAATTCATTGGAGATTAACTACCTGCATTTTATGTGTTTAAAAATTTTCCTTTACAAATTGAAAATGTGTAATGTTATGTATTTTTTAGCTTAATAGAATGTGTAAGATAATTTGATAATTTTAAGTACCAGAGGAATATTTATTTTCATCTAAATGTTACATGTTTATGGAGAAACTGTATATTTTACTTTGAAACTTTAAAAAAAAATCTAAGGTAAACTTTGTTTTATTATTTTGAAATATTTGATTTTGTTTTAGGAAAGGGTAGGAAACTTTTTGGCCGACTTTTATCTGGTGAATGGACTTGTTTTAGAATCAAGAAAAAGAAGAGAACATCTCAGTGAAGAAGACATTCTTCGAAATAAGGCCATTATGGAGAGTTTGAGTAAAGGTGGAAACATAATGGAACAGAATTTTGAGGTATAATTTTACTTTTCTTAATGTATAATGTTCTAAGGGAGGGGGTAGACTTCAGTCCTGGCATTCAGTGAGTTTATTTAAATATGCTCGTAGGTTTTCTTTACCATGTATCACCTTTCATTTTTCTGTGATGGTCTGGTGAGTTTTTTGTGAATCTGTTGTTGGTTTTTGAGTCTTCACTAATAAATAGATTAAAGTCATTTTGTAAACATGAAACCAAAGCATGATCCCTTTGCATATATTTTTTTCTACTTCATCAACTGAAACCTGCTGCTGCTTTGAAGGCCTTGCTAACAATCTGCCTACTTTATGAAGTCATTTTTAGCCAATACCATCTGATAAATTTTGTATTCAGTATGTATTTATTGAAAACATGCTACCTGCAAAGAATTGTGTGACAGTTAGGAAAGGGGAGGGAAATCAAGGAAATGCTTAGGTACAAGACACGATAACTTGTGTCTGCAATCTTATTTCCTTAGTAACATGAATTGGATGGGTTCTTAATGGTTTTTTATTTTAACAATTTTAGATGTTAAAACTGGAAAATAAAAGATTCCCAAAGATTAACATTTTATGACATTTTTTATAGCAGTGTTTTCAAATTGTAGAATTTGAATCCACTCTAGTGGATTATGAATTCAGTTTAGTAGGCTATTATGACTCCTGCTTTTTTTTTTAAGTAGAATCTAAATTCAGATAATAAAAGCTAGAGCACATAGTGTGTGTGTGTGCTCAGTCGCTCAGTCATGTCCAACTCTGTGACCTTATGGACTTGTACCCCGCCAGGCTCCTCAGTCCATGGGATTCTCCAGACAAGAATACTGGAGAATACTGCCATATTTCCTCCTCCAAGAGATCTTCCTGTCCCAAGGATCAAATCCTTGTCTCTTGCATCTCCAGTTGGGTCCTTATTACGTTTTGAATCAGTAGTGTCAGGGGTGTGTATGTATGTTGTGTTTATGTGCATATGTGTCCCTGCGGGGTTATAGTGTAAAACGTCAGTCACAGTCACGAAAAGCTTAAAGGCTACTATGAAGAGACTTGAATTCCTTAAATGTTTAGTCTCTCCCTTGCGGTGTTGTGCCAAATTACGTTTTCAGTTCAGTTCAGTCGCTCAGTCGTGTCCAACTCTTTGCAATCCCATGAACTGCAGCACGCCAGGCCTCCCTGTCCATCACCAACTCCTGGAGTTTACCCAAACTCATGTCCAGTGAGTCGGTGATGCCATCTAACCATCTCATCCTCTATCATCCCCTTCTCCTCCTGCCTTCAGTCTTTCCAACATCAGGGTCTTTTCAAATGAGTCAGCTCTTCACATCAGGTGGCCAAAGTATTGGAGTTTCAGCTTCAACATCAGTTCTTTCAATGAACACCCAGGACTGATCTCCTTTGGATGGACTACTTGGATCTCCTTGCAGTCCAAAGGACTCTCAAGAGTCTTCTCCAACACCACAGTTTAAAAGCATCAATTCTTCTGTGCTCAGCTTTCTTTATAGTCCAACTCTCACATCCATACATGACTACTGGAAAAACCATAACCTTGATTAGATGGACCTTGGTTGGCAAAGCAATGTCTCTGCTTTTTAATATGCTGTCTAGGTTGGTCATAACTTTCCTTCCCAGGAGTAAGTGTCTTTTAATTTCATGACTGTAATCACCATCTGCAGTGATTTGGAGCCCAAAAAAATAAAGTCAGCCACCGTTTCCACTGTTTCCCCATCTGTTTGCCATGAAGTGATGGGACCGGATGCCATGATCTTAGTTTTCTGAATGTTGAGCTTTAAGCCAACTTTTTCACTCTCCTCTTTCACTTTCATCAAGAGGCTTTTTAGTTCCTCTTCACTTTTTGCCATAGGGTGGTGTCATCTGCATATCTCAGGTGACTGATATTTCTCCCAGCAGTCTTGATTCCAGCTTGTGCTTCCTCTAGCCCAGTGTTTCTCACGATGTACTCTGCATACAAGTTAAATAAGCAGGGTGACAATATACAGCCTTGATGTACTCTTTTTCCTATTTGGAACCAGTGTATTCTTCCATGTCCAGTTCTAACTGTTGCTTCCTGACCAGTATACAGGTTTCTCAGAGGCAGGTCACGTGGTCTGGTATTCCCATCTCTTGAAGAATTTTCCAGTTTATTGTGATCCACACAATCAAAGGCTTCGCCATAGTCAATAAAGCAGTAATAGATGTTTTTCTGGAACTCTCTTGGTTTTACGATGATCCAGTGAATGCTGGCAATTTGATCTCTGGTTCCTCTGCCTTTTCTAAAACTAGTTTGAACATCTGGAAGTTCATGGTTCACGTATTGCTGAAGCCTGGCTTGGAGAATTTTGAGCATTACTTTACTAGCGTATGAGATGAGTGCAATTGTGCAGTAATTTGAGCACTCTTTGGCATTGCCTTTCTTTGGGATTGGAATGAAAACTGGCCTTTTCTAGTCCTGTGGCCACTGCTGAGTTTTCCAAATTTGCTGACCTATTGAGTGCAGCACTTTCACAGCATCATCTTTCAGGATTTGAAATAGCTCAACTGGAATTCCATCACCTCCACTAGCTTTGTTTGTAGTGATACTTTCTAAGGCCCACTTGACCTCAAATTCCAGGATGTCTGGCTCTAGGTGAGTGATCACACCATCATGATTATCTGGGTCGTGAAGATCTTTTTTGGACAGTTCTTCTGTGTATTCTTGCCACCTCTTCTTAATACCTTCTGCTTCTGTTAGGTCCATACCATTTCTGTCTTTTATTGTACCCATCTTTGCATTAAATGTTCCCTTGGTATATCTAATTTTCTTGATGAGATCTCTAGTCTTTCCTATTCTATTGTTTTCCTCTATTTCTTTGCATTGATCCCTGGGGAAGGCTTTCTTATCTCTCCTTGCTATTCTTTGGAACTCTGCATTCAAACAGGTAGATCTTTACTTTTCTCCTTTGCTTTTCGCTTCTCTTCTTTTCACAGCTTTTTGTAAGGCCTCCTCAGCCATTTTGCTTTTGTTTTGCATTTCTTTTTCTTGGGGATGGTCTTGATCCCTGTCTCCTGTACAGTGTCACGAATCCGTCCATAGTTCATCAGGAACTCTGTCTATCAGATGTAGTCCCTTAAATCTATTTCTCACTTCCACTGTATAATGGATAAGGGATTTGATTTAGGTCATACCTGAATGGTCTAGTGGTTTTCCCCACTTTTTTCAATTTAAGTCTGAATTTGGCAGTAAAGGGTTCATGATCTGAGCCACAGTCAGCTCCGGGGTCTTATTTTTGCTGACTATATAGAGCTTCTCCATCTTTGGCTGCAAAGAATATAATCAGTCTGATTTTTGGTGTTGACCATCTGGTGATGTCCATGTGTAGAGTCTTCTCTTGTGTTAGGGATAGACAAACTTTGTAGAATAGTATGCCAGGTTTCAATTAATTCATGGTAATATTATGTTTGTTTGGAAAATTATTTTAATGTTAAGAAGTTTATATATTGAGCAAATCAGCCATTGTTTAATGAGTACAGGATGTAAAAGTACTTAAGAATCCACATTAAATGTTTAAGTTAAAATATGATCAGACCAGTTTAGTATGATCCTGTTCTCTTCCTGCCAGATCCTCTTTGTAGTCCTCATTTTTCTTTTGTCCTTGGGATAGAGCCTCACTAGACTTTATTTTCCAGACACCTCCTGGTATTTACTGATCTCTTGATCAGTAGGAGTTGTAGGATGTGTTATGTTCAGCTAATAGGAGATGAATTGAGAGAGGGAATGATGAGCTTAATCTTTGACAAAGCCACTACCCTTTTTCATTGTTAAAGAGCCAAAAAAGCCATTTCTTTGGACCTACATTGTTATTTATTGTTACAGTTCTTTTTAAAAAGATGACATTGTTGTGCTTATTGCTTATAGGTATTAACTGCTACCTTTGTTTAATTTTGGCAGGAAACCATTTTGAGATATGTACACAAGTTATTTTCTTTAGGGTGGAATTTGTAACTATGCAGTTGAATTGTTAAAGGGGTCTTTAATTGACATTTTAATCAAATACAGTTTTACACATTGAAATTAAAACTTAGTTTAATCCCAGATGCCTATATAATAGAACAAAATAGTGCGAGTTAAATAATTAAGCTTTTGACTTCTAATTAGGAATCAAAGGAAATGGTTCCTGGGTATTGGGTGAAGTATTTTTTCATATATTATCTCATTTAGTTATTAATTATTACAATGACCTACTGAGATTGAAAGCAGGAGGAGAAGGGGACGACAGAGGATGGGATGGTTGGATGGCATCACTGACTCAATGGATATGAGTTTGAGTAAGCTCTGGGAGTTGGTGATGGACAGATAAGCCTGTCGTGCTGCAGTCCATGGGGTTGCAGAGTCAGACACGACCGAGCAACTGAACTGAACTGAACTGAGATGACTATCATTGTGCAATTTTATAGAAAGGAGAGTGAAGTTAAAAAAAAATAATATATCTGAAATCATAAAGCTATAAGTAGCAGTGATGGGTTTTGATTCTAGGACCGATCCCCAGGTTCTTCTTGTTTTAAGTATATTGCTTCCCAGTCTGCCTTTGTTATAGTCTCTTCTTTGTGTGTATCCACATATTTAACTCATCTTAGCAATTCTTTCAGAATATTGTGAAATTGAACCTAGAAAAGGAATAAGGGAAGTTTGCTATTGAAAAGTGTACTAAAAATTAGTATTGTGTTTTTTTTCAGTGATGTGTCTAAAACATTAGTAAAAAACATGTTTTTGGCTTCAGAGCATTATTGAAATTTTTGCAAGCCTAGAAAACATATATGACTAGTTTTACTATGATTGTTTTCAAAAGACATGAAAATATTGTATATATACATATATATATATATTTTTTTTTTTTTTTTTCATTTTTGGGTGGCATTGCATGGCTTGTGGATCTTAGTTCCCTACACAGGGATTGAACCTGAGCCCTCTGCAGTGAAAGCGTGGTGTTGTAACTACTGTGTTGCTAGGGAATTCCCCAAAATACTATATTTTAAAGCCACATTTTAGTAAAATTTCATTTCTTAAAAATAAATATACTAGTCTTTTTCAGAATGAATTTATGTTCTTTATTCTAAATAATTAGCTTTTGAGTTTCTTCTCTTTTTATAGCCAAATATTTGTTTTAGTTTCTATAAGAAATAGCTTATAGGTAGCATTTAGGAGAAATTGCTGTTTAACTAGTTTTGCCATGCCTACTTCTTCTCCCCCCCTCCTTTCCAGACATAGTTCTAATATTTAGTATGTATTTTTAACAGTATTTTTTATAATAAAATTTAAGTGCTCAGAAATTCTTAAGTCATGGCTACTTGCTCCTATACTTTTGGTGCTGCTTTCCACTTTGTTCTACCCAATTGGAGGAAGCAATGTCATATTTATCCCTTAGACAGTCATTGATAAAAGTATTAATTGTATGCCAGCTAGCTATATATAGAGAGAGAGAATATTGAGTTAACCTCTGTTAGTGGTTATATATTTTTAATATATAAACTCAAAATAGGAACACATAGACATAAAATACGTGAATGCCTTAAACTTCCAGAAATCTTTGCAACATAAAATACTAGAATATAGCAAATCTAGCAATAAATTAAAACTCTTTTTTTATGCTTTAAGAAAAACAGGCATTAGAAGTTTGCATTTAATTATGTAGGAAAGGTTTGATGTCATTTCAGTTACAGACCCTATTGACTTGGGGAAATAACAGAAAGCCATCAGGTGTCCTGTGGCAGCCTTCATGTCTTCCTGTTTCATTAAATAGTTGTGATAACTGCGTGGAGGGAACACTGACAGATTCAACTGCAAGTATCAGTATATAACAAAGGGCAAGTTAGAATAAACATAAACTAAGACAGAGCTTATTAAAATGTAACAACTGATTTTCATAATGATGAGGTAAAGTGCTCAGTAAAAGGTTAAGTTAGATTCATTACAGTCTCTACTAAGATGGGGGATGTATAATACATAGTTTAGAAAGAGTTCTACTGGAAATAGTAGAAACTGCTTAGAGAAGTTTATTACCTGAAAAATTATATGACATGCTACATTAATCATGCCAGGAAGTATATAAAATACTAGTTATAGCCAAATATATATGCAAGTATTAAATATATATATAGGTATTAAATAGACTGGGGCCTCAGTGGTAAAGAATCTGCCTGCAATGCAGGAAATGCAGGTTGGATCCCTGGGTTGGGAAGATCCCCTGAAGGAGGGTGTGGCAACCCACTCCAGCCTGGAGAATCCCATAGACCCAGGAGTCTGTTGTGCTACAGTCCCATGGGGCTGCAAAGAGTTGGACACAGCTGAGCGACTAACACTTTTCACTCTTTTCATGATGTTAGTTTGGCTGACTATGAGATTCAAAATACATTAACTTAAACAAGACAGGAGTTTATTTTTTTTCTTACGTAAAAATCTGAGTTTGTATGGTTTCATTGCTCTATGTGTTCATCTCAGACCTATCCTTTTTTTTTTTTTCCCCTGTCTTATCAATATTTCTTTAGCATTTTAGGATCTAGCTCTCATCCACATGGTATACGATGCTTTATTACCTACTTAGTATCCCAACAATTAGGAATACCAATTCCTAATAGTAATTAGGAAGGAAGGGCCATGCCTGTTCTGTTTGAGAACCCAGCCAGAAGTTGCACACATCACTGCTCAAATCCCATTAGTTAGAACTTAGTTACATGATTACACTTAGCTGTCTGTAAAGATGGCTAGAAAAGAAGTCTTATCTAGAAAGTAATGTGTCCAGTCAAAAATTGGTGGGAAGGTTCTTTTACAACAAAGAATAGGAGAATAGATTATTGATTGAGTAGACATCTAGTATTCTCTAATGTCTCTTTGTTAGATACATAACTGATGCTTCAGTTACCACATAAATACTAGTAACTCTCACCCAATATATACCTTCAATTCTGACCTGACTTTTAATCACCAGATCTATAGTGTTTTCCTTCCTCCACATGGATAAACATAGGTATCTAAAATTTAGTATGTTTAAATCTGATAGGACAATTTTTTTCCTTATCTGTCTTAAGTGGTACCACCATTATCTGCTACCATGACCTAAGTCAGCACCCTGACATTTGTCCTTGAACTTCTTAACTTTTCTTACCTCTGTGTCTATAATTGATCACAAAATCCTAAAGATCTCATGAATCTCTCTTCTTCCACTTTGAAATAGCTCCCCTTATCATTTCTCATTTGAATTAGAGATAGCTTCCTAACTTACTGCTACCAGAATGAGCTCTCTGCAATAGATTGAACTATGTAAAGCCTTGATAACTAAAATGTATAGAATATTTACTATTTGTTAGGCACTGTTTTAAGTATTTTAGGTTAACTATCCAGTTATATCCTTACAACAACCCTGAGAGGTTATAGTTAACTAAACTTGAGACAAAAGAGTTTGAATAATTTTCCAAAGTCAGCTAGTAATTGGCAAAGCCAGAATTTAGTCAGGCTGGCTCCAGTGTTTGTGTTCTAAAAGCGGCATAATATTGCTCAAAATATTTGTCCATTGCTTTTTGAGTATAATACAACCTACTTACTGCATAAAACCCTTTGAAACTACATTTCCTCTTCTGTCTTGCCCTTTTACCCTGTATCTTGCTGTTTAGACACACCACGCTTGTAGTTTTCCTATTACAGAATGCATTTTCTCACCATGGTTTGTTCTTCAGTGTCCTTCAATTGGTTATTTTGTTCTCTTTCTTTCAGACTTCTCCACTAGGAACCAGCCTTGCTCGCACATCTTTTTGGCTGCCTGCCCCAGCCTGGGTCAGGCAGATCTCTGTGCTCTTTATGCCATCCTCTTGATCTCTCTATCGTAATAACCATCACCCTGGATTATAATTATTCACTTCCTGTGTATCTCTTTATAAGCTTCTCAAGGGCAGAATGTTGTCTTTCAACTGCCTGATGCTCAAAAAACTATTAGTTTCCTTTCGTCCCACATTCTTCGGCTGTTACTCAGAGATCATCAATGATTTCTAGCCAACAAAATTTATGGCCAGTTTTTCAGGCTTCTTTAAAGTCTTTGTGTTTTGGTACTGAAACAGTCTTTTCACTTCCATGATACCTTGGTACTCTGTTTTTTTTCTTATTGATTAATATCTCCTTTAATTTTAAACACTTTTAAAGTCTCCTTTCTGTCCTTTTAAAGGCTCCTTTCTGTCCTCTTCCTGCATTCCCCATCCCACCACCCCCAATCTGTGTGATTTTTAGGACTCAGTCATCAGTCCTGTTTTCTTACTTTTTATTTAGTCAGAGAATTCTTAACATTATTTCTAAATATGATTTCCTTCCTTCCTTCTCTTTTTGTAACTGCCCTCTAGGAACTTCCCAGTATAAAATACTCATTATTATTTACTGAATCCTTTCAAAATACCAAGCACTAACCCTTTCTATACATTATCTCATTGAATTTTTAACTATGGGGTGATGGTCATATTTCCATTTTGCAGGTGAGTTAAATTGACAGTTATATAAAGTTACTCGTCCCAGTTCACACAACTGCTAGCTAGTGGAGCTGGGTGGGATTCTGGCTCATTTTTGTGTCTTCAGAATCCTTGGTTTAACATGCTGCCTATTAACATCTTAAACTCATTATATCCAAAACCATACTTCTCTGAATGGAACCTCTCCCAGTGGTACTGTTTTTTGTTGTTGTTGTCATTTATAGCGGTCTTTCACTTGTTACCCTTTTGCTGTATATAGTTTGTCTTGTACATTTTTCCTTAGCAATTTCTACTCTACTCCCTTATTTCTTTCTTGCCAGTTTATCCTATAGTGATCCAGATTCTTAGTTAACAAAGACAAGGGGTAAGTTTTAAACCTGATATGACCCTTACCACTCTTGTTGATATTCCTTTTGAACTTTCCTCCCTAGTTCAAGTCAACCTAGTATTTTCATTATTAATTCTCCCTGTCCAAAATATTCTTTTTCTTTTCTTTTAAATTGGAGTGTTAATCTTCTAATCTCAATTTATTGTCTGTAGAAGACTGCCCTGTTTTCTGAACCCTTGTATTACCCAGATTTTTGTAAGCACATTTTGTCTTTAATCATTTAATATTTTGTATTCCTGATTAATTGTTCATGTTTGTATATGTTTTTTCTTTCCAGCTCTGAACTGTGAGCCTCATGAAGTCAGGATTAGTTTTTATACTTCTCTGTAGTTCCCATGTTCAGCGTCTGGCATAATGTCAGAAAGATTTTAGGTGATTAAAGCATTGAATGAATGGATTTTACCTCTTTTATACTTTTCTTTTTGAGATTTTAAAAATAATATTAATAATAAATATTACTGATGGAGCTTATGTCATCATGGAATTATCTCCGAATAACCTCTTAAAGCATTATATTGATGATATTAAGGAGATTGTAATTTCTTATATGTTTTAACTTTATATTTTTTAAAATATGATAATTTTCTTTTCTCTCTCCCTCTTGGTCTCTTTTTTGTCTCTATTCCCCCCTCCTCTTTCTCCCTCTCTCTCTCCCCCTTACTCTTTCTTTCTTTTTTTTTTTTGGCAGCCGATTCGAAGACAGTCCCTTACCCCTCCTCCTCAGAACACTATTACATGGGAAGAGTATATATCTGCTGAAAATGGAAAGTAAGTGTTGGTTTTGTTGTGTTTATGTATTTTTTGGTTTATAGAAAAAAAGTTTTGTAAAAAAATTTTTTACAGAGAATTAGTAGTATAGTTTTGTCTGAAGCACTTCTTTTTTCTTTTAAAAATGTGGATGAAGTATGATGAGGGAGAAGCACCCCTAATTACATTCTCTCTTTCGAGTAAAATGTAGAGCCGCAGTTCTACATCCCTCTTGCCAGTTTATATACTCCCCAAAACCCATACAACATTATTCCAAGGAAATAGAATATGAAGACTGCCTAGTGAAACTGCTTGTTTGAGTTTTTTCACTGTAAGATGAACTTTATATTCTCTTATTATCCAGTCTTTTGCAGGGTGTTTAAGGCCACTCATTGTTTATCTGCTTTTTACCTTTCCATGTCATCATCCCTTTGTTTCAGCCTCTGCCAGACTACTTCTTATTGTCCTTACCCAAGACAATTGCTTAATGTTATATTGCTTATAATTAGTAAAGTACATAGTACATAGTTTGTAGCCAGTAAATGTTGATTGAATAAAAGAATGATGAATGAATATTTTGAATGAAGAAATAAATAAATTTTTCTAGCTGACCATATCAAAGAAAGTACTGTCTTTCATAGAAAATGTTCTTTTGTTGGAGAAGAAATATTACTTACCCTCATGCTTAGGAAGAAGTTGTCTTCTTTTTAATGTTGAAAGGTTTGTAGTATACTTTTTTAATTTCTATAAAATGTCTCCTTCGATAATTAATATAAAATTCTTTATTCTTTACCTTGCTTCTTATTGATCAGTGCTGAGAACCATAGATAGTAAAAAGAGATTGAATTGAATAAATGATTTAAAAGATATGGAATGATATTTTTTAAGTTTGTTTTTTTCTAGGATTTTGCTTTGTTACTAAAAATAGTGATTATTAAAATTATATTCAGTGTAAAATAACTTTTTATACCTTGTTATTTTCCTTGTTACCCTTGTCTCAATTGTTATACATGTCTCGTTCTCTTTTAGCATAATTTTATTTCTATGCTCAGAGTAAGAAAAGTTGAAATATTAATGAATGTCACTGGAAGATGACAGATTCTTCTTAGGATGATGATAGAGCATGGAAAAAATTTCCTAATATTTTCTTTTTCAATTTAGAGCTCCTCATCTGGGTAGAGAACTGGTGTGCAAAGAAAGTAAGAAAACGTTTAAAGCCACGATAGCCATGAGCCAGGAATTTCCCTTGGGAATTGAATCGTAAGTTTGTTACTAACTGCACAAGTTTATGAAAGAAACTATTAAAATCTTAAGGCTATAATTATATTTGCATCTGAGTGGTGGATTTGAGGCTTTTGAAATGTAAAATAGCCTTTGCTTTGGCAGTGTCTACACCCTTCTAGCAATTTTCCAGCTCTCAAAATATTAACATTTTAGTTATTTCAACTAAAAATTTTGAATAATTTTTTTAAATTATAAAAATAATACATGAATACATGCTTATTATAGAAAATCTAACAGTATGGAAGTTTATAGACTAAACATGGCAGTTTTCTTTGACCTTTCTAATAGTTGAGTTGACAGGTAAATAACTAATATATTTTTGTCTAAATTTTGCTCTGTGTTTTTTTAGCATTTTTTGTAAAAATGGGGGAATAGTCTGCATTTTATTCTATTTCCTCTTTTCTCTTAAAAGTGAGTGAGTTATCTTGGAGTTCTTAAAATAATTACATTGTCTTTTTTTTTTCTTTCCTTGGTATTTTATGGTATTAATTTATTGCCATTTATTTTGTTATCCTCCTACTGATAAACATTTTAATTATTTGTAGTTTGTCACCATTATAAACAATACTCCCATGAATATCTTGAATATATTCTTCCAAACCTGTATTCATCAGTTGCTCATTAAAAAAAAAAAACAGTTTGGAGAGATGTGTGGAGTGGGAAGTGGGTGTCTAGAGACGATTCTGACAGAACTGTAAATTCAGGCTTCTCACTAAAGCCAGGGACGGGTTGAAGCCCTAGGCTTTCCTTCCTAGATCCTTCTACTTCCAGTCTGACCTAATACATTAAAAAAAAAAAATTCTGGAAGAGAGCAGGACCCCTATTTTTCTACAGATTCTATACACATCCTGTACTCCTCAATAGCCAAGCTTTAGAAGAGTAGATAGAATTCCGTATCTAGTCTTCATGCTGTTGATCAAAGAGGAAAATAAATTAATAGTTCTCAGAAGATGTAGGAAGGGAATTAGCCATACATACAAGTCTGCAAAATTTATCTTATCTTGAACCCAAAATGACTCTAAGATACTCTGGATATATATTGTAAGGAAGAGCAAAAGTGTGGTAAATTATAAGATGCTATCAGTTCTAGGAATTATTCCAATTTCAGAGATGTTAATATATGAATAAAAATTAGGTATCTTAGAATTTATAAAATGTGGCAATTATAACCATTCCCCCTTAAAAAAGTAAAGTAAGGAACATAGGTAGTATGTAAAAGCTAGACAAAGAACTCATTCTAGAATAAAATATAAGTGAAAATATAAGTTTTAGAAATACTTTCAGTTCAGTTCAGTTCAGTCGCTCAGTCGTGTCCGACTCTTTGTGACCCTTTCGCAGCTCGCCAGGCCTCCCTGTCCATCACCAGCTCCCAGAGTTCACTCAGACTCACGTCCATCGAGTCAGTGATGCCATCCAGCCATCTCATCCTCTGTCGTCCCCTTCTCCTCCTGTCCCCAATCCCTCCCAGCATCAGAGTCTTTTCCAATGAGTCAACTCTTCACACGAGGTGGCCAAAGTACTGGAGTTTCAGCTTCAGCATCATTCCTTTCAAAGAAATCCCAGGGCTGATCTCCTTCAGAATGGACTGGTTGGATCTCCTTGCAGTCCAAGGGACTCTCAAGAGTCTTCTCCAACACCACAGTTCAAAAGCATCAATTCTTCAGTGCTCAGCCTTCTTCACAGTCCAACTCTCACATCCATACATGACCACAGGAAAAACCATAGCCTTGACTAGATGGACCTTTGTTGGCAAAGTAATGTCTCTGCCTTTGAATATGCTATCTAGGTTGGTCATAACTTTCCTTCCAAGGAGTAAGTGTCTTTTAATTTCATGGCTGCAGTCATCATCTGCAGTGATTTTGGAGCCCAAAAAAACAAAGTCTGACACTTTCTCCATCTATTTCCCATGAAGTGATGGGACCGGATGCCATAAAGAAATACTTTAGGAGAGCACAAAAGAACATGATTGGTAAACTAGATCACTCTAAGATAAGACAATAGAATGAAATGAAAAGGAGATTATAAAGCTAAGGAAATAAATTAAGCACTAAATAGCACTATTGCAAAACAAATACATTAGAAACAACAATGAACAGAATAGATGTGGCCAAAAATTAAATTTTGATAGCTAATAGTGAATCCAGTGAAAGAAGTGCATGTGCATGTTAAATCTACTCAGTCGTGTCTGACTCTTTGCGACCCTTGGACTGTAGCCTGCCAGGCTCCTCTGTCCATGGGAATCTCCAGGCAAAAATACTGGAGTGGGTTGCTGCGCTCTTCTCCAGGGGAATGTTCTGGACCCAGGGACCGAACCCACATCTCTTGTGTCTCCTGCATTGGCAGATGGGTTCTTTACCACCAGTACCACTTGGGAAGCCCAGTGAAAGAAGATGTTAAAGGAATTTGAAAAGTAATATATATGGAGGATAATACTATTCAGTCCTGAATATTCACTGGAAGGACTGATAATGAAGCTGAAACTCCCATAGTTCGGCCACCTGATGTGAAGAACTGACTCGTTGTAAAAGACCCTGATGCTGGGAAAGATTGAAGGCAAGAGGAGAAGGGGACGACAGAGGATGAGATGGTTGGATGGCATCACCGACTTATGGACATGAGTTTGAGTAAGCTCCAGGAGACGGTGATGGACAGGTGTGCTGCAGTCCGTGGGGTCACAAAGAGTTGGACACAACTGAGCGACTGAACTGAACTGATTTATGGAGGAGAGTGGTTCAATATAAGGATCATTGCTGTTCCACTTAAATAAAAAGCCTCCACAATGTAAACAAAATAGTATTCAAAATATGATAGAAGGAAATTTTCTTGTGTGGAAGAATTAAATCTGTAGTCTGATTAGGCTCCAATAAAAATAGACAAGAAGTAGTGATTATCCTGATTAAACTATTGCATTTCAGTTATAATAGAGAACTGTCTAAAGGCATTTGGGAGAAAAGGTGTTAAGAAAACAGCCTGACCTTACATTTGTTCGCGACATTGTTGAGGCAAAGAAAGTGTGATACCACAGTTAGGTAAGATGTCATTTATATATCAAGGCAATTGAAAAGGACACAGAAGAATTCAGTCAGTACAGCAGCCATGGGCCCTTTTTGAGAGAAAATTAATACTACTTAAAATCAAATTCATCCAAGCAAAGGCTAAACGGAGGAGTTACAGTATAATGACGAGTGTAATGCCGAGTGCTAAGAGTGCTGAGACCTCTTAGCACTTGCTAAGAGACCTTGTGAAACTGTGTTAGTTAAGAGGGAAATAGTATAAACTGAAACTGTGAGAGTCAGAGTCCCCTTTCGTGTGCAAAAAAGAAACACTCATTTATCAAATCTGTAAGAAATCAAGGAATAATAAACACTTACGAGCCCTCTCACACACAAAACTGGCAGTGAAATTCAGGCATCCAAACAGTAGGCTAATTAAAGAACTTGGGAACGTGTAGACCTTAGGAGGAGGACTAGTGTGAGCTTTGAGTCTGCTGAAATGTAGATCTAAGATCAAAAAACTGGAAATTATGGCTGCACAATAAAATGTAAAAGTTATAGACCTTGACACAGTGAAAAGAATAATAAAACTAAAAAAATGAGGTACAGGAAGCGTCGTTTTTTCATCTTTAACATCTGTGATACTGGAGCTGTGATACTGTAAGTTTGGAGCATGTAGTTATAAAACATAAGGACACAATAAAATCAAAGTGAAAAATTTTTTTCTCCTTCCATATTTCAGATTATTGAATGTTTTGGAAGTAATAGCTCCCTTCAAGCACTTTAATAAGCTTAGAGAATTTGTTCAAATGAAACTTCCTCCAGGCTTTCCTGTAAAATTAGGTAAGAGAAAAATTGTTGTGTAAGTTTAATGTCTATTAGAAATACAGAGCTGTTTACTAACATTTAAAAAGAAATACTCTTTGAAGGAATATGGATTTCCTAGTTTATAATTTTATGTTGTTTTCTGTAATTACATGCATTGATATTCATACTTTGTCAAATATATAAAATGCTTGATGAAAACTCCTTGATTTAAAGCAAATGTAAGTGAGGGACATACACATATTTCATTCAAGAGGGTGTGAGTGAACTTATACACTGTGATAATATTTTAGTGTGAAATCGAGAAACAGGATTTTAGCCCATATTTTCTGCAGATTCTGAGCTTCTGAACAGTGGGAATATTTCTGGGGTCAACAGTCACTATTCAGTGATAAAGTAATACTTATTACATTTTATTTTTCAGTCTTAAATATTTAAACTTAATTTCACTTTAAACAATGATCTTTCAAAACAGTAAACTCATTTTGTATATATTTATCTTCTTAACTATATTAGAAAAAGAGGAGTAAGACACTATTTACAGGTTCTTTAGGAGTTGAGGCTTAGATTTAGCAGTGATTTCACCTCCATCGGGGGCTTCCCAGATGGCTCAGATGGTAAAGTATCTGCCTGTTGCAGGAGACCAGGTTCAATCCCTGGGTTGGGAAGATCCCCTGGAGAAGGAAATGGCAACCCGCCGCAGTACTCTTGCCTGGAAAATTCCATGGATGGAGGAGCCTGATAGGCTACAGTCCATGGGGTCACAAAGAGTCAGACACAACTGAGTGACTTCACTTCACTAAGCTCCATGGGGGCCTTCAATACCACCCATCGATCCAGCCACCAAGTATTTAATCAGTGCTTACTGTGTGCTGAACCCTTTTCTGATGATGAGAGACAATGAAAATCCCTGTCCTTTTGGTGTTTATATTCTGGGGTAGGGAGTATTATAGAGTAAATATAACTTTTATATAATTCCTCTGATATATTTATCTTGTTTCACTCAATATTACTGACTCCACATCTCATAACAATTAGGGCAGGTGCTATACTCCCAGAAGTAATGCTTTTATTACTAAAAATTAAACCCAACCTTCTCAGTTTTTCAAATTTGGGAATAAGCATATTGTGAATTAAAATTGATCTTAAAACATACTCTCAATATGTCATTCTAGATTCCCTTTGTGATATAAAAGTGCTGAGAACCCAATATCTACTTGAGTAAACCAATGATAAGATTGTAGGCAGAAATTGCTAAAAACTAAAGAAGAGCTGAGTGTTTGAGTTATGGATCATCACATAACTTTTTCTGCAGAAGCTTAAAATCCCACTGTCTTTATCTATAGCCAGAAAATAGTTCAGGCATTGGACTCTGTTCTGTATATTGTATTTAAGAGCACAGTGACAAACCTGAATAGAGGGCAGGGATTAAGTATAAGAAACTATTACTTTTCACATTTTTTTAAGTTCCAAGCCAAAATCAAACCTCACAATACAAGTTTTTGTGAAAAAGAAACACTTTGGTTATATGGGAAAAAAGTCTACAGCACTTTTTTGTAGGCATTTCTCTGACATAAAGCTTTATTGACAAGGGATTTATAATTTTTTGCTTATATACTTAATAGGGAATTTGCTTAAGTATCTCTCTCGTCTCTGTCTTTCTTTTACAATGCCCCTATAAAATCTAGTCCTAGGTCAGTTTAATCTTCAGTCATTTCTGTTTCTATATTTAGGATAGAAGGTACAACTGAGGGGGGGAAATCTGGAAATTGTTAACACAACTGTATGTTTTCAAAATGAGCCAGAGCTTTTTTTTTTTTTTGGCCGAGCTGCACGTGGACTCTTCATTGCTGTGATCGGGCTTCCATAGTTGTTTCTCTTGTTGTGAAACATGGGTGTGGGCTTAGTTGCCCTGTGGCATGTGGGGTCTTAGTTCCCCAACTCCAGGATCAAACCCATGTCCCCTACACTGGAAGGGGGACTCGTAGCCACTGGTGTGTGCGCGTGCTAAGTCGCTTCAGTTGTGTCTGACTCTGTGCAACCCTATGGACTGTAGCCCACCAGGCTCTTCTGTCCATGGGATTCTCCAGGCAAGAATACTGGAGTGGGTTGCCATGCCCTCCTCCAGGGGATCTTCCTGACTCAGGGAACAAATCTGTGTCTCTTATGTCTCCTGCATCGATAGGTGGGTTCTTTACCATTCGGGCCACCTTCTCTGGACCACCAGGGAAGTCCTCAGCCAAAGCTTTAAATGCTAATTTTGAATGATATTTTCTTTTATTTGCTGCTTCTCTCACTTTGCTTTCAAAGGCTAAATCTGAGCCTTCTTCAGCAGTCCCCATCCGCATCCCCTCCATTACTTTCTCCCACAGTCTAAGCAGATGAGTTTTTTTGTTTTCTTAGTTACAAAAAGAGGCCATCAGAAATAATGAGACCTCCCTTTACTCCCAACCTCTCATACAAACTTTTTTGCCCCAAGCGCTATCTTTTCTTCTAGCTTTTCTATCTCAGTGTAAGTGGTGTCCCTTTTCTTAGCTTGAGTAATCTCTTCACTTGTACTATGGATCTGTTCTCCTTCCCGCTTTTTAAAAAAGCTTGCTCTGTTTTCCTACATTTCTCCTTTACTTCCCAACTGCTCTAGTACAGCCTTCTTCTCTTAGCTGTTAGGCTGTGTTCAGGTTTTTAAAATTCAACCAGTCAGAGGTCTTTCTCCTTTTAAAATTCAACCAATCTAGGAAATTTCCTAGTGGCCTGGTAGTTAGGATTCTGGGCTTTCACTGTCATGGCCTGGGTTCAGTCCCTGGTTTGGAAACTGAGATTCCCCAAGCTGTATGGCATGGCCAAAAAAAAAAACAAGTCAGGCTCAGGGAGGTGAGGGGAGATGGCCAAACTTCAGAGAAGAATTCAACCAATCTAATAAAACAATCCCTTTAGCTCCACCCTACCCAGCACTTGCCTTTAACCTTTGCTTTTCATAGCCAAGTTACTCCAAGTCTACTTTTATCTCTCCATTCTTTCTATTTATATTTATATTATAAATAGGGGAAAGTGAAAAGGAGATAAAGGGAGGCAAGGTTTTTCTACATCACTTGAACTGCTAAAATGATGACATCAGGAACCAATGATAAATTAGTTATATATAATATATACTTAGAGCAGCCACCAAAAAAAAGGTGTACAAAGAGATATACTCAAAAATACTATAGATAAATACAAATAAAATTCTACAATGTGGTCATGTCAGGACTCTCTGGTGGTCCAGTGGTTAAGACTCCATGCTTCTACTGCAGAGGTTGTGGGGTTTGATCCCTGATCGGGGAAGTTCTGCATACTGCATGGTGCAGCCAAAAGTAAACAAACAAATAAATAGTATTCCTGTAACCTACAGGAAGGCAAGAAAAATACATGAAAAAAGAGATGACAAAAAAAGCAATGAAATAGCAGAATTGTCTTAGTATATAAATAAATATACATTAATGTAAACAGTCTAAACAGAGCATTTAAAAGATAGATTGGAAAAATAGATTAAAAACCATGATTCAGCTACATGCTGTCTTCAAGAAGCTCCCTTCAAATATGATTTTGGCAAGTTGAAAATGAATGGGTGGAAAAAGATGTATCATGAAAACATGAATCAAAGGGTAACAGGACTAGATATATTAATATTAGACAAAGTAGATTTCAGAGTAAAGAAAATTATGGGGGGGGGGCGGCGGGTATTACATAACAATAAAGGTATTAATCCATGAAGAAGAAAGCAATCTTAAATATGTATACACCAAACAACAGAACTGTAGGATGGTGAAGCAAGAACTGAAAGAAATGAAAGGGAAAATAGATTTTCAATTATAATTAGAGTCTGCAACATCCTTCTCTCAACAGTTGACAGAACAACTAGAAAGAAAATCAGCAAAGATATTATAGAACAGCTCTATAACACCATAAACCAGAGCACCTAGTTGGCATTTATGGGAACACTTTACCCAACATCAGCAGGGTACACTTTTTTTTTAAATGGAACATATACCAAGATAGGCTGTATCTTGGGCTATAAAACAAAACCTTAAGAATTGAAAATGAATGGAAACCAGTCACAGTAGAGTCAAACTAGAAATAATAACAGGAGAATCTCCAGTTTGTGGTATTCTGTTAGGCACTCTTCTAAATAATATATGGGTCAGTGGTGAAATCTCAAGGGAAAAGAATATATTGAACTGTATGAAAATAAAATTAAAAATATCAAAATTTCAGGTACGACTTGGCAACTGAAAAACAACAAAAAAATAAAACCACAGTGAAACAAATAAAGTGCAGGTTGGTCAGTCATGTCTAACTCTTTGCAACCTCAAGGATACTCCATGGAATTCTCCAGGCCAGAATACTGGAGTGGGTAGCCGTTTCCTTCTCCAGGGGATCTTCTCAACCCAGGGATCGAACCCAGGACTTCCACATTACAGGCGGATTCTTTACCAGTTAAGCCGCAAGGGAAGCCCAAGAATACTGGAGTGGGTGGCCTATCCCTTCTCCAGAGGATCTTCGACCCAGGAATCGAAGTGGGGTCTCCTACATTGTAGGTGGATTCTTTAGCAGCTGAGCTACCAGGGACGCCTAAAGCCACAGTGAGATCATTATATACATCTAACAGGATGGCTAAAATAAAACATTGTTGGGGCTTCCCTGATGGTCCAGTGATAAGAATCTGTCTGCCAATGCAGGGGACACTAGTTCTATTCCTGGTCTGGGAAGATCCCACATGCCACAGAGAAACTAAGCCTGTGCTCCACAACTCCTGAGCCTGCGCTCTGGAGCCCGCGAGTCACAAGAGAAGCCACTGCAATGCGAAGTCTGTGCACCACAGCTAGAGAGTAGCCCCCGCTTGCCACAACGGATGCAAGTCCATGAGCACAACCGAGACCCAACGCAGCCAACAAGAAATCAATAATACTGTTTTAAAAAGCCAAGATATTGTGACAACTCCAGATGTTAATGCACATGTGAGGAAACTGGATCCATCACTCATACATTGCTGGTGGTTATGTAAAATGGTACAGCCACTCTAGAAAACGTTTTAGCTGTTTCTTTAAAAAAAACAAAAACATAAAACTAACTACCCAACATCCAAGCAGTCAGGCAATTGCATTCCTAGCTTTTTGTTCCCCCCAAATAAAGATATACTCACATAAAGGCCTGTATACAAAAATAAGTTTGTAACAGCCTTAAGCTAGAAACAGCGGAGCTTCTTGGTGCAGATTCTCTTCCTCTCTTCTGAGATAGAGTTCTCTCTCGATTTTCTTCCTGCTGCCCTGACTGCTCCTTCTGGAACACATCTCTCCTGTTACTTTTGTCATCCTACATTATATCCTCATTATCTCTGTCCAAGCTTAATTCAAATGTGTTACTAGTATTCTCACAACCATCCACTGATTTCCATCTCATCCAGAGTAAAAGCCAAAGACTTTGCCTTGACTTAAACCCCACTTGATCTGGCTGCCTACTTCTCCTCAGACCTCATCTTCTACTAACCTGTCCCTTACTCATTTGGCTGTAGTCAAACTGATCTCCCACCTGTCCCCAGAATAAACCATACTGTTTGATTTTAGGGCTTTTTTTTAAACTTATTGCCTTTACTTAGAATTTTCTTCCTCTAGGCAACTGTATAGTTTCTTTTCTCAGGTCTTTGCTGAAAGGTCACTTTATTGAGGTTTGCTTTTGAACCCTAATCAAGAACTCTTACCCTCAACAATGAAATTGCCTATCCTCCAACTTGCTTTGTCTTTTTCTGGATCCTCAGTCACAGTTACTCTTTACTTATTTGTTTGGATCTCCTAACCAGAATGTAACCTCCTTAAATGCATGATTTGTTTTCACTTGTTTACTGGTGTATATCCAGTGCCTAAAACAAGGGTCAGCAAACTTTTCTGAAAGATATTAAGTATTTTAGACTTTGCAGACCATATGGTTTCTGTCACAACTATTATCTCTAATTAGAGAATGAAAATAGCCATAGATAGTAAGTAAACCATGTGTTCCAATAAAACTTTACTGTGGGCAATGATGTTTGAATTTCATGTAATTTTATCTGCATGAAACATTTTTTTTTAAACCATTAAAATATATAAAATCTTTTCTAGCTCGTAGGCCTTGCAAGGCCCAGGCAACAGGCCTTAATTTGCTGACCTCTGAATCAGAACAGAATCTTCACTCAGTAGGCCCCAATGAATGATCTTTTCCTCAGGAATAACTGGAAAAACTCTGTAATCCTTATGTTGATTTCTGTGTTTAGTTATTTTTATGAGAATATTACTTTCTGCAATAAAATACTAGGTTTGTAACAGTCAGACTTAGTTTATGGTATGCCTTTATCCTAGACAGACATTCAACTTAGCTTTCATAGATTCATTTCAGACTTTTAAGGAGGCTTTCAAGTTTATTTCACAGATGAAATCCTTGAGCCTGGTAAGTTAAATGACTTGCAGCAATCAACCCAGATTTTATAATTTGTGTTCTTTCCAATAAATTGTGTTAGGAATAAAACTAAGCAGAGTGATCAAATTTTGAGTTTTAATTTTTTAAAAATAACTTTATTCATTTATCTGTTTTTGGCTGTGCTGAGTCTTCGTTGTTTTGCGTGAGCTTTCTCTGGTTACTGTGAACTGGGACTACTCTTCGTTGCAGTGCCAGGGCTTCTCACTGCAGTGGTTTTCTTGTTGCAAAGCACAGATTCTAGGCGCGCAGGCCAGTGATTGCAGCTCGTGGTCTCTAGAGCACAGGGCTCATTAGTTGCAGTTGCACCCGCTTAGCTTTTCCATGGCATGTGGAATCTTCTCAGATCAGGGGTTGAATCCATGTCCTCTGCTTTGCTTATTCACTGCGCCACCAGGGAAGTCCCATTTGGTCATTTTTGATGTCAGATTTAACTCACAATTTCAGCTAGAAATGTATATTATTTAGAAAAATATTAGGCTGTGGTGGTATGATATTACTCCAGTTCCGACAAGATTGTTTTTATCTCATATATGTAAGTGATGGATTGTTTTTAGTGTTTTAGAAACAAAGAAGGATTAATGCATTTCATGTGTTAAATGAAAAAAAAAATCAGCTCAGATTCAGAATCTATACACTACATTCTAAAGAAAATATATCAGAATGCAAAAAAGTACAAATGTAGCCATCCCTTTGCCCGAAGAAAAAGAAAAAATAGTCTAGTGGAATCTGCCATTATAGTTCTAAGATTGGGGAGCAGTGGGACCTTGATTTGATGTAACTCTTGATGCCTTGGTGTCTTTCTTTTCTCATGAGTAGCCAAACGTCTCCCCCCACATCCTTCATCCCTGCCAAATACACTCATATTAGACATGTATTAGGGTTTGTCTGGTCCCTGAATAATGCTTTTTTACATTTTAAGGAATATATATATTTCTCTCTCTCATAGTATTTCATTGTCTATAAGTAAGTTACCATTTCATTTTACAGTGTTACCATTAATTGTCCTCTCTAGATATACCCGTGTTTCCTACGATCACAGCCACTGTGACTTTTCAGGAGTTTCGATATGATGAATTTGATGGCTCCATCTTCACCATACCTGAAGACTACAAGGAAGACCCAAGCCGTTTTCCTGATCTTTAACTGACACAGAAGATGATGCCATTCAACCAAGGAAGGCTAGAGATTGCAGAGACCCCAGAGTGAATCCAAGTAGAAGGGACAAATGCTTTCATCGAGGAAAAGGGAATTATGTTGACTCGACACATCAGTGATATAATGAAATGGGCCTCTAATAAGAATTTCAGCAAGTTTCCTGATGTGCCATTTTCAGTCTTTTTAAAAATATACATATTATAAGTGTAATAGTTTGACACCTTAATGACCCCACTTCCTTCTTATGTAAAACAGCTATGAGTGCTGTGATTTGTTTTTAAAAATTTTTACACTTCTTGTTGAAATATATATGCATATATCTATATCTATATCTAAAACACTCCTGGACCATTAACATAAATTAAATGTCTTAAGAGATATGAAGCCCTTTTAAACTTGTCATCTTATATTCAAGGTGACCTTTATAAATATTCCTTCAAGCTTTGTTTTCATAAAATGTAAAGTATGTAACATTATGTATAGTTCAGTAATTTGAATGTTCGTTCAATATAATGAACTAGAAGGAATGCAGTTTTCTGTAGATGAATGAACCAAATGGTAACCATTAAACAGTTGCATTTATATGTTGCAATACATTTCAGAAGGAGCGTTCACTCTGCAGGGAATAAGGTACCTCCTTTAGCACCTTAGTGCAATTCATTGTGGTGCTATTTGTTTTTACCTGAATTCTTTCTTCAATGGAAAATGTTTGTTAATAATCTTCCTTTCATAGAACCTCGGTTTTTTTTTTCTAAACTTGAGTTTAAAAGTCCTTTTTTGTGTTCATGATAAGGTACAGTTAGCATGCTTAAAGATACTCTTCTTCCAAATCTGAGCACTTTAAAGAAATTCCAAATATTTAAACTTGCTTCCTAATAAGTGCACATCATTCTGATTATTTCGTTTGTTTTTAGTGGTATATGGATGCATTTGTGTCAGTTTTAAAAACAATCCACATATTTTGGACATCCCTACATATTTAATGCTTTCAAAATAAGGTAAAAACATTTTATATGCTAACAGAATATATTTGTTACAAGTTAAATTCCAGAAACGTACTCAAGACTGACAATTCCTACTGTTATTTTTTTAAGTCACAAGAAAATATTTATTGATTTTAATTACCTACAGTGTTTAAATCATGCATTATTCATTTTTGCACTTAAAATCTTTCATACTTATTCCAAGATGGTTTGAAGGTCCAAGGATGAAAATAAATTAGGGAGAATAATGTATTAACAGTCATAAAATGTTACGTTAAAGAACTTAGCTGAAGAAATGTTTTTAAATGTATCCTGAGAAATGTGTCAGAATGGATGTCAAGTTTTTTAGAGTGATCAGTAATTTAAACTTTTTCCAGGATTTTAAATAATTTGAATGAGTTTAGAAACCTTTATTGAAGAGATGATTTATTTAAAAATCCAAAGCATCAACCGTAAGAAATTTTATAATAAACGTCTTTGAAGCTGCATCTTCCATGCTGATACCTACTACACTGCATATGTTGCCAGTCTACTAAATATATTTTATATGATGAAACATAATCATAGTTAAAAAGATTCAAAGACCAGTTACTACCTTATGTGGGTCTGTTGAATTCTGTGGAAAGAGTGGGTAAAACCATACTAGGTTTATTGAATAGAAGTTGATCCCTATTATTTTGGGAATGTTTTGATCAAGTGACTTAGAGATTCTATTATCCTGTCAATGATTATATGAGGTTTTGAGAGACTGAAAGGCAGTGAATGATCACTGTTGCTCTTAGGCTCCCTTACTTTGTGGCAATATGGTATACTTTCAGGAATATACTGCAGATCTTTTTTGTACTAATCCAGTGGGGGGAAAAATGGTACATTGCAGCTTAGGACTTATCAATTCCCTACAAGCTGTGACTTTTGCCGGGGTACACTGGAGGTAGGAAGACTACTGAAAACTTTTGCACTTGGATTTTAACTTTCTCTCATAAATAATAATAGAAAGAAATTATCCATTCCAAAATGTCTTTTATCTGACCACAAAGGACAGGTATATGTCAGTATCTCTTATGATGGTAAAAATAAGGAGCTATTTAATGCAAATAAACTTTTCACAATATTAGACTTTTCAAAATGTGCCTTTTAATCCAGCTAATGAGTGAAGCTATATGCTGTTTCAAGTAGATAAAAACTTTATATTTTGATACTCTTACATGAAAATCTAAGTTTTATAATGTAGGTTCATAAAATTCTCTATGCCTTCCATTTGTGATTAAAAAACTTGTTTAAAAATTGGACTATAAAATGGTTACCTTAAATGGCTACTTAAAAGGCTCAATATACCCTGCCACCACTATGGTTTCAGAAGAATAGTCTTGTCTTAAAAGAAAATTCCCTAAAGACAATTTGCCTCTCTCTGCAGACTAGACATTCATGTACAGAAAATTATGAAGCTTCATTAAGAGGGAGGCACAAAGCTGATGCTCTGATAATATTTTGAGTATAGCTACACACAATGGTCTGGAAATGGAACACATTTCAGAGAAGCTGAAAAACTATTCAGTTTCTTTCTCCTGCTTAGAACTGGTATTGAGCCCCACTCACACAAAAATGTTTTCGTAGTGTTATTCATGCACAGCTTATCATTCACATCTTGAGGGAAGGGTGGTCAATAACAAGTGTTTTACTAAAGCTTCTCCCTAGTTTCCACTTAGCCTACAGCAGAGCTTGTTTCGAGGCCACAAAGGACTAAAGAAAAATTAAATTAAGGGGTGCTTCCTTTTGTTCATTCATATTATTTTTTTATTTGCCAACATGGTTTCCCTGGTGGCTCAGATGGTCAAGAATCTGCCTGCAATGCAGAAGACCTGGTCAAAAGATCCTCTGGAAAAGGGAATGACTACCCATTGCAGTACTCTTGCCTGAATTCCATGGACAGGAACCTGGTGGGCTACAGTCCATGGGGAGGAAGAGTCAAACACAACTGAGTGACCAACACACAACATGGTTGACAAACAGTTCTAAAAATCTAGGTGAATTAGAAGTCCTGTTTGTAGTATGCTAACCTTTACTGTTGAGTTGGGAGAATTACTGATTAGTATAAACACAATATGCCTCTACTGTTAGCTCCAGCAAAAGCTATCTTAATGATATTTTCCAAAATGACCAAAATGTATCTTTTCCAAAATACCTAAATTTGGGAACTTTAAAAGACAACTGACAGTGAAACTTTGATATGTGACTTAACTACCTGTGATGATCTTTAATTGGAGGATAATTACTTCCCAATAATGTGATGGTTAATGCCATGAGGCAATACCTGTGATGATTTTTAAAAATTGTTATAGCCCATTTTAGAATAGTGCTTCTGGCTATGGCACATATGGTACATAAACTTTTAGCTGTTTTAGTTCATCCTTGTGGGTTCCAGCTTGTGGTTTCAATTTAACCTCAACCCCTCCAACCAGCCTGGTGTTCTTGACTCCTGTGGACTTGAGTCTCCAGCATCAGATGCATAGTATAGACAATTTTGAGACCATTAAACCAGCTCCCACAATTAAGGTCAAATCTCTAACAAACCTTTGAGTCATTCTGCTTCCTGGACTGAATGCTGACTGAAAAGAAGAGCAAAACTATACGATGCTAACCTGACGCTTGTCTTCCAAAACCTGGTATTTAACACCTACTGTAAATTTTAAGTATATTCTTACGGATATCCCCACTGGTAAAGAATTAGCATGGTTCACACCTGAGTTATTTTGCTAAAGACTGTCTGAATGAATTTTAGGTATTCTTTGATACTAAAATAGGAACAAAAATAGAATACTCAGAATCAACAACTCAATAGTTTCAGACATATTCTGAAAGTACCAATAGTATCTCCATTACATCCATATTTAATAGTCTCATTTAAAAACTACTGCTTGGGGCTAGTGCACTGGGACGACCCAGAGGGATGGTATGGGGAGGGAGGAGGGAGGAGAGTTCAGGATGGGGAACACATGTATACCTGTGGCGGATTCATTTCGATATTTGGCAAAACTAATACAATTATGTAAAGTTAAAAAAAAAAAAACCTACCTCTGTAACAGACATATTTAAATATCCTTAAATATATACATATACTTGATTAGAGAAGTATTTTAGATAGGAGTGAAATGTATTAGAGAAGTATTTTAGATAGGAGTGAAATGTATTAGCTAGACTTGAGACAGAAGGAAAAGAATGCTAATCTTAATCCCAGCACAGAAGACTTCAAACAGCATAGACCACTTAATCAGGTGCCAAGTGAAGAAAGTGGTATTGCTCTAAAAGCTGGCTTATGCAGCCTATACGGTAACTAGAACCTGTTTTAAGATGCAGCTCCAAGGTAAATGTAAAATTAGTTTTCACTGTGCCCAGGGAGTTTTTCTTTCCTTTAAATGACTATAGTTTTTCCTACCTTCCACATGGAAATCACTACCAGGAAGCTTATTATCCAAAATCTATATTCACAAAAACATAAAGGGCAACATAGCCATCACTGCAAGAAATTTATCCTTGCTTTTGCTAAACCATTACCCCAAACTAAAATTGTATATAGCTTTGAAAAGCACCATAATTAAATAGTAGGTACCACTTATTGGCCCAGGTGTACAGGGCTACACTTTTAACTATTTACAAGGTAAATATTACTCCCCATTTTACAATGAGAAAAACGAGTAAGACAGACAGGTCTCCCCAGCTGTAACTGAAGCCGAAATTCATGACTGGACCCTTACATGGCCACTACCTTCATTCACTCTTGAAGAATTTAAGCAAATAAATAGCACAAACATTTTTCTAACAAAACCACTTTTATTTTTAAATCATTTTTACTATCAAATACAGAACAAAACTCAGTGTGGAGGCAGTGTTCACTTGATTTCGACTCATCTGTATTAAAGGCTCATGTAACCTGCAACTCTACCTTTGTGCATAAATGTTCACTGAAAAATAACCTAAATATAGACTCCCTTTGATAGTATCTTAAGTCACTAGCACTATTTAAGGCCAAAAATTTCTTAATCCCTTTTGAGAAATTAGCATACTTTGTATTCAGAGACTAAAAGGGAATAGAATGAGTAAAATTAGGCTTAACCAAGTGAAACTGCCAATATTTTACTTGTTTCTGACTTACAAAAGACAATATCATATGGTTCAACCTTTTAGATTTTTTTCTACTAATTTTTTAAGTTTAAAGAAATGTAATTTGTGTTCAACTTTGTGTTTAAAAATGCAGTGATTATTCGGACCATTACTACAATGTCTTACTATAGACAAAATTCCTTTCCATAAAATCTTTAAAAAGTTACTACAAACTGTAAAAACAATGGTGCTTTTCTATACGGCATTTCAATTTTAAAAGATTAAAAAAAAAAAAATCATACTCCAACTTGGATAAAAGCTACAATTCCAAGTCTCATTTTCCCCTTAACCCCGGCCACTCAAACACTACTCATTTCATAAATGAATAAATATACTATTTAGTACTGTACAGTAGATACATACCATTGAGTTTCTATACTATTCCAGAAAAGTTAAGTTTATATTCACCAAAAATATAAATTTACTAAATATAGGTGGGATCATTTGTTTATCCTAAAGTTCATTGCTTTACTCAACACAAATCCTACACCCAAAATATAAGAAATAAAATTACACTTAAAAAGACTGTTTTAGAAATTAAACTAATTTTGACAATTCTGATGGCAACTAATCACTACCAATGGATTTCATTTTACTGCTATATTAAAATATGTGGTCTGCAAGGAGAAAGAACTTGATTTGTAAAATGAGTGAGGTAAATGCCATACATTCAACAATGTAAATAAATACAAATACGTTTTTACAGAACATAAACATAAGTTTAAGGGTTTTATTATCAAAGTCATGTAAAACAATTTCAGAAACTGTACATCAACATGGCACAGACTGTAGCCTACTTTTGTTTTTACTGCACAAAAGTAAAGCTTGGAAACTCCTGTAAGAAAACAGTTGCCTAACTACTTTGCATTTAACATGGAATCACTGTGTGCATAAGATTACTACTGCAGTAACAGTAACACAAAATTTATTGGTTTTATACAACTTGAGATCAAATAAAAAGTACATTATCAAGTAGATTTGTCTTATTTTTAAAAGCATATGAAGGTCAATTTAAAATGCACTATCCCCTTTTCCAACAATGAGATTAAAACAAATTAATAAAAGCATGGAAAACAAACTCAGGACAAAAGCTAACTTTCTTTTACAGATGGACTTCAGGATAGGCAAACAGCTCTCACTGATGTAGATATGGAATAAATTATTTTAGGAAAAAAAATTCCCAAACACCTTATGAAAAAGTATACAACTCTACTTCAAAATATGCTATTTACTTACTGCCAAAGACAGTTTCATTTGAAATCTTGTTTCTGTAATTAAAGCCTAATTATAGCCATCAAAAAAGGTTAGTGCATATATAACCTTTCAAAGTTAAACAAAAGCCACAAAAATTTAGCCACAAGGCTTAAAGGATTATCTATTTCAAATGCTCATTTCCAGATGTAACTATAAGAAGGTTAATTTGTCATGTCAACAAACGACCATAAGTAGATCCATCATGTTGAAGGATTTTAATGACATTTAGGATATTCCTGCCACAATTAACATGCAATCAGTGCATTCCCTACATGGCTCTATTACGGCAATGAATCAAATTCTAGAAATACTATAAGTGAACTTACTTAATAAAGGAGATCATACAACATAAACAATCCATGCCTGCTGTAGATGCATGCAGCTTTTCGTTTTTGTTATGAAGCAGCACCAGAATAGTACAACTGCTTGGTTACTCAATCAGATTTCACCCTGTCACGAATTGGTTACCCCTGTATCATTTTCCTAAAAGCTTTTGGATGTAAATAACTAATATCAACATCAGGAGCTTTATAACCATTTATGACTCAGCTGTATACATCTAGGCTTGAGATGAACAAATACAGCATTAAGAAATCACACAGGAATGACACTGATGCACGTACACAGATTCCCACAGAGGCATGGTTCAGTCACTCATATCCATGTCTTCTTCATGATGATCATCCCCATTCACTTTGGACTCTCTTAGTGAATCACCAGTTCCCTTTTCCACAGAACATTCTTTTTTAGGAGAACCTGGTTCTACTGGTTTCTTCTCTTCCTTTTTCTCCTTCTCGCTGTCATACCCCTGTTCCTCTTCATCGTAGTCCCGTGTAACCTGCTTTGCCAAGGAGAATAAGAAAAGTAAACGTCTTCACAGGAAAATCACTTCTTTAAAATACCAACATCAACCAAAACACCAAAATAAATTAGTTTGTAAACATACTTTTACATCTTTATCACTCTCTGATTTTCTTTCCCGTTCTTTTTCCTTATCTTTACTTTTCTTCTTCTTGCTTGTAGATCGCTCTCTTTCATCTCTGCTTCTTTCTTTGTCTTTATCTTTCTTCTTCTCCTTTTTATGTCTAGAATGACAGTAAAATGCTCACCAGATGCTTGAAACAAAGTGCTCAAGAATTTTTGCCATTATTTAAATAGCAATAAGTTTAGATTTGTTTTAGATGGTAAGCTTGATGTAAGTTCACTGCTATAAGGAGGTTAACAAAAATCCAATTTCAAATCACTGGACACAAGCTGTATACAAGTAACACAGGGAAGAAGACTGTAACTGGATTACAGGTCTAAAATGCCTAATCATAAACAGTGTTTATTATAACAATCTCAAGTCATGAAGAGAATGTTATCAGCACATTCTTAAGTATTTTAATTCCTGAGAAGGAAGAAAAATCCTAGGACAGTTTCTGAAAAACAGGATAGATCTAATAAAAGATTAATACTTACCTTCTAGGGGATGGTGAGCGAGACAATTTTCTTTTGGGAGACCTAGGCTTTTTAGGAGATCTTGTGCCACTTCTGCTTCTTCGTCGTCGTCTCTCTCTAGAACAACAAATGTGCAAACTAGACTTTAAAATACAGTGTTATTCAAAAAATGCAGGCACATCATAGCAGATGTGTCTGCAATGGAACTCCACTAGAAACAGAAAACTCCATTTTCAAATACTGTTTGGAGCTGAAGAAGCAAATGGGTAATAAAAGTTGGCAACTTTTTGGGGGCCAACTATGTGCCTTTACTTTAATGCCCTTGGGAAAGCCCTAATTTCTAGCAATTCTTAAAGACATGATGTCATCAAAACATCAGCAATGTTAAGCTCAATGAAAAACTGATCCACAAAGGTTCTAATTCAAGTCTGAAGTAAATCATTATCCAAAGAACCAGCTTTAGATTCAGTCAATGGACAGAACATGTAAAGGATTAGTATGTTGTGTTATGGAAGGCAGTTGCTAATAAAATTCACAACTACTTCTAAATCATTAGTAAAACTTAGAGAACCGAGAACTAGAGTTAGTGGTGGTGGTTGTTTAGTTGCCAAGTTATGTCTGACTCTTTTGCAACCCCAAGGACTGTACACCCACCAGGCTCCTCTATCCATGGGATTTCCCAGGCAAGAATACCGACGTGGGTTGCCATTTCCTTCTCCAGGGGATGGTCCCGATCCAGGGATCAAACCCACCTCTCCTGCACTGCAGGCTGATTCTTTACCACTGAGCCATCAGCAAACGGGGATCAAACTGACTTCCTGTTGTCCAGCAAATCACATCCCTAATCCAATCCCTATTTTGAGCAATTAGCTTTTTATGATATACCTCCTCTTTAAATTGACTTAAAAAAAGTCCTGTTTCTACAATACAAACAGATGGAAAGTTTTGCTGTGTTCTTGGACTAGAAGTACCAATACTGTTAAAATGACTACACTACCCAAAGTAATCTTTAGATTCAATGCAATCCATGTCAAAATACCAATGGCACTTCATGCAGAATTAGAAGAAACAATTTTAAAATTTGTATGGAAACAAAACAACCTTGAATAGCCAAAACAATCTTGATATAGAGAGAAACAAGAGCTGGAGGAATCACATTCCCTGGCTTCAAACTATACTACAAAGCTACAGTAATCAAAACAGTATGGTACAGGCACAAAAACAGACACATAAATCAATGAAACAGAATAAGAGTCCAGAAATAAACCCACACACTTATGGTCAGGAGGCTAGAATATACAATGGAGAAAAGATAGTCTCTTCAATAAATGGTGCTAGAAAAACCAGCTGTGTGTAAAGGAGAGAAATTACAACATTCTTTAATTTCATATGCAAAAATAAAGTGGATTAAAGACCTAAGTGTAAGACCAGATACTATAAAACTGCAGGAAAAGACCAGTAGAACATTCTCAGACATAAATCATAGCAACTTTTTTTTTGGCTCCATCTCCTCAAGTAAATAAAAGCAAAAAACACAAATGGGACCTAATTAGAGATTTTGCACAGCAAAAGAACCATAAACAAAACAAAACAGACAACCTACAGAACTGGTGAAAATATTTTCAAACAATTTGACTGATTAGGCATTAATCCCCAAAATATACAAATAGCTCATACACCTCAGTATCAAACAAACAAACTAATCAAAAATGGGCAGAAGACCTAAACAGGACATTTCACCAAAGACGACGTACGGATGGCCAAAAGTGAAGATGCTCAACACTGCTAATTATTAAGAGAAATGTAAATCAAAACTACAATGAATTATCTATCACCTCACAGTGGTCAGAACAGCCATCATCAAAAAGTGTACAAATAATAAATGCTGGAGAGGGTGTAAAGAAAAAGGAACCCTCCTACACTGCTGGTAGAAATGTAACCCCAATATTCACAGTACCATTTTTTAATAATTCTCAAGATAGAGAAGCTATGTAAGTGTTCATCAACAGAAGAATGGATAAAGAAAATTGTTACTATTTATACAACAGAATATTAGTAAGCTATAAAAAAGAATGAAATTGTGCCATCTGCAGCAATATGGATGGACAAGGAGGGCATTTAAGCAAAGTGAAATAAGTCAGACAGACAAATACTGTAGGATATAACTTACACATGTAATCTAAAAAACAGAACAAACTAGTGAATATAACAAAAAAGCAGACTCAAGATACAGAGAGAAAACTAGTGGTTACCACTGTGAAGAGGAAAAGGCAGGGGACATTATATGGGTAGAGGATTAAGAGACACAAACTATTAGGTGTAAAATAAGCTACTAGTTTATACTTTACAACACAAGGAATATAGCCAATATTTTATAACAACAATAAACAGAACAGAGTCTTTAAAAATTGTGATTTGCTATACTGTGTACCAACTATACTTAAAAACCCACCTAATGACAAGCTACTATTAAGTTTAAGATAGACTCAAGGATGTCTTATGCAACATGGGGAATATAGTCAATATTCTGTAATAACTATAAGGGGATAGTAAACTTTAATTAAAAAAAACCTGATTAAATGAAAAAAGTATATGATTTAGACACAAATAAAAAAAATTAAGCCCAATACGCTTTGTCTTCATTTTGGCAGTCAAATGAAGCTTTAAAGAACAAAAAACCACAAGCTGTCTATGACCCCTGTCCTGGAAACGTTACACAGAACTTTCCCTTCATCAAATGTTTATTAAGCTTGTCAGGGTTGTATACATAACACTTTTTCATACTGCTTTGTGTAACAAATATTCCATATTCCTCAGAAAAGATGGGCTTTAAAAAGTTATCTTTCTGTGACCTATGATAGACTGTACAACAGCTGCAAACATGTTAGTAGGTATTCAATAAAAATGTACAGAATTTGCCATAATTTAAGAATGATTCAGGATTTCCCTGGTGGTCCACTGGTTGAGAGTCTGCCTGCCAATGCAAGGAACGTGGGTTCAATCCTGGTCTGGGAGAATTCCACATGCCACGGGGCAGCTGAGCCCTTGTGCCACAACGATGGAACCTGAGCTCTAGAGCCCACATGCCACCACAATTACTGAAGCCTGTGTGCCCCAGAGCTTGTGCTCTCCAAGATAAGAAGCCCACACAGAGCAACTAGAGTAGCTACTGCTCGCTGCATCCAAGAGAGCCTGTACACAGCAATGAAGACCCAATGCAGCCAAAAATGATAAAGAATGATTCAATAATTAAGCAGAGCAAGGCACTTATAAGCAAGTCCATTAAATAAACAAATAATATGCCTCCACTTTTTAAGGTAAGAGAATACATATTGCACATCTCATCTTTTATGCCCCTTTGCCGCCTTAGACCTATTCTGGTATTCCTTCAGCACTTATATCTGGTTTCACTTTCTTTATATATACACAAAATTTTTAAAAAGACAATTTTCAACACCCCGAAGAGACCCCATGTCTTTAGCTATCATACTCCAACCACTAATCTACTTTATAGATTCATCCATTCTGTACATTCCATATGAATGAAATCATACAATGTATGGTCTGCTGTGACTAGCTTCTTTAACATGGCATGTTTTCAAGGCTCATTCATATTGTACTACCATTACTTTGACTCCTTTCTACAGATGAATAATAATCTATTGTATGAGTATACAACTTTGTTTACCCATGTTAAATGGATATTTGGGTAGACTTCTTGGTTATGATTAATGATGCCAAGAACATTCATGTATAAGTTTTTGTGCAGACATGTTTTTGCTTCTCTTGGGCGTATCACTGGGAACAAAACTGCTGTGTTAAAGAGCTCTTAATTTCTGTAGGAACTGCCAACCTGTTTTTCCAATGCAGCTGCATAATTTTACATTCTTTCTATGACTGAGTTGTTATATTCTAGGTAGAAATCCATTATTGGAAACATTTTTCTAGCACTCTTGAGGGCTGTCTTTAACAGTGTTCTTTGAAACAAAAAGTCTTCAGTTTTTATCATCCTCAAACTTGTCTATTTCTCTTTTGTTGCTTATGACTTTTGTCGTATGTAGGGAACCACTGACAAATTCCAGGTCATGAAGGTTAACATGTTTTTTCCTAAGCGCTTTTTAGTTTTGGCTTTTATGTTTAAGTGTTTTATCCATTTTAAGTTAATTTTTATAGATAGTTTGAGCCCTTAGGTGAATTTAAATAATCAAGATTAAGAAAACAAACACTGTAGTAAAATGTGTAAACAAGATAGGAAGAAAATGGAGTTAAGTATGGCCAGTCCTTTCCACCATCACATGAATGCCATGTTTAAGAATGAAAAATACATTTTCTGAAAGTTTAGAACACTAAAATTTCACCACAGCAGGTTAACTACTCTATGAAATGACACAAACTAGAACTGGCCTTGCCTCCAATTATTTTATCAACAAACCATTATGTAAGGGAAAAAAAACTATTTTAAGTACTAACATGTAATAAAATGAATCTAATGTGATAATGCAGTATACTTTAGCCATCAAATGCCTGGGTGAAAAAAAAACCCACAAACAGTTCAAATTAGGATATGAAATGCATAGAGCAAACATAAAAACTGACCTCTGTTGAATTCCATGTTATTGTAAATGAACTCTATACCATCAAGTATTAATTGGAAACTTATTCTTCACAGATTGCCTTTAGAAATCTTCACCATTAAAGTATGTAGTTCTGTACTGGAAAACATTTCACGTTCACAGCCTAATGAGTCTTTGCAAACAAAGTTTAAAAAACAACGCCAAGAATTCATAATGCCACCCTACCTGCTAGCACTTCTGGAACGTCTGGCTGTGCTATAACTTTTTGGTGGCGTTTTGGAACGTTTCTTTTCTTTGTCTTCTTTCTTTTTATCTCTAATAAATGAACACAATTTATTAATGTGTTAGAAGATTCAGTTAATAGAAAAAATATATATACAAATTACAAACAAAAGTACAATGAAATGGATTCTTATTCTTAAAATATGTTATTCTGATAAAAACTTTTAAGTTATTCTTTCAGAGTACACACGTGATGTAAACATCTACCATGAATGACACCAACCTTCTAACTGTGGCCCTGCTATGACATAATCTGGGCTATTCAATACTATTAGGAAAAAAAATCATAATGGACTGGTACTACAACCATACCTCAACTCTAAATGGTCCCTTAAGTGGTCCCAGTCATTTTTCACAAATTCATATTAAACCCCTTTATCAGAAATCTTTCAAAGTACAAATCTGAAAATATTAATTCTCTGCTTATCACTTTTCAATTCATTCCCATTGACTTCAGGATCAACTGTAAACTCCTTAGTGTGAACAATAAAGTCTTTTTTATGTGTCATCTGTCTCAACTGTCCTGACCTCATTTCCTGGTCCTTCTACACCAACATACTCCTCATTTCAAGAATTCATGCTAACCTTGTTAAGTATTCTCTACTGGAAATCATGCTCCTGAGTCCAGTCAAATCTATCAGAATTTAATACTCAAGTCACCTCTCAATAAATCTTCCAACATCCCTAACAATGGCCCTTCCTTGGTAATTACATTAATTTCTCCCCTAGTATAAATAAAGTTCCTCAAGGGAATTCCGGAATGCCTAATTGCTCTTTGTATAAGAGATGGTTCATTAAGTAAGCTCATTTGGCTGAATTAAGAGATGACTAGCTCTAAAACATGATTCAAAGTCTCATCAGAGGCTGAGTATACAGTAAAGCTATCACAAAATCCAAGTCCCACGTTGAGTTATACGCTTACCAAGAATAAATTTTGGGAAAAAAAAAAATTTTGTTGCTTTTTGATGTGATTCTTACTATTTTTAATCACATAATCAAATACATAAATGGGTAAAGTATAAAATATAGGGCTGTTTCTAGAAAATTAAGGCAAATATTTTTATAAAGAGATAAAACAGTTTAAAAAATAAGCGTTGCAAAATTATACTGTGTGACAGCTAAAAATGGAGGGAAAAATCTAAGTACTTTCAAGTAACAGAGTTCTTGATACTTTAAAGGTGGTTTAAACAAAAAGAAAGTGATTTTGTATCTATTATTCAAGACTGCTGCTGCTGCTGCTGTGCTAAGTCGCTTCAATCGTGTCCGACTCTGTGCGACCCCATAGATGGCAGCCCATGAGGCTCCCCCATCCCTAGGATTCTCCAGGCAAGAACACTGGAGTGGGTTGCCATTTCCGTCTCCTATACATGAAAGTGAAAAGTGAAAGTGAAGTCGCTCTGTCGTGTCCAACTCTTAGCGACCCCATGGACTGCAGCTTACCAGGCTCCTCTGTCCATGGGATTTCCAGGCAAGAGTACTGGAGTGGGGTGATTATTCAAGACTAGGCCTACTAATTTCAAAGGGTTTGGCCCTGTATGAAAAACAAATTACTGAATGAACGTTTAAGTCAAAATACAATGTTAAGGTATGGATGTTTTAGTTTTTAGTAAATCCTCACTGTAAGTCTTTACTGGCCTCCAAATCACATTAGACTCTTAAGTATGGTTCAGTGTCAGGAATACAGTAATATTAATTCATACTCAAAAGCTGCTCATGATGAGATATATAAAGAAGAATTAAGAAGGCATGATTGTCTGCCAAAAACTCTGGCATATCAAGAAGTTGCTGGGAACACAAAATTCTTACCAATGGTTGAATGGAAAAGAAATGAAAAAAGGCAGTAGAAACAGCTAAGAATTCTTACTACGGAGAAATTTTACTCATTCATTGTTACTGGTTTTCTACTGTACCTGTTTTTTGACGTGCTCCTTGACCTTCTACCCCTCTCTCTGGAATGAGATCTTCTCCGTCTTGGACTTTTGGATCGTCGTCTACTCCTTGACTTAGAATGTGATCGCCTTCTTGATCTGCTTCTTGACCGCCTTATAAAGTAAAAGGAAACAGACATATGTATATAAACCTAAAAAGACTAGCTCTACTTTTGATTATTTCATATAAGTGTAGGACCAAAGATTCAGACATGTTGGCTAGCCATCAGTAAGTGAGGGTAATTTCCTGCCATTATTTATTTATTTCACACAACATCTGATATCCCAGAAGTTAGAAAATACCTTTTAACACCTGGAATTCCTCACCTTTTAATCTTTTGTTCAACCTGTCAAACCAATCCTACTTTGCCCACTGAAACTACAACTCCAAACTTAAAATTATTGCTAGAAAATGAAGGAAAATAAAAAATGACTCATTTGCATCACTTCATAATTACACAGCATTTTAGAATGTACCTAATTTTATTCCTCACTACTACAAGTTAAATCCATTTACTACTTATCAAATACTTACTTATGCCCATTACATGCTTTACCAATATTCACTCATTTACTTTCATAATAAATCTAGTAACAGTAAATACTATTATTATTCCCATTTTGGGCTTGCCAGGAGGCACTAGTGGTAAAGAACTCACCGTCAAAGCAGAAGACTTAAGAGTTGGGAAGATCCCTGGAGAATGGGCATAGTAACCCACTTCAGTATTTCAAAAGGAAACCACATACTGTATTGGTTTCTATGATTTCTAATTGCTGTTCTCCGATATACATTCCTCTTCTTTAATTTCCAGTTTAAGAGAAATACAAGTAATGCAGGGCAGATACAGATATATACAATTCAGTATAAACTGCCCTTTTTACTCTCATGTGTCTTCAATATTGTATGATCATCTCTTTCCTGCCATGTAAAACATGTTTCTCTGTGCCTACTGCATTATCACCTTCATCCCCCATGTTTTCTCTAAAAGGTTAAGTGCAATTAACCTTTTGATGTTGTCATTGATCCTTTTCCCTATTTTAAGAAAAACTGAAAGCAAATGGCACTTCTTTGCTTAGACTTGGTCATTTAACTTTTAGTGAACCATTCAACCTCTTTCCATGGAAAACTTCAAATAGAATTTAAACTTTTTGCTTTCATTATTTTCAGAGTTGCCAAAGGATAGACATTTTAGTAATGCAAAAGATTTGTGTTCAAATCTCCCTTTTAAAGTCAGTTAATAAAAGTATTCATTATTTAATCTGAGCCTATTACTTCAGCAAAAAAAACAGCACCTACATCATAGAATAGTTGTAATTTAAGCAAAATTATAAAATCCAGCTCAGCGCCTTAGTGTAGACATATAAATACTGACTGCTCTTATTGCTGTGCTACCATAGTGTTGCCATCATTCTCTGTAACAGCTGTTTCAAAACCCATTAGGAGTAATGTCTCATCAAACTCAGTAACTATATTTTGTACATCACTTATTTTTGACCATATTTGAAACTAAACAATCCCTCTCAATAACATGTCTATATCCCAGGAAATTTTCACATAATGCTTACCTACCTTTCTTCAAGCTCCATAAGGATAGGGGTATATATGTCTACCTTATTCACCAACTGTACCCTTGAGCAACAACTACTATACTGTGTAATGAAAGGTAGTACTAATGTATTTTGAATGAAACACTGACCCTCTAGAATATCGTAACCATCACTTTCTTATGAAGAATTAAAAAAAACATTACGGAAAACCAAAATCGATGCTATTTGAATTAGCAAGTGTTCATCTTTTGAGAAATTTGGCTTAAAAAAAAATTAAACTTAATCATTTTAGCAAAACCATGTAACACATTTACCTCTAATGTATTAAAAAATGGCTGTAAAAATTATAAATGCATTCACGTTTCCTTCTAAATGAAGTGATTAATAATATAAGGTTTTAAAAATCTAATAAGCAGAAGTATTACATCTATCAGTTTACTATAAGGTCCTGAAACAGTTGTTTTTCAACAGTATTGCACTGCAGTCACTTCAACATTCAGTTCATATAAGCTTTTAAAAATTAGAGAAACATAGAGATTACCATATATTTTATATGACAAAGCTAGTGGAGGTGATGGAATCCCAGCTGAGATATTTCAAATCATAAAAGATACTGCTGTTAAAGTGCCACACTCAATATGCCATCAAATTTGGATAACTCAGCAACGGTTGGTCACAGGACTGGAAAAGGTCAGTTTTTATTCCAATCCCAAAGAAGGGCAATGTTAAAAAATGTTCATACTAATGTACAACTGCACTCATTTCACAAATTAGCAAGGTAATGCTCACAATCCTTCAAGCCAGGCTTCAACAGTACACGAACCAAGAAATTCCACATGTACAAGCTGGATTTAGAAAAGGCAGAGGAACAAGAGACCAAATGGCCAACACCCGGAGGATGACAGAAAAAGCAAATTACTAATTCTGCCTCATTGACTACGCTAAAGCCTCATGACTGTACGGATCACAACAAACTGTGGAAAATTCTTAAAGAGATGGGAATATAAGATCACCTTACCGGCTTCCCAAGAAACCTGTATGTAGGTCAAGAAGGAACAGTTAAAAATGGACATGGAAAAACAGACTGGCTGAAACCTGGGTAAGTAGTATGTCAAGGCTGTATACTGTCACCCTGCTTATTTAACTTACGTGCAGAGTACTTCATGCTGGGTTAGATGACTCACAAGCTGGAATCAAGATTGCCAGGAGAAGCATCGACAACCTCAGATTCGCAGGTGATACCACCCTAACAGCAGAAAGTGAAGAGAAACTAAAAAGCCTCTTGATGAAGGTGCAAAAGGAGAGTGAAAAAGCCGGCTTAAAACTCAACATTCAAAAAAACGAAGATCATGGCATCTGGTGTCATCACTTCATGGTAAATAGATGGGGAAAATACGGAAACAGTGGTAGATTTTATTTTCTTGAGCTCCAAAATCACCGTGGACAGTGACTGGAGCCATGAAATTGAAGGACGCTTGTTCCTTGGAAGAAAAGCAATGACAAACCATTGACTTCCCTGGTAGCTCATATGGTAAAAGCATCTGCCTACAATGTGGGAGACCCCGGTTAGATCCCTGGGTCAGGAAGATTCCCCTGGAGAAAGAAATGGCAACTCATTCCAGTACCCTTGCCTGGAATATCCCATAGACGGAAGGAGCCTGGTAGGCTACAGTTCATGGAGTCACAAAGAGTTGGACACAACTGAGCGATTTCACTTTTTCACACAGCATTTTCAAAAGCAGAGACATCACTTCACTGACAAAGGTCCGCATAGTCAAAGCTATGGTTTTTCCTGTAGACATGTATGCATGTGAGAGTTGAACCATGAAGAAGGTTAAATGCCAAAGAATTAATGCTTTTGAACTGTGGTGCTGGACAAGAGACTCTTAAGAGTCCCTTGGACTGCAAGAAATCAACCCAGAATATTCACTGGAAGGACTGATGCCGTAACTTCAATACTTTTGCCAGCTGATGAGAAGAGCTGACTCACTAGAAAAGACCCTGAGGCTGGGAAAGACTGAGGGCAGGACGAGAAAGGGCCGACAGAGGACGAGATGGTTGGATGGCACCAGAGACTCAATGGGCCAAGAGTCTGAGCAAACTCTGGGAGATAGTGAAGGACAGGGAAAACTTGCATGCTACAATCCATGGGGGTCACAGAAAGTTGCATACAACTGAGCAGTTCAACAACAGTTATTATTATACATTATTATTATTTATATATAAGCAAAACATATTGAAAGTAACAGTCATTTTATATGTCAAGATGCTTAAAATACTACAATTTATAATAACTATCTTTCTGCTATGATGTGTTACTACAAGTGTTCCAAAGGACTTTTCTCTCATGGTCGTAATTAAAATTAATATTTGAAAGCCTTAGCATGTAACTCCTATATACAAAAGATGTTAAGTTCTCCTTTTTAAGTCTAAGTATTAAACAAAGCCATGAAAGCACTTGTCCTAGAAAGTTAGTATTCTAAGTATAGGCACAGCTCAGAGATACTGAGTTTGCTCCCAGACCACTGCAATAAACTGGATATCTCAGTAATAGTATGTCACAATGAATTTGTGGATTCCCAGTACACTGCAAGTTATGTTTACACTATAGTATGGAAAAAAAAAAAAACCCCACTGTACATACATTAAGGCAACAGGGAACTTCTAAAGGTTCAGTGGAGCCCTCAGATGTTCTATATTTGGGTTTTTTGAAAGACAAAATCTTTTAAGCATGAAATGGGCTGGGTGAAGGTGGATGACACAAACACACCAGACAGAATCACCCTGTAACATTCTGCTACAGACTGAAACTTTGTGTCCTCCCAAAATTCTTACAGGAAACCAAATACCCAGTGTGATGATGTTCTGAGGCAGGAGCCTTTGGGGTGATTAGGTTATGAAGGCCCAGCTTTCATGAATAGGATGAATGCGTTTGTGAAAGACATCTCAGAAGGAGCTTCTCTGGTGGTTCAGTGGTAAAGAATCCACCTGCCAATGCAGGAAACATGGGTTCCATCCCCGGTCCATGAATATCGCACATGCCACGGAGTAACTAAGCCCATGAGCCACAACTACTGGGCCTGTGCTCTAGAGACTGGAGCACTACCACTGAGCTCATGTGCCATGACTACTGAAGCCTGGGCATGCTAGAGCTTGTGCTCCGTAACAAGAAAAACCACTGCAATGAGAAGCCCACACACCATAACTAGAGTAGCCCCACTCACCGCAACTAGCTAAAAGCCTGCACAGCAATGAAGACCCAGCACACTCAAAAGTAAATAAATAAAATTATTAAAATAAAAAGAACTCAAGAGATACCCGACCCCTGATCCATCTTTCTATGTGAGGACACATGGATAGAGCAAACTATCAATATAAATGAGGAAGTAGGTCCTCACCAAACAGCAAATTTTCTGACACCCCGATCTTGAACTTTCCAGCTTCCAGAACTGTGAGAAGTACATTTCTATTGTTTATAAGCCATCCAGTCTATGGTATCCTGTTATAGCAGTCAAATGGACTAAGGCACAGTCTAAGAAATGACTTAACAATGCTATGGGAGCTATAAGGTCAATTCCCAACCCCACCCCCAAACCCAGAATTGTAACAAGGTAGGTAATACCTGCCTTTGCCACTTTAACATTTGTACCAATGGTGCATAAGCATTTCCTTATTACAAAGCAAGATAGTGGCAACTGAACCTGTTATTTACTGTATTTTCATTGGCATTTGCAGCGAAGATTTTGTAGTGAAAATCCTGCCAATTTCACCAATGACATCTTTAATAGAGCCAGTAAAAATTATTCATTTTATTAAATCTAGTTCCTTGACTGCTATTAAACTAGTATCATTATTGACTAGAAATGTTAAATCTGGTCCCTTCAGCAACATTCTGTGCAATGAAATGGGCAGTATGCATAAATCATTTCTGAAACTTTTAAGTTCAGCGACTGTCAAGGAAGACACTTGTGTGACTGAGTGTGAGCTTACCTAGTTGCTTTTGCCATGAAACATCTTTACTTCAAAGAACTGACAAACCATGGTTGTTTAGACTTAGGTATCTGGTAGATACTTTCATGAAAAATGAATTATCATTTCAAGGAAAAAAATTTGTTGCCAATAATAAAATCTGAGCTTTCAGGAGAAAATTAAACTTTGGAAAACTTAAACCCACGATTGTGAATCTGACAGCTTCCTAACATTTTAGAAGGGTTTACTGGTAAGATGTATGGTGGTATTACCAAGTCATCTTTTGATATTGTGTAAAAAAGTATCAACATTTGAAAACTTGCATAAAGCAATCAATCAATCATTTCCCAAACCATTAATGCATAACTGTACAAAAGGATGCCTGGTGAAAAGATTCACTCAAAGTATAATAAATATCAACAGATTTTACAAGTTTTGGTATTGTATCAAAGAATACTACTCCCAATTACCCAAAGAAGACTGTAAAATTACTTTTCCCTCTTCTCACGATACATTTGTGTAAAGTCAGATATTCTATATTAATATTTGGTTAATATAACCAAAATATACTACAATAAGCTGAATGCAGAATCCTATACATCTTCTATTAAGCTAAATGTTAAAGAAATTTGCAAAGATGTTAAGATGTAAATAAAGCCATTCTTGTAATTTTGGGGGGAAAAGCTTTGTTTCAAAGCTAAGTTAATATGAATGGGTTTCAATATTCATTATTATTTCAAATGATGGTTTCAAATTTTACTATGGCCAACAATGACGTTATAAACCACAAAAACAAAAGCTCATTGGAGTTCTTATATTTTTTATGAGTATAGAGGTCCTAATATCAGCAAGTTTGAGAGTCATTGGTCTAGATAGATCCTTACAAATCTACACAAGTATGTCATGTGAGAAAGAGAATACACTGGTCCTTTTACCCTACAGAGTCCTACTCTGGGTAGGATAAAGAATAATAGTTACCATCATGTAGTTTATCCAGTAATACAAAGAGCAATCTCAAAACATGTCATCTGCAAATATTCAAGCTTTAGATGGGTAAGCTAAGGTTGCATAACAACCCTCCATGTTCCAAGTCAGGAGTCTAGTGAAATGTCAGAACTAGAATTCAAGTCAAAAGTTTCAAGGTCAGTGTCCTTTCCAGAGTACTAATTCATTTCGGTGCTCGAATTCCAGTGGCTTCTTCCTATCCCTAGATTTCTAGGGGGGATTTAAAGTATCTACCATCTTTTCTCTATTTATATACCTGTGAACAGTAATTCACCTACTCTGCAAATAGCAGTAGTTATCAAAACCACTGTAACCATGAGCTAGTTAGGGTAACAGCAGATGTGACATAGGGAAATAATCTTTGTCTAAGGAAGAACTTACTACCAAACAGCAATCAATCTAATTACCTGTGCCTAGAAGACGAGGGAGTCCTCCTCCTCCTAGAACGTGATCTTGACCTTGAGTGTCTTCGTTTTTCTTCTTTCTTATCTGGATTTAAATGAAAAGGAATCTGGATTTAGAAATCATTAAGCAAAAAGATTATTTCCATTTAGGAGTTGCTGTAAGAGTTTATTACACTAATGTTCAGGTTTACTGTATGATCCTTAAATTCAGGTAGCTAAAGGTTTCTGAAGCTATGAAGTGTCATCCATAAAACCTATGAAAATAATCACCTTTCTCATTCTTTACTCTTCAGAGGTTTCTAAACCATGACTCCTGTTTGCATGCCTTAGGTTCTCTTTCTCCAAACGGAGCTAAAATATACCCAGATTAAAACTCTACTCTGTACATGCTCATGGATTAATAACACCTCCCCAAACTGTACCTAAGTGTAAAATGTTTATATTTACAATAAAAACAAAGATAAACATTTAAAATTCTTGAATCAGCAAAATGTTCCTTTTAGTCATCACTTTCCTAGATATGTCTCATTCAATCACTCATTTCTATACTTCTGGGATAGAAACTAAACCAGCTCTCTTTTTAATCTTTGTTCCACTTTTGCATTCATTTTCAACACTGTGTAAGTTTACAGAGCAGAGCAAGAATGATCTGTTACCATTTAGTAGTTTAAAACAACACATAAATTACTTTAACTAAGGACCGAATGAAGGAAAAATACAGCCATTGCAATTCTTCATATATGGACTATCATTCAAAGTGAGAATGCTGGCCCTGCCTCAGCAACTAAGAGTAAAGAATTTATTTGCAATGCAGGACCTGCATTGGGTCAGGAAGATCCCCTGGAGCAGGGCATGACAACCTACTCCACTGTTCTTTGCCTGGAGAATTCCATGGACAGAGTAGCCTGGTGAGCCATAGTCCAAAGGGTTACAAGAGTCAGACGTGACTGAGGTGACTTAGCCCCCATGCACAAAGTGAGAATGAGTTCCTCTTTTACATTTCTATCATTTCATTAATAGAATTCAACTTATTGTGAATATCAAATTAACAAAAATTTGTGCAGCAAAAAAAATTTCATAAAGAGGTAAGTCGTTTTCAGTCATTTCAGTTATGAGTTTTCAATGAAAACAGAAATGGTGTTCTGGTTTTGGAGTCATACAGGTCCAGTTATCTATATAAACTGCTTGTCATGTGACACTGGGTTAATTATTTAATAACCTGGTTAAATGAGATAACATAAAGATTTGATATTAATGTATCCATTATACTTTATAATTATTTGTCTAATACCATATACAATAAAAACCACCCCATTAAGAATTGGAATGAAGAAAATGAATAAAGCATCGTTCATAATGGAATAAAAAAAACCAGGACCAAAAATCCAAATACATATATGCAGAAAATGGGACAACCATTCATCTCATCTCAAAAAGACAATCTGCAAAGCATAATACATTTACTTTTCTTTAAACAAATGGTGTAAATAGAAGAAACTTTATTAGGCTTTCTTGGTCAAATAAAGACTATAGATCAGGCAATCCCAACTTCACTTCAGTTCAGTTGCTCAGTCCTGTCTGATTTTTGCAACCCCATGAACTGTAGCACGCCAAGCTCCACTGTCCATCACCAACTCCCGGAGTTCACCCAAACTCATATCCACTGAGCCAGTGATGCCATCTAACCATTTCATCTGTCGTCCCATTCTCCTCCTGCCTTCATCAGGGTCTTTTCAAATGAGTCAACTCTTCTCATAAGGTGGCCAAAGTATTGGAGTTTCAGCTTCAACATCAGTCCTTCCAATGAACATCCAGGACTGATCTCCTTTAGGATGGACTGGTTGGATCTTCTTGCAGTCCAAGGGACTCTCAAGAGTCTTCTGCAACACTACAGTTCAAAAGCATCAATTCTTCAGAGTTCAGCTTTCTTTATAGTCCAACTCTCACACCCATACATGACCACTGGAAAAATCACAGCCTTGACTAGACGGACCTTTGTTGCCAAAGTAATGTCTCTGCTTTTTAATATGCTGTCTAGGTTGGTCATAACTTCCCTTCCAAGGAATAAGCATCTTTTAATTTCATGGCTGCAATCACCGTCTACAGTGATTTTGGAGCCCAGAAAAATAAAGTCAGCCAGTTTCCCCATCTATTTGCCATGAAGTCATGGGACCAGATGCCATGATCTTAGTTTTCTGAATGTTGAGCTTTAAGCCAACTTTTTCTCTCTCCTCTTTCACTTTCATCAAGAGCCACTTTAGTTCTTCTTCACTTTCTGCCATAAGGGTGGTGTCATCTGCATATCTGAGATTATTGATATTTCTCCCGGCAATCTTGATTCCAGCTTGTGCTTCCTCCAGCCCAGCGTTTCTCATGATGTACTCTGCATAGAAGTTAAATAAGCAGGGTGACAATATACAGCCTTGATGTACTCCTCTTCCTATCTGGAACCAGTCTGTTGTTCCATGTCCAGTTCTAACTGTTGCTTCCTGAGCTGCATACAGATTTCTCAGGAGGCAGGTCAGGTGGTCTGGTATTCCCATCTTTTTCAGAATTTTCCACAGTTTATTGTGATCCACACAGTCAAAGGCTTTGGCATAGTCAATAAAGCAGAAATAGATGTTTTTCTGGAACTCTGCTTTTTTGATGATCCAGTGGATGTTGGCAATTTGATCTCTGGTTCCTCTGCCTTTTCTAAAACCAGCTTGAACATCTGGACGCTCACGGTTCACATATTGTCGAAGCTTGGCTTGGAGAATTTTTAGCATTACTTTACTAGCATGTGAGATGAGTGCAATTGTGCAGTAGTTTGAGCGTTCTTTGGCATTGCCTTTCTTTGGGATTGGAATGAAAACTGACCTTTTCCAGTCCTGTGGTCACTGTTGAGTTTTCCAAATTTGCTGACATATTGAGTGCAGCACTTTCACAGCATCATCTTTCAGGATTTGAAAAAGCTCAACTGGAATTCCATCACCTCCACGAGTTTTGTTTGTAGAGATTCTTCCTAAGGCCCACTTGTTTCACATTCCAGGATGTCTGGCTCTAGGTGAGTGATGATCACACCATTGTGATTATCTGGGCCATGAAGATCTTTTTTGTATAGTTCTTCTGTGTATTCTTGCCACCTCTTCTTAATATCTTCTGTTTCTGTTAGGTCCATACCATTTCTATCTTTTATTGAGCCCATCTTTGCATGAAATATATTCCCTTGATATAATTTTCTTGAAGAGGTCTCTAGTCTTCCCTATTATATTGTTTCCCTCTATTTCTTTGCATTGATTGCTGAGGAAGCCCTTCTTATCTCTCCTTGCTATTCTTTGGAACTCTGCATTCAAATGGGTTTATCTTTCCTTTTCTCCTTTGCTTTTCACTTCTCTTCTTTTCACAGCCATTTGTAAGGCCTCCTCAGACAGCCATTTTGCTTTTTTGCATTTTTTTTCTTGGGGATGGTCTTGATTCCTGTGTCCTGTACAGAGTCACAAACCTCCATCCATAGTTCATCAGGCACTCTTTCTATCAGATCTAGTCCCTTAAATCTAGTTCTCACTTCCACTATATAATCATAAGGTATTTGATTTAGATCATACCTGAACTTAGGCAAACATAAATGACTAAAAACAACAGTAAAACCCCCCAAATTAAAAACCACCAAAATACCACACAAAGCATTAGGTAATGCTAGGCACCAATGTTTCAGAATGAGTAATTCTCTGCTTTAGGAATTGGGAGGTGCCTGTCTTGAACACTGTAAGATGTTTAGCATATCCCTGGCCCCGTTGGTCTAGTCAAGGCTATGGTTTTTCCAGTGGCCATGTATGGATGTGAGAGTTGGACTGTGAAGAAGGCTGAGCGCCGAAGAATTGATGCTTTTGAACTGTGGTGTTGGAGAAGACTCTTGAGAGTCCCTTGGACTGCAAAGAGATCCAACCAGTCCATTCTAAAGGAGCTCAGCCCTGGGATTTCTTTGGAAGGAATGATGCTGAAGCTGAAACTCCAGTACTTTGGCCACCTCATGTGAAAAGTACTTTCACCTCATGTGAAAAGACTCTGATGCTGGGAGGGATTGGGGGCAGGAGGAGAAGGGGACAACAAAGGATGAGATGGCTGGATGGCATCACTGACTCGATGGACGTTGTTTGAGTGAACTCCGGGAGATGGTGATGGACAGGGAGGCCTGGTGTGCTGCTTTCATGGGGTTGCAAAGAGTTGGACACGACTGAGCTACTGAACAGAACTACCCACTGGATGCAGTTTGTATCAGCATGACAACTAAGTTTTCTCCAGGTATTTACAAATATGCCTGGGTGACAACACTTACCGGTATCACCCATCCCCCTCTGAAATGAGAATCACTGCCCTAAATGAACTTTTATCAAAATACGGGGGAAAAAATGACTAAAGTATTATTCAACATATTTCCAAACATAATTGCATAAATCTATTTACCTGGTTCTATAGCAGCAGAAATTAGGGACTGTGCTTCTCGTACTCTCTTCATGGCTTCCTCTATTTCTTTACTAGAGGTATCTGATTTCAGACTTGGTGAAACAAGACCAGCAGCGACATGATTCAATCTGGAATAGAACCAAGAATTGCATTTGACATATTTAAAAACATATTTATAAACATATTTATATATCCAATTAAATACACATTTCCCATCATCATTTTACTAAGATACTCCTTGAAAAACAGTGAGAAGACTCCATGATAACTTTGACAAAATCATAATAATATAGTAAAATGGCACTATGCAAAATGGAACTTGGCATTTTAAAAGACACAGATATGTCAAATAAAAAACTAATTTTGCTGAACACCCATGAACTTTCCATATACTTTCTAAGAATTGTTAGTAAATGAGAATATAATAATGCTACGTTCCTTCACGTGATTTATAAAACTTTACTTCATCCTAATTTTGTTGGGGAAGAGAATTACTTAAGCTTACAGATGACAAACTGAGGCAGAAGCCAATGACATATCAAAGTTACTTATGAAATTCCTGACTGCAAAGACTAAAGGGTTTAGTCTTTAGCCTTAAGGGTTTATGAAAATGAGAAAAAACTATAGACACTGAGTTGAGGATGGTGGTTATTTGTGGGCAGTGTAAAATGTAAACAAGAATGACTACGGGGAGATTTTTTATTTTTTAACTCTATTAGTCATATTTTACTTAATAAGCTTCATGGTAGATACATGCTTGGATTTCACCTGGTCATTTTTAGAAAAAAATGCCAGTAACTACTATAATCAAATGATTCTGTTCTGCCTCCCCCACATGCTCTCCTACTTACTGACAGTGACTTTCACCCAGTTAAAAAAGACACAGATGTATAGAACAGTCTTTTGGACTCTGTGGGAGAAGGCGAGGGTGGGATGATTTGAGAGAATAGCATTGAAACCTGTATATTATCATACGTGAAACAGATTGCCAGTCCAGGTTCGATGCATTAGACAGGGTGCTCAGGGCTGGTGCACTGGGATGACCCTGAGATGGGATGGGGAGGGAGGTGGGAGGGGAGTTCAGGATGGGGAACACATGTACACACATGGCTGTTTCATGTCAATGTATGGCAAAAACCACTACAATGCTGTAAAGTAATTAGCCTACAATTAAAATAAAAAGAATTTAAAAAAAAGGAAAATGAATTTAGCTCAGATTTCACACACTAAGGTGCTTCCCTTGTGGCTCAGCTGGTGAAGAATCCGCCTACAATGCGGGAGCCCTGGGTTCGACCCCTGGGTTGGGAAGATCCCCTGCAGAAGGGAATGGCTGCACACTCCACTATTCTGGCCTGGACAATTTCATGAACTGTATAGTCCATGGGGTTGCAAAGAGTCGAACACGACTGAATGACTTTCACTTAACACACTAAGAAATGACTCATGAAAACATCTCAAGAATCTGTGATATGTCAACTAGGAAATATAAATGGCAGCATGAATAAAACTTTTCAAAGCACCGAAAGACAGTGACTTTTAGTACGTGATGTATATTACTCTTGCTATGGGCTAGTGCTTCCCTTCTGTCTTTCTCTCATTCATCTCCCAGGCTTCTCTGATCTTCAAGCCAAATTCTTCTCCTTGTCACATTCCCACAGCATCTCTGTACCTCCTCGAGGTGGATACACATGCTTCACTGTAGTTAAATAATGTGACCCTTCCTGAGTATAAATGCCATGAAGGTACCAAGCAAGCTTATAGGAGGTAGTCGATATAATTTTTTAAATGAACCAACTAAAGACAATATTTAGCTCTCTATTCGTCATCCTAAGACAATCCTTAGGATGATATTCATGATATAAGTCTGAGAAACAGCTTGGCTTGCAGCAGAAAGGCAATCTTGATTCCAGCTTGTGTTTCATCCAGCCCAACATTTCTCATGATGTACTTACTCTGCGTATAAGTTAAATAAACGCTGACAATATACAGCTTTGACTTCCCCCTTTCCAAATTTTGAACCAGTCCGTTGCTCCATGATCTGGTTCTTGACCTGTGTAAGTTTCTCAGGGGGCAGGTAAGGTGATCTGGCATTCCCATTTCTTGAAGAATTTTCTAGTTTGTTGTGATCCACAGTCAAAGGCTTTCAAGTAGTCAATGAAACAGATATTTTTCTGGAATTCCCTTGCCTTTTTTATGATCCAATGGATGTTGGCTATTTGATCTCTGGTTCCTCTGCCTTTTCTAAATCAGGTTGTACATCTGGAAGCTCTTGGTTCATGTACTGTCGAAGACTGGTTTAAAGGATTGTGAGCATTACCTTGCTAGCATGTGGAGCAAGCTCAACTGTACAGTAGGTGAACACTCTTTGGCACTCATCTTCTTTAGGACTGAAATGAAAACCGACCGCTTCCAGTCCCGTGGCCACTGATGAGTTTTCCAAATTTGATGGCATATTGAGTGCAGTACTTTAATAGCATCATGTTTTAGGATTTGAAATAACTCAGCTGGAATCCATCACATCCACTAGCTTTGTTCACAGTAATGCTTCCTAAAGCCCACTTGACTTCACATTCCAGGATATGGGACACTAGGTAAGTGATCACATCATCATTTTTGTGTCCTTAAGACCTTTACTGTACAGTTCACCTGTGCATTTCTGCCACCTCTTTTTAGTATCTTTTGCTTCTGTTATGTCCTTGTCTTTTCTGTCCTTTATTGTGCCGATCTTTGCATGAAATAATCTCTTAGTATCTCCAACTTTCCTGAAGAGATCTCTAGTCTTTCCCATTGTATTGTTCTCCTCTTATTTCTTTGCACTGTTCACTTAGGAAGACTTTCTTGTCTTCTAAGTAATCTTTGGAATTCTGCACTATATTTCCTTTTCTCCTTTGACTTTCACTTCTCTTCTCAGCTATTTGTAAGGCCTCCTCAGACAACCATTTTGCCTTGCAGCATTTTTCTCATAGATGGTTTTGGTCACTGTGGTTTAAGCTATGGACAATGATCTTCAGAGATTAAAAATTACACCAAAACAAAACCCTTTATAGATGGGTTTACTTCTTGATTTTTCTTTCTAGAAAATAGGATTATGTATTGGATGCCAGTGGTCATATATGGATGTGAGAGTCGGACTACAAAGAAAGCTGAGCGCTGAAGAATTGATGCCTTTGAACTGTGGTGTTGGAGCAGACTCTTCAGAGTCCCTTGAACTGCAAGGAGATCCAACCAGTCCATCCTAAAGGTGATCAGTCCTGGATATTCATTGGAAGGACTGATGCTGAAGCTGAAATTGCAATACTTTGGCCACCTCATGTGAAGAGTTGACTCATTGGAAAAGACCCTGATGCTGGCAGGGATTGAGGGCAGGAGAAGGGGATGACAGAGGATGAGATGGCTGGATGGCATCACCAACTCGATGGATATAAGTTTGAGTGAACTCTGGGAGTTGGTGATGGACAGGGAGGCCTGGCATGCTGCGATTCATGGGGTCGCAAACAGTTGGACATGACTGAGTGACTGAAATGAACTGACTGCATGCCTTGAGATAAATTTCTTTTAGGTATCAAAAAATAACTGCTATCTGTAGACACTGACATATTTCTATCATCAATGGAAACAAAAGGAAAAAAGTTCTTACTTGGGATCAACAGTACTCATAAGTTTCAGCAACTGATCTGCAGCAAGAGACTGGAAAATAAAAATATTAAAAATGAGAACACAGAATAATAAATGATTACTATTTTAATTTTTAAAAATATGTTGAAATGACCTAGAACAGTTTGTCAAACCTATAGAAGCTAACATATCCCAAGCACAATGACCAACAGAAATATAATGCCAGCCAAATACGTCACAGTAAATTTTCTAGCTGCAAAAAAATAAACAGATGACAATAGTGACTACAGTACTGGATATCCAGAGCTGCTTTATCAAGTTAAATATAAACATGATGAAGCTGAACAGTCCAGATTTTATAGACTAGCTCCTGCTTATTTAAAGATTTCCTGAGGATAAGTAACATTTTAAGAAAACATGTAAAACAAAAATCAAAGTGCTCAGTCAGTATAATAATCAAAAAATTTCATAAAGAACTTCAGAAAAGTTTTATCTAAATTGCAATGAGGGAGAACAAAAATTTCCAAGTGAGTAAATGACAAGAGAACAAATTATGAACACATTCCTATCTTTTCATGACTTGTATTCTGACTTTGCAACATTGATATGGTAGTGGCTTCCTATGAAACTGGTCTTTACTTTGAACATCCTAAAATGAGAAATTCTTTGACAGGCAAGGGGCTAATGCAGTGACCTTTTAAATCTCTCATTAAGAAGTTTACGTAAGAAAAAAATCACTATTATGTAGCAGTTGGTTATCTCCTGCTGTTGAAATGCAAACTAAAATCTAATGAAGCAAATTCTTGAATTACAAAAACGAGCTCAGCGTTCAAGGATATTAAATTACCTGTGAGTTCAAGTTTGCTCCAGGAAGCCCAAGTGCAGCAAGGGCAGGATCAAGGGTAGGAGCTCCCAAAGCAGCCAATGGAACGGCGCCAATCTGTGAAATTTCAAATTGTATTTATTTAAAATTTTGTTTCTATGTCTTATACTGTCAAGTTGGCAGAGTATGTGAAGGTTTTTTTTTCCTCTAAAGGGTCAGATGATTACTAGTTGAAGTCTGTAAGCTGTGGAATCTCCTCCCCCCAACTAAGTGTGTGTATCTTAAGTTTATTCCTTAGGGCTTCCCTGGTGGCTCACATGGTAAAGAATCTGCCTGCAATGTGGGAGACCAGGGTTCCATCCCTGGGGTGGGAAGATCCCCTGGAGAAGGGAATTGGCAACCCACTCCAGTATTCCTGCCTTAGAGAATCCCATGGACAGAGGAGCCTGGTGGATTACAGTCCATGAGGTCACAAAAGATCTGACATGACTTAGCAACTCGTACTTACATTTCTTAGCCACAGCAGTAGTAGCTCTTTCTACACCCGAGATACATATATTCATTAAGAGTTCCCTAGTAATTTCCTGTTGTATGTTCTTAGTCTCTTAGTTGTGTCTGACTCTTTGCAACCCCATGGACTGTAACCCGCCAGGCTCCTCTGTCCATGGCATTCTCCAGACAATAGTGCAGTGGGTAGACATTCCCTTCTCCAGGGGATCATCCCAACTCAGAGATCAAACCCAGGTCTCCTGCGTTGTAGGAGGATTCTCTACTTTGTGAGCCACCAGGAATTCCTCATAATTAGTCAATTTAATGCACACAAACAATGCAAAATCTTACAACTGTGCAGGCAGTTTGAGCCTCTTCACAAGCACTGTGCTTAAAGTTCTCCTAGTTTCATTACTACTTATTAAGTACAGGTAGCAAACATACTATAATTTCACTGAGTTAAAATCCTGTTAATATAGTTGATCCTTGAGCAACATGGGGGCTAGGAGTGCTGACTCCTCATGTAGTCAAAAACAGACCTGTAACTTCAGTCAGCTCTCCATATCCACTCGCCCATATTTTGATCCAACCAATCTTGGGTTGTATAGTACTATAATATATATTCAAAGTGAAAGCGTTAGTCGCTCAGTTGTGTCCGACCCTCTGCAACCTCATGGACTATAGCCCACTATACTCCTCTGTCCATGGAATTCTCCAGGCATGAATACTGGAGTGGAGTGGATAGCCATTCCTTTCTCCAGGGGATCTTCTTGACCTAATGATCAAACCTGGATCTCCTGCACTGCAGGTAAATTCTTTACCATCCAAGCCACCAGGAAAGCCATGTAGTAGTTAAAAAAAGAAATCCTCATATAAATGGAGCAAACAGTTCAAACTCACATTGTTCAAGGATCAACTATTATAAAATTGGCTTAATTATTTATTATACAATTTTATACATCAAAGGTATCTATGAATTACCCTGATCTTCAAATTCATCTTCACGTTATCTACTTAATGTAAACCCCAAGAGCAAAAGATGAAAGAGTATGGGGAAAGGAAAAAAAAAAAAATGTCTTAACTTCACACTTTAATTTTCTCAGTTCAAATGAACATATTAAACATCTGCAATAGAAATATGCTTCATGACTTATGGGCTATTTTGAGAGTCAGTGACAAAATGATAAGACACACATTATTTTTGAGAATGTCCTTAAAATGTAAACTACCACTTTAATACTGATGATTACAATCGCATTTTACAATACTCTGACCACGTGACAATAGTCTGTGAAGTGCAATCACACAGGACTCAAAAAAGGCACAAATACATTTAGATTTATCCACCATTCTGTGTTCCTTTCCATGCTTTAAGAATTCAATAGAACTAATACCTGGGTAAGTGGGTTAGGAGTAGGCAGGAGTCCACCACCAGGCAGAAGACCTGCCACTGCATTAGCTGGTGCCAACAGAGACAAAGCCTTAGTCTCATCAGGAATAACTCCTGCAGAGAAACACCCACGCATTAGAACACACTCTTCTGCAAGACAGAAAACACACAAAAACACCCAGAAAATGTCTCCCTGATACACCACCTGAGTTTGTTGAAAGTACTTATGTTCGCTAAAATATAAAGCTTGATTTCTATGATTATTTATCATTAATTTTATGTCAGAATGAAACTTCAATGTGTGAAAATTTGTTTCCTTTTTCTCTACAAATGGTTAAGTTTCTAGAGTAAAAAAAAAATAGCACAATACACACTACTTTTTTGTTAACACTGCCAAGATTTCATCACCTGTACTCGATTTTTAAGTCATGAACCAAACGTAAGCAAGCACAGTCGGTTCTCCAGGGGTGTGCTCTCAACTTTCAAAAGCTGTTTTATGAACAACGACTCGTGTCGGCTGCTTCACTATAAAGCACACAGAAAAATCAAGATACACAAGACAAAAAAAGTTTGATTTAGGGGTTAATAATATGGTACAGTTACTATGATTTTCTTTTACACCTACCATACAATTTTGTAAAAATTAAGAGAAAAAAGTATGTAAAGGAAATATTCTGTTGAATCAAGAGTAGGGCTTTTGCTGACTCATGAAAATGAATATGAATGTTTCTGAAGGTCTCTGAATACACACAGGATGTGTGTGGGAGTGAGTGAGAGGGAAAGAGAGAGAGAATAAGTAAAACATGGCACATTCCTTACCTGTACAGTAAAATGCTTTATGTTCCAATATGTGCCATGCTAACCATACCAAAAAATGCTGCTATATAGTGTCAGTTCAAAAGCTAACTTAGCCAAACTCCTAAAGCCAAAAACAACATGTATGTCTGTTTTTAAAGCCTAATCTGTGTATTCAGATAAAATCTAAGGGTCCTGAGACAAATATTTATGTAGACAATTTAAATTCTATCCAACAGCAAAAGCCCTATAACAGATGGATTAATCTGTTAATGTGCCCAAGCCCCCAAAATGAGAGTTCAATAATACAATTAAACTACATATTTGCAAATACCAGTAGTATTTCTGTAATACATATTAAGAAACTGCATCTCATCATAAAACATACAATATGTACAGGGCACTTAAGAGAAACTGGATAAGCTGCAGAAGAAAACTGTTGGGTGGTATTTTCAGCAGGGCCTGGTATATAGTTCAGGCTGAACCAGGGAAAAGAACTGTAAAACACAACAACAAAAAAGAAAAACCACTGTTAAATAAAGGTAATGGTTCCTTCCACCTAAACTGAGAAGTGCCGATAATATAAACAAATGTATACTACACAGCACTGTTATCTTGCTTGTGTCAGAGCTGTCATCAATTTAGATACCAAGAGTTATGGAGGGGGGGAGAAGGGAGAAGATTTAGATATAGGGCATTAATGCATCATTATTAACAAACCTACAAAGATTATGGGATAATTTTGCATGCAAAATTATGTCTCAAGAGGATATTATTAAGTATCAACATCTTGCTAAAATTAGTGCATTTGCAACATTTCTGGCAAACTAAAATCCTCTTGAATTTATTGTGAGACACCGGATAGAAGATCTGCATCCATTAAAAAAAAAGTCATGCATCTGATCCTCTGATTAAAAAAAGACTATTTAAAAATAAAACTACAATTTAAAAATAGCAATGAGGCCCCTCACCAGTTAATTTTCATGCGTCAAGAGTATTTTTTTTACTGCTGCTTTGATAGAACCATGAAATACTGCATGAATGTGTAGAAACGAAAGAAAAAGAAACAGACAAAAGAAACAAACATTAACCAAGGAACCTAAATAGTCCCCAAATCCATTATTATTAAGAGTTCCTTCCAAATTCAGCTATCTCAGTTTTATCGGTTAAACACTATTCCTTACCGTAGACTTTGTGTCTATTGTTCTAAAACACTGACCAAGAAGCAACGGCATAATGTAAGAGCTAAAACCAGGGTGAATGGTGACAAAAAGGTTGAGTACATCAGTTATTTAGTGGAGCAACATTAATACAGCATACCATACCAGTAATTACCAGTAATATACTAATAGATTCTGTAACTAAATAGTTCTGTAATTCTAATAATGTACTCCCTAAATATCTGTTTCAAAACAAATCCAAAAAAATTACTATGGTCTAAAAATATTTATGAAATCTTGTTATATGATATACTGTATTATGTTCAGGGCTTGGGAACTATGACATAATATTTGGCCAAAAAGAATTTTTAAAATTATAAGGCTAACTAGTGTTTGGCAAATTACTCACATGATTTGACCCTTGTTCCAAAAGCTATGTTCTACATTTACTTATCCTACATTTGAATTCTGTAAATTTTCTCTTGATGGTAAGTCATCCTACAACAGGCACACTGACAGAAAATGCTTAATCAAAACACACTCACAAGTTCATCACTACATATATATATATATACACACTTTAAAACCTTAAAACTGGGCTCATACACTTTAATAGCATGGAGACAGATTTACTGTAATATAGCATGCTTTAGTTTATCCATGAATGCAATTTAATTTCTTTAGAAAACCACAGAGGAAATTTTTCTAAGTTTTAAGGACTAGACATTTCACAATTTTTACAAGGAATGGTTTAAATGTTCACATCAGTATTCAAAAATAGCAACTAAAGTTAACAGTATCTAGATTCTGCTTCCACTGACCAGTTCACCAAGGAAAGGGGAAAGCATTTATACCCTGGTCAGCATATGTTAATAAAATCCAGTAACTTTAACATATTTCAGTGATTTTTTTCACTAAATTTATAGTTACCAAAAAGCAAATAAAGTAGCAGTACACTGGGAACAAGCTAAGTATAAAGTATGTCTTAGAAAATTTCACAAAGTGGAATAAAAATAGTGTTGTCTTGTCACAGTGGCTTTTTAAGATCCAAAAACCCTGCTCATTATTTTTCTGCCAAATTACTTTAACAGCCTAAAATGTAAAAAGAGAGAAAATGTAGTTAACAAATGGTTACACCAGGAAAACACTTGGGGGACTTGAGTGCTTGCTGGCCTTTAGTTAATGTCTAGAATCCCCTGTAGCTGCAGAGGACCCACTGTTTTTCAGTCATCTGGAAGAGTTTTGCATTTGCCTTCTCCACTACAAAAATCACACACACAAATAACAGAGAGAAGAATTTATTATTTAGAGATATTCTAGAAAATATAGCAAGAATGAACAAGAAAATCTGGCATAAAACAAAACACCCAGTGCCCATTTGGCACCTAAGCTATAGGAAATATTGAACTTCATAAAAATCAAACCATTGCGACCCTTGGTATACTGAAATTCAATGTGGGATATATTTTTTAAAGTTATTGGTAAGAAGAATCACTAAGAGGAATCACTATGGAAATAAAACCAACCTGGTCACATTTATTCAAAATAGAAACATCATCATGCATTTATTTGAAGGTTTCTGTATAAATGTTCATGAAGTGAACCGTTCACCTTCAGGACTTTTATATAAAACAATATTAAATTAAATAAGTAGATGTATCTTAAGGAAATTGGGGAAGTGGTTTTAATGAACTTAAAATTGTTTTAAAGTAATGCAAAAGGTTAAATATCTTATAAAAACAAATCAGATTTTGAATTTTAAGTTAGAAAGCCTTCATGTAAAAAATATGGACCACAGTATAACAAGGGTTTCAAAATGTTAATAGCTTAGATTTTTTAACATGCTACTAATGCTCACTCTAAAACTACACTGAGGTAGATGGTCATCATAGGATGCCCACATAGGTAGTTAAACAAAGCACAAACCTTCTGCATATGGTACGACTATCAAAGCTCTGTCAACGAATACAGTGTTTGTCAGATGCTGTGCCACAACTGCTGAGTCCGGATCATGGAACTTAACAAAGCAGACTCGGGAGGAGACTGGTAAAGGCGAATCACTAGAAAATACACAGATAACATAAAAGAGGAAATTATAAGCAAAAACACAAATGAATGACTCACAAATACCTGCATTCCAAAAGTATAAGAGGCAGAGAAATACATAACCACACACATATTAACCAGTTCAAAAATACAGGGCGTTTTTCAATAAAGTACTATCCACAGAACTGACTATATAAAATTACACCCAGAATAATCACTGTTTAAATTCATAATGCATCAAGTTAAAAAGTTTGAAACCAGTCTCACAGTCTGAAGAGATCACAAAAATGTCAGCATTTCATAATATCAATACCAGGCATTTTAAAATACAAATAGCAAGTAACTAGTTTTGGCTTGGAAAACTTTTCATTATGGCTAACTTTTTAAGAGTTAAAAACAAAAATTTTCCATTTCAGGGACAAAAGAGTATACTGGTCAAGTATATCTATTTGACAATCAATTGAGTTTTCTTGACCTGCCTACTAAATGCCCTGTCCTCTTTCATCCACAGCTAATTAAAACTCCCAGGCATTATAAATAGTTAAGGGTCTCTTAGGGCAGTTTCACACAGAGAAAAAAATTAAGCACTCATGGGAATACTACCACCACCCACCCCCAACTATTACCCAAAATTTTAATTAACAAAAAGACACTTTCCTTGGCAACTTGTTTATGTAAAACAAAAACAAGCTAAGGTACAAGCAACAGTCGCTCTAAGCAAGATAAGATTAGGAAGGGAGCAGAATTGTTTTTTAAAAATATAAGACAGTTGACTTTCTGCCATTGAACTTTTTGTGGAAGGAAAGATTAAATAAGGTAGGGGTTTCTCTGCTCTCTAACACTAAACCAAAAGCTATTTGAAAATCAATGAACTAAAGTAATAACATTATCCCAGGTTTATATTAGAATCTTGGAAGTGGGGCGGGGAGGACTACAATTAAATCAAGATCTTTGATGAAAGAAGTACTGAATGATGCCATCTTTAATTCTCCCTGATGATTTTAATATGCACCCAGTGTAAAGAACCACTGCTTTGTTTAACAAGCCAATTATATCTTGAGACTGAATAATGAAGAGGGAAACACTGCAATATTTTTGAATTATTAGAAGGGGGTAACTGACAACTTTTCTAAGTAAACGAGATTTTCATGCATACATAAAAATTGGATCACATCAGATTGGTCACACTAAGTGTTTCAGACTGTTGTTGAAAAGAAACATTTTCTTATAATTTGGGCACAATATGAAAATAAAAACTTCTTACCAACATCAATCTATAATCTGAGAACTCTAACCTCTTAGAATGTAAGTTTTCTTAAAGGCATTGCCCTTATTAGCACAGATGCTAATCTAGGTTCAAAGCAAAGCTGTCAAATGTATGTATTGAAATGGATTTAAGCCATATTGCTAGACAAGTTTACTGGAAAATGCTTTTTTTTTTTTTTTTAAAAGGATACTTTTTTTTAATGTGAAGCATCACTGTTCTGAAATTTAAAAATGCTGCACCCAGTATAATGAAAATAAAGCTTTTTCATCATTACTACTAGAGCTACATAGCTCTGACAGCCACATTTTTACAATTAAAAAGCTCTTTAAATGCTATCATTTTATGTTCTAAAGTGTAAGCACTTACATTTCTTAAAAAGTGACCCTACTATACATCTCTACCAATGACCCAATTTTGTTCCTATTTGCAGGCCAGGTATAGAGATGTAGACATATGGAAGGGACATGTAGACATGGGTGGGGACAGTGGGATCAACTGGGAGAATACGATTGACATATATACACTATCATGCATAAAACAGCTAGTAGGAAGCCGCTGTATAGCACAGGAGCTCAGTTTGGTGCTCTGTGACAACCCAGATGGGTGGAATGGAGATCCAAGGAGGAGTGTGTATATGTATACACAGTTGATTCACTTTGTTGTACAGCAGAAACTAACACAACATTGTGAAGCAATTACACTCCAATTAAAAAAAAAGTGACCTCTACTATTTCTTTGACACCATCTATTGTCATCTAACTGAAAGAAAATATGACTATCAAATATCAGGTGATTTAAAGAATATAAACAACCAAGAGTTCTTTCTAAAAAATTAGGAAAGTATGCCTACATGCCCCCAATATATTTCCATTTAGTGATCTTAAATGTTCACGTTTCTCTATCCACTCATGTATGTGCAACATTATTTGACTACTCTATTATACCTATAAGTGGTGGTGAGGTAAAGATAAAATACCAACAATTTAAATATTATGGGAAAGTACAGTAAGAACACAGAAGAGCAAATAATTCATCTCTCCCCATTTTAAACTGTTGTGTAAAACCACTGCCATTTGGTCCTGCAATTTATACGGTCACATTTTCTCAGTTAAAATCAGTAATAGAGACGTTAAGAACTGACATCGGAAATTAATTTTCCCACCCTTAGGATTTTTTTTTTTTTCCCACCCTTAGGATTTTGTGCAAGTACCACTGCTAAAAATATGACTGTTAAGAATTAACATAGAATTATGTTTAAGAATTAAACATAATTTACCTTTAAGAATATCCTTACCTTTAAGAATTAATATAGAAGAGGCAGTGCAGTTGAAAAGAACTGAGGAACAAGATAGGGAAAAGGAAGCCTTGTGTGATGCTTTCATCATCTAAGAGTGGTGGTGGTATTGTGTCTAGTTTCTTAGTGACCTCTGAGGCTTGTTTCAGAATCTTCTGGGATGCACACATAAAACTCAGATGACTGTTTCCACCTCAAGCCCACTGAATGTGAGAATCCTTTTCATAGGAAGGCTCTGATTCTTAACAAGATCCTTAGCTGATATTCATGACTGCTAAAGTAGAAATTCTGGTCTGGGTCAGTTCTTTCAAGCTCATCTTAATATTGAGCTAACCACTTCGGAGCAGAGAATTCTGTGCTTATAAACAAAGTTATCTCTTAAGCCCCACAAAACAGCAAGTCTGTGACAAAATTAACAACTCTGTTGACCTCACATCCTCTTTCCCTCATATGTTATTTAGTTCTAAAAAAACATAGTAGATTGTTGCATTTCATTTTAAATATAAATTTTATATTTTAAATATTTTGTATTTTTAAATAAAAAATTTTTAAAGAGAAATTATGTTCTCTCCCTTACCTAACTATACTAAGTTACTTAGATGATCATTAAAGTATCTCTTTTTGGTTCCTGAGAAGTTAGTAATGGATTTATCTGCAGTGTAACTGAAGTCTTCAGTTACTGAGTGAGTGACATATGCTTCTCAAGGATCATTACCTGATAAGCACTCCAGTGACTTTCTCCACTGATACCTCACTAAAATCAAACATTTGAAGAATATCTATTAGGTGTAAAAGAATGATTCCATTCACAAGTTGCTTGGTCTTGAAGGAAATCATGAAGTGGTAGAAAAGAATCATATTAGGTTTCAAATACTAGTTCTGACACTGATAGAAATCTATGTGAATTTCAGTTCATTCATTTGTAAAACAGGATCCAAGTCTTAGTTCCTCTGTGTATATATAAGGCTATCATACTGAACAGGGATAAAATACTACGTTACGAAGACAGGTTGTATCATTGCATGGAATTATAAGTTAGCAATTTCTGGCTTAAAAAAACCAAGAAATAGGTGGATTTGATAATAAAATAAAATAAGGGGAGACACCTTCTTGAGGTTCTCAGTGAAATGTTTGTGATCCCAGGAATTTTCCCCACAAACAGGAATTTGGGGCTAAAATTAGAATTTCAGTAGGTGTGGGTCGGAGCTCAGTCACGTAATACTTTAAAACTGCCCCTCAAGTGATGTTGATGACCCCAAGGAACCTTATTCTAGAAGACAGAGAAGTTAAACTTGTCAGTTGGTGAACAGCTCTACAGAGAAAAAGCAATTAAATTGAATAGAGAAGGCAGGGAGTGGTTGCCATTTTTATTAAGCATGAATCGGTGACATCTGACCAACAAAAAGAAAGCAAGCATGTCAGAGTTCCAGGTGGATATGAATACCTTCTGGGAAAAACACACACCCATTAAAAAAAAAAAAAGAAATCAAGCAACAAATATACTTACAATCAATAGAATTTCAAGTTAAGTCATTTAATCTTATTCTATGAGTAAGAGTAAATTTTTGAAGTATTTCTGGAAAGATGAACCCCTTTTAGACTATTAGGACTCCACAGCACATTATCTGCAACAAACTACTACTGAAGGAGCTTAAAGAAATCGTCAATAAAGTAATTCCAAATTGTGCAGGTTGGATTAGCTATTAAGACTTAAATTAGTAAAAAAAAAAAAATATATATATATATATATATTCATACACATATAATATTAAATGAACAAAAGGATCTACACTCACACTATTCAATTTGGAAAGGCCACTAAAGTAATGTAAAATTCACTACATTATAACCTTACATATTTTCAGAAAAGAAAATGATCTGTACATGGGTGCATATATGAAGGAGTCAGAGCAAAAATGTGTCAATATTTATTCTTCCCAATGCAGGAAAAAAATCCTCTTAATGCAGAGCACCCCAGAGATCAAGTTACCTGGAACACACAACTCTCCTGGTTAGGATGGAACCACTCCACTGACTACAAATCAAAAAGCCAGTCTGTTCTATCATGACTCCCCCTAGAGACAACGGACATGGTAACATCCCACACTTGTCATCTTTTTATGACAGTATCATAAAAAGAACATTTTCACACAAAAAAATTTCATAGTCAGCAACTCTAAAAAAAATTCTTAATGACTTGTGGGACTGGAAATAATTTTCTTATAAACAAGTCCAGCATCTCATACACTTTTAGAAATAACATGATTATAATCAAGTAATCAACAATAATCAAATGTATCACTTTCATTTCCTGCCATTTTACCATTTATTAATACTACTAACGATAAAAGGAATGTTGGGAGAAACTAACAGCAAAACATCCGTTTCCGTAAGTTATTATGAAAGCCATTTGTCCTTCATTGTCAAAATAAATACCTGTTTAAAATAACTTCAACAAAAAGTCTGTTCCTAGAATTCTACACTTCATGTAAATTAACTAACTCTAAACCTCCCTCCATACCTATAGTACTCCCAAATTAAAGACAACACGGCACTTGAGAACACTATTATCTGAAAATACTTTAAGGAAAACATGATGAAATACAGTAATGAATACCGACTGCAGTCTGATCAACTTAAATCTGCGCACAGATATATCATGCCCAGGTTATTAATGATTTATTACATCCACAACAGTGGATTCTTTGAGGATTCCAATCTCCTGTTTAGTACTTAAGCGGCATCATAAAAAACTTATGGTACAGCTGGAACTGAGTACCCACTGACAGTAAAATCTGAATTTTCACTCTTTCCAAGGAGCACTGGTCTGTTTTATTATTTCAAATTTTGCTCTAGTATTTATCACATCTTATTACAGCTTTTTTTTTTTTTTTTTACAATTACTGCACTCATTTAACACATCTGTGATAAAAATAAGAAATCTAAGACAACAGGATAAAAACAAAAACCCGTATACCGCCAATTACAAAATTTAAAGTTCTAAAAAATTCCTTCTGAAGAACAATTCTAGAATATAAAAAATGTGTACGTTATTTAAACAAAGGAAAATATGAGGTTTCAGCTGTAACTATTCTCATTTTAAAAAGTACTCAGGCTCACTGTGGAAGGAAATGGCAACCCACTCCAGTATTCTTGCCTGGAAAATCCCATGGACTGAGGAGCCTGGTAGGCTACAGACCACTGGGTCGCAAAGAGTCGGACACGACTGAGCGACTTCACTTCAGGCTCACTGAATGTCTGTCAGAGTATTAACTGAATTATGTTCCATGGGCCAGAATCACTTAACAATATTTAGCAGTAAGCGAACAGTTTATAAAGTTCAATATCAAAATAACACAAACGAAAATTTTTGTTACTTTTCAAAGAATTCAAAGGCTTTTTTTGTGTGTGTGGAAAATTTACCTATACAAAATACATAAAATGGAGTCTGTCTTGCTTTTAAGGGCCCCCAAAACGACCTCGCAGGCACAATTTAAAGAGAGAAAAAAAAAACCACCAAGATTAGAAACCAGTTGTCTCCTAAACCCCCAAACCTGGCCCTGCCTCTGTGCATCAGTAGTAGGCCTAATGCAGATTTCTTTCATAAGTAAACCCAACAGCCAACCTCAACTGAAGCAGCCTAGCCCAGAGAGGCATCAACAAGGGCCTGCAGGAAATGATATGGGTAGGCCCAGGCTGGGGAGGAGTTAGCAAAAACCGTGATGGTGGACGATACTCACTCAGGCGGGAAGAGGCGCAGTTCGTCGATCTTGCCTAGGAAACCGAAGAGGGTCCGCATCTGCTCAGAGCTAGCGCTCGGGGAGACATTAGTCACCTGGATTACCTCGGTGCCGCCGCCTCCGCCGCCGCCGCCTCCGCCCCCCGGCCCGCCGCTGGGGCCCGGGCCCGCAGTGCTGGGGACGATGGTAGTGTTGCTCATGGCGCTGCTCGCGTTCTCGCTCCTGCTTTAACACACCAAACACACAACAAACAGTGAGAGGGAGGGGGAAGAGGAACCATTCGCCGGAAAAGGCACAGGACTGTGTCCGAAGCTACAACTGCTCCTGCTGCCGTCGCCGCCGTTTCTCCGCCCCGCCGCTCTCCGCGGGGAAGGAAGAGAACGCGCGAGTTCGAGACCACGAGAAAACAAACGGCCGCCCCCACCTCGCCTCCAACCACCTCACTCGCGGCCCGAGCTTCCCACAATGCCTTGCGGCGCACGGGTGCGTCACCGTCGGCTCCGCCCCCTGCCGGCCCAGCAAGCCATGCTCGCAACCGGAAAATACGCGACAACGGGCTGCTGTCTAGTGAAAGGCCTTATCTACATCCCTCTTCGCTCCTTCCCCCCGCCCCATTCCTAAAAAAGAGGAGAAAGGTGGAAGGCATTAACTTCTTTTGTTTTTTTTTTTTTTTTAAAGCACTCCTCCACTCCCCGGCAAAAACTGCACACTTAACCAACTATTCTTATTTAAATGCCCACGGTATTTCTTTGTACAGAGTATCTTCTACAGATTTGATCAGTTACTAATGAAATTTAACCCTAGCTATCAAGATTTTCCTCCCCACTCCTATAAAATTTTCTCTTTACTATACACACATCCTTGTAATACAAAATTTGCAACGAATTTGCTTTGGCACTAAAATCTTCAGAAAAAGATATATTAATGTTACATTCACTAGTGCTTTAACATTCACTTTTTTAAAGAATATTTTACAGAACCCAAATATGTTCAAGTATGTTATCTAAAATTTCTACAGAAGAACTTCCTTTACATGCATTTCTTGCTTAAAATAATTTTGATCATAAAAAGATCCTTGCTTAATTCTAGTAATTTTGATCATAAAAAGATCTTGCCTAATTTTTCAACCTCATGTGAACTATTCTCCCACCTTCATCCAGTGTTATCTAAAGACTTGCAGTTCCCCAAATCTGACAAAATTTTTTACTTCGCTGTGCCTTTCCACAAGTTATTAATGACCTCCTTCATTTTATCTGTTATCCTTCATAAGGCTTTCCTCACCTCACTGCCACAACTTCCTCAAGCAGAGTTAGGGTTTCCTTCTCTCTACTCAAGGACAGAGGCACAAAAATATTTGTTATATTGACATGTATTCCCCTGCCAAAAGCTCCCGAGTTTCCTGGGTGAGTTTAGGATCTAGTACAATGTCTGTCACACAGCTAATGCTCAATAAATGTGTTGAACACACACACAAATAAGTGTTAATTAAATAAGTATCATTTATTCTGACAATTGTTAATTACTTGACCCTAAATACTCCTGGAGGCCAAAATCTGAGGACTTACAGATTATTTTTGTTTATAAATACTTCTATGGAATAATGCAACTGAGAGTGTGATTTGTGAGACATTAGAAACTAAAGTTATTGAGATTTGGATGTAAAGCCAACTGGCTAGGTTTACTTACCAGTTAAGCCATTTCTCCTAGCTCTTATACAAAGGGAATGGTAAGTTGACCATAAGTCTGGCAAAATTACTAATTACAACTAATTGCACATTATTCATTAATGTCTATCTGTTAATATAAAACATGTCAAGTAATTTTCTTATTTTGAATATTCAGTACATATGTAACTGCCAAATACAGAGTCTTGTTTGATAAAGTTAATCAGTGTATCAGTACCTACAAAACGGAGGCTGCTGCAGTGACCTGGTGCATGCAACAAATCTAAACCTACGTCTGCCTGCACTTAGAGGAAACACCTGTTAAGGAAAACTAACATGCAAATTCGCAATCTTCCAACTCAGTTTTAGCTAGCTTTCTTCGTCCTAGAAAATAAGACCTGCTAGCTTATGAGGAAATTCTCCACCTCTTGACCAATATCTCTTCTCATCCCTATAAAACTCCCTCTTGCCCAGAATCCCTTGGGAAAAGCGCTCCATGCTTGTCAGGCACAGTATTCCCCCAATCCATGGACTGTTTTCCCATGAATAAATGGCATTAAACTCCTTACTAAATTGTTTCAGTTTTGTCACTTGACAAGTTTAACTCTCATTAGAAGTGGCTACCATGTACCAAGGCATGCTACAATGTTCTATGACAAAAGGACAAAAAAATACAAGGGCTGGGTTCATGGTTGTCCTTTTTTTTTTTTTTAATGTAACATCTTTTTATTCTTTGCAGTGGATACACAGAAATCTTTTCTATTATTCCATAGTTTTCTGTATGTTTGACACGTTATATAATGAAAATTACACATTCAGGCCAAAAAAAAAAAAACACACATACAAACCATATAGTTCTGTGATAAGATAAATCTCTTAAATCATCAGAAGCCAGGTTATACATAAAAACTTACTGGACATACAGATAGACGGTGCTTCCAGATGCGAAACAGAGTGGCAAAAAAGAATCATTCTAATAAGGAGGATTCCTGAGTATTTTATTTTCAAATTATCTAGCAGCTAAAAACAATACTGGACTTAGAGCCAGAACACTGGCTAAGATAAAATACTACCTTGTTATTAATTAAGGGTGACTTGAGGAATTTCACTTCACTTTTAAGAACCTACTTCAGTCAGAAGCTGAGTAAGGAGTTGAATTATAATTTTGAAGATCCTGTTAGGTCTAATAGATAGATTGAATAACTACGTAATTACCTTGTGTTATTATTGTCTGTTTCCCATAGAAATGAAATAGCTCAAGGCAAATAACTAATATATGAAAGCAAATAACAGATATATCCAATATATATAATTTTAAATCACTTTAGACTCATTTAGGCTCTCAATTAAACACAACTCCAGCTGGAAAAGAATCTGCTTGCAATGCAGGGGACCTGGGTTTGATCCCTGGGTTGGGAAAATCCTCTGGAGAAGGGAACAGGCTACCCACTCCAGTATTCTGGCCTGGAGAATTCACAAAGAGTCGGACGCAACTGAGAGACTTTCATGTCAAAAAAAAGTACAGAACCTGGAGACAAGTATCATGTCTGTCTTATTTACTTTAACCCAAGGATCATAAAAATGTTAACAAAAACAACAAACAAAAAAACTCACAAATTCCTTCAAATATTATGTTTCAGGATTTTCCCAGCCCCTAGAAATATAGCAAGGAAAAAATTAGGCAACGTTTCTGATTTCATGAAACTCCAGCTTCAGTATGGCAAACTCTCAAACAAAAACAAAGACGGAAAACAGTAACGTGCTGTAGTGAAAATAAACCAGGATAGGTCTTCCCTGATGGTTCAGTGGCTAAGACTCCACTCTTGTAATGCAGGGGGCCAGGGTTTGATCCCTGGTCAGAGAACTTGATCCCAGAAGCTGCAGCTAAGTGTTCACCTGCCACAACTAAATCCCGCTTGTGGCAACAAACTAAAAAATCCTACATGCCGCAACTAAGACCCAGAGCAGAAAAATAAATAAAAAACAAATATATATTAAAAAAAAAATGACAGAAGATGGGGGAGGTGTTATCTGAGCTGAGACTTTATTAAAATGAGGAAGCAAGCCATCTGAATTTATGGGGGAAGAACAATCCGAGCAAAGGAAATAGGCAAGTAGAAACTTAATGGTGAGAACAAGTTTGAAACTTTCAAGGAAAGTAGGAAGAACCTTTTCCTTTGTTGATTAAATGCTTTACAACTTATATTTCACAGAGAGACTGGTAAAAAGATCCTTTCAGCATCATGTGGGAACTGCAGTGAAAGAAGCATGAAAAGGGAAGAGCCACAGCTCGTTTTTGGGAGCGAGTTTGGGAAGGCTTCCAGTTATATTTGATTGATGAATATGGCTCAAACAGTAAAAGAATCTGCCTGCAATGCAGGAGACCTGGGTTCAATCCCTCGGTCGGGAAGATCCCCTGGAGAAGGAATGGCAACCCACTCCACTATTCTTGCCTGGAGAATCCCGTGGACAGAGGAGCCCACTGGGCTACAGTCCACAGGATCACAAAGAGTCAGACACAACTGAGCTAACTTTCACTTTCACCAATCTTACTAATGGTTAATGCTATTTCTAATCCAAAGCAAAAAGCAACCTGTCCTTTTGCCCTTTCTAGTCATATTATGGCCTATTAGTCATGTTTGGCCTATACATGCATATTGCAGTGCATGATTTCTGATATATTTTTGAAACATGAGAAGTAAGACTCCCGATAGTAGGGCCCTATTGCTCACAGGTGGGCAGCTTCTGCTACCACCACACCACTAAGACAAATTTACAGTGGTGCTTGATTTTGGAAAGTCTCTCAAAGAATATTACAAAATACTTTATGGAAACTCTCAAAAACAATACCAATCCTCTCAGTCATAAAGAAAAGCTTTTAGTTCTTTCCAGTATCAAGGTTCTAAAAGAGCTCATGTATAAAAGAATGACACTAGACCCCTATCTATACCACTCACAAAAATTAATTTGAATGGACTAAAGGCTTAAATGTAACACCTGAAACAATGAAACTACTCGAAGAAAACACAGGAAAAAAATATACCCCGATGTAGGTCTTAGGGAATGGTACTCTGGAGATCTAAAGCATAAGCAACAAGATTAGAAATAAACAGTGGGACTACATCAAACTCAAAAGCGTCTGTATAGCAAAGAAAACCATCAATAAAATGAAGAGACAACATACAGAATGAGAGAAAATATTTACAAACCGTATATCTGATAAAGGAAAAACACCTCATATCTGTTAGAATGACTAGCATCAAAAAGGCAAAAGATAGCAAAAATTATAGAGGATGTGGCAAAAAGGGGACCGTTGTGCACTACTGGTAAGAGTGTGAACGCTTGCAGCCACTATGGAAACATAAACACCATGTTGGGATACTGTATCCCCATGACACGGGAAGGCCCACTGATGGATGACTAGACAAACAAGTTATATCTACAAAAATAAACAAAACCAAATTCATAAAAAAAAAGAGAGAGAGAGATAAGATTTGTTGCTATCAAAGGTGGGAGTGACAGGAGGGAGAATTGGAAAAAGGTGGTCAAGTGATAAAAACTTCCAGTTATAAGACAAATAATTACTAGGGATGTATGATATAAGTATACTTAACAATGTTGTATGATATACATGAAAGTTGCTGAGAGAGTAAATTCTAAGCATTCTTATCACAAGGAAAAGTTTACTTTTCTTTCATCTTCTATCTATATGAGATGATGGACATTAACCAACTTGTAATCATTTCAAGATATATGTAAGTAAAACTTTTATGCTGTACACTTATACAATGCTGTATGTCAATTATACAGCAATAAAACTGGGAAAAAGAACTTCAGTAAAGATAGTTCAAAGGAAAAGACTTCATGTGTTTAGATGGAAATTCTTTAATTAAAAGACAGAATAGCCACAAATATGTATAATAACTTTATCCACTAGACACCATGCTCCCAGTTGGGTGAGTTACCTGTTACTACTAGCCACCTTTGTTTACACTATTTGAGAAGACTGTAGAGTCCTCCAAATTTGACATAATTTTGCAAATCTGCACAAGCAACAGGTCTTTTACCAAATTAGTTGTTAAGCAGCTCTTTCCCTCTAGCAAATATACTTTTTGAGGAGAGGGAAGACAATGTATTTATCTCTGTGTTTCTGATATCCAGCAATATTTTACTGGAACAAAGTAAACATTTGACAAAAACTTACTGAGTATCGTCTATGTCCCCTGGACAACAAGGAGATCAAACCAGTCAATCCTAAAGGAAGTCAACCCCGAATACATATTGGAAGGACCGATGCTCCACTAGTTTGGCTACCTGATGTGAATAGCTTACTCACTGGAAGATCCTGATACTGGGAAAGATTGAAGGCAAAAGGCGAAGAGGGTGGCAGAGGATGAGATGATTGGATATAACCACCGATTCAATGGACATGGACTTGCGCAAATTCTGGGAGACAGAGAGGGACAGGGAGGCCTGGAGTGCTGCAGTCCATGGTGTTGCAAAAAGCCGGACACGATTTGGCGACTGAACAACAAATGTGCTAGAAACTTTATGCCTTACACAATCCACTCAACAAAAGCTTGGTGAATCAAGGCATTTGTTAGCTTTACAAGAAAGTTTGGTTGAGAAACTCAAACTATTTTGCTGTACATTTTCCCCCTATAGCTACAAAAAGCAGTAAGAAAAACATAGGAAATAAATTGCTGCTTACAAACTAAAGTTAAAAACTTAAAAAAACAAACAAACTTACCTACAGATCTATTTTGTTCTTCTGCTTCTAAAAATTATACAACTGATTTTTTCTTCTATTTCTAATTCAATAAATTAGATAACTGTATAATGATTAATATCTATCTTCAAGTCAAAATTGTAAATCCCATGCTCCCTTTTCAGAAACTAAAGGACACGTTAGCATTAGGGATGGACAGACACACACCAGAGTAGGAAAAGTCTACTACCACTGCTGCTAAGTCACTTCAGTCGTGTCCAACTCTGTGCGACCCCATAGACGGCAGCCCACCAGGCTCCCCCATCCCTGGCATTCTCCAGGTAAGAACACTGGAGTGGGTTGCCATTCCCTTCTCCAATGCATGAAAGTGAAAAGTGAAAGTGAAGTCGCTCAGTCGAGTCGGACTCTTCTCGACCCCATGGACTGCAGCCTTCCAGGCTCCTCCGTCCATGGGATTTTCCAGGCAAGAGTACTGGAGTGGGGTGCCATTGCCTTCTCCAAGGTAAAGTCTACTTACTCCCAAATACTTGTTTTAATTTATGTTGTCTGTCAATAGCAGACATTCCGTATCCACATTATAAGACTGACAGAGTACTTCGAAACTGTAGGCAAAAATCTGTATTTTTCATTTCATTTTTCAAAGCTTTGTTTATGATTAATATAGAGGGAAGAGTAGTTAGAGCATTAAGATACTATTGCTTATATCTATATGCACAGTACTCTTAGCTGTAGTCCATACACATTGTTTGGAAAAATCAGAGTCAATTTATTTGTAACAGATTTGTTTGGCTTTTGGAATTGAATGGGGTCAACAGAAACATTTGGAGGGCAAAGCTCCAGGTACTGACTACTCACTACTATCTTCTATGTTTTATAAGATTTTTTAGAGTCTCAATTGAGAAAAAGGTGGTTTGAGGGACAACTCAGTTCAGTTAACCTTTAAAAAAAAAATGCAGTTATTTACATGTATCTTTATCTAATAAATAGTTTCAAGCATTTTAATATTAAAGAGTTTTCCCTGATTAAGGAATTAGACATTTGCACCATCTGAGCTCTTTTCCCCCTTATGCTATAAAATGAACTGTCTCTTCATATAGGAAATCTTAGGAAACTGATAAAACCCAAAATGTACTCAACTCAGTAATTTGAAGATCCACATTAACTGTATGCTTTTGAAATGCCCTTTAATCCTCACAACATTTAAAAGGTGCTACAGTGGATTAACAATGCAGGCCTAGAGTCAAATCAAAGGAACTCTGTCACCAATTAAGATATTGCAATCTTTGGCTTATTAATTTGTGCTTCAATTTCCTCATTTGAAAAATAATGCCCATCTCACTGGGTTGTGAGGATGAATTCTGGATGAAATGAGAATATTAATATAAATGCTTAGAAAAAATATCAACTATTACTCCTACTCTACAATTTAAAAACTTTTAGTTTGAAAAATGGTAACCTCACCTGGGTTCTATTTTATACCACCCTATTTTAGGCTAGTACCTTGAACTATTTCTACTTCATCATTTACATTAAAGATATCAATCAGAAGAGTTTATTTATATAGTGGAAAGAGTTTCTTACTAAGAGCTCACATTCTAATACAGGTTTTTGGTGATATATTCTCTTTTAAAAGATTATAATGTATTATGGATATCAAACACATATCACAGTGCCCAGCACACAGGTACTCAACAAATGGAATATACCATTACAAAAAAGTCTGTGTTCAACTTCCTCTGTTTTTTTAACAGATGAATAATAACAGTAATACTTCTGTCTAACCTTAGAGCATTACTATCAAATGCGAAAATACTTTGTAAGTGGTAGTAAACACGTGAAGTACACTATTATTAGTTCTTTCTCTCTTAAGAGGGTGCCACAAAGGAAACATTACAACAAATTTCAGATTTTCATATTCATTTTGTTCCTAAAGTAGCATTTTACCAATAGTATGTGTAAATAGATGATAGCTAAACAAAACATTCCTTTTTTGATAAAACACAAATGCTTCATGGAAAACTCCTTCTAGGAAGGGTTCAATTACTTGTCTCTATATTTAGAGCAAGATCACTCCCTATTCTAATTTTCAAAAGACAAACAACTCCACATACACTTGATCAATTTTAAAAGTACACTGCCATGGGTCGGAGCAACAGACTATCAAATAACCAAAGCACGGATCAGAAAAATAAAAAGGCAAACATTAGGAAAAACATAAAATAAACTGAATTTCTGACACACGCTAACGCTAAAGACCACAATGATTTTTTCCTTCAATTTCTATTTCAGCTACTTTTAACTATGAACAACTATTAGTTTCAAGCCATAATTAGCTCATGTAGAGGTCTAAAGCACGTGGAGACATTGATTAAATTATTCTGAAGGAAGGAACAGATGGGGAAAAGATAACTTTTTAGGAAATGAGGAATCAAAAGAAAAGCAAAAAAGCAGCTCTAAAATGGAAAAAAAATTAAAGCTGTATATGTGTGTGTTAGTCACTCAGTCGTGTCTGACTCTTTGTGAGCCCATGGATTGTAGCACACCATGCTTCTCTGTCCGTGGGATTCTCTAGGCAACGATACTGGAGCGGGAGGCCACTGCCTTCTTTATTAAACGTCAGGTAAATTTACTGACAAGTGGAAAACATGTTATCTCTAGAAAGATGAAAAGCAAAAGCTCTGGTTTCACAGATTTGTATTGTGAGAACCAAGTATTTAAATGTTCATTAGGATTTTACCACACCCCTCCCTGGCAATAATAGTACCATTCAAATCACGTAAGTATAAGTAACTGTGATATTTTAAAGGATGGAAAAAAAATGATTAAAAAAAGTAGTGGACAGTCGAAGGTATTTTGAAAGTTAAGCTAGCATTTATCTTAATTGCAATTGTGAATATAAATATCCTATCTGCAAATTTACAATCAAATTTTTAAATAAAAATCTATTAGTTGTGAATGTCAACAAACTATCAAATTAATATTTTTTCCCTTATCAGCTTAAGTTGGTATTAAGAATAAAGTCTCAGGAGCCATATCTTGTCTTATTAAAGCTGTTGGGGACGTTTGCTCATAGAGAACAACATTTACCATATATAATTATTGAGCAAATTCGTCTATTAGACAAATCTAATGTTGGCAGGGATAATATAAAGTCAAATATTAAAATAGTGGATTTTGATAAAAATTATTAAAAAAATTTTATTTGGTATTGATTTTGTATTTGTTAACACAAAGAATGGTATGAAGTACATTCCCAGGTTTACTGTCCTAATCTTATCTCTATTATTACTTTACTACTTTAAGATAAACAAAATCATAAAACCTTTACAATTAATGTTAAAATTAAGACTTTAAGTCACAGATCACATTAATCATGGAAAAACAAGCAAGAAAACAGCTACTAAATGTTAGGAGTTAAGAATCTCTAGGGATAATGAATCTGTCTGCAATTCAGGAGACCTGGGTTCAATCCCTGGGTTGTGAAAATCCCCTGGAGAAGGGAAAGGCTACCCACTCCAGATTCCTGGAGAATTTCATGGGCTGTACAGTCCATGGGGTTGCAAGAGTCCGACACAACTGAGTGACTTTCACTTTCACTTTTCAGGGATAATGGAAACATTTTCAACTGATTTTAGAAAAAGAAATAATACCATAAGTGCTTCTTATTTAATGACATACGCAAGACTGCTTTAAAACCTCTGTTTTAACTTATTTTCAACAGATAGACTATACGCAAACAAAAAACACTAAAAATAATCAAGATATAAAAACTTTAAAAAAACGGTACTTCCTCCACTTCATGTGAAAAACAGTAGCAATGTAAAAGCCTCTTTATAAGAGGAAAGTAAAAATATTTTCCTAATTCTAGTGGACTTTTACACTGAAAGTAGATAGAAATAGAAGACAAGATTTATATAAAATATTAAACCTCCTAGAACAAATTCACTGCTTCCTGATTCAAAACTAAGAGAAACAAAGGGAGCATACAAAGGATATACAAATGAATAATCTAAGTAAAATGCACTGTCTCAGAAAAAATTACCACACACAGCTCCAGTAAAAATAAAATGCAAGTCAAAGCCACATTTGAAACTGTGAATAAATATGCAAAATATGTACTGCCTTCAAGGAAATAGTATGTTTTCTACCGACTACTTTTAAAAGCTGGCAGTTGTCAGTTTTAAATAGAAAACAAATGTCCAAAATGCAATTTTCAAAAGAAACTAAAGACATGTAACAAGCACCATTGAAGTTGAATATTTAAAATATGACAAGTCCATGTGCAAAATAATTTGCTCTCCATTTTGACAATTTAAACCAATTTATTTATAGACAAAGGGCAAACACAGAAAGAAAATTCTGAATAATAAGTATATGAGAATATAAAACATTCAACTCAGAATTTTTAATAAGCAATACCTGTTAGGTACAACAGCTTGTCAATAATGACTGTTAGACAGTAGAATGGTCTCTTAATAAATAACTTTAGCATAAAATAGCAGTTCTCACAGATAAGGCAATATTCTGAAAGGTGAACATTATAATGATTCAATATAGGCTAAATCTAAATCTGCCATTTTACAGAAAAAGAAAACTTCCCAGACATTTTGCCTGCAATCAAATTCACTTAGCTCCTGATGACATTTAAAAAGTTGTGCTTAAAAATGTGCACAAATTAATGCCATTTTCCTTTGTCACAATTTCTCAATCTGCCTCAATAGATTCATCTTATCAAACGTACCTTTAAACACAGAAAATATCTAACACATGGCAGTGTTCATAAGAATAACACAGCCATATTTTAACATCTTATTAAATTTTAGTGGTAGTGACAAGCCACTCTACCTTACTTTGATAAGTCTTACTTTCTGTTATGAGACAGAACATTATCTCTGGCTGATCTAATTCTCAATATATATTTGACTTCTTCATTTTCTGTTTTCATTTAGCAAAGCTAGAAGAGCGAAGCCTTTCATACTTTAATAAAATGAATATAATAAATTGTAGCTAGGGAAATTCTATTATAATGGTAACTATGCAGTCTCCAGCCCTTATACAGGATATACGTTTCACATTGTTTTAATAATCTTTTTTTTTTTTTTAAAGCAAGTACTTGAGCTTCAATGCCCATGTTGAAAAAGGATTGGGTTTTTTGTTTTAATGTATTCTTTTGGAAGCGTTACAGTTTATATACAGTGCTAATTCCTACAAATATAACTATACTTTCTCAATAATAATATTGAGAGTATTAATACTTCTCAATAATAATAAAAAATATAACTACACTTTCTCATAAAGTTCAAGTTGATAAACTTTCAGTTTGCATCAATCTGAGACAAAACCCATGATTTTCCTGACTGCATGAGGTAATAATTTTCACCTTTACTTGTTCAATCTGCACTTGCTACACAGGTATAATACATGGTGTACTATACACATATACTTGTTAAATTTTTATACATGTCAATTTATATCTATTGAAGTTTACCACAAGTGTGCAGTCACATGGATTTTTCAGAATTACTCTGCCATTAGTTAGAATATGCTTCTCATACAAAATGCAAGTTTCAATATAATACTATAATTAGATGTCAATAATGAAATATTTAACATCAAGTAAAAGCACAATAAATCAAAAAACTATACCTTGCCTGTAATTTTTTAAAAATGCTGAGCTATAAAAGAGTTTTAAGGGGGAGAGGTGGCTTCTGTAAATTTTTACATTCAAGCAACTAATCCTCCAAAGGTAGGCTTCTACACCCTAAAAAAGAGAAAATAAGAGTTTTCTGTAATAATTATCTCTTAAAACATAACTGAAGTCTTCCTAAAAATGGTTGGAGGACAAAAGCCAGTTGAAAATGATGAAATAAAAATCACTAGGCAAATCATAAAGAGGGCTAGGTTCAAATACTTGGTCACACCACTTAGAGAAACTTGTGACCTTTGGCGAGTTTCTTAATCCCTTCCACCTTCAATTTATTGGGTGTTTATTAGGGATCTTGCAAAAACTATTATGTTCCTTGCTTCAAAACTCACCTTTTCTTGCTTAGGAGTGTAATTACTAGTAGTGCTGCTCACTTTCGATGCAAAGGACTCCAGAGAATTAAGAGAAATAATCGAAGGGGTGGGGGACTAGAAGCCAAATTTTATGGTTGGCAAGAACCTAGACTCGGGAAAAACCGTGTGTGTTGCATAATTCGTCAGCGGGCCATCATATTACCTTTTAAATATCCTAAAGATCCCCAGCCTAGTTGAGGGGGCTTAGGAGAGTATTTATTGGTGTATGCTTTTTAAGACAAAATTACTTTAGGCAAAAGAAAAACCTACCACCCAAGGCAATACTAAAGATGATGAGTTGTTAATTACATATTGAATGACTCATTAAAGCTTTACATTTCAGATAGAAACTAACTTCCCAAGATAACCGACTTTGAGCAAAATTTTCATCTTCCGTTCGGAACTGGATGGAGTTCCTTTCCCCACCAAGCGCTCAATATTTAAAACTGTATTTTCACTTAATTATTTAAAAAATCGAATGAGAGAAATGATTAACCCTAAATTAATGGAAAAGGAGTTAACTTTAAAAGCTGTCAAGCAAACGGCCTAAAGTTACACAGCTTGTAAGCTACAGAAGCAGCTGGGATTCGAACTCGTATCTCTCGAGCTCCGAAGAGCAAGCTTTTCTCGCTCTACTCAAGCTCGCGCTTACACTGGGCTCCTCTCAACTGTCTGGCAAAGACGACACTTACTATGAAGCTCTATTTTTTTTTTTCCCTTCCCTTCTCTGTGGCCAACCCTTCCATTTCACACTGCCTCATGCTGGGCTACAAATTCCATGCAACAACAATCAAGGCGCACTAATGCTTAAGAGTCGGAGTAGAGATCAGAAGAACCGAAATCGGCTTTACTTCCTACGCGGAACGGAGATCTGGCGCCAGCACCACAGGCGACAAACACAGGCAGGGGTCCAGAGAGGCTGCAGACCGCGCCCAGGTCTCAAGTTTTAGTCAAGGCCCACGTTCCGGCCAGACGAGAGGCGCAGAGAAGGTTATCCTTTCCTGACACCCTCGCCGCCGCGGGAGCACAAAAGAGAAGATTGCAGTCGCAGTAATAGTGCACACAGTAAACTCAACACCGTTCTTCAGCCCGTTAAACGCACTTACTTGAGCGAAGTAATTCCAAGACACAAGGCTGGCACCGGCAACGGGTAGGGCTCCTCTGTCCTCCTGCCCCAGGCGCTGGCGATGACGACATCCGAGTCGCGCCGCCGAGAGCGAAGGCCCGGCGCACGCCGCGCGCGCTCCCGATAGGGGCGGGGCGGCCCAGCGGCGCCACCGTTAAGCGTCACGGGCGGGACTCTGCTGCCGGAGCCTCGGGCTTTGAACATGTCGCGGCTGAAGGGGATAGCGGGGCGGGATACCCGAGCGGGTTTCCGAACTGAGAGCAGAGACTGCAGTGCCTGCGTACCCCAGGGACTCTTAAAGGCGGCTAGGAAGAGCGGCCAGTTAAATCTGTCGGGCCGCAACCTCAGCGAAGGTAAGATCCAGAGGTACGACCCGTTTGTGCGACCTGGCACAAAGCACTTGCCCCTGGTAGCCTCTCTTTCCTCTGGCCTGGCTTTGGTTACTTTTGGCTCCGTATCCTAGCCAGGATCCCGCTGCTGGAATTCGGGCTTTTATCACATTTCCACTGGTTTGGTCAGCTTGTTCGGTTTCTACTTTTCGTTCCAGGAAATGTCTGGTGCAGGGAATGTGCTGGGGATATGGCCAAAATTTAAACGGGGCGCTTTCTGGGATTCCCACATTCTGTCGGATAAACAACATAATGTTTGACTAAGTTAGCTGTCACATGATGGGCACATGCTTTGTTTCTTTGGCCCTGTGTTCCTTTTAATTTAATCTCTTAGGTCATTTACCAACGCCAAAATTCTGTGTTTCATCTGTTCCTTTGTGCATATCGAGTAAATGACACTGTTCCGTGTTCAAGTCCCTTTTCTGTCTGCATGTGGACAGAATCCTAAATACAAGGAATATTTAGCATATTTCCTAAATTGAAAATCAAGATGGATGCCAAACAAAGTGAATTCGGGGCCATCCTGAAAATCGAGTAAAGATCAGATGCACAAATCTGGATACCATGAGTGATTTATAGTCAGATACTCTTCTGATTTTCTGTTGTGTAAGGGAGGGCGTGGAAAGTGCGGAGAGGGAGATTATGGCATTATTCCTGTAATGTTTTCCTTTACTTATATTTAGGTTTTAGGCCATCTGGAATTAAAAGTTTCCCTTTCCTTGTAATGATTGCTTTTTTAAAATTCTGCCACGTATACAGTTGACTATGCAAACAAGCACTTGCTGAATGAAAGGATATATGATAAAATCTTTGCTCTACTTAGAAAAAGTTTTAATCAATGGGAACATAAATATTTTAAAATTACTGCTGTGCTTGTACACATGCTTATTCCAGAGCCTGGAACTTTCTACATGATACCTGACTAGGGTTCACTTCTTGACTTCCTCAAGGACTCTGCTTAGATAGGTCTTTCTTCACTACCCTATCTGTAATAAATTCTTTTGGTAACATTGTATTCTCTAACCTGTTTTTAATAGCATTTATTATTATCAGAATCTGTATTCTGTATTTGTTTATTGTCTTCTCTGCCCTCTGCTAGAATATTAGTTAGATGTGGTCAGGGACCTTCATTTTGCTCATTGTGTCCTTAGCACTCAAAGTCGTGCTTGATACATAGTAGATTCTTATTAAACATTTGTGGAAGGAATAAGTAGATGAATGAGTTATTCCCAAAAACTAAGTGTGTGCTGGAATGTACTTATTGATTGGACCCAGATAGTTTAGTCTACTAAAGTTTCAGGGAGCAAATGAATTTTGATTGTCAAGTGTTAAAGCAGCCTGATATAACTCCTGCTTGGTCATGATGTTTAGATGTAGTTTTTGTTTTTTGGAGTAACCCCCTGGTTTTAATGTCTCTGATTTTGGTATCAGAATAATGCTGACTTCATAAAATGAGTTGGGAATTTTATCTCCTTTATTTTCTGAAAGGTTCTCTAGAATTAGTTTTGTTTCTACTCTAAATGTCTGCTAGATTTCACCAGTGAAGCTATCTGGGCCTAGAGTTTTATTTGTGGGATTGTTTTAAATAGCAAATTCAATTTCTTTCATGGATGTAATGTGCGATAACACATTTGCTGTAGCACTGAAGCAAGTTAATACCTTCTAGAGCTTCAGTTTAATAGTGATAAACCTTAACTCTTTCTGTTTAACTTGTAGAGACTTATTTGCTGCGTCAAAGGAATTGCTGTATTTGCTGCAACAAGAGTAACAATGTTGTGTTGTGTGTCAGATAAAATAGAGAGCAGCTACAAGAGTCAGATATACCTTTCAAATATTCACTGAGAAGCAAGATAGTTTAGCTTTTCCAGGGTTTAATCTTATCTAGCTGTATAACCTGGGACAAATGATACATTCTTTCTGAGTCCCATTTCTGTCATGTATAAAGTAAGAATAGTCATAACACCTGCCTCCTGGAGTTGTTATGCGATACAGGAGTTTGTTCATTTGATTTCCGTATCTTCTCTGTTATGGTGGCATAAAGATAGAGCCCATTCTTTGTCTTATATATCCAACCACTATGTGCTATGCAGGAAATGTATATAATAAATACAGTTGAATAAAGATAAAAGTGAGATCTAATATGAAAAATACATATCCTCTATTCTGTTTTGGAATAAAATTAAACTTTCACTTTAATGTTGTTGTAATTCATTGTAATTTGTTTGATTTCCTTGAAAGTTTTTTAATGTTTCAGAAATTTCAGTAGATAACTTGATAGCTGTTATCAACTTACGTACTTAGTATCTCACTTCTTTTTTTTCTGTCCTTTTTTGGTGTGGTATGGTGGAAATAGTGCCTCAGTGTGTTTGGAGAATAAATGTGGATATCCCTGAGGAAGCTAATCAGAATCTTTCATTCAATGCCTCTGAGCGATGGTGGGAGCAGACGGATTTGACTAAACTAATCATATCAAATAATAAACTTCAGTCACTTACTGATGACCTCCGACTCCTTCCTGCACTGACTGTTCTTGATGTAAGTGGATTTATGAGTCTTTTGTTTGAGAAGACTTTGAAGCTAAGTTTAGACTTTGAGAAGCAGAAAGCCCATGGTAGAGTGCAAGAAGAATAACAAATTACTGTATTAGGCAAAGCATCATGGTTAAGAATGCAGAATCAGAACCTCAGGCTTCAGTTCCCACTGCAGCTTGATAGCTGTGTGATCTCGGGACAGTTACCTCTCTGTGTTTCAGTTTCCATATCTATAAATCGAGACTGTTAGTACTGCCTATCTTTGAATTAAATATGTTAACGCATACAAACAGAATTAGAATTAATGTTTAACTAGTGGCTTCTGCTGCTTGTCCTTTTTTTATTGCTATTATTTTATGATCATTATTATTCTAGACGTTAAAGCAAGTACTTAAGGTTATTATTATTATTTTGTTACTTATCTCCAATACTGACTTAAATTATTGGGCTTAAATTTTTGTGGGTTTATTCAGGGACTTTGTTTTTAGTCCCTAGTTGCTATGTCATGTGGTAAAGTGAAACATGAGTAGTTTATTTCACAATCCACAGACTTCTATATCACAATCCACTGTTTTACTTAGGAACACCAAAAAATCTTCCCAATATTTGTCTGAAAAAGTTGGATGTAGTCAGATTTCTAGAGAAGTTTTTATTTTCTTCATTTGTAAAGTGAATCAGTTGGTGTTGGTGTTCTCCTTAAGGTTCCTTGTACCTTGAAAACAATATGATTCTGTAAAAACATGAGAGAAGAAATCTTCCTCCTCATTTATTTTTTGTAAATGTTGGCATAATCATACCAACAGAGGGCTATACATTCTAACCCTCTCGTATCTCATTTCAGATTGAAATTCCACTCAGTGAGGTGAAGTTTCCTTTTTATTAACTGTAATATTTAAAATTAATGTCTTACCACTCATGATCTCTGAACAGCAATGTGATCAATTTCAAACTCTTTTTTCTCTTCTGTACTCAGAAAAATTACCAATAGTCCAACAGTACTATTGAATTAGAATAATTAGAGTATTGTCAGCGAATATTTTGCAGTAACAAAGTTTGTGGTTATTTATAAGAGATATTGACTGTGTCTTTTAATAACTTTCAGATACATGATAATCAGTTGACATCCCTTCCTTCTGCTATAAGAGAGTTAGAAAATCTTCAGAAACTTAATGTCAGGTAATATTTAAACTTACTTCAGTATTGCTTGTATAAAGGTATAAATCTAATATTCTTAAAAAATTTTTTTCTAACATTTTTTCTAACATGTAAAAAAATTTTTATATTATCTCAGAAAGTAATTAAATAGGATAAGAATTTTAAGCTGTAATTCTCCGATTATTTTATTTTTTGTTTTAGAATTGCCTACATGTTTTCTGGTTTTACAAATTTAAGACCAATTTAAAAAAATACTCTTTATATTTTTTGTGAAATAATTTTTAGTGGTTATTTTCAAAATCTTTGCTGACATCTCAAGTTTTATGTTACTTTGATAGTCTAAGATATATATGTGTTAAACAGAAGGAAGAAATTTAAAACAATTTTTTTCATCAGTGAGGAAAATTTCATGTTTTTGATATTAGCAGTTTTAAACTTTTCTGGGGACTCAGATTCCATGGGTGTGCCTCTGATACTCTTTGATAGGTACATGGAAGGCCAGCTAGCTGAGACTCCAGCTACCTCTGTTTGCCCTTCAGTATGCATTCAGACTTTCAAGAAAAATTACAGCCTTATATGTTATATATACACTGTGGAAAAGGGATTAGGAGAAAAAATTTAAAGGGTTTAAGTGTTAAACATTGTTTGAAAAGCTGTGGCTTATAAAATAGGTGTGGTTATTGATCTGTCTAACATAGCATGATCAAGTCTCAGTTTTCTGAAGTTAACTAGTTTGAGGGAGAACAGTTCCTCAAATAACAGTCTTTATTTGATGAAAAACTTAAAATTACCATAAATTAACAAAAGTATCTGTACCCAAAATTGTTTAGGACACTTAGTGAAGATACTTATTGTTTAGTTGTACATCAGAACCTCTTCCCATTGCAAGCCAAAGGCATAAATATCCCCTGCAAAAAGAAGAGAGGGTAGGGTTGAGAGGAGAAGAGAGAGTATGCAGCTGCTGTGGGTGGCTTTAGCTTTAGCTTCTAGCTCTTAAGAGTATGAATGTTAGGATGGAGGGAATAGAACAAGAGAGGAAAAGAAGGAAATATATAGCAAAAATTACATTTTTGCCCAACTAGATTCCTGTCAGATATGCAAAGATTACAGTTAAGTAACTGACACTGTCAACCAATTTTTAATGGTTTTTGGTGGTTCATATTTTAGAAAACATTTTTTGGCATTTTTGTTCCAGCTAGTTTTATTATAATTTAAGGTCATTATTATACGCTTATATTTCCCTTTACCTGCCTGTTATTTGTGAAGAAACTGTATATGGCTAGACAGTAGAGTAGAATTCCCAAGCAAATAGTTGGCATGAATCTAAGAACAAGTTAAATCATCTCTTAATTATCAGGGAATGTATTATTCTAAGTGACTTGGGACTTCTCCACCAATAAACTGGAATCTGCAGGACTAAACTGAAAATAATGTTTCAGTACAAATAAAATTGGAGTTGCATATTACACGTTCAACTGGATATGCTAGGCCCTCAAATAGAAATAGCTATTTTTGTTTTGAGTGCTAGATTGAAGCCTAATCCCCATGTAAAATGTGACTTCATTGTAGTGTGTGTATGCGTCTTTGTCAAAATCTTAAAACTGATACAGTGTGAAAATTTAGAGTCCAATGTATTCTTGCACATTGCATGTAAAATGAAGTTGATTAAAAGGAACCAATCAAAATTTCACAAATTATATCTTTGCTTCAAAATCTTTATTTCTTTGAAACACTCAATTTGATTATATTACTGTCGTTTTAATGGGTGTTTTCCTTTTAGGATGTAAAGTTTGATAAGTACTTAAAATTAGTAACCTTACTTGTCTTTTTTTTAATGAGCCCAGGTAGTTGATTAGCAGAAATGCCTTGTTAAGTATTTATTTTGTTGTCACCAAATTATTCAGCATTTGTTTTATCAATCAATAGCCATAACAAGCTGAAAATACTCCCTGAAGAAATTACAAATCTAAGAAATCTGAAGGGCCTGTATCTCCAGCATAATGAACTCACTTGCATACCAGAGGGGTTTGAACAACTTTCCAACTTAGAAGATTTAGTAAGTTTTGATTTTGCAATATTTGTATAATTTGGGGCTGGAGGGATTTTTCATTTGGCTGAGAAATTGGATATATGATACCAATCATGAGTACATGGGTGCCTGTTTGGATGACTAGATTATCAGAACTATGTTTTACAATTAGATTGCTAAATTAATAATTTCAAATTTCTTTTCCTATGTTTTTCTTCTTCTTTCCTGTTTTTCTTATGATAGAAATTACCTTAGATTTTAATTTCAGAATAGAGTTTTAGAAGGGGCCTGATGATGATAACTTTGCTATTCAGAGGCTTTTGCGACTTAGCAAAATAGAGGAAAGGGGTTTTTAGCGTATACTTACCCCCCCTTTTTTTTCATATATATATTTTTGGCTGCACAGGGTCTTTCTTGCTGCATGCAGGCTTTCTCTAGTTGCAGTGCGTGAGGGCTACTCTGTAGTTGCGGTGCTTGGGCTTCTCATTGAGGTGGCTTCTCTTGTTGTAGATTCCCATTACCTCCTCTTAAGCCCTTATGGTCCTTCTGTTCCCTAAGTGTTCAGATAATACCTTCAGGGCCTGCCTTTTCTTGCCTGTTTTCCAAAGTGGCCACATTTCTTGATAAAATTTTCATTCCGTCTGTTTCACATCTTAAATGGAGATAACCATGAAACAGTACAAATATTTTAGTCATATTATTAAGAATAATACAGACAATAGGCAGTTTGCTTTACATATAGGTAAGTAGTTTCATCCTGTTAACAGATTTTTTAAAAAGTAACATCCAAAGTCATACAACTGATTAAGGAATTCAGGATTTTAACATCAGACAATTTGATTTCAAAGTGTATACACTCTTCCCTCCCAAATTTACCGCAGGAAGAGTAAGACTCTACTATAAGCTGTCCTATCTGAAAGACTTTAGCTTTATTAGATCAGATGTTCCAACATAAATCTCTACTCCATGTAGTTATTTCATAGTACATTCTTATTCTGTTCACTGTTACATGTTTTGAAAAACTCATTAGTGTCATTTTAGCCTTGAAGTTTATTTTTTATTGAAGGACAAATTACTTCTTTTATTTCTTTCTTTCTTGATATTTTCCCCCATCTGCTCTAGTGGTTGAAATCAAAATTATACTCTCCTTAACCATTTCTTTAGGATCTCTTTGTTTTTCAATCTGATCAGATTGGAAATAAATTTTGGAAAGTAAAAGGTAGATGAAATGAATGGGAAAGAAGGGAGCCATCAGATTTTCTTATAAAATTTAGTGGTAAAAGATAGCAATTGATTAAAAAAAAGAATCTAGTAGAAGGCTTAATGGAAACCTTATAAACTTTTGTTCTGGGTTCCCAGATATTTATTTTCTTAATAAAAGAATGCTTCAGTTTAGAACTGTGATCTTAAGGACTAATTATCAGATAAATCATAAATGTGAGCAACAATAAATTAAAGCATTAAAAGTGTAAGATATGTAATAATTTAAGCTAACAATATTTCTTTTTTTTTTTTAATTTAGAAATGTATTCTGTTAATCAATAAGTTTATACAGCTATAGTTTAAAACAAAAACCGTGAAAATAAGACTGTTTCAAATTCTGGGCCCTTCCAATTTTCCAAATACGAGAGCTCTGAAAGTTGTATATACCAGCTGAAACAAGACAAAATTATGAATGGAGTCATGACATTTCATGAAACAAATTTTACATAACTGAAGGGTCCTTCCTGGGACTAGTTAATTGCCTTTACCAAAAAAAAAAAAGGAAAGAAAAGTATGGAATTCCCGTGTTCTAAATCAACTTGTTACACATCAATATAAACCCACAGTGTCCTGGCAGACAACATGCTTTCATTTTCTGTCTCATCCTAGAACTCGAATCCTAATTCATTTCAGCAGAGACTCCATAGGCAACAGGAAAGATTGTAGCATTAAAATATTCATTTATTCTTTTGTGGTAGCTCAACAGTGGTCTTATTTCTGGGTAAGCTAGTAATATTTCTTAAAGTTACATAGAACTGCTTAGCACGATGCTAAATAAATATTTATTGAAGAAATGTGTCACATAAATAATGATTAATTCATATGCACTGTACTTATTTTGTATCCAGTTTAATCATTAACTGCAATAGTTTAATATTTAACTATCAGTAATTCTGTTACTTTAGGTTCTTTAAAATTTCTTAAGAATTTATGACTTAATCTTTATCAAAAACTTTTTATTTTTAGCTTTTGATATTAGAATAATTTTAGATTTATAGAGAAGTTGGAAAGATAGTACAGAGAGTGTCTGTATACCCTTCACCCATCTTAATGGGTGAACATTTTACATAACCATGGGATATTTGTAAAAACTAAGAAATTGACTTTGGTACAATATTGCTGACTAAACTATAGATTTTATAAACTATAGATTTTATAATATTTTCCCAGTGTTTTCACTAATGTCCTTTTCTTTTTGTTCCAGGATCCAACCCAGAATACTACATATCATTTAGTGTCAGTAAATTCTGATATCACAAAATACTTATTAGTAATCTGTTGATTCTTAGACCTTAGAGTATTTGAGTTGTAGAGTATTATGTTGTATGTTGTAGATTATGTGTTGTTATTATAATAATAACAGTATGTTTTAAAAATATGCTGGTGTATAATAGCATTTTTCCTTTTTCTATTTTCTTGATTTATTTAGAGTTATAGTTATTTAATGTTAGACTAAATCATAGTCTTCAGAGAACAGTTCCTTTAAGTCATTTTTTTCTTATTCACTGTTGCCCTACCTAATAGTTTAGTGACAGCTGGTGGAATACTTACATTTAATTTGAACGTCATAGGAAGAATACCTGATACATAGCATTGTCTTTTAAAGGGAGTTGCAAAAAAATTCTCATAACTATTTAGAGAAAAAGCAAAGACTTATAATGCAAAAGTAAGGTATAGGGATTAATTAGGCAGGGTGAAAGAGTGAAAACTAAACAGTAGACTTTGTACTTAGTTAAAGCAGACTTACTGTGGTCAGCAGAAGAACCAAGAGGGAATATTTTTTCCTCCCAAATGAAAATGGCCATATTTTTCAGCCTTACTTGTTTTCTTTCAAGCATTTTTCTTTTTTGCAAAGATGTTTTTCTTTATATATTACAGTTTAACTGATGTATCGTTAAACATTGTTAACATATCATTAAAATGTATCATTGTACTTTTTGCCTGATGTATCATAGATACTCAGCAAATATTGGATGGATAAATGGATTTTTAAAAAACATAATGCAAGATACAGCATGACTTAGTACTAACAGAAACCTTTCTGTAAAATATTTTTGAAATCAATTCATTTTAATTTCTCTCTGTTACATTATTAGACATGTAGTAGGTCCACAGAAAATACTGAGTCAATGAATGATGATCTGTGAAATTGTCAGTGAATGAGACTTAGAAAGTATATCTACTCTAAATAGTTTTTTTAAATGTTGCAATGCCCTTAAAATTCTGAACACCCCCCTTAGGGATCCTTCATTTATTTTTTTATTTACTTGTTCATTCATTTTGTCTTCCTCTTTTTAAAGGATCTTTCAAATAATCGTCTTACAACTGTTCCTGCTAGTTTTTCTTTTCTATCCAGCTTGATGCGTCTCAATCTTTCCAGTAATCAACTGAAGAGTTTGCCAGCAGAGCTAAGTGGAATGAAAAGTAAATCTTCTCTGTTTTAAAAATTGAATAAATTTGAAGTTTGTATAACTTACATTTAGAAAAATAAATTTTTATGTAGTTACAGACAAGTAAAACAATAGATTTTATTGTGCTAAATGCAAACGATAACATCTAGTCAGATTTTCTCCAGGGCATTATTGTCTAGCCTTAATGAATTAAAATTTTAATTCATTAAGATTTACCACCAAAACAGTTCAGTTCAGTAGCTCAGTTGTATCCAACTCTTTGTGACCCCATGGACTGCAGCACACGAGGCTTCCCTGTCCATCACCAAGTCCCGGAGCTTGCTCAAACTCATGTCCATTGAGTCGGTGATGCCATCGAACCATCCCATCCCATCCTATACTATCCATACTACCAAAGTAGTTTAACACGTCAAAAAGATGAAAATAAAATTATAAATTGTGGGAAAATTATATACCTGAGAAATTGATTAAGGTTTTGAGCATGCTGTCTCTTCTTTCTCTTGTTCAGTGTTCACTGAGAGGTCATGCCCCTCTCCTAGGTGATTCCACCTATGATGGGTTATGTTATATCTGAATCCTCCTTGGTCCGTAAGTAATAACGGCAAGGAATAGTCTCAGTCAGTTCAGTAGTTCAGTCATGTCCGACTCTTTGTGACCCCATGAACCACAGCACGTCAGGCCTCCCTGTCCATTACCAACTCCTGGAGTCAACCCAAACCCAAGTCCATCGAGTCGGTGATGCCATCCAACCGTCTCAACCTGTCGTCCCCTTCTCCTCCTGCCTTCAATCTTTCCCAGCATCAAGGTCTTTTCCAATGATCAGCTCTTGACATCAGGTGGCCAAAGTGTTGGAGTTTCAGCTTCAACATCAGTCCTTCCAATGAACCCCCAGGACTGATCTCCTTTAGGATAGACTGGTTGGATCTCCTTACAGTCCAGGAACTCTGAAGAGTCTTCTCCAACACCACAGTTCAAAAGCATCAGTTTTTCGGTGCTCAGCTTTCCTTATAGTCCAACTCTCACATCTGTATGTGACCACTGGAAAAACCACAGCCTTGACTAGACGGACCTTTGTTGGCAAAGTAATGTCTCTGCTTTTGAATATGCTATCTAGGTTGGTCATAACTTTCCTTCCAAGGAGTAAGCGTCTTTTAATTTCATGGCTGCAATCACCGTCTGCAGTGATTTTGGAGCCCCCAAAAAATAAAGTCAGCCACTGTTTCTACTGTTTCCCCCATCTATTTGCCGTGAAGTGATGGGACTGGATTCCATGATCTTAGCTTTCTGAATGTTGAGTTTTCAGCCAACTTTTTCACTTTCCTCCTTCACTTTCATCAAGCGGCTCTTTAGTTCTTCTTCACTTTCTGCCATAAGGGTGGTGTCATCTGCATATCTGAGATTATTGATATTTCTCCTGGCAATCTTGATTCCAGCCTGTGCTTCCTCCAGCCCAGCATTTCTCATGATGTACTCTGCATAGAAGTTAAATAAGCAGGGTAACAATATACAACCTTGACGTACTCCTTTTCCTATTTGGAACAAGTCTGTTGTTCCATGTCTAGTTCTAACTGTTGCTTCCTGATCTGCATACAGATTTCCCAGGAGGCAGGTCAGGTGGTCTGGTATTCCCATCTCTTTCAGAATTTTCCAGTTTATTGTGATCCACACAGTCAAAGGCTTTGGCACAGTCAATAAAACAGAAGTAGATGTTTTTCTGGAACTCTCTTGCTTTTTCCATGATCCAGCAGATGTTGGCAATTTGATCTCTGGTTCCTCTGCCTTTTCTAAAACCAGCTTGAACATCTGGAAGTTCACGGTTCACATATTGCTGAAGCCTGTCTTGGAGAATTTTGAGGATTACTTGACTAGCCCGTGAGATGAGTGCAATTGTGTGGTAGTTTGAGCATTCTTTGGCATTGCCTTTCTTTGGGATTGGAATGAATACTGACCTTTTCCAGTCCCGTGGCCACTGCTAGTTTCCCAAATTTGCTGACATATTGAGTGAAGCACTTTTACAGCATTATCTTCCGGGATTTGAAATAGCTCAACTGGAATTCCATCCTCCACTAGTTTTGTTCATCGTGATGCTTCCTAAGGCCCACATGACTTCACATTCCAGGATGTCTGGCTCTAGGTGAGTGATCACACCATCATGATTATTTGGGTCGTGATGATCTTTTTTGTACAGTTCTGTGTATTCTTGCCACCTCTTCTTAATATCTTCTGCTTCTGTTAGGTCCCTACCATTTCTGTCCTTTATTGAGCCTATCTTTGCATAAAATGTTCCCTTGGTATCTCTAATTTTCTTGAAGAGATCTCTAGTCTTTCCCATTCTGTTATTTTCCTCTATTTCATTGCATTGATCGCTGAGGAAGGCTTTCTTATCTCTCCTTACTATTCTTTGGAACTCTGCATTCAAGTGGGTATATCTTTCTTTTTCCCCTTTGCTTTTCGCTTCCCTTCTTTTCACAGCTATTTGTAAGCCCTCCTCAGACAGCCATTTTGCTTTTTTGCATTTCTTTTTCTTGGGGATGGTCTTGATTCCTGTTTCCTGCACAATGTCACGAACCACTTTATCAGATCTAGTCCCTTAAATCTATTTCTCACTTCCACTGTATAGTCATAAGGGATTTTATTTAGGTCATACCTGAATGGTCTAGTGATTTTTTCCACTTTCTTCAATTTCAGACTGAATTTGGCAATAAGGAATTCATGATCTGAGCCACAGTCAGCTCCCAGTCTTGTTTTTGCTGACTATATAGAGCTTCTCTGTCTTTGGATGCAAAGAATATAATCAGTCTGATTTCGTTGTCGACCATCTGTTGATGTCCATGTGTAGAGGCTGCTCTTGTGTTGTTGGAAGAGGGTGTTTGCTATGACCAGTGCATTCTCTTCACAGAACTCCATTAGCCTTTTCCCTGCTTCATTCTGTACTCCAAGGCCAAATTTGCCTGTTACTCCAGGTGTTTCTTGACTTACTACTTTTGCATTCCAGTTTCCTAAAATGAAAAGGACATCTCTTTTGGGTGTTAGTTCTAGAAGGTGTTGTAGGTCTTCATAGAACTGTTCAATTTCAGCGTCTTCAGTGTTACTGGTCAGGACATAGACTTAGATTACTGTGATACTGAGTGGTTTGCCTTGGAAATGAACAGAGAATATTCTGTCGTTTTTGAGGTTGCATCCAAAGTACTGCATTTTGGACTCTTTTGTTGACTATGATGGCTACTCCATTTCTTCTAAGGGATTCCTGCCCACAGTAGTAGATATAATGGTCACCTGAGTTAAATTCACCCATTCCAGTCCATCTTAGTTCGCTGATTCCTAGAATGTTGATGTTCACTCTTGCCATCTCCTGTTTGACCACTTCCAATTTGCCTTGATTCATGGACCTAACATTCCAGGTTCCTATGCAATATTGCTCTTTACAGCATTGAACCTTGCTTCTATCACCAGTCACATCCACAACTGGGTGTTGTTTTTGCTTTGGCTCCATCCCTTCATTCTTTCTGGAGTTATTTCTCCACTGATCTCCAGTAGCATATTAGGCACCTACTGACCTGGGGAGTTCATCTTTCAATGTCCTGTCTTTTTGCCTTTTCATACTGTTCGTGGAGTTCTCAAGGCAAGAATACTGAAGTGGTTTGCCATTCCCTTCTCCAGTGGATCACATTCTGTTAGATGTCTCCACCATGATCCGGCTGTCTTGGGTGGCCCCACAGGGCATGGCTTAGTTTCATTGAGTTAAACAAGGCTGTGGTCCATGTGATCAGATTGGCTAGTTGTCTGAGATTGTGGTTTCAGTCTGTCTGCTCTCTGATGCCCTCTCTCAGTGCCTACTGTCTTAGTTGGTTTTCTCTTACCTTGGACATGGGGTATCTCTTCATGGCTGCTCCAGCAAACCGCAGCCGCTGCTCCTTACCTTGGACATGGGTAGTCTAGTCAAGAGATAGTCTAGTTTTGCTCAGATTGTTAATCCTTTTAAAAGCAGGTTAAATTTAGTGTTTCTATTTTATTAGAGTTTACTATTGAATCAGTATATTTTAAGTATTGTAGAACTAACATGTAGGATGAAAAAAATAGAAGGTACATTTCAGTAATTTAAATAAGTATACTTTTTCATGTTAGAAGTCTTGAGTCCAAAATCAATCAACTCTTTTTCACCTAAAGACAAACTATTATTATTTCTTAGTTGATGATCACTATGTGTTAACTGTAGATTGTTTACCTTATCTACTTTTTTTGCTAATCTTATGTGAGCCCTTTCATTTTTTTTGAACCTCCCTTTTTGGAGAAAATCATAGATGTGATTTCAATCACTTTATTAGAAATTATTTAGAGGTGAGTTTGTAAAATTGTGCTGTTAGACATTTAAAAAAATACTGTATAATTGACTAACAGTGTTATTAGTTTCAGGTGTGCAAAATCAGTGATATTTTTATACATTGCAAATGATCACTGCTGTTTGACTATAGAGTAATGGTTATTTGGGCTTCTGATTTGGTGCTAGTGGTAAAGAATCCGCCTACCAGTGCAGAAGTTGCAAGAGATGTGCGTTTAATCTCTGGATCAGGAAGATCCCCAGAGTAGGAAACGGCACACTACTCGAATATTCTTGCCTGGAAAATTCCATGGACAGAGGAGTCTGGCGGGCTACAGTCAATGAGGCTACAAAGAGTCAGACAAGATTGAACGACTGAGCACAGCACAATGGTTATTTGTCATTTATTACAGGAATGCATAAATTAAATGCCATAAATTGAACTGACATTTTAGGGGAGCCTTTACTTGTGATACCAATAGTTAACTCTGCTTATTTTTGCCATTTTTCAATAAAGGTATTAGAAAATAGAGCTGAACAGAAAATACTATACCTGGAATGAGTATGCCAGAAGCATGTGTTTTTTGTTTTTTTTTTTAAACTGAGTAGAAATATTGAGCAATAAGAATAGATGTTGAAATCAATAGAAAAATGCTTTAAATTTATAGAAGGTTTTCTAATATATAGTTAGTCTCAGGTATTTTCTGTGCTTTAGCCATTACAAAGATACTTTTAAGCTATCATCAGTAGGACATTTAGTTGTTTTTTCTGCTATTCACGACCGAGATTCTAGTTTCTAACATTTGTATGGTTCTTTGTAATTCAAAATGCTTTAAAATATATTATTTTGCCATCAAATAGTTTTAGAAGTTAATGGGGATGCGTATTATTTACATTTTAAAGATTCAGGAACCTAGGTTTAGAAATTATACAGCAAAGTGTAAAGCCAGGGTTTTCATCTTCTTAGTTCATCCCTCTTGCTTTTTCTGCTACATGCTACTTGTATTCTTAACCAGTGCTCTTAAATGCAGAAACTTGTGAAAACTAGTTTCTAGATGTAAAACAAACTTCTTTATAGAATTTACTGGATTTAGTGTGGATTGGATTATGACATTTTCCTCAGTGCTGTAGCCAAATAATACGTGAATTGTCATATTATAAATTGAAGTACTATTAAATTTGTTTAGAAAAGCCGTTAGTTTCTGTAAACACTGAAAGTAGTCTAAATATATCAATTCAGTCTTGAATTACATTAAAATTGATAAGCTCAAGGTACATGAAAAAAAGTTGTAAAATATATATTTCTTATTCAAACTATAAGGTTGAGAATAGTGGAAAATATAAGTGAAAGAAGGCTTCCCTGGTGACTCAGTGGTAGTGCATCCACCTAATGGCATAGAAGGTGTGGGTTCGATCCCTGGGTTGGGAAGATCGAAGAAGGAAGGAAATGGCTACCATTCCAGTATTCTTGCCTGGGAAATCCCATGGACAGAGGAGCCTGGTGGGCTACAGTTAGTCCATGGGGTCATAAAAGAGTCGGACACAACTTAGTGACTAAATCAACAACAACAGCAGTAAGTGGAGAATCTGCAATATGGATTAGGGAGAAATTGCTTATTGAAGTCTTAAGGAAAATAAGACCTTTATTTTTCTTCTGTTTTTGTTTTCCATTCTGCCTTTTATGAGATATTCAGGAGGTAAGAGAGATGTAAACCAATATTTTTCTCTATTGAAGTATCTTTGTGTTTCACTAAATATGTATTACAGGATTAAAGCATTTGGATTGTAATTCAAATCTCTTGGAAACTATTCCTCCTGAATTGGCCAGCATGGAATCACTAGAATTGCTATATTTGAGAAGGAATAAATTACGTTTTCTACCAGAATTTCCTTCTTGTAAACTATTAAAGGTACTATTCGGTTGTTTAAGATAAATTTTCTGAAAGTTAATCATGAAAATGAAAACTTAAACTTATTTTACATTGAGAATATGTATTAGTTATGTGTTTTTTTCTTATAATTTTATCTTTGAGAATTTTATTATGATTGAATATATTAATGGTATTGTTAATAACAGATTTTTTTTTTTAAAGAAATAATCAGTTTTAAAAATTTGGCCATTTCATCTGGAGGGTAGTTTATAACTCAAGAAGTAGTATTAGGTTGGTGCAAAAGTAATTGTGGTTTTGCATTGTTGAACTTTGCCAGTTGGTATTGGAATACATTCTTAAATAAATGGTTATGTTATATATCATTTTAATGTACGTTTCTTCATATTTTTGCTAATGACATTGCTTGCTGTTTATTTTATAATTATTTTAGACTATAGAAATGATGTTAGACAAAGAGCAAATTCAAGCAATTTTTTTGAGTTTAGAATGGGTCGGAAAGCAGCGGAAACAGCTCGCCACATCAATATCAACAATGCATTTGGCCCAGGAACTGCTACCGAACATACAGTGCAGTGGTGGTTCAAGAAGTTTTGCAGAAGAGATGAGAGCCTTGAAGATGCAGAGCATAGTGGCCAGCCATCAGAAGGTGACAACCAATTGAGAGTATCATTAAAGCTGATCGTCTTAAAACTACATGAGAAGTTGTTGAAGAACTCATTGTTGACCATTCTACGGTTTTTGTCATTTGAAGCAAATTGGAAAGGTGAAAAAGTTCAGTAAGTGGATGCCTTATGAGCTGACTGAAAATCAAAAAAATCATCTTTTTGAAGTGTCTTCTCTTATTCTGTGCAACAATGAATCATTTCTTGATCAGATTGTGACTTTTGACCAAAAGTGTATTTTATACGACAACCAGCAATGACCAGCTAGGTGGTTGGACCGAGAAGAAGCTCCAGGGCACTTCTAAATCCAAACTTGCACCAGAAAAGGTCATGGTCACTATCTGGTGGTCTGTTGCCTGTCTGATCCACAACAGTTTTCTGAATCCTGGCAAAACCATTACATCTGAGGAGTATGCTCAGCAAATCGATGAGATGCACTGAAAACTGCCCCATCTGCAGTTGGCATTGGTCAACAGAAATGGCCCAATTCCCCATGACAGCGCCTGAATGCACGTCATATAACCAACACTTCAAAAGTTGAATGAATTGGGCTATGAAGTTTTGTCTTATTTGCCATATTCACCTGACATCTTGGCAACCGACTACCACTTCTTCAAGCATCTCGAAAACTTCTTGCAGGGAAAGCACTTTCATAACCAGCAGGATGCAGAAAATGCTTTCCAAGAGTTCATCAAATCCTGAAGCACAGCTTTTTATTCTATAGAAATAAACTTATTTTTTCACTGGCAAAATTGTGTTGATTGCAATGGTCCTATTTTGGTTAATAAAGATGTGTTTGAGCCTGGTTATGAGTTGGACACAACTAAGTGACTGAACAACAGCAAAATAATGATTTAAAATTCACAATCCAAAACCTCAATTACTTTTGTACCAACTTAATAGATGATGAAGCTAACAAAGTAAGTTGGGCCCATAGTGTAGGAAGCCTGGAATACCAGGAAAAAATGTGTGTCTAATTCTTTAAGTTGCCAGTTCATATTTACCTCATCATAAGATCTGTTTAAAATTAATTACTTTTTTTTTTTTGGTATTAAGTATATGCATTAACATTGTATTTAAATTTGCCATAGGTTGCTTTCCCTTATGTATACTTTTATGCATTGAGTTTCTTTAAGCAAAATGGTGACAATGATATAAATAACTGAAAAAGTTATCATTTAATAAGGTTAATTATCTGATAATCTTAGATTCTGCTAATGGGAAATCAGTATGTATTACAACATTATTATAAATCATGAATACAAATTTTGAGTAACAAACATTTATTATAATATAAATAACTTTTTAAATATATACTGATTTGTTTTAAAACTTTAGTTTTTCATCAGTATAGCTCTTGGATTTGTATTTTTGTTCTATAAATGTAACTACTAAATCATTTCTCTACCTTGGTTTTTTAAACTTTGAACTTTCTGCTGGATTAAGCCTTTAATTATTTTTAAATTACTAGGAAATTCTTGAAAATTTTGTTTTTTGTTATTTTTCTGTAACTGTAAAATAGCTTAAATATAATTAAAAATTTAAGCAACTTAGTCATTAGAAAATTATGTTTTTTCCATGTGTTTTTCAGTTATTTGAAATTAAGATTTCAGTTTTACTTTCATTATCTAGTATCAAATTGAATACAAAAATACACATGATTGATCTTTGGTTTTGTAGGAATTACATGTAGGAGAAAACCAGATTGAAATGTTAGGGGCAGAACATCTTAAGCATCTGAACTCTATCCTTGTGCTAGACCTGCGGGATAACAAGTTAAAATCTGTTCCAGATGAAATTACACTCCTGCAGTCTTTGGAAAGACTTGATCTAAGCAACAATGATATTAGTAGGTAAGTTTAAGAAGGAATGATATGAAATCATGTCTGTATTTGATTATAATTCATTGGTTAAAACATGCAGAGATCTTTTTTATAAGTTGAGTTCAATAAATGTTTATTTAGCAGGTGTCATGTGCAGACCTACAAAGGGTAATTAGATTTTGTTCTTGGCAGCAAGCTTAAAACACTAATGGAATCAGTTGTATTTACAAGTGACTCCTGCGGAGCTCAGTTGGTAAAGCATCTGCCTGCAACGCGGGAGACCTGGGTTCAATTCCTGGCTTGGGATATCCGCCTGGAGAATGTAATGGCAACCCACTCCAGTATTCTTGTGTGGAGAATCCCACGGACAGAGAAGCGTGGACGGGCTACAGTACATGGGATTGTAAGAGTTGGACATGACTTAGTGCTATTTTTCTTTCATTTCTTTCTAAACCACTAGAATGTGAACTCGAGGATGGGTAGGTTTTTATCTCTTTCACTGCTCTAACTTCTGTGTCAGTGCCTGGGTTCATGGAAGCTGCCTGATAAATATTTGTTGAATGTGTTAAATGACTATAAAACTATGGGAAAGATATGAAATACTTTGGGGACTTAAAGATGATACAGGGATCACAATTTATTGAGAAAAGTCAGGGCAGACTTTGTGTAAGAAGTAAAATTTTTAGATGATGTTATAGAACTGGGACCAGAGTGAAGCAGGTTAATTGCCTAGAGCACAGAATTTAAAAATTTACTCAGTGGGGCATGCCTCACTCTAGTTGAGACATCCATCTTTCAAGGATGACCGCAGTTTTCAGGTTCATATGTATGGTGGTCAGAATGACTCACTTGGCAGGAGAAAACTACAAACAAAGCTCTGAAAGTTTACAAAATAAATTATAGGTATATGTTCAGAGGACAGTGAGGAATCAGGTTTGGTAGGGTACATGTAGTGAGGTACTTAGGTCTTGAAAGATAAACTGAAGCCATGTGAAAGAGGTCCTTGAAATCCCTATGAAGAGTCAGTTTTCATTGGTTAAGAGATGGAGAGATTAAAAGCAAAACTAACTTGATTGTAACCTTGTAAGTTGATGATGATAGTGGGTTGAATGCTTTGGATAGGAGTGGGTTTATAGATGGGAATTCTAAATAAGTTCTATTAGATTAATGTAGTAATAATTAACTTGAATAGGCACACTTAGTATGTCCAGTTTACTGTGTTGACAGCTTTTTAGATTCCTCTCATGTAATAAGGACCTAAACTGTAGTGATAATGAGAATGGAAAGACAAGGAAAAATGTGAGAGGTGTGATGAGTTAGATTGAGTATTTAGCAATTGATTGTGATGGAGAGGCAGAGGAAGAGGGTAGTGAGCAAAGTTTTAAAAGCGTATAAAACCATAATATTTAGAGATGGAATTACTTTACAGATATATAAAAAATAAAACTCAGACTTACTTAGGGTTGTAAACCTGTTAGGTGTCTGCAGTTTTGTATTTGGATGTCAGAAACCTGTTTTGTTATGAACAGGGAAAAGGTTAAGCAAGGTAGACTTTCTTGGTTTATATTTCAGTAACTTACTTTAAAAAGCCAGAATTGTTTTCACAGTGTACATATGGCATATGGTACATCTTGACCATCAATTTGAGTACTTGGACAGTGACCATTCTTTTCAATCACTTCTATTTATGACATAATAAGTGAACGGATATTTCTAAAAGTACTTATAACTAATGAATGAAAGAATTGCTTGCCTCATAAATATTGACATGTATGCTTTTCCCCATGTTAGTCACTCAGTTGTGTCTGACTCTGTAACCTTATGGACTGGAGCCCACCAGTCTCCTCTGTCCATGGAATTTTTCAGGCAAGGAATACTGGAGTGGGTTGCCATTTCCTTCTTCAGGGGATCTTCCTGACTGAGGGATCGAACCCACATTTTCTGTGTCTTTTGCATTGTAGGCAGATTCTTTACCATCTGAGCCACCAGGGAGTTACCTTTCTCCCCATAGCAGTTTTATTATGGCTACTAGTAATATGTAAAAACAGTAGAAGGGAAATATTTAAAATAAAAATGATGATAAATACTATTTAAGTAATCAGTACAAATATTTCTGATATGTATATTTCTCTTTCTCCAGAGCTCTGGATATAAAGTGTGTATGTATCACAGGGCCTAGAACATAATGAAGCTAGTAAATATTTTCTTTACTTTCATCTAACCTCATACTTCCTAGACATTACTACTACTACTACTACCAAGTCATTTCAGTCGTGTCCGACTCTGTGCGACCCCATAGACGGCAGCCTACCAGGCTCCGCCGTCCCTGGGATTCTCCAGGCAAGAACACTGGAGTGGGTTGCCATGTCCTTCTCCAATGCATGAAAATGAAAAGTGAAAGTGAAGTCGCTCAGTCGTGTCCAACCCTCAGCGACCCCATGGACTGCAGCCTTCCAGGCTCCTCCGTCCATGGGATTTTCTAGGCAAGAGAACTGGAGTGGGGTGCCATTGCCGCCTTTGTCCTAGACATTAAGACCATTCTTTTCATTTTGTACCCCTCCAGAATCTCCTTTAACAACATTGATTCCTTACAATGCTACCAGAGTAGTTTTTATAAAATACAAGCTATCAGCTTTTTCTTCAACTAAAAAACTGATGGTTCTCCATTGTTAGAGCACTTTTTCCTAAATATGACTATGTATTAGAACCACAAGAAAAGCTTTAAGAAGAAAATGCAGATACAGAGACAGTAGTGAATTAGAATCTTTAGCAGTGGGACCTTAGAATTGCTTTGGTTTTGTTTTTTAAAGTTCCTGAGAGATTTTCATACATCTGGTTTTCTAACCAACAATTAGGAATCACTGTCTTGCAAGATAAAGTCCAGGATTTTTAGCATAATAGTCAAGTACATCTCACAGTCAGATTTCATCATTCTCTCTTTTTCATCTTTCAGTCCCACAAGTATCTTATGACTACATTGAACTGTAAATATGCTGACTTTTTCTTTCTTCATTTTCTTTACCTTAGAATGCCCTTTTCCTGCTTGACTCCCTAATGGAATTCTATTCTTTTAGGTCCAAATCCAGGCTTTGCTACTTCCTTCTCCCTTTAGTCCTTTTTCTAATTTCTACTTCCCTAGTCTGAAAGCAGCTTTACTTGTTTAGCATGTATCTAATTTTATATATATATATATATATATATATATAAAATAGTTTAATGAGTTTTGACAACGGTATGTATTGGTGTAATTCACTGTCACCGTAGTGAACGTTTCTGTTTTCCTAAAGTCTCTTCATACCCTTTGCAGTCAATCCACTTTTCATACACTCAACCCCTGGCAACCACTGATGAGCTCTGTCACTGGACTTTTCTAAGTACCATATGAATGAAGTCACAGCATATAGTTTTTATGCTTTCTTTCACGTAGTATAACGCTTCTGTGATTGATTCGTGTGGTTTTTGTCTTAGTAATTTATTCATTTTTATTGCCGAGTGTTATTGCGTTATACAGATATGCCACAATTTTTTCATCTCTTCAGTAGTTAGTTGTTGGATGTTTGGATTGCTCTCAATTTTCTGACTGTTGTGAACATTCATGTAAGTCTCTATTGGACATAATTTTCATTTTTCCTGAGTAAATATGTAGGAGTGGGATTGCTTAGTTGTATGGTAAATGTGTGTTTGAAAAAACTCCCACTTACCAAAGTGGCTGTGCTATTTTACATGCTCACCAGCAACATATGATAATTCCTGTATTTTGGTTAGCCAAAATGTGTCCTTTTATGTGTCCTTTTCTTTTGTTCATCTGAAAAGTTTTTAAGGGAAAGGACCTTGATATCCCTACAACAATTCCTAGTATATTATAGATGCTTAATAAATTTTGAGATTTAATGTTTATGTATATCAACAGGTTTTATCTTGTGTACCAAAAAAAAAAAATGACTTTCCTTTTTGAATGAAAATCTGAAGTATATGATTAAAAATTATTCTTTATGATTTTTTCATTTAGGAATTTTTTTATTTGCTAACATTTACTTTTTAGCACTGTCTCAGTTCAGTTCAGTCGCTCAATTGTGTCCAACTCTTTGCCACCCCATGGACTGCAGCATGCCAGGCCTTCCTGTCCATCACCAACTACTATAGTTTACTCAAACTCATGTCCATAGAGGCGGTGATGCCATCCAACCATCTCATCCTCTGTCATCCCCTTCTCCTCCTGCCTTCAATCTTTCCCAGCATCAGGGTCTTTTCTAATGAGTCAGTTCTTCACATCAGGTGGCCAAAGTATTGGAGTTTCAGCTTCAGCATCAGTCCTTCCAATGAACACTCAGGACTGATATCCTTTAGGATGGACTGGTTGGATCTCCTTGCTGTCGAAGGGACTCTCGAGAGTCTTCTCCAGCACCACAGTTCAAAAGCATCAATTCTTCAGCTTTCAGCTTTCTTTATAGTCCAAATCTCACATCCATACATGACAACTGGAAAAACCACAGCTTTGACTAGATGGACCTTTGTTGGCAAAGTAATGTCTCTGCTTTTTAAAATGCTGTCTAGGTCGGTCATAACTTTCCTTCCGAGGAGCAAGCATCTTTTAATTTCATGGCTACGGTCACCATCTGCAGTGATTTTATAGCCCCGAAAAATGAAGTCTGTCACTGTTTTCATTGTTTCTCCATCTATTTGCCATGAAGTGATGAAACCAGATGCCATGATCTTAGTTTTCTGAGTGTTGAGTTTTAAGTCAGCTTTTTCACTCTCATCTTTCATTTTCATCAAGAGGCTCTTTAGTTCTTCTTTGCTTTCTGCCATAAGAGTGGTACTGTCTGGGAGAATGGCAATGAAACATGTAAAATATCATGTAGGAAACGAGTTGCCAGTCCAGGTTCGGTGCATGATGCTGGATGCTTGGGGCTGGGGCACTGGGACGGCCCAGAGGGATGGTATGGGGAGGGAGGAGGGGGGAGGGTTCGGGATGGGGAACACATGTATACCTGTGGCGGATTCATTTTGATATTTGGCAAAACTAATACAATTATGTAAAGTTTAAAAATAAAATAAAATTGGAAGAATAAAAAAAAAAAAAAAACTATAAATGCAATGAACTCAAAAAAAAAAAAAAAAAAAAAAGAGGGGTACTGTCTGTAATTTAGGAAATATTTTATAGCTCACATTCTTTTTCTAATAATCCTAATATGACAGTATTGAAACAATTCTTATTTTTTTTAAACATGTTTGGCATTTATCTTGAAAGGAAATATTTTAGGCCTGAATTAACTTGGGTTTTCTTTGACACTATTTTATGATGTAAAGCTTGTCATATGTTGTTTGTTTTATAATCAACTACTTGGTTGAATTATACTTATCCCGAATGTTTTCCTTTAAATCTATTTAATCTTTTATAGTCTGCCCTGTTCATTGGGAAGACTTCATTTGAAATTCCTGGCACTTGAAGGAAATCCTTTGAGAACCATTCGAAGAGAAATTATAAATGTAAGCATATTTAGAATTCAGCTCTTGTTTTTAAACTTGATATTGAAACATACACATGATCTATTAATATAAAACTGCAATGTATGTCTGGTGAATACGTTTTTATCCCCCTCTTTTCAGAAAGGAACCCAAGAAGTCTTAAAATACCTACGAAGCAAGATTAAAGGTACTCTTCTGTTTTCTCCCATATTTTAAAAGATAACGTGAAAAGTGGTGAAGTGTTAATCGTATATAAATTTGCATATAGTTTTAGTATAAATATTTAGAGGAAATGGCCCCTGGTGGATATGGCTCTGATCTGAATCCATGAGACCATAATATGCTGAAATTATGAAAACACTCTTACATTCACAGTAATACTGTTCTGTCCGTAATCTCTGAGTTGAGTTTTAGGGTACCAGTTAGAAATTAGCATAAAGATTCTGGCAGCACCTGTGCTTTATCTTTGTAAAAGAACAAAACTTGACTATTACTGTATAAAATAAGGATTCTGTTGACTGGGAAGTATATTAACAGATTTGAATAATGATGTTGAGCATCATGTGCTTATTAGCCATTTGTACACCTTTGGTGAAATATCTTGAGTTCTTTTGCCCAGTTTTTAATTTTTTAATTGTTGATGTAATAATTCTTTATGTATTCTAGGTATAAGTCTCTTGTCAGATATACAATTTGGAAATGTTTTCTAGGCATCTGTGTTGTCTTTTCATTTTCTCAATAGCGTCCTTTGAAACACAAGTTTTTTTTTTTAATTTTAATAGTCATTTTCTTTTTTTGCTAATGCTTTTTGTTTCATATCTAAAATTTCTTTGCAAAATCCTGTTTTATGAAGATTTTCTACTTTTTTTTCTTCTAAGAGGTTTATACTTCTGCTCTTACATTCATGTCTTTGATCCACTGTGAATTAATTTTTATAAATGCTATGAGATAAGGGTCCACTTTCATTCTTTCCACTTACATTCTTTTGCATGTGATTATGCAGTTTCTGTGTACCATTTGTTGAAAAGTCAGCTTTTCTCATTGAATAGTATTGGCATTGTTTTTGTTGAATATCAGTTAACCATGAATGTAGGGTTCATTTTAGACTCACAAGTTTATTCCATTGATCTTTATTCCTATCTTGTGCCAGTACTACAGTATATTGGTTACCACTGCTTTGTAATAAATTTTGAAATTGGAAGGTGTATAAGTCCTCCTGCTTTATTCTTCTTTTAAAATAGTTTGTTTTGACTGTTCTGGGTTTTTTTTTGCAATATCATAAACATTTTAGAATCTGCTTGTTAATTTCTACAAAGAAGTAAGTTATCATTCTGATAGGGATTGCATTGAATCTGGATCCATTTATGGAATATTACTATCTTGGTTTTTTTAATCAAAAAGGCAATAAATGTACAAGAAAATATAGTGCAAAGTAAATCTGTTTCTCACATTAGTGTCCCCCCCGCAACAGACAATTGCCTTCCTCTTTACATTCTCTTTGATGCTGATTATTAAAAGTAGCTCTTTGGAAAGTATTGAGAATATTCTATTTTAATATATAATCATGCTAATATAAATGTACATTTAAAAATAACGCTGGGTTTTGTTGCTGGTTTAATACTGCCTCTGCAGATGTAATTTGGCAGTATATATTACATATTCTTTGAAGTGGCATAGCCAGACTGCTCGGGAACTTCTAAACAGCAAAGCATTTCTCTTGAAATCAGTGTTGTCCTCTGTGTCTTTTATCTCTATTCGATAGTCTGTCATTTATTATGTTACTTCTGTAAATAAAGTGTTTATATGGATGTATTTGTGTGGAAAAATAGTTTAATAATTATTGACTAATGAATGTCTGAGGAGCTTAAGGCAAGAGAAATATACTTAGTATCATTCAACAAGTTTCATTAAATGCCTGCTGGGTTGAGAAAAGATCAGGGATACTGCTAATTGTTTTTTTAATGTTCTTTCCGCAAGCCTCTGTTCTTAATGTGACTATTAGGACTATTCCATCATTTCCACATTGCTAAAAATTGTCTTATTTTATTTATGTCTAAATGGCTGAAGTCTCTTTCGCCAAAAAATCACAAAGCCATTTCTTTTAATTGTGGATGATTTTTGTTTGTTTTGCTTTTTATGCTGTAAAACATTAAACATTATGTGTTAAACATTAAACAGTCTCTAGAATTTGGTGAAGGAGTTGGTTGTATGTAAATGTGAGTAGGTATGCGTGTTAGGAAATATCTAGTGAAAATACAGTCTTACATTTGCTAGGAAAAATCTTACTGAATGTAACTAAAGTACCAAAAGCTTACTAGGCTATGCAAATTGCCAGATTTTAAATGATTGGGGATAATCAGCTTCATTGTGTCCTAAACTGAAAAGATAGGCAGATGCCTGTTTGGTAGACATTTTTGGAAAATAGTACTTTTCCTTTGTTAACAAATTCCTTCGTTGGAAGGAATACTATTTTTGCTTGTCATTGTTTCTTCTGAGACATTGTAGTTACTCTTTATCCTTTCCTACTCCTAAATTTTCTTATGGTAAGATTTATTAAAAGATTTTGAACTTTTTATCTTTTTTCTATTACATAAAGATCAAACTATACTTAGATTTGAGTTATTGGAAATAAAGCATATGAAAAGACATTTTCACCAATAGTATCTAAAAATCATATGTACTATTTTAAAGTACTTTCAGGAATTTTTAAATGACTTTGTAGTATAAATATTAGTTTTATATAACTTTTCTTTTGCCAGATGATGGACCTAGCCAAAATGATTCTGTTATTGAGACTGCCATGACGCTGCCAAGTGAATCTAGAGTCAATGTGCACACCATCATCACATTAAAAATGTTAGACTATAGGTATGTAATTCATTTTCTTAAATGTTGTAAAACACATAGGTAACTTTCAGAAATAATTCTTCAGAAAAAAGGACAGTTGGTGAAGAATTCATCAGAGTGCATTAGTACTTAGAATAATAGCGATTGCAAAAAAAGTGATGAGGTAGAAGCATATACGATGAATTTAAGTCCATTCCTTAGGTGATTTGTATTTATCATGCTTAAGGAGGTCAATATATGGTTAATAGTAAATTTTTTATAATATTTTATAATTGTAAAATACGAGACGCAGTATTGTTTCGTAATAAGATTTTCTGACTCAGTAACCAGCATCCAGAGAAAATTTTATATTGGAGGGAGGTCATATATTGGTAACTAAAAAGTGTAAGTATCATTTATTTAATGAATACCTCAAGCAGACAAAGCTTGAGAGGTTGTACTCTGTTTATATATCTGAATTCAAGTCAAATAATATGTTATAATAATGTGCTCTCAGATCAGATCAGATCAGTCCCTCACTCGTGTCCGACTCTTTGCGACCCATGAATTGCAGCACGCCAGGCCTCCCTGTCCATCACCAACTCCCGGAGTTCACTGAGACTCACATCCATTGAGTCAGTGATGCCATCCAGCCATCTCATCCTCTGTCGTCCCCTTCTTCTCTTGCCCCCAATCCCTCCCAGCGTCAGAGTCTTTTCCAATGAGTCAACTCTTCCCATGAGGTGGCCAAAGTATTGGAGTTTCAGCTTTAGCATCATTCCTTCCAAAGAAATCCCAGGGCTGATCTCCTTCAGAATGGACTGGTTGGATCTCCTTGCAGTCCAAGGGACTCTCAAGAGTCTTCTTCAACACCACAGTTCAAAAGCATCAATTCCTCGGCGCTCAGCCTTCTTCACAGTCCAACTCTCACATCCATACATGACCACAGGAAAAACCATAGCTTTGACTAGACGAACCTTTGTTGGCAAAGTTATGTCTCTGCTTTTGAATATGCTGTCTAGGTTGGTCATAACTTTCCTTCCAAGGAGTAAGCGTCTTTTAATTTCATGGCTGCAGTCACCATCTGCAGTGATTTTGGAGCCCAGAAAAAAAGTTTGACACTGTTTCCACTGTTTCCCCATCTATTTCCCATGAAGTGATGGGACCAGATGCCATGATCTTCGTTTTCTGAATGTTGAGCTTTAAGCCAACTTTTTCACTCTCCACTTTCACTTTCATCAAGAGGCTTTTTAGTTCCTCTTCACTTTCTGCCATAAGGGTGGTGTCATCTGCATATCTGAGGTGATTGATATTTCTCCCTGAGTGGCACATATATTAAACCTGTAACAGTTACAATGTTGGTATGTAAACCGAGGCAGAAGCCTAATGATATTTGTATATTATGGGCATGTGTTTGACTGGAGAAAGAAGATACTTATGCAGAAATTGGAAGTGATTGTCAAGTATTCTTCAGTACTGTCTAAGGCAACAGTGATAAAAACAGCCAGTACAGTCAGAAGTCTTTCAGTGATTAGTTCATGCTTTGGTATTGTATTGAAAAGAGTACATTCTCAAGTTAGATAGTGACAAGGTTTATTCAGTTATCCACAGAATCATCATCAGTTCCTGGCCTCTTTTCCTTAATGTGTAGTATCAGTGGGTACTACCTCCTCAGCAGTCAGGATACAGTCTCCATTTCATATTTGCTGTGTTTCATTCACATAGAAATCACTACTCTAAGCCTTCCTTCTTTGACACTGTAATACAAGATAGTACTCATCCATCGTTGTAGTTGTGTCCTTTTCATAGCATACTAGTGTAGTAATTTAGCATGTTCTATTTTACACATAATATACCCATTTATTCTGGAGAAGGAAATGGCAACTCACTCCAGTGTTCTTGCCTGGAGAATCCCAGGGACGGGGGAGCCTGGTGGGCTGCCATCTGTGGTGTCGCACAGAGTCGGACACGACTGAATCGACTTAGCAGCAGCAGCAGCATACCCATTTATTCAGTAGATATTTTTGGAACCTACTAGGTATCAAATTCTATGTTAGGTTTTGTAATATACCAAATGTTCAGACAGACTTGAGTCCTGTCTTGGAATTTCTTAGCTTAGAATTCCTTTTATCTCTGGCTTCCACTCCCTCTACTCTGCATGGATATGATTTATTGAGTTTATTGAGTTTCTCGTCTATGCTGAACACTGTGCTACTTTATATATGCTCTTTCTTTTAATTGTTTTAAGCAATCTATAAAGTAGTATTGATACTTTTTTTTTTTTGGTGGGGTTAATCATTCCCATTCTTTAAAGGCATCGATACCACAAAAGCATAATAAAGGTAGCACTTAAGACCATACATCTTAGATTGTTTTGATTCTAAATTTATTGTAATTTGTTTTCCTTGGAGACTTGAATTGGACAGAAGTATTCTATTTAAAGTATAAATTATTTCCCAATCTTAAGGCATAAATGCCTTCAACTGAAGTTTTTAAAATAGCATAACTCTTCAAACTTTAATTTGGATAAATCAGTTCTCTGTGACTTGAGCAATTCTGATCAAAAAGGTAAAAGTGCTCCATCTGCACAGCAGAAAATGGAACCCAAAAGCAAAAGTGGAAGCATAATGACGGTGAAATTTAGACTTTTTATCTTTCTGTATTATAGTGCTTTTCTCATACAGTTCTCCAGTATCACACATTATATGTAATATTTTTTTCTTGTTCATACAGTTCATTTTTGGAATTCCTCTGAAGATTCTTTTTAGTGGATGAGGTTAGGAATTAAAAATTGTAAAAGAAGAACATAAGCATAATGCCCAATTATAATATCAAATTGTTAAATTTGCAAATGTCAGAGTTCTACTGTACTTTCTTACTAAAATTATATTTTATTGAAAATATAACTGAAAATTTTAATGGAAAAGAAATGTAATGAAATTTAATGAAAAGAAAATGCCTTTAGATTCTAACTTCATAGAACTGAGGTTTAAGGAAGGTAAATTAACAAAGTATATTAATGAAAGAACCAGAAATAGTTTAGTCCAAGGCCATAACCCTGTGTACTTTGTCACATGCTAAGTGAGGGAGAAACTGTTTAGGTTATGAGAAAACTAGTTTAGTATCGTGTTGAACTTTTAAAAATTGGTTGTTGTCTGCAGTTAACTCTGTATCCAAAGAAAGTTGACAGCTAAACTCTATTAAGAGATTTTTAAGACAGGAGGTGAGATAGTTTTTAAAATTAAAGATTTAGGGTACAGGAATCCCAAATACTGTTCCTTCACTGTTATGACTGTTGGACATCTTAGACTTTAAAGGTATCTGTTTTTGTTCATATTGAGTTTATGACTGTGAGTTTATGTCACACCAAAGGTGTGACACAAGGTGTTATGACACAATAGGGTGTCTGAATTCCTAACATTTTGTGAGTTGGTAGGTTTTTGTGGTATTCTTTACAGAGCTTCATAATAAACTACCTTGAAAAATCTCCTTATGAAATCTTTAAAGGCCTTTAAAATGAACAGCAATAATCATGTCTTTCCAGATTGCTAAGAATGATGCACTTTTAAAAAAAATGGTTTGTTTGGTTGCACCAGGTTTTAGTTTAGGCTCTCTGGATCTTCAGTCTTAGTTGGGGCATGCAGGATCTAGTTCCCTGACCAGGGCCTACTGCATTGGGACCGTGGAGTCTTAGGCACTGGACCACGAGGGAAGTCCCAGAATGATGCATCTTTAAACCATTTTTCATTTAGTGATAAACAGACAGCTTTGATTCCTGATGAAGTGTTTGATGCGGTAAAAAGTAACATTATCACTTCGATTAACTTCAGTAAGAATCAGCTGTGTGAAATTCCCAAAAGGTAAGAACTATTCATGATGCTATTTCTATTAAGCTGTGACTCATTCTCAGTTGTACTTGCATCTTAGTTGCAATAATAATTATTTTTAATAGTTTTTTACTTAGGAAGTATACGTAAAATACCTTACATTGTTAATATTTGAGGGATTTGGTACAATTTACTTAAGTATTTCCTGAGATAGGAATTAATAAAGTATTGCCTAGATTTTGGCGGGAAGTGCAGTGAGTCCATAATTAGTTTAAACAGACTGAATGGTTTCTTAAACTTCAACATACATTTAAAGTCCAATAGAAATTCCTGGACAGATAATATTACAGCTGTTTTTAAAAATCTATTTTTATCAGTTACACATCCAAACTGACTGGGATTTTTTGTGAGAAAAGTAAAAGTTACAGAAAATCTTAATTAGCAAAAATAATATAAGCTTTTTTTCTCTATGGTCAGCTTGTAGTTTTAAAGTTTTGACAGTGAATTCAAGTATTAATATTTAAAATTATTATTGTTTCAGGATTGTGGAACTGAAGGAAATGGTTTCTGATGTCAATCTCAGTTTTAATAAGCTTTCCTTTATATCCTTGGAATTATGTACACTTCAAAAATTGACTTTTTTAGATCTCAGGTATTTATTGATACTATTGCTTCCCTTTTTTAATAATAATTTGTATTTTACCTGATTTTTGCCCTTTCCCTCATGTTTTCCTAAGAAACAAAATTGGTCTTTATTAATAAAATTTTAGGAGTAATCTAAAAGTAAGCATTTAGGAAATAGTTTAATCAGATGTCATTTGAAGTTATGTGATAAGACAATTATTTAAAATATTAGGAAATACACTTTATTAGAGTCATACTTAAGCAAAATTAAAATAGCACATGGAAAGTATTTACTTCATATTGCTTTTTTCTTTTTTAACATAAAACTGTCCAAATGCTATGCTGGCACAATAGCTAGCATGACTTTATCATAAAAACAACCTATTTGGTTTCAAAATATATTAACCACACAAGGCAAGATAACACTATGATTGATAGCAAAAATAAAGGAAACTATTTAAGGCTCTACAGAGGTAATAGGAAGTTTAATTTAAATATGTCCTAAGTTTAAGTGACAGGATCAGAAGTGTCACAGGTTTTTGAGGGTGATAATAGGTATTTCAGGGTCAGATAGTCATTTATTTTCTTAGGCTTTAAAGCTTGGTTTGTGAAGTATATTTCTATTACCTGGGCTTCTGACTTCTCATGTATGTTGTTACTAGGTGTGGTTTTAGTTTATTAAAATGTACCTGCTCTTGCTCCACTCACACAATAGTTAAATTACAATAAGCTAATTATATCTGTTCGAAGATTTAGTCTTCATACAGAGACAAAAATTTTTTCCTTACGCAGTTAAAACAAGTATATTAGCATGTATGCTCTTGCTAAATGTGGAATTATTTCTATTTTCCACGGACAGTTACACTGGCAAAACAGTTTAAAAGCACATTTTAGTTCAGTATCAAATGGAGCAGTGAGGATGAATCCCTGCTCCAGTGCTGCTGACTTTATTTCTTTTCATCCCATCCTTGTGTGTGTGTGTGTCTATCGATGTGTGTGCCTCTGTCTATAACTGTACCTGGAAATTTCTAATTAAGTGACTAAAATATGCTTTTATGTTTGATATCAGTATGTATAAGACTCTAGGAGAAGATATAGACCATCAGTTGGTATTCAGCATGGATTAATAAAGACAATAATGGAGAAAAATACAGAGAAAAGAAAAAAGGACATATGTTGAGTTGTACAAAGTATGGCATATTAATATATTAGGCTTCACTTCTGAATGCAAAAATATAGGTTAGAGAAAATTACTCAGTGTGATAGATAATCATCTAGTTGGAGATAATTTTCTCACAAATGTTTTCTATTGGTAGTTTTGGGGCTTCTCTCTGGTGGGTCAGTGGTAGAGAATCCACCTGTGGATTCGACAGATGCAGGAGATGGGCATTCAGTCTCTGGGTTGGGAAGATCCCCTGGAGAAAGAAATGGTAACCCACTCTAGTATTCTTGCTTGGAAAATCCCATGGACAGAGAAGCCTGGTGAGCTACAGTCCGTGGGGTCACAAAGAGTAGGACATGACTTAGCAACCAAATGTTGCTATGACCTCTAGAATATTTCTACCTTCTTGTTAACCTTCTAAATTTTTTCCGAGATCATTTTAGTGGTAAATGAGATTCCCTTTACTTCTGTGTTCTGTTGTAAGATCTTGAAAAGTTACACATTGTGCAAATTAAAATTCTAAACTAAAAGTAGAAATAGTCTTCCTTAATACTTATATAGTAGAAAACTCTAAGTTTCTAAATATACAGAATCTCTTTGCATTTCTGTTTCCTCTTTTTATGTAATTTTTCAGTTATTCTTCAATTATTCTATATATGAAATATTTGTATTAATCAAATACATAAAATACTTGTGATGTCAAATAATATAGTATTTATAGGCATGACCTAAAGGGCTCTGACTGTGGAAAGTATTGCTGATTGCAATTTGAAGTAGATAAGGGATTAGTTTACAGTGTTCATTCTGTTAAATCTATTATTAAAGAGTTGTTTGCATCACCAGTTGGTTGCACTTTGGTATTAGAATTAGGCCCATTGATCAAACACTTAAAGCTGCTGACTGATTCAGAATTCTCAGGACACAGTCTTAATGAAATCAAGAATTGACAAACTGAGCTATATAAATTTTTGTCCGATCAATACTTTAATTATAAATTTGGACAAATTTTCAAATTTTGTAAATCATCTTTTTCTCTCTAATTTAGGAATAATTTTTTAAGTTCTTTGCCTGAAGAAATGGAATCTTTGACAGGGCTACAAACAATCAACCTTTCCTTTAATAGGTAAGAAACATCTTACTCACAATTATTCTGTAGAAAATTTGTAGATCTTCCTAGAGAATACTAGAGATTACTAGAGAATAAAGAGACAAACAAAAAGGCTGTATGCTTTTTCTTCATTTAAATATCCAGGTTTATTGTCACTTAGTTCCACTTAGAGTTAAAAGTGATGTTGCCTTTTTAGAATTTTCACAACTGATGTCTACATTTTTTTGTTCTTTTTAACTATTTTAAGAAACCTGTAGCCTAGTAGGAAGACAAATATGCAAATAAATAGTTCTTATTGCTATAGAGGAAGCACAGTGCATACATAGGTATTTCCAGAGATTACTTGAAGGTAGAGGAGGTAGCTCTGAAACTGAGGCTTGGAACACACAGGGACATGGCATCCTATGTAGAGCAAGTAGCATGTATTAATGCCCAAGGATATGAGAAAATGATGTGTTTGGGACCCTTCAAGAAGTTTAATATGGCTCAGAACAAAAAGTGATGTAGCAGAAGAGTAGAAGTAACAAATGATATTGGGTGTGTAGCAGTAGCCAGCCCTTTCAGAGCTTTTTATGCTAGTGAAATTTAGATTGTATTTTGTAAACACTAAGATATTATAATAATTAGTGAAAGCGAAAGTTTCTCAGTCGTGTCCGACTCTTTGTGACCCCCATGGGTTGTATAGTCCGTGGAATTCTCCAGGCCAGAATACTGGTGTGGGTAGCCTTTCCCTTCTCCAGGGGATCTTCCTAACCCGGGGATTGAACCCAGGTCCCCCACATTGCAGGCGGATTCTTTACCAGATGAGCCACAAGGGAAGCCCAGTGTAATAATCAAGAATAACTAATTTTTATTGGGAGCTTATTTATTAATATTTACTGTCTGCTGACACTGAGCTAAGTACTTTATGTGTATTACCTGACTTAATCTTCACAAAAGCCCGGCATGGTAGGTTCTGTTACTATGTCCATTTAGAAATTGAGGAGTATAGAGCTGGGATTTGAGCCCAGGTGGTTTGACTCCAGAAGTTAGGCTCTTAACAACTATGTCATATTGTTTCCTATGATGAAAGTTGATTCTGGTAACAATTTAATATAAATAGTAGTGGCTAACATTTATTATATTACAGATACTGTCCCATGACCTTCCTATACCTTCATTTAATCCTTGTAACAAGTATATAATTTTAGTACTGTTATTCATGCTCATTTACAGATAAGAAATCTAAGGCACAGTGATGTTAAAATACTGCCTATTAATTTTTTTCTATCTACTCAATTATTTGTGTTTCTTGAGTATAGGTAATACTTTTGCTGTCATTGTTTAAAAATATAAGTACTTCTCAGATTCTTCTAATTTTTGTGAATTGAACTATCAGTTCTCTATTGATATGAACTATCAGTTCTCTGTTGAGTTGTCTATATCAGGGCCTTCCCTGGTAGCTCAGATGTTAAGAATCTGCCTGCAATGCAGGAGACCCGGGTTCAGTCCCTGGGTTGGGAAGATCCCCTGGAGAAGGAAATGGCAACCCATTCCAGTATTCTTGCCTGGAGAATCCCATGCACAGTGGAGGCTGGAGGGCTACAGTCCACAGGGTTACAGAGTCCGACTCGCCTGAAGTGACTAAGCATGCACTCATGCATTGAGCTATCAATTGCATTGTTAATTCTTTAGGAGCTGGCAAACCTAACCTTAACTTCTGTGTTAACTGGTTAGCTGCATCACTTTTAATTATCTTGTTCATGGTTTGTGGGAGAAGTTGGAGGGACTACTCAAGATGATTTGGTCCATCTGTACTTGTGTTACTGACTCTTCCGTCCCTCTGTAACTTTGGAGCTTCCTTAATGAATTTACCCTTCATTGTAGTTCAGTTTTTTTTAACATCAAGGCAGCAAAGGAAGGGCAGTATGGGGAAGTGAAAAGGCCACCACTATACAGCTCTCCTTCACCACATCCTTCTCTTTTCTAGTTGAGGCAGCAGTTTGCCTCACGTTAAAACCAAGCTAGTTTCTTTTCCCCCAACCCAGGGATCCTGAAGTGTTACTGAGAATTGCTCTGAGAGCCATCAATTTTCCCGTCTCTCTTGTGGCATCTTCAGGGTTACTTTGAATAAGAAGCCAGCAACCTATAGTTGTTTTATAATGTTTTCAAAAACCAAAATGAATATATTTTTGATTGTTGGAAAAATGACTGAATTAGTCATTTTTGAAGCCTAAGTCAAAGCAAAGTATAAATCTCTTTTACTTTAAATATTGGCAGTAATTCTGTTTCATAAGAAATAAAAGTAAACTAAGGAAGAATACCTACGTGGAGACATTTTATAAAGAGCACTTCAGGAAGATTTCCTTGTCTCCTGAAGGAGAAAATAAAAACATGGGGGAATTTACTCAGAACTTTTGTTTGATTTTTTTGTATAGTAAATGGAAACTGCTACAAGTCTGTCCACTTAACGTATATTTCAAGTTTTCCAAAGCTTATCCATTTTTAAGAATTTTCTGAAAAATTTAAGTGCAGAACTTATACCAAATTAAAAAAAAAATAAAAACCTTACATTAAGAAAGCTTTATGTCATTAGATCAAACCTCCATCATCTAGGGGATAATTTTGCCTCTGATTCCTGTTTGTTCTGTTCATATTCTAATAGGTTCAAAATACTACCTGAAGTTTTGTATCGAATTCCCACACTTGAAACAATTTTGATTAGTAATAATCAGGTTGGATCTTTGGACCCTCAGAAAATGAAGACAATGGAAAATCTGATCACATTGGACCTTCAAAATAATGACCTCCTACAGATTCCACCAGAGCTTGGTAACTGTGTGAACTTAAGGTAAGTGCTAAGTTTTTTCATGTATTCAATTGTGGAAGTGTTTTTGTTTCTTTTTGTTTGTTTGTTTTTTGAGGTAGTCTTGCAGGCAAGTTGAAATAAAAAATGTAATGTCCTGTTAAAAATAAAAGGTAACAAAACTCTGAATCCCAATTCTGTTTTCCAAATTTTACCAAATGTATTTTTTAGTTTTGTTTATGTAGCATGATACATGTGTAAGTATAGTACACATCTATCATACATGTCAATTGTTTTAGTGATACTTTCTCATCCCTCTGTATGTGTATATAGCATGATATATGTGTAAGTATAGTACACATCTATCATACATGTCGATTGTTTTAGTGATACTTTCTCATCCCTCTGTATGTGTATATAGCATGATATATGTGTAAGTATAGTACACATCTATCATACATGTTGATTGTTTTAGTGATACTTTTCTCATCCCTCTGTATGTGTATAACCTGAAACTACTGCATAAAAACATCAGGGAAATGTCAACTCCTTAGCTGTGCAGATAGGGATTTTTAAAATCTGATTATAGACTACTACCAGTTGTTTCAAGCCCTGCGGGGTCTTTCGTACTCTGTGTTTGCTATTACCTCAGCCTCAAGTGCCTTTACCCTGCTTCTGTCAGTAATCAACCTAATTATCACCTTTGAAAACCTTTCCAAAACTCCAGGCAGAGGGACTAAGATTTCCCATCCTGCTTTGTTAGGACTTATTTATATCATTTCTTTTTCCTGTACAAGAGTTATCCCACTGCCGAGAAAGTGGTAAGCACCTAATGAGTACTTGTTAAGTGAATATAAAGGGAATTTGAGACATGAACAGCAAGCCTAGTAGTTAAACAGAATGTGTCAGAAAAATTTAATTATTGAAAACTGCATATAATGGCTTAAATATTTTACTTTACTAGGGCAGCACTGATATCTTTGGTACCTCAATTATTGAATTATAGAAGGCAAGTGAGTTGATTCTTGTTATGTTCCATAAGTGTATTCTATAAAGTCTCTGTGAAAACCAACTTAGCAAATACTGAACCGTTACTCCCTAGGGGAAGCACAGAGTCAGGCTCTTTCAAGCTTCTGGTCACATTTTCATCAACCAATCCACACATAATCTCGTGTTATGTGTGTTTCTGCATTAAGATGCCTTATTTAATATTGTTGATTCATTCATATTGAATTATGGCTAAACAGTGCTATGATTTATGCCTGAATGAAGCTTATCTAACGTGTGTGTTTCCCTGTAAGATACATGACATCCTTCGTGTGCTTAGAAAAACTAGGAATACGTCAGCATTATGCTTGCAGGCTATATTAAACAGCAAAATCACCAAGAAAAAGTACAATAATACAAAAAAAGTCGCACTTAATAGACTATGGAAGGAACACTTGTTTATGGTATGAGAGCTGAAACAAGACAGAGCGTCACCTTTTTTTGTCCTCAGTGTTAAGTGACTCAAATTTTTTGCTGCTCTGTACATGTCCAAAATGATCTTCAAAGTGTCACATGTATTGATTAGGAGGTGACTAATAAATTTTAGTGAGCAGGCAAATTAGCAAATTTGGAGTCTATGAGTAATGAAGATTGACTATAATTAACTTTTTTTCTATAAATTAAGAAAATCAGTCTTTTTAAAGACTTAAAAGATTCTTTTAAGAATTCCCGTGGCACACAGATACATTTGAAGATATAATTTAGATCTACTGTATAATATGTTGTGAATCCTTTAACTTTTGTTTATATAAACACTTAAGTTATTGAAAAATAAAAAAAAAATCTCTTATAATTTATTTCATTAAATTAATTAAGTAAATCAACCAGCTCTTAGATCTTAAACTGTACTCATTTCAGAACATTTAAATAGGTTTTATAAGTGCATCTGGTCAAGGGAGGAAGTACAAAGACAGACGTGTTAATGTTCCTGGTGTGGATAGGATATATTGACTGTGTTATAGTCTTTGATATGAGTATTTGTCAGTTTGCTCATTCTAGCACGTGTGTAAATATAATTCAACCATTTAGTATATGGTCATTATAAGATTGAGGAGGTGATGGGTAAAATAATGATTCATATCACAGCTCTTCTATTTAATAACTAATCTTGGACAAGTCCTTCTTAAAATTGAAATATTAATGGTGCCTACATCATAGAATTGTCAAGATCTTTAAGAGAGTCAGTGAATGTAAGTTACTTAGAACCATACCTTTCATGTAATGAGTATTCAATTAATGTTATTTCAGTCATCATTATAGTTACAGTTCTGTTTAAATGCTTAGAATGAAAAGGGACAATTCAAAAAATAATACATATATTTTACTTATGAAATAGTAAATGAAATTAGAAGAAATGCCTCCCTAATGGAAAATGTTAAAATTCTGATTTCTCTCTTTTGTTTAGGACGTTGCTTCTAGATGGAAATCCATTCCGCGTTCCTCGAGCAGCCATCTTAATGAAAGGAACAGCTGCTATTTTGGAGTATTTGAGAGACCGAATTCCTACTTAAATTGAAGTCATTACATAGTCTTGGTCATGTTAATTCTTAGACTTCTTAAATTGATAACTAACATTTTTCTAAGGTATTATCTTCATTTATGATGGTGTAACCACGTATTGTGTTCATTTGTTCTAAATGTTTTGCATAAGATTTATGCAAAAAAAAATTCCCTCATTCCCACATAGCAGACAGTTTCTTCAAAAGTGAATTTTTATTTATTATAGTTAAATATTTTTATAATGACAAAGCATTTTTGTAGCGATGGATTTTTTTTCCCATTTCTACTGTGTTACGTATATTATGACCAACTGACTTGAATATGACCATCCAATTTCTATGTTTTCTTTAAACTTATGTTTTAATTTCTAAATTTTCATTGACTATACAATTGAATTGAATTTTATTTAATACTGCTCTTTGGCATTAAAAAAAAATAAGGCTTTTCATTATCCATGATAAGACTTTTGTGATATGGTTGGTATCAGTATAAGTTTCAAATTAATATTTATTGTCTTGTTTTGTTTTAATATAGTTGAAATGTTTTTTCCTAGTCTTTTTCCCATGTTTCATGAAATCATTTTACCGGGGTTTCTAATGTCACAGAAATGGTTCACAAGATACAGTTATTGGTGGAGAAAATAGTAAAAGTGTTTTAATTGCTCTCACAATTTTGAATTTAAAACTTGATTGGACTTTTTTTTTTTAAGATGCTTTAGTACTAAGTTTCCATACAACAACCTAGTATTTCTAGATTCAACACATTTAAAGAAATTAGGTCTGCATATTTTTCCCTCAGAGTGTGAGCATTTAAATGATACCTTCTGTTCTTTAAAAAAAAATACTGAAATTTTATTAATTTTATAGATAACAGCAACAGAAAATAAGAGCATATACTGCATAGAAATCTTAAAATGTGTTTTATTTAAATACTAAGCAGGTACTTGTATGTATAATTACTCTGTTGATGTGCTCTGATCTTTCCTTGTTCATTTTTTTTAAATTTCCAAGGTCTTAATTTTTAAATTTGCTAGTAACGTTAATAAGACTAAATTTGTAGTCATGCGGTAATTTTCTAAAAAGTAATTTGTTATAGATGAACTGGATTTAATAAAAATTAAATATAAACATTTGTATTTACACCAAAAATATCAGAAGTAGGCTAGTCAGTCATTATAAAATGTACTATGTGATTCTGTTAAGTAACCAATTGATAGACCGTATTAACTAGTTTATATAAATAGATGGGTGGACAGGTAGGTAAGTAGATAATGGATGGATAGATAGCTTTTGGGTGAGTGAGACATAATCATATAATGAAAAAAATCATTGCTAATAAAGATAAATACTACATGTTCATTAAAAAGTTACATTTTTCAAATATTGATTACAATGTTTATATGTTTTTGGTTTAAAATAAACATTCCCTTTTCATACAACAACTCTGTTGCTCCCTAAGAAATCAGCTTCCATATTAAACAAAAGACACTTTACAATAAGGTGACATTTTATTATTTATACAATAAAGAGACTTTTATGTTATTCAAAACACTTTTTTAAATACTGAAAAAGTTGAGTACATCAAAGCCGAAAAATGGCTTTGCTATACACTGCACAGCATTATTATAGTCCCTGTATTTTGTATCTGTACAGAAAGCATCTTCAAAATGCATTCTAATCACATTGTACACCTTTACTGTTTAGTGTCAATACATAAAATAAAACTGGAGAATACAGCTTGCATTTGCAAATTAACTGACAAAGTAACTTCATTGATTCAGTAAATTTAAAATATAGATCCATAGGAGTTCTTTGCACATAAAATGAAGCAGCTTTCAAGGTTGTCATGGTCTCATACAGCAAAAAAAAACCCATTAACTACATTCACAATCTATGTTAATAAAGTTGTAAATATGTCTTCATTCAGTTTTTATTTACATCAATATGTAGTTCAACTAAAAAGTACTGTTGTGATACAGTAGTTTTTTTTTAACACATACAAAAATGACAATTTTTATATATAATTTAAGCTCAAAATCACAATTATCTCAAAATATTAATTACAACACAGCCATTTCAATTAAACATGTCATGATTATCTTTTTATAAAATGGTAAAATTTTTTATTAAAGTAAGCAATTTGTTTCGAATTGGCTAGAGTTCACCATGTAGAAAACCTTAAATGGTAAGAGGTGTTTCCAGCCCCTCCCACCCAAATTTGTATACAGCCACCTAAGCTAGCAAAGAGGCAGAAAAGGCCCCAATTTATAAAGATTAAGCCTCTTTTGCTATACTGCCGTGGCTTATTGTTTCTTCCATAAAAGCTTTACAAGGGGAGTGTCAATAAACTATGCAGTGAAATGCATGCATTAATATACAGTATGTCTATGTAAAATGTTAGCATTTAGTACACATTAAAATGTTCACAAAGACTGCAAAAGAAGTCATAAATAAAGAAGCACTTCTAAGATCTACCAATTGCAAATTGTAAACTTGAAAAGTACTTAATAATAAAATGGAATTTCTTTGAACACAGATCCCAATTCAAGTTCTTTCTCTGGCTAAAGGAGCTTTAGTTACTTGGCCTTAAGATGTCACTGTTGTGCTGCACATATGGTAGAGAAATCAGATGTCATAAAAGAGTATGAGCCTAGAGACTGTCTTCATTTTATTAAAACTGTGGCCCAGTGTTGCATCTCTGCTTAGGATTTAGTTTTTAAACTTACAGAAGAGTGAAATATTTCACTAACTGAATTATATGACCTCAAACGAAAAGTGGAAAATGTGTGTGTATGCATGTGTTTAGCATATGGAAAAATATTAAGTAAATAGGTGGAATTAGAGATTCATTATACGATAATAAAAGGATTATGCCCCAAAATAACTGAGGTCAAAAGAAATCAACTATAAAATATTTTAGGAATGAAAGAATTTTCATGGATACTTAAAAATCCTAAAAACATAGTATCTAGTATCCTTTTAATTCTTAAGCCAATTAAAATTTTATCATCATCTTTGTTTAGATTTGCTGTTGTTAATTTAAGATTTCTTCTCTGAATAGAAAGAGACTGTAGTTCATATTATACTTTATTTATATACAGCTGGGTGGGGGCGTGCCCTTAGGTGGTTATCAAGTGGGAAAAATAAAACTACAGTACCTGCAAATCTTTTGCAAGGTTATTTTTGGTGGTCTTTAAAATTTATAAACAGAATTCAGTAGATTTTACCTCTCATTTTCAACTAAGGAAAAATTCCTCTTTCATACGAAGACAGTGTCATTGTCCTTAAGCTTCCTTTAGTCCCTTCTATACACTGAATACACAGAGAAACTTGATTGGCTCTTGAGATTAAAAATATGTGGTTTATGTGTCAATTATTTTTCACATCAATACTAAGGCTTGCATTTTTGAGGAGGAAAACGTAGCTGAGGATGTTAACGAGAAATGCCTAAACATCATAAAGCGTATTAAACATTTATTGCATTCCATTGACACTAGGTGTCATCAAAGCTAAAACCAAATTTTCTAGAGTAAGACAACATAAAACATTTCTTTCTGCCCTGAACAGATGCCTTTCCACATTCAAGACCAATAAGAGTCCTCTGTGTGGAAAGACTGCAAGTACTGAAAATAAAACTTATTACAGCAGTACATTCTGAAAATAAATTACCATAGCTGATACAGGAACTGCTTTATATTATATCTGCCTGAGAGTTTCATCTTGGTTTTCCTGTGGACTATTCAAAAATTACATAAGATTTCCTGACTAAATAAGGAAAGGGGAAGAGGGACAGAAAGACACAAAGAAATATAAGGTGATTTTTTTTTCCTCCATTCATCAAATACTCTTCCTAATCTAGCTAATATAATGGTCAGTTGACCTGCATACCTGGGCGTTGTTTAACTCATTCCTTTACCTGTGCAAAATGAGTGTGCAAAGAAAAACACCTATGTCTGTCTATACAGAGACATAAAACCTGAGTTTCAATAAAAAGTTTCTAATATAAGAAAACTTCTTAATGTAGGAAAATAACTTTTAAAGGGCAAAAAATACCTTTGTACAATATAATCTGCTAACTTTAAAACTTCAGTGTGCATAAGCATCACATATTTTATAGGAGCCAACAAAAAAAGCAACCATTTACAATTTTCTTAACTATAGCTTAGATACCCATATTTTAATTTCTAATGTCTATTTTCATTCCCCTGAATTCATTAACTTTTCTAAAAGAAAAATGTTAAAAGCACATTCAGATATGAGGACTGTGATGAACAGTTCCTGCTTTTTTCTAAATATTGAGGACCTAGGAGATATGGGGTTGCTAGGCGTATAACAATGCCAAGCCACAAAGGAATTCTAAAATTCAAAAGAAATATAATCTATTTTTAAAAGAAACTATTTGGAAAAATATTTTGTGGATAGAGTTGGGTCAAAGTCTGCAAGAAGCCGTTCTTACCTGAAGGCCCCTTTCTGCAAATGATTCACTCTTAAAAACTCCTTTCTCTACACTCCATTTCCTTAGCTTTCGTTTTATTTCATTTCTTTAGTTTTCCATTCTTGAACCCTGAATTGTGCCAACTGAAGCTCCCTGGTTCACAATCAGCCACCAGGGACAATGTCCTCTTCATTTATCTACGTCTTTATTAATCTCTCTTCAGGAACTCAGTTTTCTGGGATGACTTGCTTGCCCTCTCTCACATACCACTTAACTACCTATTGGGGGAAAGTCTGTTTAATCAATGTCCCCACTTATCATGAGACACTGATTTAAGGCTATTTCAAGATCTACATAATCCCTGGGGTGTAAACATCTTAGAAGCACACTGAGAAAATTTTTTAGAAAAATGAGTGCAAGTTGGTTCTCCACTTTGCCCCCAGATGACGTCATTAATTATGCATTCATGTCAGTTAAGTCACTGACATTTAGAAGAGGAAGCCAACTGAAAAGATTTCAACGCTTGCATCTGTAGTTGGATATAAGGGCCCTTTGAATCCTTGTATTGACAGGTGAAGGGACTCTGCACAGTTTGCTTAAGTGCTGACCTTCCTCTCTGGGGTCAGCAGGCCTGGTTTGGGGAATAGGGTGGGAAATGCATATGGCAGGGTAAGGGATTAGAGGCATTAGCTTAGGGAACTGTGCTCTCTTGCTTCCTGTTTATATGACACTCGCCTGAGGATCACTAGAAAAATTTTGAATTTGTGCAGAAAGCTAGAATCAGAGTCACACCTTCTCTGCCAACAGACTTGTTACCATGGGAACCAATGCAGAAAATGAAAAAAAAAGCTGGGAATTAAATATGGAGAGAAACTGATAGAGAGTTGGTTTTCACATGGCAATTTGAGCACTTGAGATGTAAAGAAAGAATATTCCTTGTGTGGCCAAACTAATGAAAACAGACAAAATGACTTGCTGGTATCTGGTCCTGGAGACTTATCTGGGGATACAGGAAGAAAGCAGTAAGTGTGCTGTAGAATGGATAAGGGGGGCCTTGTGAAACCTCTGGTGATGAACAGCACAAATGTTAACTTTATGATCAAAGGGACCCTTCAAAAGGCATATGCGTGCTTAGCTTAATAAATGAAAGCAGCTTGCTGTAACAATTTTCACCTTTCCAAAGCCCCACACACTGCCTGGCAGGAGTATTGCACACCTAATATGTTATTGCTTGAAACATCTTTTCAAATACTAAAAAATTAACAGCAGCAAAAGCAGCTTTCAAATCGATGGTTCCCCCTGCCCCTCCACAAGACAGCTTTTGAAAGTAGAATTTAAATTTGTTTTATTTAGTAAATATTTATTTATCCGATACAAGGCCTCCTGTGTGCCCTCTTTTGTCATTCTGGAGTTGATAATAAACTGATCAAACCAGAGTAGGATATCAGGACAATCTATAATAAGGACTTGGAGTTTCAACCTATCCTGAGAAAGCAGACCTACATATTACACTTTCAGAGGCTCTAAGGAGACTATTCTCTAGTTGGGCTACTTTCTGAAATCCTATGATTAAATACCTCATTCTGTGACTTCAGCTTGGCCCGTGTTTAAGTATAACTGCCCTAAGGAGAGGAGGGAAAGTCACACTATAGAGGAATTGATTTCACCTTTCTTGGAGAGCTAGTTTTCAAGTAGTAGTGAAACCCTTCACCTGACTCACCCTCCCAACATATGCAAAAGCTAAAAACAACGTCACCCAGGAAGTAGGAGACAAGCCACTGTTGTACAGCAGTCTCTGTCGGGGCGGGGGAGGGGGGGGGTTGGGGGTACATCTAACTTCAAATGGTCTGAATAAAATATGCTCTTTGGGCAGTGCTAAAGTCCCCTGGACACAGATTTCACTAGAGATGCTTTCTTCTTTCTCACTAATGACTTGCTGTTCTAGTTGTTAGAATTTCTTACTGAAACCTTTGACAGTCTCAACGAGTTCTTGAAATGCTAGAAGCCCATTAAATTTCTGCTTTTCCAGGAGGGCCTACAGGGTTCTGAAATCCAGTTAAACACCTTATTTTCTGCTACTTGCAGAGTTTGGAGGTGATCTTGATAATACATTTGAGTACAGTGTCCTTGCTTATGCTAAAATAACTTTTTACATCAATATTTCAGTGAGTTTCAGGATTTGAGACATCCATGTTTTGCAGGTAGGAAGCATTCGAATAGACTGATGTGGGACTAATCTTTAAAGCTCCATGAAGCACTAAGGACAGTTCAGCAGATCTGTTTCTGAAACAGGCAAATAAAATATAGAATCTTCACAAGCAGTTATGCCTTGGAATTGACATACGCTATATAAGAGACTGCTTCTTTTAATTTCTGTTGTCATCTCTAAAATCAGTCAGCAGATGCCTAGAAGAAGACTAAATAGTCTGCTTTAAACTAAACAATGATTAGGTTTTTCTGCATCTTTTTATACTGACTGGACATACTTTGGACAACCTGAGTTCCTTCAGGCTGAGAGGCCACCTGATACTATTTAATAGTTCTACATCATCTGTTCATTCTTCAGATAAGAATCTGAAACACTTAACATCTCATGATGTACTGAGAATTTAAATTTGATTTCTTTATTTTTTTAAAATAATTTGATTTCCCTTCTCAATTTCCTGAGGTTAAGTGACTCCCTGATACATAATGTACCTTAAAGGGTTATAGACATAACTTTTACAGAGTTTTCTCTAGTTTATCATACAGTTCAGCATATAGTCACAAATAGCCAATCTTGCCAGTATTAGTACATTTTTTGCTTTAAGTTACCACAAGCATTTGGAAATCAAGAAAAATTGAATGGAATGATGGTGTTTACATGGAAGGCATATGATGAATAAGTCTAGAGATCTAATATGCATTGATGACTAGTTAACAGTATTGTATTGAATATTGGAAATTTGCTAAAAAGAGTATCTTTCAGGTGTTTTCCCCACACACAAAATGGCAACTATGGTGACCAAAGCAATGAGATGTTAATTAGACTGACTGTAGTAATTATTTATGTATTTGTACATCAAATCATGTTGTACACCTTAAATATACATAATTTTTATGAAAAAACCCAAAACGTCACACGCCATTGCTGTTCTTTCTGGATTAAGGTGAGATGTTGGGTAAATAGTTCAATTTAATAAAGTAAAAAAAAATGACCTCGCATACGGACCACTGACCATATGTAATTACTGGGCTTTTTTCAATACCTTAACCTTGATCTTCAGTAATATGCCCAAAGTAATATCTGAAGGTCAAAATACCTCTAAGAATTTAATAAGCACAATATTATTTTCAAATTCAAGCATGCCTCACAGTCCATCGCATAGTTTTAATAATTCCCATTGTCTGAGTTGCTGCACAGAGACACTACATTGTTCACAAATAAAACCCACTAGCCACTTCAGCCACAATAGCAGCTAATTTTCCAGACCATGGTTGAACTCATACTTTTGACCTACCCACCTTCATTATATCATTGCTGTCCCACCTCTAGGCTAATCCTAACCTGAATTTGAAAATCCTTGATTTTTCATCTCAAATAGCAAACAAAAACTCTGAAATTTTGTTGCGTAAAAACCATATCTGTTATTTCTCTGGCCAGTGTAATCTCTGAGGAGATTTTCCCCTCAGAATAACTTGTGGAAGTTTATATGACTTCCACTTCTTGGTGCTGAGGAGATGATGCCAGGGCAGTTGCAATGGTCGACACTGGGGGACCTTTAGAGAAGGGTGTGAGGACTGACCACATAGGCATTTCAGCTGTTCATCTAAATGGTACATGTGAGATTTGGCCTGTATCGCCATAGTTCTAGGCAGTCTTTAGTCTTCTAATTTTTAGAAAATTGTATCATAGGTATACTGCTCAAGTGTTTTTTTTTTTTTTTTTCCTGAATTCTCATGGGCCCTGTTCTGTTCTTACACAAAAAAAGTATCTACAACCAGTCCATCCTGAAGGAAATCAGTCCTGAATATTCATTGGAAGGACTGATGCTGAAGCTGAATCTCCAATAGTTTGGCCACCCGATACAAAGAACTGACTCATTTGAAAAGACCTTGATGCTGGGAAAGACTGAAGGCAGGAGGAGAAGGGGACGACAGAGGATGAGATGGCTGGATGGCATCACCAACTCAATGGACATGAGTTTGCATAAACTCTGGGAGTTGGTGATGGACAGAGAGGCCTGGCGTGCTGCAGTCCATTGGGGTCGCAAAGAGTCAGACACAACTGAGCGACTAAACTGAACTGAACTGATCTTCCTAATATGAAGGTGTTTATTAATACAAAGAGTGTAATCTTTTCTTTATGTACATAAGTATTTAGAATATGCAAGTCCACCAGAAGTATGTACATTTTTAAAGGTGTTTAAAACAAATTATTTTAAAGCAAAGATTTCAAGAGACCCTAAAGTTTAATTGTTAGATTCTTCCCTTTCCTGAGACTGAGCTCTTTAAGTGGACAGTAGGCATTTGTTATCAGGCTTTGGCTCAGTGGTAAAGAATCCGCCTGCCAATGCAGGAGATGTGGGTTTGATCCCTAGGTCAGGAAGATCCCCTGGAGAAGGAAATGGCTCCCACTCCAGAATTCTTGTCTGGGAAATCCCATGGACAGAGGAGTCTGGTGGACTATAGTCCATGGGATCACAAAGAGTTGGACAGGACTTAGAGACTGAGCATGCACTGCACACATCCTGCAGTGAATTAGATTCTCCCTGTCACCTGAGACTTTGTCCTTTTTGAGAAAGAACATATATGAGGGACAGGAACCTTGCCTTCCTAGGGGAACCAAAAATATTCTCTGTCCACATTAAAAACACACACACACACACACACACACACACAATAAAGCTGAAAGGAAGTGTTTGCCATTTTGTTATTCTGGGAGAGAAAGTGATACTGCACTGTTCTCTGGTATCACCTTATATTTTGTACCTATATAGTAGTATTTGGAGAAGGCAATGGCACCCCACTCCAGTACTCTTGCCTGGAAAATCCCATGGACGGAGGAGCCTGGTAGGCTGCAATCCATGGGGTCGCTAAGAGTCAGACATGACTGAGCGACTTCACTTTCCCTTTTCACTTTCATGCATTGGAGAAGGAAATGGCAACCCACTCCAGTGTTCTTGCCTGGAGAATCTCAGGGACAGAGGAGCCTAGTGGGCTGCCATCTATGGGGTTGCACAGAGTCGGACACGACTAAAGCTACTTAGCAGCAGTAGCAGCACAGTAGTATTTACTAGGCAGGTTACACATCTGTCTTTCCATTAGACTGAGCATTTGAGAGGAAGGACCATGGCTTATTTATATTTTTATTTCCCACCGTTCTCAAAATCCTTTGCTCATTAACATATGTTTATTAAATGCACAGCAAAAGAGATACGTTGTTTTAATCACTGATAATTTTTCTTAAAGGATAAACACATAGATTGGCTACAGGACAAATCTTAGGATGGCTCAGAGGAAGACTTGGGAGATAATTACTTAGTCACCTCTCTAAGCTAGCGAACTATTCAAATGTACATATAGGCCTGGATGAATATTCTAAATATGAGTATATATTATTGTGGATATGGGAAGTTTAAAAAGAAAAGAACAAGAAGAAGACATAGTCCCTTACCTTTCAGTATTTTATGATGATCTAGGTCATTTGGAGAAATATGTGAAAACCTAAAAAAAAAAAAATTAGTACCTGATACTGTGTGTGTCTGTGTGCCTCTGTGTGTGAGAGATGCAGACAGAGAGAGAGAGATTGCAAAAGACAGAAAGAGAGTCTTGAGTTTGAGTTTCTCTGAGAAATGGTCACAAACAGATTGGTAACATTTGCTAGCAACATTCATGGTTTCATGAAGAACACAGAGTGATGGCCTGCTAGGGAATCTGTCTTGATCACAATTACACTGTGTGATTATATCAAATGGAAAACACTTATTGCTAAATTGAACGACACCTTTAGTATGGCAAAAAATTATGTCCAAAGACTGGCTTTCAGAGATTAAAATAAGTAGAAGGACAGCAAGTAAAGACAAATGTTGCAAGTCAAGAACACTGTGTATAATGATAACATAGAAGAAAAATCAAATTTGGAAAATGGATCTTGCCCACAACCTAACAACTCTCTTTTATGGGTGATTCCTGGCTTCATGAACATCAACAGTAGTAAATGGAGTGTCAAATATGTCCATCATTCACTTATTTTTCAGTGAGGTGACACAGCTGGACAGTTGGCATCCTATACGTGGTGGGAGGCATGCAAGGAGTGTTTCAGAGGGTTGTAGGCATTTTAAGCAACCGTTCTTCACAACTTTCTTCTCTTCCCTCAGCTGCTTAGGGCTCCACACCCAACCCAACCTTGGTGATTTTCCCATTTGTTTTAACTAAAACCAGAGCTTCCCAACCTCTTTACATCATGGCACAGACAGAAAACGGTCATGCTTGTTCTGCATAATGGGGTATAGGTGAGTAAAATAGATGAGGTCTCTCCAGGCCCCAAGTGAAAGCAACAAGTCACAAGTCCATGTACTCTGAGGGGATCAATATCTCAGTACTTGAGGGAACTAAACTGACAGCTGGATAGAAAGTCCTCACCTAGAGTTTCTTCCCAGGAATATAAAGTTAATACTCTGTGTGTGGTGCATACTTAATCGCTCAGTTGTGTCCGATTCTGAGACCCCATGGACTGTAGCTCGCCAGGGTCCTCAGTCCATGGTATTGTTCAAGCAAGAATATTGGAGTAGGTTGCCATTTCCTCCTCCAGGGGATCTTCCTGACCCAGGGATTGAACCCACATCTTCTGCGTCTCCTGCATTGGAGGCAGATCCTTTACCACTGAGCCACCAGGGAAATACTCTATATGTGAAAATACTTTAGGTGCTAAAGTATTTTAGCACTAAAACACTAAAGTATTTTAACCCTAAAACACTCTATATGTGAAAATACTTTAGGTGCTATTTGATATAAAAAATCTAGAAATAAAAAAGTACCACAAGCATTAATAAACAAAACAAAAAACCCCACACTATTTGAGTACAGAAATAGTTTTCAAGTAACTTTTTTCTCATTCTCAGTACAAATTTCTCCTAATTTTTGTTCTAATATTTAGTTCAGATTTCACAGCCAAAACTGTCATGAAAAGCTCTTGGAAATCTAAGAGAGGAAAAAAGATGATGAAATAGAAAATAAAGCAAATAAAACAAGGCAAAAGCTGTATTAAAAAGAATGAAACCATGGTGAACATCTGTATTTGCTTTAAAATGTGTGGCCATGTTGTGTACAATTAAATTTGCTTAGGAGATATTTTTCTCTTCTGAAAAGAGAGAAAGCACATTTGGTAAGCAAACCCAAGATGGTGCACTAAAATCAACATGCTTCAGGTCATAGAGAAGTTATTGAGTTGGCCAGAAAATTCGTTTGGGTTTTTCCCCATAACACCTGATGGAAAAATCCAAGCAAACTTTTTGGCCAACCTAATATAAAGCACCAACCCCCAAAGAAGGTTGACTGAATTTGCTAAGAACATACTGTATTAGTAGTGGGTTGGGAAACTGTTTCCTTTGGAGGAAAACACTGGAGGATTAAACAGTTTTACATAGACTTTGGGAAGGAACACTGTGTGTTCTTTCTACCTTTGCTTGGGTTCAGAAGAAACAAAGATTAAATGGTTGGCAGAGAAATACCACAAACAGGAATAAATAGGCCTTTGGTGGAATTAGCACAGAGGAGGACCAAACAAGGATGATGGCTAAGCCATCGCTAAGCCATGAGAGTGAGGATATAATTATAAGCTTAGAAGAAGTAAACAGAAACATTCGGTTTTTAAACAATGATCTAGCCAGTAGAGGCCCTGACATTCCAAATGTCTAAGAACCAAAATAGCTTGAGGACACAGGTCACCAAGGCTGCTAGGGGCTTTGTGCCTTCAACACCCAGACATTCTGGTTGAAAGAAGGGAGGCTGGGGGAGATTTTAAACCATCCCCTTGAATCTGATTATCAGTTTATGAGATGTGTTTTGAAATACATTCTGTATTCGGTTTATAATACATAATATCTGATGATGCGCTCAGTCGGATTTTACTTTTTGTGACCGCATGGACTAGAGCCCGCCAGGCTCCTCTGTCCATGGGATTTTCCCAGCAAGAATACTGGAGTGGGTTGCCAATTCCTCCCACAGGGGATCTTCCCTACCCAGGAATCGAACTCATGTCTCCTGCATCTTTTGCACTGCAGGCAGATTCTATACCACTGAGCCACCAGGAAAGCCCAAATCTGATTATAATATTAATTTCTTTACACATAGATAAAATGAAAAATTAAGAATTTATGCTGGATACCTTGATACTACCAGGTGTCACCTGGAAATAAAGCTGTATATGTATATACACATATTTAGATTTGGACTACTTTTAGATTTACATAATCAAGATTATGCTCACTTCAGTTTACTTTAGTTGCTCAGTCGTGTCCAACTCTTTGCAACCCATGGACTACAGCATGCCAGGCCTGTATAGTTAATTCCTGATGTTTAAGTTTTGGAGGGGGTCATCTAAAAATACATATTTTAAATAATTTGTGGTAAATATCTTCCTACATATTTGAAATGAGCATATAGGAAGGAAACTTGTTAAAATACCTCTACAAAATATTTGGAGAACCAAAGGAGGTTAAAGAACAATTAAACTGGCAGATGTCATAATTAATCTGAACTGGAATATCAGAATTTAAAATCACACACTCACTTGAAGTTGAGAGAGAGACTCTTTCTTTCTGTGGTTGGGTCCTGGGTGGTCGGTAAAACCTGAGAGATGTAGTCAAAAATATAGAAACTGATTAAAATAAGCTTAAAACTTTTACTCTTTTGCCTGTATTGTTTAAATTTAGAGCATTATTTCAAACTAATTCTCTCAAAAGAGTATGAAAAAGGGTGTTAACAGTTTTAGAAATAGTTTATTAACACTTATTTATTGTTCTATCAACAGGACTGGTATAAAAACGGGCTGTCCAGAGTGGGGTTATCCAAGCTACAGACTTGCTGATTGAGATACATAAAATTGTACTATAGATATAAGGGCTCCATCTAGTGGCAACTCTTCAGAATTGCATACGTATTCCTACAAAGCGTGAGTTTGCGTGAACTCCGGGAGTTCGTGATGGACAGGGAGGCCTGGCGCGCTGTGATTCATGGGGTCGCAGAGTCGGACACGGCTGAACGACTGAACAGAACTGAACTCAACATGACTAAAAAATTATCCACCACATTATAAAAATAACTTGTTATAAATAATGATGAAATGAAACATATTTCTAATATATGCATTATTTTTCATCACTTTCTGCGAGGAGAGAGGGAGGGAGAGGAAGGGAATTCCAGGGATGTCTGAAGGGGGCGTGGTCACCAAGAGATGAGGCTGTGTTTGAATCTGGGTCTGATCTCTGCCATCCAATTCCTTCCGTTCCTCTCTATCATCCCCATTCGTTCCCCTTTCTCATTCTTACTCCCCTAATAACATTAATTTCTCCCTTTCATCCAGCCTTTTATTACTCTTCCTCACTTTTCTAGAAACTCTTACTTAAAATACAGCACTCCAGCTCTTCTGAAATACTCTTACCCACTCGCTAGTCTAAAATAATGTTGCTCTCTCGATTAATACTACCCTTTTCATTTTCACTTCATTTTTATTCAAACAGAAATTGGCATTCTTTTCCTCATGTAAATACATAGAGAGTGGGCTATAAGACCAAGCTGGACAGTTTGAGGCACCCTTCTATCAAAAAAAATGATTTGAAATTTCCTTCAGGATATACTAATGGCTTCTAGATACAAAATGTCATTAAAAGAAGCCCTACGCAGCCTGTTAGCAAGTTCTCCCCATACAAAGAAATTAAAAGGCAGACACACACACACACACAAAAAAGGCAGAGGCAGATGGAATAATTAGTATTATTAGTATAAACACAGCAGTAATGAGAAATAGATTTAATGTTTGAGACTGATTGAATTCTGTAATTCAATTTGCTATGAAACCCAAACAGAAACCCAAACGGGAAATACTGTTGAGAGAAAGCTAAGAAAGAAATGCTTTATTTGTAAGGAAAGCAAGATCCTATGAGGTAATAAAGGAACTTTGGTTAGGAGCTTACCAACCTAGTGTTCTCCTAACAGACATTCCCCACCCCGCCCCCCTCCCCTTAGGGGTTGAATTCCAATTTTTTTTTTTTTGCCCCTACAAACAAAGTACCTAATGAAACTAATAGCAATGGCAGTAGAAAATCTTTTCTTTCTGCTTTGAGATCAGCAGGCCAGATTCTGATCTCTATAAAAGTTTGGGAGGGGGCATGTGGTTTTATTAAGGTAATCTCTTTTCTGTGATCTCTGTACACAGTTAATTATGTTAATTTTAAAGCTTTTGCAGTAGCCCGAGAATTCTGGAGTATATGACATTTTGCTTTATGGATGAGGATAGTGGAATATTCCCATGAAAGGATCCAAAATGCAGTGTGAAAATATTGTTATGCTGAACTATAGCTAAAAGCTGTGGACAGACTTGTCTTTATTCTAGAACAGGCAGCGTTAGGCAGTGGTTTCATTAAATTTTAGAGCTAAAATAGGGTTAGGGATTTGCGCTTCTCAACTACCTTTCCCTAGCCATCCCTATCACAACTTCTTTTACTACTGCCCACTCTCCAAATTGTAAAGCTTGATAAAGTGATCTACCAAGTCACAGTGTAGAGCCGGAATAACCCTAAATAGGGACCTAAAGCCAGTTCTAAGCATACACTTTTGTGTCCTTGGTTTACAAAATCACTTGCCCTCTCTAGGTCTTGGGCCTCTGGTACAATGTGGAAACAGGGCTTGATTATCTCTAAGGTACTCTAAGACCAAGACCATGGCTCTATAAGTTCAACCTTTGCACTCATTTCTCTGGGAGATTTCTGGCATCCATCTGCATGCCTTCTTCCAAGGAGAGAAGACCCAAATGAAATCAAAAAGATTGATATGATGTACTCCAATTAAATGAACAAAAGTTGTTTCTTAAACTTTTTGGACGGTGTTTAAGGTCCTTAGCTTCCCTGGTATTTCAGCTGGTAAAGAATCCACCTGCAATAGTTTGATTCTGGGGTTGGGAAGATCCCCTGGAGAAGAGATAAGCTACTTACTCTAATATTCATGGGCTTCCCTAGTGGCCCAGACAGTAAAGAATCTGCCTGCACTGTGGGAGACCTGGGTTTGATCCCTGGGTTGGGAAGATCCTCTGGAGGAGGGCATGGCAACCCACTCCAGTATTCTTGCTGGAGAATCCCCATGGACAGAGGAGCCTGGCAGGCTACAGTCCATGCGATAACAGAGTCAGATACGACTGAGTGACTAAGCACATCACAAGGTCCTTAGAAAATATAAAAGGGAAATCAAATACAACTGTTGAAACACAGCTGCTGCTGCTAAGTCGCGTCAGTCGTGTCCAACTCTGCGTGACCCCATAGACAGCAGCCCACCAGGCTCCCCCGTCCCTGGGGGTCTCCAGGCAAGAACACTGGAGTGGGTTGCCATTTCCTTCTCCAATGCATGAAAGTGAAAAGTGAAAGTGAAGTCGCTCAGTCGTGTCCGACTCCTAGCGATCCCATGGACTGCAGAGCACCAGGCTCCTCTGTCCGTGGGATTTTCCAGGCAACAGTACTGGAGTGGGGTGCCATTGCCTTCTCCAGTTGAAACATAGCACGAGAACCTAAAAGGTCTTAGAAGAAATGCTGAGGAGGAGAGGAAGATTGGGTTAAAAGGGAGAATTGAAGAAAGAAAAGAATGAATTGAGAAAGTGAACGTTTCATGGTTTAAAGTTGTTATGTAAATTGAACATCAACTTCTTGTTTAATCCAGTAAATGTGTTTATGTGCCAGGCCTATCATCCACTTAATCACTGAACAAATATTTATTGAGCACCTGCTATGCTTCTGACACTCTACAGGCCCTAAGGATACATAGAAAGCAAAACCAGATGTGCCTTCAGTCTAGAATGCCTCTTTTAAGTATTGTCTGATCCTCCCAAGAAGCATCCAGGTGATAAGAGAGGAAAGAACAAAGGTATATCAAACCTCTATGACTGAAGATAGAATGTAATAAGTACTATAAAACCTACAAAAAGTAATATGATGGTATTAATATTAGGGAGAGAAACTTCTTCCAATATAATACTAGGGAAATTTTCATGGTGGTAATCTTTGAACTGGATCCTGAAGGCTGCATATAATTTTGATACTTTACAAAGAGAACGGGGAGAGGAAGACATTTCAATAGAGGGACCATTGTGGGCAAAGGCTGAGATCAGAAAGTACTCAGTGAAAGGTAAAGATGTTAGGTGTCCAAAACACTGGTATGGGGGCTTCCCTGGTGGTCTAGTGGTTAAGACTTTTACCTCCCACTGCAGGGGGCTCAGGTTTGATCTCTGGTCTGGGAATTTAAATCCCACATGCCACATGGTGCAGTCAAAAAAAAGACAATAACAATAACCGCCCCCCCCCCCAAAAAAAAAACCTGGGGACAAATTCTACCTCAATAAAATTATTAAAAAAAATAAAACACTGCATATGCACAGATTGAATGAAGAAAAACAAGTAATTCCTAGATTCAAATAATCAAACTTTTCTTGAAAGAATAAACAGATGTCCACAATATGTGAATGTCTGATCCTACTTAATGCAAACAGTATTTTCATGGGCTAGTCTGAACAGCACTCAGTAAAATACTTTTCACCTCACTGAAGTAAGTGAGGTAAATAAACATGACATGCAGCCAGCTGAATGAATATTCAACTCATTGCATTTCTCCGTGGGTCATGAGTGATTCTAATATTGATCCTCTGGACTCATGCTTTTTGATGGCCTGTAAGAAGCAGTGGTCATAGAAGGGATCCTTTGGGGACATTAAGCATAGAAGAATCTCTTCAATCAAACACATCAAGCCTTTAAAAATACAGCTTCTATCTCTTTCTTCCATCATGTCAGTGACATACAGGCACCGTGCAGAGCCAGGTTGAAGGATATCATTTTTTCTAATAGTCTCTCTCTTCTCTGGAACAAATTGGTGAAATTTTCTTTCACAGATTCAAAGGATTACAGTTGCTATTTATCTTGTCCAGTAAGGCATCCACTCTTGCCACTTCTAGCCTCTCAAATATTGTCCTAAGTCTTGGGAAATATTCATATAACCTCCCAAAGACCACAGAACCCAGTAGGAAGACCTATTTATAGCTCCACATGTAACCTGCTCAAACCTCAGAGATTTGACTAGATAAGGATGCTGCTTCCTTTTGCAACGCATGGGCTGAGGGCAGGGGCACAGGGACTCACCATATGGCCGTGTACTCTCCTTGATTGGGAAGTTCTCCCATCTTTTCCCTTGATTGTGAGATTCTGTGCAGAGGAGACCATGTTACAGCCCTCGTAGTGCCTGCTATATTGCTGATGCTCAACAAATATTTGTTAACATCACATTTAATGTTTCTGTTATATTCCTCAATAAACTGTCCCTGAATGTTTTGAATTTATGAATGACATACCTTAGGCATCTGAGATTCAGCTACAGTTCTCCTATGGAGGAATTACAGAGTTTGCTGATGAAAGTAAGCCTCTGTACTAAGATGTTTTACTCTAGGTATAGAGTTACTGGACTATTTTTAGGCTGCTTACTCATCCAGTTATTTTGAAGAAGGGGGAAAAAAAAGCTGACACAAATAATACAATTGTGTAACAGGGATAGATTTGAGAAAAAATATACTTTTTCAAAAGTAGAGAAAGATTGGATGATTCATTTAACTTTTCCCCTCAACATCCTTTCCTACACACATTAAAAGTTACACTAGCTTAAAGAATGAAATATTTTAAAAGCCTCCCCACCCACAGAAAAAGGGATAAGACTTTCACCTGCAGAGTCACAGGATTTCACTGCTTTCTACATAAACACTGCTTGAATTTCACAATCTTCTACTCTGAGGTGCTGTTATTAACAAAATACAAAATTAGGCCAAGAAAAGTGAGTTATGCAGCCCAGGAAAATTAGGGGAGGTTGATGTGGCTGTAGAGATAACCTTCTCATCTGTGCCTGCTTTACATCCACGTCTACTTCTTATCTCGTTCAGTGCTCATCGAGTTGTTGCAAAGTAAGAGCTCACTGTTACACATCAAAATCCAACAGAGAAAAAGCTACTAGATAAAATAATGCTTCTAAAGATAGGGCCGGTGAATTATTTTCCTTCTCTGTTTTTCTCTCTTTACTTCCTAAAGAACTGCTCTCAGAGAAGATTATGATAATCAAAAGTTAAAAGCCCAAGGCTTTAATAAAATTCCTAGGTTTTCATTTACCCTCTTTATTCAAAACTTAGAGTGGACTTTCTCCCTCCATTTATCAGAAATCTTTGAATTCTCCAAAGTTAAAATCATGGAGTTTATACTATCACAGGACAGTATTTCCCAATCATTCTCTTGCAGACAGTGTCAAAGGTGAGGACGATTGTAACCTGTCCCCATGACAATCAGCTGGGAGCCTCAGAGAGTGTCCTCAACGTAGTAAAATCCAACGTTTCAAAAACAGAAGTGGAAACAGTTCTATTGAAGACCTGCCAGCTTCACCCTTGCACACGAGCTTTGTTTGATGCTGTCAGAGACATGATCCATGCTCCACCTTTGAGCCTTGGTTAATGCTACTACACTAGGTTCCTGGATCACCCAAGAAATTTCCTCCCAAACCGGAAGCTGGAACCATTAGTTGATAGTCAGGGGTCTCCAAACAGAACTCTAAGGGGGCCTCTTATCCTTGTGTCAGCAGGACAGAAGCAGTCATCTGCCCTTGGAACGTCGTGGGGAATTGGAGGTATGGATCTATAGCAGCAACAGCAGTGAGGAAGACAGGTCAGTTTTGCATTCTAGAACCAAAAACAACCCCAGAAGGTTCAGAATATAACTAGAAAACTTGATTGTATCTGCCTTAGTTTCATATGGTAGAGTGTTTCAAAAAACATTCTCTGAAGAGTTTAGACCAAATGAGGTTGAAAGGATGCCTTGGAGAGGTGATGACCGGGATCTCCTGTAATATTGACCTACATGCTTTCTTTGTTGCACATTTATTTTTCCACAGCCCACACTCTACTTTCTCACTGTAATGTATACTCAAGGGATGGTTGTGCTGAGAGTGATGGGGGCAATACTCTGGGCCAAGCCAGGATGCTTTTCTGGGTGTATTACTAAGGAAAAAAGTTCATGCAGATTGAAGATTTCCTCACAATTCCCAGATGATCAGGTAACACTAATACAACCAAAAGAGAGGGCACATCACCAACCCAGCGTTTGAACATTTTATTAAGCCTCAGAATGATTTAGCATTTCTGTGAGAGGAAAACTCAACCTTGTTTTCCTTGATACTACATAAAGGACCTGTCTTCTTAACTGATTAGATTTTATTATGTGCATAACTTTTTACTGACCCAGTGTTTCAAAAAACCTGTTATTTGGTCAGTGTATCAGGAATCAGCCAAAGATGTTGATTGAATTTACCAAAGACTTAGAGTGGTGGTCCTCTGCCAACATGGTTTTTCATCTGGTTATGCTGTGGTACCCTTTGCCAGGTGTGAAGTTGTCAGAATAGACTCTTGATCTGTGTGCCAACAAGGGGCAGAGATTTACTGAGGACAGCATTAAAAGTCAATAGAAAGGCAAGTTGGCAAACACACACTGTTTTCCAAGGCTTTAAATTGTGGTGGAGCTATTAAATCGACTTTGTGATTAAAAGTAAAATGTTTTCCTTCATCAGTCATTTTGCCAAATTCAGATACTTTTCATGTATGAATATATAAAATTAACTTTTTCAAAATTTTCCTTCCTTTGAATACTCCCTCTCTTTAGCTCACCTATTAAAACATATCTCAGTCCTGCTTCTAATAAGTAATTATATTAGTGATATATGTGGAATCATCTTTAAGGTTAAGAACTAATCAATCCTGATTTGTCACTCTCTCTTTAAAACTGCTTTCCATCCTGAAGGAGGTAATCCAACATTAGGCCCAGATTATTTGACGTCTATATAATTACAGTTCTTATTAACTGGGACACATATATGTGATAGATTTCAATAAGCAATAAATTATCATGATATAAATATTTGTATGTTATACTGACTTTCAATATTTCTTGTCAAAAAGATCCTTATATTTTGAAAATGTTATGTTTGTTCAGGTAGCTTGTGTTGTCTGGTAAGCTAGAATTATCATAAGAGAGCTTTGGTGACAATGTATGATAAGCCATGTAAATAGTAAAAAAAAAAAAGTCCACTAATTTCTATTTGGCTTGCAAAATCTGCAACAATTCTACTAGTAATTTTCAGTGCTTATTCTTTTCACCTAATACTTTTCTCATTCCCTCCCATTATGTCTTACTCATGTCAGGTATAAGACAGCTTTCTCAGCAGAAAGATCCTAATAAAAATCAAAGACCAAGGTGAGTCTATTGGAGTCACATGAATTCCACTCCCTTTTTTGTGGCTGTTGATTTTTCTTTTTTAAAGGGACACCCTTAACTTTTGCTTGTTCTTTTTTGTTAGCATAAACCAGATGCTAATTCAAACAGCAAAGCCAGTCCTTCCAAAAAAACCAATACCACAAATTTGTGTATTATTGGTTTTGGTCACCCATGGAATCAATAAGACTCTTCCCCCGTAAGTGATCAATGATTTTTTTCAGTCAACCTAAAAAAAAATACCTCTTTTCATTATTACCTGCCTTTTTTCAGTATGCAGCATGGCAGTACAATTGACAATGAGGTGCTTTGCACATCAGCTTCATTTCCAGTTGGTCAGGGGTCCCTTTTTTCTTTTTCTCATTTCCTGAGAACAGGAAGGAGTAAAGCATGGCCCAAGACAGTGTTGTCTGTCACATCAGGAGTGGCAGAGGGTTTACTAGATCATGGTTCTCTCCACTTGGCCTCAGAAACATCTCCTGAGACCCTGTGTTTGATGCAGAAACCTGACATAAGGAAAAAAGACTTGGGAAGTCCTTTATCTGGCTCTTCTCCCAATTATCCCATGAAAGATTAACAAAACTAATGGGGTGACTGGAGCTGCTTCATGGCTACCAAACTACACCCATGAGCTTGTTTCTCCTTTAAGTGATCTTGGGAAGACAGTGAGGGCCTCGATCTTGACTACTGATGATCATCCTAATATAGCGGCTGGTATGGTAGTTTGGTGTGAGTTTTTGGCAAAGAAAAAATTAGGCTCTGAAGACATTTCTCATCAGAAATTGTCAATATATTAAAATGCATTTAAAAGTTACTTCTGGGAAGCATATTAAATAGGCCAATCATTTAATCATTTGCTAAATATCAAAGCCTATAAAATCATAGTTTAATGTCACCCTGACATAAAGCAACATCAAAATTAGTGCATCATCTATAAAGTGAAGTATCATTTGCCTTCAAGTGACAAATTCTATTGCCAAAAAAATACCACTGTACTTCTAATAAGTGACACTCATTTTAATAGACCCTACAAAAATACAATATTTTCAATGTCCCCCATAAAACAGTTAACTTACAAATATTACTCTCAGAGCTTTGGTGACATCAATATATGATACTGTTGTGAAAATCGTAACAAAATATTTGGAACACTGGCATGTAAAGTAAATTCATTATATATATTTAAAAAAAGAGAGCTATGTCAAAATATGAGAGAGAATGCATATAACCAACTCTGGGAAATTATTCTGGAATGTGAAATTAATATTTTAATCAAATGAATGACTAATACATAAAAGAAACAGTTTTAAAGGGTTATAAAATGGATTTTGATCATTTGTAAAGGAAAGCAGTTCCAATGTAAAAATAACTAATTCTATATTAATGATGCTCATCTTTCTCTTCAGTGAGACAGAATTTAAGATTATATGTACTTTGCAACTTTTGGGGGAAAAAAGATATTTTCTCTACTTTGCCCTCCAAGGTGGGCATGGAAATTAGTAATACAGATAGACCATGGCTCTGAGAAATTATATTTGAAGTTTCATATTTAAATACCAAAGTTTATTTTATCACCCCCATAACTTTCTAACAAGTCTTTCTTAATGATAAATTTTATCAATACCCCAAACTCATTTAAAATGATTTAAAAGTAGCAAATTGGATAAAGCAACACACAAATAAATTCCACATTTACAAGTAAAGAAATCACAGGGCTATAATCAACATAAACTTGAAAGAAATAAAGCAACACCTTGCTGCCACCCATCATTCACTGCTTACATTTGTGGTGAAAAAGATTTATCTACAATGACCTTTAGTCTGTTTCTTAACTCTGTCTGTATTGTAATTAGCTAAAGGCATTGAACAAATTAGGTTGTTCTATCTTTTATTCAGGTCCCAGAGGTAAATGGCTAACTGATGAAATATTTCACTCTGTGTTATGAGAATTTAGCAAATGAATATGGAACCAAATATAAACACTTTATACCATATGTACAGTTACTTTCATAAGGCATTATCTTGTAATTTTTATTGAAAAAGATTCAATATAGTAAAGTCTTATTTTAAGATATATTTTCTTTCTCAATCCGAGATGTTTAATTTATGAAAATATTGTTTTTTTCTCTATATTCTTTTTGTTTATATGCCAACATATACTTTGTGCTAGAAATATTTTATGGGAATTACAATTCTTTATATTTATTTGTATTTTCTATATAAAGGCATATACAATTTTGAGGCAGTGTTTCTGATGGAGAGCAGAATTCATAAAGAGCTTGTGTGTGCTTCCGTGCTCCGAAATTATATGAAATCCACTTTGAGAAGAAACTTATTCAATTAAAAAAAAAAACAAAATCAAAACTAAAACTGCACCAATGCACAGCCAGAGGCTGACAATTAAAACTAATACATAACCACATGAACATCATATTTATATAGTTAACATTTTTAAGGATGATCAGTGCTAACATTATAGTATTATACATTTGGCACTAATGTTTGCCATTGGTCCAGCAATTGGCAAAATTTGTTTCTATGTATAAATTTATTTGAACATTAGGTCTGGCTAGACGTATCTTCACTATTTATAAAAAATATTTAGACAGTAAGCTCACGTTGAATAACTAGGTCTACTGTGTTCTGGAAACTCTTCAGTAGTAATACAGCTTTTTCGTGTTCCATATGTACAAAACTATGTCCATTGGCCTGTAAACACACAAATAAAACAGGGTCATCAATGCAAGGTACTTGTTTATCACATTGTTGTTGTCTCTAATAATAAGATTCAAGAGAGTATGAGCAACCAAAAGTCACGTGTTTTTAAACTTCACACCAGAATTGTAACTATGGAAACAACTAATTAATTTCACCCAGTTTCAACTCAATTTATTAATTCAACAAATACTTATCAATTATCTAGTATATCCTACTTATGATTGTCCTAGTATAATGCTAGTTCAGTTCAGTTCAGTTCAGTTGCTCAGTCATGTCCGACTCTTTGCAACCCCATGAATTGCAGCATGCCAGGCATCCCTGTCCATCACCAACTCCCGGAGTTCACTCAAACTCATGTCCATCGAGTTGGTGATGCCATCCAGCCACCTAATCCTCTGTCATCCCCTTCTCCTCCTGCCCCCAATCCCTCCCAGCATCAGAGTCTTTTCCAATGAGTCAACTCTTCGCATGAGGTGGCCAAAGTATTGGAGTTTCAGCTTCAGCCTCAGTCCTTCCAATGAACACCCAGGACTGATCTCCTTTAGGATAGACTGGTTGGATCTCCTTGCATTCCAAGGGGCTCTCTAGAGTCTTCTCCAACACCAGTTCAAAAGCATCAATTCTTCGGTGCTCAGCTTTCTTTATAGTCCAACTCTCACATCCGTACATGACTACTGGAAAAACCATAGCCTTGACTATATGGACCTTTGTTGGCAAGGTAATATCTCTGCTTTTCAATATGCTATCTAGGTTGGTCATAACTTTCCTTCCAAGGAGTAATCGTCTTTTTAATTTCATGGCTGCAATCACCATCTGCAGTGATTTTGGAGCCCCCAAAAATAAAGTCTGACACTGTTTCCACCGTTTCCCCATCTATTTCCCATGAAGTGATGGGACCAGATGCCATAATCTTATAGCCACTAAGCAAATCACAGAGAAACACTAGTAAGTACTACACAGATACACTTGAAACATGATAGTTATTTTGTTCTTGTTCTGATTTATTTTGTTTTTTGCAGGAACTCTGTTGATGTGGTTTAGAAGTGTTCACAGGACCATTTTTGTCATATAATCACTGATATATAGAAAGCTGAGCACTGAAGAATTGATGCTTTTGAACTGTGGTGTTGGGGAAGACTCTTGAGAGTCCCTTGGACTGCAGAGATCCAACCAGTCAATCCTAAAGTCCTGAATATTCACTGGAAGGACTGATGCTAAAGCTGAAACTCTAATCCTTTGGCCACCTGATGTAAAGAACTGACTCACTGGAAAAGACCCTGTTGCTGGGAAAGATTGAAGGGGAGAGAAGGGGATGACAGAGGATGAGAAGGTTGGATGACATCACCGACATGATGGACATGAGTTTGAACAAGCTCCGGGAGTTGGTGATGGACAGGGAAGCCTCGCGTGCTGCAGTCCATAGGGTTGCAAAGAGTCAGACATGACTGAGTAACTGAACTGAACTGATAAACCCACCAACTCTTTCAAATGCTTCACTGTGTAAAACAAAACATACGATATAGTTAAATCTTATTTTGACTCACTGAAAAGTTCTTAATTTAAACATTTTAATATTAAAAAGATAATTTCTATTTCCCTCATTGTTAAAGGCAAATATATTCATTATTTCTATCAGTGGTTCTCAATCTCATTCAGAAATGAATAAATTTCTTGGTGATCTAGGCTAGTTTTGTTATTTTTATAAATGAAAGAGTTACACCTCAGAGAGGTTAAACAACATGCCTGAGGTCACACAGCTAAACTAGGGCTGAATCATCTGATACTAGAATATTCCTTTTTACTATTTCTTGTAATACTTTACTGAAATAGTAATGCTACACTTGCTCCCAGTGATTTGAACTGCTATTTCATTGATCATGATAAATTAACCAACATTTTATCCTTAAAATAGTTGCTATCTTATCTCCTACTGCAATTTTTTTTACACCAGTTTTCCACTTCTTTATTTTCAATTTATGCAGAATCTCAAATAAGAGAAGTGGCTTTGGCAAGGAAGGAATGTTGAAGTCAAGGGAAACTGCGGTGATGCCTAGTACATCATGGTTTCAAAGCTTTAATTCTCATTCAGATTCCTAACAGGTTTAATCTAACTTGAGTACTTGTAAGAATAATACTTTGTCCTAAATTAGAATTTAAAGAAATGCTGAATCTTTCATTCTTATAGTTTTAATTTTTAACTCTGGCTTAATTGTTGTTGTTGTAGTTACATGTGAACCATCTCAAAAGTAGAAAGACTAAGTGAGTCCGTCTGCTAGGGCAGTGAGACCTGAAAGGGAACATTAAAAAGGAGAAAACTTTTAGGCGTCTGATTGGATAAGGGCATAAGAAATAAATGAAAAATCAAATGATGATGCCGTTAACAGAAAATGGAAATTTCAGAGAAGCAGCTGGCTTAGTCAGGAAAACAACAGAATTTGTGGTACTGGCGACACATGCAAGGCAATGTTAATCATACATTTAGAAATAAAAGACTGGAGTTCAGGAAGGAGGTCAGAGTGGCCCTTTAGTAACAGGCATTAGGTTAGGGTTACACAGCTAAACTAGGGCTTAATCATCTGATACTATAATATTCCTTCTTATTATTTCTTGCTGAGAGAATTACTAGAAAATAAGTTTAAAAGGGAGCATTGTGAAAGAAGGAAAATCTAGGGAGGGGAGCAGGATTGGCCGTAGCTTTGGATTCAAGGAGCAGAACTGAAAGACAGTGTTTGTTGTTGACCTTGTTGTTCCTGCTCTGTTGCTAAGTCATGTTCGACTCCTTGTGATCCCATGGATCTGGGCATCTAGGTAAATCTGTCTTAAGTGAGGGAGGGAAAAGTGAAAGAGGGCCCAGTCTTTTATGCCAGAGGATGACAGAAAGCTGACTAGGTGGTTGAACTAAAGGAAGAAGATACAGGTGCATTGAGTGGAGGGAACAGGAAAACTGGCAGGAGGAGAACTGGAAAGGGTTGTCCTGATGGGGATCAAGGTAGATGGCTCATAAAGGCAGCAGGAAATCCAAGGTGATCAAGTATTTTCTAGTGGCTTCAGTTTTCTGCCTCACAGAGGAAACAGCAGGGAAAAACACGTAGCTAGATGAACTCTGGTATGGAATCTGGGTCAGTTTCCAATAAATCAGGCTTCAAGATGTTCAGACCCACCATCCAGGTTCTGATTCAAGGCTAGGGAAACTCCTTGTATAAATTTAGCTTTTAATAACTGCTTTAAAGCATCAGCTTTTAGTTTTTATGCTTTGTAAGTACAAAGTACATGCTTTGTAGTTACAAAGTACATGCTTTGTAACTATATAAATGATAGTTATATAGTTGGAAACACAAAGAGCTGATTTCCCAGTAGGAAATAAGCAAGTTGATAAATTAGATCATTGAGTCAAACAAACACTAGGACTCTACCTGTAATTCTAGTCCCCAGAAATGTTTTGGCTCTAAGCCAGAACTTTGGTGAATCTCAAGGGGCCTATTTAAAAGACCACAGCTAGAGACTTCCTGGGAATGGCTTCACATTACCAAAAGGATTCTGAAAGATCAGAAAGCAAACTATTTTAGAAAGTTTATTAAAGATTAAATGAGTTAACATATATCAACTGCTTAGGGACAAGGCCTGGCACACTATAAACAATCAATAAATGTTAGCTACTACTATTAATATTACTTCACTATTACTTTCTTGAATTTCAGAAATACAATTTTCATTAACAAGAATAGTAAAAAGAACAGAAGGGCAAAATGTCAGAGGAAGGAACTATTTTAATCTTAGCAATTTTTAACTTTTATTTTGTTTTTTTTTTCTTAGCAATTTTTTAGATGAAAATTGTGAGGATCAATGAGATTACATGAAATATCCAAGCTCACACAGCTCGTGTCTAGATGGGAATTTATGTCATGACTCTGTATCTTGACACAATTCATTTCACTGGGTGTTGTGAGGTTGAAACAAATGTTTTTAGGTTCATTGAGTGTCACAGACTCATTCAGTGAATTCACTTCTTAAGATTAATTGAGCTTTTTCTTGATATGGAACATTATGGTAGGCATGATGCCAGGAGAGGCAAGAATAGAGGGGTTTGAATGGAAGGAAAAGATAAAATCTCAGTTGTAGAGAACTTTCTTCTTCCATTGTTAGATGAGCCAAAAAAAATTTATATTGTATTTGTTAAAGTGATTATGGCTATCTGGCTTACATCTTGGATGGTTCAGACAGGGAATCAGACAGTTATGTTACTACATGTATGTGGGACTTTTTCAATCCATATGAAGTTTAGAAGAATCACAATATTTCAGTTAGAAAAGTCTTGTGGCTGTTTCATGTGTGTGATTAGAAGAAGAGCTGAGGAAATAAAGGAGGATACTATTCCATTTAATTGCAGAGTATAAATCTGATAATGCTTTGAAATGTAAATGCATATAATCTACATTTATGCATTTGATATTTTGAATATATATAATATAAATACAAAAGACAATTTGAAGAACAAATCCTATTAATAAACTAATGAATCTTTAAAATATGTTGTCAAATTTGTCTACATATATGTTTTATATACGGAGAAGGCAATGGCATCCCACTCCAGTACTCTTGCCTGGAAAACCCCATGGATGGAGGAGCCTGGAAGGCTGCAGTCCATGGGGTCGCTGAGGGTCGGACACGATTGAGGGACTTCACTTTCACGCATTGGAGAAGGAAATGGCAACCCACTCCAGTGTTCTTGCCTGGAGAATGCCAGGGATGGGGGAGCCTGGTGGGCTGCCGTCTATGGGGTCGCACAGAGTCGAACACAACTGAAGTGACTTAGCAGTAGCAGTATGTTTTATATAAATACAGACTATCATGGATTATAATAAAATATATCCAATTTTGAGGAAATTGCAACTTAACTGTATGGTTTATTAAGTAAAAATGAAGTTAAAAAGAAAACAATCTACAAAAGAAAAGACACTCAGAAAATTTTATGCTTCAAGAATACATAATTCATTGATTTCTGATTTTAACTGATTTGAAGTATAAAGGATCATTTTACTATAGCAACATTATTTCCAGAAGGTATCCTTCCTTATTTTAATTCCAGTTAGCATCTGTGCCACAAAATGTTTTTAAATTGCTCCTTTGCATGATTTAGACATGAAAAGGCAGAGGGTTAATGAACATAATATTTGCAATTCTAACAAAAATAGAGCTTTGCAATTATAGCTTATCAATTTACTGTAAAACATACTCAGTTTCTGGATTTCATCCTCTTGTTCCTTTCCGAATTTATCTTTGATTTCCTTCTGGTAAATGTTTTGTTAAGTGGCTAAATTATGGATGTTTATGCCATAGACATTTTCCAGAGGGTGCTGTAATTCTCCATGAATTTCATTGTATTCTTATTATTCAAAGCTTTATATTTAAAAACTAGTTTCTGAGAAGGTTTGGCCACAAAATTGGTGGGATTATCCAATAAGAAGGACAGCATGACTCTTCTTAGAATCCAAAGGAGAAATGGGATTAGAAATTTGTTATATGATTTCAAGTTGATTTAAACTCCCCTTCAAGGGACAAAGATTTAAAATGCCAGTACACATATATCTTATGTATTAGATATACATTGCTTTTGTTCTTAGTTACTTAGTCGTATCTGACTCTTTGTGACCCCATGGTCTGTAGCCTGCCAGACACCTCTGTCCAGGGGGATTCTCCAAGCAAGAATACTGGAGTGGGTTGCCATGTCCTCCTGCAGGGTATCTTCCCAACCCAGAGATCAAACTCAGGTCTCCCACATTGCAGGCAGATTCTTTACATTAATATAGTGTACTTTTGAATGTGTATAACTCTTAGGATGAAGGAAAATGAAAATATACGGCAATCTTATTAGTGTTATTGGACTTCATGTTGTCTAATCCTGAAAGCCAGACATTAAGAGACAAAATAGTGGGTATCTTAGGTAATTACAATTATGTTTCACATTAACTACCTTGAATTATTTCCCATTGCAGAATTTTAATCTCATTAAATATTAAGATATATTTAGGGCTGAGTATGGGGGCTTCCCTGGTGGCTCATACTGTATAATCAACACTACACTGACTGTATGCCAAGTCATTTGAAAAATTTTTCTTTCCATCAAAAATCTGAACTACAGACCTTTAATTCTTAGAGAGTTCCAATGAAAATTTTACACTGCACTTTTTAAATATGAGAAAGTTTGATGTCTTGGTGGCTTTTATTATAGTATTAAAAAATCTTGATAGACTAAAACATAAATAAGAATTTCTCTTCTGTCTTAAATGTACTCATGTGCTGCAGCTTGCATGTTTCATGAGTTCAGGCTCAAAAAAAGACAAGGCAAAATAGAAAAGACTAAACTGAAGACTTTGTCTATTATTTGTATAGAAATTCTGGCATGACTGATAATACATAGTAATCCTGAAGATATTTACTTATTTATCTGCTTTGATTTTAGAATGCCTGTTTCTTCTTATCAAATATGTTGAATGCATATTTCTAACAAATGAATTCCCTATTTGAAAGCAGTTTCCCAACAACCTACACTGTATGTCTTTTACCTTACCACAAAAGAAACTGAAAAATCAACCTTTCAGTTTCAGGCAGTACTTGTAGCCAGGTTGGTTTCTGTTTTTGTAGAGAGCTTGCTGTTAAAAGAGGAGATATTGGGAATGGATTTTATTATGTGTTTGAAGTCAGCTTTTCCCCCGTCTCTTTTCCTCCATTATCTGCTCTAGGTAATTTCAGACATGTCTACTTCCCAGGCAGAAACTTAGTTACAAATCCCTATTACATTGTTTACATTGCTTGGCACAATATTTTGTACATCGTGGACACTGAATACATATTTTCCAAATCGATAAGTAGAAAATGTGATAAACAGGTTGCTATCAGTAAAATTTGCTTCAGTAGAATCAGCATGGTATAATGGAAGAAGCTCAAATAAATGATTTAGCTTCTGTCAACAATAGATACCTTGCAGGGTGGTTGTGTGCTAAAAATGACATACTATGGGTACCTAATTGATGCTATTTTCACTTTATTCAAATTATGGAAGTTAGAGCCAGCTCAATGAACTTAATTTGTCTTTATTGCTTTTCATGTTTTACTTAGTATACAAAACATTTTTTTGATTTTCAAAAAGTATTTACTCAATCTCTAATTAGGTATCTGTGCTGAACTATATCGGAGAAGGCAATGGCACCCCACTCCAGTACTTTGCCTGGAAAATCCCATGGATGGAGGAGCCTGGTAGGCTGCAGTCCATAGGGTCACTAAGAGTCAGACACGACTGAGCGACTTCACTTTCACTTTTCACTTTCATGCTTTGGAGAAGGAAATGGCAACCCACTCCAGTACTCTTGCCTGGAGAATTCCAGGGACAGGGGAGCCTGGTGGCTGCCGTCTGTGGGATCACACAGAGTCGGACATGACTGAAGTGACTTAGCAGCAGCAGCAGCAGCTGAACTATATAGATTATGAACAAAGCAAATGGATAAAGATATGCAGTGAAATTCTGGCATATAAAACCATACACATTTAAAAAATTAGTTTTGGTTGTCTTCTAACCTAACAGTATTATAAAAAATGTTTTTCAAATATATTTTATCATTCTCAAAACACTAAGCATTACATAATACTGAACCATTCACCACCTACCCCCATGCCCACCTTTCCCCATTCCTCTCTGATGTTTTGATTTTCAACCACCAAAAGAGATCAACTATAGAAAATGGTAACACATTTAGCCTTGTTGGGAATGCTTTAGTGAAATTTCCAAATACTTTTTTTTTTAAGGGTCCCATACTTCATGCAGATGGTGACTGCAGCCATGAAATTAAAAGACACTTACTCTTTGGAAGAAAAGTTATGACCAACCTAGACAGCATATTAAAAAGCAGAGACATTACTTTGCCAATAAAGGTCTATCTGGTCAAAGCTATGGTTTTTTCAGTAGTCATGTATGGATGTGAGAGTTGGACTATAAAGAAAGCCAAGCACCGAAGAATTGATGCCTTTGAACTGTGGTGTTGGAGAAGACTCTTGAGAGTCCCTTGGACTGCAAGGAGATCCAAACAGTCCATCCTAAAGGAGATCAGTCCTGGGTGTTCATTGGAAGGACTGATGTTGAAGCTGAAACTCCAATACTTTGGCCACCTGATGGCGAAGAGCTGACTCATTTGAAAAGACCCTGATACTGGTAAAGATTGAAGGCGAGAGGAGAAGGGGACGACAGAGGATGAGATGGTTGGATTGCATCACCAATTCAATGGATATGAGTTTGAGTAAACTCTGGGAGTTGGTGATGGACAGGGAGGCCTGGGGTGCTGCAGTCCCTGGGGTCGCAAAGAGTCGGACACAACTGAGCGACTGAACTGACTGACTGACTTCATTTTAACCATAACAAAAATGTCTCCTCTGTACTTTTTGTGGCCTTTTTTGGGAAGAAATTATAAAGAATTCAGAGAAATAAACATACCCTAACCCATTCTTAGTGACTTATGATAATAATTATGAATGTGAACAGTTTGGAATAAAGCCAATTAGTTGCTTCCATGAAAGAAATTTCCCTAAGTGTATTTTGTGGAAATAGCTAATTGATGTTGCTGGTCAAGATGGTTGTATGGTTAAGTATGTTGAGAAATGTAAGATTTTTCAGGTTCTTAATATGCTGAGAACATTGTGAAATTCTGAAACAAAGGATAGACTCTGAAGTGGCTCTGAAACTTGAAGAGTAAGGAACTCTTAAAAAAAATATATTTTAAAAGATTCCATTGGGAAACAGTATTCTAAATTGAATAGTACTTTTTGAATTTTGTTTCTTTCTTTTAAAAGATGTTTCTCTTTCTTCCTGAACAGCAAAGCTGTTGGTTATGACTTCTTGCTTCCTACAATGTGCCTGGATCCGGAGGCTTTCCCCTCGATGATCTGGAAAACTAGACCAAAGACTCCAAGTAAGAAATAAGTCTCTCTTATGAGTAAAAGGCATGAGATTTAGTGCATGGAATTCATGACAATAATATGGCGTCTCGAAAGAACTTTGTTTGAGGTTGTTGAATAAGTAAACTTTGAGTAAGATAATACTATTAGCATGACCTACTGGTCATTAAAAGAGGTATCAAACTTCCCCTCAGACAAGGAAGGTTTGATTCAGTGATTGTATATAGATATAGCACTGTATATCTGTATACAACTGACCCAGGCATTCATGGACATTTATTTCATTTAGACTTTTGGGAAATCTAAACTTTCTTTTTCCATTCTGAACTTTGAAAGCTGTAACTCATCATCCTATCCTAGCCCCCATTCCCACTCCAAGCCGTGTCCATGTTTGAATTCTCCAACTCAGTGAGAAACTATAAAGTTTGAGGGTTTTCTTTCTTCATGCTTGGGCTCTCTCTCCTCTCTCATTGTACTCCACACTCACCCATCTGGCATAAGGGTCTCACCTCTGCTCCTGAAGACAGATGCCAGTCTAGCCCATGGGTATTCTTCCCCTGGAGAAGGAAATGGCAACCCACTCCAGTATTGTTGCCTGAGAATTCATAAACAGAGGAGCCTGGCGGGCTACAGTCCACAGGGTTGCAAAGAGCTGGACATGACTGAGAGACTAACATTTTCACTCTCATTTTTATTCTTCCTTCTACTCATCCTCTTTTCTCCTCTCTGTTAAACCTGGAATAACTCCTGCTTCATCAAGATATCATATGCTGTGACCCAATAGCTTACCAATAACTAGTGAAACTTGACATATATTTGTTGAGAGTGGTTTTTCAACTTGTCTGTATGAATTGTAGGGACAAGGTGTTTCAAGATTAGAAAAAAGGGGATTATCTGATTTGTTTGAATTATCATCTCTTTGATTATTATATATTGGTATCTCTGAGAGTTAGCCATAGACCAGGAATATACTTTGGATTATAAATTTCAAAGCTATTGAAATTTTGGAAAAGTAGAACCGGATATCATAAATTAATTATAAATCATTTAATTTCTCTGCTCCTGATGAAGTTAGGCTCTTGTCTTGGGAAGGTGAGAGGGCAGGTGAATGAAGAGGATAGGAATTGACTACTGTGATAGACTAGGATACAATACACAATATACTTACAAGTGGCCTACAACTGTGAGTCATGTTATCAAGTACATTTTTTTTTTTGCAGTCTATTCATCTTTTGGACAGAATAACTATAATTAGTGGATTTTCTATATTTATATTTTAAATTGAAAAATGTATAATTAGGTTGACTTTTATAACTGGAAAGAATATTAGAAAAAAAGAAACTATGATGTTAAACCAACAAATCTGCCACTTCAAAAAATGGTCAAATATTGACAAGTTCACATGGTTCAGTTGAATAACATTTTTTATGGTCCATGCGCTTTCCCTTTTTCTCTCTCACTCTTTTATAATTTGACTTTACAGAAGATGAAGCTGTGAGGGGTCAGGTCCCTTGGCAGAGTGCTCTTTCCTCATGCTACACTGTCTTAAAGCAAAATGACTTACTAAACTTTAGCCAGTATTTGAAGCTAATGAATTATAGTATCTATTCTAGGAAAATGAATAGTAAATGACAGAATAATCATGTGAATATGTTTTAATTAACATCAATCCTTAATGCACACATTTTCATTTAACTCAAATAAGATGCTCATAATACAACAGCAGAATAAGAAGAGAGTTGTGGGTAAAAAGAGTTACAGAAGAAGAAAGAGAGAGCTCTTATATAATAAATTCTGGGCTTGGGGAGGTTTGGGAAAGGTACATCTTTTGCCATTTTATATATATTTTGCTACTTGCTACTGATTTAGATCAAACCCCAAACTGCCCTCACATTAAGGAGGAGCTCATTCATTGATTTTATTCTTTTCTTTTACCTTGATTTTCCAGGTTGTATGCTTTCATTAAAGTTTATAAATAAATTTGCTCCAGTGAGGATATATTCTAATGATCTTGAAGTGACAGATAACTCAATGTTATAAGTTCATTTTTATCCCAGTGTTCTTTAAACCAAGAGCTACAGTATCATTAAGAGATAAAAATATAATTTTCTCTCTTAACATCTGATGTTGGCAATGATTCCAGTTTAGAATTAGTCATTTTTATTTCCTTCAGAAAATATAATTGGCCACTTGTGCTTTTTAACTAGTATGAATGAAACTGTAAATACAGCAATTTATTTGATGAAGGTCTATGTACATTTTTCTTTTACTGAAAATGGACTTTGATTTTATTGTACTAGATACAAATGAGTTCTACAGCAAAAATAAAATGTTACATCCTTGAGACTCTTCTGTGGAGAGAATAGACAACCCAGGGGAAGCTCTTCTGACTTTGATTCCACTTTTAATTCTTTTTTACTTCTTGTGTTAAGAATTAATTTCTCTGTGCACTTTGCTGTTGCTGTATACTTCTCAGGGACTAGAAACACTTACTAAATCCTCATTTCCCCACATATAACTGTTCTAGAATTTCACAGCCAGGAACATATTCTAAACCTGCAACTAGATATCATCTTAATTTGCATTTCATTCTGTAGGATATCTATATCTGTATCTATCTATAGAATATTTTAATACCCATTTAAGTATATTTCTTTTCTCAGTTTAGAGAGAAAAATCTTTCGCCCCGCTCTGTCACAGATGAAGGCAAAGTCTCCAAACTTGTTCCATGCTGTGGGATACTTCTCTATCCAGCCTGGCATTCTAATAGATCAGAGATCTGAGATGAGCTGGCTTCATTTTTTTTTACAGACTCTGACATTTGAAATAATTTGTTCAAAATTCAGTAGAGGAAAAGAACTAGCTATTTCCTTTGTTAAATAGCACCATGTACTAAATGTTAGGTGGTTACATTGTGAGTTTATTCATAGTTGTTTTCCATGGAAATTGATACAATTATTAAACAGTTGAATTTTTAAGTTAGGGGACCTCAGCTATAGTATAAACCACAGTTCATTTTACATATAATGAATGTGAGTTCTGTAGAAATGATATAAAATGCTTAACACCAAAGGGCTAGCTATGCAATTAAAAAATAGAGAACTTTGATAACTAAATGGTAAAGAAAATATTTAGCTTTTATGTGTCTCTTTTGTTTCAATGTCTTAACTCAAAAGGCCATCTACTGATTTGGTCTTTTTTTTTTTTTTTTCATAACATAACACAGTTTTATATATATAATGTACATGTTGTATAATCACACAATATAGATACCAAGAGATGAACAGGTGGATACAAAAGTGTTCATATAACTCACTCTTATGTAATCTACTTCTGCCACTCAACAACATATCACTAACCTCTCTGTATACATAAATAAAAATCTGGCTTGAATGATGGCTCTTAAAAATCTATACAGTGTTTCACTAAAGAAATGCCTTGTCATAAGCTACTTAACCTTTTTCATATTAACTGGATAGTAAGGCTGTTTTCTGTTTGCTATTGTTATAACAGCACTCTGATAGCCATCCCTGTACAAGCAAGTTTGAAAATTGGTTGGTTTGGTCTTCTGTCTACATGAAACTGACATGGACCCTTCGGGTGGTATTTCTACCGTGACATTGCCAGAGGCTAGAGTAATTCATAGTATTTTCAGATAATTATCATTATTGAAAACTTAAGTTTTCATAATCTTTCTAGTTAGTTTAAAATATTTGTGAGAATACGATTCCAAGACAATTTATCTATATAGAGTTTTTACTTTTCTGCAATTCTTTGACAGAGTTCAGTAAATAGAAGGTAGAGGATCACTGCTGAGCTGAGTTGAGTGGGGTCTTTCCATTTTGGTAACTATCTGAGCAGGGAAAGTAGAGAGAAATAAACATGTATTTTATACTATTAAAACAGTAACAAGATTATTGTTGAGAAATTAAATATGAACCAGTCCCTTCTCTCTCATCTAAAGTTACATCAGTACCGTATTTGGGTGCTTCATCCTTCTTACTTACACTTGATAACTATGCATAGATTCTTGTACACATCAATTCTTCTTACATTCCCAAAGTAACACTATTCCTTTAAACAAATATGCAGAATACCTGCCAAGTGCCAGGTACTGAGAATATAGGACTCTACCAGGCTGAATTGCTTTCTGATCTGTCTCTCAACCCCAAAACAGTAAAGGCAAATAAGAAATGTAATAAAAACTTGTTTTCAGTGATTTAACTCAAGTCACTTATTTGTTTCAATATTGGCCTTGGAAAGCATTGCTTTGTATCTGTCTTACCTGAAGGATTTTATCACCAGGCTGTAGCAGGTTGGATGCTGGTCCATCAGGTTGAACCCTAGTAACAAAGATACCCTATAAGTCAGAAGTAACAGAGGTTAGGATTCTATTTGCAAGACCTAGACCTACTTAAAAACTTTTTTCATTTACATAGAAAACAGTGAAAACATTAAAAACAGTTTACATGTAAGGTTCAAAGATTATTATGGTATTTTAAGCAATGCACCTCTAAGTCATTTAAGGAAAATGACATTTTTATTTGCATAAAAAGCTCATATTGTTTTTAAAGTGCACTTAATGATTTAGAAGTTAAATTCATGGCATATTCTTAATTTCTTCCTTAAATAATTTCATATATGGTACTAAATCATCTTTTGTGTAACTTCTGAAGTTGTCTAAAGTTGTTCTTCACTGAAAATGTCTCCTGTTTGACAGGTTGTAAATTCAATATACCCTTTAAAAACCTACTAGAATTACATATAATTCTGGTTTATTTTAATGAATATTACTTCATAAGTTACTGAGAATTTTAAAGGAAAATGAACAAATTAAACATAAGAAAATTACAACACAAATATTAAATACAAAGGTTGCATCTATATAGCTACAAAATTCCTAAATTGATTTAGTTTAAAAAAAAGTCAAATTACCAGTGATAAGAGAACAAACTGTATGACTTCAAAACCTTTATACCATGAAATTTTTGCACCTTCTTTTATGTCTCTGGATATGTTCCAGTGTCTCTGGGTTTATGATCTACAGGAACTTGAATAAAATTTATCCCCTGCTGTTGTGTGAAAATTGTATAAATCTTAATTATGTTAAATTGGTTCATAGTGCTTTTCAAGCATACCGTGTCCTTCTGCTCTTCTGTCTGTTCATTCTGTTAATTTTTGAGAGTTTGATCTTGAAACTCCAACTAAAAATATTAATTTACTTTAAAAATATTGTAATATATAGTAGAACTATATGTAACTTTGCTCTGTATTTACCAAGTTTTCTGTAAATGTTTTATCATATACTCATAATTTAAAAAATTAAAAAATTTAGACAGACTTTATCCAGTCAAGGGAAAAAAATCATTTTATTTATCATGTACACAAAGCAAACATTCATTGCATTTTACCATATACGAGGCCCTGATCACATGGACCACAGCCTTGTCTAACTCAATGAAACTATGAGCCATGATGTGTAGGGCCACCTAAAATGGATGGGTCATGGTTGAGAGTTCTGAAAAAACATGGTCCACTGGAAAAGGGAATGGCAAACCACTTCAGTATTCTTGCCTTGAGAATCCCATCAACAGTATGAAAAGGCAAAATGATAGGACACTGAAAGATGAACTCCCTAGGTCAGTAGGTGCCCAATATGTTTTCTGGAGAACTAACTCCAGAAAGACTGAAGAGGTGGAGCCAAAGCAAAAACAACACCCAGTTTTGGATGTGACTGGTGGTGAAAGTAAAGTCCAATGCTATAAAGAGCAATATTTCATAGGAACTTGGAATGTTAGGTCCATGAATCAGGTAAATTGGAAGTGGTCAAACTGGAGATAGCCAAGACTGAACATGGACATTTTAGGAATAAGTGAACTAAAATGGACTAGAATGAGTGAATTTAACTCAGATGATCATTACATCTACTACTGTGGGCAAGAATACCTTAGAAGAAATGGAGTAACCATCATAGTCAACAAAAGAGTCTGAAATGCAGTACTTAGATGCAATTTCAAAAATGACAGAATGATCTGTGTTCATTTCCAAAGGAAACCATTCAATATCATGGTAATCCAAGTCTACGCCCCAACCAGGAATGCTGAAGAAACTGACATTGAATGGTTCTATGAAGACTTACAAGACCTTCTAGAACTAACACCCAAAGAGATGTCCTTTTCATTTTAGGGGACTGGAATGCAAAAGTAGGAAGTCAAGAAACACCTGGGGTAACAGGCAAATTTGGCCTTGGAGTACAGAATGAAGCAGGGAAAAGGCTAATAGAGTTCTGTGAAGAGAATGCACTGGTTATAGCAAACACCCGCTTCCAACAACACAAGAGAAGACTCTACACACGGACATCACCAGATGGTCAACACCAAAATCAGACTGATTATATTCTTTGCAGCCAAAGATGGAGAAGCGCTATTCAGTCAGCAAAAAAAAGACCTGGAGCTGACTGTGGCTCATATCATGAACTCCTTATTGCCAAATTAAGACTGAAATTGAAGAAAGTATGGAAAACCACTAGACCATTCAGGTATGACCTTAATAAAATCCCTTATGATTATACAGTGGAAGTGACAAATAGATTCAAGGGATTAGATCTTACAGACAGAGTGCCTGAAGAACTATGGACAGAAGTTCATGACATTGTACAAGAGGCAGTGATCAACACCATCCCCAAGAAAAAGAAATGTAAAAAGGTGAAATGGTGTCTGAGGAGGCCTTACAAATACTGAGAAAAGAAAAGACACAAAAGGCAAAGGAAAAAAGGAAAGATATACCCATTTGAATGCACAGATCCAAAGAATAGCAAGGAGAGATAAGAAAGACTTCTTCAGTGATAAATGCAAAGAAATAGAGGAAAACAATATAATGGGAAAGACTAGAGATCTCTTCAGGAAAATTAGAGATACCAAGGGAACATTTAATGCAAAGATGGGCACAATAAAGGACAGAAATGGTATGAACCTAACATAAGCAGAAGATATTAAGAAGAGGTGGCAAGAATACACAGAAGAACTATACAAAGAAGATCTTCATGACCTGGATAACCATGATGGTGTGATCACTAACCTAGAACCAGACATCCTAGAATGTGAAGCAAGTGGGCCTTAGGAAGTATCACTGTGAAAAAAGCTAGTGGAGGTGATGGAATTTCAGTTGAGCTATTTCAAATCTTAAAATATGATGCTGTGAAAGTGCTGCACTCAATATGCCAGCAAATTTGGAAAACTCAGCAATTCCTTTCATGGTAATCTGTGTAAGGTAGTGCTTCAGAAAGGAGTACATCAAGGGTGCATATTGTCACCCTGCTTATTTAACTTATATGCTGAGTACATCATGAGAAATGCCGGGCTGGATGAAGTACCAGCTGGAATCAAGATTGCTGGGAGAAATATCAATAACCTCAGACATGCAGAGGACACCACCCTTATGGCAGAAAGCGAAGAACTAAGGAGCCTCTTGATGAAAGTGAAAGAGAAGAGTGAAAAAGTTAGATTAAAACTCAACATTCAGAAAACTAAGATCATGTATCTGGTCCCATCACTAAACAGCAAATAGATAGGGAAACAATGGAAACAGTGAGACACTTTATTTTTGGGTCTCCAAAATCACTGCAGATGGTGACTGCAGCCATTAAATTAAAAGATTCTTGTTCCTTGGAAGAAAAGCTATTTCCAATCTAGACATATTAAAAAGCAGACACATTACTTTGCCAATAAAGGTCCGTAGCTTCTAGTCAAAGCTATGGTTTTTCCAGTAGTCATATATGGATGTGAGAGTTGGACTATAAAGAAAGCTGAGCACTGAAGAATTGATGCTTTTGAACTATGGTGTTGGAGAAGACTCTTGAGAATCCCTTGGACTGCAAGGATATCCAACCAGTCCATCTTAAAGGAAATCAGTCCTGGATATTCACTGGAAGGACTGATGCTGAAGCTGATACTCCATATTTTGGCCACCTGATGTGAAGAACTGACTCACTCTAAAAGATCCTGATACTGGAAAAGATTGAAGGCTGGTGGATAAGGGGGCGATAAAATATGAGACGGTTGGATGGAATCACTGACTTGACAGATGTGAGTTTGAGTAAGCTCTGGGAGTTGGTGATGGACAAGGAGCCTGGGGTGGTACAGTCCATCAGGTCTCTAAAAGCTGGACAGGACTGAGTGAATGAACTGAACTGAACTGAGGCCTGATTGCTGGTATTATAAAGGTACATTGAATATAATTTTTGGCCTCAGTGAGCACACTATATAGTAGAAGAAAAGTTAAGAAAACCAGTAAGTATAATGCAGTGTGACAGGTGTTAAATAGAGGGATAATAAATTATTTAAAAAGCTGAATTCAGCTTATCCTTAGTGTGTTGGGGCTTCTAATTATGATAGAAATATAATAGATTTAAATATTTAAAATATTGCATCCATATTAACCTTAAAGTTTGAAGCTTTCAAAAAGAGGAGCTATCTGGAAACTGATCATAAATGAAAATTAAAGGGTCCACACAGATAAGGAGAGGAAAGATATTCCACATAGAAGGGATGGCATATACACAAGTGCATGCCTTTTATTTATTTATTTTTTTGCATGCCTTTTATGTTAAGGAGGCTGCAAGTAGTTCTATTATGACTGCAGTGGTTGTGGAAGGGTTCAAGTTGGTTGGGTTGGGAGTATGAGAGAAGAACCCATCAACCCCTCAAATTAAGTAGGTGCCAGGGGGCCTTTAATGGACATCCTTATCGGTTTGGGGAGCTACTGAAGTATTTGAAGTATGATGAGAAAATTTTAATTAATATCCTAAGAATAGCATTTGTCCTAAGAATGGACAAACAAAACGTGTATATTCAGTGGAATATTATTCGACAGTGGAAAGAAATGAAGGGCTGACATCAATGAACTTGAAAACAATGCTAAGTGAAATAAGCCATTCACAAAAGACCACATATTGTATGATTCCATTTATGTGAAATGTCAAGAAGAGGCAGATGCACAGAAATAGAAAGCAGATTAGTGTTTGCTGGAGGCTGGGAAGCAGGGGGCTGAGGAGCGACTGTTAATGTGTACAGATTTTATTTAAGGTAATAAAAGGATTCTGAAATTAGATAGTGGTGATGATTGCACAACTCTGTGACTATACTTATAAATCACTTGACTGTACATTTCAAAAGGGTGAATTTTATGTTGTATGAATTGTATATCAATATTGCTCTTATTATTTTTAAATTACAAAAATAATTTTTATTAAAATAAGTATTAATAGAAGATAATATTATAATGGCTTTGCTTGTTATTCAGAAAATTATCTCTCTTGCTAATCTGTAGACTTAATGACTCACTTAAACCCATAACTTTGTGTGTATGTGTGTATGTAAGTGGTTTAACAAGCAGGCCCTAATTAAAATATTTCCATGTTTTTACTTTAGCAATTCAGATCTTTATGAGACATTAAGGCTTTTGAGTGATTTTTATCTTCTGATTTTAACTCATTTTCTTTTCCATTCAAAGATGAAACTCTAGATAGGCATTACATTTTTAGAAAAGTGCATAACTTTAACCAGTAATTTGACTTCTAGAACTTAGGTTAAGGAAATAACTGGATAAGTATGCAACAAGGATTTACCAATATATTCATTATGATATTATTTGTAATAAAAAAATTAGAAACCACACCAAAATATCTAACAATAGGAGATAGATTAAATAAATTATGGTAAATCTATTTAATAGAATGATATGTGGTCATTACAAATGAAGTCCTTAGGTGACAGATACAGAAGTATACTGGTGCTTAGCAAAAACAAGCAAGTTATAAAACATGTGTGGCATAATACTTTTTTCAGTGAAACATGTTTAAATGTATATGTTTGTGGAAAACTGTCTGGAAGGATATACTTCTAAACTTAGCAGTGGCTGTACTGGGTAATGAGACATCATATATATGTGTAAATATGTGTGTATATATATACATACATATTATAGATGTGTATATATGATGTTACATTACCTAGTACAACCACTGTTAATGTTTAGAGGTATACCCTTACATATATATATATATATATATATATATATATATGTAATATATATATCGGAGAAGGCAATGGCACCCCACTCCAGTACTCTTGCCTGGAAAATCCCATGGATGGAGGAGCCTGGTAGGCTGCAGTCCATGGGGTCGCTAAGAGTCGGACACGACTGAGTGACTTCACTTTCACTTTTCACTTTCATGCACTAGAAAAGGAAACGGCAACCCACTCCAGTGTTCTTGCCTGGAGAATCCCAGGGACGGGGGAGCCTGGTGGGCTGCCGTCTATGGGGTTGCACAGAGTCGGACACGACTGAAGTGACTTACAGTACAGTACAGTAATATATATATATATTTCTCTTTATTTTTGCTTATCTGCACTTTCTAATTTTCTTATTTTTCTACAATAATTAGACACTACTTATAAGAAAAATAAGGTACTACAATTTTAAGAAAACAGTAATAAAAACTTAAAAAACTTTAAGTTTATGGTGTCACAATTCGGTGTCGTGTCCAAACAGCTAGCTGCTTTGGTCAGTTCAGTTGTACAAATGCTCAATCCACAAGGAAAAAGAAAACAGGTTGTTTGAAAGGGACAGTTAAATAAAACATAACGACTAATCCACTAGACCAGTGAATGGCATTGGTTGCAAAAACAAATATAATTCTTACAGTCCTTTTCCTACTGAGCACATAACTCTCATTCTCCATCAATCCAGGAGAGTGTGTGAGTACTCAGTTTCCTTGGTGGTTCCCTCTTTTTGCTGTTGAGTGCACTGTACAACAGACAGAATGACATTATTGCCCAAAATAAGGACCTGCATCTCTGGATGCTGAAGGTGAAGCTGCTTTTACTATTATATTTTGTCCCAGCAGTCAAAGTCTTTGCTCCCTAGTTAATTTTGATTGCCTTTTTCCAGCTCATTGTACAGGAACGGTTTTAATAATGTTTGTGTGAATCCAGACCGTAGGAGCAGAATTGTGACCATCATATCTGCAATGCTGGGAGGAACCAGCAATACCCTACAACCGGACTGCCAGAAGAATACAAATGTCATGTCTGTGGCAAGTTTAATTTCATTCATCACAAAGCTCTGCAGAACTCAGCCACTGTTCTGAAGACTTGCTTTGAAGCTTACTTTTATGGTGGCCTGAGTCTTCCTAAGTATTTATTGCTGTTTTCTAAAGCTTTAATAGTTCTTTTCAATTAATTTTTTTTTTACCAACTATGAAATTGCTACTGTCATTGATATAGTTTCCTTTTTTCTGTATATACATATATCCTATCAGCCTGCATATTGCCTCATTAGTCAAAACAGATAGCAATGAGTGTCATGTTTGATAATGGTGTGCAGCATTCATTATTTTTGGAGGTGGAATGTTTCCCCAAAGACTGCTTGGAAAGGCCAGTGCCCTGATTTTCCACTGTATTTACGTATATAAACACTGTCATATGAAAGAGAGCAAATAATTCTGAGCTCATTTTATGGTCTCTGTTATGATGAATATAGATGAGAAATATGAAAACTTTGACACTGTTTTGAAAAAGTTCTTTGTAGCAGTGTGTCACCCTTTCAACAAATTCATTATGTTCTGAGATTTCAAAGAATACTTTGACACTGACAGATATCGGTGAAGAATCACCAAACTATTTGTATTCTTAAAATTAGAGCAATAACTTCCCACTGATTGGTAAAGAGCCATCTCCTAAATTCCAAGTGCAGTAAGCACTTGTATGTATCTTGTATGTATCAAAGATCCAAATCATGGCATATGACCAATTTTATAATTCTTTGGACAAGATCTTAAAATATTTATTTCTTTTAATGCTTAGCAGAGTGCTAAATGTGGATCAGACTATCATGCAATACCTCCAAACTAGTGAAACAACCTATAAACCTAAGTCTATATACCTATTTGCTATATACCTATAGCAAATCTATTTTGCCCAAATAAGGAAAATATCTCAGTAACTGTTTTTCAATGAGTAGTGTGTATTAGGTATTTTTGCTGCTATTATAATAAGTTATCACAAGCTTAGTGGCTTAAAACATCACAAATTTATTATCTGACAGTTCTTTAAGTTAGACATTTAACTCAGTTCTCAGTGGGCTGCAACAAAGGTGTTGGCTGCAGGTGTGTGTGTTCAGTTGTGTACAACTCTTTGCGACCCATTGCTGGCCAGGCTCCTCTGTCCATGGAATTCTCCAGGCAAGAACACTGGAGTGGGTAGCCATTCCTTTCTCCAGGGGATTTTCCCAAGCCAGGAATCCCGGGTCTCCTGCATTGCAGGCAGATTCTTTACTCTCTGGGCCACCAAGGAAGCCTGTAACAGTGGTTTATACCTCATAGTTACTAGATTGAGTGAATACATATAAAATACTTAAAGTAGTGGACGGCATTCAGTATGGGGTCAATAAATGTGGTTATAATTATTGAAAATTTGAAGACTGAGCTACAGTCCAGTGTCTTTTTATCCAGCAAAGCCCACTTTAAGAGACTTCTGAGTCTCCCAACTGTACTAGATTTACTGACAGGAAATTCTTCTTTACTCTTAGTCTTGGAGTGTACTGAAAGACATTTGTTATCTTTCCCTCAAATTCCCAACTGATAAGAGGGAATATAACAACTTTTACTGACCCCATACTGAGTGCCATCTTTATTTAGGGAAGGGGATGGCAAGAGGGCTGGAAAGTCTTTCCTATATCATCTGTGGTTTCCTCGTGGTGGCTCTCAGCGATAATGGCTCCAACTATTGTTTTACTCTTAATAGTGGACATAGGTCCCAACAAGAGGGTTTTCTGATGGTCCTTAAGAACATTTAGAGGTTATCTCCTTTGGCCGCTCCAAGTCAATAGAGCATCAGATCTGCAACAGTGGCCGAGTCTAGTTATTGGCTAATGGCTTATCTGAGTGTGTTTTTCTAATATTTTGCACCTCATGTTCAGCTCATGTTCTTTAGTGACTCAGCAGCACAATGGTTTTCCCTCAGTACCACCTCTAGAGGGCATCTTGCAGCAGAGCAACAGTATCGCCACTGCTGCTGCTGCTGCTGTCGCTTCAGTCGTATCCGACTCTGTGCGACCCCATAGACGGCAGCCCACCAGGCTCCCCCGTCCCTGGGATTCTCCAGGCAAGAACACTGGAGTGGGTTGCCATTTCCTTCTCCAATACAGGAAAGTGAAAAGTGAAAGTGAAGTCGCTCAGTCTTGTCCGACTCTTAGCGACCCCATGGACTGCAGCCTACCAGGCTCCTCCCTCCGTCCATGGGATTTTCCAGGCAAGAGTACTGGAGTGGGGTGCCATTGCCTTCTCGCAGTCCTGTCCAAATAAGTCTTTTCTCCTATCAAACACCAATATCTAAGTGTGCTTGAGACAGACACAGATCCAATGGACTCAGGGATCACAGAGGAACCCCGCCAGCACGACCTGTTGCAATTTCATATTCCTACCCCAGTTTTTGAACCAGTTTTCATATAAGTTTATAAATGGTTTTTCCAAAAGTACCCATAATGGGCTTTTTAAAAGTTTTGCTTTTCACAAGTAATTTTGAAAAAAGATGGGTATGGAAGGTTTTTCATAGTGTTAAGATCTGACCTTGTCTTATTGGTTACCTAGCCTGCACACCACTGGACATAAACCCTGAAGGACTCAGGAAGTGAGTCTACAAGGCTAACATTTAACATTCTAACTTTAGAGGAGAAAGGAACTTTATATGACCGTTTAATGATGAAGGTGAATGACTGTGACAGTCTCAGCTATTGTAAATGTAGACACCAAAATAGAACTTGTCTTAAGGGAACTGCAACATCAGTTTGTGAAATATGCTTTTCTTTAAAATTCTGAAAAAAACTTGGCTGTAGCTGATGCTAAGAAATTGGTTTCTAGGAAGGCCATACGTCAGATAAAAATTGCATACTATAGCAATTATAATTTAGAACATATTGGTTATATATTATAAAATATGATATTTTATGCTTTCATATAACTATAAAAGTTCAGACAGTGTTTCTGGAGGAAAAAAATGACTCATAGAAATAGTAAACATAGCCATTGATTCAGTAGCTTGTAAAGTGCAACTTTTTGGGGGGTCAAATATTGGCAATTTTTTTTTTCATAAATTGGGCAATATTAATATTAAGCTATGATATGGCTCAAAGGAGCAGCATGACAAATACACAGTAGACTGTGTTTATTTAATCCCTGTGATTATTAGACCACTTGACATATCAAAAATAAAGATATTATCAATAATTTTACTCTAAGAGTCAAAAGTGTGAAAAAAAATATTGTAAGGTTAATTGCTGAAAGTCAAATCTTGAGCTCTGAACAGTTTCCTAGCTTAATAATTGAAGACTTTGTATGCAGCAAGAGAAGAGATTTATCCAGTGATCATTAGAAACTAAAGAAGAGGAGAGAGAAAGAGAAGAGAGGGAAGGAAAGGAAAGAAAAAAAAATAAGAGGGCATTGGCAGCTGAATATGATGCTCCAGTGTATGACTGAACTTTAGCTGACAAAACAATGAATATGAAATCCATAAATAATGAACAGAAAGAAAGTTGCTTTAGAAACCTAAAATAATTGAGCCTCAAAAGACAGAGATTACAAATTATACAACTGATCAAAGTTCTCTAAAAACATCACAAAAATCTTATCCACAGATTTTAAAGAAATTCAAAACTGTCTTTCATGAACTTTTATATAAAGAAATATTAAAATAAAAATCACATATTTATTAATAATCCATTGGTGCAACAGGGGACTATTAAAACCCATAGAAACTGGTTATGTGATTATAGATAGTAACAATATAACGGAGCAATCCTAACAGAAAAAATACATTTTCATCATTCTTTTATGTCACTGTAAAGATTTATTTAGTAGCCAAAAAGAAAAATGTATATAGATATACAGTTTTCAAGATACTGCCCTTATGACTTGATAATAGCAGCCCAAAAGCTTATTTCCTTTTATCTGCGATTCCTGTTAGAAATGACAAATTGGCTACTAAAAAATTGAATTTTTTAAATAGTTTGATGCTGATTATCATGCAGTATTCTCTTTTGGGGAATCTGAATGTAAGAGTTAAAATTATGTTTGGCTTTGCTGACTTTATATGGGCATACCTTGTTTTACTGTACTTCACTTTACTGTACTTTGCAGATACTGCATTTTTTTAAACAAATTGAAGGTTTGTGGCAACTTTCTGTTAAGCAAGTCTGTTGGTGCCATTTCTCCAACAGCATCTGCTTACTTCAATGTTTCTGTGTCACATTTTGGTAAGTCTCGCAATATTTTATTCTGTTTGTAGTCTGTGATCAGTGATCATTGATGTTACTCATTGAAGACTTAGATACTCTTTTTTTTAAAATATGCTTTTGCATTATGGTTTATCATGAGATATTGAATATAGTTCCCTGTGCTACACAGCAGGACCTTGTTTATCCATTCTATACATAAAAGCTTGCATCTGCTAACTCCAACCTCCCATTCCATTTCTTCACTCACTATAAAAAAAAGGCAATAAAGTGTTTTTACCATCTGAGCCACCAGGGAATCCCCTGGCAATAAAGTATTTTTGAATTAAGGCATCTATATTATTTTTAGACATAATGCTATTGCACACTTAAAAGAATACATTATAGTATAAATGTAACTTTTAACGGTATTTGGAAACCAAAAATTCTGTGGGGCTTGCTTCATTGCAATATTCATTGTATTGCAGTGGTCTGGAACCAAACTTTAATATCCTGGAGGTATTCCTGTAGGAATTATAATTGTAATTTTTCTTTAATTGATTGTTACAGTATTCCAATTATTACCTAAAAATTAAAAATCTCTGGGAGTCTCTCTATTGTGACCTAAACTATCTTTTTATTTCTGTTTATTTCTTGGTAAAATTCTTAAGCTTAAAAAAAGAATCTTCTTTCATTTGATTTTCACATTTTCTTTTAAGAGATCACACTCTTTTACATACTGTTTTTCCAGATTTCTTGCCTATTTGGGAAAAACAGGTGAAATATTTTCCATTTCTTTTATTTTATGACTTCTTTAAACTTTAAAGCCTGTATTTAATATGAGACCTTAACTTGCGGTGAATAGTTGGGTCACTGAGTTTCATACAATTTACTGATTCTGTCAGAGCTCCTACTGGCTTTTCTTCTCAGCTTTATATATAGCATAAAATAGTAGAAGCAATTAAAACCAAGAGTGAGTAACTGTAGGTGGCTGTGGATTCTCCTTCTTCGTTATTCCTAAAATAGTATCAATAATCAGCTTTCTGATTATCATCCCTGCGAGCTTCCCCAAAGCCCCTTCAATTGTCAAATTTTTTGACATTATACCATTTCAAAATAATGGATTGAGAAGTGAAAAATTCACTAAAGTCTTTTTTGTCACTTATGCTAAAATAAGGTTTCTAAAGTGAAAAATTGTTCTCTTGTGAGCTACATTCAGTCAAACTATGATTCTTTTAGATAAAATATGGCTTTATGTAGAGTAGACCATGCTGGAGTGTTGCTTAGAGCTGGCAGTGAAATCAGGAGGTCAAAAGGCCAGTGACAAATGTCTCGTAGGCTCTACAGTTGTGGATTTCTGATACACTGACTGACAAAGTGCATCGGCAGTGTGAGGCAGAGAGAAAAGGAAGCTTCTTTTTTTTAAAAAAATTACTTTTTAGTCTCTATATTTCTATATTATTTAATTTTTATAGTGACAGTGTTTTCATTTATTACCTGTATAATTTTTCTGAGGTTTAAGTTAAAGTAAAAAGACTGCAGTTGTACACATCTGAGACTAAGACTGTATTATGATTGTATTTATTAATTTTATGGAAAGAAAACACCAGTTTTAGTAATTATAAAATATGTACAAAACTTCAACATTCCTGAAAGATACAACTCAAGTCACAACTGAATTATCAATGTAATTGGATACTTTAATATAAAGGAAAAGACTGACTGGGCAGTGTGTGCTCAGTTGTGCCCGACTCTGCAACCCCATGGACTGTAGCCTGCTAGGCTCCTCTGTCCATGGAATTTTCCAGGCAGAAATACTGGAATGGGTTGCTATTTCCTTCTCCAGGAAAAGCTTAGCTGGTTTGCAAAAAGTATGTAAACCATGAAAGAAAAAAAGCATTTAAAAATATACAACAAATGCTTAAGAGCCTTTCTATTTCAAGTTATCCTGGTAATAAAGATCATGTAAAAATAATGAATGTGTGAATTTTGAAGATTGTAAGTAATATGTGTTTACTTTTTAAAAATTCAAAGTTTAAACCTATTGGTTAGAATTTTGTTGTATATTTTTAAGTTAATTATGATTTAAAAGGATGACTATGTTGTCCAGAGTAAAAGCACTGAGAATGCCCTAGTTCACAATCAGTAGAAGATACCTAAGTGAAAGTGGCTCTCAATTGTTTGTCTCTTTGGTGACCCTCACATTGTGTCTCAGAGATGGACACCTTCAGAGAACTGAAGCTGCTCCCAGCTGGTGTGTGCAAGTTATACAAAACCCAGTATACTACAGGGTTTTCTTGCAGTATGCTGCTGCTAGGTCGCTTCAGTTGTGTCCGACTCTGTGCGACCCCATAGATGGCAGCCCGCCAGGCTCAGCCATCCCTGGGATTCTCCAGGCAAGAACACCGGAGTGGGTTGGTATTTCCTTCTCCAATGCATGAAAGTGAAAGGTGAAAGTGAAGTTGCTCAGTCCTTCTGACTCTTAGCGACCCCATGGACTGCAGCCTACCAGGCTCCTCCGTCCATGGGATTTTCCAAGCAAGAGTACTGGAGTGGGGTGCCATTGCCTTCTCCATCTTGCAGTATAGGAATAAGCAAATCTTGTACCTTAGTGGAGGTATCCTACTAAATTAGTCATTCAAAGTCGAGGTAGAAACCATTTTTTAAAAAGCAGAGGACAGGATGAATATATGATTTTTCTCTCAATAAAAAATAAATCTTGGTATAGCTCAATAAACAAAGAGAAACACAAATTTAAGATATGATTCTTCTTTAACCATTTTAATGTATAGTCCAACACTTCCTATTTTCTATTAGTAAATGTCATTGGAGGTTAAATGATAGTGCCTTGTTATTGGAATGTGGTTTGTCTATGGTGATGGGGTTTGACCCAGTCGGTTTCAAATATAGGAAATAATTTCTACTCCTTTATATTTAAAAATAGAATTGGTTACTAAGACCATGTATAGCTATGCTAATTATATTATAAAGATAATAGACAAATAAAATCTTACTTGTAATTTTGTACCTTATGCGATAATCCTAAACTGTTATTACGTGCTCACTGCTTAATGTAACTGTGGATTTATTAACAATTTATGTATTTTGGGGGCTTCTCTGGTAGTCCAGTGGTCAAGAATCCACTTTTCAATGGAAGGGACACTGGTTTGATTCCTGGTCTGGGAAGATCCCACATGCCGCGGAGCAACTAAGCCTGTGAGACGCAACTGCTGAGCCCACGCTATGCAACCACTGAAGCCCACATGCCTAGAGCCTGTGCTCTGCCATAAGAGAAGCTACTGCAATGAGAATCCTGAGCACTGCAGCTAGAGAGTAGCCCCCGCTTGCAGCAACTAGAGAAAAGCCCGTGTGTAGTAATGAAGACCCACCACAGGCAAAAAACAAAAGAAATAAACCCCCAAACCTCATAATATATATTTTGAAAATATAGATACTTACATATATGTGTGTGTATGTGTATATATATATATACATGTATTTATATATATACATTTTAAAATAACACAATCTAAAAATTCTGATCTAGTAGTCCAACTTTCCAGCAGAGTTCTGGGACCTTCAGGTCAACTTGGTGTCTGGAAATCTATAATCATCTCTTTATGGCTTTCTTTCAACTCATTCAAAAGATCTTAGGGAAAACTTAAGTTGGAACTTACAGAACTTAAGAATCAACTCTGTTTTCTCATGATTTTCTTTACACACCCAAAAGAGAAAAATGACACGATAAGTGTTTTGCAGTTACTTGTGTTTTCTTTTTAGTTTTAGATTTCTTTGATCATACCTATTTCTACCTGATTTTTTTTTCCCACCTAAGTGTGCTCACACCAAATTTCCCTGCTCCTTGTGTATTATTTTGTGAACCACTTTCTTTAGCTATCAAAGAACAGAAGAGATTTGGTTCAATTAGTGATTACTATCTCTAGGAGAGTCTAAGACTATATTTGTGGGATATAGCAGTCTTTTTTTTTTTTTAAAGATTAATCTGAAAAATTACAAGGATTTAAAAGCAGATTTAATGGGTCTTGTTGAAAAAATACAACACAACAAATTTCAGGATCCATACTGAAGTATCAAGTTGCTTTGGCAATCCCTCTCAGATGCCATGGTTGAAAGCACTCAGGCTCTAGGGAAGTAATTCTCATAGATTAAAGCATATCAGAATTACTGGTACTGAAGTACTTTCAGTTTGAAAGATGAAAAACATCCATTATTTTCATAATGGTATAATGGACACTTTTGGGGACCTGCCCAGATGTCCTTGATAAGGTTGGTGCTCTCACTCTGCAGATGCTGCTGATAGCTCACATCTAACACTTCTTTTGAAAATTACCCTCAGCCTGGAGCTTCCTTACTGAGAAATGCTGGGTAGGTCATGCTCCTTCCCACGTAGTCAATGACTGATGATGCTGTTTAGTCGCTAAGTTGTGTTTGGCTCTTTTGCGACCCCATGGACCGTAGCCTGCCAGGCTCCTCTGTCCATAGGATTTCCCAGGCAAGAATACTGGAGTGGGTTGCCATTTCCTCCTCCCAACCCAGGGATCTTCCCGATCCAGAGATCAAACCCACATCTCTTGCATTGGCAGGCAGATTCTTTACCACTGAGCTACTTATGAAGCCCTCAATGACTGATACTAGGGTACAAAAGGCTGTTTCCTTCCTTAGGGTGAGACAACTCTGTGGTACCCTATTTTTTAAATTCAATTTTTAAAATTTAATTAAAATTTCCACTAAATCCATATCTTTGCCCAGTTTCTTCACCTGCCCTACTGCATCCCTCATTCTCATATAGATTTCACCTAACAGCAATTCTTCAATTAACTTGCACAAAAATCTCCATCTCTGGTTCTGCATCTTGAGGATCTGATTTTAGAAAAATATAAACTACAAAAATTAAAGCTCTACAGTATCTCCTTGCCTGGAAGGTATATGCAGATTCTATATTTTGCTTACTAGTGATTCTTTGGAAGCCAGTATCAGGCTCCCACGCATATAGCAACTTTGGAGGTGGATTGGAGGAAAAATGGATAATACTGTTATTAAATACATGCTATTGAGATACATCTCAAATGTTAGATGGGTAAATTTTTAAAAGTTAAACAATAGTGCTACAGGAAGAGACATGGAAGATTACTTTTTACTTTGTTTTTATTTTATTTCTATTAATCTGACTTCATAATATTTTCAAGATTCTAGTTAGTTATAACATCTTCAAGCAGAAATTAGAAATACTATCGGAGTTGCTGGAATACCATTTACAACTTGTGGTGTAAATTTATAAATGGAATATGAAAGATTTCACACATTTCTCAAAGATCTTTTGGACCCTCAGTAATAAGCTTTCTCTAATTGATGGACCTGTTAATTCTTATTAGTTATTACATAAGATATTATTTATGAACTAATTTTAAGTATTTTCATATTTTGATTGAAAAGTCTCTGATGTTTTTCCAAAAATTGAAACAAACTTAAAAAGTCTCAAGTCCTTTCCCATACCATTTCTGCCTCCTTACTGAGCATATTTTGTTCCATGCTAAATAGCTGACATTATGCAGCAGACAAAACATAGATAACATTTAACTCTAGCAACTAATATAACTGGTTATGTACTTGGACTTCAATTTTATTGAAAAATATTTTACTGATTGTTAAAATATATCACAAAGTGATAGCAATCTCAATGCAAGTGTTTTTCTAAATATACCGTTGAATTAAAATGTCCCAATCAATGTTCTTATTTGAAATGGTTCTTTTAAATCACCTTATTTTTTCATATGTAAAATAGAATGATATTTTCTTAAAGAATCATGTCTGTGTTGTTATATTTTATTACATCCCTTTGCAAGCTAAAATCTTATATCTCTTCTTTATAATATAATGTCTTGATATTAAAATCATCGAATTGGCTAAAGGACACTGCCACAACTTCTTGAGTGAGTGCTAGTCACCCAGTTGTGTCCAACTCTTTGAGACCCTGTGGGCTGTAGCCCACCAGACTCCTCTCTCCATGGAATTCTCCAGGCAAGAATACTAGAGTGGGTTGCCATTTCCTCCTCCAGGGGATCTTCCTGACCCAGGGATCAAACTCAGGTCTCCCGCATTGCAGACAGATTCTTTACTGTCTGAGCCACCAGAGAAGCCTTGGAGCCTTCTTAAAAGACCTCATATAGGTGATCATACTTGTAGAATCCTATTAAAAGGAGATTGCGAAGACTGCATTTCTATTAATATTTCTGAATAGATTTAGCGTCTTTTCAACATATAAGACAAAGAACAAAATAGGCAAAAATGCATTTTTATTAAAAAAAAATTCTTGCTTTTAATGTCTTTAAACAACCAAATGGTATTCTAAACCTCAAACTGCAATGTGACTAAGATGCAGCTGGAATAACCAAGTAGTGCAATAATTTATGCTTGTTATTTGTTTTTAAAAATTCAGCTTTGTATAAAAATTACACATATTTATATTTTATCTGTTTCTTGCTCCTGAATGTTATTTTCACATAATTAATAGGTTCTCCACATTACTTTGCATTACATAATCACTCAAAGTAGAATTAAGGATGGAACAGACATATAAGTTATATTATAAAATTAATTTAGAAATATATAAATCATCTTTAGGGATTGTAAAAAATTAAGGAAATATTGCATGTAGTTTAATATTTATGTAGTAAATATAAATCATATGCTGTGTGGAGTTCTAGATAAATGTGTTTGCTATTCTTGATTTTTATATCCATGGAGAACACGTGACAGTAAATAGGTTTATGATACGTACTTTTTTCATAAGTCAAGAACAGATCTTTGTAACTTTTTGTTTGTGATCCACCAGTGTCATGAGACTGAACAAACCTGGAAAATTTTCTTGTATGTTTTCGAACTTGCTACTGCCAAGCATGCCTCTGAGTATTATTATCCCCAGTAAAGGTATTAAGGAAATGTTTTGGATTTGCACAACTAACTTTTCTTCTCTTCTTAATATTAATCATATAAAAAACTTTTATTTGATGCAGTGCCCATCTCCATACAGTTTTTTTCTAGGCTGGAAGGTGGTGTGTAAATAGGAGGGACCTATATCCAGTTGCAGGCCGTTTGGCATTTGGAATTGATCTTTTAAAATTTATGTCCAATTAAGTGCAGTAATTTATTCTGAAATTCCAGAACTTTAGAGTTTATTGGTGATTATAGAATCTTACAGTTGACATGCCTCTAATATTCTTCTTTGGCTTGGGATTTTACCTAAACCATGGGCAAATTAAGGCATTTAAGAAAGAACATGAATTGTTTCTTCTATCACTTCTGTCTACATGCAGATTGTCCAAATTCATGGAAATATAAGTAAGGTCTCCGGCATCTGCTGAGCATAAGTGTTTATGATAAAACTGTGGAGAATAAGTGATTCTTTGGTCTCAATATCCTAGTATGGGTAGTTCCTGCTATCATGTAATTTGAGGTTATGCATAATGTAGCTTCCATTTGATCCTGTTTCTAGGTAATTGTTCATGGGATTATTCAGTGCTATGCTTTTACAGCATATAGAGAAAGGGGCTGTCATCTCCTTTAATATCTTTAAAATCCAGAAGCTTCTTAGTCCATCCTCAAATGAAGCAAGGAGGGATATCAGTCCTTTGATGAGGAGCTATGTGAATGCAACATTAAAAATTTATTTTCGGAGTCTTGGACTGCCTTATGAAGTCACACAACACGATATCAATCATCCATTAATCCAATCTCTTCCCAACAATATCTCATGGAAACTGTATTGGTATCTTAAATTTTGCAATCATGATTTATTATTTTATGAACACTTAAATAGAGAAAGATTATTGTGGTTTGTTCCATTGGCACAATCTCCACTGTAATAATACCTTAGTCCAAAAGTTATACAAATATTTAGCAATCCAATGTGTACTGTATGCTGTACACATGTTTCTAATTATCTAAGTTCAATAGAGAAAATATGCTGACTTTCGAGGATTTGTTGACGCAAATATCTAGGCTATAACTAATTAGAGTGTTCTGTAACACCTTCAATATTAGATTACTATATTAGTCTCAACTCTACAGGGTATAAATTTGTCATGTGACTCTTCTGCTAAGTGGTATTTGCAGATAGAGGTGTGAATCACAGGGCTTATTAAGAGAAAAGGATTTGGAATCAGATCAACCTGGGTTCCAATCTTCTCTGCTACAGATCAGCTAAATGACCCTGGGCAACTTAATTAACCCCTCTGGGCCATTCCACAAAATGAGGAATAATAATATTCAACTAACACAAGTTGTTATGAAGATCAGATCAGTTCATGTATTTAAAGAGCCAAATATAGTGACTAACACATTATAGATACTCAATAAAAGTCTATATACTTTTATTATTATTATCAGATTTGTTACATCAAAATCTTTTATCTCTGTGGAGTATCTTGCCATCTTGATAGCAGTGCTCCTCTATAAGAATAAATCAGATAATGGCTCCATCCACCTCACTGGGAGGGCAAAGGCAAGCATTACATAAGGTCATTTTTATCTGGTTTTCTACAGTTTTCTCTTTTCAAGTATGTAAAAGCAGCTTTCACCTGGCAGTGAACCTAAAATAATGAACTCCATGATGAGTGAGGTGGGTTGTTCAACTGTGAGTAGTTGTTCTGTTCACCACTGTTCTAACAATGATATGAACTATAGGACTAATCATGCTCCATCCGTTTAATCCATGGACACCATGGTTGATTTAGACTACCTTGAGGTCTTTGAGAGGAGTTATATTCGCAAGACCAGATGCTGTTCTCAGCTCTCAAAGTCTGGTACAATACAGTCTTCATATCTGGCTTGATCCTCAATTCTCTCTAAAACCTCAGTTAACTTTTGAGCTGTAGCAAGAGTTTTTATGCAATATCTAAATTGGAACAGAATCTAAATTGGAACTTCTGACAGACTGAACAACACAACTCACTTTCGCCCCAGGTCCATCCTCTCAGCCCTTTGGATGACTACTTCATGCTTTTCCTACCTGGCTGTATACCATGTAATCAGTTTGGTGCTATTTCACTTTGGTCATTGGCATTTGGCTGAAACAGTGGTTCCTAGTAATTGTAATAAAGAGAATGGAACAATTCCATTGGCTGCTTTAGTACAGAAAGTCTTCAATGACTGTCAGACATTCAGATATCTTGGATACTTAGAATTTTGAGTGACATTATAAAACACTTGAACATTCATAAATAGTAAGTAAAATTCTACAGTGTGCTTGAAAGACCATTTTAAATCCATGACCTGTTTATTAAAAGAGTTGTTTTTCAGTCACTAAGTTGTGTCCGACTCTTTGTGACTGCATGGACTGTAGCCCGCCAAGCTCCTCTGTCCATGGGCTTTTTCAGGCAAGAATACTGGAGTGGGTTGCCATTTCCTTCTCCAGGGGATCTTCCCAACCCAGAGATTGAACCCACATCTCTTATGTCTCCTGCATTAGCACGTGTTTTCTTTATCCCTGAGACACTAGGGAAGCTCTTATTGGAAGAGGGTATATATATTATATTAAAGTTTAAGCTTTTTCCTAACTTTACTAGAACTCCTTATAAAGAAAGCATCAACCTCTGATCCGGTTACTATCTGCTGACTTAAAACATTGGTTGAATTTGGTTCTCTTCACCTCTCCTCACAGCTGTAAATTAACCAGTTTATGATAAAACTTGTTCTTCAACATTGGAGAGAAGACTTTTATTTTGTCTGTGCCACATGGCTTGTGGGATCTTATTGTCCTGCCCAGAAATTGAACCCAGGGCCACAGCAGTGAAAGTGCCAAGTCCTAACCACTGGAGCTCCAGGAACCTCTCAAGAAGAGTATTTTTAAGCTTGATTTTCATTTTGTTGCTGTTTGATACTTTTAGGTTTTAGGCACTGGGTTGTACACTAAATTTTATGCAACCACTACAGGAATGGAGCATGGGGGATAAAGAAATGCAACTGAATTTCTTTGAGATTAATCCCTTTCCTTGTGAGAGGATTAAACTCTTATAGAAATTGTCCAGAGCTAGTGTCTTTAGATCTCCTCAACACTTTTTACTGAGTATTTACCATATGATTGATGTGGTCAATAAATTGAAAGCAATCTGAGAATCTTCTGTAGATTTGGAACTACAGAAGAAATTAAAATTAATTAATTTTTAATTAATCTGATCAATTTGCAGTAATGGAGACTTTTCAGATTTTAAATGTTTTAGAAAGTAATCAGGCAAAGAAAGTGCTTTTGAGGGGAAATCTTTCAATGGATAGATTATATTAGATCATAGAAATAATTCAGTCTCACTAGAGTTATTAAAATATTATAAATGAGAAATTAAATTAATAGTTACAAAGTGTTCATATTTCCTCATAGAGGAAGAATCACAGGCAATGATTTGAAAGCCTCACATCTACTGTCCCCTTCAGTTGAAAATAAAAGCAAAACAGTAACAGCATTCTGACAAGGCTTCCCTGGTGGCTCAGAGGTTAAAGCGTCTGCCTGCAATGAAGGAGACCTGGGTTTGATCCCTGGGTCAGGAAGATCCCCTGGAGAAGGAAATGGCAACCCACTCCAGTATTCTTGCCTGGAGAATCCCATGGACGGAGGAACCTGGTGGGCTACAGTCCATTGAGTTGCCAAGAGTTGGACACGACTGAGTGACTTCACTAATTGAAAAATATCTAGTACCCTGTGCTTTCCAAAAATATGGTGGAAAAGTGTACACGCTGGTGAGAAAGGAGAGGAAAATGAATTTTGAATTTAAACTGTCTTATGAATGATAAGGTTGTTAACTTTTCATTGAAAGAGCTTATGGAGGAGACGTAAAACCAGAGAGAAAAAGAGAGGCCAAGATGAATCAGACAGCGATTTGAGGCTTTTAAAAATATCATATGTTTCTCATGATTTTGCATTTTCATGCTTTTTGTCTTAAGATACATTAATAACTTATTAAAATTCAGTAAACACTTGGTCCTACTAAGTCACAAATATTTAAATTCTACTTAATCAATGATTATCTTCAACATCATTTCAAAAAGGAAATGCAGCAGTTATTTATACACAAACATTTTAAACTGGAATTCCCCTTTTATATAGGCTGCTTGATACACATTCCTTATATGGGAATATCTGTTCCAATCACTCAATCAAAGAAATTCTTGTTTATGGACACTGGGGATTTCTTTCCCTTCCATCCTAATATAATATGTACAGTAAGAATAATTCTTCCTCTTGGTCCAAACTCTTCTTCTTCTTCAAAAAGAAAAAGAAGAAGGGCATAATGGATGGTAGGAAACAAAAAGAGTGGGAGAAGTGGAGGAAAATAAGGGATTAAAGGCTATGGAAATCTCCAGAGTAGGGGCATACACCTTTTTTCAGAAATAGGTTTTTTTGATCAGAAACTGATGTGTGGGTTACCTTTATAAGAGTGGCACATTGCAAAGGTCTGCACCAGCATGTGATTCAGAAGTAAGTCAAGACCCTGTGGAGGTTTTACTTATATGTAATTTCTGTCTTTCTTCATCACCCAAAGTTTTATGATGTCGCTTAATGCAGTTAAATTTGATGAGGTCAAAAGCAGACAGTTTCAATATCATCAAATTATAATTGCTAATTGTTTAAGAAGCTGAGAGTATTAAAACACTGATGGCAGAGGGCAGATTATGCAGCCCAGGGTACATTTTTTAATAAAAATGTCAAGTGTTCTTCAGTGGGATCAGACAGGCCAAATGTGAGCATGAGCAGCATGGTGGATATCTGGCAATGGTTGAGGTTAGAGTCGGGGGAGGAGGTGAAACTTTACCCATGGTTTGGCAAACGGGGGTGAGCATGAGAGGAGGACCCGATCCCTCTGCCATGGCTAACTGATGTTCTCACAAGATATCTCTTTTCTCTGGTCTTTTAGTTCTACAATCCTATCAGTGAAATACTTTACAAATATGATGGATTAAATATAAAGATGTCCATTTACTGCCCTCCTGTTGAATCAGTATTTATTCATTCTGTTACTATGAGAAAACATTTTCTCAAATAAGTGATTTACAACTTTTGGAAACAAATTGTTAAAAATTACCTGTGTAGATACAATGGTGAACAGAACAAAAAGTAAAAAACAAAGAACTTCCTTTTCAAAAGGATACTTAAATTTATTTCTTCTTATTCGTAGGATTTGTCAATCACTGCAGGGAATTCTTTTTTCTCCTTGCTGAGAAAGTTTCTAACTGGTTTCATAGTTAGCTAGCTTATTAAAGCACAGTAAAATCGCAAAATTTTAAAAATCTTTTTTGATACAGTACAGTGTTTTACTAATTAAAATTGTCAATAAGAAATTCACTTCTTACCTTGTCAGAAGGTTTAAATGGATTTCCTTGTCCACTAATTCCACCACTGATACTAAATCCAAGGCCAGGATTCTTTTCTATTCTCACACAAAACTATGTAAAAAAAGATAAAAAAAAAGTAATCAAATACATGTAAAGCTAAATATCTTCAAATAATTGTATCCTACTAGAAAAGATTCACATTTCACTTAAGTTCTCAGGGTTAGCTTGGGACACAAAAGGCAGTATAAACTCTGACAAAATAGTATTTCTCTGGTGGTGATGTTCAGTTGCTAAGTCATGTCTGACTCTTTGTGGGCCAATGAACTGCAGCACATCAGGCTCTTCTGTCCTCCACTATCTCTTGGAGTTTGCTCAAATTCATGTCCATTGTGTTGGTGATACTGTCTAACCATCTCATCCTCTGTTGTCCCCTTCTCCTTTTGCCTTCAATCTTTCCCAGCATCAGGGTCTTTTCCAGGCAGTTGGCTCTTCACATCAGGTGGCCAAAGTATTGGAGTTTCAGCTTCAGCAACAGTGTTTCTATAGGCATCAACTATGATAGGAATTAACTTAAAATTACCTGAGCAAGCAGACATGAGTAAGTGTTCATTCATTACTATGTGCAGGACTAAATTTTGATTAGCAGTTTGTAAAACTTAAAAATCTTTTAACAATAACAATTGCATTATTTTAACTATCTACTTTAAATGCACATATATTCTGACTAATTAGAAAGAGCTGTGTGACTAAGTGAAAGAAATTTTGCAAATGTAGGGTAAGGGAAAAGATGGCTATGTAATTTAAATTAGTTGCTATTGTTTTCTAGGAGAGTGGAACAATTCATCTCCTGGGTAGATAATTCTATTGTTTAGATACAGCAGGGCTTTAATTTGAGAAAGGGGTGAAGTTTTAGCCACAGTTTGAGTGAAGGCGAAAGAAAAGAGAAAAGAAAGACTCTGGAAACAGTTCAGGGTTTTGACAGCAGCTCCTGAAGAGACAGTTAACAGGTCTTAAAGGAAAGAGGAAAAGACTGAAAAAAGAAGGAGATAGAAAATATGGAGGAATTGTTTGTGATAGAGAAGAGTCAGTAAATATTTAGGACTGTGAAGGCTAATATTCTAGTATTCTGTGCTCTGCTACCTCCCGAAGCCCCACATCATAAATGAGATCTGTTAAACCTCAGAGCCCTATGCTTTCCAAGAAATGATGGCATTAGAAGTAGGTCCAGCTTGGGGTAAGGAGGTAGTAAAGCTAACAGCCATTATAAAAGTTGATGCAAAGATGCAGATCAAGAATTCAGTGGAAGCTACATCAGTGCCAACACTGAGCTAGAGCAGGGGTCCCCAACCTCCGGGATCTAATGCTTGATGATCTGAGGTGTAACTGATCGATAATAATGGAAATAAGAAGCACAATAAAAGTAATGCACTTAAATCATGCTTAAGTCATCTTGCCCCACCTCCACCCTGTCTATGGAAAAACTGGCTTCCACATAACCGGTTCCTGGTGTCAAAAAGATTGAGGACCACTGCCCCAGAGAAACTATAAAAAACCTAGGAATTCTTGATGATTCAGAGCTGGGGATGTGTGTGGGGGTCTGTGAGAAAATGCTAGTTTTCCATCTGAAGTGGAACAGGGTGACCCCAGATGACTGAAAGACTTGGGAACCCCAGAGGTAGCATATAATTTGATTACATAATGGGAAAAAAACTTTTATAACTTTAATGTACTGAACAAGGACTGAAACTAGGATGAAGTAAGTATTACCAGAGATTAGCAGGCAAAAGGTTAATAAAGAGTTAAGAAAAAAAAAATTTAAAAATACATTAGAATATATTTTGTATTTATATAAATACATACTGGAAGGGCTTCCCTGGTGGCTCAGTGGTGAAGAATCTGCCTTCAGTGCAGGAGACTGCCTGCAATGCAGGTGACGCAGGTTTGATTCCTGGCTTGGGAAGATCCCCTGGAGAAGGAAATGGCAACCCACTCCAATATTCTTGCCTGGGAGATCCCATGGACAGAGGAGTCTGGTGGGCTACAGTCCATGGGGTTGCGAAAGAGTAGGAGAAGGCAATGGCACCCAACTCCAGTACTCTTGCCTGGAAAGTCCCATGGACAGAGGAGCCTGATAGGCTGCAGTCCATGGGGTCGAAAAGAGTCAGACACGACTGAGCGACTTCACTTTCACTTTTCACTTTCGTGCATTGGAGAGGGAAATGGCAACCCACTCCAATGTTCTTGCCTGGAGAATCCCAGGGACAGGGGAGCCTGGTGGGCTGCCGTCTATGGGGTCACACAGAGTCAGACACGACTGAAGCAACTTAGCAGCAGCAGGACACGACTTAGCTATTGAACCACAACCTCCATCATACTGGAAATGTTCTTTAAGATGATTTGAAACATCAGCTTAATGTTTTCTCCAGCAACACTTCTTAGCCTATTAATTTGCTTACAGGCAAATGCAAATGCCCAAAATGTTCTCTACATCTTTATTTTTAAGGTACATTTAATCCTTACCTCTTAGACAGTTCAAGGCAAACTTGAGTCCTATTCCTGACTTAATTAGCATATATTGTGAGTTGATGGGAACTGGATCAATTTGTTCCCATCAAGTCTCATTAAATGGGAACTGGCCATTTAATGAGATTATCCTTAATTCACTGTCATATTCTTTAATAGTAAATACAATGGTTAACTATTATATGCAGCACAAGAACAAAAACCTATTCACTAATGTGATTTTTATGGTGAAGTCATTAATGAACAGTTTCTAAATGATGAGTAACTGCAATTATCATAAGTACTCTATGTTTTATTTTAAAGATACGTTTAATTAAAACTTTTACTTTAGTTGATCTAGATTTGTTAAAACTAGTTATCATATGGTGGTAGAAACTACGATTTTGAATAGTTTTGTATTTAAATGGCTCACTGTCTATGAACATGAACATATAACAGCTTGATGTAGCTTGAAGGAATATTTGAAATTTATTCAACATACCATTTCACCTAGTAGTCCTTTTTTGTTATTTGTCATTAATTAGAAAATGAGAAGAAAGGAACTAAACATGACTTACATATTTTACCTTTATATTTTCCAGTATATCTGTGCATTTCCAATTAAATTATTTAAAATTGGGGTTGTATTTTTCTAATGTGAAAATTTTATATTTTACAATGTAATATGTGGAAGGTATGCACACTTCCAGCTTTCTCCAGACCACTATAAAAACTGAAAGGAAACATATGCAACAGATTTTATTTACAAAGTAAACTGCTGAGAACACTTTTCAGCTATTCTCCTGTAGTGACTATATCTATTTTATAATATTGTCAATCTGGAAAGAACTAAAAATCTAAGGAAAATAAATTTCATATGTGCCAGGTATATGAAGAACTGCTTCAATATATTTTTTAAATAATAGAAATAATAAAGATGACACTGTGGTTTTATAAATGTGACAAACAGCCATACATTCTGATCTCAAGCCAGACTCCTCTTGGGCATGCTATGCTATGGTTAATAGATTGTGTTGTGGCTGTTGTGTCCCATAAAGCATGTCAGAGACAGTACTCATCTCACATATAAGGAGTTCCACCTGTCTGGTAAGGCCCAAAGGGGCCATGAAATGTAAGAGCAGAGAATACTTCAAGGAGCAGTCTGAAAGTAAAGAAGTTTAGCCAAGAGGAAATGCGGTGTTCTAGCAAAAGGTCAGATGTAGGAGGCTAATAAATAGCTTATTTAGTGAAAATCAGCTTTTCTATTTTCTATCAAGTTACTGATATCAATGAGTGAAATTTCTGACTTAAGATATTGGCAACAGTTTGGCAATAAATGGTGCATTTGCTTCTTGTGGAGTCTGCTTCTATCATTTGACTACTTGGTAATTCTGGTTTATATTGATCTTATTCCAATTAAAATACTGGGTCATGGAGAAGCCAGTGACAAAATGGATTATTATGTAGCAGTGAGGCTCTGTGAATCATAATCTATAATCTCTGGAATCCAGTGATCTGATTCGGTCTTGCAGTGCTCTAAAACCTAGTAACAAGAATAAAGGAAATTGTTGCACCTTGTGTGTTTATATACATGAACAACATGTGTGTGTACATGCACATGCATGGATGTGTGTGAGGTGTAATTCAAGATTAGAGAGTTGCGTTACAGAAAGATACCTGGTGATGCTGTAGTTAACTTGCTTACTGTGCTTTGTTCTAGAGACCATTCCCTTTGCTAGCAGTGTGTATTTATGAAGCTTTCAGTGGATACCTGCTGTTTTTGCTGCTCAAGAGCCATTCATTCTTTGTCTGGCAGCTATCATCTCCAATTCTCTTTGAAAACCACTCACTTCTCTATTCTTAGTCTCTATTCTTTCAGTGAATAATGTTATCTAGACCTAAAACAAAGCACAGTATCTCCTAAAAATATCATTATAGGATGGGCAGGTAACCTGATCAAATAGGAGAAATGAGAAGCCTACTGGGATTTTCAGGAAAGAGAATCTTGCTCTATCTTGCTAGTTTTAAGTCTGAGAGGGTTTGAAGCTCTTGAGCTATTTTTCTACCAATAAAGAAATAAAAAAGAGTGGCTAGGCCCTTCACTGTACAGCAGAAACTGGGCATTCTTTCTTGATTGGCTCCTCTTCTGTTCATGACCTTTAAATGATAGAGTGATTCAGTGCTCAGACTTTGACCCTCTTCTCTTTTGTATCCATACACACTTGGATGGCATCATCAACTGAACGGACAAGAGTCAGCAAACTTCAGGAGATAGTGAAGAACAGGGAAGCCTGGAGTGCTGCAGTCCATGGGGTTGCAGAGTCAGACACAACTGAGTGACTGAACAACAACACACACTTATATGGTTTCATTCAGCTCCAGGATGGATGACTCCAAATTTTAAAAATATCTCTAGCCCTGGCCTCTCCTCTGTACTTCAGATGTTTATATTCAGTTACCCACTTGTTGATATCTCAATCTGAATGTCCAGTGAATTTCTGAAACTTGTTGTTTAGTTGTTAAGTCGTATCTGACTCTTTTTCAATCCCATGGACTGTAGGGCACCAGGCTCTTCTGTCTTTGGTGGTTTAGTCGTTAAGTCATGTCTGACTCTTGTGACCCCATGGACTGTAGCCTGCCAGGGCTCCTTTATCCATGGGATTCTCCAAGCAAGCATGCTAGAGTGGATTGCCATTTCCTTTTCCAGGGGCTCTTCCTGACCCAGGAATCAAGCCCAGGTCTCCTGCACTGCAGGCAGTTTCTTTACTGACTGAGCTACAAGGATTCTTAAATTTAGCATGGTCAAAAGAAACATTGTAAAGCAACTATACCCCCCAAAAAGAACAAAGAAATCTGGGTCAGAGAACCCACTCTTGAGTGAAACATCTTAATGGAAAAAAAAAAGGAAAGTGTGGAAAGAGGAAAACAGTAGAATAGTGACAGCCAAGTGAAGATATTTAAAGAAAGAGGTCAAGCCACATGCTGAGAGATGGTGATGGGGATCTGACTATGGGACTTGACAGAAGTAGAGAGAATGCTTCGTGGTACTGCAATTAAGCTTGAAATTAAATTTGCTGCTACTTTTACTTTTAGTACCTGGTATTATGGGTTATTATATAACAGGGCTTGTGTGATAAAGAATTCTAAACAATTATATAAAATCTACATAAAACTCTGCATTTCCAGAATTTCTAAGAAGCCTAGGTAATAGACTCAAGAAAGTATAATAATTAGAAAATATATAAATATTTAAGAACAATTACTATTTTTGATCCTTCTGTTTTCATTATTTTTTTCTGTTGTGAATTAGAGATGCAAGTCCAACTAAATTGCTCATTAACTCTTTTGAAGAAACATCCTAATAGAAAGATTGATGAATAGGGGCTTTCCTGGTGGCTCAGGGATAAAGAATCCAACTGCCAGTTCAGGAGACATTGATTCCTGATCCGGGAGGATACTGCATGTCTCAGAGAAATTAAGCCCGGGCACCACAACTATTGAGCTCCTGCTCTAGAGCCCAGGAACCACAACTACTGAGCCCACGTGCAGCAACTACTGAAGCCTGTGCTCTGCAGCAAGAGAAACCACTGCAACGAGAAACCTGCGCACTGCAGCTGGAGAGTAGCCCCTGCTCCTCACAGCTTAGAGAAAAACCCACACAGCAATGAAGACCCAGCACAGCCAAAAATAGATAAATAAATAAAAGTATTTTTTTAAAAAAGAGAAATTGATGAATAAAATCCTTCTAGTAGCATTTTCTAGATTTTCAGGAAAAAAATTGCCAACTCTGTATGTTTCTAGAAAATAGAAACTCATTTTTTTTAGTATGTAAATGAATTTAAAAGGTTATTCACTTCATTTCCTTCATTTTGCACTTACGGAAACCAAGACCATACATATACTTAGTGGAACACTGAGAGAGGCCTTCTGATTCCTACTACAGTGTTTACTGAATGCCACTATCTATAATAACTGCATAAAATTCTTAAGTCAATTTGTAGAATTGGTTGTGATGAGTTAGACATTATTTGTGTCGCACTATGATTTGTAATTTCAGAATTGCAGTACTAACGTTGCTGCTGCTGCTGCTAAGTCACTTCAGTCGTGTCCGACTCTGTGAGACTCCATAGACGGCAGCCCACCAGGTTCCCCTGTCCCTGGGATTCTCCAGGCAAGAACACTGGAGTGGTTACTGAAGAATAAAATTCTATGAGGAAAATAGGAATTAATAGCTGTATTTTAAGTGGAACAGGATGAGGTATGGGATGTCCTTGAAATCATTGGAGTAAATAATATACATTAAAACCATCTTAATATCTGTTTTCTATAATTTTTATTTAATTATTGCCTTTTAATTTAAAAATTCATAAATAAAACCCCAAAATATTTCCAAGTTTTTCTTCTTATATTAAACTATTAAGCATTCAGAATAATGGTTTTTTCTTTACTTGGTCCTGATAGATGAAAGCCTCACTTGGAAATCCTGTGAGCCCGTCAGGCAGCTGATCAGAGTATCTAAAGAAATGTCTGAAATCATGTCTTAGCCAATTGCTTCATGAATTATTATATGTTCCACATATTATTAAGTATTAAAAGTGATTTCTTCCGGGGTACACTACAGCATCTCCTTCAGGGAGGGTTTCTGAGCTTTGTTTTTTTTTGTCCTTGAATATGATGGATGGGAACTGCTTTGTATAACTCATAGAGCTTATTCTAATATAATTCTAATGTAATGTTACAAGTCCTCTTTCAGGCACAAACTTTAGTTTGAATGTATACTCCTGGTAGGAGACAGCTCTGCAGCTCTGGCCATCCTGATGTATTAGGTTCATTAGCAGGTATATCCTCTTTCTTGTCTGGGGCAGACAGAAACTCTAGAGTGTAGTTTTTTATATTTTTATTCTTCCAGTGTGAGCTTACTCTTGACCCCTGTGTTTGGCCATAATGTGGTACACTCATGAAATTGGATTTTAATTCTAGCTCTGCTTCTTCAAATCTTAGGCTTCTAGTCAATAAAACAGGCACTGCTCTATCCATCACATTATTGGTTGATGAAATCAGTTAATATATGAAAGGATTTTGAAACATTTGAAGCATCAGGCTGTTTTTCTTTCCTATTTATGCTTTGGAGTCTATGTGTTCTATATATACAAATATGCTTTGCCTTAGAAGGAAATGCAACCCACTCCAGTATTCTTGCTTGGAGAATTCCATGGATAGAGGAGCCTGGCAGGCTATAGTCCATGGGGTTGCAAAGAGTCGGACATAACTGTGTGACTAACACTTCACTTATACATTTGCAAAAGAGAAAAAGTTTATTTCAGTTTCTTTTAAAAATATTCAACAAGTTATGTATGAATTGTGTATGCTTCGAAATAGTGTTAATAACAATATGTTATTCAACTGGTAAATTGTTGAGCTGTAGAATATCTCAAGTATTACTTCTCAGCCTTAGCTACACAATAGAATCACCTGGCGAGTTTCAAAAATTCCTATCACTCAGCTCACATTCAGACTAATGAAATCAGTTTCTTTGGGAATGAGGTTGGGACATTAGTGTTTTTCAAAGCTCCTGAACAACCTCCCTCCAGAAGTATGGAGGTCCTTGAAAAAACTCAAATAGAACTATCATATGTGTGTTAGTCACTCAGTGCTGTCCGAGTCTTTGTGACCTCATGGACTGTAGTCTACCAGGCTCCTCTGTCCATGGAGTCTCCAGGCAAGAATACTGGAGTGGGTTGCTATTCCCTTCTCCAGGGGATCTTCCCAATCCAGGGATCAAACCCAGGTTTCCAGCATTACAGGCAGATTCTTTTACCATCTGAGCCACCAGGGAAGCCTAGAACTATCATATGATCTAGCAATTCCACTCCGGGGCCTATATCCAGGAAAAATGAAAACACTAATTCAGAAAGATGCATGAACTGCTATCTTCACAGAAACACTATTTACCATATCCAAGACTTGGAAATGACCCAAGTGCCCATCAACAGACAAATGGATAAAGAAGATGTAGTATATATACACAATGTAAAAGGCCATATAAAAGGATAGAATTTTGCTATTTGCAACAAAATGAATGGGCTTAGAGGGCATTATGCTAAACGAAATAAGTGAGATAGATAAATACTGTAGGATATCACTGACATGTGGAATCTAAAAAATAATACAAATGAATATATATGCAACACAAAAACAGACTCATAGACATAGGAAACAAACTTGTGGTTACCAAAGGGAAGAGGCGAGGGGGTAAAGATAAATTAGGGGTGTGGGATTGACAGAAACAAACCATCATGTATAAAATAAATAAACAACAAAGACACATTATATAGTATGGGAAATTATAGCCAATATCTTACAATAACTTATAATGAAAAATAATCTGCAAAAATACTGAATCACTATGCTGTATACCTGAGACTAAAATAATATTGTTAATCAACTATACCTCAATAAAAAAGTTGAGAAGATTCTAAAGTACAGCTGAGGTTGAGAAAAACTGATATAAAGTATTATTATTTTACTGAGAAGAAGAGGATAAGGTAAATAGCCACTTGCACTGGGAAACAAAGGGAGGAGCTGAGAAAATGGATATGATGGCTAAGAGTTTTCATGTGGAATGGGAAGGAGTGAAGTCTTCACTCTGTTTTTCTTCACTCATTGTTTAATACAATTCTATGATTCTCTATTATATGTGTCAATAATCAAAATAGTTTATGCATTATAATCCCTTATTTTTTTAAATTATTGTTTGTTGAAACAATTGCTTTACTATGTTGTGTAGTTTCTACTGTACAGCAAAGTGGATCAGCCATGCGTATACATATATCCCTTTCCTTTGGGATTTCCTTCCCATTCACATCATTACAATGCATTATATAGAGTTCCCTGTGCTGTAGAGTTGTTCTCGTTAGCTCTTTATTTTATACATAGTATCAATAGTACATATATATCAATCCCAATCTCCCAATTCCTTCCACCTTTCTTTTCCCTCTTGATATCTATTTATTTATTCTCTACCTCTGTCTCTATCTCTTCTTTGAAAATAAGGTCATCTATATCATTTTTATAGATTCCAACCTAAATATCCACCAACAGAGGAATGGATAAAGATGTGTTACATATATACAATGGAATATTTATTACTCAGCCATAAAAAAGAGCAAAATTGGGTCATTTATATAATCCCTTTTCTAAGTAGAGTTCCCTGATAATGCACTTCAAGTGACATGCACACGAGTTTGTTGAAGGTAATTTGTTAAAAAAGATATCCATTATTATACATCAGATTTCTAGTTTACAGAAACTAATACCTTGAATCTGGATAGTACTTTATGCTTTAAAAAATCACTTTCATATATTTTATGTTAATTATAGAGTTGAAAACAGACTTTCTACTTAATTTCTATGAAAAATGAATATGTAAAAATAAGTGTATTAAATTAGAATTCTTAGATATTTTGCCTTGTCTTATTGTGAAGGGTAGTTTGAAACTTGACATAGTTTCATCATTCAGGAGGAAAATCAAAGTTTACTAAGTGCTTCTTTAAGGTTAAAAAAAGTTAAGTGTGCTGGCTAGCTACAAAGTGACATTCATTTAAATCCATTCAATATCATTGGTAGCAGAATTTATTATGTATTTTCAGGGGTATATGGAACTCACTTTAATCATATTAGAAACTCATTAGCTCTTTAGGCCACACTAAGGGATACAGAGGTAAATTTTTATTGATAATAAACTTTCCATTTGTTGAGTATTTTTGCTTTTTAAAGCATTGGACATGTTCATGTAAGTTCCAGTCAGTACCTATTCCATCTACATAAAGTAACAGGCAAATTTGGCCTTGGAGTACAGAATGAAGCAGGGCAAAAGCTAATAGAGTTCTGCCAAGAGAACGCACTGGTAATAGCAAAGACCCTCTTCCAACAACACAGGAAAAGACTCTACACATGGACATCACCAGATGGTCGACACCGAAATCAGATTGATTATATTCTTTGCAACCAAAGATGGAGAAGCTCTATATAGTCAGCAAAAACAAGACTGGGAGCTGACTGTGGCTCAGATCATGAACTTCTTATCCAAATTCAGACTGAAATTGAAGGAAGTGGAGAAAACCACTAGACCATTCAGGTATGACCTAAATCAAATCCCTTATGACAATACAGTGGAAGTGAGAAATAGACTTAAGGGACTAAATCTGATGGACAGAGTGCCTGATGAACTATGGATGGAGGTTCGTGACATTGTACAGGGGACAGGAATCATGACCATCTCCAAGAAAAAGAAATGCAAAAAAGCAAAATGGCTGTCTAAGGAAGCTGTACAAATAGCTGTGAAAAGAAGGGAAGGGAAAAGCAAAGGAGAAAAGGAAAGATATACCCAATTGAATGCAGAGTTCCAAAGAAAAGCAAGGAGAGATAAGAAAGCCTTTCTCAGTGATCAATGCAAAGAAATAGAGGAAAATAACAGAATGGGAAAGACTAGAGATCTCTTCAAGAAAATTAGAGATACCAAGGGAACATTTCATGCAAAGATGGGCTCGATAAAGGACAGAAATGGTAGGGACCTAACAGAAGCAGAAGATATTAAGAAGAGGTGGCAAGAATACACAGAAGAACTGTACAAAAAAGATCTTAATGACCCAGATAATCACGATGGTGTGATCACTCACCTAGAGCCAGACATACTGGAATGTGAAGTCAAGTGGGCCTTAGGAAGCATTACTATGAACAAAGCTAGTGGAGGTGTTGGAATTCCAGTTGAGCTCTTTCAAATCCTGAAAGATGATGCTGTGAAAGTGCTGCACTCAATATGACAGCAAATTTGGAAAACTCAGCAGTGGTCACAGGACTGGAAAAGGTCAGTTTTCATTCCAATCCCAAAGAAAGGCAATGCCAAAGAATGCTCAAAATACCGCACAATTGCACTCATCTCACATGCTAGTAAAGTAATGCTCAAAATTCTCCAAGCCAGGCTTCAGCAATACGTGTACCGTGAACTTCCAGATGTTCAAGCTGGATTTAGAAAAGGCAGAGAAACCAGAGATCAAATTGCCAACATCCACTGGATCATTGAAAAAGCAAGGGAGTTCCAGAAAAACATCTATTTCTGCTTTATTGACTATGCCAAAGCCTTTGACTGTGTGGATCACAATAAACTGTGGAAAATGCTGAAGGAGATAGGAATACCAGACCACCTGACCTGCTTCTTGAAAAACCTGTATGCAGGTCAGGAAGCAACAGTTAGAACTGGACATGGAACAACAGACTGGTTCCAAATAGGAAAAGGAGTATGTCAAGGCTGTATATTGTCACCCTGCTTATTTAACTTATATGCAGAGTACATTATGAGAAACGCTGGGCTGGAGGAAGCAGAAGCTGGAATCAAGATTTCTGTGAGAAATATCAATAACCTCAATATGCTGATGACACTACCCTTATGGCAGAAAGTGAAGAAGAACCTAAGAACCTCTTGGTGAAAGTGAAAGTGGAGAGTGAAAAAGTTGGCTTAAACTTTTTGGCTTCAACATTCAGAAAACTAGGATCATGGCATCCTCCCATTACTTCATGGCAATAGATGGGGAAAGAGTGGAAACAATGTCAGACTTTATTTTTTGGGGCTCCTAAATCACTGCAGATGGTGATTGCAGCCATGAAATTAAAAGACACTTACTCCTTGGAAGGAAAGTTATGACCAACCTAGATAGCATATTCAAAAGCAGAGACATTACTTTGCCAACAAAGGTCCATCTAGTCAAGGCTATGATTTTTCCAGTGGTCATGTATGGATGCAAGAGTTGGACTATTAATAAAGCTGAGTGCAGAAGAATTGATGCTTTTGAACTGTGGTGTTGGAGAAGACTCTTGAGAGTCCCTTGGACTGCAAGGAGATCCAACCAGTCCATCCTAAAGGAGATCAGTCCTGGGTGTTCATTGGAAGGACAAATGTTGAAGCTGAAACTCCAATACTTTGGCCACCTGATGTGAAGAACTGACTCATTGGAAAAGACCCTGATGCTGAGAAAGATTGAGGGCTGGAGGAGAAGAGGACGACAGAGGATGAGATGGCTGGATGGCATCACCAACTCAATTGACGTGGGTTTGGGTGGACTCCAGGAGTTGCTGATGGAGAGGGAGGCCTGGCATGCTGCGATTCATGGGGTCGCAAAGAGCTGGACACAACTGTGTGACTGAACTGAACTTAAAGCAGTTCTAAAACTCTGAACTGTAGTTGAAACAGGTTCTATTAATATTATTTGACGGAAGGGGACACTGAGGCCACAGCAAGTATCTGATTCATATGGTTAATTTAATAGTAAAACTGACACACAGAGCTTGGGTTCTGGGTTAGACAGCCCTGGGTTAAAATTTCAGCTTGACCACTTATACCTCTTACAAATTATTTTCTTTGTGCCCTGGTCTTCATTTATAAAAAGTAGTAAGATTATTGTGAGGACTAAGTGCAAGAGTATATGTAATCAGGACAAGCTATATAATTAGTGTGGCCTGATGCAAAATGAAAACATGAGACTCCTTGTTTAATGATTATTAAGAATTACAAGTTAGTGACAGCAGAGCATTAAACCAAGTGCAGGGCCCATCCAAGTGCAGGACTTGGTGCAGCTCTACAGATCACACATCCTGAAGCCAGGCCTGTGTGCAAGGTACCTGGTATATATAGCACAGATACACTATATGTAATATAAACGGCATGCTGCTGCTGCTGCTAAGTCGCTTCAGTCGTGTCTGACTCTGTGCGACCCCACAGACGGCAGCCCACTAGGCTCTTCTGTTCCTGGGATTCTCCAGGCAAGAATACTGTAGGCACTTAATATATGGCAACTGTTGTCCCTTCTTTTCCTATTTTCATTCAGACTTCTCTTCCCTGAATTAAAAAAAAAATGTAGATTCATTGTAATTGGTTGTGTCATTTATACCTATAGCATTCCAATAAGTGATTACTTTTAAAAAAAAGTTTTTATTTATTCATTTATTTATGGCTGTGCTGGGTTTACGTTGTTTTGTGTGGGCTTCCTATAGTTGTGGCTAGCAGGGTCATTCTTCACTGCAGCGGCTTCTCTTGGGCAGCACCGGCTCTAGGTGTGTGGGCCTCAGGATTTGTGGCTCACAGGCTTAGTTGCTCTGCAGCATGAGCAATCTTCCCAGACCAGGGATCGAGCCCATGTCCCCTGCATTGGCAGGTGGGTGATTATTAAGAATTAGAATCTTAATGAAGAATTATAATTAAGCATTATCCACTGCTACACCAGGGATATCCCAAGTGATTATTTTGTAAAAGTAAAAATCTCCAAACTTTATTAGAAATTACTATGCTTTATTATGCTATACCTAGCATATCTATTGGTACTATTTTTATGATGTCTCCTTGCACTTAAAAATTATGAATGACTTAGGTTTTTTCTATACAGTACTTGATCAAATTTTACACTGTTGCTGTAATCACTTAAGAAAACTGTTTTACTGGTCTTTTTAATGCACCACTAGAAATGTCTTATGAAGACACAGTATTTTGATTTATATGTCTAAAACCCATGTTAGAAATTGTCAGTTACTTCCTGGGTCTTTGCACTTCAATCACTGCTCTATAATTTTCATGTGAAACTATACAGAATCTTAAATGTTTTAAATATTCTCCTCCATTTTTTCTTGCTAAATACGGAAAACGTCTTGCTTTTAACGCATACGCACATATATTAGAGAGGTCTGAGTTTTCAAAAGAAAAATGACTTAGGAATGTAAAGAATACATAAAGTATTCTTATTATAAGAGTGAATTATATAATCTCCTCAGCCTCTTTTTGTTTGTTTTCTACCTGTATAGGGAGGTTGGTACTGATAATCATTAAGCAGCATCTAGTATTTTAATTCTTAAAATCTTATATTTCTATTTCTTTTGTTTCCAATTTCTTTAGTGCCAAACTTATTTTGCATGTGCCTGTGTATGTGTAAAATTGAATCATTTGACTGTCCCCAAAACTTTTTGAGTGTTGTTGGTGGGTGGTAATGTTCTCATTTTATAAGGAGAAAAACAGAACCTCATGAAAAAGTTAAAGACTTGGCCAGAATCACACACTTTAGTAAAAGGTACCATTAAACTCAAACTCCAAATTCTGAGACCTATTCCTAGTATTCTAGCATTCTTTGAATGCTATAGCACAGGAGTCCCCAGCCCCCGGGCCATGGATTGGTGCTGGCCCGTGGCCCACTGGGAACTGGGCTGCACAGCAGGAGGTGAGTGGCAGATGAACGAGTGAAGCTTCATCTGTATTTTCAACCACTCCCCGTTGCTCACGTTTCCACCTGAGCTCCGTCTTCTGTCAGATCAGCTTTGGCATTAGATTCTCACAGGAGTGTGCACTCTACTGTGCTCAAATCATCCCCAAACCATCCCCCCACCCAGGTCTGTGGAAAAATTGTCTTCCATGAAACCAATCCCTGGTGCCAAAAAGATTGGGGACCCCTTGTAGAGCTGAATGAAGAAGTGGAGAGGTTAGAAAAAGGCAGATATGAAAAAAACAGTGTAGTAGTTGGTGATGTGCTGGAAAATGTTTAAGAGCTGGCTGAGAGAAGGTCAGGGCCCTGGTTTGTAGTGTTTGCTGATTTCCCTAGTGTAATTATCCTCACAATTTCAATTTACCAGTGTGATGTCACTGAAGGTGGAGTTGGGAAGAGATGCACATTGTAATGAGCCAGGATGACTATGTGTCAGCCTGCCACTGCTCCTGCTGCCAAGTCACTTCAGTCGTGTCCGACTCTGTGCGACCCCATGGACTGCAGCCTACCAGGCTTCTCCGTCCATGGGATTCTCCAGGCAAGAACACTGGAGTGGGTTGCTGGTAGTGGATAATTATTAGTCTGCATCATAAAAAATGTTTTGAGAAACTGTCTCTGGATTTGTAACTCAGGGAAAGGCGGGGCATCGTTTGGGGACTAGTACTATTTGTTTAAAGTCTCCTTAGACTTCCTCATGTTCATTCCAAAGTTTTTATCTCAGCATTCCAAACCATTTCAGCCTGAAACCAAGGCAGAAAAAAACCTGGGAATTTAAAAAGTAATTACATTTAAGTACTTTCCTTAATGTAAACATTGAATGTTTAAGTTTTCACCTCCCAAATTGAAAGACATCTCATGTTTTTAGAGCTGCAAAACACTTTCAATGACTATAAATGCATTCTTTATGATGTTTTAAATTTAATAACTATGTGAATTAAAACAGTAATCCTCTCATTAAGTCAAGCTATACAATTTATGTATGTTTGGAGTAATAACGCTAAAAGGCCTTTAAATTTAGAATGTTCAGAATAACTGCATGCTAATACTAACCCTTGGAGAAGGAGATGGTAATCCACTCCAGTATTCTTGCCTGAAAAACCCCATGGACAAAGGAGCCTGGTGGTCCATGGGGTCGCAAAAGAGTCAGACAGGACTTAGCAATTAAACAACAAATAACAATACTAACCCTATCACTAAAAGTAGGTGAAACAGAAGGCATTGATCTCAGTGGATTTAAATGTGCTGATTGTGGGAGAAAGAACTTTTGTAATAACTTATTTTATTAATTATGCCTGCTAACAACAGGAATAATTAAATCAGAGAATTAGATTGAAGTTATAGTATTTGTAGTGAAGAGGATATGAACAATTTTTAACCTAAGATGCCTGTGGTAAAGCATAATTTAAAACTTTATTAACTTTTAAAAATCTCTAGAGAATTAGAAAACCTCAACTCATTACCTGATTAAAGACATCTGTCTGCTTTATTTTACCTTAAATCTAACACTTGGCCTAGATCAAGGCAAGATAGGAAGAAAATTATCATAAAAAACCCATGATTCTGAGAATGATTAATATATAATCTCAGGTTCAAGAAGGGTATTAGGAAACACAGGAGATTTCTAGAGCAGCTGGGATCCAAATAATAAATGACTGTTAATAGCATAAAGGAAAAAGCTGGAGAATGAAGATAATCTTATTTGATATGTTTAGAAAATGAGAAGGGTGATTTGTGAAGCTTTGAGTAAGCAATAATAAAGTGAAACCTTTACAAACCATATTAAGGGGTTAGTGAAGTCAGTAGGAGCTTTGCCTTATTATCTGCAGAATGAAATAAGGGAAATTAATTTTCTGAGAGTATTAAGATCTTCTTGTCTTACTTTCTAAGCTTAATATGACTCAAAAGATGAGAGCCTATTCAATGTTCAAGGAAGAAAATAAGATTTTACAATGGAAAACCAAATCCTAATTTTAGGTAGGTCAGAAGAGCAGCAATTTTTTTTTTTTTTTTAACTACATGGTATTTATCAATAGCTTTTGGAGCATTTCGGGAATGTTTCCCTCATAACTGCTTTATCATTTTGATCATAGCAAAGATTTATCTCTGTGTTATTCAACAATTAGAAGACAAAACCTAAAAAAAAAATTCCCATAAATAGAAGGGAATATACAGTTTACTTTATACACTGTTAATTTCACCAAAGCCTTGGTTAATACACCTAATTCACTGAAGCACTTTGTAACATTCAAAAGCTGTGCTGAAAAGCTAAATCAGAGTTGAGAGTAGGTAGAAGAAGGTGCAGGATAAACCAGAAAAACTATCCCAATTCATCAATTTTTCTCTATGTGAAATGGGCATTTTAACCAACCATCAATTACTATATGTTGTAGATCTTAACCACTGAAAATGACAGTAAAATCGCTACAAAGAGGGCTTCAATCCATTCAACATGGTGACGCATGAACGTGTCTCAAGCTACATTAATGAGGAAAGGCAAACCACGGACTGCTGGGACTTACCCAAACATTTCCTAGAAATTCATCAGTTATAAGAAGTCCTCTCACCTGCTCTGGATATCCATCCATACTCCTTTGCCCTTTAGTTTGAATTAAGCACCGTCCGGGCTGAGGTCCCCGAGTGGCCTGTGAAGAGGGGATCTGAATGGGCAATGGCGACTGAAATTGCTGGATGGTCACTTTGTTGACATTTCCCTCGTACGGCTGCTGCTCCCGACTACGATGCTGAAGGCTTTGGGAGCCCATCAAGGTCTGGATGTGGCTGCCTGCCTGTGGAGAAGATAATCTGTCAGAAGATTTGTGGTGTTGAAAGGATGTCATTAAAGTAGGGGGGAAAAAAGAGCACAGAGTCAGTAAAGTGGCATCATTTGGGCTTTCAGCCATGGCAGGAAAGGATAATGAAAAACCAGTAAGGGTCTGCCTTCTGTGGTCTGTGAAAATGTTAATATCAGAGCAAGGTCACATTAAATACATTCGTAGTCATCTGATGGCTTATCAAAGGTGATTTTAACCCCCATTTTAAGGGAACAAAGTTCAGTCTGAAAAATTTCAAGAAGAAAAAGTCACAACTTAAAAAATAAAGAGGTGAACCATCTGGCATTTCATTTTGAATAATGGCAGGGAGAGAAATGTAATATGTGAAACACTGGGGGAAATGATAGAAACTAATTCCTAATTCTGAAGCAAAAGAATTGAATTCCATATTTGTCTTTATGCCACACATATGTATAGGAAGCTTGTTTTGGTGAGTATAATCGATATTTATTAATTTTTTCTATTATTAAAACAAGAATACTTTTTTGGGAATCTTTAAATTCCATTAAAATTAATCACGTGGATTTCTTGTGTCTAGCCTGTAGAGGCACTAGTTGTGCAAGTGAAGTGAAAGTCGCTCAGTCCTGTCGATTCTTTGTGAGCCCATGGACCAAATAGTCCATGGAATTCTCCAGGCCAGAATACTGGAGTGGGTAGCTGTTTTCTTCTCCAGGGGATCTTCCCAACCCAGGGACTGAACCAAGGTCTCTCGCATTGCAGGCGGATTCTTTACCAGCTGAGCCACGGGGGAAGCCCAGTTATGCAAAGGTCTTTAAAATGAGCTCTGCATGCAGATCTTGACATGAGCTTTCAGAGATTCATCAGTACCCCATTTAAAGCAATAGCGATCATTTATCAATCCATGTGTGGTTGCTTCCCTGGTAGCTCAGCTGGTAAAGAATCCACCTGCAATTCAAGAGACCCCAGTTCGATTCCTGGGTTGGAAAGATCCACTGGAGAAGGGATAGGTTACCTACTCCAGTATTCTTGGGCTTCCCTGGTAGCTTAGCTGGTAAAGAATCTGCCTGAAAAATGCGGGAGTCCTGTTTCGATCCCTGGGTTGGGAAGATCCCCTGGAGATAGGAATGGCTACCCACTCCAGTATTCTGGCCTGGAGAATACCAAGGCCTGTATAGGCCTTGGGGTCGCAAAGAGTTGGGAGACTGAGCAACTTTAACAAGCGTAGTTGCTAGAGGAGAAAGGGCATGGAAAAGTTTGGTCTCCAATCTTTACACGAAACAATATCTAATCCAGTTTTTGTTCACTCCATTTTCTCACCTTCACTCTAGCATGGGTTTCTTGAGTCATTCTACTTGACATCTTTCCTTCCAAGAAGGCAGTTCTGTTTGTGAGTTGATAACCAGAACATGCCTTTTATTGACTGATTGATTGATTTGGCTGTACCAGGCATCTTGTGGGGACCTTAGTTCCCCAACCAGGAATCGAACCCATGCCCCCTGCAATGGAAGGGCAGAGTCCTAACCACTGGACCATCAGCAAAGTCCCCTACAACATGCCTTTTAAAATTAAGTATGGTTTAATGTGGAGGTCTAACTTGGGAAATGAATGCTCATCCTTAATACTTTTGAAACTATATTTTAATGTTGTGCTTGGTACTACACCTTCATTATGAAAGGATCTGAGGGATTACTTTCTGAATTCATTATCTTTCTTATTGATGTTTTAAGGGTAGGCAATTTGGAATTTAAAAGTAAGAATTTAAAACTAAGAATTCATTAGTTATAAAAGTTTGTGAATTTTCCTGACTAATCAAGATTTTTGATTACTATGAAAAAGTCAGATTGGAGGAACAAGGAAAATTTATTTAACAAGTATTCAAGGAAAAGATGACTTCATTAAAGTTCTTAAAGAAGAACTACATAAGGGATATAAGGAGATGACAGTGATCATTGGAAAATCATTTGGAGAGGGAAGGCATGCTGTTTGATTTCAAACAACAGGTATTTCAGCTAAGAAAATATTAAAAATTACTATTTGGCAATATGCAAGGCAAAGTAAAAAATCATTTGATTACATTTTAGGTATCCAACTGATTGTCTTATCATGTACAATTTTTTTTTTACATTCAAAAATAGTAAAGATATTTCAGTCACGAGAAATTGGAGAAAAAGATGCAAAAAGAAGTTTCAGGCACAACATCAAACACAGCACAATATCAAAACAGTTATCATACCAATACTGTCTAATGTAACCAGGGATCACAAAACCATGACATCATAAGCACAACTAAGATAAACTCATAATAGGCAAATGTGTATTTCTCTAATATATCTAGTCCCTTCTCAGAAATCTAAATGAAAGATGTCACAACTTTCTCAGTCATTCTAGAAGACTGAACACACTTTTGGTCAAGTATTTCATTTTTGCAAATTCCATTCTCTCATACCTCCACGGAATTTCATGTTCTCTTGTTAGGTAGGAGAGGAAAACCATGATAAGCCCAGTATCATGTTTTGAGCTACTGTACTCTGAATGAACTCACTGGCCTGCTGAGTTATTTGGAGAAAATGGTTTCCTGGCCTTAGAGGAGCTGGGGGTATAGGCTGACTAAGACTGATTGGCTTGACTAGTAAACAATCAATTGACTTTATATCCGCTTCTTGTCTCCATTGATGTAGTATTCATGGGTCTTCAGTTAGTGCTTGAGCCAGTGGGAAAGAGGAAGACTGGCTGTTTAATTGAAAGTGACAGACAAGAAAAGAATTTTTATACCCCCCAAAATTTAGAGGGGATCCAGAACATAGCTCGAGTCCCATGAGCATAATTCACGTAAGATAATCAATAATGATTGCTTAGCCACAATTTCATTGATTAGAATATTCTGATAATGGTCTACTCAAGGGTAAAAAACTGTATGCTATAGTTTTAAAACATATTATATTATAGCCTTCTGATTGGAAAGTTTGAGCTTTAATTATGCTTTGATTTGAAGCCTTTGAGGGCAAGCACCATATCATACTTAACATCTTTAATAACTGGCACTGTAACTTCTAACAATGGCTATCATCCAAACACTAGGTGCCAGACAATGTGCTAAAACTTACATTATACATATTATCTCCTTTAACCCTTACAATAGTATTAAGGGATTAATTATTATTAGCTGTTATTATTTAATTTTACTGAGGAGGAAACTATGGCTTGGAGAGGTTAAGTAACTGTCCCAAGTAATTTGCACAACTGGGAAACTGGCTGGACCAGGATTTGAACCAAGGCTGTCTGACAATCAGAGTGCATGTTCTTAAATGCAAAATTATAGTGCAACAACATTTTCCCCCAAATTGTCTCTCTCCCTCCAATAGTTGAACTATGAAATGAAAAGGAACCACAAAAAGGAACTAAAGTATCAGGTTGTTGAGGAAGGGTATATCAAATTTCTTTAGCAGTCCTTTAATTTGCTAAAGAGCCATTTCTACTTTTTGAATTAGGTCTATTATCTAATTTTAGATCCTATGTATGTGACTTAGAACTTTATACTTAAGCAAATAGGAGGATGCTCTGTGTATTTAGCAATCTTCTCATGATTGTAAAATAATAATGCTTATGTTCTCAGATGGCTTGGCAAAACATAAATTGGGCATGGAAGGAACATTCTGTAAAATGATTCTGCTCACATCAGCAGCAGTTCTTTCACCCTCTACTGGGGCTACAGGGTGCAATAAATGGGGATGGGTAATGACAGCTATAGAAAGCAAAGAATTAACACTAATTTTATGTGAAGTTAACCAAACATAAATGACACAAGACATCTAATGGAACAATCGTGGTGTGGAGGGACTATAAAGAGGAAGTTTTTCTGACTGGCACAGAGGCTTGAGAAAGTAATAAGGATGCTCATGAAAAAGTAGAAAGGACTGATGAAAATGTAGAAAATGTCAAGAGACTGGATTTGTTCAAGTAGAGGGTTAGCTATGAGAACATTGACTCATACTGAAGGAGAATTTGAACATGAAGTTTTCTATAAAGGTTGAGTTGCACATTTTGAATGATAAAAAGAAATAGAGAAGATTTGACATTTGTTTTGAACTTTCAAGGGGAGGTTGAACAGAATAACATGTATTTGAGGAGAATAGTATGGAATATGATGTTTTCAAGTTGACCCAAAAACATACTGTCAAGGTTTACAGAGAAAAACTCCAAACATCCAAAGGAAATATTTATGTCAAAGCCACAGAAAAAAAATGTGATTTGATACCAAATGGCACTGTTCATATGCAATTTATCTCACAGCTCGTTATTCTGTGGAAATTTGAAGTGTTTGGGGGGTTTTGTATGATATAAAATAGAGGATATTTTTTCACTACATCAAGTTGTGGTTCACACTATTTTCTTAGAAAAGACTGACAAGTGTATTACTCAATTTGGCTATCTGTTTTACTACTCATCTTGGCTCTTGGACCACTTGTAATTGCTTCCAAAAATTAAACACAGCCTCAAAGGATGAAAATTTATGCCACTGAGAATACTCAAATGGATACAATTCATTTTCTAAAATTAAGTTCAAAAGAGTTATAAAGATATTTGGGAGCAATGTCAGCAACACAGAAACATCTACAAGGAATAATTAAGTAACTGATTTAAAGGAAACAGCAGTACTCATTTAAATGAGTTGGTTTCAATAATTTTGTACAACAACAAAACAGTTCTATCAGTTACAATCTACAACATATACTCTGCAGTACCTTTTTTTTTTTTTTTACACATAGGGTTAAGTGTTAGAAATCAGGACAGTAGGATTTTTGCTTCAAGTAGATGAAGTAGACATACGTTTCCTTATTCCCTCCATTAAGAACAATGAAAAACACTGGACATTATAAATAAACAAATATAGGAAAACTCTGGAACATAGACTGAAGAGGCAAAGGACCAAGTAACAACATGGTAGTACATTTCTCAGGCTTTATTTTTTTGTCATATTTCCCGGACTAGAACTTGAAAAAGTGGACATCCCCAAAATGCCAACCAGTATAGATGAGGAAAGCCCCAACCAAAGCCTATTTTTTCTAGCCATAGGACAAAGGAAAAAGGGCAGCTTAGCAAGACAGAAAACTTTTAGATAACAATTGCTCTATTATAGCCAAACACCATGGAAAGGACTGTGGTCCCACCATGACAATGCCAGCAAAGACCAAGTGGGAAGAGGAGATATCTACCCTCATAAGGATTTAACAAGACACAACACTTCTGCTGGGGTGGTGTCAGAGAAGGCCGAGTGAGGTGTCAGTGCGTGCATCCCCACTGGCCAGTAGTGAGCCACTTGCCACCCAATGGTGTCAGTGGAGACCACACAAGGAGCATGGACTCACACCCCAACCCAGCAGCAATGAGGCACTTCTCTACCTTCACATTAGGGTGGTTAGAGAGGTCTCAGTGCACAGTCAGGATTTTCTCCATCACTTAAGTACAATGAGGCTACTCTCACTTAGGTATCAGTGGAGACCTTCTGGGAGATGGAACTTCAATCCTGTAACAAAAATGAGGAGACTTTGCCTCAGGTGTCACTGGATTCTAAATGAAAAAATTGGACTTGTACCCCAACTTGGCCAAAACGAGGCAACAGGAGTGGTGTCAGAAAAGACCAGCTGCAACAGATGATTTAAATATAATTCAGAGTTTGGTAACATAGTATGAAAATGTCTAGGTTTTAACCATACCAAGAACAAGGAAGATCTCAAACAATGAAAAAAAACAAAACAACACCAACAATAGATACTAACACTGAGATGACAGAAATTAGAACTAACTGAAAAGATTTTTATGACAACAATAAGAATGCTTCAGTGATTAATTACATACATGCTTGAAAGAAATAAAAGAACAGAAACCCACCAAAGAAATATAATGTCTTAGTTAAGAAACAGAAAATGTAAAGAAGAAACACATGGAAATTTTACAGTTAGAAAATATAATAACTGAAAAGCTCCATGTATGGGCTTAACATCATAATGTAGAGAACAAAGAGGAAAAAAAAAAAAAAACTGAAAGGATGGTAGAAATTATCCAGTCTGTAACAAAGAGAAAACACACTAAGAAAAAAAATGAACAGAGTCCCAGAGACTCAATCAAAGGTTCCAACAGTAATATTGTCAAAACAGATGAGAAAGAAGTCAGGCTGAAAAATTAAAAGAAATAATGGCAGAACAATTCTGAAATTTGACAAAAGGAAAGTCTTATAGATTTAAGAAGCAGATAGTCCTATAGATTTAAGAGAAATCCCATACAGGGTAAACACAAAGAAATCAATGCACATTCACATCATAATTAAACTTCTGAAAACTAAAGAGAAAGAAAAATATCTCAAAAGCAGCTTGAGAAACATGACATTCTTACCCATAGAGGAAAAACAATTTGAATTACACTGGATATCTCATCAAAGACCATGAAAGACAGAAGAAAGCGCCACAATATTTTTCAAGTACTGAAGAAAAAGAACTGTCAACTCAACATCCTATACTCTTGAAAAATATTCTTCAGCAATCAAAGAAAAACTGAAATATTCTCAGATGAGGAAAATGAGAATTTGTCACCACTAGATTTATCCTAAAAATGGTTAAAGGAATTTTCTAAACAAAAAAATGATGAAAGAAGAAACCTGGAACATTAGGAAAGGAGAAAGAACATGACAAGCAAATATATGGGTAAATAAAATGAGCTTTCTTTCTCTTCTTGAATTTTCAAAATTATGTTTGATGATGAAGTAAAATTATGGTACTATCTGAAAGAGATGGGAATACCAGACCACCTGACCTGCCTCTTGAGAAATTTGTATGCAGGTCAGGAAGCAACAGTTAGAACTGGACATGGAATAACAGACTGGTTCCAAATAGGAAAAGGAGTACGTCAAGGCTGTATATTGTCACCATGCTTATTTAACTTCTATGCAGAGTACATCATGAGAAATGCTGGGCTGGAAGAAGCACAAGCTGGAATCAAGATTGCCGGGAGAAATATCAATAACCTCAGATATGCAGATGACACCACCCTTATGGCAGAAAGTGAAGAGGAACTAAAAAGCCTCTTGATGAAGGTGAAAGAGGAGAGTGAAAAAGTTGGCTTAAAACTCAACATTCATAAAATGAAGATCATGGCATCTGGTCCCATCACTTAATGGCAAACTGATGGGGAAACAGTGGAAACAGTGTCAGACTTTATTTTGGGGGGCTCCAAAATCACTGCAGATGGTGACTGCAGCTATGAAATTAAAAGACACTTACTCCTTGGAAGAAAAGTTATGACCAACCTAGATAGTATATGGAAAAGCAGAGACATTACTTTGCCAACAAAGGTCCGTCTAGTCAAGGCTATGGTTTTTCCTGTGGTCATGTATGGATGTGAGAGTTGGGCTGTGAAGAAAGCTGAGCACCAAAGAATTGATGCCTTTGAACTGTGGTGTTGGAGAAGACTCTTGAGAGTCCCCTGGACTGCAAGGAGATCCAACCAGTCCATCCTAAAGGAGATTAGTCCTGGGTATTCACTGGAAGGACTGATGTTGAAGCAGAAACTCCAATACTTTGGCCACCTGATGCAAAGAGCTGACTTATTTGGAAAGACCCTGGTGCTGGGAAAGATTGAGGGCAAGAAGAGAAGGGGATGACAGAGGATGAGATGGTTGGATGGCATCACCGACTCAGTGGACATGAGTTTGGGTAAACTCCAGGAGTTGGTGATGGACAGGGAGGCCTGGTGTGCTGCAGTTCATGGGGCTGCAAAGAGTCGGACATGACTGAGTGACTGAACTGAACTGATTGCTACAGTTGGAGATTTCAACATGCTCCTCTCAACAATTGATAGAAGAACTAGACTGAAAATTATGAAGAAAAAGAAAAATTCAACAATACATCAACCAACCAGATCTAATCATCACTTATAGAACATTCTAGCTGATAGGAGCATGATACACATTCTTTTCAAGTTCCCACAGTATATTCACTGAGATAGACTATATCCTGATTTGGAAAACAAATTGCAACAAATTTAAAAGAGCTGAAATTACACAAAATATTTTCTCCAATCACAATAAATCAAACTAGGAATGAATGATAGAAAGATAAAAAGAAAATATTTAAACACTTGGGAGCTAAAAACGTAGTTCTAAATAACTCATGGATCAAAGAAGAAGTCTCAGGGGAAATAAAATATTGAACTGAATGTAAATGAAAATTCATAAAACAAAGCTAAAGTGCATATACTAGAAAAGAAAACACCTTAAGTCCATAATTGAGATACTACCTCAATAGCTTAGAAAAATAGCCAGCAGAAGGAAATATTAAAAGTGTAGAAATTAATGGAACTTAAAATTAACTACAAAATAAAATAAATAGCTGTTTTTAAAAGATCAATAAAATTGACATACATCTAGCAAGACTGAAAAAGAAAAAAAAAAGACAAATTATCAAAATCAAGAAAAAGGGAATATCACTACAGACTGCAGATTTCATGAGGATAATATAGTAACACTACTAATAACTCTACAAAAAATTTGAAATGGGCCACTTTCTTTTTTTTAAAATGTCTACACTTAAAAAATTTTTTAATTGGAGGCTAATTACTTTACAATGTTGTGGTGGTTTTTGCCTTACGTTCACATGAATCAGCCATAGGTGTACATGTGTTCCCCATCCTGAACCTCCATTCCACCTCCCTCCCCATCTCATCCCTTAGGATCATTCCACTTTCTTAAAAAAAACGAAATACCATAACTCACACAATATGGATTAGATAATTTGAATAGCCCTGAAACAATCAAGGTTAGCATCGGTAATTTAAAAATTCCCAGTAAAAAATTCTCTAGGCCCAGATTGTTATACTGGATAATGTTATGTGATGAATCTTATTTATTCTATCAAATGTTTAAATAAGAGTTAACAGTAATTCTATGCATTAATTTCCAGATAATAGAAGAGGAGGAAAAGCTTCCCATTTTATGAACAAAACCACAAAACGACAGTACAACAAACAAAAAGCAGAAAGAAAAAAGAAAGGAAGAAAGAAAAAGAAAACTATAGATCAATATCTTTAGAATACAGATGCAAAAAATCCATAACAAAACAATGACAAAATAGAATTCAGCAATATATAGAAAGAATTAAACATCATGACTAACTGGAGTTTATTTGAATAATAAAAAGCTCACTCAATATTTGAAAATCAACCAGTGCATTATATTAATGGCTACAGAAGAAAAATCATGTGATCATATCAAAGGAAGCAGAATAAGGTTATTGTGAAGATGAGTACATTTATGTCAAGCACCTTAGTACCATGCTTAATATATACAGTAGATACTATTTCATCATTATGATAACCAAACTATCTTCTTAATTTATTTGTGTACAGCTAGGGGTAATTTTGATGTCAAAAATCTATGTTCTCCCATTTGGGCGTTAGAGGACAAACTTGTATAAAGTCATGGAAGGGAGCCCTGAAGGTTGAAAGAGAGGTGGCAGGAGGTTGTTTCTCTTGCCCCCAGGACATGGTAACAGTGCATTCTGCTGACACAATGCAGTATTATGTGGAGGATTAAAATTTGCTGATCTTAAATTTTTAGACTCAAATACTGGTGGTATACTCCAGTACTTCAAAGGAGAGGTGATAGGGCCTTTCCTTTCAGTTCACAAGCCTTAGGATGGCAGCTGACTGATATGGGCAGGCAGTCATTTGTGGCTTATTGAATCTCTATAAGCATATTCTTCTATGATTAAAGGTCGACTTACAAAACACAGCTCTGTAATTGAAAATTATTAACCACAGTGAAAAAAAAAAAGAGGATCCATGATAGTAAAAGTGATGAAATTAGAGCTAAGTCAACACTTTCCACCGACAATTTGTTCTATGATGATGTTGAATTTTACATGCCTGATCTTGAGAAACCTATATGCAGGTCAGGAAGCAACAGTTAGAACTGGACATGGAATAACAGACTGGTTCCAAATAGGAAAAGGAGTACGTTAAAGCTGTGTATTGTCACCCTGCTTATTTAACTTATATGCAGAGTACATCATGAGAAATGCTGGGCTGGAAGAAGAACAAGCTGGAATCAAGATTGCCAGGAGAAATATCAATAACCTCGGATATGCAGATGACACCACTCTTATGGCAGAAAGTGAAGAGGAACTAAAAAGCCTCTTGATGAAAGTGAAAGTGGAGAGTGAAAAAGTTGGCTTAAAGCTCAACATTCAGGAATCTAAGATCATGGCATCTGGTCCCATCACTTCATGGGAAATAGATGGGGAAACAGTGGAAACAGTGTCAGACTTTTTTTCTGGGCTCAAAAATCACTGCAGATGGTGACTGCAGCCATGAAATTAAAAGACGCTTACTCCTTGGAAGGAAAGTTATGACCAACCTAGATAGCATATTCAAAAGCAGAGACATTACTTTGCCAACAAAGGTCTGTCTAGTCAAGGCTATGGTTTTTCCAGTGTTCATGTATGGATGTGAGAGTTGGACTGTGAAGAAGGCTGAGCGCTGAAGAATTGATGCTTTGAACTGTGGTGTTGGAGAAGACTCTTGAGAGTCCCTTGGACTGCAAGGAGATCCAACCAGTCCATCCTAAAGGAGATCAGTCTTGGGTGTTCTTTGAAAGGACTGAGGCTGAAGCAGAAACTCCAATACTTTCGCCACCTCATGTGAAGAGCTGACTCATTGGAAAAGACTCTGATGCTGGGAGGGATTGGGGGCAGGAGGAGAAGGGGAGGACAGAGGATGAGATGGCTGGATGGCGTCACCGACTCCATGGACATGAGTTTGGGTGAACTCCAGGAGTTGGTGATGGACAGGGAGGCCTGGCGTGCTGCAATTCATGGGGTCACAAAGAGTTGGATACGACTGAGCGACTGAACTGAACTGAACTGAACTGAATGAACAGGAAGATGTTAGCAATAACAATAAAAGTTTGATAATCATTTATTTCACCCTTAAGATGTTTAGAAACCTATAGGTGGTGGACCTAACAGAATGGACCTAACAGAAACAAGATATTAAGAAGAGGTGGCAAGAATACACAGAAGAACTGTACAAAAAGATCTTAATGACCGAATAACCACAATGGTGTGATCACTCACTTAGAGTTTGACATCCTAGAGTGCGAAGTCAAGTGAACCTTAGGAAGCATCACTACGAACAAAGCTAGTGGAGGTGATGGAATTCCAGCTGAGCTATTTCAAATCCTAAAAGATGATGTTGCAAAAGTGCTGCACTCAATTTGGAAAACTCAGCAAATTTGGAAAACTCAGCAGTGGCCACAGGACTGGAAAAGGTCAGTTTTCATTCCAGTCCCAAAGAAAAGCAATGCCAAAGAATGCTCAAACTACTGCACAATTGTAATCATCTCACATGCTAGTAAAGTAATGCTCAAAATTCTCCAAGCCAGGCTTCAGCAATACGTGAACTGTGAACTTCCAGAAGTTCAAGCTGGTTTTAGAAAAGGCAGAGGAACCAGAGATCAAATTGCCAACATCCACTGGATCATCGAAAAAGCAAGAGGGTTCCAGGAAAACATCTACTTCTGCTTTATTGAGTATGCCAAAGCCTTTGACTGTGTGGATCACAAGAAACTGTGGAAAATTCTTCAAGAGATGGGAATACCAGACCACCTGACCTGCTCTTGAGAAACCTGTATGAAGGTCAGGAAGCAACAGTTAGATCTGGACATGGACCAACAGACTGGTTCCAAATAGGAAAAGGAGTACATCAAGGCTGTATACTGTCAGCCTTGTTTAACCTGCTTATTTAACTTATATGCAGAGTACATCATGGGAAACACTGGGCTGGATGAAGCACAAGTTGGAATCAAGACTGCTGGGAGAAATATCAATAACCTCAGATATGCAGATGACACTGCCCTTATGGCAGAAAGTGAAGAACAACTGAAGAGCCTCTTGATGAAAGTGAAAGAGGAGAGTGAAAAAGTTGGCTTAAAGCTCAACATTCAGAAAACTAAGATCATGGTATCCAGTCCCATCACTTCATATCAAATAGGTGGAGAAAGAGTGCAAACAGTGGCAAACTTTATTTTTGGGGGCTCTAAAATCACTGCAGATGGTGACTGCAGCCGTGAAATTAAAAGACGCTTACTCCTTGGAAGGAAAGTTATGAACAACCTAGACAGCATATAAAAAGCAGACATTACTTTGCCAACAAAAGTCTGTCTAGTTAAGGCTATGGTTTTTCCAGTAGTCATGTGTGGATGAGAGAGTTGGACCATAAAGAAAGCTGAGTGCTGAAGAATTGATGCTTTTGAACTGTGGTGTTGGAGAAGACTCTTGAGAGTCCCTTGGACTGCAAGGAGATCCAACCAGTCCATCCTAAAGGAAATCAGCCCTGAATATTCATTGGAAGGACTGATGTTGAAGCTGAAACTCCAATACTTTGGCCACCTGATGGCAAAGAGCTGACTCATTTGAAAAGACCCTGATACTGGTAAAGATTGAAGGCGAGAGGAGAAGGGGACAACAGAGGATGAGGTGGTTGGATTGCATCACCGACTCAATGGACATAAGTTTGAGTAAATTCCGGGAGTTGGTGATGGACAGGGAGGCCTGGTGTGCTGCAGTCCATGGGGTCTCAAAGAGTTGGACACGACTGAATGACTGAACTGTACTGATAGGTAGTGGAGTAATCATATAAAAATCAAATGACACGAAATGGAATCTTATCACTTTGATAGTCTCTATTTGGCAGCAATCCTTAGTCATCTGCCAGTTTTCATATTGTTTAGGCCTTCAAACTACATATTCAGTCACAGACATTTTCATTACAATGGATCAAATTCACATTTTCTTTTTGCTCTTAAATTTCTTCGGAAATGAAGATAGTATAAATATTGTTATCTCCATTTTCTGAAGTCAACTATTTGTTTGTTTTAAGGAACAAATGTTATGAACTGATGAAATAAGTAGTTTAATCTGCCACTGTTTCTATTGCTTTAATCTGTGACAATTTTTTTTTACCTCTCATTTAAGAACCATTTGATAGACACTCTTTGGGCTTTCACTTTTATTAAGGAAATAATTTAGAATCAGTCTGGATGAGAATAATCTCGATTTTATGACAGTGATGTCCCTTACTATTGGATACAGCTATATTTTTTGCACTGGCATTAGGAGATAAAGTAATATGCTTTACAAGTTAAAGAATTAATGCTGTATTAAGTAAGAAAGTCTAATACAAAAACAACTGTGGAACTAACAATACTTTATTCACCTGTCACTGTTCCTGTAAGTTAGACAAGAAATTTTCCATTGACATTTCTACAACTTCCTCTGTGAATTATTTTTGAGAACAAATTTAATTGCATAATAGAAGTAGAATAGGTTTTAAATATACCTATGACTGAAATAATACTAAAGTCAACTGATTAAAATACATCATCCTGACTGTTCAGATTTACAAAAGAAGTATTGGAAATGGATCATTAAATAGAGGATATTATTTCATTGATTTCTTCAAACTTTTCTTCCTGATTCAGCTACTAAGTGTATGGAACTGCCTTTGAAGGATCCCATTTTCATGGAAATTTTGACTTCCTACCAGCCATGTACTCTTGCTTTGGCAATTAATTCTCATTTAGCAAGGAAGTCTTTATATATTTTCAGCCTTTTCTCTCTCACATAAATAATTACCAATTATAGGGAGATTTGAATCTAACTGGATATATTCATTCTTACTCCTCTAGTATAGCAAAAGGCATGGCTGCATAGACTCACTAGAACAGGTAACATGATAATTAATGACCTTTTTTTAAAAGGGTACATTCAGTTCATCTGAATAATAGTTCTGATCCTGGTAGCCTGAAAGAAGTGCAGTTTAAAATTCTCAAGGCTAAATTTGAACCCTTAGTTTATAATTCTTATAATCATTCTTTGGATTATTTGACATATTTTAATTTGTAGAACTTTAAACAGTGCATTTTTATCCTATTCTAGAACAATAATATATTTATTCCATAAAGATCATGCTGAGGCTAGTCTAATAGAGACAGAAGCATACATTTGTTAGGGAGGGGAAATTAGTGGATATTTCTTAACAAATAGTCACTAAATATAAGCCTCAAGAATTTCAACGAGCTCTCAATAGGTGTTTGATGTATGCTCAGTCACTCAGGCATGTCCAACTCTCTGCAACCCCATGGACTATGGCCCACCAGGCTCCTTGCTCCATGGTATTTTCCTGGCAAGAATACTGGAATGGGTTGTCATTTTTCTCCTCCAGGGGATCATTCCGACCCAGGGATCAAATCTGCCTTTTCTACATTTCCACTGAGCCGTCTGGTGTTTGATGGATGCCTAAAAATTTCATCAATGGTTGATCCTTAACCACAAAAGTCTCATAAGATATAATTTTTACCTACCTACTTCTATTTTTGCTGCCGCTGCTGCTGCTGCGTCGCCTCAGTCATGTCTGACTCTGTGTGACCCCATAGATGGCAGCCCACTAGGCTCCTCTGTCCCTGGGATTCTCCAGGCAAGAACACTGGAGTGGGTTGCCATTTCCTTCTCCAATGCATGCAAGTGAAAAGTGAAAGTGAAGTCGCTCACTTGTGCCTGACTCTTAGCGACCCCATAGACTGCAGCCTACTAGGCTCCTCTGTCCATGGGATTTTCCAGGCGAGAATACTGGAGTGGGGTGCCATTGCCTTCTCCAACTTCTGTTCTTAACCCTTCCTAATCTGTGATAATTATGACAGCCCTTCAGGCAACTGATGTGTTTGGAACTGTTGCTTAAAACACCTTTTTTAACTGACGTGTGAAATTAAGGCGTGAATACATACTATTCACACAGATATTCAGTTCTAGATTATTTCTGAAAACCCAAACTCCAAGAAAAGTAGAGTTGTGTCACCATAGATCTAGAGAGCCATATTCAAAGTTCTGTTAGGAATAGAGGTTCTTTTTCATTCGGACACATTTGGTATTTTCCCATGGTTCCACTTTCCTTTTTAAACTTAGCTCCTGCGAAAAAGTGGCTTTTGGTCAAGAGAAAAATTCTGAATATATCTGTGTAAGAAATGTTACTCTGGGAACAACAGATAGGTCTAAATTTTTTTTATTTGGTTTTAATAATTAAAGAAATCTGTAATTGTATGACTTCATCATCAATCTACCCTTTCACTGACTCTCTTCTCATTTTGGTGGCAGAGCTTACTGACAGCAAAAGTATTCAACTGCTATTTTTTCTAGAAGTCCAGAAACCTCAGTAGAAGTGACACCAACATGAGTAGGAGTGACGAGAAGAGGATGGTTGAAGGAAGCAAGGAGAACCTTAACCTACCAACTGACTCCAAAAGATCTCCTTTCCGACTTTATACAAATGTTTGGGGCTGAAAATGACTCTATAAAATAATTCCAATCTGTTGTTGAGTTTCTGTGATGACTGAGTCTACCAGAAGAAAAATGTACTCCAACCAGTGCAAAATTTGCTATCAGAGGAGAAAAATGAGGCTTGGGAAAGAATCAGAAAAGAGGAAGCCAGAATTGTGCTTGGCATTACTCACAATAATAGAGAATATTGTTTTCATTTGCTTATGAACTGATGAAGCCAAGACATTACTCCTGGGTATTCTTCACAGTTAATAATGTGTATTGCTTTAGGAGGGAAACAATACAAATCCTCAGGCAAAACTTACACTACTTGACATATTTCTTTCTGTACAAAAGGAGAGTTTAGCTATAGCATTGACATTCACTAAAGTTTCAGAATTTTTTAAATTTCAATTTTACTTTAAACTAGAACAGATATTCTTGACTCTTATGTTTGTGATGGAAATAGGAAGCATTTCTATTTCCCTGTCTCCTATCTCTCGTATGTAAGGTTTACTCAGTTGATTTTCCTATCTGCTTCATTCACATCTGTCTTGCTCTCTTATAGCCTCAAAATTTATTCTACTTACTGCCATCCCTATGTTTTCCAATATTTAAATCTTCATTTCTCTTTCTTATCTACTCCAGACTTTATTTCTATTTAAGTGAGCTACATCCACCCTCCACCCCTACCCCACTTCCTGTCCCCTGCCTTTGATATAAAGGATTCCAACAGCAGCACTGCCCACTCTCAGTTAAACTGCAAAAGCCAAGAACTGTAGTTGCATTTATTTCAGTTCTATATTTATATAGACTACTGATAGCAATATTTGCTTTTAAAGGCAAAAGTTTTGGAGAAAATTACTTTTCAATGACTACAACTTTAAAGATTAAGATTTTTTATGTGTGTGTGTATGTATGTGTGTGTTTCACTCAGTCATGTCCAACTCTTTGCAACCCCATGGATGATAGACTACCAGGCTCCTCTGTCCATGGAATTTTCCAGGCAAGGATACCAGCGGGTTGCCATTTCTTTCTTCAGGGTATCTTCCCAACCCAGGGATTGAACCCAGGTCTCCTGCATTACAGGAGACAGATGCTTTACCATCTGATCTACTAGGGAAGCCCCAAGATTTTTTATAGCACAGCAATAAAATGATTTTATTTAAATTACTAAATGTATGAGTGAAGTTGATTTTTTTTTAAACAACTACTTCTCATTTAAAAAATGACATAAATCTATTCTTACCCTGTGAAAAATTCTACAACAGACAGATTTTCATTACCAAGTGAAAAATTAATCCCAGTGGTAATTTGATTCGGTTGCTTTAAACACAGACAATGGTGTGGCTGCATGGTATTCAATAGCAAAACAATTTAAGATTTTCAAAATATATTTTAGACATTTTCTAAATAAGTATATAAAGAAACATACATTATACTAAGTAAAATGCATTATACTAAGAAATATGCAAATGGCACGATTATAATAAGGAGTGAATATTAATAAATTAAATAAATTTTAATATTAATACATTATACGATCTGAAAAGCAAAAATTCTGATTTGGGGGTCTGTGAAAGAAAAGATTAAAAGAACACAAAAATAACCAAACCTCACATAAGTGAAAGTGAAAGTGGCTCAGTCGTGTCCGACTCTTTGCGACTCCACGGACTATACAGTCCATGGAATTCTCCAGGCCAGAATACTGGAGTGGATAGCCTTTCCCTTTTCCAGGGTATCTTCCCAACCCAGGGGTTGAACTCAGGTCTCACACTGCAGGCTGATTCTTTACCAGCTGAGCCACAAGGGAAACCTAAACCCCACATAATTTCTTTCAAATTTCTTTTAGTTTCTTCTAACGAGTTTCTGGGCATGCCTCAGAGATGATGAACATCTGGAAATCTTGAAGCTCTGAATGGTTGAGCAGGCATTGTAGATGTGGAAAAACCATGGGCAAGCTCAACAGAACTCATCTGTGAGCCAAGACTTAATTAGCTGCATTTTTATACCTTTTTCTTCAATTATGTTCATCCTGATGTTGACCTTGAAACCCACCTTTATTACTCTAACTGCCAAGTCATTATGCACTTAGAACAAAAGACACTTGAAAGAGGGCAGAGTCACTAATGTTGCAAGAGATTTGAATGTCTAGTCTTTACACATTAAAAACTTTCAGATTTAGTATCACTGAAATTTTAAAGTTTCTTGGTTTTCTCTTACAAGAAGGGAAAGAATTTAAGTTTCATTTGTTTTAAAGAATGCTTCTGCAATGCAGGAGACCTGAGTTTAATCCCTGGGTCAGGAAGATCTGCTAGAGTAGGAAATGGCAACCCACTCCAGTGTTCTTGCTGGGGAAATCTCATGGACAGAGGAGCCTGTTGAGCTATAATCCATCGGGTCACAAAGAGTCGGACAGGGCTGAGCATGCATGTGTGTGATCTTGGCAAGTAACTTAACCTAAACTCCAAGTCTCTAACTGAGAAAGCCTAAACTCAGTTTCTTCTTTCATTAAAGTGGACAAAAATAATAGTGCTTACCTCATATGATTGCTGTGAGGATAAGATGAACAAATACATTCAAGTATTTAGCACAATGCCTGATATGGTACCTCATAGTTCTTCCCAAGGTGACTGCAATATAATTCGATAGACTGAAGCAGTAAAAACAATGACGTGATACGACGACTAAAATACAAACCCTCCTTCTGAGAGCACTGTTGTTTTCAGTCACCACCAAAGTTTCAACTAATCCTCCAAGTGCTCAAAGTAGTACTGCCCGGAGTTCGAGGAGTGGGGCAGATTTACCTCACTGTGACATCCTCTAGCAGTGATTCACAGACTTGAAATAATGGATATTAGAATTTGGGATTTTGGAGACTGACATAGCAAGAGAGAATTTAAACTACCTCCTATGATTATATCACTAAAAAGCAGGCTAAGATTTAACACCCTCAACACTTTGCTATATATTATCCACTCTCAGATATATAGAACAAGACAGTGGATGCAGGAGCAAAATTCTTTTATATTTTGTTTATTTTATATATCTAAATCTCTGGATCCACAACTTGGTGGGTACCCACAATTTGTTCTCCTATAATGCTTGGAGTACTGCTAGGCATAGCCATGCTTACGTGATAAGTTGCTTCAGTCATGTCCAGCTCTTTGTAACCTTATGGACTGTAGCACTCCAGGCTCCTCTGTCCATGGGATTCTCCAGGCAGGAATACTGGAGTGGGTTGTCATGCCCTCCTCCATGGGATCTTTCTGACCCAGGGATCAAACCCGTGTCTCCTGCAGCTCCTGCACTGCAGGTGGATTCTTCACCATTAGCCACTAGGGAAGCTCTGCATAGCCATGCTGCTAAGTCGCTTCAGTCGCGTCCGACTCTGTGTGACCCCAAAGACAGCAGCCCACCAGGCTCCCCCGTCCCCGGGATTCTCCAGGCAAGAACACTGGAGTGGGTTGCCATTTCTTTCTCCAATGCTTGAAAGTGAAAAGTGAAAGTGAAGTCACCCTGTCGTGCCCGACTCTTAGCAACCCCATGAACTGCAGCCTACCACGCTCCTCCATCCGTGGGATTTTCCAGGCAAGAGTACTGGAGTGGGGTGCCATTGCCTTCTCCATAGATGTCACCAAAATTAGTTTAAAAGCTACAGTAGCTACAACTGAGAGTCAAAGGTTCAATCAAAGCCTTTCTAAAATGGATTCCCCACTGAATCTCTGCAGTATCACAGTAGTTTCTGATCACAGTAGTATCAAAGTATTAATGCTACATAGTAGGGTTATCACAGTAGAAGCATCACAGGAATATCTCTTGACATAGAGATAAGATTGAAAAAAATCTTCTACAGAGACTTGGTGAAAGACTCAAATGGGGTACTGTCTAAGACTTCACCAATTAATATCCTTTGATTCCCATTCTATTTGTAGTTTAATTTCTGATTCTTAATTCTCATCCTATTCAGGCTTCCCTGGTGGCTCAGACAGTAAAGAATCTAATGGCAATGCAGGAGACCTGGGTTCAATTCCCCGGGTTGGAAAGATTCCCTAGAGAAGAGAACGGCTACTCACTCCAAAATTCTTGCCTGGAGAATTCCCTGGACGGAGGAGTCTGGCGGGCTATAGTCTATGGGATCGCAAAGAGTTGGACACGACTGAGCTACTAACACTTTCACACTTTCATCCTATCCAGCCTAATGGCTACTCGTTTCAGGACAACTGTAAAACTAACACTGACTTTAAAAAACATTAATTGCAGAATAAAATATAACCTCAAATAATAATAGTACCCTTTTCACACCTATTTCAGTCAATCTGGAAGCCCAGGCTAATAATCATTTTCATTTCTTTTCTTTAGGTTGATTCTCACTAGAATCTTAACTTGATATCCTCAATTAATATATAATAAAAAACTAAAATTGAACATTTAAAAGAATCATTATTCTTTTTACTCTGTGAGGTAATAGCAAACATACCCATTTTAGGTTCTGAAATTTCAGATTTTAGGCAAAAGTGCTATACAATATAGGGTGGCCAGAAAATGCTTATGATAGTAGGAAGAAGATATAAATGAGTTTACACACGAAACATACAGAAAGTTTAAAGACATATTACATTATTTTACAAAATGATTAATAAAGTTTCAGATAGATTAAACAATTATTTAGCTATTAATAAGAGGCACTAGCTCACAAATGTTTAATCAATAGATAATCGCATGGGATTCTCAAAGGAGAGAAACAAGCAAATGATCATCATGAGTTGTACTGCTGATATGATTAAACATAATAACATGGACTTTGAAAATAGATTTCGTGTAAAATGGATGTATGTATGGATAATGTAAACACCTATTCATTCCATTTAGAGTAATAAATGAATAAAACTTTTCCTTTTATGGGGAAATTATTGAAGCCCTTTGCAACCAAGTAAGTGATACGGTTCTTTTCTTTGGTCAGGTTATTTAAGGATCCCTTGGCTCTGATAGGTATTTCTTCAATTTCTCCTCTTTCTTCATAAAGAAGTAAATTTTCCTACTTTTCTGAGATCTTTCAACTTTCTCTTCACCAATCATTACTCAACAGCCTTTAAATATAATCAGGTGTTTGCCGTCTTAAGTATCACGTCTGTCTTCCTCATACCCTCTTCCAGAGACTACCATAATTCTCTCTTTTTAAAAGGAAACTACTTTTTGAGTTTTCTAAGTTTCTGTCTCTATTTCTTAATGTTGGTTACTATGGATTCAGCTCCATTGATTAAATAAATTACTCTTGCCAAGACAACCAATAACCTTTTGGTTGCTAAAGTCAAAGTCTTTAGTAATACCTTGCTTGATTTTTTTGGCACCATGTGATACTGTTGACCCTTCCTTCTTTTAACATTTTTTTTTTTTTTAGTTCCAAGATGCTGTCACTTTTCTTTGTTTTTTCCTTCTACAGCTTTTTACTTGTCATTGGAGTGGAAAGCCCCATCTATTCTACTCCAAATGACCAGTCAAAGCCAATCATATAGTTTTATTCATCTTGCTATGGGTGAGAAATCCTTACCTATTTTGGATCAGTGAGATGTAAAAAGAGGCTTGTTGGGAGATTTAGGGAAGAAAGGCTTTGCTTGTAAGAGACAGCTACTGAAAACTTGGTTCTCTCTCCTTATAAACTTGAAAGAGGAAGCTTGTTATCTTCAACTGTCTTAGGTAGCCATCTGATAATTATGAGAGGAACCAATTTTAGGATAGAGCCAACAATATGAATGGAAGAGTGGAGAGGGGAAAAACCCCAAGTATTTAAAATTATCTTTGTTGTTCAGTTGTCAAGTGCAACTGTTATCGACCCCATGGACTACAGCATGCCAGGCTCCTCTGTCCTCTACTGTTTTGCTCAAGTTCATGTCCGTTGAATTGGTGATGCTATCTAATGATCTCATCCTCTTCTGCCCTCTTTTTCTTTTGCCTTTAGTCTTTCCCAGCATCAGGCTCTTTTCCAGTTATCTAACTGAAGGTTAATCTGAGGCTCAGCCTAGATTTGTCTACTTACGTTAGTGAAATATTTCTTTAATGTTCAAGACTAAAATTTTCTATAGCTTGTGGTAGAAAAAACCTTACTAATAAAATCTTTAGCCATTTCTTCTCTGTAATTCTAAGAATATGTCATATGTTGGTGTTCCGTGGAGCTCTGTGTCTTCTGTCTTATTCATAACTCAGTTATGACTTATGTTTTAATGATTGCTAAATTTGTATCATCAACTAAGACTTCTCTCCTGAACTCCTGAAAAATATATTTAAATATCCACTGAAAATTTCCACTCAGATTTTCTAGAAGATATCTCAAATCAACATTTTAACTTTTTTTTGTTGTTGCACAGCATAGTATGTAGACTCTTAATTCCCTGAGCAGGGATTGAACTCCTGCCTCCTGCTTTGGAAGCATGGTGTCTTAAGCACTGACCTTCCAGGGAGGTCTTAAATCAACATATTAAAACTTAAACTCCCTTCCTCTCTTCCACTTCCACTTGTTACTCGTTTTGCCACCCCACCTCAGTGAATGGCACATCATGACTCATACAAATTAGAAACCTGGTTATCAATCTTAGAACTATTATCTGTCTTTTATGCCCTATGTACAGTCAATCACAAGATCATGTTGGCTCTATCTTTTAAGAATATACCAAGTCTTTGCATTTCCTCTCTACCACTCATTGCTTCCATCCACTCTCCCTTGGATTACAAGAGAAGCTTTGTAAATTGTTCCATGGCCTCAAATCTTTCTCCTTTCCAATTCTTTCTCAGAAAACCTGTCAAAGTGCTCTTCAGGTAAAAATTTAACGATGCTTTCCCCTGTTTAAAACACTTCTTCCCATTTCTTTCAGGATAAAGCTCAGCATAGTCTGGTTTATGCTTATACTCCTGGCCTTATTTTCACACCATCCTTCTCTCTTGCTGCTGCTGCTAAGTCGCTTCAGTCGTGTCCGACTCTGTGCAACCCCATAGACAGCAGCCCACCAGGCTCCCCCGTCCCTGGGATTCTCCAGGCAAGAACACTGGAGTGGGTTGCCATTTCCTTCTCCAATGCAGGAAAGTGAAGAGTGAAAGTGAAGTCGCTCAGTCCTTCTGACTCTTAGCGACCCCATGGACACAGCCTACCAGGCTTCTCTGTCCATGGATTTTCCAGGCAAGAGTACTGGAGTGGGGTGCCACTGCCTACTCCATTCCTTCTCTCTTAACTTTCTTCAATTTCTTTACTAAATAGGTGTCCTTTCCAGGTGCTCTCCCAGCCCTGTATTCCATCCTCACAGGACTGTATTTATCTGCAGTGCTGGATATTGCTCAATAGGCAGATTAATAACATGTGTAACACCTGCAAACCAGGATATTAACAATTATTTTGGGTAAAATAATTTGACATTTAATGTATATTTTTAAAAAAGCACTGAAGCATTCATCAATGGAAAAAATCACTTAAGTTACAAAGAAAGTATGTAATTGTGTAGAGTATATGTTATGAAGCACAATTACAAAATGAACATTCATGAGCTTAAGAACTAGAGTGTAAGAACCACAATTCAGCTGAAGAAACAGAATACTACTACTACTACTATCAGCTTTCTCCTTGATCATCCTATCCCTAGATCCTATCTCTTTAGAGACAACCATAATCCTAAATTTTATGCTAACCATTCCCTTATAAAAAGTTTTCTCACTCATATACTTATGCCTAAATAATATATTTTAGTTTTACTTGTTTTTGAGACATAAATATGGAACTCTTTTTAACTGATTCAGTTACATTTGCTTTATTTTTTGCTCTTGATGTATGCCATCACCCGAAACTTGTTCCTCACTCAAACTATGCTTCTAAAGTTTATACATGTTCCTAATTATAGCTAACAAGTGTTCATTGCTGCAAAATATTCCTTTGTGTAAATAACAGAATTTACTTTCTCACATTCTTTGTAATAGACAGATTTATCCAGTTTTCTACCCTTGTAAGCTTTACAAGTATCTTCAATGACATACACAAGAATTTTGCTAGGATATCTTAGGAGGGCAATTGTTGGAATGTTGGATATATTCATATTCAGCTTTTATAAGAAAATTTATTGTCAATGTGATTGTGTTTTATACTCTTTCAAGAGGTATAAAGGAGTGCCCACTACTCTTATACTTGGAAACAGCTTACAGTTTAATACTTCTTAATTTTTGATAGTCTAGTAGGTTTAAAATAACATCTTTTTGCTTTTTTCCTGATTGATAAAAAGTTCAGTTTTAATATTAATTTACTCTCCCAATTGCTTGTATTTTTACCATACTTTTGGTATTGTGTTATCCATCTTTTCATATTTTTGGTAGGAGTTTTAAAAAATATATTCTGGAATATTAGTCTCTTGTCCTTCATATATGTTGCAGTTATCTTCTCAGTTAGCACTTTCTTTTTACTCCTTTAATGGTGATTTAACATGAAGTATTATAATCACCTACTTATCACTCAGCCTATCTCACCAGACTAACAGGTTCTAGAGGTAAGACACCACACTATATCTTATTCATTTTTGCACCCTAACATCTAGCAAGACCTCAACACACAGTAGGGCTGCTTCATACATACAGTTGCTCATTAAGTGTTTAATGAATGAATGACAGAATGAATGAGTTGCTATGATTTTACAGGTGATGAATCAATCTTTTAGTGGTCAAATTTCATTGTTTACAAATTGGTTACACTATGATGCTGAATCAGAGCTCAAAAAGTATACACTATACAATTTCCTGCACTTGTACTTCAAAGGTGGGTGTCAGGCATTAATAAGAGGTGATAAATTTTCAGAGAGGTGGCAGGATGTTGTTTATAAAAATTCATTACCAGCTCTGAACATTTGGCAATATTCACTTTTCATTTTTTTCAACACACTTACAGTTAGCCAAACTCCCTATTGTAGGATAGTGTTTAGCCTAAATTTATCACAAAGTTAGAAATGATGTTAAGACACAAGATATGGATTACATATTACAATGGATATGCAAGGTTCATGGTTTGTGTCATTAATTTGAAATTGGTTACCTTTTTAGTAATGGTGTCCGGAGGTACATCCCGCCTCCCAAGAGGATAAGGATTCCATTGGCCACTAGGAGAAACATCTTCTTGTCCATTGTCTAAAATGTTGCTTTGCTGGGACGGGGTCTATTGCAAAAATGGTATGGCATTCTTTAGTGATGTAATAGAAGTTTATCATAGTTTTCTGAAAAGAGTCCCTAATGATTATGGTAAAATTACTTTTTTTAAATTGCAGAAAAACATATATCCTAAACTGGAGGTACTTTTATCCACTATTTACTTGATAAGAATTGTAAATTAATAGCTTTTTGGAAGCAATGAGGAATTCAATTAAAATAACCATCTTAGAGTTATTTACTGAATTTTAAAGAGAAGTTTAAATTTGCAGTACTGGAATAAAAATAATCAGAATAAAATTAACCAATTGTTAAAACCACATTTAAAAGTTGCTTAAGTTACTTCTTTAGTATGATCTTAGCATTTAGAATATAAACTGAAACCATACAGTACACAGTATGTAATTTCTAATATTCCAAACCATAATCTAAAACAAATTTTATAAAGCTGTACTGATTCTGGGAGAATGTGTCTTGCACTAATCTACAATGATGTTAACACTAGCATAGTGTGAGATTCATGGTACTATGACATTATCTATAGATCACTTAGAGGAAAAACTAACATATCAAAAAGTATTGGGCTGTTAGAATTTTGGTTTAAATAAATCATAATTGTTTTGACTCCAAATTTATTTATGTAGATCATTTATATATTAAAGATTAAACTCTTCATATATATTTTATTTTTGGCTGGTTAACTGCTTATTATTTTTTAACAAATAACAATTCTCCTGTCTCTGTTATTATTACTAGTATATATTTTGGGAGGCATTTGTAATCTGATCTAAGTAACAGAAGGTAATCATACACCAAGAGAAAACCTCCTATGGAGGGCTACAGTAGTGGGATATTTTTCCTGTCGAAGCAGATTAACTTTTTGTATAGACTTTTTTCTCCTTTAGCCTATAGGATATACAAGCACTGCCTGATTTCCTGGGGAATTCTTATATGGTGAGATATTATAGTCAGTGTTTCTTATGCCATTTACCCCACATATTTTGGAGGATCCCTATGGATAGAGAAAGTCTGGTTAGAGAGTGTATGTGCAGTTCTTTGTGTGAAGAATTGTCCTCCAACCCTGGAATGAGAGAACTGGGCCATTCTCTTCATAATATGGTGCAGATGCATGGCTTGCCAGGCTTCATTCAGTTATACTGAGTGGTCCTAACTGTTCTCCTTTATAAAACAATTATATAATGATCCTATCTGCATTTTGATTACATGCATTTTAAAAAAGCATTGCTTGGAACTGTTAAAAATAATATTTACTATGACAAAATTTATTAAAATTTAGGTGAAATTTTTCTGGGGTCTAGTGGATATAGTGAAAGTAAGGAAATAATTCAGTTTTCTTCTTGTATTTTTGACTGTGTGAATTCCTTTTTTAAGAGTATTAGAAAGTATGAAAAAAGAGAAAAAGGTAGTGAATTGAGGCTCCTGGGTTAGTTAGGAATGAATTTACCTGTGTTTGCTTGAAAATCAGATACAGGTTAACATATTTAAGACGACTTCCCTGGTGGCTCAGATGTTAAAGCATCTCCCTACAATGTGGGAGATCCAGGTTTGATCCCTGGGTTGGGAAGATCCCCTGGAGAAGGAAATGTCTACCCATTCCAGTATTCTTGCCTGGAAAACCCCATGGATGGAGGAGCCTGGTAGGTTACAGTCCATGGGGTCACAAAGAGTGGGACACGACTGAGTGACTTCACTTTAACATATGTGACATATATATTACTTGAAAATAACCAGACAGCTCTTCAATGACCATCTGCCTGATTTCAAGCATTAATTTTCTAATCTTTATCTTTTAGAGATTAGTGTTTATATATGCCCATGCATAATTTTTCTAGCTAATATTATGAAAAATAAAATTTTTTAAATTAAGCAGTTAAAATACAGTTATGCAGAGTGGGCACTACTGGACAGTTTTCTTTTTGAATTTTTAGTATGCATGTCATTGCTGGTTTGATTTCTTTGCCAGTAAAGCGGGATTATAAATATATTCAACTAGCTCTGTCTGTGGAACACAGTTTTGCAAAGTGGCCAGAATTAAGCACAAATAATCCTTTTTTTCTCCATTTCATTCCCATCTTTATCACTATTTCCTCTACTAAACTTCCGTCAGCTGCCCCGACATGACTCTTAGTCACAGAGAACAACTGAACTTGCAAGATTCTTTTTAATGTTAAAAAGGCTAAAACCCTTAGTCAAAATCCTAAGATCATGATGATATAGATTCTTCATTCATTTACCGATTAATCTTTCTCTTTTTAAAATTAGAACAACTCCATCAATTTCTGTATGTTACAGGAGCCAAAGAGAACATAAATACACAGACACATGAAAAAAAAAAATACTTTGACTAGACAACAAGAGTAAAGGAATTTCCTGAAAGCAATTTCCTTTATTCATTTCCAGAATGCTCTGGCTTCTTTGTTTCTCTTAAGTAAGACACTTGAGGAGTGACTTTGGTTTTCAAACGTGGAAATACTGTGAAAACATTTATTTATGTTTGGGAGGGAGGAATCCAAAAGAGAATTATGTAGTGGGTTCACATTTTTTATCAAAAGGAATAAGTATAGCTATTTACCAAAAAAAATACTTTCAATAAAGTGCTCCTGAACTGTCCAAAAATGCAGTTGTTTAGTGGTTAAAATTTTATGAAATGTTAAAAGGAGCAACCAAAAAGTGTAAAAAGAATAATGAAGCTATCATTTATTATTTCAAAGAACATAACCAATTGAGTTCAGTTTTCATTCAATTATCTTTAGTATCACATTCGAGTTATTTTCTTTAGATACTTTAAAAGATTAAGAATTAGTCTTTTCCTCACCACATATATATATAACCAATTAAACATAAAATATGTGGAAAAGCATCACAATATAGGATTTCTTCAAGCTTCTAAATTCTGCAGATCCTTAATATTTCAAAATAAAAGAGAAAATGGTCAGTGTGATTTACTTAAAAGTCAGAAATTACACTTAAGAAATTCAGTAACGTTAGAAGAAGTTTTGCTGAACAGACACTAGTCCAAAAAACAACTGCAAACATTTGCAGATTTAACATTTGTGATTTTGACTACTGCGAATGATCACAAGCCTCCATTGGAAGAAGTAATTTCTGATTTTGCTGAGACATAATGTGTATGAATATATGTGTCTTTGTGTGTCTATATATCTGTGTATGTACAAGCATGTATATGAGTTGTATGCATGCATGTGTGCATATGCGTGCCTCTTTGTGAGTATATGTGTATGTACAGGATTCACATATATGAGTAAATGGGCTTAGCTGCTCCTGAAGGTTTGCTCTTGACTGTTAATTGGTGGGGGCATTGCAAGCTTGGGAAATTAACTTATGGCAATTAGCTGGAAGAATTATATCAGAATAGTATTATAATTTGGCACTTTGCAAAGGTCTTGGGATATATTACTTAAGAACTCAAGGATTATTTTGCTTAGTAATTGGCACATAGTTCACAAAGGCACATAGTTAACAAATGTGTTGAAAACAACTTTCCCCAAAGTATTTTCAGTGAAATTATTGTTATATTATTCTTTTTCTGAAAAAAAGTAGGTCATAAAGACAAATATATATCAAGCTTGAATCTACATCATTATGATTTCACAGATATCAATCTGAAGATGGTAATGTAATATCCAGATGATCTTTAAGCTATTGTTTCATTATAATGGTGAGGAAGCATCTGTATGAGTACAAGATTATTTTGGTAGTTTTAGTCATTGTCTATGAGGAATTATGTGGATTTACAGACTGAAGGATTTTTTCATAATTAGAAAGATAAGTGAATCCTTCCTGAGTGATAGGTAGCCAATAATAGATGCAGCAAAATCAAGAGAAACTATAGGCATACATTAACTCAAGGTTCTACATAAATCTTGCTTTGCTTTCAGCAAACAAAACAGAACTGGAATTAAATAAATAACCCTTGGAACTCGGGTGAATGAATACATGTTGGATACTGGAACTATCTGATCCTGAGTAATGTGCATATATCTATAAGAAAGGACATTAGAAATTTAAAGAGTTTTGTTTTGTTTTTATGTTTTTCCTTCTGGCTTACTTCACTCTGTATAATAGGCTCCAGTAAATACAGTATTCTAACACATATATATGGAATTTAGAAAGATGGTAACAATAACCCTGTGTACGAGACAGCAAAAGAGACACTGATGTATAGAACAGTCTTATGGACTCTGTGGGAGAGGGAGAGGGTGGGAAGATTTGGGAGAATGACATTGCAACATGTAAAATATCATGTAAGAAACGAGTTGCCAGTCCAGGTTCGATGCACGATACTGGATGCTTGGGGCTAGTGCACTGGGACGACCCAGAGGGATGGTATGGGGAGGGAGGAGGGAGGAGGGTTCAGGATGGGGAACACATGTATACCTGTGGTGGATTCATTTTGATGTTTGGCAAAACTAATACAATTATGTAAAGTTTAAAAATAAAATAAAATTTAAAAAAAAAAAAAAAAAAAAGAAATTTAAAGAGTTTATGTGCAAACATTCTCTAATTCAATGATAGTAGAATGAGTATCAACTAATAAAACAGTGAGGTCATCTTCTTCCAGGCAAAATTATATTAAAATATTATTTAATACATGGTCCCATAATTTCAACTTCTCTTCCCCTGAAATTATAATTTATATTAGTGTCTGCTTCAATAGCCAATAAGTAGTAGGAGCTATGGAATAATATTATGGTGGTAGAAGTTAAAAAAAAGAACAAGAAAAAAAATTATCTATTTCTCCAGTGCAGAAGAGACCACACTATTTATATTGGCAGCTGGACACCTGCAGATAGGGTGTTGGAAAAGGCCAGTGATTTCTTTCCTAGTCTTGCATATCTCTGGAAAAGCAGTAGCATGGATGAGTAACTTGCAATTTTCTTAGGTTCACAACCTTTGGTCTTTTATTGCTACCAAACATATTTCTTGGTGATACTGAGTGCTCAAGAAATGCAAGCATATGTTGAAGAGTGGAAGGTAACTACTAGCATTTATTAAACTCAGCTAAATAAGAAAGTACTGTTTCTATAGCCCATAGGGGATGATTTGGGCTGTGATATATTTTGGATTAGTCAATGCATTCTATTTGTGTATTCTTTTGTGTTTCCTATTCTATACAATGGAGATAATACTTCCATTTATGGTTTTTGGTGAGGGTTGTGTGAAAAAATACATTTAAAGTATCTCATGGTACTAGGTACATAGTCGATTTTCAATAAATCTTAGTCTTTATTCTTCTCCTATCAAGATATCTATTTTTCCCACCATTAATGTGGATAATAAAAATGACAGTTTGAACTGACATTTTGCAATATTATATTTCTTTTGATAACATAAAATTTCAAGACATTAGCTAAGCTCATTTACAACAGAGCACATCCGAAGAAGCACACTGAACCATTAATAAAGTCACAGAAAGTGACCTTAAATGCTTTTTGGAGAGGCAGTTATAAATAAGAAATGAACAAATGAATGAATAAATGAATAAATAAATAAAGACAGAATACTAATAATTTATAATTCAATAGCACATGTGTATGTCTTACATGTTCTGGTAATAAGTACTATGAAATCTTTCAGGAAATTAGAATAAGCATCAAAAAAATGAAAATGTTAAAAAAGAAATGAATTTATCAAACTAATTTTTATGGTTTTTATTTGCATTCTGTTAATATCAAGAGATTCTATAAAGTTACCATAGAAACTGTAATTTACTATTTACAGTACAGAAAGCCTATATTTAGTTTGTAATCCATAAAAAATGTATAATACTAGACTTGGAATATAAGAAATATAAAAAAATAGAAATATTCAAAACATGTATCAAAATCTGAGGGAGCCTTTTCTTTTTATCCACTTAAATATTCATTGTTTAAATGCTTTATCAAGTGCAGAGTTCTTTAATCTTCATCAAAAAACAGTTATATCCTCTAACTAGTTTATTACAAGTTAGCCTAAAAGAAAATTTGGAAAAAAAAGAATTAGACACATTTTGGTAGCCTTAAAAAAAAAATCAGCAAACTGAAAAAAACAAATTGCTGAATCAGGACTTCAGGTAGTATTAATACAAATAGCATCTTTTTGTCAATTACCATGAGGGAGTAGAGAGGTAGCAATCACACAAAGGTGCTCTCTCTGGGTACATAACTTGCAAAAAGACAATTTCAGTGTAACAGAAAAAATACAAAAGGATTCTCCTTTCTCCTAATTACAAGAAGTTAAGTCTTGCCAGCAGAGAGTGTGGGGAAAAGGCCTGGATTTCAGCTTCTGAATATTCCCTGGCAAAGGCACCATCTATAAAAAATGGATGCTGCAATTCCCTATCCAGTGCTTAATTGGCAATACATGAAAGCATTTACTTCAGTTCCTTAGGACACTTCATTCATTCTTTCTAGAACAACTCAGCATCATTTACCATAGCACATAAATAGAGAGGCAGTGTTATCATTCAGGAATTTTATGAATAAAAAGACAGCTCCAGTATTTTCAAGGGAGAATGAACAGTTTTGTTAATTTTATCTACTGAAAATGTTTATATTTTGATCTTACTCTATATTTTAGTGCAATTCTCATGGCTAACAATCATTTAGAGGCTCTCATGATATTTAAATAGCTGCTGCTGCTGCTGCTGCTAAGTCACTTCAGTCGTGTCCGACTCTGTGTGACCCCATGGACGACAGCCCACCAGGCTCCCCCGGTCCCTGGGATTCTCCAGGCAAGAACACTGGAGTGGGTTGCCATTTCCTTCTCCAATGCAGGAAAGTGAAAAGTGAAAGTGAAGTTGCTCAGTTGTGTCCGACCCTCAGCAACCCCATGGACTGCAGCCTACCCGGCTCCTCCGTCCATGGGATTTTCCAGGCAAGAGTACTGGAGTGGGGTTGCCATTGCCTTCTCCTAGCTAATATGTATTATTTTAAGTGGTAAGGTGAGAGTGTCGTAATAGATTTTTATATACTTGTAAATCAAAGGAAAATAATTTTTACCTATCTCCTTTCCTGGTGAGAAGAGTTTCCGGAAATTGAGCTTTAGTCATAGGACTGATTATCAATGGGTCAGTGGAGCCAGAAGGGAGACTCTGAGAGGCTGTACCTTAAGAAAGGTTAACCCTAAAGTTTCCCAGGAAAACCAAACAAATTTTATAATTAATAAGCTCTGTGGGAGAGATGTATCTGAGCACAAAGGCAAAAGGGCAGAGACCTAGGTTGGAAAGAAAGGAGTCCCTGGAGTAATTTTGAAACTGACTAAGCATGCGGTGCATACACCTGATAATGTTTTGCAATAGCAGTAGGGGAGGAAAGTTGTCCAGATGCCTACATTTTATAGGCCTTAAAGTGATCATTTGGGTCATATAATAATTTGGGGGCAATGGAGTAGTAATCTTGTTTCTTTTCCATCCTTGCCCTCTCTCTTCTCCTGTTGTTGTTGTTTTTGGTATGAATGAAAAGTGTCAGTTGCTCAGTCGTGTCCGACTCTTTGTGACTCCATGGACTGTAGCCCACCAGCTACTCTGTCCATGGGATTTCCCAGGTAAGAATACTGGAACTGGTAGCCATTTCCTTCTCCAGGGAATCTTTCCAACCCAGGGATCGAACCTGGGTCTCCCTCACTGCAAGCGGTTCTTTACCATCTGAACCACCAAATAATAAAGTATTCGTGATAATTCATTTTGAGATAGGCTATTTCAATACTTGATATTCTTTTTTGATGTGAAGCTGGATGGCAGCATAGTAATTTATTTATACTGAAGTATAGTTGATTTGGGGCTTCCCAGGTGGTAAACAACCTGCCTGCCAATGCAGAAGACATAAGAGATGTGGGTTCGATCCCTGGGTTGGGAAGATCCTCTGGACAAGGGCATGGTAACCCACTCTAGTATTCTTGCCTGGAGAATCCCATGGACACAGAAGCCTGGCAAGCTATAATCCACAGGGTCCTAGGTTGGCCATGACTAAAGTGACTTAGAACACAGGCACCATAGTTGATTTACATTACATTAGTTTCAGCTGTATGCAAAGTGATTCAGTTCTACATACGTGTGTGTGTCTACATACATATATTCCTCAGTTTCTTTTCCATACTTTTTTATTCTTGGTTTGCAATTTAATACAGTTTCCAAAGAGAATTCCTTTAGATCATCTCTTTGCTCAATTGGGAAGTTTGCAATATCTCCAAGTATTATAATTCTGCAACATTTCTGTTACAGATCATCTTGTTGCTGTTTGGTTTTTTAAGTAGTGTCTACTTTTGTGACTCCATGGATTGTAGCCCTCCAGGCTCCTCTGTCCATGGAATTTCCCAGGCAGGAATACTGGAGTGGGTTGCCATTTGCTTCTCCACAGGATCTTCCTGACCCACAGATCAAACCCGCATCTCCTGCACTGGCAGGTAGATTCTTTATCACTGGGCCACCAGAGAAGATCTGTGCCACCCATAGATCATCTTAGAGCCACAGTTGAATGGGAAAGACTAGAGATCTCTTCAAGAAAATTAGAGATACCAAGGGAATATTTTACACAAAGATGGGCACAATAAAGGACAGAAGTGGTATAGACCTAACAGAAGCAGGAGATATTAAGAAGAGGTGGCAAGAATACACAGAAGAACTGTACAAAAAAGGTCTTTATGACCTGGATAACCATGATGGTATGATTACTCACCTAGAGCCAGACATCCTGGAGTGTGAAGTCAAGTGGGCCTTAGAAAGCATTATTACAAACAAAGCTAGTGGAGGTGATAGAATTCCAGCTGAGCTATTTCAAATCCTAAAAGATGATATAAAAGTGCTGCACTCAATATGTCAGTAAATTTGGAAAACTGAGCAGTGGCCACAGGCCTGGAAAAGGTCAAAGAAGGGTAATACCAAAGAATGTTCAGTTGTACAATTGCACTCATTTCACATGCCAGCTAAGTAATGCTCAAAATCCTTCAAGCTAGGCTTCAACAGTACATGAACTGAGAACTTCTAGATGTTCCAGTTGGATCTAGAAAAGGCAGAGGAACCAGGGATCATATTGCCAACATCCATTGGAACACAGAAAAAGCAAGGGAATTCCAGAAAAACATCTGCTTCATTGACTACACTAAAGCCTTTGACTGTGTGGATTACAACAAACTGTGGGAAATTCTTAAAGAGTTGGGAATACCAGACCACCTTACCTGACTTCTGAGAAACCTGTATGCAGATCAAGAAGCAATAGTTAGAACTGGACAGGAGCAATGGACTGGTGCCAAATTGGGAAAGAGTACATTAAGGCTGTATATTGTCACCTGGCTTATTCAACTTATATGCAGAGTACATCATGTGAAATGCTGGGCTAGATGAAGCACAAGCTGGAATCAAGACTGCTGCAAGAAATATCAATAATGTCAAATATGCAGATGACACCACTATAATGGCAGAAAGTGAAGAGGAACCAAAGAGTCTCTTGATGAAAGTGAAAGAGGAGAGTGAAAAGCTGGCTTAAAACTCAACATTCTAAAATCTAAGATCATGGTATCTAGTCCCATCACTTCATGGCTAATAGATGGGGAAACAATGGAAACAGTGACAGACTTTATTTTATTGGGCTCCAAAATCACTGAGGACAGTGACTGCAGCCATGAAAGTAAAAGACGTTTTTCCTTGGAGGAAAAGCTATGATGAACCTAGACAGCATATTAAAAAGAAGAGACATCATGTTGCTGACAAAAGTCCGTATAATCAAAGCTATTGTTTTTCCAATGTGAGAGTTGGACCATAAAGAATGCTGAGTGCTGAAGAATTGATGCTTTTGGACTGGAGAAGACTCTTGATAGTCGCTTGCACTGCAAGGAGATCAAACCACTCTATCCTAAAGGAAATCAACCCTGAATATTGATTGGAGGGACTGATGCTGAAACTGAAGCTCTAATACCTCAGCCACCTGATACAAAGAGCCAATTCATTTGAAAAGAACCTGGTGCTGGGAAAGATTGAAGGCAGGAGGAGAAGGGAATGACAGAGGATGAGATGGTTGGATGGCATCACTGATTCTATAGACATGAGTTTGAACAAACTCTGGGAGATGGTGAAGGACAGGGAGGCCTGGTGTGCTGCAGTCCATGGGTTTGCAAAGAGTCAGATACAACTGAGCAACTGAACAACAAGAATAGTTAATGAATCCATTCTATAGGGTACCCCAAACAACATCATAAAATTAATACAGCAGCAAAGAGCTATTTAATTTATATCTGGAGAATAATGTACACAATGAGAAACAGTGCTTCAAGTATATTACCATTTTTCAGGCACTGAAATGAAAGTCATTCAGTCACGTCCGACTCTTTGTGACCCTATGGACTATACAGTCTGTGGAATTCTCCAGGCCAGAATACCGGAGTGGGTAGTCTTGCTCTTCTCCAGGGGATCTTTCCCAATCCAGGGATCAAACTCAAGTCTCCCGCATTGCTGGCGGATTCTTTGCCAGCTGAGCCACAAGGGAAGCCCTTTCAGGCACTGAATATGTGTATATTATTCTATAGATTGACAAGAAAACAGGGCAATAAAACTAAGTAAAATTAGGGGCTGTCCATACAATAATTTCAAGGAGTTCAAGCAATAGCTTCTTTCATACCAAGACCTTCTAATTTGCTCTTTGCATTCTGAAATTCTATCATTGTGACTTAAGGGTTTGATTTCTATTTAAATGACAAGCCCTCCAGGAAAGTTGTCTGTTTAAGTTGGTGATAGCTCATCTGTTCCTTAGTGCAAATGAGTTTCAAGGCTCTCATGAACATTGGTTTATTTTTAGGGCAGAGGATGAGCCCTGAGCATCTAAGAAGACATTAAGAACAGGCTCCATTAAAGGAGAGACTCCAGGGAAAAGGGTCTTACTGATAGTAGTGTGCTGGAGCCAACAACACTCAGTCTCAATTTTGAGTTCAGTGACCTCAAGTTACCACTTTGAAATTTCTCAGAGAGCGAGTGTTCTGTCACTGACATAGGCACTGGCCACAGATCAGGCATTTTTCTTCCTGGAGAGACTTTTGCATACAATACTGGCTCTGCAACAGGAGACTGAGGACAGAGAAAATAACTTACAGAAATTCTCAATTAAGTCAGTTTTTTTTTAAGTGATCATGGGTGATTAAAAAAAAAAAAGCTATGAATAGAAATGTCTTGATGATTTTATTACTCTTCAGAGTAGGAAGCAAAGTATCCAGAGTTAGGGACTGTTATTAAGACTAATTTGACAATAAAATATGAGTTTGAGGCCTTATGACATTCATTTTGCTGGGAGGGTAGTTTGTTTCATATGTTCATTAATTAAGAGAAGAGGGTTTGGAGGCTCCCATCATTCTACTATCCTTACTTTGGCGTTTCTTTTTTTTTTTTTTAATAAAAACTTACTAGGTTAATGACTACATTAAAATATAGTCATAATGGCATAATTGTGCGAAAATGACTCATTAGTCTCCATTGAAATGCAATTAAGACAGATTGCATTAGTCAATTTAAACAGGTATAATGGACATTTTCTGTTTTGCCTGAATAAAACAAGCAGAAATGGTCCTTGGACAATGGAAATATTTTCTCTTATCGTATACGCCTTTTCAAAGGAGTCTACGTTTTCATTTAAAACCATGTCAACTTGCTACTTTCCCATTAACCTAGGATGAGTAAAAATTTGCTAGTTAAGCCACAAATTTGTTTCCCCAAAAATGGGCTAATGAAGCTTTTAGAAGTGCTAATGACTTAATTGTCATTCTAACATAGGGCTCTAGGACTGTTCCAACTAAAATCCAATCATAATTTTTCTTTCTGTTCTCAGAATGCATCAGTAAGAGAGTATAGGACTGTCTCCAAAAAGTAAAAAAAAATGTCAACATGTGTATATATACATATACACACACACGAAAGAAAGAAAAGCAAAGAATAAAAGAAAAAGAAAATGAATAATAAGAAAAATGAATCTTAAAGCAACACAAGAAGCCATGTACCTGCTCAATCCAAAAAGCAAAGCTGTTGAGTAGGAACCTGATAATCATCAGTCTAGCTATCAATATTCATTGAGCAGCTAAGAGCGTGGGCTCTACAGTATTTGCCCTTATGCTTTTTGGACTCCTGAGAGTCTGTAAGCAGGATTGTACATACAGCCTAAACACATTACGTGAACAAACAACATTAACTGGCTTTGGTATGCTGACACATGTAGGGCAGTCCATACTTACTTTCTGAAGAGGTAGTTCTTGTAGATCAAATTTAGACTTAGTCTGCAAGTTTAAAGTCATGCTTCTGCCTGCATGCATTGCTGAAATACCTCCATAGGGCAGCATGCCAAGGTTAACTGTGTTGTGTTTGTAAGCAGCATTCTGAGTAGAGGAAATAATCATGTGACAGGATGTGAACACATGCTCAACAAACTGATTATTACATGAACATGTTTAAATTTATAACATTTAACTTTATGCAGGCAAACGGTAACTTTCTTTTTTAAACATGCACTTGATCAGACAGAAGCATACAGTAAACAGTGTTAGTTATGAACATAATGAGTACCATCCAAAACTACAGAAAACACAAAAAGCAAAGATAACATTCTGTTTTACATTTGTTGCTGTCTCATAGGCATAGAACCTATCTTTTATATATCATGATTGTAGTGACTCTGGACAAATGTTTATCAGTAGTGATCTATTAATTCAAAAATTTCAAACAGTGAGGTCTTAAATTTTGTCAGCTGCAAATCTCATGGTCTCTTTCACATTGTGAGATTAGCAGACACAAAAGACAAATACTAGCTTCTAATTCTGCCTTAAAACTAATGCCCTGCGAAGTTAAAGTGAAAATCAGTTGTTTTATTTTTTTTTTCTGTCTTACAGGCATAATTATGGCACTCAGAAAAAGAGCTGGTCAAAAAGTCATTCAATCTGACCAGTGGATGATTGAATTTATTAATTTAGTTAAACTACTCATTTTGTATGTGAATCTAAATATTCTCTTTTGTTGTTTCTTAAAAATTACATTTTAAACTGATGAAATTTCATAATGAAACTAAAGGAACTATGCTTGAATTATTAACGCTATTTATCTGATATACCTAAATATTTATAGAATATTCTAGTGATATCTGCACTGTGGCTACCCTTCAGTAAGTACGTCTGAAGTTATTCCAAGTGGTTCAGTTTTTTCCTACAGAATTTAAAAATTAAGTCATTTTGCATATCTTGTCATCAGATGGTTTTTATCAGTATAATCTCTACTTCCCACCTATCATGAAAATACAATAACTGACAGCATTTGGCCCTTTTAATTAATTTTAAAAAATCTATAGAAATTAGTACACTTTTAAAAACCAAATATTATTGAATATTAGCAGGAGACAGTTATTATTCTGACAGTTATTATTGCATTATTTGCAAAGAAATGATTTTTAGGATCAGAATTTTGTCAACTGATGGTGTGCTGTCAACCAATCATATTTGTTATGGATCCCTGATTATTTCATTCAGAGAATTTTTTTCATTGTCACCATGCCAAAGTTGAGAAGGACATTGAACCTTTCAAGCTAGCACGTGAAGGATTCCTTAAGGTTTAAAATGACTTCAGTCTAGTGCTTTCTCAGCAGCTATGGAAGAGTAGCAGTCTTAGACATATGGGTTCATGTTTTACTATCTCTCAGTCAAGTGGGGTTCTGTAGTGGAAGCATGAGCCTTGAGATGAAACCAAAGGAGAAAACAAGCACCTTTAATCTATGGCAGTACTCAGAGCTGCCTCTCCAAGGTCAACACCAAGCAAGGTATTTAACCAACATTATGTAGAGCTGTTAAGCTTATCCAAGGTCCAAGATTCTAGGCGGTTCTCTTTTATAAGGAATGGACAAAGATCTCGTAGTTTCCAGTGTAACTGTTTGATTCCCAGAGTTCAAATCACTCAACTAAATTTTACTGGGAAGGAAGCAAGCTGTGCCTGGTGCAATCTCACTTTGGGCAGAATGTTAAATACCATAATACAGAAGTATTTTTACAAAATAAGTCTGTGCTTCAGTACCCTGAATTTATGTTGTATGTAAGTTTTAAGTAAGATACAACCTGAATAACTCGGCAACTTGATTGAGAGAGGGAAGAAGTTACTCAGAGAAAGGAGTAAGAGCTTTCAGGATTTGATGGATTGAAGCAGTATTCTAAGGTAATTTACTTTCTTTGAATTAAATGAGAAGCTATTGAACATACACTGAATTGCTCTGAAAAATGAAAGACAAACTGAGGAAATTATAAACAGACAGGGGATATGTGAAGACTAATTAAAAAGGGAGGCATTGTCACAACAAGGGAAAATACATACAAATTTACTTTTAGTTATCTGCATCTGGGATGGGCGGGGTCTCTAGAATTCTGCTGATCTAAATCCCCCTTCTTCAGCCCTACTTTCCTCCCTCCGAATTCCTGCTCCAACTAGGGGAGACGCCTACTTTTCAGCAGCTCTGATCAAGGGAAATGAAACATTTATCTGGGAAACTAGTAAATAAATGATAGTACCAAATGCTTAAAATTTTGTCTTTTTTTTTCATTGTTTTCATTCACTCCTTTGTTGCCTCAATTTACTAGTCATTGTATATATGCTCCAAAAAGCTTCTGATAACCTTTCTCCGCTAGTTCATCTTACCCTGTTATGTATGGTCGTGTCTACACAAGGCCAGAGTTCCCAAACTGTACTCTTTTATTTGGCCCCAAATATTTTCACCCTCCAAGTTATCTGTCTACATGGAGGGTAAAACTTGAAGTAAGGCATGGTGACAACCGACCAGGTGTCTCCCACCGACACCCAGTCATGAAGCTTTGATGAGGCTCCCTTCAACGGGACTGAGCACACCTATTTGAAACAGACATTCTGATGAAATATTTTGCAAGGCAGAACCAGTTTCCACATTGAGAAACTAACACCCACACCCACATTTATTAGTTCACTCTTTTCCTATTAATAATTGTTTTTCTTGTCATGTAGACACGACCTACAAACAATATAATTATTTTAAAAGAGTACACCTGAAAACATAAAATTCACCATTAAGAAAATATATAATAAATGCAATGACCTATGCTTTTAATAGTTTTAACTAAAACTACTGAGTGAAACAGTCTAATGGTATATTATTACCCAGATCCCCAATTTACACTGAGCATTGAAACCTAGAAAATCAGAACAAAAGCCCTATTTTCACAAACTAGAGTTTTAAGATTCTAAGGTCAATGCAGAGTACACAGAGCCCTCTACACCAAAGCTACAAAGTACACCCAGTGGTGACGGTCAATTGATCATAGTTCTAGAAAATGAAATACCAGATTTCTCTTAGAGAGATATAAACAGCAACAAGAATATAATTCAGGCCTTATAGAATTTTTTTTTACTCTCTTCAATTACTATGCATTCTATGATTTATTGTGATTCAATTTTACCTGAATTGGGGTTATTTTCCTCTTTTTTGCTGCAATATACACACACTAATTTGTATGTTTATAGTCTTCATAAAGACATCATCTATTTTTGTTGTCTGTAGTATGATGAGAATTTAAACATTTCTTTCTATATGAAAACCAACATTCTAAATGGCAGGACTTTCATTAAACAAAGTAATGTGTGGGAGGGCATTCAATCTCTGCTTATTTTATTTTTCTGTTTCTTGCTGGTAAGATTATTGCTCATTAGAAGTAACAACTTTAGGAGTCCCATAGCAGTAACTATATGTGGATTTTATAAACAAATTAGGTCTGACTTCAGTATATGTGAATCTGTGCAGAAAGGAGCAGAATACTCACTTTTTATAGATTCAATAAAAATAATTTTCTCTAGGTCACTAGAGAACAGTTTCACGTCCTAGGAGAGGCATTTTGCCTTCGTGGCTAGAAAGCAATTGAAGCACCATCCCATATAATAGATTTGAATTCTTTCTCACTAACCACTTTTAGGATAGTTTTGATAAATAATTGGCCTACAAGTTATGAACTCTCGAAGAGCATTAAATAGTATCCACGAAAAACTATTATGATCAATTTCCCCACATATAAAGATAAATAAAATGCTCATCATCTATTCATTCATGTAGTTCATGCTTCACTACATGTGCTCAGAAATGCCAATAAAGTAAAACTAAAGGCAGGAGGGATATTCTTACAGAGAAATGCCAAACATACCCTGTCTAACCTTCTAGCTTCTATATGTCTAAGCAGCTGTTGTCTCCAGTCTGCAGGCATTTTACCACAGCTCTCCTCTCCCTTGACAGGAGTGGGCCTCGTCTTTATATCACTGTTATCTGATGGCTTGTCACCATAGTTACCCAAGTTATAGTCAGATGGTATTTTTTCCAAAAGAGCTGCCATAGTAGGCCTAGCTGAAACTGGCCTGGTTTGGGAGGCACCGTAACTCTCTGTACTGTAGCTTCTTGCAGACAATGGCCTCCTTTGGGTAAGGTTTTTAACTGGAAAACTTCCCGCCTGAGCTTTCACTTCTTGATATGAAGGGTGTTCATCTTCATACCTGCCATTCCTTTTCAGGAACTGGGACTCAGTCACTGAAACGCTGCTTTGGCGATCCAGACCACCCCTATATGGAGGTCGGCCATACCTATCACTCGGAGTTAGCTCATGAGGTTCACTGACCCTTCTAAACATGGCCATTTCTGTAGAGCTCGCCAGGGAGTCAGCTCTTCTCAAGAAGCCTGCCCTGGCGCCTTGACTTGCAAACTGGGCGTTGACCACAGCATCTTCATTAACAGATGGCTGAGAAAATGAAAACATTTGCTCCACTGGTGGGTATCCTCGGTAAGCTCGAGGACTAACCAAATCCTTGGCGATGTTTTTCCCGGGTTGTTGCACATACTCAGAATTGTGTTGAAAAGGGGGCGGTATCCTCTTTTCCGCTTTAACTTCCACCGCTCCTTGGGGATTGAAGCTTTGGTCAAACTGATAGACTTTTTTGGTCATGGATGCTTTCTGTTGTTGAGGCCCTTTACTGCTTCCGTAGGTGAGCATCTCATCATCCAGCATTGGGACTGACTGGCTTCGAGACATACTGGACATACCGTGCTCTGGTCCCAACATTTTGTCAGGGCGTTCATGACTTCCTAAGTGATCACTCCCAGTAGCATAGTTTTCTAATGGTATATTATAAACCTTGTATGTACCAATGTCAATCTCATCAATACTCTGTGACTTTTTGAATTTATTGGACTTGATATCTTTCATTAGTGGGGAAAGCCTCTCTGTGCTTTTGCTAATCGAAATAACACCTTTAGAAGAGTCTGGGCGGCAGTGGATTTGAGAAAAGACATTACTGAGACTCCTGTTGGGATTAGAATCGTGATACTCCCATGGTACTCCTGGAGAAAAAGGACTAGGTATTTCAGTAGATTCTTTTATATGTTCTTTCCTTTCAGGCAATGGGCTGGTGGTAGGGGTTGTCTCTAATTTGGAAGGGAAAGCAGTCCTGTCTTCAAAAGGACTAGGGGTTCTGGTCCAATTCTGCCAAGGATTGGAAGGAGGCACTTCTGTTTCTGGTGTGTGTCTGTGTGTAGACTGCTCAAGTTCCAGGGGAACACCAACAATCCTATCCTGCCTAATCAAAGGCCTGCGTCCATGAGAAGATGTGCTTCTAGCTTTCGAACTCAGGAGGGGATTATTGTTGGCATTCTCGCCTGTGGTCTCCTCGGCAACGAACCCCGTGTTATCATAATGGGAGCCATCGGTCCAGTTGTCTGTGAATGCGTCACTTATTGGCAGCCGGTCAGGACGCTGTGGTAGGTTCCCTGTGGGGACAGCCTCCCGCTGGCTGAGTAATGGCTTTGCATCAAGAGGCTGTGGGAAAGACTGTGCAATCCTGTGAACACAATGGGAAGAAGAAACATGAAAATGAGGAAGAACGAGTCTTTGCCAGAAAGAGAACAAGCAGGCAAGAATACCAGCATCCTTTGTTCAACTGATCATTCAGCCACACTTCACATGTGATTAAGAATAGCATTATTATTTCACGTCCAAAAAATTCACCCCTTTACCCTGATCTAACTTTTATTTCTTCTCAGTTACCACCTTCCAGTACATATAGTTTACTTACCTATTGTATTTATTGCACATTGCCTTGTGTCCTCTGCAGGATGTAAACTCATGAGGGCAGAGGTTTTTTTCCTCTTCGTGCCTAACATAGTGCTTGGCACATAGTAGGTACTTTAAGTACATATTTGTCAGATGAAGGAATGAATGAATAAACGAGTGAATGAAGAAATACAGAGAGTTTCAGTAATGGTCCTGAAACCTGTCTGATAATTAGAACTATCTGATTCTTGGCCTCCATCTCTGGAATTTCTGATTCAGTACACTTCCAAACTATTGGTTGAGGGTACCTTTCTTATCAATTTCTGGTATATCAAAAAATTCAATGTCTTCAAATAATATATTTGAGGGGCAGGTACTGGAAGATATTAAATCCTTTGTACAGTGAATGCATTCAATCTTTTTCTAGAAGGTAAATTAAATTATGAATTTTGGTCATTGGTATGTTTATTCCAGTGACCACAGTATCTTTAGATGATGCCCATTTTTCTAAATTTATTTTAAACCATTTGCATACTAATCATATCAAATTACATATCTTTTATTACAGCCTTTTAAGTGCTTTCACTAACTGAAAAAAAAAAAAAGAAGTACATTTAGAAGGCATTTTCCAAAAGTACCTAAATCAGTCTCAACTTGTATGACAAATAATAAATTTATAAATGGAGTTAAATTTTTATCATGGGCATCAAGAGTAGAAATTGTCATTCATTAATTACCAAAGAATATATTGCAAATGGTACTGATATTATCAGTAAAATCTGCGTGGAAGTCACTGATTATCTATGTTATATGACAATTTTTATTTTCTATTTGTAGTGTGAAATATAGCAACAAGCTATAAAACAAAGGAATCAGAACTGGGAAAATGCTACTTCTCTGAGTCACTTTATTGCCCTCTATGGCTTTTGATCTTAAAATATCTGTAAAAATGAAAGTAATATAGAGTAGAAGGCATTTGGAAAGATTTAATACTTTTACTTACATTCTAACTTTCCCATGTGGTGATAAAATGATGATGATGAAGAGGCTGATGAAAAATGTATTGAGTATTCACTTCGTACTTGGCACTTAGTGCTTTCCATGCATTTTACTCTAGTTTTTAACACCATTTTGGATGGTGAATGCCCAAATGTGTCACAATTATGTAATGATGCAAACACAACTTTTGATTAATTATTTTTGGTTCTATCCTCTTAATCTGCTAATCTCTTACCATCTCTCCCGTAAACAATGGTTTTGCTTCACAAAATGGATTCATCCACTCTTGGAAATCCCAGGGGGACTACATTTGCTTACCTGCCCCTTAGGTCTTCTATGCCACTCATGTGCTGAACACAATTCCCAAATTAGGAAGATTCCATTTTTTAAAAAGTTGCTGAAAATAAGCATTTGGGGACAGAAAAGAGGGAATTCTAAACACACCTGTTACCCCACAAAGAATTATGTACTGCATCTTTAGCTGTTGTCTGCAAGGACCCCACTTTAACCCGGGTGTTAGAGGATCCTGAGGAAGCCTGGGAAGGTGAGTAGTCTGAGTAAGTGCCTGAGGAAACACTGTTATTCAGACAGTGAGTTTTGTCAACTTCAGACTCATCAGTTGATTCTGAAATGTAAAGGGAAAAATATTATAATGCTATGAACATTGACAAGTATAAACAGAACAGCAAGTATGAAAAATAGCATACCAATGAATGTTAGAAATACATATTTATAAAATATTTCTATAGACTATGGTGTATCATAATTTACAACTGGTGATTCATCATGCACATGCATTTGTGGCATATTTTCCACATCAGGTTCACGATGTTACCTTTTTTGTCCTTCCCTAGCAGAACAAGTTTGGGTGGGTACAGAGGGGTCTCAGCTAATGAAGGGTGAAGTTCCCCAATCCTCATTTCATTAGCTGGATGAACAAAAGAATCCTGAGAGATATAATAATACAGGACAAGGAAAGTAAACATTTTAATACTGGTTAACCAAGAAGGCAATATCTTTATTTGGCTCAGATATAATGGGACTCTAGAATCTAGTTCACTGTGGCATGCTAGGAGAAGTGAATCATATGTACCTCTGAGGTAAGCACTACCATGTTTTGTTTTTCTAATTTAAATGAGTCCATTTATCCCTCAAACATTTTTTGAAAGCTATTTATATGTCTCACACTGTGCAAAGAACTGCAGAGTTTCCAAAGAAAGACAAAATGTCACCCATGCCCTGTGGGGATTTACAGTCTAGTTACAGAGTTATATATAACTCATAAAACAGGATTGAATTATGATAAGTAATATATAAGTAATATTATATATAATATATAAGATAGAAGCATGTAAGAGTTCTAAGGGGTAAACTCTTTTAGAGTTCTAAACGGAAAGTATACACTGACAAACTAGATTTTTTTTGGATTATTAACAAAGTTAATGCACAATTGGGCCTATTTTAACCACCAATCTCTCAATGCCTACTGTTTTCCAAGTGATCATCTCAGTTTCTTCGGTTATGTCATGCCTTCTTCCTAAGATTTCTGGTTTTCTCATGATCAATCTAGCCTGCTAAATCTTCACTCTAAATCCACTCACTGAGTGTAATGAACAACACTGGTATAAGAATATAACTTTATGACAAATAATCATTAAAAAAAACCAATGGATTTTATACTTCTGTAGCAAATTTGGAAAACTCAGCAGTGGCCACAGGACTGGAAAAGGTCAGTTTTCATTCCAATCCAAAAGAAAGGCAATGCCAAAGAATGTTCAAACTACCACACAATTGCATTCATCTCACATGCTAGCAAAGTAAAGCTCAAAATTCCCCAAGCCAGGATTCAACAATAAATGAACCATGAACTTCCAGATGTTCAAGCTGGATTTAGAAAAGGCAGAGGAACCAGAGATCAAATTGGCAACATCCATTGGATCATTCAAAAAGCAAGAGAGTTCCAGAAAAACATCTACTTCTGCTTTATTGACTATGCCTAGAGCATTTGACTGTGTGGATCACAATAAACTGTGGAAAATTCTGCAAGAGATGGGAATACCAGACCACCTGACCTGCCTCCTGAGAAATCTATGCAGGTCAGGAAGCAACAGTTAGAACTGGACATGGAACAACAGACTGGTTCCAAACATGGAAAGGAGTACGTTAGGGCTGCATATTTGTCACTCTACTTATTCAGCTTATATGCAGAGTACAGCATGAGAAATGCTGGGCTGGATGAAGCACAAGCTGGAATCAAGATTGCTGGGAGAAATATCAATAATCTCAGATATGAAGATGACACCACCCTTATGGCAGAAAGTGAAGAAGAACTAAAGAGCCTCTTGATGAAAGTGAAAGATGAGACTGAAAAAGTTGGCTTAAAACTCAACATTCAAAAAACTAAGATCATGGCATCCAGTCCCATGAGTTCATGGCAAATAGATAGGAAAACAATGGGAACAGTGAGAGATTTTATTTTTGGGGGCTCCAAAATCACTGCAGATGGTGACTGCAGCCATGAAATTAAAAGACACTTACTCTTTGGAAGAAAAGCTATGACCAACCTAGATAGCATATTAAAAAGCAGAGACATTACTTTGCTGACAAAGGTCTGTCTAGTCAAATGTATGGTTTTTCCTGTAGTCATGTATAGATGTGAGAGCTGGACTATAAAGAAAGCTGAGCGCCAAAGAATGGATGCTTTTCAACTGTGGTGTTGGAGAAGACTCTTGAGAGTCCCTTGGACTGCAAGGAGATCCAACCAGTCCATCGAAAGGAGATCAGTCCTGAAGACTCATTGGAAAGACTGATGTTGAAGCTGAAATGTCAATACTTTGGCCACCTGATGCGAAGTGCTGACTCACTGGAAAAGACCCTGATGCTGGCAAAGATTGAAGGCAGGAGGAGAAAGGGATGACAGAGGATGAGATGGCTGGATGGCATCACTGACTTGATGGACATGAGTTTGAGTAAACTCTGGGAGTTGCTGATGGATGAGGAAGCCTGTCCATGGGGTTGCAAAGAGTCAGAAATGACTGAGCAATGGAAATGAACTGAATTCAATTTATTATTCTCAATTAACTAGGTAGCAGGAGAACATTAAGAAATGCAAAAATACTAAATTTTCATTTTTATAGGTATGAAAGTGGCTTGTTTATTCTCATGAGTAAGTAGTGATATTAATTTATGCACAATAGTTCTCTTTATGTCTACTACCCTAGGTAGCTCTCAATTTCAAAATTCGATTGTATATTCTTTGATAAATAGTCTTTGTGAATTGGGTATTTGTTGCTTGCTGTGATCAAAAAATCAAGTGCCACCCAAAAATCAATGTGAAACAGAATTTAGAATTGTGGTATCCTATATAATTCCAAGGTTTGAGACAGTAGGTGGTGTCTAAAAGGTGCACACATTTCATTAGTAAGTAGTTTTGGTTATTTAAGAGTGAAATAAAACTTTACTTTTTCTTTCAGTTCATGTGTGTTTTCAGTAACTAAGTCATGTCTGACTCTTTGTGACCCCATGGACTACATACAACACGCCAGGCTTGCCTGTCCTTCACTATCTCTCAGAGTTTGCTCAAACTCACGTCCATTGAGTTGGTTTTGTGTACTGTTTCTCAAATAACCACTAAATGGGGCATACATATTTACTAAGTTGTTCAGACCTAACAATAATAAATAGAACTGTTAGGTATTTCTTGGCTATAACAGTTTACTAACCACTGATACTTTTGAGCCTTTGAAATTTAAAGTCTCTTAGGCTTTGATTTTTATATATAAATAAAATCTGGCTCCTTAAAAACTGTTTCTAAGTCACCCAGTTTATGGTATTCTGTTTAGCAGTCCTAACAGACTAAGATGCTAGGGGGAAAACAAATGCAATCTTCACAAGGCATGTATAAAGGGAAATCAGGGCAGAGGAGAACCTTCATGTCTCTCTGACCTCTTTGTTCTTACGGCTTTCTTGGCCATATAGTCTCAGTCTAGATTTAGGTTAAAACTATTGACATAGGGTTGCAAATAGAAAGTGATCAATAATTATATTGATATATCTTTCCTTCTTTTTTCTCTGTTGCTTTTACCTTGTTTTTTCTTTCTGTTTTCTGATTCTGCCTACCTCTATTTGCTTTTTTCGTGGTTTTCCATATTTAACAACATGGATAAATATATCACGTAGTGTGTGATACCCTCTTCCGCCATTCTTGGCGGCTGCTGCTGCTGCTAAGTCGCTTCAGTTGTGTCCGACTCTGTGTGACCCCATAGACGGCAGCCCACCAGGCTCCCCCGACCCTGGGATTCTCAGAATGATCTAAATAATGATGATTCAAAAATTGCATACACAGGCAAAATTTAAAATAAAAATGCATAATATACACTGACCAGCTAGACATTTGGTTATTTGTATTTATTATATCTGAAAGTAGAACAGATAGAGGGTGTGGGTGCTTAATTGCTCACTTGTGTCTGGACTATAACCCAAGCAGGCTCCCCTGTCCATAGAATTCTCCAAGCAAGAGTACTGGAGTATGGCCCCTTAACTTGGGTGTGGTAATTTGAAAAGGGAGGATGATACAGAAAGCAATATCTTCTCATTCTAGGATGTCTAAAAATTGAGGAAAGATCTAGAATCTTGATTTCAGGAAAATGTTGATATCAATGAAATTTCAAGAGAAAAAGGCTTGTAGAATAAGAAGACTAAGAAAGAGTGGGGCAAATCACAGAAATAAATATGAAGCTGAAAGCTGAGCTTCAGTCTTATTTAGCTTGTCTACTATAGCTAATTAGGAAGTTCAGATAGCCAATACCAAGTCACTGTAGTGTTTTTTAAGGAGGGCAGGATTAGACTTGTGTTTTGTAAAGATCATAAGCAAGGCAATGAGGGAGCTTGGGACAAAGTAAGCCAAGAAATTGACAGTTTTTACAGAAATGTAGGACAGAGTTCAAGACCTGAGGAGTATTAGGAGAATCACTCATGAAAATGTATAGGCGTTGGTGATTGTTTGGAAGGGGTATAGAGAAGGGAGAAAGAAGGAAAAAGAAATCAAAATGTCTCTCAATTGTCTAGCTTGAGTGAACTGGTAGATAATGGTACCAGCTGACGTCAAGACATACAGAGGAGAAGTAAGTCTGAAGTGAAAACATTACATTTTTTTGGGGGGTTTGTTCAGTTTGAAGTCCTTGTGGGACAATTTTAAGATTTTTTCTCTACTATCAGGTTATCATTAAATTCATGATCAAAGCTACCTTTTCCTTGCCTCACCTCTCCCATCCAGGCATAAAGCAATTTTAGGATCTATGTATTTTGGTGTAGTTATTCAGCTTACGGCTTATCATTACCTTACAGTTATGTGATGACAGGAGAGCTAAATATAAAGTTTATGTGTACTTTTGTGTACCCACTGTTAATTTTCCTCCTTTTTATATTATTGCAGTATCTTAGAGATAAAAGTCTGCTGCTTCATTATAAAATATCTGCAATATTTTAGAAATGAAAAAGTACATTAATATGGCTCTTATAGGCAAAATAAAAAGTAGTGAAAATGAATATTTACTAAGTGTTCTTTCCTAGATATCCAGCTATATATATTCCTCTTTTCTGGGGCAGGTTTGTATTGAGACTTCAACTGGCAGATGTGCACACCATGCTTATTTTTGCTTACGCATTTTTTTTTTCTCTTTGCCTAGAATGCCTTCCTCTGTTTTTGACTTTAAAAGAGTCACCCACTCTTGAACATGGAATTCAACCTTAAACACTTCATGTAACTTTTAAAGTGACTGGCAATGATGGTGTATGTCTCCAGTTTCTTAGAGTACAATATACTCTTCATCACACAGCCAATCATGTTATCACACTTTATATAGTATGTTCTCTAGTTGCTTCATCTGTCTTAAGTTTACCTGGTTAGTCTCTAAATTATTTGGGGACTATTAATACATTTTATATTTCTTTTCTTTCTCTCACAGTGTTTAGCCCTGTGCTAAATGTACAGTTGGTGTTCAATCAGTGCAACAAACTGATGCTTTGAAATGCAGATTTGTAAAAGAGTTTTGTCAACCTAGATATTTAAGCAGCAGGTATAGGAATTTCTAGATATACTCATATCAGTTATGTTTCTAATGAAGATAAAAAGATGATAATAAAATTAATTGAAGAGTAGATGAGATAGTACAGAGGTGGCATAAATGTAGTTGAATTCTTTTCAGACCACACAAATTGATAAGGATGAATATCTAATTCATTCTAAAATATAGGAATTATGCTTCATATTAGATTCCATAAAGCTAAATTTCAAAGTTATTGCCCCTTTTTTGCTGCTTATAGTAGTGTTTTCTATAAAGGGTGAAACTCAAACACAAAAATATTTTTAAAAATTGGCCCTAAATCTGATCAAGAATTTTACTAAGATCTGCAGAATAATAATAAAAACTTCATTCATACTTTTCTAATGACTCATACAATAAAAGTTAGGGATAGTCAAAGGAATATCATGAAAATGATTTAACTTACTGATCAGGACTAGCCAGGTGAGTAAACTATTCCTTCTGTGTACTGGAACTTTCAAAGCTGTATTAACGTTTAAGACCATGAAGGTGTCATTTATTAAATGCAACCCTCAGAGTTAAAAAGAGTAGACAGATTTATTTATATATTAGGAAAAAATGCACTTAGTGAAGATCTGCCCAGTTTAAAAAAAATGTCATTTAGTAATTTCAAAAAATCCAAACCACACTGGCAATTACCAATAACCTTGAAATACCTCCACTGTAATCTCCTTTGGGGCTACAGGCCACTTGTGTTCATATTTTTCTTTCACAGTTTGCTCCGTGTTAGCAGTTGGATTTGAATTTTCAACACGCACTCCATGGCTTGGTTTACCCACCAGATTTTGAACAGATTTTACCATATTCTTTAAATCCTCTGGATAAGGAGTTGGATATCGTTTTAGGTTTATTTCAACCTAGAAGTTTATAAAAAGAAATTTAACATAAAAATACCTTCAGCAAGCATGTTCACAAAACTACTCCATTTTATGCGCAGTAGTAGAACCAAATGCAATATAGTGAGTGTTGAGCTGGCTGAAAAACTGTGCTATAGAGTAGAAGACAGTGTTCTTTACACATTCTGCCTCCTAGGACTTCTCCCCACCCCTGGTCACCCTTCTAGATTAAAAACAATTTTTGGATATTACCTTATGTTTAGACCTACTCTATAAATGGTTGAAATAGCAGTAGGTCAAACACTTAAGTGATTGGTAATCTCTGAAAAATTTAATCAAGTTACTATCAGCTGTATTTATACTTTAGAGGCTATTCTCTGCACTATCTTAATTATTTATAAATAACTATTTTGACATTAGAAATATCTTTGAAATATCAATACAGGTGATGCAATGAGACTCTAAAAGATTTACAAGTAGATTTATCACTTATTGAAAAAAGTGGGGAGTTGACAGTATCTATTAATATCATCAAATATGTTTCAGCTCTATGTTAATCAGCATGTTACATCAAAAGATAGGTAGCTAATTCTTGTTAATAACTTGCTGCTGCTGCTAAGTCGCTTCAGTCGTGTCCAACTCTGTGCGACCCCATAGATGGGAGCCAACCAGGCTCCCCTGTCCCTGGGATTCTCCAGGCAAGAACACTGGAGTGGGTTGCCATTTCCTTCTCCAATGCATGAAAGTGAAAAGTGAAAGTGAAGTGGCTCAGTTGTGTCCGACTCTTCAAGACCCTGTGGACTGCAGCCCACCAGGCTCCTCCATCCATGGGATTTTCCAAGCAAGAGTACTGGAGTGGGGTGCCATTGCCTTCTCTGTTAATAACTTAAAGAAACACCTTTAGAGAGGTTTTTACCCTAATAAAGCAACATACATTATAGGTTACATCTTACAATAAAGAGAAAAAAAAATTGGGAACTTTGTCTAAGATATTCTAGGTAAATATGTAAGTTTTGGCTGCTTTTTATTGAGAGATTTATTTCCATTCTTGAATTCATTTTTGGCATATGAATCTCACTTTAGGGAATATATGTATATTAATTATTATTCTTCACATTTAATTTAGAGAGAGAAAATATGAGACATTCCATATAGGATATTCCACAGCCAGAGTGCTTAAAACATATTTAAAATGGCACAGATATAAATTATCCAGGCTGATTAAAATGGAGTAGGAGGAAAAATAGGGGCATATTTACTTGGCTTGGTTTATTCTAATAGCCATGTCTTTTTGCATCTGAGTAGAATCAACTTTACAAAATGGAATGACTTATGTGACTGTGGTGAGTATGTGTTGTGGAAAATGTGTGTGAGGGAGGTTTAAAAGCGGGCAAGAACCAACTTTACAAAATGGAATGATTTATGTGACTGTGGTGAGTATGTGTTATTAAAAATATGTGTGAGGGTGGTTTAGAAGTGGGCAGAGGTGGAAGAGAAGCTGAAAGAGGAAGAAGAGAGGGAATGAGAGATTAAAAGAGAAAAAGGGTGGGGCACACACATCCCCCCATACCTACGTAACGCATGGAATGTGAGAAACTGTGATAGTGGTATAGATCTGCGGGTTATAGAGATGAATTCAAACACTTTTGCTCATCTGCAGTTTAGCAAATCCACCAACTTTGTTACTCTAGTATATTTTCCTGTGGCTCACTATCCATATCAAATACTGGGATTAGACATCGTTGGATGATTTTTAACATTCGCTTCAGTACTAAAATTAATTTTTCCAATTAATGTTTAGAAAGCTTATAAAAAACCAGACAATTTTGTTAGTATAAATGTCATTGAAATGTGATTTAATCCTTAATATGCTGAAACAAGGATGAAGTTAATAATATATAGAAATCTACAAAAATATAACCCATGAAAAAAGTTAGACTTTACCAAAAAAAACGTATAAGTTGTTAGAGTGTAATATAAGTATTTCTCAGGGTACTTTATAATGCATTCTTAAATAAACAAAAAGAATGATAGCCATGCTAGACAAAGTCCATTGGGATGCATGCATTCTTGGATCTGCTGTTTAAATTGGTATTAGAAATATTAATCACAAATCCAATCTGAGTTTTAAATTATATTATTGAACTTGTTTAAAAATACTTGATATCAGAGGACTAAAAGTCAAAAAACTACATTTATAAAATTTAAATTGTAAAATGATATGCTTAGTATACCAATTAAGAACACCTTTTAATTTTTAATAAGTGGTGGTATATGAATGAAAAGTAATTTTCAAATAGGGCATTAAATTAAAATTCTACACATCTTAAAATATCTTCAATGTAAAATTACATTTCTAAATTGAATCAAAGGCAAAAAATGGGATGGGACATGTTCTTTCTTAATTGAATTAAATACTTCATTGAATAATGTAATCTAATTTTTGAAGATGCTGTGTCTCTGCTGACACGATTAGATGACTGTTTTCTTATGGCCATGGTGCTGAAACTTTCTGGTTATTTTATAAGCAAGTTAATGTTATATTTGGTCACATCACTGAATATATTTGGGTACTTTATCTCTGTAAAAATATTTAAATGTGGAAATACAGTAGATTTGCCATGAAGCTAAAGAAGTTTAAGTTTTAGGGTATATCACCTTCATGGGCTCTTTCAAAGCCTTATAAGGGGCCCTACTTATGTATTTACATGGTTATTTTATATTCTTTTCCTTAAAGAGGCTCCTCTCCAAATTGTGGAAAATCATGAAATCTGGAATTGTTCCATCTATACAATAAGGTCCTTGCTTCCCATTTGCTAGTCTACCAGCAGAATTGACTGGAAGACCTAAATTTTACCCCCAACTAGCTATAAAGCCACAAATCTGACCAGTTTCTATTTGTGTAAAATAAGTAGATGCAATGATAATATTTAGAGTTAATTCATAACTCAAATAAGATAAGTGTGAAAGTTCTTTGAAAATATACAATTTCTATGCAGAGATTAGATACTATTTCTAATATCAGATTCTACTTAGGTATTTTTAAAATCTGGAGTCTTTTGGCAATTTAGATCTATTATATATATGTCTAACTGTAATATCTAACTGGATCTTTTTCAGGTTGTATGCACTAATATCATTTATTCAATATCTGCCATGTGCCAGGCACTATGCAAAGTGTTTTATATGGATACATAATTTATTATTAGTTATTATTTTATATAAATAATAAAACATTATTTACCAGATTTAAATATAAATAATAGTCATAATTAATAACAATTAAAATCTATAATAAATTACATTTCATAACCCATTGTAGTATCTGCTCCCATTTTACAGAAGGAAAACAGGGGTTGAGATGGTGTAATTTGAAGGTTTTAGGTATCAGTTTTAGGTATCAATGCCCAGATTCAAGCTCAGGTTTTTGACTCCAAAGCTTATGCTTCACAAGTGTTACTTGACTCAGAGCTATTCTCTGGTATAGGTGCAGCACATACTGTACAATCTTGTGGAAGAAATAGTGTAAATCTAAAATGTGAATTTTATTGAATTAAGATAATGTCAATGTATAAAACATGAAGTTAACATATTAAAAATGAAAACAGTATTTTATAATTCTGTTATGTTGATAACCTCTCTAAAAGCATATTTTATACCCTTTTACAGATTGTTTTGCCTATTTTCCAACTCATGTGTGATGTGGTTCTGAAATGAATAAACATGATCATAAATACAATTATATTTATAGTTCAGTAAAGCTCAAATAAAAAAGTAGTTTCTTTATATTTATAAATATATAAGTTATAAATATTCCCTTATTCTAATATGGGACATATGTAATAGGTGGTAAAAATTTGTCAGTTATGTTCTTAATAAAATATTGTCTTTATCACTCACCATAAAGTATTTGCTCATTTTACATATACATTTTATTAAAATGCAAGATTTTTACTGACATGTTATTTTATCTTAATTTTGAAAAATAGAAGTGTTTCACAACATTCTATATATCTTAGACCTTAAAAAAAGTGCAGTAAATGCAAATAGTAGCTGCAAGATGTTGGAGACTCCCAAAGATTTGGCAATTGAAGAATTAATGTTAACAGTAAGGGATTAGAAATGATATCATGAATTCACATAGAGGTATGCTTTTCTTATGTAACGATTAAAATATAATTTGATTTGACTGTAAATTCCAGTAAGAGAAATAATAGTTAATGCTTTGGTTGTTAGTTCTTTTAAATATCTTATTCTAGGAATTAATTGGAACATTTTATAGAAAGGAAACCTATAGTAGTTTCAGTTAGGATTCTCAGCTTGCCTTATATTGTAGAAAGAATATAAGCCACAGAATAAGAATCTAGTCCACTATATGTGGATGATGAAGTTTATAAAAAATAGTGCTCTTCTACATCCCATTAAGATTTTCTTTTTCATTAAACTCTTAAACACCCCACCTACTGAGATAAGGAAGTCCTATTTGCCAGAATTCCCAGGCCAATCTTCTCTTATAGGAATTCTCATTATCTGTGCCTTCAAATTAAAGGGAAATTGATGCTTTTCAATAGATGTCCATCTTTGTGTTCAAAATCCACTCTCAGCAAATTTCAATTGCAATCTCATGCTGTTTTAAGAATCTAGCTTTAGTTATTCAGTCTCCCCTAGAATTGATATTACAGAAAATGTGTGTATGTCTGGGGACAATTTAGATTGCATCAGTAGTGTCATCAACATTCTGCCCAACTATTGGTATTCCCACACTTTAAGAGAAAAACCTTGAAAATAAAAACAAACAAAACTGAAGTACCCAACTCAAAAACCATGCCAGCTATCCCACCAGTAGGCATCTCATACTCATGTTCCCTCCCCCTCTGACTCAGTTCTTCCCTCCCCATTGCCAATGTCAATGGACAAAAGTTAAATTGGGATCAAACACTGGCAATTGAAAAGTTTCTAGATGATCAACATTTCTACCCCACATCATGCAGAACATACCCCATAAACCACTGTTCCAAGGTTGCTTCTACATAGGGGATTCTCCTACCCCAAACACCTAGGCCTACCTGTCTGCCACTTAGAGAGGGAAGAGTGGTAGATTGTGCTGCAACTGGCAATGGAGTGCACATGCTCCTTTCCTGCTGGAGGCCACTTATACAACCCCATGCCAGCTGTGGGTCATTCTGGGGGACAGGCATTTCTTGGATCTGCTGATCACACCTGGCCCATGGTGTGCAGCAATCGCCAGACAGTCTGGCAGGTTGGAGAGTAATCCCACGCTGGCCCCTTTCCCAGGGGGCTTGGCAGGAGTGATCCTGTGGGAGAAGGAATCTCCATTTTCTGGGAGAAAGAGGAGCACTGTAGCAAAACTTTCACTTTATCATTTTTCTATTCTTGATTCTTTTTTTTTTTTCATTCTGGGTAATGTATTTAAAACAACCATCAGAAAATTAGTTTTAACTCTGTGTGATCAAACAGTACCAGTGTCACACGAAACCAAAGGGTCTCAATTTCTTCACACAAAGCAGCATTCATACTACACTAAGCACACTATAAGTAGGGCATTATACTCTAGTCCATTTGGAAGTTAATGCCATAGGTTAGCAGTTCCTTTTAAAATTTATGTAAATTAAAGGTAAAATGAAAATGGTGCTAAATTTAATGTATATGTAATGAGCCAGAAAAGTATAATTTCATGTAAGATTCAGCATATTCCGTTCATCATGCTTCCATAATGATTTATTTAGACGTTTGCATGTATTCTAATTTGTCCAATAACCAATAGCATTGGAAATACTCAAATTAGTCAAAACCAGGTAGTCTGAGATTTTGGAAACATGTATTATTTCCCCAATATATAAAATAAATCAAATATAAGTAAACATAGAGAAAATGTACTCTAAAGTATAATGAGCCTACTCTCATTATAATCAAACCTGATCACATAACACACAAACAGGGCTGCTAAATGTCTGTTTGAATTTACTATATTTTATGCTTTCATGACACATATACCAAAGTATATTTAGTGTACTCTTTTCTTCTTAGAGCCTTTGAATTAAGTTTTTTTCTTTTTTTAAGGAAGAATTATGTAGTTTTTGACATTCAATGAAGTGAAAGAATGAATCAGAGGTCCAGGATAGAATGCATCATCCATTGGTTCCGGATTTAACATATAAAATCCTTACAAGAAGAACTGAAATGTTCTAAAGGTCTTTTTTCTTGTTTTAGTTAAAAATGTCTCTTTGGTTATTAGACAGCACTAATCAACCATTCAGAAACATTTTTTTTAATCCCAAATCTTTAACACAATTGTTATTTTGATTTGGGAATCTATTTTGAGTTCTTCACGATGATACAGGTAGGCTTTGTCAATTACAGTAAGGTTCTAGGGTGTGCTGGTTCAAGACAAAAGTTTAGAAAATGTGGGAAGGAGGAGACAGAGAAGAACATGTCACACAATCCAGATCTATTAATAGGATGCATATACAATTACTTAGGTAATTAGTCACCAAGGGTGAGAGCTGTTAGTACCCATGATGGAAAAAGTGCAAAAATAATATAAAAATGATGAGAGATTCAAGATGTTGCCATGATGATAAGATGAAGACCTGATGTTAATATAATTCATATAAATTCTGACACTTTCAAATTTATATAATGGAAAAATATAGATTTTAAAATTCTGACCTTGTTACTTAGATTAGTGCCAATAAATATGCTTTAGGTGAAAAATTTTAAGTAATTTTCCTTAAGGGATACTACCTGCTATTAGGCACTCACCTAAGTTTAAATGAAAAACTTGTTCTCACGCTTAAGAAAATTCATAACGTCTTCTCAAACATTCCAGAGACGTAGAATCCTTCCAAAATTTTAATGCAATGTAATATATCAATGCACTGGCTCTTTCGTATATGTGGATTTTGACTTCACACAGTCTGAATGATGCCCTGCCTTGCTCAGCGGTTAAAAAAAGCATTTCAGTGTTTCAAAGATGTAGTAGTAAGGTATTAGGTGAAGCCCATTACCCGACTTTTTGTTGGTTTTGTTTTTTGCTTTCTCTCAGCTTGAATCTCTCATGTTGCTATTCTGTAAGATGGGGTGGTTTATGAAATTTGCTCAGTCAGGATGTTTGCCTCATTCTGAAGCACAGCAGTGCTTCCAAAATCACATCCTGCTATAAGGAAGAGTACCGCCATGAGACTTGAAGATGTATCTGACCTTCTAGCAGAGGTCAGTCAGTGAGTCCCAAAGTCTATCTGAATAATAACAATGAACAAACAAAAATAATGAGAAGAAAGAGGAAACAAAAATTAAAAGGTTCACCTTAACTTTCCCAGCATTTTCGTCATCTTCCTTTTTTTCTTCAAATTCAAAGGCAACAGTCATGCGTTGTTGTCTCTGTTCTTCCCATAGTGTGGGGTTAAAGCTGTCACTGTCTGACTGGAAATCTACAGTTAGATTCCAAAGTGTTACTGTTTTTTTTTTTTTTTTTTACATAAATTGTTATTTAATAGAACTTAGTATACTATGCAAAAAAAATAGTGATAGGTACTAAAAACAAATACAAAAATAAAAAAGAAAAGAAAAAATAAAGGGATAGAAAGAAAGAAGCAAGTAAAGAAAGAAGGAAAGAAAAAAAAGGAAAAATTATCTTGATATTTGTTATATAGACTTTTGACATCTTAACCCAAATTCAGCTTTGCTAAGTGTACATTAATTATATATTGGGGTTGAGAAGTTTTCCAATGTAGAGAATGGACATAACATATGATAAAAGAGAGAGATAGATTAAGTATTTTAAACTATTATCTCCTTTAATTTGCAAAACAGCATAATGGTAGTACTAATATAATCAATCCTCAATTTAATAATGAGAAAACTATTGCTGAATTTTGAGAGACTTGTTCAAAGTCGTGCAGCTTCTCCATGGCCAATGGAGGATGTCCTGTGACTACAGAGTCCATAAATGTAATCAGTAATCTGTATTAGGGTGTTATAAAAGATACTATGTAACGCTGCTTTGCAATAAATGGTCCAAGATATCAAACTTTTTTGTTGTAGTTTTGTGTGTCTGGTTGCGGGGTAATGTAGTGGTGCTAGGTAAAAACATGTGGAAATGAAGTCTTTAACATTTGAGTCTCAATTAGTTTAAATATGTCTCAAATTAACAGGGAAAAGAAATGGCTTCTCAATCTTTAATTTACATGCTGGTTAATGGTAATATCTTCTTTGCAACATTAATTGTGAAGTTCACATTAAAAGGCAATAAAAGCACTTTTGTTCAGTTGCTGTCGTATCCTACTCTTTGTGACTCCACGCACTATAGCACATCAGGCTCCTCTGTCTTCCACTGTCTCCCAGAGTTTGCTCAAATTCACATCCAATAAAAGCACTTAATTTAGGCTAAATTCTTTCCCAATGCATGAACTTTGTTATATATAAAACTTTACTGCAAGGAGTTCTGAGAGTTGGTTTTCCACATGAAAAGTGAAACAAGTGACTTGCTTAAAGTTCAAGAAAACTTTTCTGTTACCAGCTCTGCTCTCCTCAAAGGAAAACAAAACAAACAAATAAGGCTAATTTCTTAACATCCCATCTTACCTAACTAGGTCTGACCTCACTCACTCCCTGGAACAAATTAGGGATTTAATCTTTGAGGCTAGATCTTAGAAATAACTGGCAAATATGAGACACTTTTCATTTTCTCCTATATCCTTTCAAAATGAAATATTCTGTTAATCTAGGGATATTAAAAAAAAGAAATGTAAGTAAAATTGCATGAATAAAACATAATCTTTACTTAAGATTCTTCTTATAACCAATGTAAACATAGTGGATTTTCTTTCATAAATTCTAAAAGATCACTTTTACCGAAGCCTGAAAAATACATATGAAACAAGCTTTCCTTTTCCTACTTCTGTAGATCAAAATTTGAAAAAAAATATCCACAAATGATTCATTTTCCTTTTTAAGTAAAAAAAAAAAACCTAACAACATTTATTGTAATTATTCTGTAAATAAGAACTTCATGAGCAAATAATTTCTTTTAAAAATTGATCTTTTAAATGGGTTGAGTGGATTTAACCCTTGGGTGGATTAAAGTGAGTTTGCTCTTTCAACGTTAGGTCCATGAATCAAAGCAAATTGGAAGTGGTCAAACAGGAGATGACAAGAGTGAACATCGACATTCTAGGAATCAGCGAACTAAGATGGACTGGAATGGGTGAATTTAACTCGGATTACCATTATATGTACTACTGTGGGTGAGAATCCCTTAGAAGAAATGGAGTAGCAATCATAGTCAACAAAAGAGTCCAAAATGCAGTACTTGGATGCAATTTCAAAAATGGCAGAATGATCTCTGTTCATTTCTAAGGCCAACTTTTCAATATCACAGTAATCCAAGTCTATGCCCTGACCAGTAATGCTGAAGAAGCTGAAGTTGAATGATTCTATGAAGACCTACAAGACCTTCTGCAATGAACACCCAAAAAAGATGTCCTTTTCATCGTAGGGGACTGGAATGCAAAAGTAGAAGTCAAGAGATACCTGGAATAACAGGCAAGTTTGGCCTTGGAGTACAAAATGAAGCAGGGCAAACGCTAACAGAGTTTTGCCAAGAGAATGCACTGGTCATAGCAAAAACCCTTTTGCAACAACACAAGAGAAGACTCTACACATAGACATCAGCAGATGGTCAACACCCAAATCAGATTGATTGTATTCTTTGCATCCAACAATGGAGAAGCTCTATAGTCAGCAAAAACAAGACCAGGAGTTGACTGTGGCTCAGATCATGAACTCCTTATTGCAAAATTCAGACCTAAATTGAAGAAAGTAGGGAAAACCACTAGACCATTCAGGTATGACCTAAGTCAAATCCCTTATGATTATACAGTGGAAGTGAGAAATAGATTCAAGACAGACACTGTCTACTCTATCAGGAACATTTCATGCAAAGATGGGCTCATTAAAGGACAGAAGTGGTAAGGACCTAACAGAAGCAGAAGATATTAAGAAGAGGTGGCAAGAATACACAGAAGTATACAAAAAAGATCTTCACGACCCAGATAATCACGATGGTATGATCACTCACCTAGAGCCAGACATCCTGGAAGGCGAAGTCAAGAGGGCATTAGGAAGCATCACTACAAACAAAGCTGGTGGAGGTGATGGAATTTCAGTAGACTATTTCAAATCCTAAAAGATGATGCTGTGAAAATGCCAGCAAATTTGGAAAACTCAACAGTGGCCACAGGACTGGAAAAGTTCAGTTTTCATTCCAATTCCAAAGAAAGGCAATGCCAAAGAAAGCTCAAACTACCACAGAATTGCACTTATCTCATATGCTAGCAAAGTAATGCTCAAAATTTTCCAAGCCAGGCTTCAATAGTATGTGAACTATTGACTTCCAGATGTTCAAGCTGGTTTTAGAAAAGGCAGAGGAACCAGAAATTAAATTGCCAACATCCATTGGATCATTGAAAAAGCAAGAGAGTTCCAGAAAAACATATATTTCTGCTTTATTGACTTTATATGCCTAGAGCCTTTGACTGTGTGGATTACAATAAACTGTGGAAAATTCTGAAAGAGATGGGAATACCAGACCACCTGACCTGCCTCCTGAGAAATCTATATGCAGGTCAGGAAGCAACAGTTAGAACTGGACATGGAACAACAGACTGGATCCAAATTGGGAAAGGAGTACATCAAGGTTGTATATTGTCACCCTGCTTATTTAACTTATATACAGAGTACATCATGAGAAACGCTGGGCTGGATGAACCGCAAGCTGGAATCAAGATTGCTGGGAGAAATATCAATAACCTCAGATATGCAGATGACACCACCCTTATGGTAGAAAATGAAGAACTAAAGAGCCTCTTGATGAAAGTGAAAGAGGAGAGTGAAAAAGTTGGCTTAAAACTCAACATTCAGAAAACTAAGGTCATGGCATCTGGTCCCATCACTTCATGGCAATAGATGGGGAAACAGTGGAAGCAGAGACAAATTTTATTTTTCTGGGATCCAAAGTAACTGCAGATGGTGATTGCAGCCGTGAAATTAAAAGACGCTTACTCCTTGGAAGGAAAGTTATGACCAACCTAGACAGCATATAAAAAGCAGAGACATTACTTTGCCAACAAAGGTCTGTTTAGTCAAGGTTATGGTTTTTCCAGTAGTCATGTGTGGATGTGAGAGTTGGACCATAAAGAAAGCTGAGCACTGAAGAATTGATGCTTTTGAAGTGCGGTGTTGGAGAAGACTCTTGAGAGTCCCTTGGACTGCAAGGAGATCCAACCAGTCCATCCTAAAGGAAATCAGTCCTGAATATTCATTGGAAGGACTGATGCTGAAGCTCCCATACTTTGGCCACCTGATGCAAAGAACTGACTCATTGGAAAAGACTCTGATGCTGGGAAAGATTGAAGATAAAAGGAGAAGGGGACAACAGAGTATGAGACGGTTGGATGGCATCACGGACTCAATTGACATGAGTTTGAGTAAACTCCAGGAGTTGGTGATGGACAGGGAGGACTGGCATGCTGCAGTCCATGGGGTCACAAATAGTCTAACATGATTGAGCGACTGAACTGAACTGAATGTTTGGTTAAGAAGTCTTGTGCCTTTCAATTCACCAAGATAAGATATTGCTCCTAAAAGTCAATGTTATTTTCATGATAAATATAAACAGGAAGAGTTATGTTTTTGAAATTTCACTTATTAATAAAATATTATAGTATGGAAGATAAGATTTGTGCTTGGAGTTAGCTCCCAAATGATTTATGTGGCACACCCATGTGCCAGTATTGGTTAGAGTTAGAATAAAATTAATCCCTTCTATCCATAATCATATAAGTATAGGAGAAATTTTTATGTTTACCTTCATCACCACGAGGTTGCTGGGGAAACATGTAGTTAGTCAATACTCTTTGCTTTGTTTCTGGATGGGCTTCAGTTTGTAAAGGGATAAGGGCTTTGGACTGGAAGCAAAGGAGATAAATTAGATTAATAATATTAGAAATATAAAGAACATTTCTTTTATATAAGATAAAGGTCAGCAGTCTGGCCTCACTGTGTTGAATGAACAATTAAAAGAAAAATAAGGAAAAAAATAACAAAAAAATAAAATATAAGATAAAATAAGACTACTGTAGAGGAATATTTTGAAATTATAAGGGTTTTATAGTGAGATTTTCTTTTTCTTTATTATATTATTTTTCAGAACCTATTCATCTTTACTGAACAATACCTTTTTTTTTACCTTGAAGATACCAAAATGTGTCAAACTGTTTCAACTAATTAAACTTTTGGTATAGTTCTAAATGTTCATTAACTGTTGCCTTAGAAAGGCAAATGGAACTTGCTATTAAGTTCATACTATACAAGATCATCTATGAATTCAATTAAGTTAAAACATAAGCATTTAAAGAGATTTTTGTAACCAAAGACAGAGTCTACATATACATAAGCAACTGTCTTTGTATCTGATATATCACAAAGAATTTACCTATGGATAATACTCAATTCTCTATATTAATTTTATTTCAGAAATACAATTTTTGAAGGTTTTTAAAACTTTGATTTTAAATATAATATATAAACATTGAGAATAATCATATTGTTTAATAGTTTACACTTATTTCATGACATTTATTAAGAGTGAAGTACAATGGCAATTTAGGATGCCAACTTGTCTCATGAAACTGAGTTAGAAACCCATTAAATCACTGTTCTAAATAAAAGTTAAATGATGCAGCCATTGTTCTGTTCATTCTTCCACAAGAATATAAATCCTGATATTATGGGATTTTTTTTACAGTGTAAGACTGTAGAAAAGACTGGTCCATTAGCATAGTTTGTATTGATTTCAGAAATGATTATAATGATATATTGATGATTTGAAAAATCTACAGTTCATTGATGACTTGAATTTGAATGACAATATAATTTTTTACTTAGTAGGAGGGAAGAAAGTGCTGTAATGACTGTAGGAATATAAACATTATTCTCACAATTACATAACATTTTGCAGAGGTTTAATTTTTTTACAAAAATTGCCCAATACTTATGTCTGAACAATTCATTTACTGGTAATGTCACTTTTATGCTCAGAAAATAATCATAACAAACTAAATCCAAGATGATTTGTTTTCATTTGGTAATTTAAATTTTGGGGCAGGATATTTAAAAATTTTAAGATTACAAGAAAAAAGCCAAAAAAACCCAAAGTATGTCAAAATGGTCTATCACTAGTTTTTGTGGTGGCAAATCAGATGCCTTGGACTATTTTTATTTTCCAGTTAATATAATTATTCATTAACACTCAATTACTGATTCAATTATAATCTAATTTCATAAGTTTAAGTATTAACATCATAGCAATTTCACAGAAAATATTGATAAGAGCAACAAAAGGTATCACAATATTTTTGAATACATTTTTTAGAATTAAGTTGATATTAATTAAAGCATGGGAAAAAAGGAACATGACAGATAGTAACTCCCTCTTATGGGGATTGCAGTAATGTTTCTTATTCTTTACCTTCAGAGGTATAATTAAAGTACATCCTCTAAGGAGATGTATGTATCACCTAGAAAAATGATCATTTTGTGTATTTCTGAGAAAGAAGTAGATACTAAATTGAAGTATTTTAAAGGGATGAGAATTATAGTACTGTTTGTCCATAGCAATGGAATACTTATTTGATTGCTACCCTTATAAAAATCTCTCCTCCAGGGGATAAAGAATCTATATTTTGTAGTAATTGTGAAAGGTATCTATTGAGAATAAATTAGTAATTCAACATTTCAATTATAGTTCATTTTAATAAACAAAATAAATCAGGTAATAAAAAAATGTTACCTGATTGTCAGAAAGCCACAAAGCTGCAAGCTCCTTCAGTTTGGTAAATGAGAATGGTAAATTCTTCAATCTGCAAAAACAAGAAATTTCTAATAACATGGGTGAAGATGGATAAAGATCATTTAATGAAGAGGTATTTAGAATACTATAACTTATTTATTTCATTCTTCTCTTTACTTCTTTCTCCACTGAGTAGCCTGAGGAATCATTTAAAAGTGAAAACCTTGAGTCTACAACTCTTCAAATGATAGGATAAAACCCCAAATTGTTACCATGCCTCGTCAGACCCTCTAAGGTCTGGTCCCCTCAAACCTCTGGTCCCCTCAAACCTCTGCACGGCTTCTTTGCTACTCTTTTCCTGACAGCCCTGTTAGTGCCACTGGCCTTCAATCAGCCTACTCCCAGGAATAGCCAAGCTCCTTTCTCTGCCTGGAATACTCTTTCTTCCATACTTCACTTAACTAAAATTCCACAGATTCTCTAGTCAGCTGAAATGCCAGTTTCTGAAAGAAGCTTTTCTTGACTCCTCACTTAAATTTCTTTCCCCAATCTAGTCTCAAAGCACTTTTACTTCATGGACATATCTCAGTTTGAAATTACAATATTTATTTTTGTAGTTTTTTTTTTTTAGGGTTACTGTTTAATATCTCTTTGAAACTCTAGACTCTATGAGGGCAAGAGCCATTTCCATCTTATTACTAAATGAATTTACAGCTCTGAATTTTATATTGATTCTTGAAAGTGTGTCCTTTTGTTCTTCCACCCTGTATACATCATTTAATAGATATTTAATAGATATTCAAAGAGGCAATCTTTAAAAATAGCATTTTAAGGTATGTGAAATTGTATTCAATCAAAATTATCCATTAAGCTTTGGCTTCAGCCTGTGGAGGGTCAAATCACCAATTGCCTACTTCAACATAAATAAGATATACCTGAATTGTGGATGATCAATATATTGTTATTACATGAATTACCATCGTAGCTAGTCAGCACAGTGAATAATGCAAACAAGGCACACCAGTGAATTTATTGTTACTTTCTGCATGTTCACTTTTGAATACAGACAAACATTTTAGATAGGACTTGGAATGAAAATTTCTGTTAAATCTTTAATATGTTGGAATTCTATCAACCAAATGATGAATAAATATATTTTGATAACAGAGATGGAAAATGTCACAATAATGAATAAGGATTTTGGAAGCAGTTAATTGTATCTCCAAAGGCACTATTAAATAACAAATACGAAAAGATATTGACAAGCCTATAAACATATAACAGAGTGTGCATTGGCTAGGAAACTTTAGGAAGGATATAATGACCTTGCTGAGCTAATAGGTACTTGTAAAACATAAGAATATAAAGAATAAGAGATCAAATTATATCATAATTATTTTTTTAATATAATATTATACTAGCATTTATAACATTAAACCAAACTGTTCATAAAAGCTATTTCTAATTTTGGTTATTTAGTTTAAGTTGGAAATTACAAAGTAAGATGCTATGAGAAGTTTTTACATCATGTGGAGATGAATTAAAAGTAAAATATCAATTCTGCCACATTAAAATTACACGAGGGGATAACTCTCCAGAATCATTTACAATATCCATGATAAATCACCAGGCAAATCATAAAAGTAGAATATGGAAAGAAACTGTCAGAGAAGATGTTACCCGTATTTTTTTTTCACCACCATCACTTTCACCACCATTGAGAGTGAGGCTTTATTTAGTATTGTAACTGTCCAGTAAATTGATCACAGGAGCAATCCTATAGTTGATAGTATAAATGAATCATTGTTTCTTAACTGTAATGACAAACTTCTGAAATTTATTGTATTGAGAATATAAAATTGGAGTAATCATGACTTTTAAATAACATGACTTTTAAAATAACTTTTAAATAATCATGACTTTTAAATATTTTAAATATTAAATAATATTTAATCTTTTATTCAAGCAGTTTATTCTCTGATAGTGATATTCAACTTTTACCTCAGCTTTGACTGAATATTGATTTTAATCTCAGGTTAAGATTCACTTATTGCACAACATTGTAAAGCAACTATACTCTCCAAAACTAAAAAAAAAATCACTGATTAATTCATCAATTTAAAAATATTAGTTTGGTTCTATATTATGTTCCAATCACTGTATTAGGAGATAGATTAGCTTGTATTTCTGACTTGATGAAGTACTTAAATTCCTAGTATTATGAGATTCTCAATGTCTTATTAATATCTTTTGTAATAGCTTTTAGCAATGTACTGTCCTATGGTAAGCACTCATATAGGCTATATTTGTTGGATAAATAATTGCATTAGTAGTCCTAACTATGGGTCACTTAAATATTTTATAAGCATATTTTCCATATTGTGTGAATTATTCATGTATAAAATTTGAGTGGACGAAGAATTCAGGAAAAACTTCCAGCTCATCATGAAAACTCTTCCTCCAGTTTGACAGTAATGGAACTTGGTTCCACTGGGGACTGTAACTGAACCCACTGGAACCCATCTTCCTATGATATCTCTATGACCGTATTTATAATATTGTTCACAAGAATATAATTAGAAAATTCTGAAAAATGTCTTACTGAAAGTTGAACACAATATTTAATGCATCTCCTTCACTGTCCTGTCAAAGAGTCAAAACAAGAAATGGGTTGATTTGAAATGAATTACTCTTGTTGCAGCAAGTTATGAAGCTTCTTGGTCACCTTGATTTTAAAAATAAAATTCCAAAGCTTTTAAAAAATGTTTAATTCTTTACATGAAAATATTATTGAGCTGCTGCTGCTAAGTCGCTTCAGTCGTGTCTGACTCTGTGCAACCCCATAGATGGCAGCCCACCAGGCTCCTCTGTTCCTGTGATTCTCCAGGCAAGAATACTGGAGTGGGTTGCCATTTCCTTCTCCAATGCATGCATGCATGCATGCTAAAAAGTTGCTTCAGTCGTGTCTGACTCTGTGTGACCCCATGGACAGCAGCCCACCAGGCTCCTCTGTCCACGGGATTCTCTAGGCAAGAATTCTGGAGTGGGTTGCCATTTCCTTTTCCAATTATTTAGCTACTAAGTGCATTATTATCTTTTTTTCCCCTCAGACAGACTAACAAATAACAACTCCCACACTTACTGAAACTTTAGAATCTAAACATTCTCCATGATTCTATAAAAGCTAATCTTTGATAGTTTTGTTGCAGTCTCAGCTTCTCATATTATCATTTGTCTGACTGAAACTTAATGAAAACACAGAGTTCAAGTAGTCTGTTCTATTCCATCACCACTTTATCTTTTTAGTAGTTATTTTTAGTCAATATTGATTTTTGTAGTTTCCTATTTGAGAACATTTGTGGTAGAGATAAAGATGAATTGCATTTTCACCTTTTCTTTCTGCCTGTTCATCAATTTAACACTTTAGTCATAAGAAGAGAACCTATTCTTTCTTTTCCATTCTGAACATGGCTAAATAACCATTTGGTTGTCCTTACTATAATGCACAAAACATGACTTTTTAGTATTAGGTTCTTGGCATTATTCTTACCAGTGTTTTGGTGGTGTGGACAGTATACAAATAGCTCAGTTAATTTACTGGAGACATAAATGTATATATGAAAACACATATGTGCGTACATACATACCTATGCACATATTTTTATTATCAAATTTTATAGATTTTTATTATAATTATTTTCTGTGTCTTCATAATATTATGCTTTCTGCATATGGGAGGGTTTTGGCATATAATTTTTGAAATATCAGTTTAAAAATAATTTAGCTTCTGCTATTTTCTAATTGAATATTTTCATATTTATATAAATATTTGCATCCCATATATTTCATAAGACATAGGAAAAATTTCCAAAATTATTAATAAAAAGGAATAATTTGATTTTAGAAAACAATGAGATTGTGAAATGTTTCAAAAATACCTGTTGTCACTCAGATTTAAGACTCTTAGTTTCTGCATCTGTCCAATCTCTTCAGGAAGAAATTCCAGCTTATTGGAGCGTAGAGACATGACTGTTACATTCTTACAGCTTCCAATCTATAGGTAACAAAAAAAGTAAAGGATCACAGTGTAAACTATTCTATATTAATATTTATAATTTATAAAGTGATCTGATTGATTTATAGATTTCCTTATCACTTCTAAGAATCAATATGTGCATTGTTTAATTTTTTATTGTATCTTTAAAATATGTTTAAAATATATTATATAATATATTCCTTTAGATATTAAGGCAATGTATAGATCATATTCTTATACATGTTACAAAGGAATCATTTTCCTTTAAATTTTATGATTAGAATATTTGTCAGCTTCATTGTTTTCATAAATCCCTTTTTTGTCTATCCAAGTAAGCGCTAATAATATTGTTTATAAAAGATCATATATACTCAAACATGAAGTCTTATTGACATTTCCTTTGCAAAATTAGTTTAACTTCACATTACAATGGTACTTTTGTTTTTATTTATAACTTTTGTCTCTAAGACAATGATATATGGATTACTGCTCCTGATTATGAAAGCATTTAATAGAAAATGTTAAATTTAAAATATACTTCACAGTTTTTTCTTGACATGAATAAATGAAAGTCCTGTTTGGAGATGAATGCTAATGAACCCTTTTGGTGTAACCTGAAGTTAAAATAATATTATGCAACAAGATACTTTAAAAAACTTATTTACATTAAAACTTTCACTTAGAAATGGAAATATAATTATCTCCAAATTTATTTAAAAACTGTTCATAAAAGCAAAATATATAAATTGTTTGCATGAATTTATTTTATTACAATTTTTGGCAAGCAATGTTTAAGTCAAATGCATTTCCTTGGTCAAATATAAGAACTTATCCCTTGTTATTTTAAAAAGAACGATTAACAAATATATAACTCCTATATGCATTCATAGCTCAACTCATGAAGCTACACTGCTAATGCACCTGTTAAAATTTATATCCAAAACAGAGTCATTAAAAATTAATTAATAGAAACAAATTTATTCCTCACTTCTCTGGGCAATTCTGGAAGGAAGTTCTCATCAACTGCTAATGTTCGAAGACTGTGAAGGTAGCCAATAGTAGAAGGTAGAGACTCCAGTTCATTACAGCTACAGTCAAATTCTTCTAATAAAGATAAACTGAAAATTTAAATACATTAGTTAGACATTCTAAAAGGTCAGATGGCAAAAAAATTTTGAAAAGCCCACATATTAAAATTCACCAACAAAAGTTATTTATGTAGTGACTGCTTAATATTATGTAAGTTAATTTATCAGTTCCACCAAATGGTTCAATATCTCTTAATAAGTGGTTCAATTTGGTAAAATAAATCTAGTTCATTTTTCTCCTTTCTTAATTCACTTGTTGTTTAATTGAGCCTGAGAATGACAAAAAGTTTTGTCTGCTTTTATACAACTTACATGTCTCTTATAGTCAGATGCTCATAATGTATATCCTTAGAATGAATGCATGTAAGTACATGGGCAGGTAAAAGGTATAGATGGCAGGTACAAGAAAGAGAAGAGAAGGGGGCAAAATCTTAACAACAAAACCACTGATTAGATGCAAAGTATTTTACTAAGCATTTTAGAGATAGAAGTAACTATTTTCCTTAAAGAAACTCTATCAGATATCTATTGTTTTAAACCTCTCTTACATATAAGGAAATAGAGGCATAAAGAGGCTAAGCAACTAGCCTGAGGCCCCACAAAAGTAGGAAAGCTAGTACCTAAATGCAGACAGCGTGACTCCACTGTATCTTCTTGCCTCTCCGCCTGTGCCTTTCAGTAGCAGATGCTACAGACAGGGCATATGTCAGCCTGCAGATGTGTATCAGTTACTTTACAAAGTATTTTAAAAAGTGGTAAACTCTGTATAATGACCCAGACTTTTGGTGTCTTTTGAAAAATAAGGATGATCTGCCAGTACTGGACCTTTATTCTCCCATGACAAGTAAAGAAAGCAGTGTAATGGCAGCTGCCTTCAAATAAGCACAGTTCTCCAATTTGCCAAGATCCCCACCACTCCAAACTTAGCCTACTTTACCCCCAATCTACACAAAGGAATCCCATGAATACACATTCAAGCTATCACAAAGGAACAAGACATTTCATTGCTTGGTTTGAGACAGTTGGGAAAGAAAGGGGGCCTGGCACAGAGTAAGCACTAGCTATATTTAAGTTTCCTTTGATGGTAATATTATTACACTGTTCCTACCATTCATATCATTGCTTTGCTGTAACAGGAAGGAACCCTCAAGGGTAATGATCTCACCACTGTAAAGGGAAGAATGAATTAGAAGTAGTTGGAATAAGGTTGTTGAATCCTCTTCCTTTTTCTTTATCTTGGAACTAGCTGGCTTGAAGGTAATTTATTCCCATCATTTAGTTAACAAGTGGACACAGAAATTAAGCATTTGAGTTTTAAGTTAGAATGGATTTGTGTCCCAGCTCTGTTGCTTATTAGATGTATGATCTTGGATATCAAAAAATAAAACAAGGATCAGAGCTCAAAAATCAAAGCTGATTTTATTTATTGCCAGGCAAGGGAACATTCCCTGCTTACACGCAGAAGAAATTCACTTAGTAGCACACTGGGAGGTGAGGTAGGGGGGAGGTCAGTGACAAAAGGGGGTGGCAACAGGGTGTCATGATGATCATGCTCATTAAAAATGAAAAATTTGCATTATGGAGAGGGTAGAATAAGTGCACAAGTCTGTGTACAATTGGGTAAATCAAGTCCTATTATTCATGGGAAGGGAAGAATCTAATTCAGTCAAGTCTAGCCTGACCCTGATCAGGGTAATTCATGATTCATAGTTCTTAACAGCTTCAACTGGTTAGAACCCAGAAGTGGGGAAGCACAGCATTCAGCTGTGAATAATAGCTTTGGTGTGCATGCTCAGTCCTGTCCAATGCATGCTCAGTCATGTCCAACTCTGTGTGACCCCATAGACTGTAGCCACCAGGCTCCTCTATCCATGGGGTTCTCCAGGCAAGAATACTGGAATGGATTGCCATTTCCTCCTTCAAGGGATCTTCCCAACCTGATACAGGGATCAAACACGGTCCTCCTGTGTCTCCTGCATTGGCAGTTGGTTTATTTACCACTGAGCCAACTGGTAAATGAATAATAACTCTAGAGTTCAGTTCAGTTCAGTTGCTCAGTCTTGTCTGACTGTTTGAGACCCCATGACGGTAGCAGGCCAGGCTTCCCTGTCTGTCACCAAATCTTGGAGCTTGCTCAAACTCATGTCAATCGAGTCGGTGATGCCATCCAACCATCTCATCCTCTTTTGTCCCCTTCTCCTCCTTCCTTCAATCTTTTCAGTCTTTTCTAATGAGTCAGCTCTTTGCATCAGGTGGCCAAAGTATAGGAGCTTCAGCTTCAGCATCAGTCCTACCAATGAATAGGACTGATTTCCTTTAGGATGGACTCGTTTATCTCCTTGCAATCCAAGGGACTCTCAAGAGTCTTCTCCAACACCACAGTGCAAAAGCATCAATTCTTCAGCACTCAACTTTCTTCATAATCCAAATCTCACATCCATACATGACTACTGGAAAAGCCATAGCTTTGACTAGACAGACCTTTGGCGGCAAGGTAATGTCTCTGCTTTCTAATATGCTGTCTAGGTTGGTCATAACTTTTCTTCCAAGGAGCATGTGTCTTTTAATTTTATGGCTGCAGGCACCATCTGTAGTGATTTTGGAGCCCCCAAAATAAAGTCTATCAATGTTTCCATTGTTTCCCCACCTATTTGCCATGAAGTGATGGGATGAGCAGATGCCATGATCTTAGTTTTCTGAATGCTGAGCTTTAAGCCAACTTTTCCACTCTCCTCTTTCACTTTCATCAAGAGGATCTTTAGTTCTTCTTTGCTTTCTGCCATAAGGGTGGTGTCATCTGCATATCTGAGGTTAGTGATATCTCTCCCAGCATTTGGTAATTCAGCTTGTGCTTCATCCAGCCTGGAATTTCACATGATGTATTCTGCATACTAGTTAAATAAGCAAGGTGACAATATAGAGCCTTTCTACTGCTACTGCTGCTAAGTCACTTCAGTCGTGTCCAAATCTGTGCGACCCCATAGATGGCAGCCCACCAGGCTCCCCCGTCCCTGAGATTCTCCAGGCAAGAACACTGGAATGGGTTGCCATTTCCTTCTCCAATGCATGAAAGTAAAAAGTGAAAGTGAAGTTGCTCAGTCATGTCCGACTCTTAGCGACCCCATGGACTTCAGCCTACCAGGCTCTTCCACCCATGGGATTTTTCCAGGCAAGAGTACTGGAGTGGGGTGCCATTGTCTTCTCCGATAGAGCTTTGGGGTACTCTTTTTCCAATTTGGAATCACATGTTGTTCCATGTCCAGTTCTGACTGTTGCTTCTCGATATGCATATAGATTTCTCAGGAGGCAGATAAGGTGGTGGTTCATGTACTGTTGAAGCCGGCTTGGAGAATTTGAGTATTACTTTAAATTTTGTAGCATTACTTAAATTGAAGAAAGTAGGGAAAACCACTAGACCATTCAGGTATGACCTAAATCAAATCCCTTATGATTATACAGTGAAAGTGACAAATAGATTCAAGGGATTAGATTTGATAAACAGAGTGCCTGAAGAACAATGGACGGAGGTGTGTGACATTGTACAGGAGGCAGTGATCAAGACCATCCTCAAGAAAAAAAAAATGCATAAAGGAAAAATGGTTGTCTGAGGAGGCCTTACAAATAGCTGAGAAAAGAAGAGAAGTGAAAGGCAAAGGAGAAAAGGGAAGATATACCCATCTGAGTACAGAGTTCCAGAGAGTAGCAAGGAGAGATAAGAAAGCCTTCCTCAGTGATCAATGCAAAGAAATAGAGGAAAACAATAGACTGGGAAAGATTAGAGATCTCTTGGATAAAATCAGAAATACCAAGGGTACATTTCATGCAAATATGGGCACAATGAAGGACAACAATGGTATGGACCTAACAGAAGTAGAAGATATTAAGAAGAGGTGTCAAGAATACACAGAAGAACTATACAGAAAGGATCTTCATGACCCAGATAACCATTATGGTGTGATCACTCACCTAGAGCCAAGAATCTTGGAATGTGAAGTCAAGTGGGCCTTAGGAAGTGTCACTATGAACAAAGCTAGTGGAGGTGATGGAATTCCAGTTGAGCTATTTCAAATCCTAAAAGATGATGCTGTGAAAGTGCTGCACTCAACATGCCAGCAAATTTGGAAAACTCAGCAGTGGCCACAGGACTAGAAAAGTTGTTTTCATTCCAATCCCAAAGAAAGGCAATGCCAAAGAATGTTCAAGCTACTGCACACTTGCACTCATCTCACACACCAGCAACGTAATGTTCAGGATTTGTTAAATGCTCAGGATTTGTTAAATAGCATTAGTCTTCCATTAACATGGCTCAAATTCCAATTACCTTGGGATATCAGTTGTGAAAGTGTTAGTCACTCAGTTGTGTGTGACTCTTTGCAACTCCATGGAGTTTAGCTCATGGACTGTAGCCCATGAACTATAGCCTTCCAGGCATGGAATTTTCCAGGCAAGAATACTAGAGTGGGTAGCCATTCCCTTATCCAGAGATCTTTCTGAACCAGGGATTAAACTTGGTTCTTCTGCATTGCAGGCAGATTCTTTACTGTCTGAGACACTAGGGAAGGTCTATATTAACTGTGAATAACTACATGAAGTAAAAGCTTTCCTGCTAACTCTTCAGCCCACAGATCACAATGTAAATAACAGACGCACATCATGATCAGTGATGAGTCTCATTACTCTTTTCAGTCTGTCATTGATCAGCCTCTGTGCATCTGCTCTTCAGTTCACATATGGACAGTAAATCCTGTAGTTGTGTTGCCTTCTTGTCAATCAGCTGTGAAGAGATACTATTGGCACCAAAATTTAACATTTAAAGCACTACTCCTGTTGGGTAATGCTCTTGGTCATCCTAAGTTTCTTGGGGATTTAAATGAAAATACGAAAATTTGCTTTCTATCACCAAGAACAACTTCATTAATTCAACTGGTAGACCAAGTAGCTATTTCAATTTTGAAAGCCTATTATTTTACACACATTTTGGAATAAGTTTGATGCTACAATTAGAGATCGGACAGTTTCTTTGGCTGAATTTTAGAAGAAATATGACATAAAACATTCAATTGAAAATATGCATGCATCATGGGAGGAAGTAATAGCAAGTAATATGGATGCAGTATAGCAGAAACTTTCAGCACAATGTGCAAATAACACTTAGGATTTGAACTGAACATATGTGGGATTATAGAAGAAACAGCTGACTATGGGAATGCTTGCCACTATTCAAGAGCCTTTAGATCTGCTGCCAGAGGAGCTTAGTGAAGGAAAACTTGTTGACATCAAGGAGGAAAGTCATTGTAATGAAAAGGATGATGTCCCAGAGGAAGTGACTCTGGCAATAAACTTTACATTAAAGAAACTCTTAGAGATATTTCATGGTGTTGAAAGCATGAAGGATAGAAGTTTGGAAGCTGCTCCAAGCTTAAAAGAGGATGACATTTCACTGATGCATAGAAAGGATGTCCACTCTGAATTATGACTCACATGATGAAAACAAGGCAAGTACTGTTCAAAGTAATTTTGATAGTTTTTTTTTTTTCACAAAAAACCCACTTTAATTCTTAATGCTCCTAATGTTTACAATGATGATACATTAAATACATGTTGGTTTTATTATTTTTCCATTTTTCCAATATATTGATAACCAACAGTAACAGTATTTGATGTTTTGAAAGGGTTTAAAGATCCTTCATGAAAACCATCATAATTTTCCTCATTGATTAAAAAGATTATTTTGTACAGTTTCAGTGTGCATGGTTGTTTTCATAGTCCCCACGACAATGTAAAGTGAGCACTTCCTGAAATAAAAAGATAACATTTTTACTGGATCATGGGCTATGTTGAATTAATAATTTATACCCTGAAATTATTTTACACCTTTGTGTTACAAAGAAAACTTAGGTGCAAAACACACATCCTTCAATTATCTCTGAAATTCAAAGGATTCAAACTCAAAATATGACATTCCAACTGACTTTACTGATGGCTGTCCTGCTATAAATCACCTAAAGTATTTTATTACAGGATCCTGAGTACAGTTGTACCATATTACTCACATGATCACTGGTGTCCAAAGGATAGACAAAAATAAGTGAAATAAGTCTGACAGAGAAAGACAAAGATTGTATGATTGCACTTGTATGTGAAATTTAAAAATAAGCATAAAAGTGAAAAAATAACCAAGCTCATAGACACAGTGAGCAAATTGGTGTTTACCAGAGGTGGGGTTAGGCAAGTATGAAAAATGGGTGAAAGTGATCAAAAGGAACCAACTTTGAGTTATAAAATAAATAAGTCAGGACGAGCTAATATAGCACTGTGCTGTTGTTTAGTTGCTAAGTCATGTCTCTTTTGTGTCCCCATGGACTGTAACCTGCTAGGCTCCTCTGTCCATGGGATTCTCCAGGCAAGAATACTGGAGTGGGTTCCCATCTTCTCCTCTGAGGGATCTTCCGGACCCAGGGATTGAACCTGCGTCTCCTATGGCTCCTGCATTGCAGGCAGATTCTTTACTGTTGAGCCACCAGGGATTTGTAACTATATATGGTGACAGATGTTAGCTAGACTTATTGTAGTAACCATTTTGCAGTATATACAAATTTCACATCATCCTGTAGCACACCAAAACTGCATTGTTTGTGCATAAAAAGACAAAAACCTATCTTTTTAAAGAAGTTTTTTCTATTGTCTATAATAGTGCACATTGAAAGTAAAATCAAGCTACAAAGAAGTGTAGAATACTTTAAAAAAGTGCTTTCCAGGGAATTCCCTGGTGGTCCAGTGCTTAGGACTCCATGTTTTCACTTCAAGGGTATGGGTTCAACCCCTGATTGGGGAACCAAGATCCCACAAACAGCATGACCGAAAAACCCAAACAAACAAAATACAAAGCAGTACTTCCCAATCTTTTGCGTGCATATGGATCCCCAGGCGAACTTGTTAAAATGCAGATTCAGATGTAATGATTTGGAATGGGGCCTAGATTCTGTGTTTGTAACAAGCTCCTGGATAATATAGAAGTTGCTGGTCCTGGGACCACACATTTTTAAAGTCCTTTGCTAATATTTCAAGGATAACATGAAACACACACACACAAAATATGTCAATTACAGCTAAAATTCATGTATACATATTGCAGTAGTTGTGTTGGTAAAATTTGCCTTTGACCACATGTCAGTCCTAGTGACACTATTGGAGGCAGTAATGCTTGATGTTAAACACAATACTGACTTAGTGTTCTAAAACTGTTCTCTAAATCTAAAACTACATTGTTCTCTAGTTCAGTTTCCATGAATTAGTGTTGGATGAGAAGATATTGCCCTTCTCAGGGTATCATTTGAGGTTATTATTAACCCTCAGTTACTGAGCTAATGAGGAAGCGGAATTATGACTGTATTACATAGCTAATGTATAATTTCACTTTAACTTCATGTATGACCATTAGAAACCATCAGATGCCATTAAATCTTCTATTATGTAGGTGGTAATAAACATAAAAGTAAATGACTTTGGGCTTCACTTTCTTAGTTCACTTTTAAAACAATAGAAGTAACGGGGATGTGAAAAATGTTGAGACAGGCTTGCATAGTCGTTTAATAGTTGAGTGCACTTCATCTACTTATTAATCCCTGTGTTCTCATCTATAAAATTGGTTTATAATGCCTGCTGTATGGAGTATCAGGGACGATTCAAGGTATGCTACCTTGCTAGCATGGGGATGCCAAGGTGGTGCTAGTGGTAAAGAACTTGCCTGCCAATGCAGGAGACATAAGAGACTTGGCTCAATCCCTGGGTTGGAAAGATACCCTGGAGGAGGGCACGACAACCCACTCTAGTATGAATCCCATAGACAGAGGAGCCTGGCAGGCTACAGTCCATAGAGTTGCAAATAGTCAGACATGACTGAAGTGACTCAGCATGCATGCACCTTGCTACCATACTGATTTTGGACTTCTCAGCTTTCAGAATTTAGAGTAATAAATGTCTGCTGTTTTAGCCACTCATGTATGGTTATTTTGTTATGGCAGTCTGAGCAGAATAATGCATTATTCCATTATTATATTATTATTATATATAATATATATATATAATGACAATGCATTATTATATTTTGTACATAAGTGTTAACATTTTCTTTTTAAGAACTGGATGTTTCACTAATGTTATATTACGAATCCTCACACAGATAAACATAAGCAAGGATCAGTAAAGAAATGTCTTTTTGCTTATTATTGTTGATGACTATTATGATTTGTTGAAGGCTATCTAACATTAAGTCTGACAATAACCTCTAAGATGTATTATTACTTCGCTTTTACAGATGAGAAAACTGCAGCCCTGAGATGTGATTTGACATGCCCAAGTTCAATTAGTTAATGAATGGAGAAGCCAGTCTAGTTCCAAGATTTGCAAATATTTCCCCATGAAGGGATTAAACATATCCAAGACATGTTATCAACCATTAAGGAGTGCATATTCTAGTTGGGAAGGCATATTATATTGGAAAATTATATTTGATATTATAATATCAAATTATAAATTTGATATTATAATTGAAAAGTTAAATGATGATACAAAAGATAAATAAGAGACCAACATAAGAAATGGGAAAATATTACATTAGTGTTCTCTAACTTTTGTAAAGAGTTCCCTAAACTTATTTGTCCATGAAGCTTATTTTTATGTCATACCTATTAAAATCTCAAGTAATGACTATTTGGAGGAATTAAGTTTAGAAAATACTGGTTCATTTAGTAGGTATACTGAGCTTTGAATTTAGAGGAAGCTGCAGTGGTCTGGGTGGGCAGAAGGAGAAGAATGAAGTAGCAAAACAAGTAAACATATTTTTTGAATCCAAATACCCCCAATTTGATTTGTCAGTAACTCTTTACCTTATTAGATTTTATTTTTAAGAAGCATTTATTTAACATGTGAGTACTTCCCATTTAATTCTCACAACATTCTCATGAGGTAGGCATTATTATGATTTCCATTTTACTGAGGAGGAATCTAAGGCTATAAACCCAATAATACATTGAAAAGCCAGATTTTGGACCCAAAAGGTCTGGCTCCAGAGCCAAAGCAGCCAACCATTATGCAAGCTTGTTTAAGGGAGCTTTGTTTTAAACCAGCATCACAATGGATAGCTGTTTAAGAAGCTGAATCTACATATTGGTTCTTAAACTTTAGCATGCATCAGAAACCCTGGAACATCTTGTTAACACACAGATTGCTGGTCTGATGATCAGAGTTTCTGATTCAATAGATCTGAGATTGAGAATTTGCACTCCTAACAAGTTCCCTGGGTTTCCCTGGTGGCTCAGCTTGTAAAGAATCTGCCTGCAATGCAGTAGACCTGGGTTTGATCCCTGGGGTGGGAAGATCCCCTGGAGAAGGGAAAGGCTACCCACTCCAGTATTCTGGGCTGGAGAATTGCATGGACTACAGTCCATGGTGTCACAAAGAGTTGGACACGACTGAGCATGTCCAACCCATTATACAAGTTAGAGAACACGAATGTGATATTTTTCCATTTCTTATGTTAGTTTCTTATTTATCTTTTGTATCATCATTTAACTTTTCAATTATAATATCAAATTTATAATTTGATATTAAATTAACTTGATGTTATATTACAATTATAAAATTATAATTAATTTGTTATTATATATAATTATATATAATATATAAAAATAATATAATATATATTATATATAATATAATATAATATCAAATTAATTTGATATTATATTATAATTTGATACAATATAAAATATTATAAAATTATATAATTTTATACAATTATAAAATTTGATATTATATAATTTAATATAATATATTATAATTTGATACAATATAAATATTATAAAATTATATAATTTTATATAATTATAGTTATAATTAATTTGACATTATAAATATATTATATATATCAAATTAATATTATATTATAATTTGATATCAAATTAATTTGATATTATAATATCAAAACCTATCTGAATGCAGAGTTCCAAAGAATAGCAAGAAGAGATAAGAAAGCCTTCCTCAGTGATCAATGCAAAGAAATAGAGGAAAACAACAGAGTGGGAAAGACTAGAGATCTCTTCAAGAAAATTAGAGATACCAAGGGAACATTTCATGCGAAGATGGGCTCAATAAAGGACAGAAATGGTATGGACCTAACAGAAGCATACATTTGAATCAGTTCTAATGAGGTGGATGAAACTGGAGCCTATTATACAGAGTGAAGTAAGCCAGAAGGAAAAACATAAATACAGTATACTAACGCATATATATGGAATTTAGAAAGATGGTAACAATAACCCAGTGTACGAGACAGCAAAAGAGACACTGATGTATAGAACAGTCTTATGGACTCTGTGGGAGAGGGAGAGGGTGGGAAGATTTGGGAGAATGACATTGAAACATGTAAAATATCATGTAAGAAACGAGTTGCCAGTCCAGGTTCGATACACTTTTTTTTAAAGTTAAAAAAATTAGACAAAAAAAAAAAAAAAGAAGAGGTGGCAAGAATACACAGAAGAACTGTACAAAAAAGATCTTCATGACCCAGATAATCACGATAGTGTGATCACTCACCTAGAGTCAGACATCCTGGAATTCGAAGTCAAGTGGGCCTTTGAAAGCATCACTACGAACAAAGCTAGTGGAGGTGATGGAATTCCAGTTGAGCTATTTCAAATCCTGAAAGATGATGCTGTGAAAGTGCTGCACTCAATATGCCAGCAAATTTGGAAAACTTGGCAGTGGCCACAGGACTGGAAAGGGCAGTTTTCATTCCAATCCCAAAGAAAGGCAATGCCAAAGAATGCTCAGTTGCACTCATCTCACATGCTAGTAAAGTAATGCTCAAAATTCTCCAAGCCAGGCTTCAGCAATACGTGAACCGTGAACTTCCTGATGTTCAAGCTGGTTTTAGAAAAGGCAGAGGAACCAGAGATCAAATTGCCAACATCTGCTGGATCATTGAAAAAGCAAGAGAGTTCCAGAAAGGCATCTACTTCTGCTTTGTTAACTATGCCAAAGCCTTTGACTGTGTGGATCACAATAAACTGTGGAAAATTCTGAAAGAGATGGGAATACCAGACCACCTGATCTGCCTCTTGAGAAATTTGTATGCAGGTCAGGAAGCAACAGTTAGAACTGGACATGGAACAACAGACTGGTTCCAAATAGGAAAAGGAGTACGTCAAGGCTGTATATTGTCACCCTGCTTATTTAACTTCTATGCAGAGTACATCATGAGAAACGCCGGACTGGAAGAAGCCCAAGCTGGAATCAAGATTGCCAGAAAATATCAATAACCTCAGATATGCAGATGACATCACCCTTATGGCAAAAAGTGAAGAGGAACTAAAAAGCCTTTTGATGAAAGTGAAAGTGGAGAGTGAAAAAGTCGGCTTAAAGCTCAACACTCAGGAAACAAAGATCATGGCATCTGGTCCCATCACTTTATGGGAAAGAGATGGGGAAACAGTGGAAACAGTGTCAGACTTTATTTTTCTGGGCTCCAAAATCACTGCAGATGGTGACTGCAGCCATGAAATTAAAAGACGCTTACTCCTTGGAAGGAAAGTTATGACCAACCTAGATAGCATATTCAAAAGCAGAGACATTACTTTGCCAACAAAGAGGTCCATCTAGTCAAGGCTATGGTTTTTCCAGTGGTCATGTATGGATGTGAGAGTTGGACTGTGAAGAAAGCTGAGTGCCGAAGAATTGATGCTTTTGAACTGTGGTGTTGGAGAAGACTCCTGAGAGTCCCTTGGACTGCAAGGAGATCCAACCAGTCCATTCTGAAGGAGATCAGCCCTGGGATTTCTTTGGAAGGAATGATGTTAAAGCTGAAACTCCAGTACTTTGGCCACCTCATGCGAAGAGTTGACTCATTGGAAAAGATTCTGATGCTGGGAGGGATTGGGGGCAGGAGGAGAAGGGGACGACAGAGGATGAGATGGCTGGATGGCATCACTGACTCCATGGACATGAGTCTCAGTGAACTCCGGGAGTTGGTGATGGACAGGGAGGTCTGGTGTGCTGCGATTTACGGGGTCGCAAAGAATCGAACACAACTGAACTGAACAAGTTCCCCGTTGGAGTTGATGATGTTGGTCAGGGGACCACATATTGAGAATCAGCAGTCTACACCAGACTATGGAAAGAATTGAATACTAATGTGAAGGAATTTGGGTTTTATCAAATGAAGTGTGTGTGTGTGTGTGTGTATGCTCTCTAAGTTTAACTCTCTAAGTTTTTAACTGGAATAACTTTACATCTTAAGAAGTACACTGGGGATTCAATAAAGGGAAATCTCCTGTTTACTCTATTGCCCAGCCCCCAAGTTCTCCTCCCAAAGTCACGTACATTTCTAGTTCTTTGTGTATCTTTCTATGATTAGAGAATAGAGGTAAGCACAGTTTTTAGCATCCAGGTACATAGAATGCTTATTTTTTTGTCATTATAGCAGTCTAGTAAGTGGACTACTGGAATTTACCATCTAGGGTATTAATGTTATATAAACTAAACATCTAGATCAAAGAATTAGAATTTTAGACATAGGTGGAAACTACAAATGAAGATACTAAGCCACTGAGAATTTAAACACTTGTCCAAGTTCACATAGTTAAGTGGCATAGCGAGGGATCACACCCATGCTGCTGGACTCTAAACCCAGTGCTCCTTGCATTATTCCTCAGCAGTCAGAGGCCCATAGGAAAGAAGTGATTTATCCAGCTTTGCATAGTTATCAAATTTTCTGATTCCAGTCTTTCTCTTTGACCATATGCTATGATGGAATGACTTTTTAAAATATCCATTCAAATTTTTGAGCTTTCATTTTTTTTCTCCAAAACTACGAAGCTAACAGAGAGAAGGCTTAGTATAGTTTCTCTTCCTGTGGAAGATCCTTTGCCCTTAGAGCACTGGAGCTCTTAAATGACCAAATATTGCAAAATATGTGACTCAACTATCTCATATATTAAGAAGCATCATAGGTCAATTAACAGTTTAGCTTTGAGATCTGATAACTTCTCTCAGCCTTTGTTTCTGCATCTGTTAATCGGGAGAAAATGATACACGTTGAATAGTGTTGATGGGGTCTTTAAATAAGAATACATGTAAAGCACCAAACATGGTAGCTGGCACAATGTGAACACAAGCAAAAAGTTGTTTATTACTATTTTCATTGCACACTCAGTTCTTAGAATGGCTGGAACTTCTAGGCACAACTTAAGATTTGACAACAAAAATAACCAATTTTACAAGTCATTTGGCACAAAAGTCATGGAATCTATTTCAGCTGTGAAAGACAGCTGAATTCTTTCAGCAATTTTTACAGTTGGACTATTAAAAACTACCAAAGATAAGTTTAATCTATGAAACATGCTATATGCAGAATGAGAATATTTTTGCTCACTGCAGCTGATCTTAACATTTTGGTGAGCAGAGTTCTAGATAGAATGTCTCATAATAAAATAAGACTCTGAAACCCTGAAATTGAAACTCTAACCCTTTGGCCACCTGATGCAAAGGGGTGATGGCCACCTGAGGCTGACTCATTGGAAAAGACCCTGATGCTGGGAAAGATTGAAGGCAGGAGGAGAAGGGGATGACAGAAGATGAGATGATTGGATGGCCTCACTGCCTCAATGGACATGAGTTTGAGCAAACTCCTGGAGATAGTGAAGGACAGGGAAGACTGGTGTGATGCAGTCCATAGGTTGCAGAATCAGGCACAACTGGGCGACTGAACAACAACAATAACTATTCCACCACTTACAAAATACTTTCTGCATGTGACCTGGGGTGACATTAAATAGTATTCTAATCCAATTTATCTCTAGCCTTGAGCTAAACCTCTGATCCATCAGTTCTGAATTCCCTAAGAAAAGCAAAGCCACTGTATCATTATGATTTTTACTTCATGAAGATTGTTTATCAAGGTGTACTATAAAAGTTTAGATTTGGCTTATGTTTTGCACAAGTGCTCCATTGAAGTGAGAATGTAAGTGAGAAAATGGCTGTCATAATTTTACCAACCAAAAAAATGTAGAACTGAAATCTTCGAAATTTTTCATTTTAGGACCATTTTACACTCTTAACAATCATTGGTAACCCTAAAGTACTTTTGTTTATATGGTTTATATCTATTGGTATCTATCATATTATAAATTTAAAAGAGCATTTAAAAACAATTATTATTCAGTCTTAAATAACAATAATAAATCCATGACATGTTAATGTAGGTGACATATTTTTATAAAAGTATCTATATTTCCAAACAGAAACATTTAGTGAGAAGAGTGACATTGCTTTATTTTTTCAAATCTCTCCAATGTTTAAATTAATAGAAGGTAACTGGATTCTCATATCTGCTTTTGTATTCAATATGCTGTTGTATATTATTCTGATTAAGTTATATATATATACATTCCAACCTCACATAGATATGTATTTGGAAAAGGGAGGGAGGAGTATTTTCACAGTCTTTTTGAATAATTGTGACTATTCTTTGATACTATACGAAAACTCAACAAGTGGTGGTTTTTTAGGGGATACAGTAATTGCAATATGGAATCTAAAATACATCAGTGAACTTTTCTTACTCTTCATACCAATACATTAACATCAACTAATCCTTTTGCACTTTGAATGAGTCTGTTTCTCATGTGTGAGTTTGTAGCTCATGCATTGGTCATGGAAAATGTTGCTTTACAGAATTAAACAGATTTTCCAAATGTTGATGCATTTCACAGACAACCTCAATAAATCACATTCATGATCACACCAGCGATATCAGAAAGCCTTTAAATGTATGGAAGCCATCAAAGTTACAGTGGCAGATACAAATTTTTCAAAATTCCAACTTTTGCTTGATAGCTCAAATTTCACTGTTGGCAACAAATACTGTCAGTTGTTGTCCTTGAAGTAACAAAGCTCACTCTGTTCATTTTTGAGAAAGTGTCTACCAAACACCCAAGTCTGACTACCACAGTTTGTCAGGCAGTCTTCCTTTTTTAAAAATAGGCTTTAACTTTATAGCCATTTTAGGTTCACAGCAAAACTGAGCAGAAGGTAGAGATTTCTCATAGGTTTCCTACTGCTTTTTTTATTCTCCTTTTTATTGCAATAAAATATAGTATAGTCCATTTCCCTAACATTTCCATTCATGGCTTTATATGAATATCAAAACATCAAATTGTAGACTTTAAATATATGCAGTTTATTGTACATCAACCATGTCTATCAAAACTGTTTTTTTTAAAAAAGCTTTCTCCCCACCCCAAGTATACCCAAATCTGTTAAAATGTGGATTTATATAATTCTTTACATGAAATGTGGGACAAGATTCCTATAAAATGGCCTTACAAAATTTTAGAATGAAGATAGCTTATGGATTTCTCACTTTTGTTGTAAACAAAATAATTCCAAAGTATACATACATTTTTTCAAGAACTGTAAATCAAACATTAATGACAACATAAAATTAGAAATAAATCACTTTCAGATAAATGGAATATATTTTTTTCTTAAAAGGCAACAATGATCTTTTACCTTGAAGCTTTTTATGCAAGCTAAAACATGTTTATTTCCTTAAGTCTAAAAATACGTTAATGGAGACGGAAATGGCAACCCACTTCAGTATTCTTGCCTGGAGAATCCCAGGGACAGAGGAGCCTGGTGGGCTTCCGTCTACAGGGTCGCGCAGAGTCGGACACAACTGGACCGATTCGACTTAGCAGCAGCATAGAACTGGGGGGCTGGGAATGGATGGCTAGGGAGGTGACAGCTGAAAGATATGGGGTTTCTTTTTGAGATGAAAATGTTCCAAATGGTGATGGTTGCATATATCTGTGAATATGTCTAAAAACCATTGAATCATATACTTTAACTGGGTGCATTGTATGATGTCAATTATATCTCAATAAAACCTTTTTTAAGTTAAAAAAAATAAAAAAACATTGCTGCTGCTGCTGCTGTCACTTCAGTCGTGTCTGACTCTGTGCGACCCTATAGATGGCAGCCAACCAGGCTCCCCCGTCCCTGGGATTCTTCAGGCAAGAACACTGGAGTGGGTTGCTATTTCCTTCTCCAATGCAGAAAAGTGAAAAGTGAAAGTGAAAAGTGAAAGTGAAGTCACTCAGTCGTGTCTGACTCTTAGCGACCTCATGGACTGCAGCCCACCAGGGTCCTCCATCCATGGGATTTTCCAGGCAAGAGTACTGGAGTGGGGTGCCACTGCCTTCTCCAAAAAATACATTAAGTTTCTATAAATATCAAATTTTACTAACAATGTAATGGTAACATATACATAATGCAGATCTTATAAAAATTGATTTGATTTTGTAAGACATTCAAGTGAAGTTAGAGCTGCTACTCAGTCAAAAGCATCCAAATTAGTAGTATCTGGAAAATTACAGGCAATGATATAATTGAAGGTCTGGGTAATCACTTTGCTTGTGAAAGGGCAATGGTCAAGAATTTCTTATCATATTATATAGTTGGGTGTTGATGTAATGTTCACATATAAAACTAAATTGATATACACAAATATATAAGTAAATAAAATGTGGTCTAAAACGAGGTTAAATATGAACAAAATTTTTGAGATCTCCAGTGGAAAATGTGTTAAAGTAGAAAACTCAATATATTCTTTTGTCTCTGGCTTTAGAGAATCAGACTGGTATGAAACTTTGGCACTTACTTTCCGATTGTATTGGGTAGTATCGTAAGTTGATTGTCATCTACTTTTAGAGTAGTTAGTTTTTTCAACAACCCTAAAACAGAGAAGATGTATTAATACACAAGAACAGATTACTGACAGAAAATACAATATATAAAATACAATATACATCACAATATAATTGCGATGAATGTTTGTCATGATAATTGGCTGCACTCTGCTTATATCAACCGACAAACATATTCGCATGTCTAGTTCTGACCTTCCAGTTGCAAAAACTTCACTTACATCAGTGGGAGTTCAAGTACAATGATGGAGACAATAAAGAAAACATAGGGCTCCATAGAAACCGGAATTGGCGGTACTACTACCACATTTTCCTTTTCTATTATATAGCAAATGGACGAGATGAAATTTTTCAAGCCAGCTGTGATTCAACATTTAATTAACTCATAAGCACTAATAACTAACATTCCTGTTGTGACACAAATTGAAAACAAATCTGAATTAAACCTAATAATCAACGAATGGGTACTGAAGTACTGCAGTGTAGTGGTTAAAATATGGACTTGGAAAATAACAACATATAACTTCATACTCTTTCAGTTACCATAAATCCTTGACTGGGATCAGTAGTAAACACAAAAACCCTCAATTTTTAATATGTCAAATAGAACTGGCTAATAATTGACATTCCAACTATTCATATTTCTCTAATTTATGCCCTTCATAAATTTCCTGCTTTATCTACTTCTATTGTCAGGGTATTAATGAGCAAAAACTGCAGAGTAATAGAAGAACAGCTTCCTTTACCCAGCCATAACAGAACCCAGAGTATCACTATGGCCTAAATAGCCAAAATCCAAGACAAAGCATTAACAGTGGCTGATTTTGGTTTTACATATGTTTTGCAGAAAACTTGTTCTGACAGATATAGTAGGTTCCATGGTCAAATGTGTTTGGGAAATGTTAAATTAAACAAAATCAACCAGATTTCTTTAATGAAAAATGTTAAGGAACTTTTAATATACTAATGTAGTAGGGTGACTCTAAAGTTATTGTGGAACTTCTGTGTGTGTGCAGAGTATCTTGTACAGTGGTGTTTCACAAACATGCTCTGAGAAATGCTGTTACAGCTCATACCTACCCACCTCACGTATTTTGAGCATAGCTTAAAGGCAAAAAGTAAGTGACAAGCAGTCGAAATAAAGCTGTTGTTGCATTTGAAGTTTCAGGATGCTCAATTACATAGTCTATCAAAGCACGCAGAATCTCTAGTGAAGAGAAGTGTCATCCCTATCCGACTGCTGTGAGAAAATACCTACAATATTTGGAGATTAATACATCCGCTTGTGCCCTTATGATACATGGCTGAACAGTGGCACCTGGGAAAGAGGACAATTCTCACTGGGGTAATTTATCTCTGAAATCTGAACACCCACTGCTTATTCATCTATGCTCAAAGGGTGACTGAATCACTTTAGCTTCTCTACTGTATATGTAAAAAACCATCAACCTTGGAAATATAAAAGAACACTTGAGCTTGCTCATCAATTGTGTAAAGAAAACACAGGACCATGAATTACAACTAAATTCTTTATGAGCTGTAATTGTGATCAAACTACTGTCCCTGCCCACAGGTGGAGCCAGAGGAGGGCTAACGGTTTCCACATCACATGGCTGGGTTACGAGAAGTTTTGCGTTGGGTTACAGAGGGTTGTGCAAACATCTTGAAGCCAGGTTGCCAAACAGCCTTTAAGAGAATCACAGTCCCCAGGTCTGAAGTAGTGGTGTGAAAATCTTGAGGCAGGATAGGAGTTAAGGTCAAAAGATTGATGCAACAGATTTTTTTTTTTTTGAAATAATGGATCTTTGACAGAAGTTTCTACAATTTTTGGCAACCCATTCCAGTACTCTTGCCTGGAAAATCCCATGGACGGAGGAGCCTAGTAGGCTATGGTCCACGGGGTTGCAAAGAGTTAGACACGACTGAGCGACTTCATTTTCTTTCTGTAACTTTAAATGCTGAAGCAAGTTAGGGCTCCCTCCTTTGCTCCACTTATGTGAGCTAAAGGGACCATCATTCATCTGTGGTTTGGCTACTTTGTCATTCACACATTCCATACAAGGATGTGCTCTCTGGATAGATTCCAGAACTTCTGTAGTAATCTGGTTGTTCTTGGAATAGAAATAGGCCATCAACCTCAGCTCTGTTACTCATGACTTCCTCTGACAGATAATTCCTTTACTGCCTAGCTATTGATATATCTGTTTGGACTGTCTTCTACCCTCAGGAACCAAAGGTATTTTATATTATTTCTTCCTCAATTCTCTACCTCTTTATCTTATATTCCCAATTCAGATATACTGAAGAGAAAGGAAAAGGCGGTTTTTTACTATGATTCTGGCTACTTTCATATAAATATACAATAAGCAGCAGTATAATAAACATTAATATAATTTGTTATCAAATAGCTAATATTTATATGACATTTACACTATATATTAGAATTTTTGAAAGTCAAATTGCTATGTACTCATCAAATCTAAGATTATAATAATTATTATATTATCATAGTACCTAACATTGATTGAGCATTCACTGTATACTAAGTTCTGTTCTAAGCAATTATACATATATTAATTAATTATTTCTCAAAATAATTCCCTGATGCAGGTACTATTACTTTCCCATTTAGAAGATGATAAAACTGGGGCACAGAGAGATTAAGTAGCTTGCATAAGGTCACACAGCTAGTAAGATAGAAAAGCCGGACTCTGAATTCATGCAGCTTGACTGCAAAACCTGTGTCTTTAACCTCTAAGTGAATAAGATAAATTATTTTGGAAAGTAAATATATATATATTCTCCTTTATTGAGTTTGTCTGCTGTCCAAAGAAGCTGATTATTAAAGCTCTGCCTAGAAAACATAAAGTCCTCTTCATTTTCCCTGGAACTAGCACACTGAAAGAGACTCAGCATACAGGGTTGTTTATTGAATATATAACTCCATTCAAATACCCCACAGCTAAAATAGGTGTAAAGGAACCAAAGATTTTTAGTTCCTATTTCCTTTTATTATTAATAATACTATGATGTTTCTTATCTTTTATTCATTTAAATGTTGGTAGTCCAATAGACAACTCAGGTTCAAATAGAGAGGACAAGGTGTAATTTACCATCCAATCAGAATCAGTAAGTTATTTTAGGACCTTTGAACAGAGTTCCCAGGTATTTCTCTTGACCAAGAAGGAAATTTTTCAAGGAAAGCCAGCCTTTCTACATATACTATCAGGTACTCTGGCAACTCTGCAGATGAATAAATGTAATTTTCCCTAAAAGGTCAATAGGGTCCAAAGATAGTTCTAGCAGGAAGCTACTGACAAAGTTACCTTCTTAATTTGTGGATTGCTCAGCTTTCCAGGTGGCACTAGTGGTAAAGAACCCATTTGCCAAAGCAGGAGACAGAGAGATTTGGGTTTGATCCCTGGGTTGGGAAGATCCCCTGGAAGAAGGCATGGTAACCCACTCCAGTATTCTTGCCTGGAGTATCCCATGGACAGAGGAACGTGGTGGGCTACAGTCCAAGGGGTCGCAAAGAGTTGGACATGACTGAAGTGACAGCACACATGCATGCGCAGATTCTAAACGAAGATATTAAATACATAATACAACTTGCCTGTGCTGGTCTGCTTAATGCCAGCCAAGCATCTAATCTGGTATTTTCTATCATCTGTACAGGCTATTTTCCCCAGACTGGAAGGATAACTCCCTAGTCCACTTTCTTAACAGAGGATATTTTAAACAAATAGTTACATCATCTTTTACTTCACTATATGACCTTTTCATTTCCAGAATTTCTAATTGGTTCTTTTTTTTTTTTTTTTTATAACCACCTGCTCTTAGTCATCACTCCTGTTTTGTAAGTTATTGTTTTTATAAATATTGTTCTTCCTTTTATTTGAGAATCTACACACACTTAAAATAATTTTTTAGCTTGCTTTATAACCTTGATTTCCCTTGGGGTAAAATTTCTATTGTTAGAGTAGTTTTAACATTAGTTTTCCTTTAAAGTATTTGTTTTCATGCCCATTTGTGTCAGTGAATATTTTCTTACCTATGTTCACTCCTCCATGTCTGACACTGGTTACTTCCACCTGACCCTCAAGTTTCTGGGGTTTAGAACCAAGTCTTAAATTAGCAACTTAGTGCTCTCATTCACCCTGGATATTGCAAATTCTGTCCAAAGCAGCTGGTAATGTGCTGTAATTTTCAGTATTGAATCTGTATCTGATCTCTCCTTTCACCCTAGCTCTAGGTTCTTCAGTCTCTCTTAGCAGAAAAGCTTTTCCTTCCTCAATCCCCGTAAATTCGTTTTCTCCTGTTATGCTTAAGGGTTTTTTTTTTTTTTTAAACCACTCAGGATCAGAATTTATGGTTACCCCTTCTATTTGTGGTCTGGATCCCATCATGTCTGTAGGCATTACTGTGTTTCCATTATATCTCAGTTCCAGGTATATGCTCATTCTCTTTAAGCAAAGCTAAAATTATGTTATTGATTCAATACTTAAGGCGTACTTGCCATATACCACCCATAATTCTTTGTATGGAGAAGAAAGTAATGAAGAAAATTATGTTCTTCTAATATAAATAGCTTTTTTTATTCTCATTATGCTTTTGAAGATATGGAGTGGTTTTTGAGTAAGGAGAGTAAGACATGTATTTTTACCAGATGGCTATCTTGACCAGATGATCATCTCTAGCATCTTCATCAGAGGATGCTCTTTTATACCATTATATTTCCTTACTTTCTACAACATAAAATAGTACTTTCTAAGCTTATCTGATCATAAGTTTCATCTAAGATAATTAATAAGAATGCAGAACAGAGGGCTTATTACATACTTATGGGGTCAGAATATTCACAGAAAGAGCCTGGAAATGTGGAAGTGTTTAATTAAGCTTAAGATAAATCTTACAGAGGAGTAAGCTGAAAAAACACTGTTACAAAAATATATAACTATATAAATAAAAACATCATCAAATCTACAAAGAAAGAAAAACTAATCCGTTCTGTTAAAAGTAGTATTCTCTATTAACCTAAAAGAATAGTGAAAATGGAAGCAACAAAAATTGGAGAAAAATTTTGGCTTGTGATTCAATTTTCAGAAGCATTAATACGTTCCAGAACATATGATAATCTAATTCAAGGAGTGTTAAAAACTATATTCCAAAATTAAGTAGTTTGATGATTCCTCTCCCATCTGTGTCCTCTTGTAAATAATAAGAGTAAGATAATTTATACAAAAGTTTACTCATTATTTAGACTCTTTCATTGTTACTCAGATAAAAATTTATGACAAAAAAAGGATTGAGTAGTTAATATATATTAACAGACAAATCTCTGCTCTTACGATTCTTGACAGCATGCAAAAGATGAGATGTCATTTTTAAATAATAGAACTATGAAGATATTTTATATATTTATCATGTTATTCTTAAATTAGAACAAGGTTACAATAAAATTAAAGTAGAATAGAGCAACACTGTGGATAGAAAGTGTTAGTTGCTCAGTCATATCTGACTCTTTAGGACCCTATGGACTGTATCCTGCCAGCCTCCTCTGTCCAGGGGATTCTCTAGGCAAGAATACTGGAGTGGGTAGCCATTCCCTTCACCAAGGGATTTTGCCAACCTAGGGATCGAACTAGGCTCTCCTGCATTGCAGGCAGATTCTTTACCATCTGAGCCACCAAGGAAGCCCATGCTACTGGTGATTCTATAGTGACGAAAGAAGACATACATAGTCATCCAAGTACTTAAGTGTAAGGATAAATACTCCTTTTAATAACACTTTAAAACTTAGTAGATCTAAAATTATTTAAAGTATGTCAGAAAAAAAAAAAACACCAATACAGTATACTAATGCATATATATGGAATATAGAAAGATGATAACAGTAACTCTGTATACAAGACAGCAAAAGAGACACTGATGTATAGAACAGTCTTTTGGACTTTGGGAGAGGGAGAGGATGGGATGATTTGGGAGAATGGCATTGAAATACGTATAATATCATATATGGAACGAGTCGTCAGTCCAGGTTCGATGCACGATACTGGATGCTTGGGGCTGGTGCACTGGGACAACCCAGAGGGACGGTGTGGGAAGGGAGGAGGGAGGATGGTTCAGGATGGGAAACACATGTATACCTGTGGCAGATTCATTTCGATGTTTGGCAAAACCAATACAATATTGTAAAGTTTAAAAATAAAATAAAATAAAAAAAATAAAGTATGTCAGTTTAGTAAGATCATTTTAATAGAGTATTTTGACAGCTAGAGTTACCATTTCATTCTAAAATATTGGTAAAATAATTTTTCATATTGGATAATGATTATGCTAATTTATTAACATCAGGCTAACAGTATATTCCCTACATCTGCAAACAAACTATACTGCTAAGAATGAAAACAGTATATTTGACATAAACATTGATAACAAAATATTATGTTCTCACCTATAGAGTCAGGCAACTGTTGCAACATATTGGATGACAGTAAGAGGTCCTCCAGGGCTTCACATCCAGAAATGTCCATGTCAACAGTTTCTATTCTGTTTTTTGACATATCCAGGTATACCAACATCTTTAACTTCCCTATAGACTTGATGACATTGAGTAAACTCAGGGTTAGTGAGAAACTTTCAGGAAATACTTTAAAGTTGTAAAAACTACAACACTGTAAAATTAATTTCAAAAGAAAATGCAACAACAATAAGTATTGGTGAGAATGTGGAGGAACTGTAACCCTCATACATTTCTAGTAGGAATGTAAAATTATGCAGCCACTTCGGAAAACAGTTTGGCCATTCCGCAAAATGTTAAACAGAATTTCCATATGACCTATTAATCCCTAGGTACATGCTTAAGAATGAAACATTTGTCCACACAGAAACACAAATATTCAAAGCAGTGTTATTCACAACATTCAAAACATGGAAACAACCCAAATGTCCATAAACTGATGAATAAATAAACACAATGTGATAAGTCAATAAGCTGGAATATTATTTGGCAATAAAAAGCAATAAAGTACCAATGCATGCTACAAAATGGATGCACCTTGAAACAAATGCAGCGAAAGATGCCAGTCACAAAAGATCACCTATTGTAAGATTTTACTTATATGAATTGTCCAGAATAGATAAATCTATGGAATCAGAAAGTAGACTAAGGTTGCTAGAGGCTGGGAGGTCAGGGGGAAGGAAATAACTGCTAATGGCTTTCAGGGTTTCTTTCAGTGGTAATGGAAATGTTCTAAAATTAGATTGTGGTGATGTTTGTTCAATTATGTGAGTATTCTAAAAACCATTGAACTGTATACTTCAAATAGATGAATTTTATGATATGGGAATATATCTTGCAACATAGATATGTTAAAAGATAACAACAACAATCTCAAAGTTGCCAAAGACTTAAATGAATATAGAAAAAAAAGGAAGGAAGGATGGGAGGGAAGGTTGTCACCCAAACAGCATATGCTGACATAATGATGCTTATAATTTCAAATGCATGAGAAAGGTATTAAATTACGATTTGAACTTTACCCTACTAAGCAGAATCAATATTTTGTCCATTCAACAGTCCTTTTTGAGGATCTACTACATACCAGAGCTTGTATTATATACTGGAGAACAATCATGAATATCTTAGCTAAGTATGGGGAGACACTTGTCACGATACAGACAGTCTTTCTCTTTAAGGTGCTCATACAATGAAGGAAACTGTCCAATAAACAAATAATTATAAAACCCTATGATATGTGCAATAAAAAAAGCCTGTAGAGAATGCCATAGAGGCACAAGGCCGCAAATTGGCTGGAAGGCACTGCTTGTCCAGAAAAAGAGAATTTGTACCTGAAAGAGAGAATAGCGCAGAGAAGCGTGAAAAAGGGAGTATGTTTGAGGAAGAGTGGGAAATTCAAAGTTACTGAATACAGTGGTAAAGTTAAGCATTAGAAGAAGTCATCTGTTAAAAAGCCTTACCTTTCATGTGACAGTTATTTGAACTCTATCTTATTGGCAAGGAAAGCTATTCAAGGCTTTTAAGATGGTGAATAACATTATTAGATATGTGTTTTGAAATAGTAATCTCAGGGAAATGTGAAGGGAAGATTCATGACTAGAGTTAGAGTAGAACTGAAAGGATCAGAAGGATCTGGAAGCTGTTTAGCTAACGAGATGAAAAGGACCTGAGTAAAGGAAGCAGAAGTGAGGATGAAGTGGGGATGGCTCAAGAAAAATTTAGAAGTGGAATGACTGAATTAATAACTGATTTCTGAGGACAGGGGTGGAATAAGATCAGATGGTGGGCAAGAGATAAACAATGGTTATTTAGCTTGGACATGAATTACGGGACTTAGAGCAAGACCAAATTCTTCATTTTCCTTTTCTTTAAGGGCATATTTTGCAAATAAATGTCACACACATATCTGTGTTCAATGGTTCACCTGCTTGTTTGTCTACCTATAACACTTTGCTATACTGTCTCTACTTATTTGACAGAGTATAAGCAAATAAACACTACGTCAACAAATTAATTGCACAAGCACATACTTGGCACTGTGCTAAGTACCTTATACATATTCCTTGATGCAATACTTTATGTTCTTATTGCTCAGAATGTGTTTTACACAGCAGCCGTATCAGTACCACCTGGGAGCTTGTCAGAAATGTGGAATCGAGATCCACTCCAGACCCACTGGATTGGAATCTGCACTTTAACACACACTAAAGCCTAGAGATTAAGTAATATCACACATTGGGTTCCCTGAGAAATGGAGACAAAGAGAAATTTTTGAGAGAGATTCTTGGGATTAATACCAGTGAAAAGAAAGAAGGAAGGAAGGAAGAAGGACTGGGCAGGTGAAGGTAGGCTGTGATGGTTCTGAGGAATTACTCAGCTGACTCTTCAAGTAGTACTGCAGTTGTCTTGAGTAGCAGTGAAGGGGCCAGAGCTTCATACTCTTGCACTGATTGATCACTGAATTGGTGGTCTCCTGGAATACAGTTATAACCCTACATGAGAAAGTTCTCTTCAGCTGGGGAAAGTCCTGAAGAGGGTGGAGAGTTGCAAGCAGTGTTCCCAGAGGTTGAGGGAATAGAATAAGCTCTTCATTCCAGGAGGATGACACATGACAAGATCCACCACAAGTAACATTCCAACATTGCCCCGTTAATAAGGAGTGGAGCTAAAATTTCAAACTCAATTTTATCAGATTATAGACTATAAAGCCTATTGATTAGATTAGCAATTCCTGACCTCTAAATTGCTTATTAACACAGCTCGTATCTCTAGCCCTGCTTCTTCCCTTGTAGGCAGAGAGTGTGAACACAGTCAGGGTAGGTGAATAGTTGCTAGGCTGGGAACTGGGTGCTCTGGATGAATCAGGCCAGAGGGCAGAGTTTCTTCTCATGCCTAGAAATACGTCACTTGGAAAAATATTTGTCACACTTCTTAGAGCTGTCCACCCCAAGGAACTATTATGCTAACTTAACTCATCTCTTCTGATGAGCACACAAAGAATAATATACGTGTTTATGTTTGTGTGTGTGTGTGAGGATTTCTTTTTTTTGTTCCTTTATCATGAGAAAATTTCTTTTCTCTTTGAAGCTTCCTGAATTGCTATCTGTAGCACAACTCAATATGTTTGTGTGAAGTTTCTAAACATCTTTTTTTGGAAGCAAAATAACACTTCAATGTTTATTTTTGAGTGTTTCTAAACCCTCACTTTGAAGCACCTTATAAAGGCAATAATAGCCTGGAGTGATAAAGGCCTTTGTAGCCCAATGACTCAGAGTTCTTGAGGATATTAAATGTTACTCCAACATCCAGACAAAGAGGGATCTACAGATGAGCATAGAGCAACAAATTAAAAAAGGGGAAGCCACTACAAGCAAACGGAGATATTGGAGTTTGCTGTTCAGTTATATTTTTATTGACTGATATTAGAGTGATAGCAAACAAATTTTTGATCATTATTTGCTTCTCTGATTTGTGAAAAGTAAAGTGGAAAAATGATAATCCAGGCTTCTAAAAGTATTTTAAAATATATTAGCTTAATGTATTATGGTATGTGAACTAAAAACAAAAGGAATGTGCTTTTTTCTCCTGTATCTTATGACTCAATATTTAGAATTAATCCTTCTGTGAAACTGATAGACATGGGCTGAAGACTGCATTCAAGCTTAGACTTTCAAGGCCAAATGTTTCTAGGTAATTGTCTAACAACTCTTTGCCAGCCTTAGGCATTCAAAAACCACACCTGTTTAAGGGCAGGAGGTGTAGGAGTATCCCATAAGTATTCCCATAAGAAGTGTTATAAAATATGGAATTCAAGTGTACTAAGTAAAGCAAGAAACCCAGTTAAAGATGGCAGTATATAAGAAAAAAATACTTTGTAACAGACAAATTAGACAGCACTATCTGTTTTACAGACAACTGAATCACTATCTTTACATTTAAATAATACATTAAATAATACATTGACTATGCAATTCATCAGGCTTCCCTCGTAATTCAGTTGGTAAATCACCTGCCTGCAATACAGGAGATCTGGGTTCAACTCCTGGGTCAGGAAAATCCCCTGGAGAAGGAAATGGCACCCCACTCCAGTATTCTTGCATGGAGAATCCCATGAACAGAGGAGCCTGGCGGGCTACAGTCCATGGGATTGCAAGAGTTGGACACGACTTAGTGACTAAACCACCACCATGGAATTCATCTGCAAGGTTGGATTTTGGGAACAGAACCAGTGTGAAAAGTGGGATAAGCCCAATTCTCATTCAGACCTTCTACTGATACCCATAGCAACAGCATTTGGAGCATCAGAGTGAGCGTGAGCCTCTGAAGCTGGTTTGAATCACAGGTCCACCATTTACTGACTGTGTGACCTTGGCCCAGTTACTTACTCTTTCTGTTTCAGTGTCCTCATCTATAACATGGAGTTGGTAATAAATTCTGCTTCACAGGGTTGCTCTGAGAATTCGGTGAGTCACTTGTAAAATATCTAGATAGTGCCTAGCTCCTGATAAATGCTATGTAAGTAGTTTTGAATAAATAAATACACTGCAGGTATAAACTTTTCCCACTAGACATGCATTCTGATTTCCACCAACGTGATGGACATGAGTTTGAATAAGCTCCAGGAGTTGGTGATTGACAGGGAAGCCTGGTGTGCTGCAGTCCATGGGGTCGCAGAGAGTGGGACACGATTGAGCAACTGAATTGAACTGAACTGATATACACTTTGAATATGGCACATATCAGTCTCTGCTATGGGTAGTAGAATATAGATTTGTCTCTTCTGTTATCTGCAGACCCCTCAAATAAATACGCTCAAGGTCATTGAATATATTATATTTGTAACTCTGACATGAGCATGGTTTCTAATTCATAGAGGTATATTTGTATATGGTTTTTAATAAATCAATAAACAGAAAATATGCATGCTTTTCTATTTTGTATCTGTGAGGATAATAGAAATGTATTCTTTTGGTGAGAGAAGAAAGTATATTTTCTCTAATCTTTTGTCAGATTTTATTCTTTATATGGTCCCATGCTTATTCAAAAGAGAATAGCTTCCTCTTCTTGCTTTTGCAATCATTTTAAGAAATGTTTAATGTCAATTCAAACAAAGAATCAAGTCTGGCTTTTGGAACACACATTGAAATCTCAATGGCTGAAGAATTATTCCACAACCAACTGTCCTGGCTACTTAACCCTATGCAAGAGTTTAGATTGGCTTTCACCTCTGAGAGCCTTCTAGTTGTTTTTTTGTGTGTGGTGTTTAGTTGCTAAATTGTGTCCAACTCTTTTGTGACCTCATGGACTGTAACCCATAGGCTCCTCTGTCCATGGGATTTCCCAGGCAAGAATATTGGAGTGGGTTGTCATTTCCTCCTCCAGGGGATCTTCCCAACCCAGGGACTGAACCCATGTCTCCTGCATTGCAGGTAGATTCTTTACCATTGAGCCTCTTGGGAAGCCCTGGGTATGTATGTACATGCTTATACCTGAGGGCACATGTCATGAGTGGCAAGAAACAGTGTTATATGGAAAGCCATTCTTTCACTGGATGGAAAATGAATGGTCACACTCAGTGAGTTGATTAGTCCACCTATGATTCAGCAGATATTACTGAATTTTCTGTTAGAGAGATAATTTGACTCTAACTTCCTATTTTTAACAAGTTATGTTCCTTGCGTTTTTCAAAAAATCAAATAGATCTACTTTAAATCACCTGAACTGAGAGAGAAATTTTTATCTTGTGGAAGAGCTCAAACAATATGAGTATAAACCATTATCTAATTACCTATAAGAAAAAAATTGATTTTGTTAAACTAAGGCTTGGTATTATGTATAGCATTTTTTTCATATAACAATATAAATTTGTTCAGATTTGAAAAACAGTAAGTACAGAAAGAGATGAAATGTACTTCTAAGTGTATAAGAAAAATCTTTCATATATGTTACATACTCATTTTACTCACCTATAACACATATAACACTCGTAACACTCAATATTAAAAAACAAACTAGTGAAAAACACTTGATGGAATACTATTATCAAATGTTTAACTTTGAAACGAAAACACTGAGGTTTAAGATGCAAGATTAACCATTATCAGTTACAATTAATATACAACATAGATGCTAGATGACATGACATAATAAAAACTTACATACCCCAGGTAGCACTTGCAATGCATTATTATCCATCCACAACTCCCTTAAATTTTGTATTTGATCCAGAACTTCAGGCTGGGGGAGAAGTAGGGAGAAAAGAGAGAGGAGAAGAAAACTAAATTAGTCTTTTTCTTATCACAGTATAAGATGTAATTTATTGGATCTGAAAGTTTTATTTGGGAATCCAGTGTTAATCCTTAAGAAATTCCAAGTTTAACATATCTCTTCTAGCAAAACTGGTATTCCCTGAGGTAGCCAACCTATAACTGATGTGAAAACCATTAGAACAAGAATAATAAAAGTTAAAATCTATTACTCTCCCTTAACACTATTCTCTGCAGTATTTATCAATCTCTGTCTTCTTCACTAGAGTATGATTTTTTGAAGGGCAGAGTAATATTCAGTTTTTAATCCCTGTGTCCTCAGATTCTCATTGTTTGCCATGGTAGTTGGTAAACAGTAGGTTTTTATCATAACACCATACACACAAACATCCTCTGCTCCATGATGTAATAACAGTATAGGAGCTTCCCAAGTGGTACAATAGTAAAGAATCTGCCTGCCAATGCAGGAGACACCCTGAGTCAGGAAGAGCCCCTGGAGAAGGAAGTGGCAACCCATGCCAGTATTCTTGCCTGGAAGTTTCATGGACAGAGGAGCCTGGTGGGTCCATGAGGTTGCAAGGAGTTTGACACAAGTGAGTGAATGAACACACACACAATAATAGTACAAGACCCACTCATTTCTTATCTTTTCATTTACTCAACAAAAAATTATTTGTTGAATAATGGGGAGGCCTACTATGCAAAACGTACAATGCAGGATTCACAGTTATTCAAAGCTAGTCCCTGCCTTGAAGTAGCTGAGAAGCTAATTGGGGAAATAAATGTATATAAATAACAAAATCACAAGGCATCATATGGGGGAAAAGAATAATGTAGAGAAGTCCAGAGAAAAAAAGAGACAGAATATGATCAAGAGGTAATATACTGTGCATAATATATACTTTAATTCCAAAATTAGAAGCTGTCTCTAAATTCTATCTCCTGGGAAGCAGACTATTCAGAGGGTAGGCTGCTATTGCTGCCAGCATCATTTCTTGATTTATGATGACCTCTTCCTGATTTCTTTCCAGAAATTATCTCCCCTGCTCCCACTCTAAGGCCACCTGCTTCCCTTGAAGTGGATTCCTTTTTTTTTTTAAACCACTCCAGGGAATTGACAATGGCCAAAACCAATTACTGCATTATATTCATCTACCCACAGGGTTTGGCTCAGGGATCCATCAGAGCAGATAAGAAGCAATGGTTCTCTGATTGGGTTTTGTTTTTGTTTAGTTGCTAAGCCCTATCCGACTCTCTTGTGATCCCATGGACTGTAGTCCGCCAGGCTGCTCTGTCCATGAAATCCTCCAGGTAAGAATACTGGAAGGTTGCCATTTCCTTTTCCTGGGGATCTTCCTGACCCAGGAATTGAACCCACGTCTCCTGAATTGGCAGGCGGATTCTTTACCACTGAGCCACCAGGGGAGACATCTCTGACTGGGACTTGGGGAAAAGACCCTTGCTCTTGTCTGCTGGATTTGAAACTGGAAGCATACAGTTCTGGGGGCTTCAGGCACGAGGTAAGAAGGAGAGCCTGTTTGAATTAAGATGGATCCTGATGGCACCATTTAAGCTTAGAATTAAGCCACACCTTGTTGTTAGTCACTCAGCTGTGTCCGACTCTTTGTGACTCCATGGACGACAGCCCGCCAAGCTCCTTTGGAGAACTCCATGGAGTTCTCCAGGCAAGAATGCTGGAGAGGGTTGTCATTCCCTTCACCAGGGGATTTTCCTGACCCAGGGATCAATTCCCGGTCTCCTGCATTGCAGGCAGATTCTTTACTGTCTGAGCCATCACCCTAAGTCAGATTTTTTTTTTTTGTCTCCAACTAAAAAAAAAATTATCACTGAAATAAGATACAACCATAGTTCAGTAAAATTAGAGACCTAATGAAGAAAGCTAGTATATTTGATAGGGTATCAGTGGAAAAGAATGGAATGGTATCAATGTTACTACTGGACTATTGATAATTATGGGTCAGTAAAATACACTTCAGAGACTTCTAGACTACTTTGGAGATAAGTTTCTGATGCCTTTAGCCTGCAAATGCAATGGAACATGGTGCTATTCCTGAGAGAAGTTTCATTTGTAACAAGGATCAAAATCTAAAGTTTCAACTTGGAAAATAGTTAAGACTACATGAGGAAGGTGGGGGGTAGATTTTTGTATAGGAAAATATTCACACTATTGCTTAGCTTATGGGAAACAGGGAGTGAACTACTCCATTGGAAAACTCTGTCTCTGTGTCAGTCATATGACATAATTTTTCTAAGCTCAGGCATCATGCAGACTTTAGGGGAAGAGAGAAAGTTGCATACTGTAGTTCAACACAAGTTTATGGAATAAGACAGAGGCTAGTGTATAAATTTGAAACCATGAGCATTATTCAGGAAGTCTAGCTGTGCTGTGGTAACAAATTAATCCTGAAATCTCAGTGGCTTAACAAACAGGATTACTTACTCTTATTTCGTGTTCACTGTGGGTTTATGCTCGCCACCAACCAGTCCTGTGTTACCACCAAATCAAGACTTTCAGAAGAGTCAAAGCAGGGAGAGGGAGTATGAAAAACTAGCCACTGCCCTTACAGATCTCAGGCTGGCAGTGACACTTAATCACTTCTTCTTATAGCTCATTGTCTAGAACGGTTTATACAGCCTGGACCTAAGTTTAGGGAAGGCTGGGGAATGTGGGAAGAATTCAAGGAATATTGGGTGACTACTAAAAGGAGTCAGACACAACTTAGTGACTAAACAACAACAGCTGCCCTTGCCACACAGTGATACCCTATGAAAAAAACAAAATGACAAGAATGAAGACATAGTACTTTCATAATTTAGTTATCCCCTAATTTTATAAGTGTTTATTAAACTGCTTCTCAGTCCAGGTACTTCACTAGAGTCATAATATGTGTTATGATCTCTGCCTTCAAGGAACGAACCCATGGTCTATTTCTTGAGCAAACATATAAAGAGCAATTATGTGACATTATGGGAATACAAAGAAGGAGAGGTCTATAATGCCATAGTATCAAGGGAAACCAGACATGGATTCCTGAAGCTGAGATGAGAAGGAACTGGTCAGAAGAAAGGAGAGGAGAGGAAGCATATTTTAACATGAATCAGAGTGGTGAGCAACAGCAAGATGTATTCAGGGGAACCATAGGCAGTTTGCTTTACTGAATTGTCAAGTTTAAGATGGAGTAACTAGTGTAAGCAGCAGAAAATCAGGCTAACAAAAGAGGTTGGGTCTGTCAAGGCCTCACCTTTTGTTAGGGAGATAGGAATTTATCTTATGGGTCAAGAAGCATCACTAAAGGTTTTCTAAGAGGAAGTGATATTTTATATTTATCACTCTGCATGCATGCTAAGTCACTTCAGTAGTGTCCTTGTTCTTGTTCTATTGGCTGGAAGGACACCAGGCAGGAGGACCCTTGTCGGGGTCCAACTGGAAAGGGTCAGTAACAGAAGAGCAAAATACAGAAGAAGGCAAGAAGAAATGGAGCCCAGGAGAGTAAGGGCTTATTAAAGTCCAATGAACAGAGTGTTAAAATAAGGAAGTGAAGAAGAGTATCATACACTGGAGAGGTGTCCGGTAAAATAAAAGATGAAGATGGGAACTCAGTTTTGGAAATAGTAACATACTGGTAAACTTAGTGATAGTAATTTCATGAGATAACTATATTACAGTGGGTTGAAGATAAATAATATGCAAATAAATGGGGACAGTACAGATAGAATATTCTTTGTAAAGTCTGGGTGAGATGAGAGGAGAGGAATTGAGGAGCTAGGAAGAAATTGAGGAAGCTGACAGGAAGATACTAGATGAGAATGGTTCATACTGGAATCGTCTGAAGGGAATCAAAGAAGAAACTGAGGGGAATCGGAAGACCTCTATCAATGATCACTGTTATTTTAACTTTTGGGGGAGCCAGGTGGAAGACTGACAATCTAGGAAAAAACAGAAGAAGGGATTTCAGGTTTCTATGAGGCCAGACAGAGTGTAGTAGGAGTGAAGGATTGAGAGAAGTAAAAGGATAAGAAATTAGAATGAGAGAGCAGAAGTTAGGAGGTCAAGATTGCTGAAGTTGTTTCAGGCAATGACAAAATTCAAGCTGTAACCCTGGGTATTATGACACGTTGGTGTGTGTGGGCAAGGAAGAATGCTGTGGAAACATAAGACCTTGCATGATCTCTAAGGATCTGGGTAACCTTTGGTGGACTACATAGCTTGCTCCCTTGGCTGTGCCAGGTAAGGTGAAAGTGAAAGTGTTAGCTGCTCAGTCATGTCAGACTCTTTGCAACCCATGGACTGTAGCCTGCCAGGTTCCTCTGCCCATAGTATTTTCCAGGCAAGAATACTGGAGTGGGTAGTCATTCCCTTCTCCTATAGGTTCTTCCCAACCTGGGGATGGAACCCAGATCTCCTGCATTGCAGGCGGATTCTTTACCATTTGAACCACCATCAGGTAAAGTGTCAGATAAAATTGACCAATAATACCTCTAAAATATCTCTCATGCTGGATTCTTCTGGGGACTCTAGGCATCTAAGACAACTTGGAGAGGGATTACTGACGCTAACCTATATTTCTACTTTATTTTAAAAGCTCCATTTAATTAACTTAATAACATAATATGGTAACAGTAGTCCTACTTTACAGATGAAGACTCTGAAAATAATTTTCTGGGGAAAATAAGAATAGGTGGATAAGGGTTGTGTAACTGCAGCTGGGATCATAACTCAGGTCTCCTGGTTCCAAAGATGACATCATGTTACAGCTTAAAACTGAAATTCTGAAATAATGAAGAATGCTGGTGATCACAAATGCCCAATAAAGAAAGTAAAGCATATGCTGGATTTCTAAAAAACAGATAATGTTTTCATTACTGGATGTTATAATAAAATGTGTCACAGAGGAAATCTCAACAACTTCCTAATAAAAGAAGAGACCAAATATATTTAGCAGATCAATATATAACCTTGCTGAAATAACATAAAGATGCAGTGATATCTCATGATCAATAGACAATTTTGAAATGGATCCTGGAACTAAATTAAATGGCTTTCACCCAACCTAACACATAAATTGCTTTTTATTCATACCATTTGATTTCATTCTCAAAGTCAATTGTTTCCGTTAAAAATGAGTGAATTAACTGAAGAATGGCTTGGCATACTTCATGCTCATGAAGGTGTTGTGAACTGGACACTCACATAACTCCTTTAATGATTATAAATTAGTGTAGTATTTTAGGAAAACATTTTCAAATACATATCTCATGTTATGAAAATGTTCACATTGGTTTTGGGGCAGTTATATCAATAACCTCAGATATGCAGATGACACCACCTTTATGGCAGAAAGTGAAGAGGAACTAAAAAGCCTCTTGATGAAGGTGAAAGTGGAGAGTGAAAAAGTTGGCTTAAAGCTCAACATTCAGAAAACGAAGATCATGGCATCCGGTCTCATCACTTCATGGGAAATAGATGGGGAAACAGGGGAAACAGTGTCAAACTTTATTTTTCTGGGCTCCAAAATCACTGCAGATGGTGAGTGCAGCCATGAAATTAAAAGACTCTTACTCCTTGGAAGGAAAGTTATGACCAACCTAGATAGAATATTCAAAAGCAGAGACATTACTTTGCCAACAAAGGTCCATCTAGTCAAGGCTATGGTTTTTCCAGTGGTCATGTATGGATGTGAGAGTTGGGCTGTGAAGAAGGCTGAGCACTGAAGAATTGATGCTTTTGAACTGTGGTGTTGGAGAAGACTCTTGAGAGTCCCTTGGACTGCAAGGAGATCCAACCAGTCCTTTCTGAAGGAGATCAGCCCTGGGATTTCTTTGGAAGGAATGATGTTCAAGCTGAAACTCCAGTACTTTGGCCACCTCATGTGAAGAGTTGACTCATTGGAAAAGACTCTGATGCTGGGAGGGACTGGGGGCAAGAGGAGAAGGGGACGACAGAGGATGAGATGGCTGGATGGCATCACTGACTCGATGGACATGAGTCTGAGTGAACTCCAGGAGTTGGTGATGGACAGGGAGGCCTGGAGTGCTGCGATTCATGGGGTCGCAAAGAGTCAGACACGACTGAGCAACTGATCTGATCTGATCTGATGGTACTAAAATTATCTGAAACATAGAAAAACCTTATTGCAGAAAAATTTTATTATAGGATAATTAATAATATTAAAAACTTAGTCTCATTTTAAATAAACAACAGCATAAGAAAAGAGAGAACCAAATTATGATAAAATCATAAGTTGGTACAGTGTATAACAATGAGAATGAATTATCTTTTTTTATGTAAGATATACCTTGCAAATAATGTTGAATGAAAAAGCAAGTATGGAAAATTTGTATAACACAAATCAGCATAGATTTTAAAGTGTTACATATTTATAAATACATATACATACAATAAAAATAGTAATATATAAAATAGATGCACACAAAATTAAAAATAGTAATTGTCGTGGAATTGGAGTAGGACTAAGAGGGAGACTTTTACTTGGGGTCTGTTGTTGTTCAGTCAGTCAGTCATGTCTAACTCTGTGACCCCACTGACTGCAGTATGTCAGGCTTCTCTGTCCTTCACTATCTTCCAAAGTTTACTGAAACTCATGTCCGGGAGTTGGTGATGGACAGGGAGGCCTGGCGAGCTGCAGTCCATGAGGTCGCAGAGTCGGACATGATTGAGAGACTGAACTGAACTGAACTGATGTCCATTGAGTCAGTGATGCCATCCAACCATCTCACCACTGTTGTCCCTTCTCCTCCTGCCCTCAATCTTTCCCAGCATCAAGGTCTTTTCCAATGAATTGGTTCTTGGCAAAAGAACCTTCAGGTAGCCAAAGTATTGGAGATTTAGCCCAGTTCAGGTGGCCAAAGTATTGGAGATTTAGCTTCAATATCAGTCCTTTCGATGAATATTCAGGGTTGATTTCCTTTAGGATTGACTGGTTTGATCTCTTTGCTGTCTGAAGGACTCTCAAGAGTCTTCTCTAGCACCACAATTCAAAAGCATCAATTCTACACTCAGACTTCTTTATGGTCCAACTGCTACATCCATGCATGGCTACTGAAAAAACTGTAGCTTAAACTATATGGACCTTTGTCGGCAAAGTGATGTCTTTTTTTAACTTGCTGTTTAGATTGATCACAGCTTTTCTTCCAAGGAGCAAGCATTTTTTCCTTTTTCCAAGGAGCAAGCATTTTGTGGCTGCAGCCACCATCCACAGCGATTTTGGAGCCCAGAAAATGAAATCCTTTACTATTTCCACTTTCCCCCCTATTTCCCATGAAGTAAAAGGACCAGTTCAGTCCAGTTCAATTGCTCAGTCGTGTCCGACTCTGCGACACCATGTACTGCAGCATGCCAGGCCTCCCTGTCCATCACCAACTCTTGGAGTTCACTCAAACTCATGTCCATTGAGTCGGTGATGCCATCCAACCATCTCATCCTCTGTCTTCCCTTTCTCCTCCTGCCTTCAATCTCTCCCAAAATCAGGGTCTTTTCCAATGAGTCAGTTCTTTGCATAAGGTGGCCGAAGTATTGGTGTTTCAGCTTCAGCATGTCTTTCCAATCAGTCCTGAATATTCAGGACTGATTTTCTTTAGGATGGACTGCTTGGATCTCCTTGTAGTCCACAAGACTCTCAAGAGTCTTCTCCAACACCACAGTTCAAAAGCATCAATTCTTTGGCACTCAGCTTTCCTTATAGTCCAACTCTCACATCCATACATGACTACTGGAAAAACCATAGCCTTGACTAGATGAACCTTTGTTGGCAAAGTAATGTCTCTGTTTTTTAATATGCCGTCTAGGTTGGTTATAACTTTCCTTCCAAGGAGTGTCTTTTAATTTCATGGCTGCAGTCACCATCTGCTGTGATTTTGGAGCCCCCCAAAATAAAGTCTTCCACTGTTCCCCATTTATTTGCCATGAAGTGATGAGACCAGATGCCATTATCTTAGTTTTCTGAATGTTGAGTTTTAAGTCAGCTTTTTCATTCTCCTCCTTCACTCTCATCAGGAGTCTCTTTAGTTCTTTACTTTCTGCCATAAGAGGGGTGTCATCTGCATACTTGAGGTTTTTGATATTTCTCCCATCAATCTTAATTCCATCTTCTTGGTCTACATTGTTTTATTTCCTCCCCTTCCCCCCAAATCTAACTCAGATACAAAAAATAGTTAACAGTTGTTCCTTTCAGTTGGCAGTTATTTGATATATTACTTTGAAGTTTTTATATTTGCTTTCATTTTTTAAAACATTAGAAAAAATATGATAAAATCATATTTTTTTTCTTCATAGGCATTTTTCTGTGTTTTCCAAATTCTATAGTATATTGTTATTCAGTTGCTAAGTCATGTCTCACTCTTTGTGACATAGGTATTAATTTAATAAAGAAAATTAGAGAACATTTCAGTGTCTTGTCTTACATTTATACTTACATACACCACTATAGTATTAAGTGATCTTATTTTTATTAGTTGAAGTGATCTAAGAAAATGGTTACATCAGTTTTAACATAAATAGAACATACGGTTTCCATTACTACAACAAATTCCAAAAACTCCTGTCATGTATATGCAGTTTACTCTGTTCTCTTTATTTGACTACAGGTGTTACTTTTATTCCACTAATTTGGATAATAGAGTTTGATTATATTTATTTATACCTCTATTAAATGTTTTCTTCCAATAAGGGTAAGAGAAATGTTCACTGAAAAATATAACATCTGACATTTATCTAATTTTATCAAAATTAAACTAGGGAACTTTAAAATTTAAAAAAGGACTTTGCATTGAAATATCTTAAAATTATTGAGATTATCTAGCAGATACTGTAGTAACAAAAAATTGTTATTCTCACAAGTAATGCAGAACTGGAAGGCAACATGGAACCTGGTTCAAAATGCTGATAATACACAAGAAAGTGATTTCTCAAATCAATACATGTAAAATATCCAAAGCAAATTAAAAAAATTATATTCTCTAACCAAAGTGACCCAATTATGACATTTCATTGAGTTATCTGTTATTACATTCTTTCTAAATTTTGAGATCAATATTACAAAGTATTATTTATTTACTTTTTACTTTATCATTTTTGCTTGATAATGTTAGAGCTTGCAATTTGCCAAGGAAGCAGGGCTTCCCAGGTGGCTCAAGTAATAAAGAATCCACCTGCCAATGCAGGATCCCTGGGTGGGAATATCCCTGAAGACAGAAATGGAAACCCACTCCAGTATGGCAACCTGCTCCCTGGGCAGTCTTTGGGGTTGCAAAAAGTTGGACACAACTGAGCACTCATGCCCCTCAAAGGCAACATGACTGCATTTTAAGAAACTTTCCCTCATTTTCCTTCATTTTTTAATTTCACAACACACTTAGCTTCCCTGGTGGCTCAGATGGTAAAGAATCTGCCTGCAATGTAGGATATCCTGGTTCAATCCCTGGGTCAGGAAGATCCCCTCGAGAATGGAATGGCTACCCACTCCAGTATTCTTGCCTGGAGAATCCCATGGACAGAGGAGCCTGGAGGGCTACAGTCCATGGGGTTGCAAAGAGTCAGACGTAACTGAGCGACTAACACTTTCACTTTAGCTTATTACCAGCTCTATAGTTCTCACAACTGGGAAATCTTTTATTTATGAATTCTATGATGTACTGTTGAAACTTTCTGATACACAAAACTGAATAACTAAAATTGTTCAGCTCTTGATGACAAACCTGCTTGTTCATTCTCTCAATAGTTCTGCTGAACATGCCTTTAGACTGTTTAACTTCCTCAGTTAATTTCTTTGGAGATAAAAAATTAGCTCCATATGGTTGAGTATATTTCCAGTTTATGTTAGTTTCGTGTTGCTCAATTTTATTTCAGATGCCACTCCTAGTAATACATTCATAAATTTTAAAGTTTTGGTTTCAATGTAACTACTACAGTTAGGTAACGTGTAGAAAATACTTTTATATTTTAGAAATTATTGAATGAATAAATAGGCATTCTTAACAACAATAATAAAAATGCATGGCTGAGAAAATAAGATTAATTTATAATTAATTAAAACATTTCAGCCATAAACTATTAGGAATATTATACCAAATAAATGAGTGTAATACATTCATTTAAATATTTAAATCAATATATTAATGGCACGCAGGAAGTAATCCACAGATGACATGATGTTGAGAGGGAGACAATCCATTAAATCACTGAATTAGTTTCCAAAATAATCTGAAATATTAGAAGATTCATTAATTCATTTGTTTATAAATACATTCACTCAAGAAATGTTACCTACACCATGAAAAGAAGGCATTTTATAAAGGTCTCTGGGATTACAATACAGACTGTTACAGGATTGTTTCTCCATCTTCTTTGTCAATGTCCTGTTCCAAATGCAACATATGTTCGTTGTTCACTTCTAAGTTACTAAACATTAAGTGTCTTCAACAAAGCAGAATTTATTCAGAATATCTGGAAACCATTCCATAGGCGAAATGGTTAAAATGCCTCAAACTGTTGGACTGAAGATATAGGTGTTAAAGATTCCCATCTTTGAGGATTATTATAAGGAAGAGGGGATGGGCTTATCCTCTATCCCCAGATCAGAACTAGAATCCACGAGGAAAGTTTCAGGAAAGTGGATGTAAGTAGGTATTACACCAGAGTGATTTTTTCCAATTCAATCTGTCTAAAATGAAATAATCTAATTTCCTTTAGGAGATAGTGATTCTTTTCTCAAAGGAACATTTAGCTCCCCGAGAAGATATAAATAAAAAAGAACAAACAATAACAATGACCAAAGCTCATTTTTATTGATCACTTGGGACAGTAAGGGACTTTTAAAAATGCGTTTACATAGATTATTCTCCTTGAATCTTCACAGTTATTATTGGACAGGTGGTACTATCATTGGACAGACAATAAGCAGAATGATCAAGAACATGGTTTCAGGAGCTAGACAGAGTCCAGATCCAGGCTTTGTCACTTACTTTTCAAATATTTGCTCATGTTCCTCTTCTGCAATAGGTAGAAAACAGTAGTACTCCCCACACAGGGTGATAATGAGGAATAGTTGTGGTAAAACATTTCAAATACATAGAACAGTGCCTGGTTCTAAGTGTTACGGCTCAATGTTCAGTTAGTGTTAGCTCTTATTCCTATTTACAGACAAGGAAATTTGGATATAAAAAAGCAAATTACTGTGTCCAGAATTAAATGACTAATATACAGGGAAGGCAAGAGCATAATCTTGAAGTAAGATATGATAAATAAGGTTCAAAAGGAGAGAGTATTCCAGAGAAAAGGTATGGTTTTCAACTACTTGGCTTTAGAACGAAGGTGCCAAAGGAGATTAGATGCTTAAGACAGACTTGTTTGATAATTTAATTTAATAAATTAATGTAATAGTTTAACTTAACAATTTTACTCAGAAAGTGTTTATTAAGAGTCTATTACAAGCCCAGCACTGGAGAAAGAGTAGTAAACAAAACAACCAAGTCCTCATGAAGATAACATTCTGATGTTTCATGTTTACTAGGCTAGGTCCTACAAAATGTTAACAACTGGGCATGGCAAACAATTCTGGTTTCATGACTTTCAATTTAATGCACTACCCATTACCTAGATTGCAAACATTAAAGACCTTGTCTAAGTCTAAATTTAAGAGTGAAAACTGAATAACACATGCATTCTTGTCTCATAATTCAAATTGATTTTCTTGCTTTCTTTCTCCAAAAGACTTCCTCCATTCTCTATCTACAATGCAGCCAGTAGGTCATTTCACTGTGTCCCCTTTTGCAAGGCCCACATACCTTGACTGTATCAGGCAAAATGACTCTCATCTGACCCTCGCTTACTTCTCAGGCTTTTCTTTCACAGTACCCTCAGTTAAAGTGAGCCTCAAGGAAAAGTCAACTCTTTGCTGTTCTCAAAGGTATCAAGCTTTAGTTTGCAATTGGTCTTTCCAAATATTGTTCTTTAAGCCTGTTCACCTGACCCCTGACTGGGTTAAGTCCTTCCTTCAATGTTGGTAAGCCTACTGTAGCTCTTTGTAAATTACAGTGTGAACTCTTTGAAGCACGGAATTGAATTTTGTTCACCTCTGCATCTCCAATTCCTTTCATGGTAATCTGTGCAAGGTAGTGCTTCAGAAAGGAGTATATCAAGGCTGTATATTATCACCCTGCTTATTTAACTTACATGCAGAGTTCATCAAGCAAAATGCCAGGCTGGATGAATCACAAGTAGGAATCAAGATTGCCAGGAGAAATATCAAAAGGGGAGAAACATCAACAACCTTAGATATGCAGATGATACCACCATGAACTTCCAGATGTTCAAGCTGGTTTTAGAAAAGGCAGAGGAACCAGAGACCAAATTGCCAACATCCACTGGATCACTGAAAAAGCAAGAGAGTTCCAGAAAAACATCTATTTCTGCTTTATTGACTATGCCAAAGCCTTTGACTGTGCGGATCACAATAAACTGTGGAAAATTCTGAAAGAGATGGGAATACCAGACCACCTGACTTGCCTCTTGAGAAATTTGTATGCAGGTGAGGAAGCAACAGTTAGAACTGGACATGGAACAACAGACTGGTTCCAAATAGGAAAAGGAGTATGTCAAGGCTGTATATTGTCACCCTATTTATTTAACTTCTATGCAGAGTACATCATGAGAAATGCTGGGCTGGAAGAAGCACAAGCTGGAATCAAGATTGCCGGGAGAAATACCAATAAGCTCAGATATGCAGATGACACCACCCTTATGGCAGAAAGTGAAGAGGAACTAAAAAGCCTCTTGATGAAGGTGAAAGAGGAGAGTGAAAAAGTTGGCTTAAAACTCAACATTCAGAAAATGAAGATCATGGCCTCTGGTCCCATCACTTCATGGGAAATAGATGGGAAAACAGTGGAAACAGTGTCAGACTTTATTTTTGGGGGCTCAAAAGTCACTGCAGATGGTGAGTGCAGCCATGAAATTAAAAGACGCTTACTCCTTGGAAGGAAAGTTATGACCAACCTAGATAGAATATTCAAAAGCAGAGACATTACTTTGCCAACAAAGGTCCATCTAGTCAAGTCTATGGTTTTTTCAGTGGTCATGTATGGATGTGAGACTTGGACTGTAAAGAAAGCTGAGCACCGAAGAATTGATGCTTTTGAACTGTGGTGTTGGAGAAGACTCTTGAGAGTCCCTTGGACTGCAAGGAGATCCAACCAGTCCATTCTTAAGGAGATCACCCTGGGATTTCTTTGGAAGGAATGATGCTAAAGCTGAAACTCCAGTACTTTGGCCACCTCATGCGAAGAGTTGACTCATTGGAAAAGACTCTGATGCTGGGAGGGATTGGGGGCAGGAAGAGAAGGGGAAGGCAGAGGATGAGATGGTTGGATGGCATCACTGACTCGATGGACATGAGTCTGAGTGAACTCCAGGGGTTGGTGATGGACAGGGAGGCCTGGCATGCTGTGATTCATGGGGTCGCAAAGAGTCAGACACAACTGAGCAACTGAACTGAACTGAACTGAATGTCAGAAAAAGAAGAGGAACTAAAGAGCCTGTTGATGAAGGTGAAAGAGGAGAGTGAAAAATTTGCTTAAAACTCAACATTCAAAAAACTAAGATCATGGCATTTGGTCCCATTACTTCATGGAAAATAGATGGGAAAAATAGATGGGGAAACAGTGGCAGATTTTGTTTCCTTGGGCTCCAAAATCACTGTGGATGGTGACTGCAGCCATGAAATTGAAATATGCTTGCTCCTTGGAAGAAAAGCTATGACAAACCTAGACTGCATATTAAAATGCAGAGACATCACTTTGCCAACAAAGGTCCATAAAATCAAAGCTATGGTTTTTCCAACAGTCATGTATGGATGTGAGAGTTGGACCATAAAGAAAGCTGAGCTCCAAAGAATTGATGCTTTTGAGCTGTGGTGTTGGAGAAGACTCTTAAGAGTTCCTTGGTCAGCAGGGAGATCAAACCAGTCAGTCCTAAAGGAAATCAACCCTGAATATTCATTGGAAGGACTGATGCTGAAACTGAAACTCCAATACTTTGATCACCTGATGTTAAGAGCCAACTCACTGGAAAAGATCCTGATCTGGGAAAGATTGAAGGCAGAAGGAGAAGGGGACAACAGAAGATGAGGTGGTTGGATGGCATCACTGACTCAATGGACATGCATTTTAGCAACATCTGGGAGATGGTGGAACACAGGAAAGCCTGGCGTGCCGTAGTCCATGGGGTTGCACAGAGTCAGACATGACTTAGTGACTGAACAAAAACAACTTTCTATGATTCTAGTTCACTTATTCCAACACCCTAGAACTCCCTAACAGCAGTAATTGATAGATCACTGATATTCTAAATTTAACCATTATTTGTCTGCTGCTGCTAAATCGCTTCAGTCGTGTCTGACTCTGTGCGACCCCATAGACGGTAGCCCATCAGGCTTCCCCATTCCTGGGATTCTCCAGGCAAGAACACTGGAGTGGGTTGCCATTTCCTTCTCCAATGCATGAAAGTGAAAAGTGAAAGTGAAGTTGCTCAGTCGTGTCGGACTCTTAGCGACCCCATGGACTACAGCCTACCAGGCTCCTCCGTCCATGGGATTTTCCAGGCAGGAGTACTGGAGTGGGGTTCCATTGCCTTCTCCGATTATTTGTCTATGTTTCCTTATTATGCTGAGATTCATGATAAATGTTCCATCTTTATAAACAGTTTTTTTCTCACAAACATCACTTGGCAAATATGTCTTCTTTCCTTTTGTCACATTTAGCTAAATGAGCTTAATGTTCATTGCATCCAACTTTCTGCTTTTTCTGCTACTGTACCAAGATTAGTTGGAAAAAATCACACTTTATTTGATTAGTTTTACTTTAACTTCATGACAAGTACATGAAATGTGGACCACACACTGACAGGTGACCCTATTTCTTTTCACTGAGAAGTTACTTTTCATCTCTCTGAAACTATTTCATAGTTCTTCAATCTTATATCCTTCTCATACCCCGGCTCATAACATCCTGTTGTTCTCTGAAACAAATGAACAAGCAAACATGTGATCTGAGGTGGATTTATCCCAAAGGCAAGGAAGCTTTTGTTTCAGGCCTCCCATACACACAGTTAGAAAAATTTGCAGAGGAAAATATGTTAAAAACAATTAGCTAAGAGTCCTGTCATTTGATACATAGATTTTCCCTTCATCATACTTCCTAGGGTATAACATGGCACAATTGGGCTTGGATTTAGTTGAAGTTAAGTTGGGGATACATTTACTTTGGGTTTAGGGCAATATGTTTCTGTGTTCTGTAGTCATTTCTGGAGTTTTTTCCACTAAGCCCCTCTGGCTCTTCCAAATTTGTGACTTCCTTTGTCCATGTGAGCTCTGGATTATATATCTCTTCCATTTTTTTTTTTTTTTTTGGTCTTTGCAGGGATCTAGGCCTAGAGTCGGAGAAGGCAATGGCACCCCACTCCAGTACTCTTGCCTGGCAAATACCATGGATGGAGAAGCCTGGTAGGCTGCAGTCCATGGGGTCGCTAGGAGTTGGACACGACTGAGTGACTTCACTTTGACTTTTCACTTTCATGCATTGGAGAAGGAAATAGCAACCCACTCCAGTGTTCTTGACTGGAGAATCCCAGGGACGGGGGAGCCTGGTGGGCTGCCATCTCTGGGGTCGCACAGAGTCGGACACGACTGAAGCAACTTAGCAGCAGCAGGCCTAGAGTAATCTTTTTTTTCCCCCCTACACAACATGAATTTTTCTGTCTCTACTAGGTGACTTCCAGCAGCATTCAAACATGCTTTAGTTTGTCTCATCATTTTAAAAAAATACTATTTTCATTGCCTCCGTGGTCTCTTCCATCTATTTTCCATTTGTTTGCTTTTCTTCACAGAGACACTTTAGAGAAAGTTTGGCTACTCTTTTTACCTTTGCTTTCTTATCTCCCATTTACCCTTGAAGCCACTGTGGTATGTTACTGAAAATTGCTCTTGTGCTAGTCATCATGAGCTGCATTTTGGGACTGGGGTCCCTAAGTCACAGTTACATGATTCTGACTTTGTATTTAGCTACTAAAGTCAGAAAATAAAGGAAAAGTAGAAAATCAGGGAAGAAAAACAATATTAAATGTAGAAATGAAAAACTTGTATTAAAGGGACAATTGATTAAAGAAAATTTTATAGTTTTAAGTATTTTCAAGATACATACAAAATTTGCAGTTGCCAATGCAGTTTAAAATTCCAGAATAGTTGGGTGATATTTGATTGTTCATTAATAGAAATTGTAATTATGATAAACTATATAATTTTTATGTTATACCTATGTTCTCTATCTCTTATTAATGTTTGAAATGCTGAAAATATGAACATATACTTTAGACACATCATATTTTATAATTCATATATTCCTATGAGATAATCTATTAAAATATTTTAAATTGTTTTCTTTCTTCTGTATCAGATAAATTTTTTTTCCAATATAGTTGTTTCACTGAATGAAAAACAAATCTGAATCACTATTTTTTATTTATCACTGTTAGTCAAGTCCCCAATGTGGATTAATTTACAAGCAGTGACAAAGAAATGTTTTTAATGAAACTGCTAAGATGTATGTAAGAATCTACGTATAGAATTAGTCTTATTTTCTACAGATACTGGGAAAATTCTTTATATGTTACTACTTCATGATAACATTATTAGATTTTACTTATTTAATACTGTGAAAGTTAGTTTATTTGGCAAACCAATACCTGAAGTCTGTTTACACTGTTAGTGCCACACTTGTTATCCCGAGCTTCTGGAGCAGGGCTTACATTTCTGAATTCCTAACACTTATCATGTGATTGATTAGTCACTCAGTCTTGTCTGACTCTCTGCGACTCTCTGGACTATAGCACCACCCCCCCAGGCTTCTCCATCCATGGGATTCGCCAGGCAAGACTACTGGAGTCGGTTGCCATTTCTTGCTCCAAACACTTATCATAGCAGTGTGCTTGTTGCATAAATATCAGCAATGACCCTTGAAGGTCATAAAAGTTGTACTGCAAAACCAATGTACCTTCTGAATGATAAAAGTCCACTTGTATTCAGAGTAATTTGAGTGTAATTAAGAATTTAAATTCTTTGAAAATTGGTAATCAGGATTTGGTATACAATATAATTAGTTTTCCATTAAACTTTATAAAGCCCAATTACTTGAACAGAAAATAACAGAGAAATTATGTCACCAGTCTGCTAAACAGTAAGAAATGCATCAAATAAGAAACGGGATTGTCAAGTATGCATGCCTATCTTTTCTGCCCAAAAGCCAGTAAGTGATAAGGCAGATCATTATTTTTACATCACTTGAAGTGAGAACCTATATTAAAAACTCTAAATTCTTCCACGTGAAGATACTTTTGTTAAGTTTTTCATAGCCAGAGTAGATCATTAGAAGTAGGCAAGAAGAGTCCAGAAAATACCCATTCATAGTTGGGTTCCAAAGTTATCCTGATTTCAAGTTGTAGCAACTATGAAACGTTAAAAGTGAATTATCACCATTATATCCTTACCACTTAGGTCTCTGCTTAATAAATATTTGTTAAATTAAAAAAGAAAAAAACTGTTACCTATCAGTAGAAGTGAGAGAGTCAATTCCTAGGCAGGTTGATAAGAAGTCTGGGAGTCCCCACGGAGAGAGGGGTCTGGGGTTCTCGAGGAGGAGGAAGGGACAAACTTTTTTTCTTCTCTACATTCTTTAGTCTTAGTCACATAAAATGTTTTTGTTTTTGTTTTTTTTTAATTTAAGCCCACCGATGATTACACAACAAACAACTCAGTTTAAACTCTGTACTAGGACTTAGCAGCAGCAGCAGCAGCAGGGATTATATAACAGTAATGTCTCCTGCTTGAGGACAGTTTCTCCTTCCTGAAAACCTTCTGGCTAATCCTGTTATTTTAAAATGTAAATTATGGGAGTGGGTCTAGTAAAATCTTTGCAACCTTGAGACATTCTTTTGATTCATTGTAATAACTAATTTAAAAAAGTATATAACTCCCTTGCTAACACTAGTAAGGGGTCACTCTCTGTCCCCCTTCTGATATCTATGTCAGAAGCTTTCTCTGTCCCTTTTCTTACTTTAATAAAACTCTGCAACACAAAAGCTCTTGAGTGATCAAGGCTGGTCCCCGGGCCCGAAATTCTGTCTTTGGAGATCACGAATCTGACATCTTTCACTGTAAGCTATGTAGTGAAGTAAAGTAGGATAAGTATAAGTGTTTCCATTTCTCGAATGGGAAAACTAAAGTGCCACAAGGTTAAATATATTTATTTGTAAATATTCTAACTGGCCACTCCAAAAATTTAACAAGTACTTTCTGAGCACTACCCTCATGTCCAGCGCCCTGTTATGGGATTTAGGTGCATGTGGACACAGGAGAGGGAAAACTCCAGAGGATCCTAATATGATTTTAACATTTCATTGTTTCCATATTTGCTTTAAGATACTTTAAAAGTCTTGGTTTTATTTTTCTCTGCACAAATTCTATCATGTGAATGATAATAATAAATTATATATATTTTTAATAGTTTCATAAAATAATTGAATGAGCCATCACTAGGGTGCATTAATATGTCAATAGAGGTCTACATCAGTACACCCAAATTATTCTTATGGTTCTGTGTTGAATCCTTTATTAACCCCCATTTGAGGGTTAATTGCTGCTATGTACATAACTTAGTAAAATTATAATATTTATTGGGGAAATCTACAAGGAACAAAGTTATGTAATTTGAAATTACATGCTCAATTGTTTTGCTTGTCACTATAAAAATTTTGGTATGTTTTATCAGATACATTTTTCTATTACAAAGGAGCAATGAATTTTGAGGGTATAACTCAAATCAATTTATATTATACCAACTTTAAGCAAGAAACTTTCTTATCTATATAATCTAGCCTAGTATTTGTAATTCTGTAACTCTCTGAGTTGTCCTCACATACTTACACCTTACTTACCCAGCTTTCTACCCTCACTTTGTGACTCCGTCTCAATCTATGTTGCAGTCACTCCTCACGCTCCATTCTACTCCTCCTTCTCCCCAAAGTGCTTTTCCTTCTTTTCTTTGCCTGGCTAATTTCCAGTCATCCCTTAGATTTCAGCTCAAGATCGCTCCTGGAGAAGAGTGTATGGCCAAACTCCATCAGGTGATCCTCAACACTTGTCAGGGCTGGAATTTTACATTTCTAAGTGCACTAGATTAATATTTGCTGTCCTCGTTACATTATCAACTTCACCAGGGAGGAACTATCTCTTTTTTCACTCTATTTTGGATACTGGGAGTCTGACATAGTGCTCAATAAATGTATTCATACACCACATCTTATCATCTTATTAACCACTTAATAACGTACTTCAAGCATTGTGCTTAGTGTGAGGGATATGACAGAGAATAAAACAAAGTCATAGAGCTACATTCATTCATCCAAGAGTTATCGCATAAAAGGATGAATAATGACTTGTTGATACTAATTATTCCACATGAACCTTTCTTCTATGTAAGAATGAACCTTCATTTCATGCACATGCTTTACCATTAACATTTTGTGTACAGTGCTTTGCAAGTAGTAGATTGCTAATAACCATTTGCCAGCTTGATGAGAAAACTAATGTCCCACTGGATTAATTATGATGTATAGGTTAATGCTGGCTATGTCACAGGAACAAAGGACTATATTTTAACTGCAAATTCATTATCTTTTTTGTAACAAGTTATTCTCTTCATGTGTGAACATAATTATTTTTAATAATTTTTAATAATAACCTATCACTATTATGGTTATTTAATATTCTAATTCATATTAGGAAGTCAATAAGGAATATTGCTAAAATGTAAATTCCAACAAACATGTGAAAAAAGTTTCCCAGGCTTCAACTCGTAACATATGCTATGGTCTATTTTTTTCTTTTTCATATGGAGTTGCGAACAGATGCTTGGGCAGGTTAATTCTGTACTAAATCTTTTACTTCTACATGTGCCTGGAGGTGGATGCTTGCCAAGTCAGCACTGTAGCTCCCTTGTTGGTCATTAATCACATCAAAACCACTTATTTTTGCTATTATTAAATTAAAATGAAAATGAGAGTTCTGCTAACAAAGGCTTATTTTATATGGTGGAGAGGCAGCCTCATCTCTCATTCTCTGCCACGAGAACCTTTGCTCTTGTTACACTAATCTAATAATCAACCCTCAGCATGCTTGCACTTCCTCATCTCTATCTATTCTTGTGATCATATCAATTTCCTGGCCAGGTTGCTCTCTCCCCTCCCCATTCATCCAAAACCAACTCATTCTTCAAGGCCTAGCAAATCCTATGCGTTAGGAAAAGCTTTGAAAAATTATAGCAACTATCAATCAACCCATGAACATACATCACTTTCACAGTTTTTGAGATTCTACTGTGTTCAAATAAACCAGCCATATACTTAGGGGAAAAGCGAAGATTATGTAGTCACACGTCTTTCCCCTATGATGCTATAGTTTAAGAGAGAAAAAAAGTCAGCATTCATCCAAAAAATACTGATTGACTGGTGACCACTTTAAAATTTATGGTGGATAAGATTCATCTGGAGAGCTTGATACAGTGTAGATTCTTGGGCTCCACATGAAACCCACTCAATCAGAATTTCTGAAAGTGTGACCCAAAAGTAAAAATGTTGATGGTAATTTGAGCATGCTTCTCTAATATACAATTCTTGGACAGATGAATGCACAGATTCTCTGCCCCTAAGGAGCTCACAATCTAGTTAGGGCAAGTGGTTAATCGTAATGCAAATCAAATATTATGTAATTATTACATTAAAAATAGAACAGACTTGTGAGATAGTTTTAGTGACCCTAGGGGGTGGGAAGAATCGATAGTACTGGGTACACTAAAACTACAAATTAGCCTCATTGGGTTCTGACGGATTAAAATCCTTTTGAAGACAATATTCACCAAGCAGTGGAGGAGGCAGAAGGAAGGGTGGTGTTCCGGAGCATGTATCTACATGGACAGGGACAACTAAGACATAAGAGAGTAATGAGTGCAGTGGAGATCTCCTTAGAGAGGGATTTATAGGTGGGAAAGATTATTTCTTGCTAGGAACATCAGGAAATTTTTGAGGAGGTGCTTCATTGGAACTGGGCCTTGAGGAAGAGTAAGATTTACCAACTATAATATAGACATGAGCATGAAGGGAAAGCAAGATATGCCAGAAGGGAAAATCAGTACAAGCAAGGACACAGAAGCAGAAAAGCAAGCCGCATGCAGGGAGAATAGCTGCTGCTGCTGCTAAGTCGCTTCAGTCGTGTCCGACTCTGTGTGACCCCATAGACACCAGCCCACCAGGCTCCCCCGTCCCTGGGATTCTCCAGGCAAGAACACTGGAGTGGGTTGCCATTGCCTTCTCCAATGCATGCAAGTGAAAAGTGAAAGTGAAGTCGCTCAATCGTGTCCGACCCTCAGCGACCCCATGGACTGTAGCCTTCCAGGCTCCTCCATCCATGGGATTTTCCAGGCAAGAGTACTGGAGTGGGGTGCCATTGCCTTTTCTGAGGGAGAATAGCAAGCAGTTTAATTTGGCTTGGAAAAGGTATAAGAAGGTTAATTTTCTTGTAGTTGTAGATTTAGGGAAATACTTTAGGAAGGTAAATTAGACTAGATCTTAGGGGACTTTGAGTATTAGACTTCAGAGCAGCATTTATTCCTTGGATGACTTATTTGACATTTAATATATATTGTGTATGCAAGCTAAGTCACTTCAGTCACATCCAACTCTTTGTGATCCTTTGCATTGTAGCTCACCAGGCTCCTCTGTCCATGGGATTCTCCAGGCAAGAATACTCGTTCAGTTCAGTTCAGTTCAGTCACTCGGTCATGTCCGACTCCTTGTGACCCTGTGGATTGCAGCACTGCAGGCTTCCCTGTCCATCACCAACTCCCGGAGTTTACTCAAACTCATGTCCATCGAGTCAGTGATGCCATCCAACCATCTCATCCTCTGTTGTCCCTTTCTCCTCCTGCCTTCAATCTTTCCCAGCATCAGGGTCTTTTCCAATGAATCAGTTCTTCACATCAGGTGGCCAAAGTATTGGAGTTTCAGCTTCAGCATCAGTCCTTCCGATGAATATTCAGGACTGATTTTCTTTAGGATTGACTGGTTGGATCTCCTTGCAGTCCAAGGGACTCTTAAGAATACTGGAGTGGGTTGCCATGCCCTCCTGCAGGGGATCTTCCCAACTCAGGGATAGGACTCATGTTTCTTATGTCTCCTGCATTCGCATGCAGGTTCTTTACCACTAACGCTACCTGGGAAGCCCATAATACATATTAGGGACTCCCCAATGCCTCAATAATAAAGAATCAGCATTCCAGTGCAGGAGACACAGGTTTGAATCCTGGGTTGGGAAAGTCCCCTGGAGTAAGAAAAGCTAACCCACGCCAGTATTCTTGCCTGAAGAAGAGGCAAGAACAGAAGAGCCTGGCAGGCTATAGTCCATCGGTTTGCAAAGAGTTGGCATGACTAAGCAAGCAAGTATATATATATATATATATATAAAATATATATCCACATATGTGTATATATATACACACATATGTATGTATATATATTCCATTTTATAACTTGTCTGCCCAATAAACCTATTTTTGCCTTGAAGGCTGGGGCATGTTTCACACTTTTTTTGAAATCCCTCAAAATGTATGACAATGATAGCACACAGCAGGAGTTCAAAATGTTTCTGCTGGCTGATAAAGAGATTGGTTTTGTTCTCAGAAGGAAAGATTTCATAATGTACAGGAGGGCCATATACCACTGACAAAACTTCACTCTGTTGGTTCCATGTTAAGCATATGAGAAAATTTTCACCATTGATAATCACAGAGATCAGGCCATGAGTATGTGGAGGTATTTAAAAATGCAATTTTAGCCCATTGGGAACTGTACTACAGATACATACTTCTTTTTCATTTTCTGCACAGTAACTAATAATATTTTCTTAAATTTATATTTCTGTCTTATTAACATAAATAAAAATGTGCACTTGGAATGGAAATATATAGTAATGACTACTCTGTAAAACAACAGTTTGAGTATTTAAAATGTAATGATTGATGTAGTTTTATTTGGGTTACACATTTAAGCAAGAAACCTTTTGTATTGCTTTGTTTCATTGGGCTTTTTTTTTTAAGAGTTGAAGAACTCACCCTCAGATTCTTTATGGACTGAAGAGGGTTATGAGATGAAGAAAAATCATGATTGCTAATTCACCCCCATAACAAATATATGCCTAAGACTGAATAAATACATCAAGACAAAAAATAAATATTTATTGAAAATTTATTTCACGTTTGAAAATACTCTAGGTTCTGGCATATGCTTTGTAAAACTTAAATTCTAATAAGATCTAGTAGTTTGGTTCAATTGTTCCAATAACAACAATAGCAATAGTAATAATAATAATTAATTATATTGTACAGTATTTTAAAGTTTGTAAAACATTTACATATTTGTTGTGTTATTTTTTCACAACTGTCTTTCTTTTGGATTTTTCAGTTTTATTTCTATCCACTTCCATAGGGTCTACTATGTCAAGGATTCTCAAATCTCTATTGCTAGCTCAGACACACTTACTAAATTCCAGATCTATATTTCTATTTTTTAGGCACTTCTACCTATGTGTTCCAAAGGTAATTCAAACTCAATGTGCTCAGAATTTCTATCTTCTCCTACTCAACTTCCTCCTCTCCCTATTTTCCTCTTATTTCAGTTAACACCAACATTACCCACCAAATCACCTCAATTACAACCACACACAACAGATCAGATTCTTCTCTGTTTTATCTACCCCTCCTATCCAACAGTTCTTTATTTACTGCATCCATTAACTTTTTCTTCATGCCTTCTGTCTCCCTCTCTTAGTTCTGGTTATTTAATTTGTTTACTAAACTATTTTAGTAATCTTTCACTTATCAGTTTTTAATTTGTTCTTATTTGAAGTCCTACCTCCTATCACAATTTCTGAAACATAATAGGTTACAAATTAAAAAAAAATGTTGATAGTGATTAATTCATCCCTCAGATCAAGGGTGAAATTTAAAATGTAGACTTGAACATACCTCCTACTTAAAAACTTTCAGGCTGTCATTCATGAGATAAATACCAAATTCTTAGTATGACAATTTAGAGTCTAAAGCTTTAACTTCAGTTCATTTTTCTAATCCTGCCGCCTTTTATCCTACAAAAGTGTCTGTACGCCAATTATATATAACCATTTAAAACCCTGCAAGCTTCTTCTTCTGTTTCATCCATCCATAACTTCTATGAGCTGTTTTCTCTCCCCTACTTACCTTTCAAGTCTTTCTTTACCTTGAACCTCTGTCTTTCCCTCTGAAAGTCACTCTTCAGTTCTATTTTATTTTCTATCTATTTAAGCATCTACCTTTTGTCTGTTAATTGTGGTGCTATCATTTGCATTTTTCTTATTAGGTTTGAATTTCTAAAAGGCAAAATTTATGTTTTATTCATCTTTGTATTCTCAGTCCTTGCAGAGTACCTGCATAAATAGTATAAACATAATGTGAATGAATAAACAGCAAGTGGATTCAAATGTCAAAATGGGTTTATCTCATTTTTTCCCAAGTTCCACTGAAGAAAAAAAAAAAAACACAAAAGAGAAAAAGTGTTGCTGTTAGTAAACAGGAAATGGTAAAACTAAGAAGCCAGAAACTTAGAAAATTCTGTGGAGGATACAAAATAGACTCAATTATATTAAAAAAAAATTCAATGTCAATCACCTGTGACTTAATACAATCCAAAAAATGTCCCTTTGGGAAGTCAGAATTGCTTGGTTTCTCTAACGAGTTCCAAAAGTTTGTACAAATTAGTTCTGATTTTGAGAGGGAAAACTTGCAGCATATATTAAAATATGTATAGCTAGTGATCCAGCATTTTTGCCTCTAAGAAACCATTCTTTGCAAGTATTTGCATTTATATGTGAAGAGTTGGTCACTGCATCATTAAAATAGCAAAATATTGGAAATAACATACATGTCCATCAATAGATTACAGATTAAATAAATAATGTCCACCCACTATAGGAAACCACATATAACTTTTAGAAAAGAATAAAAGACGTACAATACTTGTGATACATTCTTAAGTGAAAAATATGCATATGCATGTGCATATTTGTAAATGCATTAAAAAAAAGTGAGATGACAGACATTAAATCGCACCTCTTTCTAGGGAGTGGGACTGGAGTTTGCTAAGGGGGATTTTTCTCTTCTTCCTTTTTAACTTCTATATTATAATCACTTTTGTAACTTGCTGGGAGTATAAATTGATGCCACTATGGAAAACAGTATGGAGTTTCTTTAAAAAAATTAAAAATAGAATTATCGTACGACCCAGCAATCACATTCCTGGGTATATATGCAGAGAAAACCATAATTCAAAAAGATACATGCACCCCAATGTTCACAGCAGTACTGTTTACAACAGACAGTACATGGAAGCAACACATATGTCCATCAATAGAAAATTGATAAAGAAGATGTGGTATACACATACACACACAATGGAATATTACTCAGCCAGAGAAAATGAAAAGCTGGGTCATTTATAGACACATGGATGGACCTAGAGAGTGTCATGTACAGTGAAGTAAGTCAGAAAGAGAAAAACAAATATCCCATATCAATGCATATATGTGGAATCTAGAAAAATGATACAGACAACCCTATTTGCAAAATAGAGACACAAATGTAGAGAACAAATGTATGGCTACCAGAGGGGAAAGGGAGGAACTGGGAGATTGGAAAAGACACATATACACTATTGATACTATGTATGGAATAGATAACCAATGAGAACATACTATATAGCACGGGGAACTCTACTTAATGCACTGTGGTGACCTGAGTGGGAAGGAAATCCAAAAGGAAGAGGATATGTCTATATATATATATATATATATATATATATATATATATATGGATGATTCATTTTTCTGTATGGTAGAAACTAACAACTATGCTTCAATAAAATTAACTTTAAAAAGAGCAATATAAGCAGTTTAACAATTTAAACAATGAAAAATTTCAGACATGGAATAGAGGGGCTAAGAGCAAAATAGGCCATAGTTAGTCCATAAGGAACAATCAAAGGACTTCTAGGATAGTAAGGATTAGTACTTAGAGTTATTTCATTATCTGGTTATTTCAATATCTAGTTATTTCACTGTCTGCTCATTAAAGATTGGTTCTGATGGGCAGGGTCAGATAGAGAAGACAGTATTCCAGCTAACTTCAGGTTGGCACAATAAAAGCAGCAGTAAAATTCCAATCATGGAAAAAGCAAGGGAGTTCCAGAAAAACATCTATTTCTGCTTTATTGACTATGCCAAAGCCTTTGACTGTGTGGATCACAATAAACTATGGAAAATTCTGAAAGAGATGGGAATACCAGACCACCTGATCTGCCTCTTGAGAAATTTGTATGCAGGTCAGGAAGCAACAGTTAGAACTGGGCATGGAACAACAGGCTGGTTCCAAATAGGAAAAGGAGTACATCAAGGCTGTATATTGTCACCCTGTTTATTTAACTTATATGCAGAGTACATCATGAGAAATGCTGGACTGGAAGAAACACAAGCTGGAATCAAGATTGCTGGGAGAAATATCAATAACCTCAGATATGCAGATGACACCACCCTTATGGCAGAAAGTGAAGAGGGACTAAAAAGCCTCTTGATGAAAGTGAAAGTGGAGAGTGAAAAAGTTGGCTTAAAGCTCAACATTCGGAAAACGAAGATCATGGCATCTGGTCCCATCATTTCATGGGAAATAGATGGGGAAACAGTGGAAACAGTGTCAGACTTTATTTTTCTGGGCTCCAAAATCACTGCAGATGGTGACTGCAGACATGAAATTAAAAGACTCTTACTCCTTGGAAGGAAAGTTATGACCAACCTAGATAGAATATTCAAAAGCAGAGACATTACTTTGCCAACAAAGGTCCGTCTAGTCAAGGCTATGGTTTTTCCAGTGGTCATGTATGGATGTGAGAGTTGGACTGTGAAAAAGGCTGAGTGCCGAAGAATTGATGCTTTTAAACTGTGGTGTTGGAGAAGACTCTTGAGAGTCCCTTGGACTGCAAGGAGATCCAACTAGTCCTTTCTGAAGGAGATCAGCCCTGGGATTTCTTTGGGAGGAATGATGCTAAAGGTGAAACTCCAGTACTTCGGCCACCTCATGTGAAGAGCTGACTCTTCTGCTGGGAGGGATTGGGGGCAAGAGGAGAAGGGGACGACAGAAGATAAGATGGCTGGATGGCATCACTGACTTGATGGACGTGAGTCTGGGTGAACTCCGGGAGTTGGTGATGGACAGGGAGGCCTGGGGTGCTGGGATTCATGGGGTCGCAAAGAGTCAGACACGACTGAGCAACTGATCTGATCTGATCTGATGGTTTATCCTCATTAGTAATTCTTCCTCAACATCTTGCTAGCAAGTACAGCTTTAGCCTCTAGGAATCCCCTAACCATGGCTAGAAGAGATGGTGGGTTGAGAGAACTCAACTAGATTGCCTCACAACAGGCAGCTGATCACAGCATTGATTATCCAGGCATGGACTGTAAAATGAAGATATGTCACCTAAACGAGACCCCTCTGCTGCTATCCACCTTTCTTGAAGGGTCCAAATGATGCCTACCTGCTCACTCACTCATCAGAGTCAATACACATCTTGCTTATGGGGAGTGAAGTAGGAAAAGGGAAACAGAATAGCATGAGATAGAATTATAGTTGGAGTGGTTCAGGGCCATGCTTATCTTGGGGTTGACAAGTCTGGCACTGACTCTTGCCGAGATAAGGGCAGTGGGCTAATTAATAATTTATACGGAACTAAAGTTTGAAATTCCCCTAGTAGTACTCATGGATAATTTGTTTATTGGGACTTATATCTGGCATCATAGGATGAATAGCCTAGCTTGGCTATGTGTACAGAAGGGCATGAAAGATCCCACTAGAGACTTCTAGGGAGGCCTCTTAAAAACAAGATTTATCATATAAATCTTGGTGGTTTTATCCAGAGATGCAGGATGTTCTGTGTGAACAATAAGGACTTTGGGAAGCTGTACTTGGAAGGCTTTTGGGTCCCTGATGTTTGCCTGCATTCTATTTTTACTGTTCTACTGTATAATTTGCCTTTACTGAAAATCTTGTATGAGAAAGCTCTGTGGAGTCTCGCAAATACTTTCAATTATCTGTGTTGTAATTTTTGTAAGAATCATGAATAAAATATAGCTGTATTAGTTTTTTAGTGCTGCATAACAAATTACTGAAAACCCAGTAGCTTAAAGTTACAATACTTTGGTTACCTGATGTGAAGAGCTGATTCATTGGAAAAGACTGATGCTGGGAAAGATTGAGGGCAAGAGGAGAAGGGGGCAACAAAGGATAAGATGGTTGGATGGCTTCACTGACTCAATGGACATGAGTTTGAGTAAACTCTGGGAAATAGTGAAAAACAGGGAAGCCTGACATGCTGCATTCCATGGGGTTGCAGAGTCAGACATGACTGAACAACAACAGCAGCAGCTTAAATCAATATTCATGTATTACTTCACAGTGTTGTATATCAGATATCAGGGAATGATGTACCTGGGTTCTCTGGTTAGGCTCTCAAAAGGCTAAAAGGGTGGTATTATCATCTGGAGCTTGGCATCCTTTTGCAAACTCATGCAGATGTGGCAGGATTCAATTCTTTGGAGTTGTATGAGGGAAGTCCCTGTTTTCTTGCTTGCTGTCAGCTACTTTCTTGTTGGGGTCACTCTCAGGTCTAAAGAATCCTATATTCCTTGAATATGGCTCCTTCCAAGAGCCCTCTTACACTTTCAATCTGTTTAATTAAGAAGAGTCCATTCCCTTTTTAGGGATAACCCAATTAGGTCAGATTCACCCAAGATAATCTTTTTATTTAAGGTCATTTGATTTGGGATTTTAATTACATCTGCAAAATCCCAGTAGCACTGATATCAGAGTTTGATTGAATAATTGAGAAAAGAAGTCTGTATTCCAGAGGGTGTGGATCTTGGGGGCCATCTTAGAATTCTGCCTTTCTCAACAGCCCGCAATTGCTAATTTAGCCTGGTAATAACAGACCAGAGAATCATGTTCTGTGGAGCCACAGGAGCAGAAGAAGATTGTTGGATGTGGGAGCCCTCCCTCATTTTACCAGAGCAATCCCATTTTTATCTATTATACACAATTATCATCTGTAGATTTGATGAAGGTGAAAGAGGAGAGTGAAAAAGCTGGCTTAAAATTCAACATTCAGAAAACTAAGATCATGGCATCTGGTCCCATCATTTCATGGGAAATAGATGGGGGAAAATTGGAAACAGTGACAGACTTTTTATTTTCTTGGGCTCCAAAATCACTGTGGATGGTGACTGAAGCCATGAAATTAAAAGATGCTTGCTCCTAGGAAGAAAAGTTATGACAAACCTAGATAGCATATTAAAAAGCAGAGATAATATTTTGCTGACAAAGGTCTGTTTAGTCGATGCTATGGTTTTTCCACCAGTCATGTACTGGTGTAAGAGTTGGACCATAAAGACGGTTGAACACAGAAGAATTGATGCTTTCGAACTGTGGTGTTGAAGAAGATTCTTGACAGTTCCTTGGACTGCAAAGAGATCAAACCACTCAATCCTAAAGGGAATCAACCCTGAATATTCATTGGATTGATGCTGAAGCTGAAGCTCCAATACTGTGGCCACCTGATTGATACAAAGAGCTGACCCACTGGAAAAGACCCTGATGCTGGGAAAGATTGAAGGCACAAGGAGAAGGGAAAGACACAGAATGAGATGGCTGGATGGCATCACCAACTCAATGGGCATGAGTTTGAGCAAACTGGCAGATGGTGAAGGACAGGGAAGCCTGGCGTACTGTAGCCCATGGGGTCCCAAAGAGTCAGACATGACTGAGCAACTGAACAAGAACAATAGTCTGTAGAAATAGCTATTGTATTTTGTTTATACTTTTCCTTTGGTAATCACATCTCACCTCATAGTTTTAAAATGTACATATATACTGGTATTTCTTAAAGTTATTGATCTGCCCTGAACTTCTGCCTAGACTCACAGTGAATATCCGTCTTGATATCTTCATTTGGAAATATAAGGCATATCAAACTTAAGATTTCCAGAATAAAACTAATATTTCCCTCTAAAATTACATCTCCTATCCCCAGAATCTCTAGCTGGCTGACTGGTGAAGATCTTCCCCTATACAAAGCTAGTCTATACAGTGGGAAAGGTAGGTGTTTTTCGGATATGCTGACACCAAAACAGAGTGTCATAGACCATTAAGAAACAGGGAAGTATGGCTTGAAGAAAGGAACAAAATAAATCTCAAAAAACCAACACTAAAGAATTCAAAATAAATGTCATAAAAATGTTTAAAGAACTTGAAAAAAATGACACATGACAAACAAGTAAAAAAATTTTAAAAGCAGAATCAGATAATAAAAAAAGCAGAAATTTTTGAGCTGGAAAATATAGTAGCTAAACTGCAAAATTCACTGGGCATGTTCAACAACAGACTTGATCAAGCAGAAGAAATGATGAGGCATTTGAAACTACATAATCAGAGGGAAAAAGAAAAAGAATGAAAAGAGAGTGAAGAAAGCTCAAGGAGCTTGTGGCATACTGTAAAATGTAGCAAAATATGCACTATTAAAATACTAGAATAAGAAGAGAGAGACAAAGGCAGAAAGTTTACTTAAAGAAATGATGGCTGATCATTAAAAGTCTACAAAAAACAAATGGTGGAGAGAGGGTGGAGAAAAGGGAACCCCCCCTGCACTGTGGGTGGGAATATAATTTGGTGCAGCCACTATGGAGAACAGTGTGGAGGTTCCTTAAGAAACTAAAAATAGAGCGAGCAGACAATCCAGCAATCCCACTACTGGGAATATATCCAGACAAAACTGTAATTCAAAAATATACATGCACCCCTATGTTCATAGAAGCACTGTTCACAACAGCCAAGCCGTGGAAACAATCTAAATGTCCATTGATGGATGGATGGATGGATAAACAAGATGTGGTACATGTATACAGTGGAATACGACTTAGCCATAAAACGAATGGAACAATGTCATTTGCAGCAACACAGATGCAACTAGAGATTATCATACCAAGTGAAGTGAGTCATAAAGAGAAAGGCAAATACCATATGATATCACTTATATGTGTAATCTAAAATATAGCACAAACGAACCTACCTACAAAATAGAAGCAGGCTCACAGACATAAAGAACACACTTGTGGTTGTCAAGAGCAGGGGGACAGGAATGAACTGGGAGTTTGGGGTTAGTAGATGTAAACTATTACCTTTAGAGTGGATAAAAAGCAAGGTACTAATGTATAGCACATGGAAGTATACATAATACCCTGTGATAAACCATAATAGAAAAGAATATTAAAAAAGAATGTACGCGTGTGTGTAATTGAGTCACTTTGCTCTATAGCAGAAATTGGCACAACACTGTAAATCAACTATGCTTCAATAAAAAATAATATTAAATAAAAAACAAAGCAAAAAAAAAAATAGCTGAAAACCCCCCAAATCTGGGGAAGGAAACGAACATTCAAAAGTTGAAGAAGGCTATAGTTAAAGATACCGTACTGAGTATTTAAAAATTTAAGAGGTTAAGTCTTACGTTACGCACTTTCTTTCTTTCCTTTTTGTTTTACCACAATCAAACACAACCCTTGCGTCTTATATAGTATTCTACTCAGAAGTAGAAATGTCATCTTTTAGTTGCTTAGTCTCAAATCTTAAACTCATCCTTAACTATTCTCCCTTTCACTCCTGACATCCCATCTGTCAACAAATTCTATTGCTTCTACGGAGAGGCAGGTTTACTTTAAACTTAATGAAGTTCAAACTTTCAGGCCTCTTACTTTTATGAACTCCTTTCCAGACCCTGGGAGGCAGCCTGGCAAAGTGTTCACATGGCCATATGTTTTCACGCAACTTGCACAGATCTTTTTTTAGATTAAAAAATTTAAAAAATATTTCACATACCATACACTTTACCCTTTTAGAATGTAAAATTGAATGATTTTTAGAATATTTAAAAAGTTGCGCAACTACCATAAATATCTAATTCTAGATCACATTCATCATCCCCCTCTTCCAAAAAAAGCCACATTCAGTCTTTTCATTCTTCCCCTCTTCGCGGATCCTGGCAACTACTTCTCTACTTTCTGTCACTGTGAATTTGTTTATTTTGAACAGTTCATATAGCTGGCCTTTTGGCCTTTGCTTCTAGCTTCTTTCATTTAGCATGATGTTTTCAAAGTTCATCATTATCAGTCCTTAATTCTTTGTTACTTCCAAATATTATTTCCAATAATATTTCCAAATATTATTTCATTGTATGGGTATACTGTATCATGTTTATCAATTTATCAATTAGTAGACATTTGGATTTTTTCCATTTTTAGACTATGATGAATATGCTGCTATGAATAATCATGTACATGATTTTGTGTGGATATATGGTTTAAATTCTCTTGGGAAGTGTGGTAGGGTGAATAATAGCTCCCCACAGATGCACACATCCTACTCCCAGGGGCCTCTGAATATACTGCCTTACATGGATAAGGAGACTTTGCAGATCCAATTAATGTAAGGACCTTGATATGAAGAGATCATCTGATTGGCCAAATGTAATCACTAGTAGGAGGGAGATAGGAAGGTCAGGGAAGGTAGAGGAGGAGATGTCATGACAGAGAGAAGTTGAAGTGATGCAAAGAAGGGGCTATAAGCACAGAAATGCAAGTGGTTTCTAGAAGCTGAAAAAGGAGAGAAAATGGATCGCTCTCTAGAGACTCCAGATATAACACAGCTCTGATAACACCTATTGAACTATAAAATAATAATTTTGTGCTGTATTGTATTATATGTTTTGCTTTAAATAACCAAACTTGTCATAATTTGTTATAGTTCCACAATCAGAATTAATTTTGGAATTCTGAAGTGGGTTGGAACAAATACTTAAAAATGCAGATGTAGCTTTGGAACTGGGTAGTGAACAGAGCTGGAAAAATTCTAGCTAAAAATTCATTATTGAGAAAGCCTAGACTGCCTTGAACATAGTGCTAATAGAAATATGGATGCTAATGAACTCTGCTAAGGAGGACTTAGAACAAAGTGAAGAGCATGGTACATAAAATCTGTATTTTCTTAGAGTTACAGCTAAATTATCATGAAAAGACTGCCAGTAGCAATGTGCATTATAAGGACACTACTAAGGAGGGCTCAGAAGGAAATGAAGAACATGTTGACGTGAAAAATGGAGTACGGAATCTTTGTTATACAGTAGCTGAACTGTGTCATATACTCATGTGGAAAGCATAACTTGTAGGAGATAAATTTGATATTTAGCTGAAGAGATTTCCAACAAAATTTTGAAGGTGTGGCTTGATCCCCGCCCCCACCCCCCCAACTTTTTTTTTTTTTGGTGAAGATATCTGTAACTGTTATCCTTTGCCTATCACACAGTTATATTTTGGAAGCAGATTACCTGTTTTCTAGTTTTATAGTTCTACAGATGGAAAGGGATTTGGACCTAGGATGGATTATACCTAGAACTTTACCTATGTCTAACTTTTTGTTGTTCAGTCACTAAATTGTGTCTGAGTCTTTGTAACCCTTTGGACTGCATCATGCCAGGCTTCCCTGTCCTTAGATGTCTAACTTAGATGACTTTGATGATGGAATTTGGAACTTTGGAGCTGATGAGATTTAGATGAGATTTTTATACATGGGTTGATTTTGTAATAAGTGAGAATTTTGGAGACCTTGAGTTGGGATGGGTGCATTTTCATGTGGTTTGACATGAATCTGTGGGGATAAAGACATTACTGGTAGGCTGAACAATGGACTTTCAAAGATGTCCATGTCCTGATCCCCTGAACCTATGAATATGTTACCTTACAGGATAAAAGAGAATTTGCAGATGTGATTAATTTAAAAGATATTGAGAAAGAGATTATCCTGAATTATCTGAGTGGTCCCAAAGTAATCACAAAAGTACTTAGATGAGGGAGGCAGGGGAGTGGGAGAAGAGAAAGAAAGAGATGTAATGATAGAAGTAAAATCAGAGTAGGAGACATAATGACAGATACAGAGATTGAAGTAATGTGAGAAAGGGATCACCAGCCACGGGATGAGGTAGCCTCTAGGTGCTAGAAAAGATAAGGAACAGATTCTCTCATGAAGTCTCTAGAACGATCAAAACCCTGACAACACTTTAAATTTGGGACCTCTGACCTCCACCACTGTAAGATAGTAACTTTGCATTGTTTTAAGCCACTAAGTCTGGGGTTATTTGATCAAAAATAAGAAAAGAATACGAGTAGGTGCCTAGGCCTGAAATGCTGGGAAAAGTAAACCCTTTTAATTATAATTTCTAACCTGAGTTCCTTTGTGTTGCAATTTCTCTCATGACATGTGCTGATGAAATGACCAGAGGCATTTTAGGGAGACATTAATAGGTAAATAATAAAAGGTTAATAGATATAATAAATTAATAGATAAAAAGAGAAGCAAAAAACAAAGGAGAAAAGGAAAGATATATCCATTTGAATGCAGAGCTCCAAAGAATAGCAAGGAGAGATAAGAAAGCCTTCCTCAGTGATCAGTGTAAAGAAATAGAGGAAAACAATATAATGAGAAGGACTAGAGATCTCTTCAAAAAAATTAGAGATACCAAGGAAACATTTCATGCAAAGATGGGCTCAATAAAGGACAGAAATGGTATGGACCTAACTGAAGCAGAAGATATTGAGAAGAGGTGGCAAGAATATACAGAAGAACTATACAAAAAAGATTTTAATGACCCAGATAATCATGATGGTGTGATCACTCGCCTAGAGCCAGACATCCTGGAATTTGAGGTCAAGTGGGCCTTAGGAAGCATCACTACAAACAAAGCTAGTGGAGGTGATGGAATTCCAGTTGAGTTATTTCAAATCCTAAAAGATGATGCTCTGAAAGTGCTGCACTCGATACGCCAGCAAATTTGGAAAACTCAACAGTGGCTACAGGACTGGAAAAGGTCAGTTTTCATTCCAATCCCAAAGAAAGGCAATGCCAAAGAATGCTCAAACTACTGCACAATTGCACTCATCTCACATGCTAGTAAAGTAATGCTCAAAATTTTCCAAGCCAGACTTCAACAATACATGAACTGTGAATTTCCAGATGTTCAAGCTGGTTTTAGAAAAGGCAGAGGAACCAGAGATCAAATTGACAGCATCTTATGGATCATTGAAAAAACAAGGGAGTTCCAGAAAAACATCTATTTCTTCATTATTGACTATGCCAAAGCCTTTGACTGTGTGGATCACAATAAACTGTGGAAAATTCTGAAAGAGATGGGAATACCAGACCACCTGACCTGCCTCTTGAGAAATCTGTATGCTTGTCAGGAAGCAACAGTTAGAACTGGACATGGAACAACAGACTGGTTCCAAATAGGAAAAGGAGTACGTCACGGCTGTATATTGTCACCCTGCTTATTTAACTTATATGCAGAATACATCATGAGAAACTGGGCTGGATGAAGCACAAGCTGGAATCAAGATTGCTAGAAGCAATATCAATAACCTCAGATATGCAGATGACACCACCCTTATGGCAGAAAGTGAAGAAGAACTAAAGAGCCTCTTGATAAAAGTGAAAGATGATGAAAAAGTTGACTTAAAGATCAACATTTAGAAAACAAAGATCATGGCCTCTGGTCCCATTACTTCATGGCAAATAGATGGAGAAACAGTGGAAACAGTTTATTTTTGGGGGCTCCAAAATCACTGCAGATGGTGACTGCAGCCATGAAATAAAAAGATACTTACTCCTTGAGAGAAAAGTTACAGCCAATCTAGAGAGTATATTAAAAAGCAGAGACATTACTTTCCCAACAAAGGTCTGTCTAGTCAAGGCTATGGTTTTTCCAGTAGTCATGTATGGATGTGAGAGTTGGACTATAAAGAAAGCTGAGTGCTGAAGAACTGATGCTTTTGAACTGTGGTGTTGTAGAAGACTCTGGAGAGTCCCTTGGACTGCAAGGAGATCCAATCAGTCCATGCTAAAGGAGACCAGTCCTGGGCGTTCATTGGAAGGACTAATACTGATTTTGAAGCTGAAACTCCAATACTTTGGCCACCTGATGTGAAGAACTGACTCACTGGAAAAGACCCTGATGCTGGGAAAGATTGAAGGAGAGAGGAGAAGGGGACGACGGAGCATGAAATGGGTGGATGGCATCACTGACTCAATGGACATGACTTTGAGTGAACTCCGGGAGTTAGTGATGGACAGGAAGGCCTGGCGTGCTGCAGTTCATGGGGTCGCAGAGTTGGACACGACTGAGCGACTGAACTGAATGAACCGGACTTCCTTTGTGCCTGAAATGACCACAGGCATTTTAGGGAGATATTAATAGATAAAAGGAAGTTGCATGGGAATAACTTTAGTATACATTTCATGGAATATATTTATATAATTTGCAATAAAGTGTCTGTTTAGTTAACCTGTTGTTAGCCATCTAGAGTAGAAGTATTTTCCAGAAATACTCTGACTGGGTTCATTGTTCAACTCCCCTGACCCTCATAATATTAAGGTACAAGGCCAAGGAAAGTATTTGAATATGAATATATTCTTTGGTTCTCAGTACCAGATATGCAGGTGAAGGAAGAAAAACAAGGCTTGAAATATAGGGAGTCAGAGGTTTTACCAAATTTGACAGTCCTAAAATTTCACAAGGTGTACCAATGGAAAATTATAAAGATGAAACAAATGTTTCCAAATTATCAGTAATAAAAACTATGGTAGAGATAAACCTGGGTTAGTTTTCTATTATCACAATAGAAAATAATATTACAAAATATTTGTCACGAGAAAAGACTGTTAAAGAGTATAAGACCATCATATTGAAGGGAAAAGGGGTATCACAGATGTGTGCCATTATGTTATTTTTCTGGATTTAATGATGTTTATGACATTTATCAGCTTTTCAAAATTGTATTCTGTTAATTTTAATTTGTAATTTAAAATTCACAGTTTCTTTTTTCATCATGAGTAAACATTAACTTTTATACTTAATTATGTATTTGTAATTTTGTGTTATTTTTTAAAAGAAGGTGTTCCTAATTTCCCTGTAGGAGGGCATGGCAACCCACTCCACTATTTTTGCCTGGAGAATTCCATAGACAGAGAAGCCTGGAAGGCTACAGTCCATAGGGCCACAAAGAGACACAACTGAAGTGACTGAGCACGCACATCCCTGATTTACAAGTTCAGATCCTCCTTCTAGCTATATCTTTAACATTTACCCAGAATTCAACTCCTGCTTACCACCTCCACTGTTACTACCTCATTCCAGGTCACTAGCATTTCTTGCCTATATTACTGCAATAACTTCCTAACTGGTTTCTTTGACTACACCTTGCCCCACTTTCCATGATACTCAACACAGCAATCAAATTATCCTGGTGATATAATGCAGTGTATTTAATGTAACATACTGTAACCTAATGTAACATAATATGACATGACAATATAAATTGGACCATGGGTTCTACTTGTTTAAAACCTTCCAAAGGGCTTCTACTTTACTCACAGTAAAAGTCAAAAGCCTTGAAATGTCTTCCAGGATTCCACCTCTCCTTGTGTATCTGCCTCCAAATTCCCTCAATTAACTCATCACCTACTCTTCTCACTTACCCTGCTCCAGGCCTTCTAGTCTTCCTGCTGTCCACAAGTCAGGCTTGCTTTCATCTCAGGTGTTTATACTTCCTGTTCCCCTGTCTAGAATGATCATACACCCAGATATTAGCATGATTCATTCCCTCGTCTTCTTTAGGTTTTTTACTAAAATGTCACCTTCTGTGTAAAACTACCCTGGCCACCTTATCTAATTATACTCTCCAGACCTGTATACACACACACCCAGACCCACACAACCACACACATACTCTCTCTTTCTACTCCTCTTTCTTTATATTTCTCATTAGTATTTTCAATTGTCTTCTAGTTTCAGTTTGTTGTGAAGGTTGAAATCAAATAAATTTTTGATTAAATTTCAGAAAGTACAGCCTGACATGATATTCAGTATACAAATGTAGAAGATGGCATTTTGAATTTAATTATTTCAAATATAGTTTTTGTTAGTTTTAGGGTTATTTGAAATCCCTATTCACAACTCAAGAATATTCTTGTGGGTTTATTACATAATTGCACAATACTCTTATTTTTTGGTAAAGTGTTGACTATAAATTTGTATTCTTTTTTCACATAATTTATATTGGTTTAATCATAGAGCTTTTATTTTTTCTTTAACTCTCTGGCTGAAACTATTGACAGAATCACCAGGACACTTGATTATACTTAGAGATATGCCACTCAGAAAAAATTATTTATGGAAAGGAAAATAAAGCTATCAACAACCTTAGATATGCAGATGATACCACTCTAATAGCAGAAAGCAAAGAGGAACTAAAGAGCCCCCTGATGAAGCTGAAAGAAGACAGTGAAAAGCTGGCTTAAAACTCAATATTAAAAAAAACTAAGATCGTGGCATCCAGTCCCATCACTTCAGGGCAAATAGATGGGGAAACAATGGAAACAGTGACAGACTTTATTTTTTTGGGCTCCAAAATCACTGCGGATAGTGACTGCAGACATGAAATTAAAAGATGCTTGTTTCTTGGAAGAAAAGCTATGATAAACCTAGACAGAATATTAAAAAGCAGAGACATTATTTTGCTGACAAATGTCCATAAAGTCAAAGCTATGGTTTTTCCAGTAGTCATGTATGGATGTGAGAGTTGGACCATAATGAAAGCTGAGTGCTGAAGAACTGATGCTTTTAAACTGTGGTGTTGGAGAAGACTCCTGAGAGTCCCTTGGACAGCAAGGAGATCAAACCAGTCAATCTGAAAGGAAGCCCTGAGTATTCATTGGAAGGACTGAAGCTGAAGCTGCAATACTTTGACCACCTGATGCAAAGAGCCAACTTATTGGAAACAACCCTGATGCTGGGAAAAACGGAAGACAAAAAAAGAGGGTGATGGAGGATGAAATGGTTGGATGGTATCACTGACTCAGTGGACCTGAGTTTGAGCAAACTCCGGGAGATAGCGAAGGACAGGGAAGCCTCGTGTGCTACAGTTCATAGAGTCTCAAAGAGTTGGATAGGACTTAGCAACTGAACAACAACAAACAGTGCTAATTAATTTCATTTATAGTGTCCAGTCTTATTGCAATAATGAGAAATGGCAATGAGGGAAAAGCTTCTTCCTCTGAAAACAGAGGCAAAGATAGCTTATTTTATTGTTAGGAAAAAGAAAGTTTAAAATTAAAGAAATGAGGTTTGTATGTACAATATAGTAGATTGCTCCTTAAAGTTCTAGATCAACAGATGTTGCACTTATAAAAATGGACACCCCAGTTTGATCCTCCTATTGAAAAAAACTCCATAATTATGTTCAGACATGAAGTGAAATACTGAGTTAAATTTTTTTTTCTTGAAGGGTGGCTCTGCATCAGGCACTGACAACTGGTTATAGTGGAGACAGACTGGGAGGCTAGAGGAGGAAGAAGGGACTTGCTCCTTTTACTTAATGGCTGGACAGTTAGCATCTCAACAGCAACACTGCTCCCTGCAGTGACACTAAAGTTCAGCAACAGCAATTGTTTGCAGCTTGCAGTTTTCCCACACAACTAGAACTAGCCTTATTAGCCCCTTGAAGATATCAGCACCAGCTCACTGGTGCCCCACTTTATATGCCTGAGTCTCAGCTTTAAGTTTTCATTATTCCTTAGACTGTCTTCCATTTGTCCCCTCTATTAGAGGTGGTAGCTGCTTCCTAGAGTTATTACATCTCTGGTCCTTCAGAGTCCCCCTTCTGTCCTTCAGTTTTCTAATATGATGGCCTATTGTTTATAAAATTTTATTAGTAGGTATGGCAAACCTTGGACTTCCCAAGGCACTAGTAAAGAACCTGCCTGCCACAGCCAGAGACATGAGATGCCAGTTTGATCCCTGAGTTGGGATCCCCTGGGGAAGGGCATGGCAACTCTGTCCTCTCCTTGCCTGGAGAATCCCATGGACAGAGAAGCCTAGTGGGCTACAGTCCATAGGGTCCTGAAGATTTGGACATAACTGAAGTGAGTTAGCATGACATGGCACGTGGAAAACCTATGTTGTAATTATCTATGAAGGAAATTGCTGGATACATAAATATAATGCTTGCCTCATGTATACACACATCCTAGGTAATTAAAAATGAGCATGAAGTGAAGTGAAGTGAAGTCGCTTAGTTGTGTCCAACTCTTTGCAATCCCATGGACTGTAGCCTACCAGGCTCCTCTGTCCATGGAATTCTCCAGGCAAGAATACTGGAGTGGGTTGCTATTTCCTTCTCCAGGGGATCTTCCCGACCCAGGGATCGAACCCAGGTCTCCTGCATTGCAGGCAGATGCTTTACCGATACCTTGGGCAAACTATGGAGGTGAACTCATTGGCCATTAAGGTAAAGCTTAGTTAAATTCTAATTAATTTAAATTACAAGTTAAAACAGCATTCAGCTGCCTCAAATTTCTATGAAAACACATTCATATTATTTATAAAGCCAAATGGTCTATAAAACTATTGGCATTTCTTCTACATTATTTTGCTCAGAGTGTTTCCATTCTTCACTTGATTTATTCATTTGAAAGTTTTGTTTTATTCCATGAAATAAAGTGAAAAAAGTCAACAGAAACAAATTCAATTTGAATATTAAGACTAGAAATTCTTGTTTATTGTGATCTGTAGCCTTACTAAGTATTTAAAATAGTGATTTGTAAAGTGCAGACTATTTTTGCTTTTCTATAAAGAAGTTTTATATAATATAAATACTCTACTATAGTCCACTGTTGTTGTTTAGTCACTAAATCATGTCTGACTCTTTGAGATCCCATGGATTGTAGCCTGCCAGGCTCCTCTGTCCATGGAATTCTCCAGGCAAGAATACTGGAGTGGGCTCCCATTCCCTTCTCCAGGGGATCTTCCAGACCCAGGGATTGAACGCAGGTCTCTTACATTACAGTCATATTCTTTACCATCTGATCCACCTGGGAAGCCCTAATACAGTCTATGGATGGCCGAATTTATAAAATCTATGAAGACTACTTGACATATGGTTTCAAATATTAGATAGTTAAAACAATGCAAACAATGCTATTATTTCCTGATGAATCCTCTTAATCTTTAAAAGCAATCCATCTTTGCTGTTTAAAGAATTGTTTTCTAAATTAAAAACAATTTTTTTACACTATAAATATTTTCATTGCTGTTATTTAGGTGTTTTGGTTTTTAAAATGCACGTTTTGTTCTTTTATCCAGACTTTGAATCACCTGTAGTTTAGAACTAACTGGTACATTAAGCTGCTCAAAGAGTTGAATATATTCTTAAAATGATTTCATCATCATGCCTTAAACTCTGGAGAATGCATACTGGCTAATTTTAGGTACAGAGGCAGAAAGACTTTCTTTAAGGACATGAAATACATATTTTAGAATTACCCTTTATCTGATTACTTTTCCAGAAAAAAGCTTACAAAATAATTAATAAAATGGTTATTCAAAATCACTTACTTCAAAATCACTCATATACATATTTAATCCAGATTTTAGCAGAAGAGACAGAAGATAAAGATAAAAGGCAACATTTGAGAAGATAAAGACTGTTAATCTTCCAAAATGGGTGAAAAAAATGAACCCACAGATAAAGTACACAAGAATAATGTATACCAATCTCATGCATGAGCATAGATGTAAAAAACATTCTAAAGATTGAACTGAATATAGTTTATACAGAAGGTCATGATCATGTTGGATGTATTTCAGAGATTCAAAGGTGGTTTTCACTAGAAATTCTATGTAACTTATGGTATTAACAGTTTAAAGGAGAAACATTATTTGAATAAATTAAAAAAGAGCATTTTATAGTTTGGCAAAGCCTCATAATAAATTTTCTTAGAAATAGGAAGATATGTTTGAACCTAATGAAAAGTATCTATCTAAAACTAATATTAAAGAGCATTTTTAATAATAAATACTAAATGTATTTCAATTAAAATTAGAATCAATGACACTTTCTTCTACTCAGCTATTCAGATTAGCGACTAAACCATCACTAAAGAAATCTACAGACAAATTAGAAATCACTTTAGAAATCCCTAAAGAATCTACAGACAAATTATTCAAATTATTAAGAGAGTTTGGCAAGTACCCAGATATAAGTAAAAATGCAAGAATCAAATGGATTACTACAGGCTGCAACAAAATAGTTGGAGACTATATATTTTTTTATACTGCATTTATAACTACAACAAAAAAATAAGGCAGAAAGGAGTAAACTAATTAGAAATACATAAAAACTTAAAAAAATTACAATATTATACTGAATGATACAAAAATAGACAAGTGGAGATATGTCATAATGCATAAAAATTAGGTATCATAAAATATCAATTTTCTATTTTTAGTCCCATCAAAATTGATTTATAGAATCCATTTCTAATCAAATTCTAACAATGTTTTTTCCCTTTTGAGAAACCTGAAACACTTTTTCTAAAATTCAAGTATCTAAAATGTCCAAGCACCAAAGTTGGAGACACTTGTCTTATCAGATATCAAAAATTTATTGTTTGTGCTAATTAAGATATCGGTTTTAGCACCAAGATAGTAAAATGATCAGTGAAGAAAGTAACATATTAACGTATAGAAATCATATTTTATTAATAGGACTTTGTAGTCAGGTGAAAAGAATAAGTAAATGTTGCTTGAGAAATCCAATATCTGTTGAGAAAAAGTGTATGCAATATAAAACATTAACCCCGGGTGGAAATAAATTTGACTATGAACAATGAAATCCTCATATTTTAAAGAAGAAAACATATAAAAAGATCTATTTGATTCCGAGGAACCAAGAACTTCTTAAAGTAAGACACAGGACCTTCTAGACATAAAAATTATACATTTTATTATGTTTCAGTTAAGAACTTCTAAGAGGCAAGAATATACAATGGATTAAAGACAATCTCTTTAACAAGTGGTGCTGGGAAATCTGGTCAACCACTTGTAAAAGAATGAAACTAGAACACTTTCTAACACCATACACAAAAATAAACTCAAAATGGATTAAAGATCTAAACCTAAGACCAGAAACTATAAAACTCCTAGAGGAGAACATAGGCAAAACACTCTCCGACATACATCACAGCAGGATCCTCTATGACCCACGTCCCAGAATATTGGAAATAAAAGCAAAAATAAACAAATGGGACCTAATTAACCTTAAAAGCTTCTGCACATCAAAGGAAACTATTAGCAAGGTGAAAAGACAGCCTTCAGAATGGGAGAAAATAATAGCAAATAAAGCAACTGACAAACAACTAATCTCAAAAATATACAAGCAACTCCTACAGCTCAACTCCAGAAAAATAAATGACCCAATCAAAAAATGGGCCAAAGAACTAAATAGACATTTCTCCAAAGAAGACATATAGATGGCTAACAAACACATGAAAAGATGCTCAACATCACTCATTATCAGAGAAAGGCAAATCAAAACCACTATGAGGTACCAGTTCACGCCAGTCAGAATGGCTGCGATCCAAAAGTCTACAAATAATAAATGCTGGAGAGGGTGTGGAGAAAAGGGATCCCTCTTACACTGTTGGTAGGAATGCAAACTAGTACAGCCACTATGGAGAACAGTGTGGAGATTCCTTAAAAAACTGGAAATAGAACTGCCTTATGATCCAGCAATCCCACTGCTGGGCATACACACTGAGGAAACCAGAAGGGAAAGAGACACGTGTACCCCAATATGCATCACAGCACTGTTTATAATAGCCAGGACATGGAAGCAACCTAGATGCCCATCAGCAGATGAATGGATAAGAAAGCAGTGGTACATATACACAATGGAGTATTACTCAGCCATTAAAAAGAATACATTTGAATCAGTTCTAATGAGGTGGATGAAACTGGAGCCTATTATACAGAGTGAAGTAAGCCAGAAGGAAAAACACCAATACAGTATACTAACGCATATATATGGAATTTAGAAAGATGGTAACAATAACCCTGTGTACGAGACAGCAAAAGAGACACTGATGTATAGAACAGTCTTATGGACTCTGTGGGAGAGGGAGAGGGTGGGAAGATATGGGAGAATGGCATTGAAACATGTAAAATATCATGTATGAAACGAGAGGCCAGTCCAGGTTCAATGCAGGATACTGGATGCTTGGGGCTAGTGCACTGGGATGACCCAGAGGGAGGGTATGGGAAGGGAGGAGGGAGGAGGGTTCAGGATGGGGAACACATGTATACCTGTGGCGGATTCATTTTGATATTTGGCAAAACTAATACAATTATGTAAAGTTTAAAAAAAAAAAAAAAAGATAATTGCTATAACCCTAAAAAAAAAAAAAAAAAAGAACTTCTGGTCATCAAAAGATATTATGAAGAAAATAAAATGGCCCTGTCTTACATAAACTCTTGTATATGTGTATTTATAAAAATATTCATCACAGCAATAAAATGGATTAGTAACAAGGACCTACTGTATAGCACAGGGAACTCTGCTCTGTATTATGTAACAACTTAAATGGGAAAAGAATTTGAACAAGAATAGATACATGTATATGAATAACTGAATCACTTTGCTGTATGATGGTGGTTTAGTCACTAAGTCGTGTCCGATTCTTGCAACCCCATGGACTGTAGCCTGCCAGGCTTCTCTGTCCATGGGATTTCCCAGGCAAGAATACTGGAGTGGGTTGTCATTTTCTTCTCCAGGGGATTTTCCCCACCCAGGGGACTGAACCCATGTCTCCTACATTGCAGGTGGTCTCCTGCACGGCGGGCAGATTGTTTACTGCTGAGGCACCAGAGAGAAACTAACACAACATTGTTAATCAACTATGCTCCAATACAAAATAAAAAGCTAAAAAGTGTAATAAAAATGATTGTACATGAGAAAATAAAGGGTAAATAAAGTTGTAGTATAGTCATATTTTTAGAAAGCTTGAGAACAAACAAAGTGAAACAATATAGTGTTAGAAATATATGCAAATGTATGGAATGTGAAATAAAATTCAGGACTGTATAGAACTGGTGATTTTCTAGTTCATAAGAATACAGTGATAGGTTCACAAGGATATATTTTATTCTGCTTTCTAACTTAAACATATATTATAAATATTGTTTTAAAAATCAAATTTGATATAATAAAATTTTAAGCTTCTTTAATTTTATAATATTTTCTTAAATTTAAGTTTTAGTTCACTATTTGTTTCATGGCTATTATTTGACAGTCTTCCTAATTCAGCTGCAGAGAAAGCTTATGACATAATGTCTATAAAGAATCTACTTATTTCAATTTGATAATCATAACTGAACATATAGAGTATACACTATCATTTCAATATAGTAAATAGAAATATCTCTCTATTTACCACATAAATAATATGTATGTCATCAGATCAGATGAGTTGCTCAGTCGTGTCCGACTCTTTGCGACCCCATGAATCGCAGCACGCCAGTCCTCCCTGTCCATCACCAACTCCCAGAGTTCACTCAGACTCATGTCCATCGAGTCAGTGATGCCATCCAGCCATCTCATCCTCTGTTGTCCCCTTCTCCGCCTGCCCCCAATCCCTCCCAGCATCAGAGTCTTTTCCAATGAGTCAACTCTTTGCATGAGGTGGCCAAAGTACTGGAGTTTCAGCTTTAGCATCATTCCTCCCAAAGAAGTCCCAGGGCTGATCTCCTTCAGAGTGGACTGGTTGGATCTCCTTGGAGTCCAAGGGACTCTCAAGAGTCTTCTCCAACACCACAGTTCAAAAGCATCAATTCTTCGGCGCTCAGCCTTCTTCACAGTCCAACTCTCACATCCATACATGACCACTGGAAAAACCATAGCCTTGACTAGATGGACCTTTGGCAAAGTAATGTCTCTGCCTTTGAATATGCTACCTAGGTTGGTCATAACTTTCCTTCCAAGGAGTAAGCGTCTTTGAATTTCATGGCTGCACTCACCATCTGCAGTGATTTTGGAGCCCAGAAAAATAAAGTCTGACACTGTTTCCACTGTTTACCCATCTGTTTGCCATGAAGTGATGGGACCAGATGCCATGATCTTCGTCTTCTGAATGTTGAGCTTTAAGCCAACTTTTTCACTCTCCACTTTCACTTTCATCAAGAGGCTTTTTAGTTCCTCTTCACTTTCTGCCATAAGGGCGCTGTCATCTGCATATTTGAGCTTATTGATATTTCTCCCTGCAATCTTGATTCCAGCTTGTGTTTCTTCCAGTCCAGCGTTTCTCATGATGTACTCTGCATATAAGTTAAATAAACAGGGTGACAATATACAGCCTTGATGAACTCCTTTTCCTATTTGGAACCAGTCTGTTGTTCCATGTCCAGTTCTAACTGCTGCTTCCTGACCTGCATAAAAATTTCTCAAGAGGCAGATCAGGTGGTCTGGTATTCCCATCTCTTTCAGAATTTTCCACAGTTTATTGTGATCCACACAGTCAAAGGCTTTGGCATAGTCAATAAAGCAGAAATAGATGCCTTTCTGGAACTCTCTTGCTTTTTCCATGATCCAACGGATGTTGGCAATTTGATCTCTGGTTCCTCTGCCTTTTCTAAAACCAGCTTAAACATCAGGAAGTTCATGGTTCACATATTGCTGAAGCCTGGCTTGGAGAATTTTGAGCATTACTTTACTAGCGTGTGAGATGAGTGCAATTGTGCGGTAGTTTGAGCATTCTTTGGCATTGCCTTTCTTTGGGATTGGAATGAAAACTGACCTTTTCCAGTCCTGTGGCCACTGCTGAGTTTTCCAAATTTGCTGGCATATTGAGCTTAGCATTTTCACAGCATCATCTTTCAGGATTTGGAATAGCTCAACTGGAATTCTATCACCGCCACTAGCTTTGTTCGTAGTGATGCTTTCTAAGGCCCACTTGACTTCACATTCCAGGATACCTGGCTCTAGGTCAGTGATCACACCATCATGATTATCTGGATTGCGAAGATCTTTTTTGTATAGTTCTTCTGTGTATTCTTCCATCTCTTTTTTATATCTTCTGCTTCTGTTAAGTCCATACCATTTCTGTCCTTTATCGAGCCCATCTTTGCATGAAATGTTCCTTTGCTATCTCTGATTTTCCTGAAGAGATCTCTAGTCTTTCCCATTCTGTTGTTTTCCTCTATTTCTTTGCATTTATCGCTGAAGAAGGCTTTCTTATCTCTTCTTGCTATTCTTTGGAACTCTGCATTCAGATGTTTATATCTTTCCTTTTTTCCTTTGCTTTTTGCTTCTCTTCTTTTCGCAGCTATTTGTAAGCCCTCCCCAGACAGCCATTTTGCTTTTTTGCATTTCTTTTCCATGCGGATGGTCTTGATCCCTGTTTCCGGTACAATGTCACGAACCTCATTCCATAGTTCATCAGGCACTCTATCTATCAGATCTAGGCCCTTAAATCTATTTCTCACTTCCACTGTATAATCATAAGGGATTTGATTTAGGTCATACCTGAATGGCCTAATGGTTTTTCCCTACTTTCTTCAATTTAAGTCTAAATTTGGCAATAAGGAGTTCATGGTCTGAGCCACAGTCAGCTCCTGGTCTTGTTTTTGCTGACTGTATAGAGCTTCTCCATCTTTGGCTGCAAAGAATATAATCAATCTGATTTTGGTGTTGACCATCTGGTGATATTCATGTATAGAGTCTTCTCTTGTGTTGTTGGAAGAGGGTGTTTGTTACGACCAGTGCATTTTCTTGGCAAAACTCTATTAGTCTTTGCCCTGCTTCATTCCGTATTCCAAGGCCAAATTTGCCTGTTGCTCCAGGCGTTTCCTGACTTCCTACTTTTGCATTCCAGTCCCCTATAATGAAAAGGACATCTTTTTTGGGTGTTAGTTGTAAAAGGGCTTGTAGGTCTTCATAGAACCATTCAACTTCAGCTTCTTCAGCATTACTGGTTGGGGCATAGACTTGGATTACTGTGATATTGAGTGGTTTGCCTTGGAAATGAACAGAGATCATTCTGTCATTTTTGAGATGCACCCAAGTACTGCAAAGCGCAGGCAGCTGCGACGGGCGCGCTAAAGCGCAGGCGAGAGGAGCCACCCCACGTCCGAGATCAGGGGCAGAAGCCGGGAGGACCCCATGCCCAAAGGGCGGTGACCAAGAGGAGTTACCCCACGTCCGAGGTCAGGGGCAGCGGCCGAGAGTACCAGACTGCAACGGCGCAGGAATGGCCAAGAGGAGCTACCCCGCATCCGAGGTCAGGGCAGGGGTGGCCCAGAGGAGATACCCAGCGTCGGAGGCCAGGGCCGGTGATGAGAGGAGTTACCCCGCGTCCGAGGTCAGGGGCGGTGACAAGAGGAGTTACCCTGCGACCGAGGTCAGGGGCGGCAGCTGGAAGGAGCTACCCCATGCCCCCACAGCCTGAGGCCAAGGGCGGCTGCAGGGAGGGGCAACCCCATGCCCGAGGCCAGGGGCGGTGGCCGGGAGGACCTACCTCACGTCCAAGGAGCTGTGTCTGCGTGGGTGCAGGAGGGCCTAAAGGAGCTATCGCACGTTGAAAGTCAGGAAGGGCGGAGGTGAGGAGACACCCCTCATCCAAGGTAAGGAGCAATGGCTGCGCTTTGCTGGAGCAGCCATCAAGAGATACCCCACGCCCAAGGTAAAAGAAACCCAAGTAAGATGGTAGGTGTTGCAAGAGGGCATCAGAGGGCAAACACACTGAAACCATACTCACAGAAAACTAGTCAATCTAATTACACTAGGACCACAGCCTTGTCTAACTCAATGAAACTAAGCAATGCCCATGGGGCAACCCAAGATGAGAGGGTCATGGTGGAGAGATCTGACAGAATGTGGTCCACTGGAGAAGGGAATGGCAAACCACTTCAGTATTCTTGCCTTGAGAACCCCATGAACAGCATGAAAAGGCAAAATGATAGGATACTGAAAGAGAAACTCCCCAGGTCAGTAGGTGCCCAATATGCTACTGGAGATCAGTGGAGAAATAACTCCAGAAAGAATGAAGGGATGGAGCCAAAGCAAAAACAATACCCAGCTGTGGATGTGACTGGTGATAGAAGCAAGGTCTGATGCTGTAAATAGCAATATTGCATAGGAACCTGGAATGTCAGGTCCATGAATCAAGGCAAATTGGAAGTGGTCAAACAAGAGATGGCAAGAGTGAATGTCGACATTCTAGGAATCAGCGAACTGAAATGGACTGGAATGGGTGAATTTGACTCAGATGACCATTATATCTACTACTGCGGGCAGGAATCCCTCAGAAGAAATGGAGTGGCCATCATGGTCAACAAAAGAGTCCGAAATGCAGTACTTGGATGCAATCTCAAAAACGACAGAATGTATGTCATAGTTACAGTAAAATTTCAAAGCTCATTTCTCTGCCTTCCCTCCTGTTTGGATCTGACCTCCCATATCAAGATCCTCTTTCCCAAGTATTCCTTGTAGGAGTCCCTTTGTGGTGGTGGGGGGGGGGTGCAGAGTGCTGGGCAAATAGAAGAGAAACTTTCACATAACAGGAGATGCTACTCCAATGACCACTGTAATCTCTATGCTCACCTCCCACTGTCCTTTGTCACTTTGTGGTCAGTGATTTGTCACCCAGGCTGCTGCCTGCCACCTTTTAATTTCCTGAACTCTAAGCACACAGACCCTTTTCCAGTCTGCTGTTAGCCTCCTCTGAGTTGAGCAGGTTTCTCTTTCTGGTTGGCAAAAAAGCTTTCTATTTTGCTTCTTATGACTGACTCTTTTGATGAAGGTTCTCATAGCAGAGTTGTTGAGGGCTCTAAGTGACATTTACCTGTGTGTCTCAGTCTCTCCTTTGTAAGTCAGAGTCGGATGAAGAAAGGAAGTGAAGGAGCAGGAGGCTGGAGCTAGATTTGAGGGATGGTCAGCTGTGACCTCACACTGTTACTGGAGCCATCCTGTCTCCTCCAGGCTCTGCTATTCAGTCTGTTCAATTTGCCAGTATTCTTGCTGATGGTGATTTACTTTGAGGGCTTATTTCCTCCACCAGTTCAGAACCAGTAACAATTCTTAGTTTATGGGATAAATCTCTATAATCTTGAAATATATTATCATACAGCTTCTGGACCCCATGATAATCATTTAATCTGTCTTAACATCCCTGACCATTGCTTGACATTCAGATGTTATTCATTATTGTGACAGTGTGAAGACTGTATTACCTAGGGTATACCAAAGGGTTTAAGGGTTGATACTATCCAACTCCACACATCAGCCTAACAGTGTACCATTTGTGATCAGGCCCCAAGTAATATTCATTTGATCTCATAAAAAAGAAAATGGGAGAGGGGAAAAAGAATATACCAAAATTATTAATAATGATTACACAAGTGGATGAAATCATCAATTATTTATATTATCATCTTTATACTTTTAATTTTATAAATTTTAAATGAACATTTATTTAATTTTTATATTGAATAAAAAGCTGTAAAAGATATCTTTGGGGGAAAAAAAGCTTTAAGAATCTATTATGTTTCAGAACTATGTCCAGAATCTTCTAGAATTTGCTGCTATTAGAAGCATAATTTCTTTTATGTAGAATCTTTTATTACTACAAAAGCATCCATAAGTAGGCATCCAGTTCAAACCTTATGCAGGGTATGTACATTGCTTCTGTAACAAGCAGACATCTGTTCTCTTCATTAGGCTTCCCCATTCTTTCTTTTTTTACTTACTGCCATCTCTCCACTTCTTTACTGTGTCACAAAATGAATCATCTAATAATCTTCTATGTGTCAGTATTTAGCTACAGATTGGAATTTAATTCCCTTTCCTCCATGTGATATTGCTTCTAGAGGTCTCTTATCAGAGCAAATTCTCTTATTTTCACATTAAAAATTGTTACTGTCAGAGGAACAACAGCTACTCCCACATGTATGATTAATGAAAGTCAAAAATTTGGCTAAAAGTAAATAATATTAGAGATATGAAGTTCTAGAATTATACTCCCATCCCCCTACCCTACCAAATTACTGAGTATTATCAAATAAAGTACCCCAGTACAAATGCAAAACAAAATGTTTAAGAGACCTACTTTGTGACAAGTGGGAATATTGGGAGTTCAAAAGTAAAAGATATTTTTGCTCAGATGATTTCTTAGACATCATACAGCAGAAGGTAAAATACATGTATTTAAATTTTACTTTTAGTAAGCTTAATTTAAAAAAAAAAACATGTCTTATTCATCTTTGTTGATGCAAATATTTATAGTAAAACATTGATTCACAAAGTATCCATACAAAAGGATTGCAAAATGCTATACAGGACAGAATTGAAATTCATTTGAAACACACATTGTTTATTATAGATTCTCTCACATGAAATTCTCTCAAAAAGTCTATGAGATAGTTAGGTTTGATACCTTTATTTTATTGAAGAGGAAGCTGAGGATAGAGAGTCAGTTACAGACCTAAAGGTACCCAGCTAACCAGTGATGAAAGTTAAATCTCAGTCATCTGAATCCATTGTGCATGTTCTTTCAACTACTAGGCCAAGTTATATGTCATGGGCAGATCCTACCTTCTTAAAAACTAATTTTAAAAATAGTATAAACTAGTTTTGCTACTGTTATGCACTACCATTACCTCTCGCTCTACTTAAATTAATAAATGTTTCCCTTAAAAATACCAGAGGTGTGTTATACTAGGTACCAGGTCCTCTTGATATATTGTGTTGAGGCCACCTTGCCAGCTGCCCTATAACAAAGTTAGGTGCATCCAAAGCAGAGCAAGCTTGGCAGTGCAGTTTAACAGGCAAAAGGAAGCTCTGAAATTTTTTTTTTTATTGGACCTTTTTCAGTTTGCATGTCATGTGGATTCTCGGAGCCTGTAGACTTGTTTAGGGCCACTAGCAGCATTGTCGGAGAAGGCAATGGCAACCCAGTCCAGTACTTTTGCCTAGAAAATCCCATGGACGGAGGAGCCTGGTAGGCTGCAGTCCATGGGGTCGCTAGAGTCAGACACGACTGAGCAACTTCACTTTCACTTTTCACTTTCATGCATTGGGGAAGGAAATGGCAACCCACTCCAGTGTTCTTGCCTGGGATGGGAAGAACTGGTTGGCTGCCGTCTATTGGGTCACACAGAGTTGGACACGACTAAAGCGACGCAGCAGCAGCAGCATTGTAACTGGTGAGGGTTCCTTCACAACAGAATTCAGGGACAGACTGCCAAGCATGGTGCTGGAGGGAAGACAGGGTAGGGACTCATGCATGCACACGCAATGATAGCTGGGTGATTGCACCTTCAGCAAGAGGGAGATGGCCAATGCTACCAGGTGGGTACTGCCTGAGCCCAAAAGACTGACTGCAGGTTCAGAACTGCAGACTGGACATAGAAGGTAGTATCAGCTGCAGACATCATCCTCAGAGGCCAACATTTCTGAAAATCAGTCTGAGACCGGGGGTCTTTTTCCCTCAAGTTAGAAAGACATGTACATTCCTTTGCACTCACCCAAATTCCATCTTAAAGAGACATGCAGAGAAAGGCAAGAGATGACAGAGCATTTCTCTGCAAGAAAGATGAACACAACCTAAAGGGACCATGCAACTCCTAAAATTAGATTAAACTTCTAATCACAAAGGAATAAAAGTCAGTTTTTAGCCTCAATAAACTGGATAAAGGCTGGAATAATGACCAAATCATTTATGGTCTAAGTTCAGTCCAGTTTAGTTCAGTTGCTCAGTTGTGTCCAATTCTTTGCAACCCCATAGACCACAGCACGCCAGGCCTCCCTATCCATAACCAACTCCTGGAGTTTACCCAAACTCATGTCCATTGAGTCGGTGATGCCATCCAACCATCTCATCCTCTGTCATCCCCTTCTCTCACCTTCAATCTTTCCCAGCATCAGGGTCTTTTCAAATGAGTCAGCTCTTCAAATCAGGTGGCCAAAGTATTGGAGTTTCAGCTTCAACATCGGTCCTTCCAATGAACACACAGGACTGATCTCCTTTAGGATTGACTGGTTGGATCTCCTTGCAGTCCAAGGGACTCTCAAGAATCTTCTCCAACACCACAGTTCAAAGCATCAATTCTTTGGTGCTCAGCTTTCTTTACAGTCCAACTCTCACATCCATACATGACCACTGGAAAAACCATAGCCTTGACTAGATGGACCTTTGTTGGCAAAGTAATGTCTATGCTTTTTAACATGCTGTCTAGGTTGGTCATAACTTTTCTTCCAAGGACTAAGAGTCTTTTAATTTCATGTCTGCAGTCACCATCTGCAGTGATTTTGGAGACCCCCAAAATAAAATCTGTCACTCTTTCCATTGTTTTCCTATCTATTTGCCATGAAGTGATGGGATCGGATGCCATGATCTTCGTTTTCTGAATGTTGAGCTTTAAGCCAAATTTTTCACTCTCCACTTTCACTTTCATCAAGAGGCTCTTTAGTTCTTTTTCACTTTCTGCCATAAGGGTGGTGTCATCTGCATATCTGAGGTTATTGGTATTTCTCCCAGCAATCTCGATTCCAGCTTGTGCTTCATCGAGCCCAGTGTTTCACATGATGTCCTCTGCATGTGAGTTAAATAAGCAGGGTGACAACAGTACTCCTTTTCCTATTTGGAACCAGTCTGCTGTTCCATGTCCAGTTCTAACTGTTGCTTCCTGACCTGCATAGAGATTTCTCAGGAGGCAAGTCAGGTGGTCTGGTATTCCCATCTCTTTCAGAATTTTCCACAGTTTTTTGTGATCCACACAGTCAAAGGCTTTGGCATAGTCAATAAAGCAAAAGTAGATGTTTTTCTGGAATTCTCTTGCTTTTTCAATGATCCAACGGATGTTGGCAATTTCATCTCTGGTTCCTCTGCCTTTTTAAAATCCAGCTCAAACATCTGGAATTTCATGGTTCACACACTGTTGAAGCCTGGCTTGGAGAATTTTGAGCATTACTTTGCTAGCATGTGAGATGAGTGCAATTGTGCAGTAGTTTGAACATTCTTTGGCATTGCTTTTCTTTGGGACTGGAATGAAAACTGACCTTTTCCAGACCTGTGGCCACTGCTGAGTCTTCCAGATTTGCTGGCATATTGAGCTTAGCACTTTTATAGCATCATCTTTTAGGATTTGAAATAGCTTGGATAGAGTTCCATCACCTCCACTAGCTTTGTTCGTAGGGATGCTTCCTAAGGCCCACTTAACTTCACATTCCAGGATGTCTGGAATCCAGGCCATGGAATCCAGGATGTCTTGAATCCAGGCCAGAAACTGGCTTGGGTAACCTTCCCCTTCTCCAGGGGATTTTCCCAATCCAGGGATCAAACCCTGGTCTCCCACATTACAGGTGGATTCTTTACCAGCTGAGCCACAAGGGAAGCCCAAGAATACTGGAATGGGTAGCCTATCCCTTCTGTAGTGGATCTTCCCAACGCAGGAATCGAACTGGGGTCTCCTGCATTGCAGGCAGATTCTTTAACAACTGAGCTATGAGGGAAGCCCTGTTCAACCACATAAAAGATATGTAAATCAGTGACCACTTTCAGCTTGTTTCTATAAAGTTATTATGGTACCATGGCAAATCAGGATTAAATGAGGCAACATATGTAACACACTGAACATGGTGTCTGCTACATAGCTCGTGCTCAAAACTGACAATTTGCATCTGCCTATCTATTTACCCTACCCTTTTAAAAAAAGTTAATCCTAATATTATTCAGTTACCTGTAGTTTACTATATAGCTAAACAATCACTTTAATTTCAGATTTTATTTTGTTTTTATATTTAGAAAACGTAAATGTGCACTTGATTTAATACCTGGGGTTACAAAGAGCAACAGAAATAATCTCCTGGTGATTTATTAGTCAAGTTTAGAAAATGTATTCACTCACCAGCTCACTGAATTCATTATTGCCTAGGTCAAGTCTTTCCAACTGGGCCAGTTTGTGCATTGACCTATAACAGATGGAGAAAAATATTGTGAGGCAGTGTATGACACATTGCTCCAAAAAACATTCCAGCCACCTTCTTGTCAGATTTATCTGGGTATATTATGTACAGATATGGGGGTATTTTTCAGGGAGAAGTAAATTTCAAATATACAGAAACATGTTCAAACTGTTACCTGAAAACCTTTAGTAGCTTACCATGTTTCCAAATGCCAGTCTGTGGATGGAGTACAAGCCTGACTGCTTAATGAAAGTCTGGGAAGCTTGTTAAATATCTGTACCAGTACAAGGTACTAGTTGAGGCTCTAACATCCATATTTTTAATAATCCACACAGGCTTGGGAACCAAAGGATAAACTCAGCTCTTCATGAAGCATTTTAAAATTCCACAGTATGGCCACAATTTCATCATCAATCTTGTCAATTTTTACTACCTTAAATGAATTTCTGTTATAGACCAACTTTTTTCTTTTCTATTCAGGTATAGTCGATTTAAAATATCATGTAAGTTTCAGATGGACAAGGTTGTTATTCACAATTTTTAAAGGTTATATTTCATTTATAGATATTATAAACTATATACCCGGTAGCTTATTTTATACATAGGAGCTTGTACTAAAATCCCCTACTCCTAACTTTTGTACTCATTATCTCCTAAGCATATTGGCTTGATGATGTTACAGCTTTGAATAACTGTAAACCTTGGGGGAGAGTTGGTCCCAAAGCTTAGAAGTACTCATGCACATTACATACATAATCAGTATTTGTTAAGCCATTTTCAACTATAACAAACAACATAGGAAAAGGTAGTATCATTCTTCTGATTTTCAAACTTTTTATCTCCCCACTAACCAGAATGCTATCCTCAAGTCTTGACTATGTACAGAAACTCTGGAGGCATTGTTGGCTCAAATCTTAAAAAAATTTAGTTCCTTCATCTTTAAAGTCCATGTAACCACTATCTTATAGGACTTTCATGAGCAGCAAATGAAATACTACTATAATTCAGACTCTTTCAGGCACTCAGAAATGCCAAAAAAAAAAAAACAAAAAAAAACAAAACGTGTACTCTTTCTCTACTCATAAACTGCTTTTGAAAGATTATTATGTGCTAGAGAGTCTTCTGGGGTCTGGGGAATAGCACTGTGTGAAAAGAAAGAAAAATTACTCCTTGAAAGGACTGTACTTCCAGTGCAGATGATAATGACAATAAATAAAATGATTAAGTAAAATAAAATAATATACTAGAAGGTTGTAAGTGCTATGAAGAACAGTTAAGCAGAGGAGGAAGATAAGAAGAATTCTTATGACAGGATTGCATTTTCTAACAGGGTAATCAGGTCTCATGGACAAGAAATGTGAGTATAGTGTACTCATTCGACTGTACGCCTTTGTCCTTATGGTAAAGTGTGGGTCTGGGGCCTATTTCCCTGTCTCCGCACAGGAATCTAACTGGTATGACTTCCCCTTACAAATGACTGGCCTGGAGGGCACGATCACAACCATAGGTCAGGGAGAAAATATCAGGACTTGGTTACAGTTTGGGTCACATTCTCCATCAGTTATGCTGACAATTTTATCATCACTTGTCTGAACGAAGTAACTTGCTGATAATTCAGACTCATTTGTAATGTTCACCTAGTTATCTGAAGTTCTAATGAGCAAGTTCTAATGAAATTGGTACTCAATTGTGTTAAATGATGTTTACCAACCTATGTTCATATTATATATGTAAAAGTGGTAGAAATGTGTAAAATATCCATGACTGTTACTTTTATCATTGTTACTTCTCCTGCCTATAACATTCTACCCATAAATCTTTCCAAAGCTGGCTCCTCTTCAACTCAGCTCATATGTTTCCTCCTCATATCCCCAAATTAAATCTCCCTTCACATCTTCACTTTGTATATTGCCCTGTTTCATCTTCTTAACACTTACCGTAGAAAGTATTTAACATTTTTATTTTAATATTTATAACTGAAAATTAAAATACTTTTTGTTTACTTCCTAATTATTTCCCTCCTGATAGATTCAAGCTTCATGAGAGCAAGTAAATTGTCAGTCACACAAACAGCTTCTCAGTCAGTGTTTGTTTAGTGAAGATATTCATATGTGCATGAGTGAATAATTCTTTACCAGTGAGATGTTTGAATTCTAGAAATATTTACAAAGAAAAACCACTCAATTTTTACCAGGCATCTACAATTAATTAACAGTTGCTAAAGAGATATCCTAATAGGCCTGATTTAATGAATATTGTAATGAATATACATTAGCTTACTTACTAAGAATTATGCATAACGTTAAAGGCAGATAAAGCTGAAGTTCATCTGTCTTAGAATATCTATATCTTGTGTTAAGTTTACTCCTGACATTTCAACTAGTACGTTTTAAAAATTCCAAATAATAAAAAATACTAAGTGAAATATGTAGGTGAGTTTTTCACTTTTTTTGATATCTCAAATACAGCAACAAAACTCTAAAAGGAAAGCAGTTTAGGACACAGAATCAATTCAGACAACCTGGGTTTAAATCCCAATTCTACCTCTCACTAGCTGTTTGACTTTAAACCAACAAGAATATCTTTGCTTCTGATCTGTAATATGGGAATGATAATAAGAATCCTTACATTATAGGGTTATTCTGATGATTAAAATAAGTTAATAAGTTAAAGCACATAAATAGTGCCTGACATATGGTAGGTGGTCTTTAAGAGTTAGGTATTGAAAAACTTAGGGAAGAATTTCAGAATTGGAAATATTTTAAGAAATTATTGAGGTTAGAGTTTCCTGAAGTTTTCCTAAGGACTTATGTGTTGCATGATTTTTAAAAAATTCAGATGGCCAGTACATTCTGGCAAATCTTGCTTCAGTTTAGTTCAGTTCAGTTCAGTCACTCAGTTGTGTCCGACTCTTTGCGACCCCATAAATTGCAGCACGCCAGGCCTCCCTGTCCATCACCAACTCCTGGAGTGCACTCAGACTCACGTCCATCGAGTCAGTGATGCCATCCAGCCATCTCATCCTCTGGCGTCCCCTTCTCCTCCTGCCCCCAATCCCTCCCAGCATCAGAGTCTTTTCCAATGAGTCAACTTTTCACATGAGGTGGCCAAAATTCTGGAGTTTCAGCTTTAGCATCAGTCCTTCCAAAGAATCTTGCTTAAAAAATGTCAAATAGGTTTCTTATCAGCAGGATTTCTCATAAAATATACAAATGCTTATTATGATTATTTAACAGATTCATTTTGACTATTTCCCATATATATGATCAAAAACATTTCTCTTTTCTATAGGACATTTCTTAGACTAGGAGAACGCTTTAAATGATTTTTTGCAGGTGACGAAATTGTGTTCTTCTCCATTCTAGTCCATAAAATCGTAGACATATTCTTAGTGCATGAAAATACAAGCCTGTGTGTTTTCCTATCATGAATACAGGATTTAAATTTGATCACATCATCCTCATTTGTCTGCTTGAAACTCTGACCAATCAGGCTCTGCCTCTCAGCTCCCAATATTCACTTCAGGCTCTCCTTGCATTTATAACTATTTTAGACATGTTCCCTGGTTTGATTTTCACATTCTTTTTTAAAAGACCATGTTGATTTTTGCCATTTGGTGTTATGCACTGCAACCTCAGAAAAAAGGAATGTTCCCTTCTCTCTAGAGGAGATTTGGTGACTTGTTTAAGGTCACATGGAAAGTTAGTGTCAGGGCTGACACAGGATCTCTTTTTCCAGCAGTGGCTAGTCATCTAAATCTGGCCTGAATTATTTGGCTTGACCATTGTTTAAATATGAATGTTTTTAAGAAAAGGATATGCTCTAAAGCTGACTGTAGTCTATGCCAGGGGTCAACAAACGTTTTTCTGTTTAGGGCTAGATAAGAAGTGTTTTATGTTCTGTGGGCCATATTGTCTCTGTCTCAATTACTCAATTATGCCATTGTAGTGCAATGCCATATATGACATGTTAACAAATGAAGATGATTGTTTTCCAGTAAAGTTTTATTTATAAAAAAGGGATCACCAAATTTGGAACAGAAGCCATAATTTTCCAACTCCTGGTCTACATCAATCTAGATAGCTCCATGTGTTTATGATATAAGCCTGGCCTGTAAGAAATATCTAAGTCTTCAAAACTTGATATAACAGATAAATTAAGGACTGGAAATATTTATCACTAGATAATTGCCACTAGATAACTATATTTGTATACTATTTGAAATTCTTATTCTTAGGGTACATGTTACTGGAATCTAGGGGCATTTGTTCTTAATAGTGTCATTTGGTTGCACTTATGAAAATTAAATCCTTACTAGAATGCTATTACTTTATAGCATTTATCCAATTGCAAATCTGGTAAAAGATTCCAGTTAGAGCAATTACGGGAAATAATGCAATATCTTGGTACATCTGTCACTTTGATAAAATTGTATAATCTGTGATTTGCTTTTTATCAGATTCAGAGGTTTTATCTATTTAAGTGTACAATTACTTCTGAAGCCACATTAAGTTGGCAGGATTTTTGTTTCTCCATAAATTCCCAGTGCAGTAACTTGGGTTTGCTGACTCTTGCAAGATTCTGCAAATTTTTGGCATGGGTTTATACATTCCAGCTTTTAACTTGTCTTTCAAATGTTCTCAGACACTCTCTAATTAGTGGCTATTCATGTCACAAGGATAGGAAAACTCCCCTCAGTTCCTACTGTCTGATGTTTCTCTCTCATTGGAACTTAGGGAAAGCATATACTATCTTTCCACTTTACTTAATCCATCTCCTGTGTTAAATGGACATTTGCATTTTATACTTTGGACATGCCAATTCTACCACACTATTGGGTCCTTCTCTTGTTCACAATCTTTCTTTAAATGAACATTATATTTTGAGATAAATCATTTCTTATGACATATGTACTGAGGACAAGAAGGCCCAGGAATTGATATTCTTTCAAAATGCAACACTGGCATACCTCATTTATTTTGAAGAAATGTACATTCATTATCTTTACACACCAGAAAAAATATAAAATCTAGTATCCAATAACATAATTTCTATGATAAAATATTTTCTATAAAAATTCTCCCTTAATGGCCTATACAGGAATAGAATCTTAAAAAAAGAATGGATGTATGCTTATGTATAACTGATTCACTATGCTGTATACCTGATAATACACAACATTGTAAATCAAACTATATTCCAATAAAAATTAAGACAATTCTTCCTTTATTATTGCTAAATCTTAAGGCAATGTTACAATTACAATACTTATGTACTCTCCATCATATCCATTCAATTTCCTCCTAAGAAGAGCAACAAAAAGCTAAACTGACTCCTTGGATATCCCAGAAGGACATGTAACCACACAAACCATCTATTATTTTGTTGAAGAATATTGAGAAGACTTAGTTTTTAATTCTAGTTAAGCAATTTGCGAATGCTTCTAATTAAGATAGGTCTCCTTATAGTATTTAAATTATTAGAAAAATATTTAAAATATATAATTTATATCAAACTGTCACATATTTTCAGTGTGTCCTTGGGAAATATTTTTTCCTTTTAAATATTCAACATTTAAAAGTTTAAGCTGATTTCTTGATGTCATATTGAAAAATTTTTCTTTCCTATAACTACATTTCTCTAATTTAATGCATAGCATGAAAAAATATTCTGTATGAAGAAATAAACTCACAGGCGACTTCTGAAGATGACCTCTAGTTCATATAGTAAGATAAACTTCTCCAATGAAGTGTAAAATAGTACCTTGTAAATGGACACGACTGAGAGACTGAACTAAACTGAAACAGCAACCAGATATAGGACAATTTCTGCACTGCTCTAATTAGATTGAGGAGAAGGCTGAATTTCATTACTCTCTCTCTAGTCCTCTTGGGTTTATGACCAGAACCAATCATTCATTCACTCTGAACATGAATTTTCCCACTGACCAAACATTTGTATGCATTCCTAACTCATGACAATGCAACAAAGAAAAAATTGTATAAGACTTTTTCAACTCTTTCTGGAGGGATGGTGACATATGAGCAGAAACTACAACAATTATCTCTGTGGATGACCACACTGGAGGAACTGAAGCTCCTAACTTGCACTGAAGCAGTCCAATCAAGAGGTTATGGGAAATATAGTCAACTATGAAGATGTTCATCTGCGCTAGAATATGCTGCAACCTACACTGTCTGCTCATGAATAGGTCTCAAATGCTACTGAAAAAACACTCAGGCAAAGCTATTTTAAAACTCCTATAGTTTTAAACTGAGCAGGGACCCTGTGTGTTTTATGAGACCCTTTTCACACACACACACACATGCACACACACACACATGCACACACACACACACACACACACACACACACAGGCTCATTGTTTCAGGATCATTATTTCTATTATTTGAAAAAAAAATATAACTTGCCACATTGGGTTTTCTATATATTCATGTACTTTTAGATAGATCTGGCCTTAGAGTGCTGATAAAGCTGACTGATGTATAATACAGAGACACTCTGTGACTAAGATGTCATAGAATTTGAACTTTAGCAGATAAAACCCTTTGAAAATAATCTGCCAAGGTAGCCATGGCTGGTTTCCCAGACAACTGTCATTTCCTTTCTCTTTCTTCCTTGCCAGCGGTATCAGCCTGCATCAGAAACTGGAAATGCCAAAGAGTTACTAGGCAAACCTCCTCTGCAGCTAGGACATAGCATATGACTCAGTTCTGGTTACTAGAACAGAAAGAGGAGGAAAAGAGATTCTGAGGGAGAGCCTAAGAAAAAAATTTCCCCTTGATTTAAAAAGAGGGAGAGAGGCATGCGAACTTTCCCCGGTCCCTCTTTCTCCTCTTTGTCTCATGTTTGAATGAAAATGTGAGGTCTGGAGTTGTGACAGACACTATGAAACCATGAGGCAACAAACCCAAGGATGACAACCAACATGCTGGGAATAGTATATAGAAAAATTGAAAGCGCTTTTGGTAAAATCATTAAGCCACTGAAACCAACTCTAGAACTGCTTATCTCAAGGCTTTGTTATGGACAACAAGGTGCCTATTACTTAAAAAGCCACTTTTACTCAGAATTCTGTTTCTTACTTCCAAAAGCATATTTCTAAACACACTCCTTCTACCAAGCTATTAAGTACCTCTAAGAGTGTCACATGGCATATTGGTGGCAGATCTAAAGTTAAAATAAAGATCTTTTAAATCCTAGAAGTGTCTGATATCCCACTCATTTAAAAAAAATCCTGATTTATTAATTTGAGTTTTATGCAAAAGTATAAAAGAAATAAAAGAAATAGTCTTAGCACTTTTGTTCTTGATTAGAAAAGACATTTTTTGACAATACTAAGCTAGTGCAGAAATGAATATTTTACTACTTAAATTAAGTACAAAGGCGCTTTTGGGACTTTTAGAGATAATATTCATTTTTAATAATTTAAAAAGAAATAGAAAATATGTATAAAATTATTTGTAAAGCTTTTGAAGCTTCAATTGATTTTGTTTTTTTTTCTTCCACTTTTATTGACCTATAATTGACATACAGTACTATACAAGTTTAAAGATGTCCAGCAAGATGATTTGACTTATATAATGAAATGATTACCACAATAGGTTTAGTGACCATCCATCATTTCATATAGATAACAAAAGAAGAAAAAAAATTTTTTTCCTGTGATGAGATCTCTTAGTATTTACTCTCTAAGTGACTTTCATATAGAATATACAGGAGTGTTAATTACATTATTCATGTTATACATCACACTCCTAGTACTTGAGTTCAGTTCAGTTCAGTCGCTCAGTCATGTCCGACTTTTGGCGACCCCATGAATTGCAGCACGCCAGGCCTCCCTGTCCATCACCAACTCCCGGAGTTCACTCAGACTCACGTCCATCGAGTCAGTGATGCCATCCAGCCATCTCATCCTCTGTCGTCCCCTTCTCCTCCTGCCCCCAATCCCTCCCAGCATCAGAGTTTTTTCCAATGAGTCAACTCTTCGCATGAGGTGGCCAAAGTACTGGAGTTTCAGCTTTAACATCATTCCTTCCAAAGAACACCCAGGACTGATCTCCTTCAGAATGGACTGGTTGGATCTCCTTGCAGTCCAAGGGACTCTCAAGAGTCTTCTCCAACACCACAGTTCAAAAGCATCAATTCTTCAGTGCTCAGCTTTCTTCACAGTCCAACTCTCAAATCCATACATGACCACAGGAAAAACCATAGCCTTGACTAGACGGACCTTTGTTGGCAAAGTAATGTCTCTGCTTTTGAATATGCTATCTAGGTTGGTCATAACTTTCCTTCCAAGGAGTAAGCGTCTTTTAATTTCATGGCTGCAGTCACCATCTGCAGTGATTTTGGAGCCCAGAAAAATAAAGTCTGACACTGTTTCCACTATTTCCCCATCTATTTCCCATGAAGTGATGGGGCTGGATGCCATGATCTTCATTTTCTGAATGTTGAGCTTTAAGCCAACGTTTTCACCCTCCTCTTTCACTTTCATCAAGAAACTTTTTAGTTCCTCTTCACTTTCTGCCATAAGGGTGGTGTCATCTGCATATCTGAGCTTATTGATATTTCTCCTGGCAATCTTGATTCCAGCTTGTGCTTCTTCCAGCCCAGCGTTCCTCATGATGTACTCTGCATATAAGTTAAATAAACAGGGTGACAATATACAGCCTTGACGTATTCCTTTTTCTATTTGGAACCAGTCTATTGGTCCATGTCCAGTTCTACTGTTGTTTCCTGACCTGCATATAGGTTTCTCAAGAGGCAGGTCAGGTGATCTGGTATTCCTATCTCTTTCAGAATTTTCCACAGTTTATTGTGATCCACACAGTCAAAGGCTTTGGCGTAGTCAATAAAGCAGAAATAGATGTTATTTCTGGAACTCCCTTGCTTTTTTGATGATCCAGCAGATGTTGGCAATTTGGTCTCTGGTTCCTCTGCCTTTTCTAAAACCAGCTTGAACATCAGGAAGTTCACGGTTCACGTATTGCTGAAGCCTGGCTTGGAGAATTTTGAGCATTACTTTACTAGCGTGTGAGATGAGTGCAATTGTGCAGTAGTTTGAGGATTCTTTGGCATTGCCTTTCTTTGGGATTGGAATGAAAGCTGACCTTTTCCAGTCCTGTGGCCACTGCTGAGTTTCCCAAATTTGCTGACATATTGAGTGCAGCACTTTCACAGCATCATCTTTCAGGATTTGAAATAGCTTGACTGGAATTCCATCAACTCCACTAGCTTTGTTCGTAGTGATGCTTTCTAAGGCCCATTTGACTTCACATTCCAGGATGTCTGGCTCTAGGTGAGTGATCACACCATCGTGATTACCTTGGTCATGAAGATCTTTTTTGTACAGTTCTTCTGTGTATTCCTGTCACCTCTTCTTAATATCTACTGCTTTTGTTAGGTCCATACCATTTCTGTCCTTTATCGAGCCCATCTTTGCATGAAATGTTCCCTTGGTATCTCTAATTTCCTTGAGGAGATCTCTAGTCTTTCCCATTCTGTTGTTTTCCTCTATTTCTTTGCATTGGTCACTGAGGAAGGCTTTCTTATCTCTTCTTGCTATTCTTTAGAACTCTGCATTCAGATGCTTATATCTTTCCTTTTCTCCTTTGCTTTTCACTTCTCTTCTTTTCACAGCTATTTGTAAGGCCTCCTCAGACAGCCATTTTGCTTTTTTGCATTTCTTTTCCATGGGGATGGTCTTGATCCCTGTACTTATTTACCCTATAATTGGAAAATTTGTATCTTCAACCCCCTCCTTGCTTTCTTCCCTTTGGTAACCACAGATCTGATCTCTCTTTTATGAGCTTGTTTGTTTGTTTGTATTTGAAGTATAATTGACCTACAACCCTATGTTAGTTCTTGGTGCACAACATAATGATCTGACATTTCTATACATTACAAATTGATCACCATGATAAGTCTAGTTACCGTCTGTCACCATATAAAGATATAACATACTTATTAACTATATTCCTCATGCTGTACATTTCACCCCTGTTATTTATTTTATAACTAGAAGTTTGTACTAACTTCCTTCATCCATTTCACTCATCCCCTTGATGCCTTTCCCTTCTGGCAACCATCTGATCTCTATGTGATCTCTTTCTGTTTTTTGTTTGTTTGATCCTGTGTTTTGGTTTTCAGATTCCATGTATATGTATGTATTTATGTATGTATGTATTTTATCATAGAAATTATGTATGTATGTATCTTTCTCTGTCTGACTTATTTCATTGATTAATAACATAATACCTTCTAGGTCCAACAATGTTATAAGTAATTTATGTGTTTTCCTTCCTGAATTTGACTTATCAAAATTATAGTTTTTCATTTTGACAATTTCATTTTCATCAATTATTCTGTGTATTTTGGTATGATTTCTGATGGTTACAATTTCAACTTTTCAGAAACAATGACTGTAGGTCTATATATATACTGTTTCTTTACTTTTTATTACTTTATAGTTTCAGAAATAAGGTAAAGATAATATTTTTCAAATCTGTATACCTCTTCACTTTTATATTTGTTATATATTCACAATTTTTCCCCTAAATTCAGCTTCTTCTTAAAATATTTGCCTCAGACTCAACTAGATTTTTTTCTTCTATGTATTTACTATGAGAGATTCTTCCCTTAATATTTGAATGCTAAAACCTACATTACTGGTATTTTTTATGGTGTTTATCAATACATAGAAATAACATTTGATTTTATTTAATAATTAGAATGATATATTCTTTCAGCTGTATATGATCACTTAAAATAGCCATTTAAAAACAAATTCACTTAGGATAACTTTTTGATTGGCCTTAAACAGGACTACGACAGAGGATGAGATGGTTGGATGGCATCACTGACTCAATGGACATGGGTTTCGGTGGACTCTGGGAGCTGGTGATGGACAGGGAGGCCTGGCATCTTTCGGTTTGTGGGGTAACAAAGAGTCAGACACAACTGAGCAACTGAACTGAACTGAACTGAAACAGGACTAATTTTTCCCTCATGGATATAATTTGGCATAAAGTCTATCATGTTAAAATATAACAATCAGCAGTCAGAAGTTGTGAAATAAAATATAATACAATATCTGTAAGAAATAATGGACTGTACAAGAGAAACCAAATAGAACAATAGGTAACAAATAAACTCCAGATGAGACCATTGTGAAATGTGCCTCATAATGAAGACTCATTTCAATCAAAGATCTGTTAAAGACACCAAATTCTAATACCACTATTTCTTATGGGTAATTATATAAACTGGAGCCTATTATAGGAGAAGGCAATGGCAACCCACTCCAGTACTCTTGCCTGGAAAATCCCATGGATGGAGGAGCCCGGTAGGCTGCAGTCCATGGGGTCGCACAGAGTCGGACACGACTGAAGCGACTTAGCAGCAGCAGCAGGAGCCTATTAGACAGAGTGAAGTAAGCCAGAAAGAAAACCACCAATACAGTATACTAACGCGCATATATGGAATTTAGAAAGATGGTAACAATAACCCTGTATACGAGACAGCAAAAGAGACACTGATGTATAGAACAGTCTTGTGGACTCTGCGGGAGAGGGAGAGGGTGGGATGATTTGGGAGAATGGCATTGAAACATGTATAATATCATATATGAAACGAGTTGCCAGTCCAGGTTTGATGCACGATACTGGATGCTTGGGGCTGCTGCACTGGGACAACCCAGAGGGATGGTACAGGGAGGGAGAAGGGAGGAGGGTTCAGGATGGGGAACACGTGTATACCTGTGGTGGATTAATGTTGATATATGGCAAAATCAATACAATATTGTAAAGTTAAAAAAAAGAAAAAGTCGTAAGTTTAAACAGTGTTTCTCAACGTACTGTCAAAAATTATATTTTTGAACCTGAATTTTACTGAGGAAAGATTCACTTTTTGTCAGTGTTACAAAACACTTAGCTAAGTGCCCAAAGAGAAAGAAAGGTCTGATACTTCATACATCATTGTCATTGTAGACAAAGTAACAGATTGATTGTCTCTTTTTTGTATTACCCTGAAACTTCACTTTACAAATTCCTTGTAAATTAAGCCTTTTAAATTTATTAAAAAAACAATTATTTCATTAATGTAACAAACATCTATTGAGCACACATCAGATGCTAGGCTAAGGGCTAGGACTAACATGTCGTCACTGCCTTCAGGTACCTCACAACTTAGTGAAATGGACATAAAAACTTAAAATTAATAATAATAATGGATAATTGGAGGTTTTTCTTATGTGTTAAACAGTAATCCAAGGATTTATACAACAAACATAGTCCCTGCTCTGATGGAGTTTATATTCTAACAGAAAATTCAGAAGTTCAATGATTTTGAAATTTTCATCCTCTCTGCCTGACCCAGAAAAGGCTTCATATCAGATAACATGCTGACAAAGGTCTGTTCAATCAAAGCTATGTTTTTTCCCAGTATTCATGTACAGAAGTGAGAACTGGACCATAAAGAAGACTGAGTGTTAAAGAATTGATTCTTTTGAAGTGTGGTGCTGGAGAAGACTCTTGAGAGTCCCTTGGACTGGAGATTAAAGGAGATTAAAGCAGTCAATCCTGAAGGAAATCAACCCTGAATATTCATTGGAAGGACTGATACTGAAGCTGAAGCTCCAATCTTCTACCACTTGATGTGAAGAGCTGATTCATTGGGCAAGATCCTGATGCTGGGAAAGACTGAAGGCAAAAGGAGAAGAGGGTGGCAGAGGATGAGATGGTTAGATAGCATCACCGACCCAATGGACATGAATTTGAACAAACTTTGGGAGATAAGGAGGACAGAGGAACTTGGCATACTGCAGTTCACGGGGTCACAAAGAGTTGGACGTGACTTAGTGGCTGAACAACATCAGATGATATTAGAATTAGGGTTTAAAAGATGAAGAATCCCTTAGCTGCTTTCACTTGTTAGTTTACTTACTTCTTGGTTTAGCCCCTCTTACTTCATGGGCTCTGGTGACCCGGGACTTTGTAACAGCCTCTTTGCCAGTTGCCTACCTTCAGCTTTCAGCTTCATCTAATCCATATTTATCACTGTCAAAGAGTAATCCCTCAATTCATGTCATTTCTGGGCACAGAAATCAAATTATTTCAGGAAAAGGTCCAAATTCCTCAACATTGTACTCAAGGAAATTATAATTTGATACTAGTCTATCTTTCTGGTTTTACTACCTATAATCCCCCTATAGATATTATTGTCTACAGCCATTTATAGTATCCTAAATTAGCTACGTTCTCTAATGGGAACCATTCTCTGGTAGATTTAGCTTGGGAGGTCATGAGACTAAATTGAGCCCCTTTAGATATGTATCAGATATATTTTATTTTATTTTTTAACTTTACAATATTGTATTGGTTTTGTGGATCAACATGAATTGCATTTTTATGAAAGGAAATTATTAGTGAAAATATTGTTATGGTTTTGCTTCTTGAAAAGTATTATGCTATCAGAGGACTATTATAAGAAAAACTGTCATAAATTTTGTAGATCAGAAAAAAAAATCCACCAAACCATTTTGGTTTATATGCAACCAATATGAAGTCTCTCATGAGAAGCTGAGCAATAGAAAATAATATTTTAAAATCTATGTAAGAGATGTGATATATAACATGATGACTATGGGGAACACTGCTGTATGATATGTACGAAAGTAGTTGAGAAGAAATCCTAAGAGTTCTTGTCATAAGGAAACAAATTTCTTCTTTTTTTACTTTTTATTTTTATGCCTCTAAATGAGATGGTAGATGCTAACTAAACTTACTGGAGAAATAATTTCAGTATATACATATATACGTATATATGTTGTTTTTCACGCCCTCAATCTTTCCCAGCATCAGGGTCTTTTTTCCAATATGTCGGCTCTTCACATCAGATGGCCAAAGTATTGGAGCTTCAGCTTCAGCATCAGTCCTTGCAATGAATATTCAGGGTTGACTTCCTTTAGGATTGACTGGTTTGATCTCCTTGCTCTCCAAGGGACTATCAAGAGTCTCCTCCAGCACCCTATTCAAAAGCGTTAATGCTTCGGTGCTCAGCCTTCCTTATGGTCCAACACTCACACCCATACCTGACTACTGGAAAAGCTATAGCTTTGACTATGAGGGTCCTCTTGTAGAACAGAATTGACCAGTACCTTGGTCTTGGTCTTCCAACTTCTATAACTATGAGAAATAAATTCCTGTTGCTCAAATCATTCAGTCACAGCAACCTGAGCTAACTAATAATATTTGGAAATTACAGGCTTGGTAATTTTTTAAATTGGATGCCCAACATCTGGCATTTTGGTAATTTCCACTTTAGGAATCTTGGTAGGAGGCAAAGCTTACCTATTGAGAAAGGAACAGCAGGCTTGACAGCTGACAGCTGGTAGCTAGCCTGGCTTCTACTACCAAACCATGAGATTTCCCTGCTGATCATAAGCAATTTCATAAAATTATCAGTTGAGGACTCTTCAGACAATGATACAATAAAACAGAAATAAGTCAACTACAAAATCAGACCTGAATAGAGACCAAAGCAGACCTCGTGCTTCTATTACTATGGGGTGTTACTACCTCTCCCATGACAACTCCAATTCCTTTCTATTCTCCTGGTCTCATGGGTTAAAAAATGCCCAAATCTCCAATAACCGAATGTCCCACTTTCAGAGAATACCTGATCCAGAAAAGACAAACATGTACTCAAACCTTCTCCAAAATCCCCTAGAAGTCTTTCCTAACTCCCTCTTACTGAGCTACTCCATGGTTCTTCATGGTATGCAGCTTCCCATGCTGCAGCAATTAATAAACCTAATGTTGATGAGTAAGTGTACATGGTGGTTTTTGGCTGTTGGGGATCAACATCCCTTTCAGAAGCCAGGTATCTTGTTTTCAGGTTTCTCTGGCTGGCATTAGTGAATTGGGTACAGGGGCTTTACATCAGACACGTGCTTCCTTCTCGCCACAGAAGCTAACTGTGGAGAATTCTTTATGGCTTAAGCAGCAACAGTGGCAAAAGTAACACTGCAGGGTGATGGTTCAATATTGGTGGTCAGAACCCAGCGCTGGCAGGGTGCCGGTACAAGCAGTGGCATTCAGCATTCAGTGGTGGCAATAATGGTATTACACCACACTGTTCTTTTCAAAATTGCTTTTGCCTTTTTCCTAAGTTTCACTTGTTATATAGTCTGTTCTTTCATTTATCCAGTGTCCTATAATTAAAGTCTTTTTCAGCTTAAATCACACACAGTGGGCTTCCCTGATGGCTTGCAGTAAAGAATCTGCCTGCCAATTCAGGAGACACAGGTTTGATTCCTGGTTGGGAAAGATCCCATATTCCACGGAGCAAACTAAGCCTGTGTGCTACAACTAGTTAGCCTGTGCTCTATAGACTGGGGGACACAACTACTGAAGCCCATGCTTTGCAACAAGAGAAGCTGTTGCAATGAGAAGCCTGCACACTGTAGCTAGAGAGTAGCCTCTGCTAGCAGAAACTGGAGAAAAAGCCCTGCATGATAACAAAGACCCAGCACAGCCAAAAATAAATAAATAAATACAATTTTAAAATCATACAAAGTTGGTTAAGAATCTGTTGATACTGGAACAATATTCTACATAGTATCCCCCTATGCAAACTCAAACATTTGATGACTAAAATATAACTATCTAATCACAGATGCTCCTAAGTTCCAGGTCTAAAAATTTTTTATTTTTTGCTGAACACTTTGGCTACATCATTTGCACTTCCAATTTATCAGGTTGAAAACAAAGTTAGTTATCTTCCCAGACCTCCTCTATTTCTTGAGTATGAGTTGATACTACGTAAATCAGAAACCCCTAACTAATTAGTCAGAAGTCCTATGGATTCTACTCTCTCTGAAACCTGTTTCTTCTCATGTCTATATTCACCATCATAGCGCTAGTTCAAATCATTGTTTGTCCCATGAATTACTTCCTTGGGATTGTCAACTGGTTATTGTGTCCTCTATACCAATCTCCATTTAGAAGCTGCAGATGTCTTTTAAAAATGCAAAAATTATAATGATTTCAAATAAAACTTTTCTTTTGGCTTCCCTTGCCAGAACAAAGTTGCTTCCAGAATAAAAATTCACATGATACTGGCATGTTCAGAAATGCTCAGAGTTACTATTTCCAGGATATGTTCAATTGTGCTTCATGGAATGTGTAATGATGTCTAATAGTGACTCTTTTTAGTCTCTGTTCTAAACAGGAAGTGATTCTGCTAAAGAAGTTTTTAGAAACCTTTGCCAACCCTGTAAGCACCAAAGCATCACAGTATAAATTGATCCTATGAAGCATTTATTTGTTGATTTAATATTTATTAAGCATCTACTATGTATTAGGACTTATTCTATGATATAAGAATGTAGATAAAAGAAAACAGATAAAGTCTCTGCCCTATGGACCTACCATTTTAGTGGGAGAGATGTATGAGAAGGAAATAAACATAAGTATACAATACAGCTGGCATCCCAGGCTGTGCTAGTGGTAAAGAATCTGCCTGACAATGCAGGAGACCTAAGAGACATGGGTTTGATCCCTGGGTCATGAAGATCCCTTGGAGTATGGCATGGCAACCCACTCCAGTATTCTTGCCCGAGAATCACCATGGACAGAGGAGCCTGGAGGGCTACAGTCCATAGGGTCGCAGAGTCGACATGACTGAAGGGACTTAACACACATGCATACAACATACATGTGGTGAGAGTGCTATGAAGAAAGTAAAGCATTGTGAGAATGACTGAGAGTATTTGGAGAGCTGCTATTTCATATAAAAGAGTCAGAGAAAGCCACTGTGTAAAGCTAACATTTTATCAAAGTTCTGAAAGACATAAAGAAATGTAGTGACATAATGTGGTAGATATATAAACACAGAATACTATACTGGATAAATCATGATTTCTGTCTTTAAGACTGTCCAGGATCAAATTTGAGCTCTGTCATTTATAAGACTTGTAACTTAGGGCAAGATACTTAGTATCCCTGTGTCTCAGTTTTCCCATAAAATTGGAACTATATGAGTATCTGTATTATTGGGTTGTACCTCTTAAATAAGTTGATAGATGTAAAGTGCTGAAAGCACATGGTAAACACTCAATGACAGAAGTTACTATTTGTTTGAAAAATGTATGCTAAAACAAATGATTGAGGTTATGAATAAAAAATATCACACAAAACAATCCATAATTTATAAACATAATTATATCCATATTTATAGACATAAAATATTGGGGGAAGCCAAACCTTCAGTAGAAACCAAATAAGGTGAGCAGACGCATAGGAAACCACAAAAAAAATTTCATATCATTCATCCAGAAGTGAAGTGAAGTGAAGTGAAGTTGCTCAGTCATGTCTGACTCTTTGCAACCCCATGGACTGTAGCCTACCATGCTCCTCCATCCGTGGGATTCTCCAGGAAAAAATACTAGAGTGGGTTGCCATTTCCTTCTCCAGGATTGAGATCTTCCCAACCCAGGGATTGAACTTGGGTCTCCTGCACTGCAGGCAGAAGCTTTACCATCTGAGCCACCAGGGAAGCTCATTCATCCAAGTATTCATCAAGTACTTACTACATTTCAAGCACCATGCCAGATAATGGACATGGAGGTAAGAAAGTTAGACATTATCTCTTCTTTTATAGAAATTTTATAGTATAACAAGAAGACATACAGTAAAATAGAGTAACCACAGTAAAAGGTATAAATGTAATGGTATAGGACATCCAAAGAGGATACTACAGGAATATATAACCAGAATAGTGCAATAAAAAGTATACATGCCAGATAACATATAGAAAATCATCTAGACAGAACCAAACCATTTCACTACCTCACTTTTATTTTAACTTCTAATCCCAGTGTAAGATACCTATAAAAGAGTACATATCAGAAGTATAATGAATTTTCATATATTGAACTGACTCTCACATAATCAATATCAAGATGAAGAAATAAAATGCTTTCAGAGTCCAAAAGCAGCAGTCTCCTTCATGCACCCTTTTAGTCATTAACTTACCTCCCAAAAGATAACCACTATTATAATTTCTGATAAATCTTGAGACAAGACTAGCTTTGCCTCATGTTGTAGCCTACATGAATTAAAACAAAAATATTTCTTGTTCCTGACTTCTTTTATTTGACAGTCATACAGAGACTTGTACCTGACTATTCATAGTAGCCTACTTGTAGCAAAAGCAGCCTGCTTAGAGCAAAAACTGGGAGAAAACTTTCAACTCAAATATCCACCAAGAGGTGAAGATAAAGAAATTATGTTATATTTATACAATGTATACTTTCAGCAACAAAATTTGATAACCATTAAAATGTAGACAAATAAAACAGTAAAAGAAGTCAGACCAAACAAGACAATATATTCTAAGATCACATTTTCATAAAATTCTGGAAAATTCAAATAAATCTGTAGTGATAGAAAGCAGAAGAGTATTTGCCTGGGTGGGGAGTGGGTAAGCAGTGTCATGAGGAAAGTTTTTTTTTGATGATGGACATGATCATTATCTTGACTGTGGTGATGATTTTGTTGATGTATATATGTCTCAAAATTAATCGAATTGTTACTTTCAATATGTGCAGTTAGATATCAATTATACTTAAATAAGGGCTTCCCAGGTGCTCTCAGGTGCAGTGATAAAAAAAAAAATCTGCCTGCCAATGCAGGAAGTACAAGAGATGCAGTTTCGATTCCCTTCATTGGGAAGATCCCCTGGAGTAGGAAATGGCAACCCAATCCAGTATTCTTGCCTGGAGAATTCCATGGACAGAGGAGCCTGGCAGGCTATAGTCCATGGGGTTACAGAGTTCGATGCGACTAAGCACACATACCACACGCACACACATAAAAATACTTAAATAAAGCTGTTTTTATTTATTTTTTAAGATTTGGATACTTTGCTAACAAATGTAAAGCTTTCCTGAACTCAATATGTATTTAAACCTACAAAAATATCATCAGATACCCTCAGAACTTCAATCCAGTTTGAGGGGACTCTACCTTGCTGAGCCATGGTAATTAAGAACAAGGGTTCTGAGTCAGGCTGCAAGGGTTAGAACCCTTCCACCTCACCTTACCAACTTTGTGACATTGGGTAAGTGATTTCTTTATGTGCCCTTACTTATAAAATAAGGATAGTACTAATATTTACTTCAGAGAATTAATATGAAGATAGTATGAGTTAATACAGGTGAACTCAATAAATATAAGCAATTATAAATTTTTTTTTCTTTTCTTTTCTTTTTAAACTTTACACTATTGTATTGGTTTTGCCATATATCAAAATGAATCTGCCACAGGTATACATGTGTTCCCCATCCTGAACCCTCCTCCCTCCTCCCTCCCCATACCGTCCCTCTGGGTCATCCCAGTGTACCAGCCCCAAGCATCCAGTATTGTGTATCGAACCTGGACTGGCGACTCATTTCATATATGATATTATAGGTATTTCAATGCCATTCTCCCAAATCATCCCACCCTCTCCCTCTCCCACAGAGTCCAAAAGACTGTTCTATACCTCTCTGTCTCTTTTGCTGTCTCATATACAGGGTTATTGTTACTGTCTTTCTAAATTCCATATATATGCGGTAGTATACTGTATTGGTGTTTTTCTTTCTGGCTTACTTCACTCTGTATAATAGGCTCCAGTTTCATCCACCTCATTAGAACTGATTCAAATGTATTCTTTTTAATGGCTGAGTAATACTCCATTGTGTATATGTACCACTGCTTTCTTATCCATTCATCTGCTGATGGACATCTAGGTTGCTTCCATGTCCTGGCTGTTATAAACAGTGCTGCGATGAACATTGGGGTACACGTGTCTCTTTCCCTTCTGGTTTCCTCAGTGTGTATGCCCAGCAGTGGGATTGCTGGATCATAAGGCAATTCTATTTCCAGTTTTTTAAGGAATCTCCACGCTGTTCCCCATAGTGGCTGTACTAGTTTGCATTCCCACCAACAGTGTAAGAGAGTTCCCTTTTCTCCACACCCTCTCCAGCATTTATTGCTTGTAGACTTTTGGATCATAGCCATTCTGACTGGCGTGAAATGGTACCTCATAGTGGTTTTGATTTGCATTTCTCTGATAATGAGTGATGTTGAGCATCTTTTCATGTGTTTGTTAGCCATCTGTATGTCTTCTTTGGAGAAATGTCTATTTAGTTCTTTGGCCCATTTTTTGATTGGGTCATTTATTTTTCTGGAGTTGAGCTGTAGGAGTTGCTTGTATATTTTTGAGATTAGTTGTTTGTCAGTTGCTTCATTTGCTATTATTTTCTCCCATTCTGAAGGCTGTCTTTTCACCTTGCTTACAGTTTCCTTTGTTGTGCAGAAGCTTTTAAGTTTAATTAGGTCCCATTTGTTTATTTTTGCTTTTATTTCCAATATTCTGGGACGTGGGTCATAGAGGATCCTGCTGTGATGTATGTCGGAGAGTGTTTTGCCTATGTTCTCCTCTAGGAGTTTTATAGTTTCTGGTCTTACGTTTAGATCTTTAATCCATTTTGAGTTTATTTTTGTGTATGGTGTTAGAAAGTGTTCTAGTTTCATTCTTTTACAAGTGGTTGACCAGTTTTCCCAGCACCACTTGTTAAAGAGATTGTCTTTAATCCATTGTATATTCTTGCCTCCTTTGTCAAAGATAAGGTGTCCATATGTGCATGCATTTATCTCTGGGCTTTCTTAAAATTTTTATACATATATATATATATATAGTTATAAAATAAGGATAGTACTTATACTTCAGAGAATTAATGTGATGATCGTATGAGTTAATATAGGTGAACTCAATAAATACTAGCAATTATACTACTTATGAGTTAAATTCTTGTGCCTATATTAGGTAAAATTAAATGTCCAGTATTCCTTGAAAAATTGACTGAATCAAACGTATTTTGCTTCCCTGGTGGCTCAGAGGTTAAAGCGTCCACCTGCAATGCGGCAGACCTGGGTTCGATGCCTGGGTCCGGAAGATTCCCCGGAGAAGGAAATGGCAACCCACTCCAGTATTCTTGCCTGGAGAATCCCAAGGACGGAGGAGCCTGGTGAACTATAGTCCATGGGGTCTTGAAGAGTCGGACACGACTGAGCGACTTCACCTTCACTTTCTATGCTGGCATACAAAACCTTATTTGAATAGGCTCTACTCTACTTTTCAAACCGTATGTTTTGCTATGCACAAGTCAATACATCCAACACAAATGAATCTCCCAGTACTTTGCATAATTTATCCATTTTCTCAGCTTTAGCACATGGGTTTCCTTGGCTAGAATACCTTTTCTACAGAACCAAAAGCTCAATAAAAGGAATCAATATATCTTTGAAATTCTCAACACATAGTACAGTACTCAATACATTATGCTGGGCAAGTTTTCCTTGATTCTAATTTTCATTCTCTTACTGAGTTTTCTGTCACTAGTATTAAATACATTTACTTCTTGTTCCTTAAGCATGGTATTAATGGAACATACCCTTTTGCTCTTCTGTTAGCGTTACCAAAGGACAAAATTAGGATGATAGTTTATAGATTGTCATCTCAATGTATCCACATTTATTGCTGCTTTTTAATCCTCCTTATTTCCAAGTCTTTTTTTTTTTTTAACAATTATAGATATCCAAACCTATTGATCTAGAGAAGACTGATGAGAATTACATTCTTTTGCTTTTCCTAAAAATTTTCCAGTTTCTATTTGTTTTCCTAAAGAGTAAATTGTATATCAATTATGTATATCACAGAAATAAGTTTGATTTCAAGCATGATAAATGTAACATTAAAACGTAAATTTAGAAATATCTTAAAGTAACAAATGCTTTAATATTAAAAACTGCAGTTTCTATATTTACTTACATCAAGGAATACTGAAAGCACATTGTTCAGTAATTACTATAGAAACATCTTAGGCTACTTAACTGTGTTTCACAGTAATTACTGTAGAAAAAATTTAAATTTCAAAGTTTCACCAATTTTTGCAAAATCCTTCTGCAAAGCATCAACTTATAATGAAAATTACAATTCCAAACATTTGTCCTCAAGGAGAAATATAATATAGAACTGATGTATATTATGTGCTGTGTGATTAGTCGCTCAGTCATGTCCAACTCTTGCAACCCCATAGACCGTAGCCTGCCAGGCTCCTCTGTCCATGGGATTCTCCAGGCAAGAATACTGGAGTGGGTTGCCATTTGCTTCTCCAGGGGATTTTCCCCACTCAGGAATGGGTCTCTTGCATTGCAGGAAGACTCTTTACCGACTGAGCTATGAGGGAAGCCCTAATATCAGCATAAAATTGACACAAAAATCAGTTCATTGCCTGTGGAACAAAGAATATTATTTATATGGTAGCAAATAACATTAAAATTCTTATTACCTGAATTAAAAATATCTTTGACGTTTTCCTTACCAGGTTAATGTGCAGATAAAAAAATTACCATTGAAAGTTTTGAAAAATGTAATGTATGTTGACTGTGTGAGGTGTTGGTACCTTTACAGTCTCTTATGTTAGGAAATGCTAAAGAAGAAATCAGCTTGGTTTTAACAGGCTGGAAAGGTAAAACTGATAAAGACACTGAGCCATAAATTTAAAGGAGGAACAAAACCTTACATAATTACAAATACACTGATACTCTTACAGTCTTTGAAACTCATTGATCATCTGCTTAATTTATCATTATGAGGAATGAATGGTTAACCTGTGACATCAGAACCCAAAATATATCCTGATGTATTTTTTTAAATGAAAGACATCTTTAAATAATAGCAATTCTTGTCATATGTGATACATATCTATAATACAGAAGAGGCATTAATAGGGTATGATATTTAATCAAGTGCCTTGAAGATAATTCAATTAAGAACAACAGCATAAATAATTTGAAGTTGCTAAACGTATAATTTTTTTTTTTTGACTTCCCTGGTGGCTCAGATGGTAAAAGCATCTGCCTACACTGCGGGAGACCTGGGTTTGATCCCTGGGTTGGGAAGATCCCCTGGAGAAGGAAATGGCAGCCCACTCCAGTATTGTTGCCTGGAAAATCCCATGGACAGAGGAGCCTGGCAGGCTGCAGTCCATGGGGTCGCAAAGGGTCGGACACAACTGAGCAACTTCACTTTCACTTTCAAACGTATAATTTAGCACTGCAGCCATGAAATTAAAAGATGCTTACTCCTTGGAAGGAAAGTTATGACCAACCTAGATAGCATAATGAAAAGCAGAGACATTACTTTGCGAACAAAGGTCCATCTAGTCAAGGCTATGGTTTTTCCAGTGGTCATGTATGGATGTGAGAGTTGGACTGTGAAGAAAGCTGAGCACCAAAGAATTGATGCTTTTGAACTGTAGTATTGGAGAAGACTCTTGAGAGTCCCTTGGACTGCAAGGAGATCCAACCAGTCCATTCTGAAGGAGATCAGCCCTGGGATTTCTTTGGAAGGAATAATGCTAAAGCTGAAACTCCAGTACTTTGGCCACCTCATGTGAAGAGTTGACTCATTGGAAAAGACTCTGATGCTGGGAGGGATTGGGGGCAGGAGGAGAAGGGGACGACAGAGGATGAGATGGCTGGATGGCATCACCAACTCAATGGACGTGAGTCTGAGTGAACTCCAGGAGATGGTGATGGACAGGGAGGCCTGGCGTGCTGCGGTTCATGGGGTCGCAAAGAGTCGGACACAACTGAGTGACTGAACTGAACTGAACTGAACTGAAACATATAATTTAAGCAGAGCTATAATCTGTAGGCAAAACAGTGAAGTCAGTACATTATGGAATACTAGAAAAAGAAATGGGTTTGATTTCAAGTTCTGCCACTTTCTGCTTAATTTCTGAGACACAGTTTCCCAATTGGTTAAGAAAAGTGACAACACGTACCTTACACTGTTAAAAGGTTTAATGAATTAATGTTTGTGGATAAAGAGCCTGGTGTATCCACTAAATAAATATTAATTCCCTTTCACTGTCAATGAATACAAGACCACCTACAGTTTAAGTCAGTTTTGTCTAGATTATTGTTTTATTGGAGGGAAAGACAGACAAAGCCTAAGTTGTTAAGCGTATGACTTCATCTATCTTCAGGTCTATCATAGTGCCAGCCACTCAGAAGAGACTTAAAAACGTGCATAGCACTGTGCTGAAGTACATCATATGCTTTATTTACGGAATGTTGCTCTAACATTTATTTTCTTATTTAAGTTGTTTTTAACTCCTGTCTTAAATACCAGCTCTTGTTACTCACATAATCAAAAATTTTTAGTAGCCATTCGTTAGCCAGGTCCACCTCAATCCATCTTTCTACTTTTACTTCCACTACTCATCTTTACTTATCCAACTCTCAGCAAAATTAGGACATTCCATAACTATGCTTTGTACTTTCTGACAGCCTTCATTTCCTCTGCAAATATACCACTGCTTTCTTCCCAGTAGTTGAAATATAACTTCCCCTTTAAACCCTAGGTCAAATGTTCTCAAGTACGTTCTCCTTACCTCCCAACTGGAAGTAATCTTATTTTCTCTAAGTATTGGGGGAATTACTTTTTTTTTTCTTTCTTTTTCATTAGCTGCATACCAATTGCAAGCCACTATTTTAGCTACTCTGGAGAGTGAATAAACAACATACACATCTTCAGGAAACCTACAATTTAGAAAAATACAAAAGTACATAAATAAATAAGACAGAGAGATAGACATGTAGGCCTGATACATTGGAAGATTAAAGGATGGATAGTAAGAAATCAATCAAGTAGGTGAAGCTAGATGAGAAAGGTCAGAATCATTGCTTCATTTAAAAGATATTTGCTAAATTTTAGAATGATGGTCTAAAATTATACTTTAGTAATTCAAATGGAAGTGACATCCATATGAAAGTGAAAGTGAAGTCGCTCAATGGTGTCTGACTCTTTGCAACCCCATGGCTATAGCCTACCAGGCTTCTCCGTCCATAGGATTTTCTAGGCAAGAGTACTGGAGTGGGTTGCCGTTTCCTTCTCCAGGGGATCTTCTCAAACCAGGGATAGAACCCGGCTCTCCCGCATTGCAGGCAGAGGCTTTACCCTCTGAGCCACCGTGAGCACTCAGAGACATCTATATAAGTACTCAGTAATAATCTAGTAGCTTGAATAATTGAGACTGGAAGTTCTGATTAGAATAGTTCTTGCAACAATTTCACAATTTCTGGATAGAGACTGCTTTTAGAATTTGTGTTGTTTTTATTACATAATAGTACTTAAACACTAAGAAGAAAATTATATAGATGAGATGGTTGGACGGCATCATTGACTCAATGGACATGAGTTTGAGTAAGTTCTGGGAGTTGGTGATGGACAGGAAAGTCTGGTATGCTGCAGTCCATGGGGTTGCAAAGTGTTGGACATGACTGAGCGACTGAACTGAACTGAATAGAAAATTATAATTCCTTCAACTGCCATATCTTCTCTGTTCATTCAACAAATCTAACTTTGGACAAAGTACTAGCTACTGGAGATGCAATGGTGAAGAAAATAAAGATGTAGTATTGTCTTCAAAGAGCTCAAGGAAACAGACCTTCAAACAACTAATTATGACAATTTTTTAACAATATTGTATTCAAAGTCCTATATGTATTTGTGGTAGAGTTATTATGGATGAGCAACCATAATTTTCACAGAGTTATTACCATTTAGGGGCTTCCCTGGTGGCTCAGCAGTAAAGAATCTGCCTGTAATGCAGGAGACATGGGTTCAATCTCTGGATCAGGAAGATTCTCCTGGAGAAGGCACTGGCAACCCACTCCAGCATTCTTGCTTGGAAAACAGTCCATGGGGTCGCAAGAGTCAGACACGACTTAACAACTAAATCACCAGCACTGACATTTGGACTGGACCTTAGTCAAGTACTATATGGAAGAAGAGCTATGCTGCTGCTAAGTCGCTTCAGTCATGTCTGACTCTGCGACCCCATGGACTGCAGCCTACCAGGCTCCTCCGTCCATGGGATTTCCCAGGCAAGAGTACTGGAGTGGGGTGCCATTGCCTTCTCCAAGGAAGAGCTATAGTCAATCAAAAAGTGTTAATGTCTTATGTTTGGCTTTACAGATTTGTTATTAGTTGCATTTGAACATGCCTATGCCTGTTGTATGGAAAATCATTTTCAAATCAAATCATAAAGCCACAAAGTGAAACCCTGATTTAAGGAGTAAACTAAAAGCAGTTTGGGTTTGTCAACTTTTTCCTATTTTCCTTATACACGTCAAGAGCAAACACTCTGATGAAAGTCCTTTGGATTTCACTTCCATAAATGCTTTTCAATTTTACTTACTTTTCTTGGCCCTATTGTCATTGTGTTCACCTTCTCTTTGCCAGATTATAGCAACTGGTCTCCCTGCTATCTGTATTCACTCTTATAATACTGTTGTAAAGGATGTTTAAAGAAACACAACTTCTAAATAGAAGCTTCTTTCCTCGAGTTATTGGATGGATAAGGGAATCATGCTGTGAACTTGTTTCATGTGTTTGTGTGCACGTGTGCTCAGTCCTGTATGACCCTTGTGACCCCATGGACTGTAACCTGTCAGGCTTCTCTGTCCACAGAATTTTCCAGGCAACAATATTGGAGTAGGTTGAAATTTCCTCCTCCAGGGGATCTTCCCGACCCATGGATTGAACCTGCATCTCTTGTGTCTCTTGCATTGGCAGGCAGATACTTTACCACTGAACTACCCAGGAAGCCCAAATTTGTTTCATAGTATTTCTTATTAACCCTATATGACACCAACTCCTAAGAAAAGCTTACTCTCTTATCTTTTGTAAATCTTCCTCTTATTTCTGTTATCATGTTCACCTCAAAAGTACTCTTGTACCTTTGATCATCTCCTTCTCAGTTCAGTTCAGTCTCTTCAGTCCTGTCTGACTCTTTCCAACTCCATGGACTGCAGCACACCAGGCCTCCCGGTCCATCACCAATTCCCAGAGCTTGCTCAAACTCATGTCCATCGAGTCGGTGATACCATCCAACCATCTCATCCTCTGTCGTCCCCTTCTCCTCCTGCCTTCAGTCTTGCTCAGCATCAGGGTCTTTTCCAATGAGTCAGCTCTTTGCACCAGGAGGCCAAAGTATTGGAGTTTCAGCTTCAGCATCAGTCCTTCCAATGAACACCCAGGACTGATCTCCTTTAGGACGGACTGGTTGGATCTCCTTGCAGTCTAAGGATTCTTCTCCTTGCACTCAAGGGTCTTCTCCAACACCATATTTCAAAAGCATCAATTCTTTAGTGCTCAGCTTTTTTTATGGTCCAATTCTCACATCCATACGTGACTACTGGAAAAACCATAGCTTTGACTATACAGATATATACTCTTTCTCAGTGCTGGATAAAAGTCTCACAGTGTATACTCCTGATGTGTCATGTCCCCTCACCACTAGCTTCTACATGAAGCCTACATGAGAGTACAGTTCTTCTCTTTTGACAACTTTTCTTTAAAAGAATCTTCCAGTGGTTTATCTTTTCTCCTTTTAGTATACAGATGTGGGGGAAGAAACTAAGTGGGTAAAGGGAGAGGAAAAATACAAAAACCTCTATCTTATTCAAGTTTGTTTTAATGTCTCTTTTCCTCCCCAAACAAAAAGTATGCAGATAGTTCTCCTATGTGTCTGGACATCTCATTGAGAAATAGCAACTTCTCATGATATGAGGGTATTAGTACTGGCTTCATGCTCTTGTCTTTTCAAGACCAGAGTTTCTGTTTTGCAGCTGGTTGATACCCGTTATTACTCTAACAAAAGCAAACAGGCCACACCAACATTCATGTGCTGGATTTGTCCTGCCCAATCTGGGCTACATCAGGGGACCCTGAGACTGTGGCTTTGGAACTGAGTTCTAGTCCTTACCTGAAATGACTGCAGAAGGACTCTAACTAGGACTGAGCAAAAGTCTCTCTTTCCCTCCTTAGGTCACACTATACCACAAGGTCCTTTAGAGGGTGAGCTGCGGCAAATTCATGTCTAGCCTCCCTGGCAATGAAGCCAGGGTTTCTGTGGATGAAGTTCTCTTGATAGGGCCTTGGGAAACCAGAACTTGGTTGCTATGCTCTGAGGCTCTGATATTTATTCATCTGGTTCTTGGACTGAAGTCAGTCAAGACATTAAACCTGAAAATCTTTGTCAGGCTCTCTTACTTGGTTACTTCTTTGTTTCTGAGCTTGCTCTTCTAGTACACCCAAGTGGTGGGCTATTTCGGTCAGCACTTTAGTCTTTTTATTTCATCAGCTATACCATTAATCTTATTATTTTTCTAATACTAGTAGTCCAGCAGGGTAGGCCTTCTCAGCTAATAGGGTGGAGCTTCAAAATAGATTCAGAGAATGTGCCAGTAGCCTTCTCTTCCTGAAGAAAGAACTTTATTTATGACTTGAGTGGTTTTATAATGAACACAAATTCATAAACCAACCCTGCATACTTAAAAAATTGTAGTTTCAGTATCAGTGTGACCAAACACAATGTCCCAAGTGGTTTTGCAAGGAAAATACAGCTTGTTTTAGATTCACTTTTCCCCTTTACATCTTAACAGCAGATGTCAGTCTGTCCTGATGTACTGCTTTTCTTCTAAGATATTGTGTTCTTTGGAGAAGTGATTTTAATCCAAGAAGCCAACAAGTTTGTGATATCTCTAGAGTAGTAACCACAAGTAGGAAGTACAATATTTACAAATGCCCATTACAAACCTTTAAAGAGGGGAGGAAATAGTTCAAAATTTAGTCTTCAATAAATTTAATTAAAATATCTTGACTTTTTTTTCCTACTTTCATGTTATTGTACACTTCTGACTCCTTTACTCTGATTGAACTCTCTTTCCATGCCATCCTGTCTCACACACTTGGTTCCCTTGTAGCCCTCACACGTTGGACAGGTTCACACAACACCCCTCTCATACGTCTTGTTTTTGTCATAGTCATAACCTTTTGAGAAGTGAAATACCTCTGTTCTGTTTGTCTCACAACAGAAACCTCAAAATATGATGCTGAGTGAAAGAAGTCAGACATAAAACATTACATATTGTGTGATTCCATTTACATGGAATGTTGAGAAAAGACAAATTTATACAGACAGAAAACAGAATGGTGGTTGCCATAGGGCTGGAGTGAAAACTGAGATCAGATGGAAGCTTGACTGGGAATGCCACATGGGACTTTGGAAAGTGACAGAAATGTTGAAAACTGCATTGTGGTGATGATTACACAGCTCTATAAATTTACCCAAAATCATTCACTTGTGCACTTTGATGGGTAGATTTTATGTTGTATAACATACACCTCAATAAAGCTGTTAAAAAAATACACTGAGTGGCTTTTGCTCTCTGCTGCCTTAGTGAAGAAGTTGCCTATAAATCTTTACAAATTTTATCCCATAACTCACAAATTCATCATTCCTCAACTTAAAGCCCTTTCATTGAAACCTCAGCATTACCCACAAATGAAGTCCAACCGCGGCACATGGGCCCTTCATGAGATCTTCTCTATCTACTTCCTGGCTATTCCTCCCTCACACATGTGATTTTGCATGTTTAATTCCTTGTGCCATGTTTCCTCTTTAAGCAAACCACTCCTTCTGGCCACTTGTTATTGATTGATTCACATTTATTGTTCAAAAGACTCTTTGAGCTTCACCTCTTTTGTACGTTTTTACCTGGACTTTGCTAATAGGATTAAGCATTACTCTGTACTATTTCTGTTCATCACGTTTCTATAATCCTATGCAAATGCTGCATAGCATGTAATGCTTTACTTGCCTATATTCCTTACCAAGACATGATCTGCCTAATTGCAGGGGCTCTATTGACTTGGTGTCTCTGATGTTAATCACAGTGCTTGGCCAATGTTTACTGAGCTGGACTGAATTAAAGGTTTGCATTCTCTCCAAAATTTGCCCAAGCACAAGAAATGACTGAGTTCTGTTTTAAATGGTATCTAGTCCCATCCTTATGCATCATATAGCTGCAACCAAAGCAGTTGTATGTGTTGAGTGAGGGGTACGGGGAATTACTGGATTTACAGAAGATTTTACTTCACTAAGATTTTGAGCAACTGTGCAGTTTCCACACCCTCAGGCTCTTCTAACCTCTTCTGTCCGGAACCTGTTACTTTTACTATAATGACATCAAGATGCTATATCTTTGCCCTATTAATATTTTTTAGTTTTATGCTAATAAATACACATAGACTATCGGTCTTTACCTAATTTATATTGTTTGCTGTGGCAGAAGCAACTACCAGAAAGTAAAACTGACAACACCTAATATAAATTTGCTATGTTTTATGACTAAAAATTTGTAAAATAATCATATTATTTGGTGACAAAATTTGAAGAAGGAAATGGCAACCCACTCCAATATTCTTGCCTGGAGAATCCCATGGCCAGAGGAGCCTGATGGGCTATAGTCCATGGGGTCACAAAGAGTTGGACATGACCGAGTAGTGACTAACATACTTTTAGATCTGCCAGCTTTGTTCCAGAGAAAGTTGACTTGATTTAAAATAGAATACAAAATGGCAGAAATCTTAGTTGGTAAAATTTGATGTTAAAAAAAAAAAAAAGGAATGGGAGAGTATATGAAATTCTTAATAAACATGCAGGAACCTGTAATTTCTGAGAAACATAAGGAGATGTATTCTATTTTCTAAGATACTGCTGCTGCTCTTTAGCTACTAAGTCATGTTCAACTCTTCTGCGACCCCATGGACTGTAGCCCACCAGGATCACCTGTCCATGGGATTTCCCAGGCAAGAATACTGGAGTGGGGTGCCATTTTCTTCTCTGGGGATCTTCCTGACTCAGAAATCAAATCTGCATTGGCAGGTGGATTCATTACCACTGAACCAGCAAGGAAGGCCTTACACACTGCTAAGAGCCATTAAAAATTGACTTCTCTTCATGAAATGTCAATAAGATGTCGAAAGGCAATTCAGTATGTTGCTCACATGATGGCCCAGGTTCCCAGGAGGGATACTTATCTTACAATGTGGGAAGGGGTTCTGCTGTACAATACTTGGTATCCTAGACAATGGGTAAGCATGTATTGTGTTCCCTTCTTCTTAAGAATTATTTTTCATTTCAATTATTATTGTATATTTAGTTAAATTCTGGTTTAATATGCATATCCCACCACCCATGAAAATGTAATCAACTGAATATATTTCTAAATGTTAGGTCAATGAGATTACTATGATTTAAATAATAATAAATGCCTATGAATGCATCTTTTTAATAATTTATCTAGTTTAAATAATATATATCGAGGCTAAAAAATATGTAACTTTATAAAACGAATACATTTAATAGTTTTGTTAAATTGACATGTGATTCCTCTTAGCATAAAAGATTAGAGTGCCATAAACATTGTCAAGGAATTTACAATCAGTTCCACTTGTTGGAACACTATAGTGATGTAGCATTAACGGTGGACAAAAATGAATCAAATATCATATTCAATGGTATATAATTTAATTTTTTACTTCTGCAATCGCTTCTACTGATATAGTTTTAAACCATTCCAACTAGACAAGAATTATTTGTTACTTGTTAATGTCTTTTCATTAAGAGAACTTTCTTTTATTCTATACATATAAGCTCTCAATTGTATTTAATACAGTATCATAAGATCAGAAATGCAGCATGGTTCAGCCAAATAATTATCCAACAGAACTACTGCATGTTGTTGCAGAGTTTAACTGCACTTCTGTAAGACTTCTCAAATTTAACAATAGAAAATTCAGTTCTACTTGGAACATGACAGAGGCAGAAATATTTCTTAAATACTTTAATGCTATTTTCATGCAGAATGTTTTAAATAATCTTTAAAATGGTATGTGAAGGACATGGTAGGAGAATATTATAAAACTACACTAAAATAGCACAATTTGTTCTAAAGCAGAGTCAGACATTTATGTTCTTAGGAAAGCAATATACGTTTCGAAACACAGTTTCTAGAGATATGTGCAGTATATGTGTAAATGACAGAAGTCAATGAGTATATGCCACACAGCTGACAACAATGTTGTACAAACTCAATTAAGTAGGTTTATGAAACTTTACGTAAGACCTTTACAAGTACACATGGAAGAATCCATATTTACACAATTTGAACTAAAAGAACAACATCCACTTTCAAATATATACGTACTTTTTACAAAAGGCTATACATTTAGGGTCATTATTTTATAAATTCACATAGTTAAAATGCATTAAAAACAGAATAGAAATATGTACATTTCAACTCCATAGTGTAGATTTTATAAAAAGTGACAATTTGTAATTTCCTAAGAAAATAAAATAGAAGCAAATGACAATAAAAAATAAAAACACTATTAAACTCAATGTATCTATACTTCTTATATTTGGTTTATGAAAAGAACCTTCAAACTATATTCGATCAAGCAATAGTTCCAATAGAACTGGTATAAATTCTTTGTATCTTGCCTTGTTCCAAAAAGAAGTGAAGACCAGGTGAAGAATGAATATGTGGTACTGTACCAAGATGAAGATCTCTGGATGCTGAATTTCAAACTCTTCAAAATTTCACTATGAAATATATCCTACTCTTTGAAGTCAAATGTATAAAATGTTAAAAGCAAATACACCCATTATGTCAATCGTTATTTATTTTGCAAAGACATCATTACAGAGATTCATTTTATATGCAAATTGAAAAGTTATAAGTCATTGAACTGCATAGATAAAGCTAATGTGGTTAATTAACAAATGTGTTTTATAGCTACAAAATAACTGTTTCACATTAAATTACATAAAATGTAAGAAAACATAAAACCAGTCAATCACTGATCTTTTATATTTTGATAAGGGCCATCTGGGAATAGTTATTTACTTTGCAAAGTAAGTTCACAACAGAACATAACTAGGGGGTATGACAGATAAACTGGGCAACCCTATTCAGCCTCTGAAGTATATTAGAGAAATTCTCTTGTTTACTGCTTTAGGATGCCTTTTAAATGATGGTTTATTTTGATCTATTCAAAAATATTTATACAAAAATTATATGTGACAGCAGCTTTATATCAACTAAGTGAAATAAACTGGACAAAAATATGTGTTAATGTTTTTTCTAAGACTGATAAAATTTCATATTAATTGGAAATTAAGGCAACTGAACACACTTGGGAAAAATTCAGGTTGCTTTATATTAGCCAGAAATGTCATTGTTAAATTTTAACAAAGACCAAACATTTTGCATCACACTAGGCAGTAAGAAGGCAGCCCCCATCAGCAGGTAGCACACCAAAAATGTTTGGTTTCATAATACAGTTTGGGAGAACTACCTCTACAAAGTCTATTCGTGCTGATGCTCCTGATGCTGCCATTTCTGGAGCCCGAAAAGCTGCTGCCTCCACATCCTCTGTTGTAGGTGTCACTGTATAGTCTCAGGCGATTGGGCAAGGGGCACACTCTGGATCTTCAGATGCTAAGATGAGAAAAATCAATTTCAATGCCCAAAAGATGGAATTCCTAATGCAGAAGGTGACTAAAATAGCTATTTCAATTGGTCTATATTACAGGGAGGTGAAATGTTTGCTTGTTTCAATATAATTGCACATAAGTAGGTTATAAATAGGATTTTTTGTAAAGTGATACAGTTCTAGGATTAGACAAATACTAGATAGGATGGATAGAAACAGAAAATCAAACTGAGTGGTATTGGACAAGATGACTAAAAAACATGCATGCTTCCTAAAAGAAGAAAGCAAAGCACTCATATAAGAATCATTGAGCAATAAAGCAGTCTCATGAAAATAACTTGCTTAAACTTTTATTTTTCAAGGCTATTTCTACTCATTTAAATTAATTCTACAATATATTGATGCATGATATTCAAGGCAGAACACAAATGAACCCATTAGTATTTTACTCTGATTTTTCAGTGTCCCCTTCCCTCTGAAAATAACAAAATTTGGTTTATGAATGTTCTCTATTAAGTAAAATTTTCTTATCAAATTTATCAGTTTACATCATATGTAGAATAATTCAGCTTAATCTATAGTGTTTGACAAAAGCTGTTATAGGGGACAACAACACTGAAGAAATCAATGAGATACAGAAGGGAACATACTGTAAAAGAGTGTGCTTTATTATATTCAAAGAATTTTGAGTAGAATCATGTTTTTGGTTATAAAAAATAATTATTCATTCTTTCTATTTATTTTTTACTAAATATTTAACAACAACTTTTACCAGATATCTTCATGTTTTAACAAAATATTTGTAACTTGTATCTTGAAACATATTTTTTAAAAAATTGATTTGATTTTAAAATTATATATGCATATATGAGAACAAAATCATTTACAAAGTAAATATTTACTGGAAACACATAAGTAGCTAAAATTAATATACAATGACTATTTTAAATTAAATTGGTTAAACAACCACCTTTTTTATTTTAAAAATTGTCATTTTTAGGACAGTCATTTATACAGCTTGTGAACCTGAATCCATTATGTTTGATTTACAGTAAAGTGACAAATGATCACAAATTAGAATGACAGACTCTTATTGAACATAATTTTTCAGCAGGAGCCATCCTGAATCAATTAATCACACTATTACTTTAATTCTGCTTTTCTTTTTTTCCAGAAAAGTCACCAATTGCATGTTTCAATTAATGACTTATACGTATTTCACTTACAACTTTGATGTACATTTTATTCAAATTAATTAAATGTTCTATTTTATTAACATATAATCTAAAAATTGGATATGCTTAAATAGCAAAACAAAGCAAATTACAGTTTCTCAGATAAATGCAATTATGGTTATATAAAATATTAAATAATGATTAAATACCTTATCTTCATTAGAAATTTCTCTTTGCTCCAGTTAGAGATTTACATTTTCAATTAAAAACAGAAACATTATCTTATGTTACAATATTTTTGCATACAACTGAAATTAATGCACATTAATCTTCAAGCATTTTTGCAGTAGAAAGCAAGAACTAGAGTCTTCAAATCTATATGATTATTAATTACAGTGTAACTTTGGATATTCTCTAACTGTTGAATCAATGCTTACATAAGGTGGATTAAAAATGCACATAGACTCTTTGAGCAAAAATTGTCTACAGGCAAACTTAATGGACAGGCAGTACATACACAGATTATCTGTGAGGATACTTTGTCTCAAATTTTGCTCGAGTTTTAGTTTCATTTATTTTCTTGGTATAATATTAAATAGTTATTTAGAGAGGTGTTAGACAAATTGATATAGCTATTTCACAGCATTATCTTAATTCTCCCGATATATGTTTATTAAATTCACATTCTTAGTATAGAAGGAATATATTGGCATGTGCAAAATGTTACAAAGAATTTTATATTTCCTATTTTATATGTAAAACTGTATTTTATAATTTAGATGAGGATAATGCTATACAGCTCAAGTTGAATATAATTGTTCACTTTGTGTATTTTTCTAGATAGTTGGAAATATGCAACTGGATATCTGCCAAACTCAAAGCAATGAAATCTTAGTGCTTTGTTTCAGATCTCTCTCCCTTATCATTTGACCTTCTCATAGGGCATACAGATTATTCAAGAATGAATTTGTTTACAGAATAGTAATATAGCAGTCAGTAATCTCATCCCACTATTGAACTTTCAAGCCAAGATTCAACACTGAAAGCTTAAAGTGTTACAGCACACAATTTGACTTTGAAGTGAAGGCACAAGAACATATCATTTTATTTAAACAGCACAGTGAGCAATATATAAATTTTTATAATGGCAAGTAACACTTCATTCTTTAAATACATTGCAAAAAATTTTCCAACCTATCTGTCATTTGCAGTGAGACTATTAAAACTCAATGAATTAAAACTTATGAATGTGTTTCTATGACAAAATACAGTCATCTGACAGAGAAGTCTTTAGCTAAACAGTAAGAAAATGTAAACCATTATTTTGTATATAAAAGGTTGAATTAATAAATACAATTTGTGTCAAAGCTAAATCAACTTATGAAATTCCTTTGCTTTGAAACACACTGTATAATGTTTTGAAATATTTTGCTGATATGCTAAGGTATTTAATTTCATGAGGTAGTTCACTTATTGACTTAATAAATAAATGTAAGAGTATTTTATCCATGGCCTTCAAGTCACTACAGGAGTGCATGAAGAGGTAGAAAAGAGAAGGAATGACAGATTCTGTTTAGAGAATTGAACAAAAAATTTGAAGGGATAATCTGTGATTGGAGCCATTATGTTGCAATAAGAGATTGCCATACAGTGAAAAAGAGGGAGATCTAGGCAGAGGGCATTACAGATATGAATTTATTACTTGGAAATGGTGAGACAGTCTTTTTTTGAGGGAGCTTAATATGGAGAAAATTGTTGAAAGATGAAGCAACTTGTCCTTACACATTTATTTCTCTACTTCACTTTTATTGTTCAACCTTAAAAAAGCTGTTTCAGGTGAAATCCTTACTTGTGGACTTGATCTGGAACTCTATCAACCTTTTCTAGGAAGCATCTGGTTTAAGCTTTCCTCCCTTTCTTTGTCTTATCCTCTCTACTTTCCCCCGCCTTGGGCTGCGTGCCACCTACATCTCTGCTGCCTCCACTTCCATGTATACCACATGCCTAGCTCAAGTCAATATTTCTTTCTTGTTCATGGAACTAAAATTTGTTGAGCATCTACTGTGTTCCAGGCAATGTACTAAAGAAATGAGAGCAAAATGAGCTGTCCTCCTTTCTTCTCTTCTGAAAAGGGTACTCTATCCTACTTACTCATCTAGTATTCACTCATCAATCCACTGCTCTGTGGAATTCTAGTCCTTCCAACTTAATATAACTGCCTCTGTTTTAGGAAGTTAGTATTACTAGCAGTTAATCATGCCAGTTTGGGTGACACAGAAAGAAATCTAAAGCTGACTTCTACTGATCTTGGGTTGTCTGTTGACCTTAAGATAGTTATTTGACTTCCCTGAGCCACTGCTTTCTCATTCTATAAAACAAACATAATGCTCCTTTCCTCAGTCTTAAGTGAAGTTCAAAATGAAGTATGATTATATGCTTTATAATGCTTCACCCAATGCCTTGCACATAGAAGTTCAAGGAACTTAAGTGTCCATGTCCAAAAGTCCTTATAATTCCAAATCCAACTAATACTTCCCAGTTTTTGTCTTTGGGATCCCTTTGCTCTCTTTGACTTTTTGATTATTCCCTTCATCAAACCTCTCTACTTCCTTAGGTTCTATGATGAGGCACTCTTCTGCTTTCGTTTCTCCACCATGGACTCATTATCTGCCTGGTCTGTAAATGCTGGTTTTCTGTTTTAAGTCTATTGCTTTCATCACTCAAATTGACTGATCTGTTCTCACTGTTTCAAATAACATCTCTACTAATGATGCCCAAATCCAGATTTACAGCCCAGATATTTGTCTTTGAGCTTCAAACTCCCATATGTAACTCTATACTAGGCATAGAGTTGAATGCCTTAAAATTTACTTCATTGTTTCCCCTCTAGACTAGCTTATCTTTCTGGAAATATTATTATTATATTTATTTTAAATTCACTGTTTTACACAACATCATGATTTCTTGCCTGGATTATTAAATCAGTCTGTTCATCCATCTTTTCTCCCTCAAATTCATATTCCACATGGCTGCCAAAGAAATTTAACCATATCACTCTCTGTTATGTACTGAATTGTGTCTCTCCTTCCTCCAAATTCATGTGTTGATGTCTTTAACACCTAGTACCTCAGAATATGACTATATTTAGAAATAGGGTGTTTAAATTGGTAATTCAGTTAAATTGAAGTCACTAGGGTGGACTTTAATCCGATAAGGTAACAAATAACTGCTTTCCTTAAAAGAAGAGGAGATATGGGCACAGATTCAGAGGGAAGACCATGTGAAGACATAGACATTGGTGATGTGCAAGTCAAGTTGAGAGACCTTGAAGAAATCAGCTACCCTAACACCTTGTTCTTAGACTGCTAACCTCTAAAACTGAGAAAATAAATTTTTATTGTTTAAGCCATTCAGTCTGAAATACTCTGTTATGGCGACCTCAGCAAATAAATGCACTACCCTGGGCAATACACCGTTGCCCAGAGTGCATTGGATAGAATCTCAAGGTCCCACACATCCCTATCTAGCTTCCTTGCTGACCACTCCATACCATCGTGCTATGTTTCAGCAATCCTCAACTGCTTACAGTTACCTGTGTAGACTGTATTCTTTACCTGTGTACCTCTACTACTACTACCTCTATTACTACTAGAGGATTCTTTATCTGATTAATTCCTATCAAGTCCTTTGTTGTTTAGCTGCTAAGTCATGTATGACTCTTAGGGACCCCCTGGATTGCAGCACGTCACACTTCCTTGTCCTTCACTATCTCCCAGAGTTTGCTCAATTCATGTCCATTGAATCAGTGATGCTATGTAGCCATCTTATCCTCTGCCACTTCCTTCTCTTTTTGCCTTCAATCTTTCCCAGCATCATTGTCTTTTCCAAAGTCAGCTCTTTCGCATCAGGTGGCCAAAGTACTGGAGTTTCAGCTTCAGTCCTTCCAATTAATATTCAGGATTGATTTCCTTTATGATTGACTGGTTTGATCTCTTTGCTGTCCAAGGGACTCTCAAGAATCTTTTCCAGCACCACAGTTAGAAAGCATCCATTCTTTGGTGCTCATGCTTCTTTGTGGTCCAATTTTCACTTCCACATGTGGTTACTGGAAAAACCACAGCTTTGACTATATACACCTTTGTTGGCAAAGTGATATCTAGTCCTTTAAAATCAACTTAATCACTATCTTTCCAGGAACCATCCCTTACCCTAAAGTGATTTTTGAGTAATGCACATAGAAATCTTATAAAATATAAATAAACAGAAAAATGAGGAAAAGTCACCATAAATGTTTAACCCTAGTATGACTATTGTAACTCTTAACATTTTCTTTCCAGTCTTTTTGGGTTAGTTTTTACACAATTGAGATTTTACTACACAAGCTTCCCTGGTGGCTCAGAGGGTAAAGCATCTGCCTGCAATGCGGGAGACCTGGGTTCGATCCCTGGGTGGGGAAGATTCCCCTGGAGAAGGAAATGGCAACCCACTCCAGTATTCTTGCCTGGAAAACCCCATGGATGGAGAAGCCTGGTGGGCTACCGTCCATAGAGTCGCAGAGTCGGACATGACTGAGCGACTTCACTTTCACTTTTATTTGATGTGATGCTATTATTTGAGCATTTTCCTATTAAAACATGATTTTAATAACTTCATATTTCACCAGGTTGACTTATCTCAATTAATCTAATCATTTCTCCTAGAATTAGAAATTCAGAAGTTATCAGTGATTGCCCTAAGCTTAATAATCTGTGTATCAGTTGCACCTCTTCATCAGAGCATCTCACTAAAACTTAGTCAGTCCAAACTAAACTCAACATTTCTAACTAGGATCTGTCCTATCCCTTCCATCTCTCCAAAACTTCTTATGTATTTGTTTATAGCACAATAATTCAACAAGGCTGTTAAACTAGCAACCAGTGTTTCATCCTGATGTCTCATTTCCTTCAATACTTCCCAACTCAAATTCAATCATTAAAGTGTTTTTGACTCTCTGTCTTTTAACTGTATCTTGTGTCTTTCCTCTCCACTCCATTGTTACTCGTTTAAACTAGTTCACATGATCTCTATGCTATTCAGTTTCTCTCAATCTATCTCTCTATCTCCAGACACCTCAATTCCATCTTCCAACAATTTGCTTCATAACTGCTAATATAACTATTAAAGATTCAAAGTAATCATGTCACTCCTTAGGTTACTGGACTTAAACGTATCATTGAATCTTTCAATACCGTGCTTTGACCCTTTAAATGGTTTTGTGCTTAGTGTTTTTTATGTGTTACACAATCCTTCTTGCACTCCTCTGAGGGAATCAGTTGACTTTTCCACTCTTAAAGAAGTTTGTTTTGACTGTCTACTTATGTGTCTGTTCTCAGATTGGGAACTTAGAAGAAGCTATAAAACCAAAAAAAAAAAAAATTGCTAACAGGTCTAAATATTTATGTTGACAAAATCTTCAAGTAGGCTCAAGGTAGGAAGGATATTAAAAGAGAAAGCAGAATAAAATATAAGAAACTTGTTATAGAATCACATCCAGAACTGAAATAAATTTTTTTTTTTTACATTTCTAAGTTCCTCTGACATGGAAATGTATGATAATTTTGTAATAGAGTCTTTACTAATGTATTTATACCAGAATACCTAAGGGCCTGAAAAAAATATTACATAGTACACCTACCGTGAGTTTAAATTTTATATACAGATATACACACTTTTTGGGAGAAGGCAATGGCAACCCACTCAGTACTCTTGCCTGGAAAATCCCATGGGCGGAGGAGCCTGGTAGGCTGCAGTACATGGGGTCGCTAAGAGTTGGACACGAATGAGTGACTTCACTTTCACTTTTCACTTTCATGCATTGGAAAAGGAAATGGCAACCCACTCCAGTGTTCTTGCTTGGAGAATCCCAGGGATGGGGGAGCCTGGTGGGCTGCCTGTCTATGGGGTTGCACAGAGTCGGACACGACTGAAGCGACTTAGCAGCAGCAGCAGCAGCAGCATACACACTTTGTACTTTATATGTATATTAATATGTATGTATCATACATATTTACATATACTTTTCACGGTTTAGTAGATTCACAAATCTTGAAAAAACAGTAAAGATACTGCTAAAAACATTAGTATTCTAAGAATAACTCAATAAATCACAAGTAGTAATCAACAGAGTTACACATTCATTATTTTAAACATGAAAATGTAATGGAGCCTTGATGGTAAGCAGTAATTACCAAAGGAGCACTAATGCAGAATTGATATTCAGCGCTAGAAAATTAATTTTGAAGCTAATTGAAAAGAAACTGTGTTTTGAATAACACCACTATAAGTAATGGTTATTATTATGATTTTTAAGAATGTTTTGATGTATGCCTTATATGGGAAACCAGGTAATACATATATTCTTAAGGCAGGATTATAGTAAGATGCTTTATAAATAGAAAATGTTAAGTAGTCCTTGAAGTCAGAAGGTCTGTGTTCTAAAGAGTCTGGAAGCCATCAGATCCTAACCTCTAAATGCTCTTTACTTTTACTTTGGGGAGATGAAAGGATACACCATTGTACCATTGAGCCTGTTACTGTGAGCCACACAGTGTTGGTTTATCACATTCTCTTTAGCTTTAAGGTTATTTTCAGACCCTGCAGCTTCCCCACTCCTGGCACAGCAATACTCTCTCCCTTGAAAACCACATCGCCCATAAAGAACAATTAGTTTTGTTGGAGAGGAAGTAAGGAGAAGATTCTATTTTCTTTTATTTTTACCATCTATTTGTTTCAGACCTAGTGACTTACACACACACACACACACACAAATCCCAAATCTCCTTTTTCCATTAGAAGATTCACTCACCTTCCTTTCCAATATTTCAATGCTAGAAATAGTAACAGATTTGCTATATGGGCTTCCCTGGTGGCTCAGAGGTTACAGCGTCTGCCCGCAATGCGGGAGACTTGGGTTCAATCCCTGGGTCGGGAAAATCCCCTGGAGAAGGAAATGGCAACCCACTCCAGTACTCTTGCCTGGAGAATCCCATGGATGGAGGAGTCTGGTAGGCTACAGTCCACGGGGTCGCAAAGAGTCGGACACGACTGAGCGACTTCACTTCACTTCTACAGGAAAAACATCTTGTTGACTGTATCTTAGGTTTCATTCCATCACCATCTGAGAATTTGCTACCTTGACAAATACAAATCAACTCATAATTAAGTATTAAATAAGATGTACTAGTTGCTGTTCAGTCACTAAGTCACGTCCAACTCTTTGTGATCCCTGGACTGCAGCATGCCAGGCTCCTCTGTCCTCCACTATTTCCAGGACTTTGTTCAAATTCATGTTCATTGAGTCAGTGATGGTATCTGCCCATCTCACTCTCCATCACTGGTTTCTCCTTTACCTTCAATCCTTCCCAGTATCAACATTTTTTCTGATGAGTTGGTTCTTTGCATCAGGTGGCCAAAGTATTGGAGCTTCAGTTTCAGCATCAGTCATTTCAATGAATATTCAGGGCTGATTTCCTTTAGGATTGAATGGTTTGATCTTTTTGCAGGGCAGGGGACTCTCAACAGTCTTCTCCAACACCACATTTCAAAAGCATCAATTCTTTGGCCTTCTTTATGGTCTATTACACATCTGTACATGACTCCTGGAAGACTTTTGGTGGCAGAGTCAACAAAAGAAGATGTCTCTTCTTTTCAATATGCTGTCTAGGTTTGTCATAAATGTCATTCCAAGGAGCAAGCATCTTTTAATTTCATGGTTGCAGTCACCATCTGCAGTGATTTAGGAGCCCAAGAAAATAAAATCTGTCATTGCTTCCACTTTTTACCTTTCTATTTTCCATGAGGTGGTAGGACCAGACGTCATGATCTTAGTTTTTTTAATGTTGAATTTTCAGTCAACTTTTTCACTCTCCTCTTTCACCCTCATCAAGAGGCTCTTTAATTCCTCTTCACGTTCTGCAATTATAGTGGTATCATCTGCACATCTGAATTTCATATTAACAAATATCATTGTTGATATTTCTCCTGGAAATATTGATTCCAGCTTGTGATTCATCCAGCCAGGCATTTTACATAAAATACTCTGAATATAAGTTAAATAAGCAGAATGATAATATACAGCCTTGTATTTCCTCCTTTCCCAATTTGGAACCAGTCAATTGTTCCATGTCTGGTTCTAACTGTAGCTTCTTGACCTGTATACATGTTTCTCAAGAGTCAGGTCAGGTGGTCTGGTACTCCCATCTCTTTAAGAATGTTCCACACTTTATTGTGATACACACAATCAAAGGCTTTAGCATAGTCAATGAAGCAGAAACAGATGTTTTCCTGGGACTCCCTGCTTTCTTCATGATTCAACAAATGCTGGCAATTTGATCTCTGGTTCCTCTGCCTTTTCTAAACCCAGCTTGTACATCTGGAAGTTCTCAGTTCACATACTGCTGAAGCCTAGCTTGAAGGATTTGAGCATTACATTGCTAGCGTAAAATGAGTGCAACTGTACTGTAGTTTGAGTGTTCTTTGGAATTCCCCTTCTTTGGGATTAGAATGAAAATTTACCTTTTCCAGTCTTGTGGTCATTTCTGAGTTTTCCAAATTTGCTGACATATTGAGTGCAGTACTTTAACAGCATCATCTTCTAGGCTTTGAAATAGCTTGACTGAATTTCATCATCTCCACCAGCTTTTTTCATGGTAATGTTTCCTAAGGCCCACTTCACTTCACACTCCAGGAGGTATGGCTCTAGGTTAGTGACCACATCATGTTGGCTATCCAGATCATTAAGACCTTTCTTGTATAGTTCTTCTGTGTATTATTGCCACCTGTCTTTAATTTCTTCTGCTTATGTTAGGTCCTTACAACTTCTGTCCTTTACTATGCTCATCCTTGCATGAAAGGTTCCCTTGGTATCTCCAATTTTCTTGAAGAAATTTCTAGTCTTTCTCATTCTATTGTTTTCCTCTATTTCTTTGCATTGTTTAAGAAGGCCTTCTTATCTCTCTTTGCTTTTTCTGGGATTCTCCATTCAATTGGGTGTATCTTTCCTTTCTCCCTTGCCTTTTGCTTTTCTTCTTTCCTCAGCTATTTGTTACACCTCTTCAGACCACCACTTTGCCTTAATGGATTTCTTTTTCTTTGGGATGGTTTTGGTCACTGCCTTATGTACAATATTATGAACCTCCATCCATAGTTCTTCAGGTACTCTGTTTATCAGCTCTAATACCTTGAATCTGTCACCTTCCACTGTATAATCAATAAAGATTTGATTTAGGTCATACCTGAATGGCCTAGTGGTTTTTCCCTACTTTCTTCAATTTAAGTCTGAATTTTGAAATAAGGAGCTGATCTGTGACACAGTTAGCTATAGGTCCTGTTTTGGCCGACTGTATAGAGCTTCTTCATCTTTGGCTGCTCAGAACATAATGAATCTGATTTCAGTGTTGATCATCTAGTGATGTCCATGTGCAGAGTCATCTCTTGGGCTGTTGGAAAAGGGTGTTTTCTATGACCAGCATATTCTCTTGACAAAAGCCTGTTAGCCTTTGCCCTCCCTCATTTTGTACTTCAAGGACAAACTTTCCTATTACCTGAGGTATCTCTTGACTTCCTACTTTCACATTCCAATTCCCTATGATGAAAAGTATATCTTTCTTTTGGTGTTAGTTCTAGAAGGTGTTGTAGATCTTCACAGAACTGGTCAACTTCAGCTTCTTCATCAGTGGTTTGGGTATAGACTTGGATTATTGTGATGCTGAATGGTTTGCCTCGGAAATGAACTGAGATCATTTTGTCACTTTTGAGGTTGCACTCAAGTATTGCATTTCAGACTCTTTTTGACCATAAGGGCAACTCCATTTCTTCTGAGGGGTTCTTATAATGGTCATCTGAATTAAATTTGCCCAATCCCATCCATTTTAGTTCACTGATTCCTAAGATGCCATTGATTCCTAAGACACTGAAGTTCAATCTTGCCATCTCTTGCTTGATAATGTCCAATTTACCTTGATTCATAGACCTAAAATTCAAGATTCCTCTGTAATAGTGTTCTTTAGAGCATCAGAGATGTGTTTAGACACAGTTATTCCCTTCCAAACATTCTGTATACCCCAAAATGTTCTTCTGCTTTGGCAGTAGCACCTAGAAATTATGTCTTCCCTCATTACTGATGATGGATCTGAAGTTATCCTGTTTAGAGGCTGACTTTCAGATCTCTCCTGACATGACTGGTACTTTGTTCAGTAACTATGCATCTCTGTCATCTATACAAAAAGAATTGCCATCAGTGGCTGACTTATTCTGATGCTCTTTAAGGACCTTACTTTCTTGGCTGTCAGAATCTAATGACTATTAGCATTGGCTCATAGAAGTTCACTACTGCTCCATTCCATTAGCACCCTTAGTTCTTCCTTCTAATAATTAGAGTTCGTGCAGCCTAGTGCTTAATCTGGGCTTCCCTGGTGTCTCAGATGATAAAGAATCTGCTTGCAATGCAGGAAACCTGAGTTCAATCCCTGGGTTGGGAAGATCCTCTGGAGGAGGGCATGGCAACCCACTCTAGTATTGTTGCCTGGAGAATCCCATGGACAGAGGAGCCTGGCAGGGTACAGTCCATCAGAATGGCAAAGAGTTGGACACCACTGAGCGACTAAGTACAGCACAGTGCTTACTGCATTGAATAGCTGGCAATTAATAAATATTTGTTGAATATTAAAGAGATGATTTACAGATGGTCAGCTGACACCTCTGCTAGAACCATAGTTGCAATATAAGTACCTGCACTGGTAATTAGTTTACCCTTTTCAGGCAAGGGAAGCTATTTTCTCTAGATTTATTCTGGGTAAAGTGGACATAGTTACCCTGTGTGAGGATGTTCTCAGGGAGAATAATTAAAATTACCCTATTTTTATACTTGTGGTCAATACTCATTCTATCTCTAATGCCAAACTGCAGCAGGCAAATTTCTGTTGCAAACAGATGCTGAGAGTTTCTCAAGGACCAACTTATCTTTGTGCCCTCATGTTCTTCTTCACTAGAAAAGAAAGTAGTTAACTCACTGGCAATGCAGTTGTTTCCATATAGTACTTAGTAAGCCTAAGTCTATATTATATTTTATTTGTTTAAATATTAAAGTTTCTCTAACATATAATATGGTATTAGCTCCATGATTCCATGTATCCAGTGACAAAAAGATTGTCACCCCACTTTTTCTTCTTTGGTTACAGAGTTCCCACTGAAGTCTAGAGGTTTTTTAATGTTTTGAGCTCAGTGTTCATATCCTTTGTTTAAGTTTGTGTTTCATCAGTCATATAAATCTTACAAATTGTCCTTTAATCATGTGAAATACTGGGCAGGATGAAGCACAAGCTGGAATTGATTGGCAGGAGAAATATCAATAACCTCAGACATACAGGTGATACCACCCTTATGGCAGAAGCTGAAGCAGAACTAAAGAGCTTCATGATGAAAGTGAAAAAGCTGGATTAAAACTCAACATTCAAAAAACAAAGATCATGGCATCTGGTCTCATCACGTCATGGCAAATAGATGGGGAGACAGTGGAAACAGGGACAGACTTTTTTTGGGGGAGGGGGGGCTCCAAAATCATGCAGATGGTGACTGCAGCCATGAGATTAAAAGATGCTTGCTCCTTGGAAGAAAAGCTTTGACAAACCTATATAACATATTAAAAAGCAGAGACATTACTTTGCCAACAAAGGTACATATAGTCAAAGCTATGTTTTTTCCAGTCATGTATGGATGTGAGAGTTGGACCATAAAGAAAGCTGAGCACTCAAGAATTGATGCTTTTGAACTGTGGTGTTGGAGCAGACTCTGAGAGTCTCTTGGACTGCAGGGAGATCAAACCAGTCAATTCTAAAGGAAACCAACCTTGAATATTCATCGGAAGGACTGATGCTAAAGCTGAAGGTCTAATACTTTGGCCACCTTGATGTGAAGAACTGACTCATTGGAAAAGACTCTGATGCTGGGAGGGATTGAAGGCAAGAGGGGAGGCGGACAACAGAGGATGAGATGGTTGGACGGCATCACCGACTCAATGGACATGGGTTTGAGTAAACTCCGGGAGTTGGTGAAGGACAGGGAAGCCTGGCATGTTGCAGTCCATGGGATCACAAAGAGTCAGACATGACTGAGCAACTGACCTGAACTGATAATTGCTATGTTGCCTTATCTTCCAACACTTCAACACTGGGCTCCAGAGAGTTAATGCTATTTTCTTAACAACAACAAGCAGGAAATATAATTAGTGACAAACTGTTGAGTGCTACCCTCCACAGTGCTTGGAAGATTCATAATGGGCTTCTTCACCAGTCTTCTGGCCAGTATGTTTTTGTTTTATTTAAATTTTTTTAAAAATTTTATTTTATTTTTAAACTTTACAATATTGTATTAGTTTTGCCAAATATCGAAATGAATCCGCCACAGGTATACCTGTGTTCCCCATCCTGAACCCTCCTCCCTCCTCCCTCCCCATACCATCCCTCTGGGTCGTCCCACTGCACCAGCCCCAAGCATCCAGTATCGTGCATCGAACCTGGACTGGTGACTCATTTCATACATGATATTATACATGTTTCAATGCCATTCTCCCAAATCTCCCCACCCTCTCCCTCTCCCACAGAGTCCATAAGACTGATCTATACATCAGTGTCTCTTTTGCTGTATCATACACAGGGTTATTGTTACCATCTTTCTAAATTCCATATATATGCATTAGTATACTGTATTGGTGTTTTTCTTTCTGGCTTACTTCACTCTGTATAATAGGTCCCAGTTTCATCCATCTCATTAGAACTGATTCAAATGTATTCTTTTTAATGGCTGAGTAATACTCCATTGTGTATATGTACCACTGCTTTCTTATCCATTCATCTGCTGATGGGCATCTAGGTTGCTTCCATGTCCTGGCTATTATAAACAGTGCTGTGATGCACATTGGGGTACACGTGTCTCTTTCCCTTCTGGTTTCCTCAGTGTGTATGCCCAGCAGTGGGATTACTGGATCATAAGGCAGTTCTATTTCCAGTTTTTTAAGGAATCTCCACACTGTTCTCCATAGTGGCTGTACTAGTTTGCATTCCTACCAACAGTGTAAGAGGGTTCCCTTTTCTCCACACCCTCTCCAGCATTTATTGCTTGTAGACTTTTGGATCGCAGCCATTCTGACTGGCGTGAAATGGTACCTCATAGTGGTTTTGATTTGCATCTCTCTGATTATGAGTGATGTTGAGCATCTTTACATGTGTTTGTTAGCCATCTGTATGTCTTCTTTGGAGAAATGTCTATTTAGTTCTTTGGCCCATTTTTTGATTGGGTCATTTATTTTTCTGGAGTTGAGCTGTAGGAGTTGCTTGTATATTTTTGAGATTAGTTGTTTGTCAGTTGCTTCATTTGCTATTATTTTCTCCCATTCTGAAGGCTGCCTTTTCACCTTGCTAATAGTTTCCTTTGTTGTGCAGAAGCTTTTAAGTTTAATTTGCATAGAAACTAATGAAAATGAAAACACAACAACCCAAAACCTGTGGGACACTTTAAAAGCAGTCCTGAGGGGAAAGTTCATAGCAATACAGGCATACCTCAAGAAACAAGTCAAATAAATAACCTAACTCTACACCTAAAGCAACTAGAAAAGGAAGAAATGAAGAACCCCAGGGTTAGTAGAAGGAAAGAAATCTTAAAAATTAGGGCAGAAATAAATGCAAAAGAAACAAAAGAGACCATAGCAAAAATCAACAAAGCCAAAAGCTGGTTCTTTGAAAGGATAAATAAAATTGACAAACCATTAGCCAGACTCATCAAGAAACAAAGGGAGAAAAATCAAATCAATAAAATTAGAAACGAAAATGGAGAGATCACAACAGACAACACAGAAATACAAAGGATCATAAGAGACTACTATCAACAATTATATGCCAATAAAATGGACAACGTGGAAGAAATGGACAAATTCTTAGAAAAGTACAACTTTCCAAAACTCGACCAGGAAGAAATAGAAAATCTTAACAGACCCATCACAAGCACGGAAATTGAAACTGTAATCAAAAATCTTCCAGCAAACAAAAGCCCAGGTCCAGACGGCTTCACAGCTGAATTCTACCAAAAATTTAGAGAAGAGTTAACACCTATCCTGCTCAAACTCTTCCAGAAAATTGCAGAGGAAGGGAAACTTCCAAACTCATTCTATGAGGCCACCATCACCCTAATACCAAAACCTGACAAAGATCCCACAAAAAAAGAAAACTACAGGCCAATATCACTGATGAACATAGATGCAAAAATCCTTAACAAAATTCTAGCAATCAGAATCCAACAACACATTAAAAAGATCATACATCACGATCAAGTGGGCTTTATCCCAGGGATGCAAGGATTCTTCAATATCTGCAAATCAATCAATGTTCTGGCCAGTATATTTTTAAATACATTCTTAACAGCATATGTTTGAAGTTTTGTTGAATATCATAAGAGTTTTATTTTTAATTTTGTCAAGAGAACTCATCCATACATTCATCCATCCTACCAACCTTCTTTCCATTTATTCTACACACTTGTTACTGCTCTGGCAATGGAGATACAAATAGTAAAGACAGTCTGCCATAATGGAAACTGTTGGCCTGCAAGGGAAACAAGCAAGTAAATAAACAACTATAGCACAACAGGATAATTTTTTTTTTTTTTCCTAAGAGAGCACAGAAAAGGAATGGCTGTGCCAGTCTGACTGAGTTTAGAAAATGCTTTCTGGAGGAGTTTATCTCCCCTGAATTGTAAAGAATTTGTGAATTACTTACTCAAAGAGTAGGGAAATATGTGCAAAGCAGAAGGAATAAAATACATAAAGGCCCGGAGATAAAGGTGTAATTCAGGGTGAATCAAGCATAGAGTGTGAGGAGGGAAAAAAGAGAGAGTTAAAGGGCAGGACATAAAGGGTCATTATCTTAACGAGCTTAGACATTTGTTCTTGAAGGTCATTGAAGTTATTAAGGATTTTAATGTAGAAAATGACTTAAAATTTGCACTTTAGTTTTGGAAAAACATAGTGGAGGGTGCAAGACTGGGGGCAGGGAAAGACATGATTTTAATATCTGAAGCATGAGACAATGATAACTTGAACTAAAGCAATAGTAATGGAAATAAAGGGAAGGGAAAACAGATGAAAATCACTACTTATAGTTGCCATTTTACATTTGTTTATGTGACTTTTATTAGTATATATATCTTTATTAAATATAAGTTCCATGAGTACAAAGATAGGATTCATTTCTGTCTGCCATTAAATTTCCTGTGCCTAACACAGTGACTGGCACACAAGTGCTTAATACGTATTTGTTGAGTGAATTCAATAATGATTGAATTTTAGAAGTACATTCATATTAAACATCAACTGGACAAGATACAAGGCAGTGAGGATTCAGTGATGAATAAGCTAGGCAAGATTCCTGCTTTCAAGGAGAAATTTTAGAAAGGGGAGAAACAAGTAATAAGAGAATTTGTGATAGTAACCAGTGTTACAAAGAAATTAAAATAGGGTTTTAGGGAAGTGCTGGAGTGGAAGAGGTGACTTTAGATGGAAGGGTCATCAAAGAGTTCTAGGGCAAGTGACATGTGATTTAAGATGTGGATGATAAGAGAGGAGCCAGCCACGGGTGGATCTGGGGGCAGAGAGTTCCAGACAGAAGAAAATGAATAAGCAAATTAGACAGGTTTGACAGAACTTGTTGACTGATTGGCTGTGGGAGTAAGAAATAGGCCTAGGATGATTCACAGGATCTGGAAAATGTTATTTCTGTTATTTCTAAATGAGCTTGGGGATACTGACTAAAGTACCGATAGTGATGTAAATGTTCAGTTCAGTGCTGGAACTGTTGATTTTAGGTACTGAAATAAGTAGATGGTAATTTATCTCCAATAAAATTTATAAGAACAGAAAGGGTATAGGCTACAACTCTAAAGGATTGTTAGGGTTCTTTAGATTAAACTTCTTGGCTGACAGTATCGTCAGTTGACTGAGTACATGTGCTGAAAGTCTTCCCAATACCTCCTACTATTCAGGACTAGCCAACCCTGTTCTGTTGAGGATTCTCTAACATGAATATCCAAACATAACATGACTATTAGTTATTGGTAGTCTTTAAACAGGACTAATTATTTCCAGGCAGAAATCTGGAAATCTAGACTCTTCTACTGCCCTGTTCACTGCAATGCTTCAATACTGTTTTAATTTTTGCTTTCTTATAAAAATGGTTTTCACTTCTATTGAAAGATGGCCAAGGTTTGAGGGATCTCATCCACTACTTTTGCCTAAATGTCAGACATAAAAACCTACTGCCATTTTTTTTTTCCTGTTCAACCTACTCTTGGGGATTAGGTTCACATCTATGTGGTATATTGCAAAAGTTTCAGTACTAACTTGGGCCATAGACAGTTCTCTTTAGGCCTTTGATGAGAAGGGAGAAAATAAAATTTCTTTGCTGAGGATATTTTTGTGGTTAATTTCATAAGGTGTTATAATGACTAAAGACCATGCCATGTAAAAAGTGTCCTTTGTGAACAGACATAGCAGAGACTGTCTTGCTACATACACAACTGCTGCAACTTCACAATGAAATATTATCTAAAAAGAGAAGGCTCTATTCCAAGGAATTTGACCTGATAAACCTGTCCTATTTGTCAGATAACTTTTAAAAAGTACCAGAAAGCTAGACTTTAGCAACTGATTTTATCAAGTGTGAGTAAGACCTGGTAGCCTCTTGTCTTTGAACTGCTAACATTATGATTTCTAGCTCTGCCACACATAGACACTGCATGATATAAGGCATAAAGCAAATGGCTTCTGGGCTAGAATTAAGATTCTTGATTAGCTTCTTCTCCCATTGCTATATGAATTGGACACTTTCATTGATAGCTGGATCCTGCCCAGTTTAACACTTTCTTTTCTTCAGCTAATTTTCTACCTTCTTGGATGTTCAGTTCCATTCAGTTCAGTCTCTCAGTCATGTCCCACTCTTTGCGACCCCATGGACTGCAGCACGCCAGGCTTCCCTGTCCATCACCAATTCCCGGAGCTTACTCAAACTCAAGTCCATAGAGTCAGTGATGCCATCCAGCCATCTTATCCTCTGTCATCCCCTTCCCTCCTGCCTTCAATCTTTCCCAGCATCAGGGTCCTTTCCAATGAGTCAGTTCGCATCAGGTGGCCAAAGTATTAGAGTTTCAGCTTCAGCATCAGCATCAGTCCTTCCAATGAATATTCAGGGTTGATTTCCTTTAGGATTGACTGGTTTGATCTTGGATGTACCTAGCTTTTATCAAACCTGTTTTCTAGGCTCCTCCTTTTTAGTCTGATTATTACTCTTAGCTCTCTGTAAACTCATTTGGGTAAACTGCTTGTCATGCCCAGCAGGACTCATAATGCAGATTGAATCTATTGCATTTTAGGAGTCAAAGTCCAGTAAAGAGCATTTGCAATTTTCATGTTCTCACTGATAGATTTTTAATGATACTCTCATTTTTCTAAAGCAATATGTTGCCACAAGGTCATAGCAAGTTGTGTCCATTAAATATTGTTTAAGAATTCCATTTACTGAATTTACTCAAAGAACATTATATATGAACCTAGAGAAATATCAATATGGTTGACGATGTGGCAGATTATAATGCAAAGAGTTGCAAATTGCTGATAGCAACTGAAGTAATTAATTTGTAGTACTTTTCAACTTGTTTTATATTTGAAATGCTTTATATATACATAAAATAAAATTTTCATAAATGTATAAATATGATCATATATATAGTTTTTTTCAGTGCAGTCTTAATTAAATTTATTTATTTATTTTTTTACTTTTTGTGTCTTTTCCTCCTTCCTTTTAACTCTTTTACTCATTTCTCATCTTAACTCCAGTCTCAGGTGACCCAAATATATAACCTAGTATGCAGCCTATATTTTTCTTGATGCTTATACAATTAGATAAAAATACATACAAATATAAAGAGTGTTGGCAATGTTATATAAAGATTAAATTACACTGTATGCCATCTTCTGAATCTTTCTTCCTTCAATAATAACTTGTAGAAGTCATTTCAATGACTTTATCAACTCACTGTACTATTATTTTAGTTAGCCTTCATTCTGTTAATTTTTATTTTTCCAACTTTTTTTTGGGTACTACAAACAATGCTGCCATAAACCCTGTAAGTTAAGTAACCCCCAACAATCTTAGATACTATATAGATACAGAGTCTAATTCCATTTTATTTCAAATGAATCATCAATTGTACCAATGGCACTTATTAAGTAATGTATCATCTTCTAGTGCTTTAAAATACCCATTTTGTCATATTTAAAATTGTTATAGATACTGAGATCTATTTCTACCTTGCATTTATACATTGACTTGCTTTTTATTTTGACAATATTTGATAAGAATGATCTTGGCGAGTGAGTGGTGGTATGAAGCAAGAAGCAAGATCTTAATTCCCTGCCCAGAATTGAACCTGAGTAGCTTGTATGAAAACCAAGAATCCTGGCTACCAGACCAGCAAGGGTTAGTGTTTAGAAGCTATTTATCCCTGGATCTTTGCCCTCAGTGAAAAATGCATTTATCACAGAGACAGAAACTATAAATGCTGGTACAAAGTTTATTATTAGAGACAGCATAACAACAAGTGGGAGAGCACACAAAGAAACAATTTGTTCAGTTAAGACAGAAGGAAGGCAGAGACGCACACCTGGAGAGAAAGGGTGTGGGCGTCCCCCTTAATGAGGAGGAGTAATGAAGTGGTTAAGTCACTTATATAGGTCATTTATATATATGCATTTATATATGCAGTAATGAAGTCGTTAAGTCATTTATACAGGTCAGTTCTTCTGGGCCTTTGTCTTCCTTCAGGCCAATTATCTGGCTTCTTTTCCCACATCTGCCCTCCCCTGGGACCCTACCCTAAATGTGTGCGCCCTCTCAGCCAAGATGAATTTTGAAGGCTTCTGGCAGGAGCAGACTCATATGGCCTGGCATTATCCCCTGACTTTTGACCCACAAGGAATCCTTCTATGCATGTGTAGTGTCTCTCTTGTCCTAGGAAAAGGGGAGTGGAGATTTCTTAATCTTTCACTCAAACATGGTTTTGCCCCTCTTTGTCTTTGCCATGATTATTACCTTGACTCTTGCCATGACTATTACCTTAAGGTGTTTACAAGAGACAAAGACTGGGTACTCACTCTGTTTCTGTTGTTACTTCCATTTCCGAGGGCAAACAGGAAGCTTATTATAAATGCCTTAACCGGAGCCTATCTATCTTTTGTCTTGGGAAATGCTAAAAATTATAAGTATCCAGTCTGAAACCCACTTCTTTGTGCCCCCTGAAATACAAACAGGAGGCCAGTTGTAGATGTCTAACCTGGAGCCCATATACCTCCTGCCTCAAGAATAGTTAATGCTATATTCTGATATTTGACAAGGCAAGTTCTTCCATCATTAATACCTTTTGTTATACATTCTTGACCATTATACATAATTCCTTTTTCTCATATAAATTTTAGATTATTTTATCCAAATAAAAGCTTTTGGAATTGTAAGAGAAGATGAGTTAAGTAAATATTAAACTTCATTGGTAGTAATTTGAGAGAAATAATATTTTTATGATATTAAACTTCCCATATAAAATAATTTTTGTTTTTATCCATTCAGATTTTCTTTTATACCTTTCAATAAGAATTTACAGTTTTCTTTATAAGCATTATGACTTTCTTGTTAAATTTATTCCTAAATATTTAACTTATTAATAAAGAAAGATTTATGCAGTTTTTCAAATATTAATACATTTTACTGAAATCTAACTAACTGGAGTAAATTCTCTAGGAAATTTTTTTGTTTATTTAAAAACAGGTCAAAATGAACATATATTTTGTCAGTTTAAAAAAACTTCCACAGTTTTGGATCTTTTACTCCTTTCTTAACTTTGCAAGTTTTTAATAAAAGAATTTTATGTAGAAAAAGATTGACACTTAAAGTTTTATAATTCAGCTTAAAAAAGCTTCACCCAAAGTGATTAATTTACACTTGTCAAAAGAAAGAGATTTAACATCAGAATTCATTAACCCTAACTGACATCAGAGCAAAATCAAAGGGAATAAAAATTCCCTTATAATAAACTCAACTTATAATATAAGCTTTACTAACCAAAATGGTAGACAGGATATTCAGATTCAGTTCAGTTCAGTTCAGTTGCTCAGTCGTGTCTGACTCTTTGTGACCCAATGGACTGCAGCACGTCAGGCCTCCACATCACTAACTCCAAGAGTTTACTCAAACTCATGTCCATTGAGTCGGTGATGACATCCAACCATCTCATGTTCTGTTGTCCCTTTTTCCTCTCACCTTCAGTCTTTCCCAGCATCAGGGTCTTTTCCAGTGAGCCAGCTCTTGGTATCAGGTGGCCAAAGTATTGGAGTTTCACCTTCAACATCAGTCCTTCTGATGAACATTCAGGACTGATTTCCTTTAGGATGGACTGGTTGGATCTCCTTGCAGTTCAAGGGACTCTCAAGAGTCTTCTCCAACACCACAGTTCAAAGTGTCAATTATAGTCCAACTCTCACATCCCTACATGACTACTGGAAAACCCATAGCCTTGACTAGACAGACCTTTGTTGGCAAAGTAATGTCTCTGCTTTTTAATATGCTGTCTAGGTTGGTCATAACTTTCCTGCCAAGGAGTAAGCGTCTTTTTACTTCATGGCTGCAGTCACCATCTGCGTGATTTTGGAGCCCCCAAAAATAAAGTCTTCCACTGCTAATATTCAGATTAGCTATCTGGTATAGTATGTTGAATTTGGGGATCATAATTGATACAAATGATAGTTTTGATAAAATATATAGTAAGTATACTATATAGGTATGTGATACTAACATAATATTTAACATAATACTACTGAATAAACAAGCTGAGTAATGCAAGACCGATAATGCCTGTTTTCATTGTCTGAAAATTAAAAAAAATTATTGTCTTCATCTTGTTGCTGGAAATTATCAAAACTCTCTAATTGAGAATCACATTTATTAATGTGAACCTTATATATACGGAGAGTACAAACTGAATCACTCTCTGCAGACGCATGCAATGTTATGGGTTGATGTGAAGCAGTGTATTTGAGTTTGAGTTGATCTGGGGAAACTCCTTCGGGGGAAGAGGTAGGAGCTTATTTTTGTTTGTGAATAATGACATTCATTTCCTGATCAGGGTTAAGAGTAGCAATTTATATTTGTAAAACCCATTTCCTTCCACTTAACTCTTTCCAGATATTTATATAAAGTTTGTCCTTAATTGCCTCATTAGTCTCATTTTTCTATTAAACACCTTATTGTAATATGAATACAATCCAAATTTTATCCTTATTATTTCTATGTAAAGAGGCTCCTCATTGCATGTCACACAGAATCTCAACTAAACTGTTTTCTTTTATTATAAAAATTTTAGTCTTCCTATAAAAAACAACAGTAAATCATCTCGTCCGTTCAAAACTATGTGGAGTAGGGTCATCATTCAAATAACTCTATTCTTTCTATATCACAGAATCAGGAAAAAGAATCTTCACTAAATCTTTTTCTTATCACCAGCAATTATCTATTGAACTTGCTTAACAGGAAGAATTACCAGAAAATGAGAAGAATTGGATAAATCAAGTCAAACATATAAAACTACTGCCAAAGTTTTCATAAATTCAAGTGGGTGATTTTAAGCAGAAGTTCTTATATTTTTTGTGTGTCCTCTCTAGGTTTTCTCATACTATAAGTTGTGGAGGCAAGCTTTGAATGTATTAAAAATTCATGGCAACATTAAACAAGTCAACAATAAATAATTCAATGCAATGGCTATGAGAGTAAAACAATCTAACACAATATTTATGAAAGCATCCAGAATGTTCAACCATTCCTGCTCATTCTTATGTTACTGTTTGGCTGTTTGAATAATACTGCTCACAGCCTTTACCTGAACCAGAACTTGTTACAGCAGATTATCGACCTGAGCAAGGCACAGCAAAAATAACATCTAAATGTCAGTTGGAATTTGGCATGAGTGTGAAGTCCTGATGGGGTTCTCTACAACATTCTGGTTAAAAAAAACTTTTAAAAATTGGCTGGAAATAATTCTAAAGATTTTGAATTTATCTTCATATGATCTTCATGGATATTCAGGCAATTATTGCTTTTATTTAAGACAAAGTTTGAAAACATAATAGATCTTAATATATTTACTATCAGGTAAGTATGGAAATACAAGGAAAGTCGAATACTTGACTTTAAAAGTGTCATAAATGTATAAATATTAGCAAATAACCAAAATATACATATCTTCATTATTCACTGTGTGATCAAAATTAATAATTTGAAATGTTTCTAAGATTGTTTCTGTAAATAAACACATCTTTCTTCAATCACATTAATGATCCACGTGTCTTCTCAAGGCTTTGATTAATTATTTTGAATTGAGTAGTCTGCCACATTTCAGCATATGTACATGGGACACATAATATCTGACTTGGAGTGTGGTGTACAGTGGTGGACATACAATATTACCCATTGCAAATAGCTATACGTGTATTGCCTTCTGGTTATGTCTTCTGATTCCAAGATAAATATGTATTCTCTGAAAACAAATGACATTTATTTCTTCAGTTCAGTTCAGCTCAGTTCAGTCGCTCAGTTGTGTCCGACTCTTCGCGACCCCATGAATCGCAGCACACCAGGTCTCCCTGTCCATTACCAACTCCTGGAGTTTACCCAAACTCATGTCCATCGAGTCGATGATGCCATCCAGTCATCTCATCCTCTGTCGTCCCCTTCTCCTCCTGCCCCCAATCCCTCCCAGCATCAGAGTCTTTTCCAGTGAGTCAACTCTTCGCATGAGGTGGCCAAAGTACTGGAGTTTCAGGTTTAGCATCAGTCTTTCTAAAGAAATCCCAGGGCTGATCTCCTTCAGAATGGACTGGTTGGATCATAAATTTTTTTTTTAGAGAATGCATATTTATCTTGGAATCAGAAGACATAGGTGTATTACCTTCTGATTATGTCTTCTGATTCCAAGATAAATATGCATTCTCTGAAAATAAATATTTATTTCTTCAGTGATTGAATAATAATTGTTTAACTTGTGTAACGTAGGATGCTAGGCAATGAGGAGGTTACTACAATAAATAAGGTAAGTTAAGTGAAGTTGCTCTGTTGTGTCCGACTCTTTGCGAACCCATGGACTATAGCCTACCAGGATCCTTCGTCCACCAGATTTTCCAGGCAAGAGTACTGGAGAGGGTTGCATTTCCTTCTCCAGTGGATCTTCCCAACCCAGGGATCAAACCCACGTCTCCCGAATTGTAGGCAGATGCTTTACAGTCTGAGCCACCAATTGTTTGTTACAGTTTGAGCCACCAAATAAGGTAAAAGGGCTAGCTAAGAGGACAGTTCTCAGGAACCAGAGGTCAGATCACTCAGGAAATACAAAATGGGCACTTTCTTTATGGCAATTCAGTACAAATATGTTATGACTCAAGGTTTAGTGGGCCAGAGGGGTGATTCTAATACCAGTATTTTGGCTTCCTGGACCCTGCTGTATAATTGCCAGTGTGAGGTACAGTGGAAAAAGCCAGAGTAGAATTGGTAAACTTGGAACCCAGGGGCCCTCTCAAAATTTTCAATTCAAAGGGTGAAAGAAAATAGAGAAAAGGGAACACTCAGCGTATGGTACTTCTAGTATGCAAAGTATTACTGTGCAGCCTACTTGGGTATAGGCCCCTTCCCTATGAATTTCTTTTTATCTTGACCAAGGACTACTGCATATTTGAATCCCTCTGAGAAGCTTCTCTTGGCTTCTTTTTTGTGTCCTCCCTCTGTAAGCTTAAGAACCATTTACCATGCATCCGCTCCATGCAAACACTATTGGGTATAATACATATATATATATATATATATACACACACACACACACACACACACATACTCTATAGTGCCTAAATATATGATACATATGGGAACTAAGTTTAAGGAGGATAAATCAATTGCTCTAAGGCACACAGTATTAAGGGGTGAAAGACATTTCAATTCATATTTGTCTGAAGTCCAAGCCCCCTTCTCTTGGCCATGATGGTTTCCTGCTCCTGATGTAGGCAGGGAATCACAGCTTGACTTAACAAAATGTATTCAGATTTTACTTTGTGAACTCCAAAACAATCATATTGATATATTATGGAAATTTGAATTGGATTTTAAAGGAAGATTTTTGAATTTTACTATTAAACTGCTGGAATAGCACATTTAACAGCTGTTTTTTTTTTTTTCAAAGCAATACTTATTTTTTATTACATACTTTTCAAGCAATAGCTTCTTTATGTATGAGATTAATAATGATTTCTGGATTTCCTTTGCATCAGGCCACTCCAAGTACGATGATTAAAAAATAGTTGATGATATACCAAAAACTCTATTCCTATTTAATTTTACTTGTTTAGTAGTAACAGAGGGAAAATCAATATGGACTTTTGTTAGAAAATGCAAATAGAGAAAACAGAAAAGTACTTTTTTTAGAAGAAATTTTTAGGAAGTCAGTTATCCCTGTTATAATTACATTTAAAGTTTTAATTTAAAAATAATCTAGATTTACTTATTTAATACTTATTTTCCAGGTAGAATAAGAATAGCAAACACAATCAGCTTGTTAAATGGGATTTTGTATCATCTACCCAAAAACCTCATAAATGGAATGTCTGCCGGATTTGATAAAGGAGTAAATTTTAATCATGAACCAATATTGAATGGTAGCCCATTGTAGTTGATAGAAAAAAATATTGGGTAAGTTACTGAGTTACAATTGAAGAAAGAATTTCATGTTTCTCACTGTTACTATAAAAGGTAACAGCTATCCATTGCCCAAATCAATTGAGTTCATATTTCTCCTCTACTTTCTGCCACACTTTGCTGAGTTTCAGTTTTGCCTTAATTTTGGATTGGATTCTTTCAACATACTTCCTCCTATGATGGCTCAAATACTTTTAAATGAAAAATTAACTATCATGAATTGTATCCAAAAGGAAGAAATATAAGTTGTTAAATTTCTTAATGATAATTCAAGTAGAGCAGAATTCCATTAATATGTGGCTTATTTTAAAATTTAAGATAGGTCACAAATCACTCAATAGTGGTTCCTTCACTACAACAATGAAACGCACTGTGTATCATCAAGTGTTCTTTCTTTGCTTTGTTTTACTGTTCATATCAAGGGGATATGTAGTAGTTGCATATGGGTATCAGGAATAATTTAAAGATTTTGTAAATATTTCCAAGCAGAATGCATTTAATACATTCTATAAACTTTGGTAAAATATGTCTACAGAAAATCATAATTGCTTTATGGATATTCTGATACATAGTGTTTTAAATGGTTTGCCTCCCAAGCAACATTTGGCAATCTAGAAGAGGCCATATTGTCTCACAGTACACTGTTTCTTTGTTATCTCTCTCTTTAGAACACATTTTCATTTTACATAATGCTATGGAAATTTATTCCATATAAAAATTATTATAATAAATTTCCTTACAAGGAAACATAATCAAAGAATATTTCCAGAGATGAATTTTTAAATTAAAATATTAACACATAGATTAGTCCAAAAAAGTAAATAAAGTTATAACTAATTGTATCAGTTTAACCCAAATTTTTATATTGTTAAAATTTTTTAGTTGATTTACATGAAATATAGTTGATTTACAATGTTGTGTTAAGTTCTCCTGTAGTCCAAAGTGATTCAGTTATACATTCTTTTTTTTGGCATGGCATGTAGGATCTTAGTTCCCTGACCAGATCCCTGAACTGTGCCCCTGCAGTGGAAGTGCAGAGTCTTAACAACTGGAGTGCCAGGGAAGTCCCCCTATACATTTTTTTATTATCTTTTCCATTATGGTTTATCACAAGATATCAAATATAGTTCTCTATCCTACAGTAGTACCTTGTTATTTATCCATTCTATATGTACTAATTTGCATCTGCTAACTCCAAATCTTACCTGCTTCCTGAGAAACCTGTAAGCAAGTCAAGAAGCAACAGTTAGAACTGGACATGGAACAACAGACTCGTTCCAAATAGGGAAAGGAGTATGTCAGAGCTATATATTGTCACCCTGCTTATTTAACTTATATGCAGAGTACATCATGTGAAATGCAGGGCCAGATGAAGCACAGGCTGGAATCAAGATTGCAGGGAGAAATATCAATAATCTCACATATGCAGATGACACCACCTTTATGGCAGAAAGTGAAGAGGAACTAAAAAGCCTCTTGATGAAGGTGAAAAAGGATAGTGAAAAAGCTGGATTCAAACTAAATGTTCAAAAAATGAAGATCATAGCAACTGGTCCCATCACTTCATGGCAAATAGATGGGGAAACAGTGGAAACAGTGACAGATGTTTTTCTTGGACTCCAAAATCACTGCAGATGGTGACTGCAACCATGAAATTAAAAGATGCTTGCTTCTTGGAAGAAAACCTATGACAAGCTTTCAGTTCAGTTCAGTTCAGTTCAGTCTCTCAGTTGTGTCCGACTCTGCAACCCCATGAATCGCAGCACGCCAGGCCTCCCTGTCCGTCACCAACTCCTGGAGTTCACTCAAACTCATGTCCATCGAGTTGGTGATGCCATCCAGCCATCTCATCCTCTGTCATCCCCTGCTCCTCCTGCCTCCAATCCCTCCCAGCATCAGAGTCTTTTCCAGTGAGTCAACTCTTCGCATGAGGTGGCCAAAGTACTGGAGTTTCAGCTTTAGCATCATTCCTTCCAAAGAACACACAGGACTGATCTCCTTTAGAATGGACTGGTTGGATCTCCTTGCAGTCCAATCCTAGATAGCATATTAAAACGCAGAGACATTTTGCTGACAAAGGTCCATATAGTCAAAGCTATGGTATTTCCAGTAGCCATGTATGGATGTGAGAGTTGAATCATAAAGGAGGCTGAGCACCAAAGAATTGATGCTTGTGAACTGTGGTGTTGGAGAAGACTCTTGAGTCCCTTGGACTGCAAAGAGATCAAATCAGTGAATCCTAAAGGAAATCAACTCTGAATATTCATTGAAAGGACTGATGCTGAAGCTGAAGCTCTAATACTTGGGCCATCTGATGTGAAGAGCCAACTCATTGGAAAAAACCCTGATGCTGAGAAAGATTGAGGGCAGGAGAAGAAGGAGGCAACAAAGGATTAGATGGTTGAAAGGCATCACTGACTCAATGGACATGAAGTGAAATGAAAGTTGTTTCGTTGTTTTGACCCTTTGCAACCCCATGGACTATACAGTCCATTGAATTCTCCTGACCAGAATACTGGAGTGGGTTATTTCCATCCCCAGGGTATCTCTCCAACCCAGGGATTGAACCCAGGTTTACCACATTTCAGGCTGATTCTTTACCAGCTGAGCCACCAGGGAAGCCCCAATGGACATGAGTTTGAGCAAACTCAGGGAGATATTGAGGTACAGGAAAACCAATCGTGCTGCAGTCCATGGAGTCACAAAGAGTTGGACATGACTGAACAATTGAACAACAATAGCAAACACTCCAAACTCTCCCTCTATCCCTTCCCTGTCCCCTCTTTAGCAACCATGTTACTAATTTTTTTTTTTTAAACCAAAATACAGCAACACCAACTTGATATCTGTAATGTACTCTCTTCAAAGCTAAGGATCAGTGGGATGACTACAATGTATGCAAGGGAAATTAAAACAAAGAAATACAATGTGCCTTATACCTGAGTTAATTTTCAATAATCAAGAGCCAGCTGCAATGGACAAAATATTTAATGAGAAAATAACACATAGTTTAACTTCCTATTCAATTCTGGTTCTTTCAATTAATCAGGTTTTCACCAGGTGCCCACCAAATACTTGGCAATCTTTAAGGAAAGGAAAAACTTCCTTCTGCACTACACTGCCTGCATTCATTCATCAAATGTTCTTTGAAGTCCTTCCTTATATCTCATTTTGTTGCCAACAAAAAGATTAATCACTAAGATATAATTCTTTCCTTTAAAAATTTACAGTCTTCTTGGGGATAGACTGATAGGCAACAGATCCAATATAATGTGATAAAGGCTATCATAGAGGAATGTACAAAACGCTGTGGTAGCAAAGTGGAAGGAATAATTACTTGTATCTGCCGAGTCAGGAAACACTTTATAGAGAAGTGGCATTTGGTCTGTACTTTAAAGATTCATAGTATATCAAAAAAGAGAGAAGGTCAAATAAAACATTTCTTCCTGACCTTTCACATCCTCAGTTACTTCCATCTCCCATTTTGGATTTTGTAGTCCCAGATCCCAGCCACTCTTCTGTCAACATCCTAAATTCCCTTGCCCCTCTCTTCCTCCATCTGGTGTGCCTGGCCAAACCCAGCCAGCTGTCTCCTAAGCCTTTGCAACTGACTTTCTGAAGTCTGCTCAACTTTGCTGAATGGATTTCTTTCACATGTATAACTTTAAATTTCAAATGGGGAGTCAACACTGCCAGAGGATTCTATGACGCTGACGTAGTGTATTCACTTTCCCATTTTCTAAGAGGACTTATTTCTCTCTCACACTTTCTCTGATCTCCTCAAATCTCCATTATCCTATACTCTCTCTCAGGTGATGACTCTTCATGCCTCATAGAGAAAATTAAAGCAGTTAGTTGAAAATGTGAGAAGCATCCTTGTATTTCTACAGCCACTTCCTCCACTTGTGCTCTGCATCCCATTGCCTCATGTCCTCTTGTAATTATTCTCCTTCTCTCCTGCATCATTAATTCTTTTGTTTCTATTACATCATTTCTATCAACTTGTAAATACGCTTTAACATTATTCTTAACAAAATCTTTTTTTAAATTTTTAATTAATTAATTTATTTTACTTTACAATATTGTATTGGTTTTGCCATACATTGACTTGAATCCTCCATGAGTGTACATATGTTCCCCATCCTGAGCCTCCCTCCCACTTCCTTCTCCATCCCATCCCTCTGGGTCATCCCAGCTTTCCTAACACCATATCCCCATGCAGTTACTGCTACCTTTTTGCTGTTCATTCTGCACCTAAACTCGAAGGAACCCTCTGTACTTGTTCTCCTCTTTTGCTAATCTCTGCTTTTTCCTCAACCACTCCAATGAGACAACAGATAATGCATTACTGAAATAGCCCTTATCAAACTTCCATGAATGCCCTATATCTTGATCAGTTTTCTCTTCCCATCATACTTGACCTCTAACTAGCGTTTGATACAATTGACGCCTCCCTTCCTCTTTTATTCTTTCTGCAATTGGTTTCCTTCTTAACTCTGGCTATTCATCCTGAGGATCTTCTGTGGGATCCTCTCTTCCATACTTAACTATAAATATTAAGTGTCCTAGACTTAACTCTGGGTTCTCATCTCTTCTCTATGTATACTCTCAATTGGTTACCTCGACCAATCGCTTATTTTTAAATATCATCTATAGAGCGATAACTCATATTTATATCTCTATATTCCTGAGCATATCATTTATTCAAATGCCTACACTTCATTATCTAATAGGCATCTCCAACTGTTCATTGCTAAGATCAAACTTATAATTCCTGCATCTGTTCTTCAGATTTTTTCCATATGAGGAAATTATGCTACCAGCCATCTTGTTAGTCAAATGTAATCTTTGGAAATTCTCTTTAATTTCTTCTTATATCCTTATCTACTCCTCTCACCATAAATTCTTTTCATCAGCAAGGTTCCACCTCCAAATGGATCGCAAATCTGACCACTTAACCATCTCCAGAGTACTATCCTAGACAGAGCTACCATAATTTCTTATCTGCATAATCACAGTCACCTCCTAATTGATGTCCTTTCAGTTCTGTCCACTAGAACCCCTTCACTGTGAAGTGGCCAGACAGATCTTTGTAAAGCTTTGATGGAGTCACACATCATCCTTGCCCAAATCTTCAAATGGCTTTCATTATAGTTAGACTACATCCTAATTTCCAAACATGGCTCACAAGACACTTCATCATTTTGCCCAACCTGCCTCTCCACTTAGTGTTCACTATGTTCTGGCTACACTAGCCTTTTTGCTCCTGACATGTCAGGCTTTGCTCCCATCACAAATGTTTATACTCCTGCTGTTCCTTGTTGTTTTTGCTGTTCCTCTAGAACTTTGTATTACATCTCATCATTTAAATCATGCAAAGGCCGTGTTTTCACAAAGGTCTTTTCTGACCAGGCTGGCCAAAAAAGAATTTTAAAAATCCAGAAAACCATTAACCAATTAAATAACTACTCCAAACTCAATGACTTTCTATAATGTCATCCTGTTTTCTTTATAGCAGTTACTTGTCTCATTCACTTATTTATTTATGTGTTTGTTGTCTGTCTCCCTCAACTACACTTGAATAGTTGTAGTTTTTGAATAAAAGAGAATCCATCTTTATAGTTCATTGTCATATTGTCATATCTTCTAACATGCAGAATAGTGTTTGACACGTGCTAGGTATATACTAAAAGTTATTTTTAAACTGACTTATTCATTATATGAACTGAGAATTTATTGCCAAACACACACTTGCATGTTATATTTAGGGGAGTAACTGGAGAGAACTTAGGGAGTCAGACTATGAATGGTCTTGAATTCTGTGTTTAGTGGTTTGGATGTTATTGTAAAATCAATGAAAAGTCAAATATTTAAAACTATATTCTCTCTTAAAGTCCGTAGTTACGAGATCTTTCTTTTATAAAACTAAAGTATGTAAGTATATTTTAAAATTATTTCTACTAAGTTGGATTTAATATTTAAAGAGATGCCTTTAAGAGTCTATTTAGTATAAGCAATGTTTTTGCGTTTAAAAATTTCATGAAATATTTAATCAAAATAAAGCTTTTGCCTCCAGAAAACTGTTTAATTTAGAAATGTTTTACTAAATCAGAAGAGCCAATAGCTTTAATGTAATTAAATCACATAATTTATTTATCTAAGTTTCAACTGAATATGTCTTAAGAGAGAATGTGTTATTCTTACTTTTTAACCACTCCATTTGGGGCATTTTCTACCCCATTGTTTTAGAACAATAGTAAATGAACATCTAAGGCTTGGTAAGAATCATAGTGCTTTAATCTGACTAATTTTATTTTTAATCTTACTTATAAAATTATACAGTATTTACTTTATAACTGGAAAAGTTACTGTGTTATGTTGTACTACAGGTTAACAGAAGTCCTTTTAATATACTGAAATAAATTTAACTACAAAAGAAAATGAATAGAAACACAATGTAGCTAAGTAAAAGTTTGGTATCATTTTGAGCATAAATGTAAAACTAAACGTGATGAAATAGGAAGTTTTGCAAGGAAGAATTCACGATTTTTAAAAGCCATAAAAGGGCAAATAAAATCTTGTGTTACTAAAAGGCAGTATAAACTATACATCCAAGGAAATTAATGTCAGGGAGTTAATATCTTCTGTGAATTTTTACTTTTAATATTGCTCAGGCACTGATCTTAAATGTCACAGAAACTGTGGAAAACTATAGCAATTTAGAAATATATCCCTTGCGTCTGTTCAGCAGAACATCAAGTTTTTTTAGGATGTATTTTGCATATTGAAAGACCTGAATTAACCCCGACCTGAGTAGAGAGAAAAGTGGAGACATGAAGAAAGCAGGAAATCTCTGGAAGTTAGATATATTTCACTTGTTTTCATGTGTCCCACTGAGCCAATTATCAGTAATAGTTTGTTGTTTACTCATCATGAGTTCTTCTTAAAACTGAAAATCAAAACATGGGTGGGAGGGAAATCTTTTTAAATGCCGGAATAAAGCATATTTCCTAGCAGTTTCTTTTTTTTCCCCCCACCCTGCACTTTCCAAAAAACCAGAGGAGGACCTTAGTGAAAATCATTTTACCAATTCCTCTTGCATGCCCACTGTTGCTGAGACTGTCATCCCAAAGTTAGTAACTGGCAAGGAAAAAGCATACTGCTCAGCAGTTGCTTCCTTGAGAGTTGGACTGTAGAGTTGGGGCTTCAAATAACATATTTAAGACGACAAAAAGTTTCCCACAAAATGAAGCTTATTAGAATTCTGAGTCAGACTATAATCAGATCAAAATTCCTGTGAAAACTCAGCCTTGAAAAAACTCTAGCAGATTTTTTAAGCTACTAGTATGAATGCAGAATTCATGGCTAATTTCACAGGACAAGTGATGGGAAAATTAAGGGATGATTTGGAGTTTTTCAGAGAGAAAAAGGGAAGATTCCAAGAAAGATGCTTGGAGATACAAAGGTGCATTGTAAACTGTTTTCATCTGAGATTCCCTGTGGGACAGTGAATATTGAAAGATGATGACACTGGAAATGTTGGCTCCCAGTTATGTAGGGTCTGGACATGTCTGTCTTCTGCAAGCTGTGGGTAGTCACCATGAGCTTTTACATTGACATATGTCATGGTGTGTTTTAGTAAGAAGCTCTGACAATAATAAGGAGATGGATTCCAGTGGAAGAAACAGGATGAAGAAGGAGTTTTTGGTGGTTAAGACAAGTAATATTAAAGATCATAAGTAGGGCAATGACAGAAGAAAGAGAAGAGTGATATAAGCTGATGGACATAAGTGGATTTGTGGGTAGTAGGAGAGGAAAATAGTATTGAGATTTCTAATTTCTGTAATTAGGTGGATGGTATTGTCACTAAAGAGTATATAATAAGTTGCCTGGAATTTCTGTTTGTTTTGGTTTTGCTTGGAGTGGTGAGCAAAGAGGTATGAAGGTGATTTCAATTTTGATATGTGGTGAACATTCCATCTGAGATCCGGCTATTGGAAAACGGAATTGGAAATCAGATAGATGTTTGCAATGCACCATATCTGAAACCGCAGGAGTAAATCTGTTAGCTAAGTCCTTTGTGTCTTTGTATATTTTTCTGGGCCAAGGCTCTGAGACCAAGATCAATACTAATGTAAAGTTCAGAATATATCTTTAATAAAAACACTACATTTTTTCATAAAGGGGAGAGCAGTCATCCACATTAAATTGTCTGGATTTGCAAATCTGCAAATGGTGGGTATGTTCCTTTTGGTTCTAAGATAGAAGGCAGGAGAAGAAGGGGACGACAGAGGGCAAGACAGTTGGATGGCATTACTGACTCAATGGACATGAGTTTGAGCAAAATACAGGAGATGGTGAAGGACAGGGAGGCCTGGCATGCTGCAGTCCATGGGGCCACAAAGAGTTGGACATGACTGAGCAACTGAACAAGAACAAGAAAGAGTTTTTATTTATTTTTTATCATGTCTTATTATCTGAGTCCATTTCACCCAAAGAAACTACGAATCTTAGAAAATAGTCATTAAGAATTGATTGGTAGATATTTAAACATTTTATATACTTTACTGAGACTGAGAGACAATCATTCATACAAATTCTTGTTACAGTACTATTTGAAAAATACAAAAGACATATTAGCATTAAACGCTATTTTAAAGATTTCAATATTATAGAAAATACAAAAAAACCTTCTGTTTCCTTTCTAATAAAGATATTTTTTTGAGATAAAAAGAAAAAATATTTAATTCATTCCAATCTTTTCTCGAACCCTCTTAAGTTGTCTAAGTACCATAGTATACTACTTTTGCTTAAACAGTTTTCTGGTTCTAAATGATCACAAGACTCATTTTCATCAACAATTACCCAAAGAATGTTTCACAGTTTAAAGAAGGCAACGACCACCCAATATTTTTTTAAAATAATGACACTGAAGTTCAGAGAAGTTAAATAATTCATAAACAAGAAGCAAGGGCCTGAATACAAATCCAAGTTTGCCTGCCAAGCAAATCCTCATTTAAGTACATTCTGGCTCTTCTCAGGTAAAATAAAACAAGGTACAGGCTAATTGTTCCATGAGAGTCTAAGTGGAGATCTTATGAAACTGAAGTCATAGCACTTTTAACCTTGCTATTATATCAGGCAGTTTTCAATCTTTTGGTAAATTTAATCATCAGGGATCAGAGTGGCTATTGATTTGAAGTACTCTGAAAACAGCAATTTGATCCCATGGTTTTATGCGGCTTTTGTGCCCTCCCGCTAGCTCCTCGCTGGACTTGACACGACATTTCCTAACCATAATACTCTCAGTCTTAATCTTATGTTGAAAATATAAGGCTAAAAAGAAACATAATTAGCTCACAAGACAGAGAGCTCACACTCTTGTGAATTGTCGGAAAGTGTGCTGTGCCCTGCCAGTGCTGTCGCTTCAGGCGTGTGCGTCTCTTTGAGACCCTATGGACTGCAGCCTGCCAGGCTCCTCTGCTCATGGGATTCTCCAGACAAGAATACTGGAGTGGGTTGCCATGCCCTCCTCCAGGGGATCTTCCCAACCTAGGGATAGAAACCACGTTTCCTGAGGCTCCTGCGTGGTAGGCAGATTCTTACTGCTGAGCCCACTGGAGGGAAGCCCATTGGAAAGCGTATGTTTGATATTTTCAAAGGGAATCTAAAATAATTAGATTGTTAGGATGCATTATAATTTATAGAATGTTTTTAAAATCTTAAATGTCATAATTATCACTTATTTCAGTTGAATTTAAAATATAAGACCATGTGATAAGAAGTAAAAAAAAGTCCTAATTCTAAGTGCAATACTCAAACCTGAGGGGATTAGCATGGTTATCCTTGATTAGGCACTTGTTACATTGTCACTTTTGATAAAAATAACCCAGAATGGGATGGTACCATGGGTTTAACAAAACATCAAGCCTTATAAATTGATACTAATTGGTAAAAGTATAAGGTAATACAATTATAAAAACACATTGTATCCAATTATGTATTATTGTCACAAAACCAGTTAATAGAAACATCAAAAAGCTATTCTGTAAGCTGTGCCTGAATATAAATTTTTTTTGTTTCAATAGCCCCAAGGAACCTATTGATGTATTTCATTGTAGCAACTAGTACAGTAAAGCCAAATGAGATAAATTCATTAATAGGACACTGAAATAAGACTAGAATATAATTTAGTCACACCTGTTCAGTTCAGAATACATATTATTTTATGGACTTTTCTTCATTATGCTGACAATGATAACTGGTAGGAAATGAATAACAAAGGAAGAAAGGCTTTTCAAAAGAAAACATGTCAAATACATTACATTTTTGCAACTCTGACTAAAGAGTAATCTTATTTTAAAAGAATAAATGAATTTATATGAAAATTAAAAATGTAATTGGCAAATAAATAGAAATTTGAGTGAAAACTATGAATATGGAGTGTTTATTGCCATTCAGGTTAAGAAAAAGCATATATACATATATGTAAAATCTTTATCACTGAAATTCTTATTTTTATGAATAGTTATGCATTTTAGTATATAAATACATACTCTTCCCTTGCACACTATAACTGCAAATATTTCAGACATGAAACTGATAATTGTGTTGATAGTGACTTTTTTAATTTTTAAAGAGCTTCCTTGAAAATAGTTTTTTAAAATGATTTTTTTATGTTGAAACAATACAAAAACTTAAAAAAAATTCAAAGTATCATACAAATAACTTTTCTGAACTACTTGATAGTAAATTCAGAACTGGTGCACCATCATTTCCCAATACTTTGGTATGTATTTCCTATAAATTAGAGCATTTTCCTAACAAACCAAAACACAATCATTGGAATCAGGTAATTAACACTGATACATTGTTACTATTTAATTCTCAGACCCCCCCATGCAACTTTTGCCCTTATTTTGCCAAGAGTCCCAATACTGTTGTTTTGTTTTTAATAGCAAAAGCATCAATTCAGAATCACTGCTTTTAGTTATAATGTCTCTTTACTCATCAATCTGAAACATTCTCTCAGTCTTATCTCCACTTTCATGATGTAGTGTCTTGTTTCAATTTATAATTCAATTTATAATTTTTCTTAGATTATGTCCAGATAAGGTACAATGTTTCTGCACCTTCTGTGAATATATGTGTGTGTCTTTAGGCATTCACAATAGAGTTTCTGAACCTTTGTTTTTAGGTGGAGGAAATACTTAATAAAAGCAGTGGTGCTCAAGGAATAAAGTCATGTAAATAATGGATGCATCATTTATTAGTTTTCAAGCATATATATCCTAGTAGTTTCAAAGCAGCATTCATGCTTGTACCAGGCAAAGTTTTCTTTTCAGTTTTTCCCTAATGAGTTTTTTCTATGGAGAGTCCAAAAACTGTCACAGATGATAGTGAAATAGAATGATTATTTTAACAACTCCAAGGAAAATTTGCTCAGCAAAATATTATCTTTTGAGTGACTATACTAGAGAAGTTACACAATTAAAATAATCCATTCAACAAATTTGATCCTTTAAAATTGAGAGGACCCCCTTTTTGGTGTTCTGTCATAGTATAATAGGTATTTTGGTATGGCTTATTTTATATAAGTGCCAAATAATGTGCTTCTAGGCAAAAATAAAAATTGTGAAAACTCACAATGGGCCATGAATATATTGAAAATAGAGACAATTTGGCTTACACAATTAATACGCGTCTGGATCCCATTGCTTTTGTCAGCTTCACAGAGGAGTCTAGGGTCTAAAAGTTGTCCCTATGATGTTCAGACATCATTTCCCTAACCTGAATCCCTTCCTCCAAAACTCTTACAGATTCTTATCCACCCAATTCATTCATTTTTCCTTTTCTGGATTTGTTTACCAGGGTTTACTTATTTATTGATATTGCCCCAGAAATTCTACTGGAACATGTTTGAAATATTCCTCACTTAGTTGCTGTATTATGACCACAGACCAAGGAATCACACTTTATGCCTTGTGTACTCAAGTGGCAGGGCAAAAATAAAATGAATATTGGCTTAAATTGTGTTTCCTTTTCTTCAAACTATTTCATATTTTTGTCATTATCACAGACACATTTATACAACATTATATTTTAGCTCAAGCTGAAACAGTCATAGTCATAATAAATTATCAATGGACAGGCCATATTTTAACTTTAAGGTTTTAGAAAAATTCTCATAAAATGGAAAATTTTTGTTTAAAGATAAAACTCACCATTATTAGGGACCATTTGTATGCTGTTAAATTACTTTCATGGAAATGGTTCCTAAATTTCATTTAAAAGAATTGTCTTATTTCTTATTTTTATCTTGACAGATGTTTCTTAGCTAAATGTATCACTTTTAATGACAAAATAAAAAAATAAGTTATACTACTTTTGGATATTCTTTAGTTGTTATAAATATCAATGCCTTAATTTGAAGTTATTTTCTTCCCTTGTCATGTCTTGCCTGTTATATGTAACTTGAAACCACCTGAAGTAGTGTGTGTGTGTGTGTGTGTGTGTGTGTGTGTGTGTGTGTGTGTAGGTTTAAAATTCAAGGCTCACCTATCAGCCATTGAGAACTCACTAACCATTTATCCTTTTCTGCTTTCTTGATGCTCATCAAAGACTCATTTTAATATTTGGTATCCCATATAATTTTCTATGGGAAAAAATACAAGTGACACAAAATGTCAGGTCATATGACAGATATTTCTTTCTGTGAATCTATATATCAGCTTTCTTGTTTATTCATTAAGTGCTCCCTATGCACTGGGCATTGTTTTGGGCACTGGAGATTCAGCAGTGACAAAACAGAAAAAAACCTTTTTCTTAATGTTCTCCTGAGGAGTTCATTTCCAAGCAAACAGAGTCAATACAATTCAGAGAGCCATAAGTGAGAAAATCAAATGTAATAGTGAGATGATATAAAGGCAATGAGGGAGCAACATCATAAGATGTGATCAGGGAAAGCCTCTGAGGAGGCACCATTTGAAGAAAGATAGGAATCCTAAGGAAGATCTAACCTGCAAAGATTTGAGGTAAAAGAATTCCAAAGAAAATAGCTAGTGCAAAAGCTCCAAAATGGGAACGTACTCATTTTTGGACTACTCTTCAAAATTATAATTAAGAGGATAACTCTGCTATGAGGAAAAATTTTATCATAGAATTTAAAGTTTTTTTTCTTTATGGTTATCAAGTTTTTTCCAGATGTTCAATGTCCTCAATTATTACACATACTCAACAGTGATTGTGTCAATGATTTTTCAGCAAATGTGTACCTGAGGAATTTAATTTTCTCATTCATTGATATATCTAGAAGGGTGATTGTAAAGGAACAGTGTGGAAAATTTTATAATGCTAAATTCTAATTGATAATAGAATTTGTTCTAGAATCTGCACATATCAAGATGTCTCTATCAGTTTACTTTAAGTCATATTTTAATTCTCTACATTTTTACATTTTTTATACCTTGTTAGGCATGTGGACTTTAAGACAAAAAGAAGAAAAAGTCACTGAGGATCTGCTAAAGACCTAACATCATGTTTGTGTCCATGAAGAAGTCATGAGTTATCTGTTCTTGCAGTAATTATTTAAAAATTAACTTTCTTCCTAAAACTAACTTTCTTCCTTTATTTTTCTTTGGAAGTGCAAAATAAAGGAAATAGAAAGCTCTCACGTATCTCCCCATTAGAGGTCTAGACTGGTGATCAGAAAGCACTATGGATAAGGAATATTGAAAGCACAGTTAACTTTTTTTCAAGACAGAACTTTTTGCAACTCTTAATTTTTGTAGACATCAAAATAAGATAAAGTTCTCCATATATTATGCATGTCCTTGGTTCTTTTTATTTTTGTCTATAAAGTAAAAATTAAGCACACTAGATTGAAAATAACTGAAGATTTTTAAAATGTAAAAACTGTAACAGCTATACTAATGGTACAAATGTTAACAGTCCACCAAGAAGACATCGTTTCATTTCTACATATCTTTACACTTTTTCAATGACAAAGTTAAATGCCTATTATTCTACTTGCTTGAATTTTGTTTGATAACTGATACTCAGTCTCACAATCTACAGAATACCCATGTACCAATTATGAGCATTATTATTCACTACTCTGAAATGTCCACTCACCTATCTCATATAAAGACTGTATTAACAATCTATGGTCAAGCTTTAATTTATATTTAAAATATATATTTAAAAACGCATATTTGAAAACCTGTGTCAGATTTATTTATTATTTTATGTCAAAATTTTTATTTAAGAGCAGAAGGGAAAGGAGTCTTTTCTACACCATCAATATTTTCTCCTTAACTCAAATGTTTATATTTAGAGGAAGGAGACAACTGCTGTTTTACCATAGTTTAGCTTGTACTTAGCTTGTTTCCACTCTACTTTAAATGTAGACATTGAAAACATGGGGGATAGAAATGAATTTTCAGTAGATTAATGCTGAATAAGTAACACTCAATCATATTCACATTTCTGTTTGTGCCCCCAACATGGAAGAGGTGCCTTCCATTAAACCTATGTATAATGCTTTGGCTTAGCGAAAAACCACTCAAAAAGGCAGGGTGTCTAGATACAGAGACATCTCCTACTTTTCATGTTCTCCCCTTGTCTACCACTTATGAAGGAATGAATTGATGTTTAATCTCTATATATATATTTAAATGAAATTCATATAATTATTGGAAGTTTTATATTGTACTGATAGAATTTTCATACATATTTATGTATCAAAATGTATTTAAGAGTATTTTATTGCTATATTGTGTGAAAAAAAGTCAATGAAATTCAGTGTAGTTTGCATAGAGAAAGAATATAAAAAGAGGAAAATAAAATTAAGTTTTGGTTCAGCAGATGAAATGTCACTAAATCCTGCTGATATGCTTGAAGAATTAATCACTGTACTCAATGTTTTTCTGCAATACTGCAGGAGGGTTAAAACAGCAAGATAGTACTTTCAATATTTTAACTGTAACACATACAAATAATAATAATTTATCTGAGTAAAAATAATCCCCACTTTACATAAATTTTGACTTTCAAAAATATTTTTTCTATATAGCACACATTCTATTATTAGATATAAATAAGGCAAAACAGTTGGAACAAACAATTCTATTAAACTAAACATTGTATAAAATTTTGGTGATAGTTTTATACAAAACTATTCTGTGTTCTTATGTAAGCCATATTTTACATAGGTTATTATATACAGGTACAGTTTGAAGAATGTATAAATACATATTTTCTGCCAAGTCATTACAGGATCTCTAGAAACACTAATCATTTTTATGAAATATCTGTATATTTTTTATTTGAAAACTATCACAATCCATAAATTAGCTTTAAAAGTTGAGCACTTGAAACTGGTGATTGTTTGAGGGTCATAGAAATGTCAGTTTCATAGGTTTCAGGGCAGTAACTTCCTGGCATGTATGTTCAGCTATGACAAGAATCTTAAATGGATTCTTCCCATTTTTACTTGTAATTATACAATTTTATAAGGCAGGATACATTCTTACTTAATATAAATCTCTTGTAGTATACTGTACTTTTCAGCCCCTAGAAAAATATTGTAGAAAAATTAACTCAATCATAATGACAAAACATAGCTAAAATAAAAACAGTCCTTTTGCTTCCTACTAGTGAAAAATCACCATTAAAAATTTCAAAATACTCAGTCACTTACTTTGGTAGAGTTTTCAAGTGATTTTCTCTTAACTCCAATATCCGCAATTTGGCAAGTCTGTAGAAATGAATTTAAAAATTTGTTTCTTGATATTTCTCTATAAAACAATATTTTTATGATAAACCAAATTGTTACTGTGTTAACCAAATAACTATGTCCAAACATTAAAAACCGTGGTTATAGATCTTTAAGAATTATGCAAATTGATTATGAGTAAGGTTGCATCAATATTGGAGAATGATAAATACCACTTTCCTAAACTTTCCTAAAATCTTTCAAAGATATAACCTTAGTTATCTAAATTTTCTGTTTTATAAAAATACATTCACTGTTGTTTAATCATATGCATTCAAATTATTGAATATTTACTAAATACTAAGTACTGAGTTCACTGAAACATGGTAACAATTTCCCTCAAGAGATGACAAATGAATTTTTAAAGCAAATGATAAAGCATAATGGTTAAAAGCTTGAACTTTGTGGTCAGATATATCTGGGTGAAATCCAGACTCTCTATATTCTATCCCTATGACACTGGGCAAATTAATCAACCCATCCTAACTCCAGTTTCTTCATCTGTAATGAGTATGTACTAATAGTACAAAATGTATATGGTTTTGAATGTTAAATGATGTCATCATACATGTAAAACATAATACGTGGCACACCGTAAGTTTCAGTGAGTGTTACTCCTGTGGAGCCCTATACCAAGGTCATAGTTGTAAAGTCTTGTTACCAAGGCCACAGATTTGGAACTCTGCACCAAGTCATCTGCAGAACTGACTGAGCTCTAGTTCCAGACACTGACTGTTGCTATGAGCCCCACTGATCTAAACTGGCTAACTCCTTGACCCCATATTAGGTAAAAATATCCACCTTCGAACTCACCCTATAGCACCCTAACCAATCACCTAATGCAAGTTTTCCAGCAAGAATTTTCTTTGTCTTGAGACTATAAAAATTGGCTACTAAACCATGAAAGGAGTTGGCTCTCCCGGGAGCCAGCTCTCTGTTCTAACAGCATCTCCTGCTGTAATAAACTCTATTCTACTGTCATTCTGCCTTGTATCTGGAAATTCTTTTCAACCTGTGCAAAGACCATGACAATTACTATTACCTTTAATTAAAAACTGGGAAAAGTGTCATATATATAGCATAATATACCATATTTAATTGACTCTGAGCCTGAGATGTGAACATTTCAAATAGATGCACATTTAAAATCCTGTTGTATCATCTGTCTTATGATGGTACTAGAGTTGGGAAAATCAAGTGAAGTGGATGAGAGGTGCTTACATTTTCTGATGCTTGCAAAATACTTGGGTGATTAGGAATGCATTTCACACTTAACTACTTGTTAATGTTTGCAATCTGGGACAGTGTTGTTACTAATGTCTATGTTGTGCTGTGCTTAGTCGCTCAGTCGTGTCCGACTCTTTGCGACCCCGTGGTCTCTAGCCCACCAGGCTCCTCTGTCCATGGGTATTCTTCAGGAAAAAATACTGGAGAGGGTTGCTATGCCCTCCTCCAGGGGATCTTTTCAACCTAGGAATCTAACCAGGGTGTCCTGCATTGCAGGTGGATTCTTAACCAGCTGAACCACGAGGGAAGCCTACTAATGTCTATAAGCGAGCTTTACAATTTACTCAGTTGTGGTTATTTTAGGACAAATATTAAATGACTTATCCAAATTCTCAGTGTTGTGGGAATATTTCACTATTTGAACTATTTCACCTACAATGTCCCATATTTACTGTGCTTTTAGGTATTCAACTAGTTCTCTTCCCCTTTCCTTTTTGTTTTGAGTTCTATCAAGTTTCCAATTTAACTTTAATCTTATAAACTCTTAATCTGTATTTGAAACAAATTGTCTCAGTTCTTCAGAGCATGGGATATCACTAGTAAAAGACTTTTCTTAAACATGTATATATCTCAAATCTTAGTATCTGTACTAGAGTAATAACATTTTATGACTTAGTTTGGCCTTTAGGGGTACTAAATCTTAGGTTTTATAAAGTATATTAAACATTCTTTGTCAAATTATCCAGCTGAAGGTTCAAAAGCTTTTTAGATTACAATAATAAAATAGAGCATTTTGGGGCAGATAATTTACATAAATTGAAATCAAATTCGAAGTGGTTTGGGTATTACGTTATATATTTGCCCAGATTTCTTCTCTTATATTAGGACTAGTCAAGAGAACTAACAAAATGCTAAAGCAAACAATGTATTTTAGGGAGATAACTAAACATTTTATGACTTAATAAACCAAAAGTATACTTGTGGTTTGGGCCAGTACCAGAAGGAAAATCTACTTTGTATGAACAAATGACGAATTATTAATTCATTTAGAAACTAGGCATATGCTATTGTGAATATCTGTGAATTTTCAGAACTGTCTGAGTGTATGGTATTCATAGGTATTATGAAATCATGATCCACAAAAGTAAGAGAATTTGGAAAAAACTTTTGAGGTGATTTCTGTGTGCAAATAGAGGCTGCTACCTGTTAAAGGATGTCATTATTTCACTGAGTTCTTCTTAATGTCATGTATTAACTTCTGCCCAGAGGTGGAGGTTAAGGTACAGTCAGTTATTTGAACAATTTGAGATGATCACTTAGAAAAAGGCAGTTAACAAAAAACTTAAAATATCTTAACTTTTAAGATATATCTTTTATATTTAAAATAGCCTTGATATGGAAACAAAGTTTCCATTGACACATGAATGGATACAGAAAACTTGTGTGTGTGTGTGATGGAATATTACCAGTCATAAAAAGAAGAATATACTGCCATTTGTAATGACATGAACGGACCTTAAGGGCATTATGCTAAGTGAAATAAGTTGGACAGGGAAAGACAAATACTCTATGATCTCACATATGAAATCTAAGAAGAAAAAAATAACTATAGAAAAGAGGTCAGATTTGTGGTTATCAGAGGTGGAGGTAGGGGAAGGGGAAATGGTTGATTGTGGTCAAAAGACACAACTTTATGCTTATAAAATAAATAAGTACTGGAGATGTAATGCATAGCATGATTACTATAGCTAATACTGCTATATAGTGTCCAATATATCTCAAAGTAACTAAGAGTAAATTCTAAAAATTTTCATCACAAGGAAATGTTTTTTTCATAATTATATAAAGTAATGGAGGTTAAATTTAATGTGCTCATCATTTTGTGATAAATTTGTCATTATTATGTTGTATACTTTAAGTTCATACAGTGCTATATATCAATTATATCTCAATAAAGATGAAAAACGTTCACTCTAGAACACCTAGAAAATATCGAGAATTTAAGATGAAAATAAAAACCTTCCATAATTTCCCTTCCAAGGAAATTCTTTTATTTCTTGCATATTCATATTCATATGGGAAACACAGTATATAGTTATGATAAGCTTTAAACATAACATCATAGGAATTAGAAGATATGTCTCTAGTCAAGATTATAAATCGCTACATTGTCATATGGATGTACCATAATATATTCAAGCAATCTCCTAGATGGATGTGTGCTTCCATATTTTTCATATTGTAAATAACGATAAACATTTTTGTCTATAAATCCTAGTGTGATATATGATGATACATTTCTAGAAATGTATTACAAAGGCAGTGGTTATATATATTTTCAAATCTTTTAAAGCACACTGCCCTTCACAGAGTACATGACATTCTGCAATTTCATCAGCAGTGTGAAGTTATCTTTTTCCTCACACTCTAAACAGTTTTATAGTTTCTGTGATATGCTTACAGCACAAAGGCCCTTTATTCACATATTAATTTGTATTGTTTTATTATTTATAATGATAAACATTTTTTGTGTTTTCAACTTGTACACTTATTATGAACTGTGTTATGAATTTATATTTATATATAAATTTATATATAACACATAATAACTGTGTTATTATGAAATTGCACATGTTATTTACCCAGTTTTTCTAATGAGATCTTAACTTTATACTCCTTTGAAAGAATTCTTTATAAGTTAAGGATCTAATTTGCCTTCCATATATGGTAGAAATATTTTCCTATTTATTACCTTAATATTTAAAATATTTTCTAATATTATTTTATTTTAAAGGCATGTATGTATTCAAATATATCCATTTTTTTAATGCTATAAAAATATTATCTAACCCGTGTCAAAAATTTACATATGATTCTGATATTTTTTTTAATATTTAACTCTTTAACTCATCTGAAATCTGATTATTAATGACATGTAAAGACCTAATTTTACTTTATTTTTTTCAAAATATTTCATTAATTGGCATGGTCTCATTTATTGGATAAAAGTGAGGGTATCTTTAATTACAGGGGTCACTTTCAAAGCCTCACCTACTGATGGTGGTTAAGTACTTACCTAAAGTGAGCTAAAATTGTATCATTTAAAGTTCTTATTCTTACCTTCCAAAATTGGCTGGAAGAAATTCAAGAAAGGCATCATTCAGGTAGAGCTGGGTCAGATTTAGAAGCTGCGTGAAGCCATCAGGGAGTCTAGAAAGGAGTTAAAGGTTTAGTCATTGCGTAGATGTTGCCATAGAAACAGAACAAAAATATATACCTCTAAGGAGAAAAAATAGAAGTGTAATACATTTTTCAACTCTCCTTTGGTATCACAGTAATGGAAGAATTTATTGAGCATGTTGTTACAGCTTGAAAATTTTGCCTGTTATTAAAATAAATGGCATTCACCCCTCCACACTGCTCTCCTATGCTGAGATTTATGTCACCGCCAAAGTCAGCAGCATCATTTCTTACTGTTACCCTGGCCTTATACACACCAGTGAGATATTTTTATGGAAATTTCAAGATGTATGCTATCTTTTATAATTCCAAATTTATGAGTCTTCTCAATAGAAAATTCATATGCATAGTCAGGCAAGGTTATCTACTCTTTCACTTAATCATTAGAAGTTGTGTGCAGTTTGTAACACTGATGGCTAAAGGTGCCCAATGTGAGAAGGGAAAGAGTGTTTTGTCCCTTAATTGATAATTTCCTTAATGCAGGCCCAACAGATACGTGCATTATAATTCAAACTGACCTGATTCATGCACACTAAAAATGAACAAGAACATTAAAGTAATAAACAGCATTCTAAAGACTTTAAGAGTCATTTAAAAGTTGAGAAAATATCCTTTGGGAAAAATCTTATCAGTGAGATAAAGTAATTATTTGAAATGCTTAAATCATTTTTACCAAAATGATTTAACTCAAGGATTTTTCTTAAAAGGACATTGACTTTTTATTAATTTAATTTCTATTAAACATTTTAATGCCCTTTTCTACACTTTAGACAAGACTATGCTCTTTCACAGAATATTTTTAAACAGTGTCCAAATATGCCTTCTCCTCAAATTATAACCTATGACCTTCCTTGTTTTTACTGACAAAATTATTTAAAAAGCTGCCTCTACTGCCTACTTTTTACTACTCTCAAGCCATTGTTTTCTGGCATCTATTCCAACTCTATTACTGAAACTGCACTCGCCAAAGCCTCTGATGACCTCTAAATCCCAATTTCATTAACTTCATTTTATTTCATAACCCACACTGCCCAGCAACAGTTGTCATCACTGATTATCCTCTCCTTCTGGGCTTCTAGTCTACCACTTCCCCTACTCTTCTTCCTACTCCTGCAGCACTAGATCTGAGTTTCATTCCATGGTTTCTCTTCCTCTGACTAATCTTTTGTTATGAAATGTTTTATGTATATAAGAGTATATGCGTACTCACAATATAATTTAACAAATAGAACCAGTATCTTTAAAACCCTCTGGCTGTCCCTCCCTGACTACATCTTTGTATTTGCTCCACAAATTCCTAAATGATGGTTACTTTTCTGTTTTTTAAGGAGTTTTACACCTATTTAAATCCCTGAAAAAAGTCATGTGGTTTGGTTTTTTTAATATTATCTAAATCAAATAATACTATGAATATTTTTATGGGACTTATAATAATTCAAATCATTAAATAATTCATTAGTTAAGTGAAATTCATTCATTTTGATGTAGATGACTGATCACCATACCATGGTATTCCATTGTACGAATATATCACAATTTATTAATCATTCTTAATCTAATTGAACATTACAGTTGTTTCTAGTTTTTGTTTGTATTTCTATTATATATTCTATTTATTTTTGAACATATATCCTGGTGTACAAGAGATTACTTAAGTTATATTGCTGATTAGAAGAGATTAATATCCTTATGAAAAGCTCTCAGCTAATGACTAGCAGGAGTATAAATACCTCAGCTCTCTCACCCAAATCTGTGATGTGTGTTTAAACTCTTTCCCAGAGTTCCCCAGAAAGCTTAAGGTCCAGTGTCCATACTAGTAAATAGCTTGATAACATATCCTTAATTGATATTTCCTGATATCATTTTCAGGACTCTTGAGAGGAGATTCCAACCAGTCCATTCTGAAGGAGATGAGCCCTGGGATTTCTTTGGAAGGAATGATGCTAAAGCTGAAACTCCAGTATTTTGGCCACCTCATGCGAAGAGTTGACTCATTGGAAAAGACTCTGATGCTGGGAGGGATTGGGGGCAGGAGGAGAAGGGGACAACAGAGGATGAGATGGCTGGATGGCATCACTGACTCGATGGACGTGAGTCTGAGTGAACTCCGGGAGTTGGTGATGGACAGGGAGGCCTGGCGTGCTGCGATTCATGGGGTCACAAAAAGTCGGACACGACTGAGCGACTGAACTGAACTGAACTGACATCATTTTCTAAATATATTGCTTAAATTCTTTTCTAAACTTTTCTTCTGAGGAAGCCAAACTAAACACAATTAATATTTTTATATTGATTCAGTAGAAATTGTTTATACACTCTTAAGACACTGATCTTATATGGATTGTTTTTGCTACAAACATCTTGCTTCACTTTGTATTTTGGAGCTGGATTGTTTGTATACGACTTCTTAGAGGATGCTTCCATAAATTTGCTTCCAAAGGGAGGTAGGATTAATAAAAGCAGAGAAGAGGGGAAAAGGAGGTTGGGGAAAGTGAGAGCTACAATGAAGAGGTAAAAATTCACCTGAGATGGGTTACAAAGAGAACATGGGTTCTAGAGAGAATATTTTATGAATAAGAGTATGGGTAGTTAATATTTGAGAGTATCAGTAGGGGACAGGTTTTAGAGGATATTTAATGCTTGACTCATAGGTATACACTTTATCTTATACAAGTAAAAAAGAATCTACTGGAGATCTTTATTTTTCTCTCTGTTTTTCTTCCTTAACTACTTTAGAGCTCATATCCTGGTAGTTTAATAGTTTTCATGAATATGGCACAGATGTTCAACAGATTACAATTCAATTTAACTACTATTTTACTTTGATGTTCTTTTGGTTCTTATATTCATTCAAGAAAAGAAATCATTTATGATTTCTCAAAAAAGAAGATTAATATGTGTAAAATGAGAAGAATGCTAAAATCTTTGATCTAAAAATTTATATTAACATCATAAATAAAAATACTTTTAAAATACTAGTTTTTTAGTTATAAGGACAGCTTGAACCATCCAGCTTAAATTAGTCTATTATTCTACCCATGTATGTGTTAAATGATATTACTTCATACTACTTCTTTAGATGGAAAATATATTTCTTTATGGTACCTCTCTGAGAAAGTTTATGATACAGGAAAATCTGGCTGTTACATAGAACACTTCTCTAAGGATTTAAGAACTGACTACATTGGGCAGATTCCAACTGCAAGACTGGATTGCCAAAACTAAGTTATATGAAAAAACCAGAATGGAATGTAAGATAGTTTTTTCAGTCTGCTTATAAACAGATGTGCTGATATTTTATATCAAATCTTTCTTTTTTAAAAATGCAGAATTAAGGGGTATATTTATACAGTATGTCTTGTTTAATAGCATGCACATTTTAAAATTTCAATTTACTTAAACAAGAATTTGTTGAATGGTCACTCTGCACTGAGATTCAAAATTAATGCCTTTTCCTCACCTTCTCCACAGCATTACATTCATAGATTTAGCAAAATGCTATGACAATTATGTTTATACAAGTGTTAAGAATTTTTTATTCCTTTCCTAAATTACACATTCTTTGAGGAGAAGGAATTTTTTAAATCTCCTCAATGACCTAATATTGTACTTTGAAAACATATTATTTGAAAAATATATAGTCAGTAGATCTGCTAAAAAATATTCAACTTTATTTATTATTAACTTTATGGTATGGTTTTGTAGTTTTAATGGTTTCACTTGTCAATATCACCATTTCTGGAGGAACACACAAGAACCTGTGAGGAAGAAGATCTTCTTTAGCAAGTTAGGTTAAACAAGATGAAAACCACGGGCTGTCTTTATCCTCCTCCAAGATATTCAATGAAATCCAACAGTTTATACTAAGTAAGTGAACTCTAATGAAATAATTTCATGTTCCTAGTACTCTTGCCTAGAAAATCCCATGGATGGAGGAGCCTGGTAGGCTGCAGTCTATGGGGTCCCTATGAGTCGGACACGACTGAGCGACTTCACTTTCACTTTTCACTTTCACACAATGGAGAAGGCAATGGCAACCCACTCCAGTGTTCTTGCCTGGAGAATCCCAGGGATGACAGAGCCTGGTGGGCTGCCATCTATGGGGTCGCACAGAGTCGGACATGACTGAAGCGACTTAGCAGCAGCAGCAGAGTAACTGGTGGCTTTCCAGAGTTGACAGATTTATTTTAAAATTCAAAGCATTTAAAAAATATATATACAGATAAATAATTTCTCTAAGGAAACGTTTTCATTTTATTAATGGCTTAAATTAAAAGTAGCATATTCAAATTATAATAAATAAATGATACGAGAATCAGACACCCAAAGTATTTATTGCTTGAGCACGTGGACATTGATGTTAGAAGATCTAAGTCTGAACCACAGTTCTTTCAATTATTCATCTCTATGACTTCTACAAATTATGTGATGTTTGTAAGACTCAGTTTCCTTTTTTTTTTTGTAAAATGATCAAACTAATATCATCTTTCAGAGTTGCTCCAAAGAGTTAAATGATTATCTGCTCCATATTAAAGACTCACTAAATAGGAGTGATCGTATTACGTTTTTATTGTTTTTATTCTAATTTTTGAATATTAACTAGAATACTAATTTAAATGCTTTTATTAGTGCTAAATTTATTGTTGGAATAGACAAATTAAGATTGGCTGCAGACATCCTTGTTTCAACATTTTTCTTTTCTAAATGTGTTTACTTTAGAAGTTTAATGAAAACATATTACAGGCATTTGACCTCCATTAGAACGTTAAACCAAATTAAAATTTTAGGAGCTATAAGTTGTGATTAAGAAGCCAATGTAAAATCTTCTGCTCTAATTGGAAAGGTATTTTGCATCTAAACATTTTAATTTATAAGCTTAACGTTATAAAATTAGTATAACATTATCAGAGAACATTTAAACTATCATATTCATTTAATGCATTTATTTTTTATCTAATTTCCAATTAATTATTTTAACATCACTGCAAACTTGTATAATGATTTCTCTCTTTGTAATTATCTTTCAATTTTGCTGTAAATCAGAGTGACTATAATCTATCAGTCAAACTAGGACATTTTTGAGAGTTTAGAGGGAACTATTATTAATCATGCCACATCATGACGTATAAACTGGGAAGACCTGAGCAGAGACAGATAATCACCCTGTATACAATCTTCACATCCATGTAGATATACCATAATTTATTAGCAATTTTCTTATTGTTGAGAATTAAGAACATTCAATTTTTTCAAAATGTATCTTTTAATTTAAAACAAAATCAAACTGTTCCCCCAGGATTTGTGAAATATAATAAAAGGAATCCAGGAATTTATACAATCTTTGTGTATTTCCATATGTAAAAAGGAATGTAGATAATATTTTTCTACTTCATATTTTCTGTGAAGACAAAAATGAAATAATGTATCTAAAAGCCTGAGATATGCTAGGTTCTCAATAAATGATGGTCTTTAACTTTTTGAGAAGTTGTTATTCTCAATTTTACTGTAATAATTTTCATCACTGACTTGGTTAAGGCATTCAGATTATACTATAGAGTTCATACCTAAAACTAAACCTAGTAATACAACACTTAAAACTGTAACTTTCATATTCTAGGGTTTTCATGACTTAACTACTATGTAGATTTCTTGTATCTAAAAAACAAACAGAAAGCAGGAAAGAAAAATGAAACCCAAATCTATTTTTAATAGAGAAAATTAATAAATCTCTAGTATAACTGATCAAATAAAAAAGAAAAAAGACACAAAACAGAGAGCATCACTAGAGAACTTGTAGAATTAAAGGGCTAATAAAATAATATGGAAAATAAGATGCCAATAAGTTTGAAAACATATGAAATATACATATTCCTAAAAACACAAACTACCAGAAATGATTCAAAGAAAAGTTGGTAATTTGAATAACACTATAGGTATTATAGTAGGTAAGGAGCAATGGTTGTGCTTTGCTGGAGCAGCCATGAAGAGATACCCCACGCCCAAGGTAAGAGAAACCCAAGTAAGATGGTAGGTGTTGCAAGAGGGCATCAGAGGGCAAACACACTGAATCCATACTCACAGAAAACTAGTCAATCTAATCACTCTAGGACCACAGCCTTGTCTAAGTCAATGAAACTAAGCCATGCCCGTGGGGCAACCCAAGATGGGCGGGTCATGGTGGAGAGATCTGACAGAATGTGGTCCACTGGAGAAGGGAATGGCAAACCACTTTAGTATTCTTGCCTTGAGAACCCCACGAACAGTATGAAAAGGCAAAATGATAGGATACTGAAAGAGAAACTCCCCAGGTCAGTAGGTGCCCAATATGCTACTGGAGATCAGTGGAGAAATAACTCCAGAAAGAATGAAGGGATGGAGCCAAAGCAAAAACAATACCCAGTTGTGGATGTGACTGGTGATAGAAGCAAGGTCCGATGCTGTAAAGAGCAATATTGCATAGGAACCTGGAATATCAGGTCCATGAATCAAGGCAAATTGGAAGTGGTCAAACAAGAGATGGCAAGAGTGAATGTCGACATGCTAGGAATCAGCGAACTGAAATGGACTGGAATGGGTGAATTTGACTCAGATGACCATTATACCTACTACTGCGGGCAGGAATCCCTCAGAAGAAATGGAGTAGCCATCATGGTCAACAAAAGAGTCCAAAATGCAGCACTTGGATGCAATCTCAAAAACGACAGAATGATCTCTGTTCATTTCCAAGGCAAACCATTCAATATCACAGTAATCCAAGTCTATGCCCTAACCAGTAACTCTGAAGAAGCTGAAGTTGAATGGTTCTATGAAGACCTACAAGACCCTTTAGAACTAACACCCAAAAAAGATGTCCTTTTCATTATAGAGGACTGGAATGTAAAAGTAGAAAGTCAAGAAACACCTGGAGTCACAGGCAAATTTGGCCTTGGAATATGGAATGAAGCAGGGCAAAGACTAATAGAGTTTTGCCAGGAAAATGCACTGGTCATAACAAACACCCTCTTCCAACAACACAAGAGAAGACTCTATACATGGATATCACCAGGTGGTCAACACCGAAATCAGATTGATTATATTCTTTGCAGCCAAAGATGGAGAAGCTCTATACAGTCAGCAAAAACAAGACCAGGAGCTGACTGTGGCTCAGACCATGAACTCCTTATTGCCAAATTCAGACTGAAATTGAAGAAAGTAGGGAAAACCACTACACCATTCAGGTATGACCTAAATCAAATCCCTTATGATTGTACAGTGGAAGTGAGAAATAGATTTAAGGGCCTAGATCTGATAGATAAAGTGCCTCATGAACTATGGAATGAGGTTCATGAGATTGTACAGGAGACAGGGATCGAGACCATCCCCATGGAAAAGAAATGCAAAAAAGCAAAATGGCTGTCTGGGGAGGCCTTACAAATAGCTGTGAAAAGAAGAAAAGTGAATAGCAAAGGAGAAAAGGAAAGATATAAACATCTGAATGCAGAGTTCCAAAGAATAGCAACGGGAGATAAGAAAGCCTTCTTCAGCGATCAATGCAAAGAAATAGAGGAAAACAACAGAATGGGAAAGACTAGAGATCTATTCAAGAAAATCAGAGATACCAAAGGAACATTTCATGCAAAGATGGGTTCGATAAAGGACAGAAATGGTATGGACCTAACAGAAGCAGAAGATATTTAGAAGAGGTGGCAAGAATACACAGAAGAACTGTACAAAAAAGAGCTTCACGACCCAGATAATCACGATGGTGTGATCACTGACCTAGAGCCAGACATCCTGGAATGTGAAGTCAAGTGGGCCTTAGAAAGCATCACTACGAACAAAGCTGGTGGTAGTGATGGAATTCCAGTTGAGCTATTCCAAATCCTGAAAGATGATGCTGTGAAAGTGCTGCACTCAATATGCCAGCAAATATGGAAAACTCAGCAGTGGCCACAGGACTGGAAAAGGTCAGTTTTCATTCCAATCCCAAAAAAAGGCAATGCCAAAGAATCCTCAAACTACCGCACAGTTGCACTCATCTCACATGCTAGTAAAGTAATGCTCAAAATTCTCCAAGCCAGGCTTCAGCAATATGTGAACCGTGAACTTCCTGATGTTCAAGCTGGTTTTAGAAAAGGCAGAGGAACTAGAGATCAAATTGCCAACATCCGGTGGATCATGGAAAAAGCAAGAGAGTTCCAGAAAAACATCTATTTTTGCTTTATTGACTATGCCAAAGCCTTTCACTGTGTGGATCACAATAAACTGTGGGAAATTCTTCAGGAGATGGGAATACCAGACCATCTGACCTGCCTCTTGAGAAATTTGTATGCAGGTCAGGAAGCAGCAGTTAGAACTGGACATGGAACAACAGACTGGTTCCAAATAGGAAAAGGAGTTCGTCAAGGCTGTATATTGTCACCCCGTTTATTTAACTTCTATGCAGAGTACATCATGAGAAATGCTGGGCTGGAAGAAACACAAGCTGGAATCAAGATTGCTGGGAGAAATATCAATAACCTCAGATATGCAGATGACACCACCCTTATGGCAGAAAGTGAAAAAGAACTAAAGAGCCTCTTGATGAAAGTGAAAGTGGAGAGTGAAAAAGTTGGCTTAAAGCTCAACATTCAGAAAACGAAGATCATGGCATCTGGTCCCACCACTTCATGGGAAATAGATGGGGAAACAGTGGAAACAGTGTCAGACTTTATTTTTCTGGGCTCCAAAATCACTGCAGATGGTGACTGCAGCCATGAAATTAAAAGATGCTTATTCCTTGGAAGGAAAGTTATGACCAACCTAGATAGCATATTCAAAAGCAGCGACATTACTTTGCCAACAAAGGTTCACCTAGTCAAGGCTATGGTTTTTCCTGTGGTCATGCATGGATGTGAGAGCTGGACTGTGAAGAAGGCTGAGTGCTGAAGAACTGACTCTTTTGAACTGTGGTGTATGAGAAGACTCTTCAGAGTCCCTTGGACTGCAAGGAGATCCAACTAGTCCATTCTGAAGGAGATCCAACTAGTCCATTCTGAAGGAGATCAGCCCTGAGATTTCTTTGGAAGGAATGACGCTAAAGCTGAAACTCCAGTACTTTGGCCACCTCATGTGAAGAGTTGACTCATTGGAAAAGACTCTGATGCTGGGAGGGATTGGGGGCAGGAGGAGAAGGGGACAACAGAGGATGAGATGGCTGGATGGCATCACTGACTCGATGGACGTGAGTCTGAGTGAACTCTGGGAGTTGGTGATGGACAGGGAGGCCTGGCATGCTGTGATTCATGGGGTTGCAATGAGTTGGACACGACTGAGTGACTGATCTGATCTGATAGGTATTATGGAAATTAAATTTGTAATTAAAACTTTCCCATAAAGAAAAGCTCAAGCTTGAATGTTCCACTTGCACATTCTATCAATACTTAGGGAAGAAATAATTCCAATACTATATAATTTCTTACAGGAAATAGAAGATGACATTTCCCAACTATTTTAATGAGGCCAGTTTTCCCTTGATACCAAAAGCAGACAGAGAAATTATATGAAAAAAATTTCAGGCTAATATGCCTCACGAATATAGATGGGAAAATCCTTAGAAGATACTATCAAATCAGAGGCATTCATGTATAAAATGCATAATATTTTATGACCAGGTAAGTTTATGTATATCATTGTGGCAATAGATATTATTTTAAAAAATAAAACAAAAACTTTGACAAAACTCAACATCTCTTGACAACAAAAATTCTGAGCAAAACAGATATCAAAGTTTGGCTATATTCTAAGGTGTCCCCAAGATCTCTTCTAGAAATTTGCTGCTGCTGCTGCTTAGTTGCTAGTTGTGTGGGACTCTCTGCAGCCCTATGGACAGTAGCCCACTAGGTTTCCCTGCCCATGGAATTTTTCTGGCAAGAATACTTGAGTGTGGTGCCATTTCTTACTCCTGGAGACCTTCCAGACCCAGTTCAGTTCAGTTCAGTCGCTAAGTTGTGTCCCTATCTTTGCAACCTCATGGTCTGCAGCACGCCGGAATCCCCTGTCCATCACCAACTCCTGGAGCTTACTCAAACTCATGTCCATCGAGTCAGTGATGCCATCCAATATCTCATCCTCTGTTGTCCCCTTCTCTTCTTGCCTTGAATCTTTCCCAGCATCAGGGTCTTTTCCAATGAGTCAGTTCATCCCATCAAGTGGGCGAAGTATTGGAGTTTCAGCTTCAGCATCAATCTTTCCAATGAATATTCAGGATTGATTTCCTTTACAATTGACTGCTTTGATCTCTTTGCAGTCCAGGGGACTCTCAAGAGTCTTCTCCAACACCACAGTTCAAAAGCATCAATTCTTTGGAGCTCAGCTTTCTTTATAGTCCAAATTAACATCCATACATGACTACTGGAAAAACCATAGCTTTGACTAGATGGACTTCTGTTGGCAAATTAATGTCTCTGCTTTTTAATATGCTGTATAGGTTGGTCATAACTTTCCTTCCAAGGAGTAAGCGTCTTTTAATTCCATGGCTGCAATCACCAACTGCAATGATTTTGGAGTCCTCCCAAAATAAAATCTCTCACTGTTCCTATTGTTTCCCCATCTATTTGTCATGCAGTGATGGGACTGGATGCCACGATCTGAGTTTTCTGAATATTGAGTTTTAAGTCAACTTTTTCACTGTTCTCTTTCACTTTCATCAAGAGGCTCTTTCATTCTTCTTCTCTTTCTGCCATAAGGGTGGTGCCATTTGCATATCTGAGGTTGTTGATATCTCTCCAGGCAATCTTGATTCCAGTTTGTGCTTCATCCAGACCAGCATTTTTCATGATGTACTCTGCATATAAGTTAAATAAGCAGGGTGACAATATATAGCCTTGACATACTCCTTTCCCAATTTGGAACCAGTGTGTTGTTCCATGTCCAGTTCTAACTGCTGCTTCTTGACCTGCATATAGATTTCTCAAGAGGCAGGTCAGATGGTCTGGTATTCCCATCTCTTTAAGAATTTTCCACAGTTTGTTGTGGTCCACACAATCAAAGGCTTTGGCAGAGTCAACAAAGCAGAAGTAGATGTTTTTCTGGAAGTCTCTTGCTTTTTTGATGATCCAACGGATGTTGGCAATTTGATCTCTGGTTCCTCTGCCTTTTCTAAATCCAGCTTGAACATCTGCAGGTTCACAGTTCACCTTCTGTTGAAGCCTGGCTTGGAGAATTTTGATCATTACTTTGCTAGTGTGTGAGATGAGTGCAATTGTGCGGTAGTTTGAACATTCTTTGGCATTGCCTTTCTTTGGGATTGGAATGAAAAGTGAGCTCTTCCAGTCCTGTGGCCACTGCTGAGTTTTCCATATTTGCTGGCATATTGAGTGCAGCACTTTCACAGCATCATCTTTTAGGATTTTAAATAGCTCAGCTAGAATCCCATCACCTCCACTAGCTTTGCCCCGAGTGATGCTTCCCAAGGCCAACTTGACTTTGCATTACAGGATGTTTGGCTCTGGGTGAGTAATCACCCAAAAGTGGGATCCTCACCCAAATGTGGGATCAAACCCACTTTTTCTGTGTCTCTTGCATTGGCAGGCAGATTCTTTACCACTAGTGCCACCTGGAAGCCCCTATAAGTTTCATTGTTGTTCAGTCTCTCATTTGTGTCCCACTCTTTGTGACCCCATTAACTGGAGCATGCCAGACTTCCCTGTCCTTCACTATCTCCTAGAGCTTGCTCAAACTAATGTCCATTGAATGGGTGATGCCATCCAACAATCTCGTCTTCTGTCATACCCTTCTCCTTCAATCTTTCCCAGCATAAGGGGTTTTTCCAGTGAGTCAGCTCTTTGCATCAGGTTACCAAAGTATTGGAGTTGCAGCCTCAGCATCAGTCCCTTAAACGAATATTCAGGATTGATTCCTTTTAGGATTGACTGGTTTTATCCTTATAGTCCAAGGGACTGTCAAGAGTCTTCTCCAACATCACAGTTCAAATGCATCAGTTCTTTAGCACTCAGCCTTCTTTATGTACCAATTTTTACATCCATACATGACTACTGGAAAAACTATAGCTTTGACTATATGGACTTTTGTTGGCACAGTAATGTTTCTGCTTTTTAATATGCTGTCTATGTTTGTCATAGTTTCTCTTCCAAGGAGCAAGCATCTTTAATTTCATGGCTGCAGTCAATATCTGCAGTGATTTTGGAGCCTTAGAAGTTTATGCCTTTGCAAAATCTTCTCCTCTTGAGTACTGGTAGGACTTGTGCTTTGCTTCTGATTAATGGACTGTGGCAAATAGGATGTCATTCTCTAAACTATAGTATGTTATACACCTCTCTCTTAGTAGGATGCTCACTCTACTCATCTGTTTGCCCTGAAGAAACAAGATGCTGTGTTGTGAACTATGTATGGAGAGGGTCACCTGACTGGGGATTGCACTAGCATTTAGGATTCAAGAATGGCCTCTAGCTGTCAGCCAGAAAAATGCTGGGGCTCACAGGTTTATGACAGCAAGGAAATGAATTCTGCCAATAAGCTGAATGAGGTTGAAAATGGATTTTTTTTCCAGTTACGCCTCCAGATGAGATTATAGGTTGACTGTTGCTTTGATAGTAGCCTGGTGAAAATCTCAAAAAGTGAACCCAGCTATAGCATGCCTAGATTCCTGACTCACATAAACTAAAAGATAACAAATGTATATTGTTTTAAACACTAAGTGTGTGGTGATTTCTTGTACAGAATTATAAAACTTACACTGATTTTGGTATCTGAAATTGGGATTCTGCTGTAATAAATTCCTAAAAAATGTGGAGTGACTTTGGAGTCAGGAAGTGGTCAGAGACTGCACAAATATTGAAGAGTGTTATAGAGAAAGCTTAGATTTTCTTCAAAAGTTTGAAAGTAGGAATCTAAGCTTTGATAACCCTGTTGGTAAGAGCTTAAAAGGAAGTGAGAAATAGGTTATTTAAAATTTCCTCAGCCTGATAAAGGGAATGTATTAAAAAAATAACATTCAGGATTGATACATACAAACATAATGGTGAAGTCTGAATGCTTTCTCCTTAAGATTGAGAACAAGGCAATGGTGTCTGTTTTCACCTCTTCTATTCAACATTATATAGGAGGTCGTAGCCAGGACAATAAGGCTAAAGAAATAAATTAATGAATTATAGATTGGGAAGAATGAAATAAAACTTTTTTTATTCCCAGGTGACATGATGATTTACTAGAAAATTGTATGCTTTCTTCTTCAAATTTACAAAATATTTATTAGTAACATTAAATGAATCTATTTAAAGCTGCAGGATTTAAGGTCAACATACAATAAGCAATTGTGTTTTTGTAATAAATAAATCATTTATAATTACCCCCAAACCTGAAATACTTGGAGTAAAATAGATATGCACTATGTTTAGGGAAAGGAATACTCAATATTTTTGACATGTCAATTCTGCTCAAATTTATCTACAGATTCAATACAACTATTATCAAAATTCCATAAGATTTTCATATTTTTGTAGAAACTGGCAAGCTGATTAAAAAAGTATATGGAAAAGGAAAGGAAATAGAAGAGCCCAAATAATTTGATAAAGAAGAAAAAGGTTGAAGGACTCACATTCCCTGACTGTGTAAATTATTACAAAGCTACAGTAATTGAGATAGTGTAAAACTGGTATTAGGAGAGGCATATAGATTAACACAAAAATATAGAATCCAGAAATGGATCCAAACACATAAGATCCACTGACTTACAAAACAGATACTCAGATAATTTTATCTACAAAAAAGGATAAATTTTTCAACAAATGGTACTGGAACAAATAAAATGCAATAAATAAAGAAAAAAGAGAAGCACAACACACACACACCATACATATAAACAAAAAGCAACTTTAAATGGATCATAGACCTAACTGTAAAATCAAAACTACAGAAGTTCCAAAGGAAAGCTTAGGGGAAAATCTTTATAACTATGATTTATCAATAGTAAAGATCTCTTAGATAGCAACAAGAAGAATAAATAATAAAAAATTATAAATAGGGCCTCATCAAAATGAAAATCTTTTGATCTTTGAAAGTTACTGTTCAGGAAGTGCAAAGCTAAGTCATAAGAGCAAATATTTGCAGTTTTAAAATCAAATTAAATTCTGACTAAAGGTATCCGATTTTTAGCCAGAATTCATAAAGAATTTCTATAATACAATATTAAAGAGAACTCAATAAATATGAAAAAAAACCCTGAACTTTTATCAAAGAAGCAATAATATTTTAAAGAAATACAAGGAAAGAATTTAATTTGATTTTAAAACTGTAAATTAAAACTACAGTGAGTTATAACAAAGAGATACTGTATCTACTAGAATGGCTAAAATAGAAAAAAAATTAAACAACTGATAGTATCAGATCCTGACAAATAATAAGGAATAATGGAAAATCTAATAGATTGCTGATGGGAATGCACAATGAAATAGCTATTTTGAAAACAGTTTGGAAATTTCTTATAAGGTGATACATACACGTACCTCACTATGCAGAAAACTACTCCTAGGTGTTCGCTTAGTAGAAGTGAAAACAGATGCTTACACAAACACCTGTACCGAAATGTTTATAGCTACTTTATTCATAAGAGCTCCAAACTAGAAACAACTTAAATATCTATCAACTGAGGAATATGTAAACAGCTTGTGCTATATTCATACAAAGGAATTCTACCTAGAAATAAATGGGAATGTAGTAGAATTCTTGAAATGGCAGGAATAAATCTTAAAATCACTGTGTAAGTAAAAACACACAAAGTATGGCATTATTTATATGATATTTTGGGAAAGGCAAAACCACGGGAATTTGATTTTTCTTTTGAGTAACTTTTTTTCCCTAAATTGACTTTTCTTTTGAGTGATTTTTTAAATGAATTATCAAACTTGCTTTTAGTGTTAGACATTTTTTGATGAAATTGGTTATATTCATTTATCTTTTGAAAAGTTAAATGTATGAGAGTAATTCAGAGACATAGTCAATAAAACTATAGATTTTAAGCTTTTGTAATTTATTATCTGACTTCCACCCCCAAAGACCTGATGATAATTCCTAAATACAATGAGCTATTAGAATTAAAGAACTAGAAATCAAAACAATTAATCATCTGCCCTGGATTATGACTTAAGTCAATGACATATTTAGAGTCTTTTTGTGATAAGTCAGCAATATTTATTTCTTTTATGAGAAAGTTGCATTTTGGTCTAAGTTTTTTGAAGAATACTTTTCACATTTTTTTTCTGCACCATATTTTACATTTGAGGTAGAAAATTAGTATCTTTCAATCATAGTTTGTTCCTTAATGCTCCATACTTTCTACTAAAGGCCTCAAATTATTTCACTAACCATTTACTGTAAAGAGCCTCATCTAAACTTATCCTTTTACATTCTATTTCACTTCTTGTCTCACTTACATCCTCTTTTTATGATCTATAGAGAAACCATCCCCTCCACTATCTATCCTCAACCCTACTGGAGAAAAATTTCCCGTTAAATGCCTTCTTTTGTCTTCTGGAAACACTAGATTGATTAATTGAACTTTAGTTTCTCCCTGTCTCCCTTCTCTATGTGGACAAAGGACTGAAGGAATTTTCTCAAATCCTTCTTTCAGTTTTGGTATAATTAAAATACCAGTCTTACTTTGCAACTCATTACCTGCATCCCAACACCACTGAATAAATTCAACCACTTTCAAATATTACTACACCTTTCAATAGACTTTCTAGATTTTTTGGTTAAATAACTTTAACATTCAGGTTCATGACTCACCGAAGCCATTCATGTCGTAGTTTCTTGACTTATTTGATTCCACAGTACACTCTATCACTATGACATAATTGTAATTTGAAACATGGTCACATGCTGAATTTTACTTTCCCATGGCATTGCTCTACTAACAGATCGTAACACATAAATATCCTACTTCTGGTCACAGCATCTTTATCATCCATGTCTTTCATTTGGCTATCCTCATAGAATTAACTTTTTCCCTCTTCATGTAATCACTGGTACTTAAATAGTCCTTTTTTCAGATCATACTTAATTCATTTTCCAGCTTGAACCACATTATCAACTAATTTCATGCACCTTACACTCTTGTACTTTCTTGAACTTTCATCAGAACCATGATGCTAATTTTTCAGCACGACCACAACTAATTACTGTTTTCTTAGTTTTGGTGCTTTTCCATGGAATGTCACCTGATAGACACAAAAAATGATATAGTTTGCTGTAAAGTAATGCCATCTGTGCCAATTAGGCCTTCACTATTACTCAGCAATGCTTTAATCATCTTTTGTTGAACTATTCTGATTTGATTATTCTTTACCAATATTCTATTAAATTGAATTTTAAAGACAGCACTTAAAATTCATTTACTATGTGAGCTTCTTTTATCTTTATTATTTTATCCCTGGAAACACAAAGATAAATAAAATGTGATGACTCATACTCACTTAGAAATGGGATTGACACTGGCTTCAATAATTGTTAAACACTTACAGCACTTTATGTTTTCTGGAAATTCTTGTACACCTAAAATTAGAAAAAGAGTACATGAAAATATACTAAACTATAGTTTAACATTCAGAATAATACATAGTGTAAACACCATATGGATAATCATTAAGTAAGAATAAAAACTTAATAATACATTAGTGTCATATAGTACACGTATATGTTTTAAAAATAAAATGTGAATACTGAGTTATATTTTATGAAGTAATAATTGGAAATTAGACAAAAACTGAGAAAAATTTAGTATAAGATAGATCTTGGCTATTTACTAATCTAAAGAAAAGAATAGTTGGGCTTATTTAGTTATCATAGAAACCAACAAAAGGAAGGGGAAACCAGCAGATATAAGAAAACAAAATAAAGTCTTTGCTTGCTCCTTTCATTTTATAAGGTTGGGAAGACTGAACATGCACAATGGAAAGACATCTAAGGAAAAATCATAAATCAATAGACATCCCCAAACGATTCAGAAGCCCTAAAACATTTTAAACAACTCTCCCTAGCTGACACACAGTGCACTCTGCATCTGCCTGAGAGGATGACTAGGTGAGCAGCCCTTCCTGGAATCCTCTCTGGAGTCTCTGAGGTGGCCAGATGGCTGATTGCCCTTGGAGAGCTGCTCATCTGCTGTCACAGCTGTGCTGTTGGCTTTGTGACAGAAAAACACGAATTTTTCTTACTCAAAATCAGTAAGCCACAACTTAATCCATAAATGTGATAGTCAGAGGAATAAAAGATGCAGTGGATGTTACAATCAGTATATAAAAATGAGTTAAACAAATAGCTGGCCTCCATAACCATAAGTTCCACATTGATGGATTAACAAAGAGGCAGGTAGGAAATATTTTTTTTAATAAAACCTTAGAAATTTCCAGAAAGCAAAACTCAAATTTGCTACACACTGGCAACTATTTACATAGCATATATATCTCATTAAGTATTATAAGTAATCTAGAGATGACTTAAAGTACACAGGTGTATGTGTATAGGTTCAGTTCAGTTCAGTTGCTCAGTCGTGTCCAACTCTTTGAGACCCTATGGACTGCAGCACGCCAGGCCTCCCTGTCCATCGCCAACTCCTGAAGTTAACTCAAAGTCATGTCCGTTGAGTTGGTGATGCCGTCCAACCATCTCACCCTCTGTCGTCCCCTTTTCCTCCTGCCTTTAATCTTTCCCAGCATCAGGGTCTTTTCAGATCAGTCAGTTCTTCACATCAGGTGGGCAAAGTATTGGAGTTTCAGCTTCAACGTAAGTCCTTCCAATGAATATTCAGGACTGATTTCCTTTAGGATGGACTGGTTGGATCTCCTTGCAGTCCAAGGGACTCTCAAGAGCCTTTTCCAATACCACCATTCAAAAGCATCAATTCTTTGGCACTCAGCTCTCTTTATAGTCCAACTTTCATATCCATACATAATTACTGGAAAAACCATAGCTTTGACTAGACGGACCTTCGTCTGTCTCTGCTTTTAATATGCTGTCTACATTGGTCATAACTTTTCTTCCAAGGAGCAAGCATTTTTAATTTCATGGCTGCGGTCACCATCTGCAGTGATTTTGGAGCCCCCAAAAATAAAGCCTGCCATTATATCCCCATCTATTTGCCATGAAGTGATGGGACCAGATGCTATGATCTTAGTTTTTTGAATGTTGAGTTTTAAGCCAACTTGTTCACTCTCCTCTTGCACTTTCATCTAGAGGCTCTTTAGTTCCTCTTCACTTTCTGCCATAAGGATGGTGTCATCTGCATATCTGAGGTTATTGATATTTCTCCTGGCAATCTTGATTCCAGCTTGTCCTTCTTCCAGCCCAGCCTTTCTCATGATGTACTCAGAATATAATTAAATAAGCAAGGTGACAATATACAGCCTTGACGTACTCCTTTCCCTATTTGGAACCAGTCATTGTTCCATGTCCAGTTCTAACTGTTGCTTCTTGACCTGCATATAGATTTCTCAGGAGGCAGGTCAGGTGGTCTGGTATTCCCATCTCTTTAAGAATTTTCCACAGTTTGTTGTGTTCACATTGTCAAAGGCTTTGGCAGATTCAATAAAGCAGAAGTAGATGTTTTTCTGGAACTCTCTTGTTTTTTCAATGATCCAGCAGATGTTGGCAATTTGATCTCTGGTTCCTCTGCCTTTTCTAAGACCAGCCTGAACATCTGCAAGTTCATGGTTCACATATTGTTGAAGCCTGGCTTGGAGGATTTTGATCATTACTTTACTAGCGTGTGAGATGAGTACAATTGTGCAGTAGCTTGAGCATTCTTTGGCATTGCCTTTCTCTGGGATTGGAATGAAAACTGACCTTTTTAAGTCTTGTGGTCACAGCTGAGTTTTCCATATTTGCTGGCATATTGAGTGCATCACTTTCACAGCATCATCTTTTGGGATTTGAAATAGCTCAATTGGAATTCCATTTACCTCCACTAGCTTTGTTCGTAGTGGTGCTTCCTAAGACCCACTTGACTTTTCATTCCAGGATGTCTGTCTCTAGGTTGGTGATCACACCATCATGATTATCTGGGTCGTGAAGATCTTTTTGTATTGTTCTTCTGTGTATACTTGCCATTTCTTCTTAATATCTTCTGCTTCTGTTACATAGGTTATATGTAAATATTCCACCACTTTATATTCTTGCCACCTCTTCTTAATATCTTCTGCTTCTGTGCATAGGTTACATGTAAATATCCCATCATTTTATATATGGGACTTCAGCACCTGTGGATTTTGGTATCCATAGGGCTTCTGGAACTCATCCCTCATAGTTACTGAAAAATGACTCTAATAAGCCCTACAAAAGTTAGAAGAGAAAATGGCTATAAGAAGCCATTGCTATATCCCTGCAGTACTGATTGGTCTCTAGTTTTGAAACTGTTGGGCTTCCCCAGTGATTCAGCAATTAAGAATCTGCCTGTAAATCAGGAGGTGCAGGTGAAATGGGTTCAATTCCTGGATTGAGAAAATCCCCTGGAGGAGGAAATGGCAATCCACTCCAGTATTCTTCCCTGGAGAATCCCATGGACAGAGGTGCCTGAAGGGCTAGAGTCTATTGAGTCACAAAGAGCTGGGTGTGACTAAGTGACTAACACTTTCACCTTGAAAATATTATTAAGCATGAAGCACTAGTCCTGCCAAGTACTTCATATCTGACAGAAAGATAAGGAACAGTTTGTGGTAGGATTTAGATGAATTTTTTGATGATAGATAAATGGGAAAGTAAATCCTCACCTTCCTAGATTCTAGGAAGGTGATCTAGACCACCATGTTCATAGGATCTTGAGGTCGAGCAAAGCAGCAGGAGGATAACCAAACCAAACAGGTCATTTACCACTGAAAAGTCAGGGTATGAAAGTTTTGTGGGGATGTTTCTCAGCCACTTCTTTCTATGTGAAAATTCATCAGAAACTATGCTATCCTAAAATTACTGCTGAAGTGTCTGGTTTCTTAATGAAAACTCAAGAAGTCTTAGGAGTGCCATTATGTATGAGTTGGATGAGAAAAGCAATTCTTTTTTTTTGGAAAGGTCATAACACCTAGAGCTGCCCTTATTAACTAGATGTTAACAAAATGGCACTGAAGTCAATAAGGCAACCTTCGAACTATCCTCAACATTTCTCCTGAGTATTCATAATCACTCAGGATAGCTGCAACCAAAAAGGGTACAGGGCTTTTTCTTTTCTCCTTTTAGCTTTTTCTGTTCAGTCACCAATCTGGGCTCATTACAAGCCGGTGTGCTGATGCCTTATCTCCACAGGTGTCCGCCTTTGGCTGATATTGGCTGAAATTGTGTGTAAACCAAGATATGGGAGCAGAAGCAAACTATAGTAGGATTTTAAAGAAAAGACTGTATCTCTTTATCTTCTGCTGAAAATGGAATCTCCTGCTGTGGTGAAATGTTACCACATCATTTGTTAAAAACTTATATTATATTGTTTAAAGTTTAAACTTAAAAAACCATTCAGAGTTGAATCTGTTGAATTAAAATGGAATCCCATAAGTGAGTTGGAAGATAGAATGGTGGAAATAATTGAAGCAGAGAAGAATAAGAAAAAAGAATGAAATGAGGACAGTCTTAGAGACCACTGAGACAACATGAAATACACCAATATTCAAATTATAGGGAATCCCAGAAGAAGAAGAGAAAAAGAAACAGTATGAGAAAATATTTCAGGAGATTATAATCTAAAACTTTCCTAACATGGGAAAGGAAATAGTTACCAAAGTCCAGGAAGCCCACAGGGTCCCATACAAGAAAATGCAGAGCAAAACACACCAAGATAGATATTAATCAAACTAACAAAAATGAAACACAAACAAAAGTATTAGAAGTAGTAAGGGGAAAGCAACAAATAGCATACAAAGGAATCCAAATAAGGTTAACGATTGATCTTTCAGGAGAAACTCTACAGGCAAGAAGGGACTGGCAGGATATACTTAAAGCAATGAAAAGAAAAAAAACCAACAACCAAGATTACTGTACCCAGTAAGGATCTTATTCAGATTCTAAGGAGAAATTGAAAGATTTACAGATAAGCAAAAGTTAAGAGAATTCAGCACCACCAAACCAATGTTACAACTTCTAAACTTTACAACTTCCTTTACAGCTAAAGGAACTTCTCTAGACAGGAAACACAGAAAGAAAAGGCCTACAAAAACAAATCCAAGACAATAAAGTAAGTGGTAATAGGATCATACATAGCAATAATTACCATAAATATAAAAGAATTAAGTGATCCAACCAAAAGACACAGATTGGCTGAATGGATACAAAAACAAGACCTCTATATATGTTTTCTACAAGAGACCTGCTTCAGACCTAAAGACACATAAAGACCAATGTGATGGGCTGGAAAAAGATATTCTATGCAAATAGAAATCAAAAGAAAGTGGAAGTAGCAATACTCATATCAGGTAAAATAGACTTTAAAATAAAGACAGCTATAAGAGACAAGGAAGAATACTATGCAATCATCAAAGGATCAATCCAGGAAGAAAATATAACAATTATAAATATATATGCACCGAACATAGGAGGACCTCAATACATAAGGCAAATACTAACAAATACAAAAGGGGAAATCGATAGTTACACAGCAATAACAGGAGACTTTTAACACCACACTCACACCAATGGACAGATCATCCAGACAAATTAAAATTAGTAAGGAAACATAAGCCTTAAATGTCACATAAAATCAGATGGACCTTAACTGATGTCTACAGGACATTCCACCCCAAAACAGTAGAATATACCTTTTCCCAAATGCACACAGAACATTCTCCAGGGTAGATCACATCCTGGGTCACATATTAAGCCTTGGTAAAATTTGAAAAAATTGAAATTGTATCAAACATTCTTTCTGACCATAATAAGACTAGATACCAATTACAAAGGAAAAAACTATAAACAACACAAGCCCAAGAAGGCTATACAATATGCTTCTAAATAACCAAGTGGTCACTGAAAAAATTGAAGAGGAAAAAAAAAAAAAAAAACCTAGAGACAAATGACAATGAAAACAAGACAATTCAAAACCTATGGGATACAGTAAAAGCAGAACTAAGAGGGATGTTTATAGTAATAAAAGTCTACCTCAAGAAATTAGAAAAACATCAAAAAAATAATCTAACCTTACACTTAAAGGAACAAGAAAAAGAAGAAGAAAAAAATTGCCTAAGTTAGTAGAAGGAAAGAAATTGTAAAGATCAGAGTAGAAATAAATGAACAGAAAATGAAGGATGCAATAGCAAAGATCAATAAAACTAAAAGCTGGTCCTTTGATAGGAGAAACAAAATTGACAAACCATTAACTAGATTCATTAAAAAAAGAGGGAGAAGATTCAAATCAATAAAATTAGAAATGAAAAATAAGTTATAACAGACAACACAGAAATACCAAGGATTATAAGAGACTACTAATAATATGAGCAACTATATGCTAATTTAATGGACAACCTGGAATAAATGGACAAATTCCTAGAAAAGTACAGCCTAAACCAGGAAGAAATAGAAAATATGTACAGACCAATTATAAGCACTGAAATAAAAACTGTGATAAAAAATATTCCAACAAATAAAAGCTCAGGGCCAGACAGCTTCATATGTGATTTCTACCAAATGTTTAGAGAAGAGCTAACACTATCTTGCACAAACTCTTTCAAAAAATTGCAGAGGGAGGAAAACTTACAAATTATATGGGGCCATCATCACACTGATACCAAAACTAGACAAAGGTATTACAAAAAAAGAAAATTACAAGCCAATATCACTGATAAACATAAATGCAAAAATTCTCAACAAAATTCTAGCAAATAGAATCCAACAACATATTAAAAGAATCATGCACTATGATCAAGTAGGGTTTATCTCAGGGATGCAAAGATTCTTCAACATACACAAATTGATCAATGTGATACACCATATCAAAAACTGAAAGATGAAAAGGATATCATCTCAATAGATGCAGAGAAACATTATAAAAAAATTTAACACCGATTTATGATAAAAACTCCCCAGGAAATGGGCATAAAAGGAATTTACCTCAACATAATAAACATATGTGATAAATCCATGGCAAACACTATTCACAATGGTGAAAAACTGAAAGCATTTCCTTTAAGATCAGAAACAAGACAAGGGTGCCCACTCTTATCACAATTATTCAATACAGTTTTGAAAGTCCTAACCATGCTACTAAGAGAAGAAAAAGAAATGAATCCAGAATGGAAACGAAGAAGTAAAACTCTCAATGTCTGCAGACGACATTATACTATATATCTGTTCAGTTCAGTCACTCATGTCCGACTCTTTGCAACCACATGAATTGCAGCATGCCAGGCCTCCCTGTGCATCACCAACTCCCAGAGTTCACTCAAACGCATGTCCATTGAGTCGGTGATGCCATCCAGCCATCTCATCCTCTGTCGTCCCCTTCTTCTCCTGCCTCCAATCCCTCCCAGCATCAGGGTCTTTTCCAGTGAGTCAAGTCTTCACATGAGGTGGCCAAAGTACTGGAGTTTTAGCTTCAGCGTCAGTCCTTCCAATGAACACCCAGGACTGATCTCCTTTAGGATGGACTGGTTGGATCTCCTTGCAGTCCAAGGGACTCTCAAGAGTCTTCTCCAGCACCACAGTTCAAAAGCATCTATTCTTTGGTGCTCAGCTTTCTTCACCATCCAACTCTCACATCCATACATGACTACTGGAAAAACCATAGCCTTGTCTAGATGGACCTTTGTGGGCAAAGTAATATCTCGGCTTTTCAATATGCTATCTAGGTTGGTCATAACTCTCCTTCCAAGGAGTAAGCGTCGTTTAATTTCATGGCTGCAGTCACCATCTGCAGTGATTTTGGAGCCGAAAAAAATAAAGTCTGACACTGTTTTCACCGCTTCCACATCTATTTTCCATGAAGTGATGGGACCAGATGCCATGATCTTCGTTTTCTGAATGTTGAGCTTTAAATCAACTTTTTCACTCTCCACTGTCACTTTCATCAAGAGGCTTTTTAGTTCCTCTTCACTTTCTGCCATAAGGGTGGTGTCATCTGCATATCTGAGGTTACTGATATTTCTCCCAGCAGTCTTGATACCAGCTTGTGCTTCTTCCAGCCCAGCGTTTCTCTTGATGTACTCTGCATACAAGTTAAATTATCAGGGTGACAATATATAGCCTTGACGTATTCCTTTTCCTATTTGGAACCAGTCTGCTGGTCCATGCCCAGTTCTAACTGTTGCTTCATAGAAAACCCTAGAGATGCTACCAGAAAATCACTAGAGCTAATCAATGAATTTTGGAGAAGGCAGTGGCACTCCACTCCAGTACTCTTGCCTGGAAAATCCCGTGGTTGGAGGAGCCTGGTGGGCTGCAGTCCATGGGGTCGCTAAGAATTGGACACAACTGAGCGACTTCACTTTCACATTTCACTTTCATGCATTGGAGAAGGTAATGGGAACCCACTCCAGTGTTCTTGCCTGGAGAATCCCAGGAACGGGGGAGCCTGGTGGGCTGCTGTCTATGGAGTTGCACACAGTCAGACACGACTGAAGCAACTTAGCAGCAGCAATCAATGAATTTAGTAAAGTTGTAGGATATAAAATTAATACACACATATCTCTTGCATTCCTATGCACTAACAACGAAAAATCTGAAAGATAAATTAAAGAAGCAATTCCACTCACCATTGCAACAAAAAGAATTAAATACCTAAGAATAAACCTACCTAACGCAAGTAAAGTAATGCTCAAAATTCTCCAAGCCAGGCTTCAGCAATACATGAACTGTGAACTTTTAGATGTTCAAGCTTATTTTAGAAAAGGCAGAGGAACCAGAGATCAAATTGCCAACATCCACTGGATCATTGAAAAAGGAAGAGAGTTCCAGAAAAGCATCTATTTCTGCTTTATTGACTATGCCAAAGTCTTTGACTGTGTAGATCACAAAAAACTGTGGAAAATTCTGAAAGAGATGGGAATACCAGACCACCTGACCTGCCTCTTGAGAAACCTATATGCAGGTCAGGAAGCAACAGTTAGAACTGGATATGGAACAACAGACTGGTTCCAAATAGGGAAAGGAGTACGTCAAGGCTGTACATTGTCACCCTGCTTATTTAACTTATATGCAGAGTACATCATGAGAAAATCTGGATGAAGCACAAGCTGGAATCAAGATTGCAGGGAGAAATATCAGTAACCTCAGATATGCAGATGACACCACCCTTATGGCAGAAAGTGAAGAACTAAAAAGCCTCTTGATGAAAGTGAAAGAGGAGAGTGAAAAAGTTGGCTTAAAGCTCAACATCCAAAAAACGAAGATCATGGCATCCAGTCCCATCACTTCATGGGAAATAGATGGGGAAACAGTGGAAACAGTGTCAGACTTTATTTTTTTCGGCTCCAAAATCACTGTAGATGGTGATTGCAGCCATGAAATTCTTCTCTGGTGGCTCAGATGGTAAAGCGTCTGCCCGCAATGTGGGAGACCTGGGTTCGATTCCTGGGTCAGGAAGATCCCCTGGGGAAGGAAATGGCAATCCACTCCAGCACTCTTGCCTGGAAAATCCCATGGACGCAGGAGCCTGATAGGCTACAGTCTGTGGGGTCGCAAAGAGTAGGACTTGACTGAGTGACTTCACTTTCTTTCACTTTACTCCTTGGAAGGAAGGTTATGACCAACCTAAATGGCATATTGAAAAGCAGAGACATTACTTTGCCAACAAAGGTCTGTCTAGTCAAGGCTATGGTTTTTCCAGTGGTCATATATGGATGTGAGAGTTGGACTGTGAAGAAAGTGGAGTGCCAAAGAATTGATGCTTTTGAACTGTGGTGTTGGAGAAGACTCTTGAGAGTTTCTTGGACTTCAAGGAGGTCCAACCAGACCATCCTAAAGGAGATCACTCCTGGGTGTTCATTGGAAGGACTGATGCTAAAGCGAAACTCCAATATTTTGGCCACCTCATGTGAAGACTTGACTCACTGGAAAAAACCCTGATGCTGGGAGGGGTTGGGAGCAGGAGGAGAAGGGGACGACAGAGGATGAGATGGCTGGATGGCATCACAAACTAGATGGACATGAGTTTGAGTGAACTCTGGGAGTTGGTGATGCACAGGGAGGCCTGGCATGCTGCAATTCATGTGGTTGCAAAGAGTCAGACATGACTGAGCGATTTAACTGAACTGAACTGAGAGACAAAAAACCTGTATGGAGAAAACTATAAGACATTTATGAAAGAAACCAAAGACACACAAACAGATGGAGAGGCATACCATGTTCTTGGATGGGAAGAATGAATATTGTGAAAATGACCATACTACCCAAAGCAATCTACATGTTCAATGCAATCCCTATCAAATACCAATGGTACCTTTCATAGAACTAGAAAAAATTTTTTACTATTTGTATAGAAATACAAAAGACACTGAATAACCAAAGCAATCTTAGAGGAAAAAAAAAATGGAGCTGTTGAAATCAACCATCTTGACTTCAGACTATACTACAAAGCTACAGTCATCAAGATAGTATGGTACTGGCACAAAACAGAGATACAAGCCAATGGAACAAGAGAGAGAGAGAACCCAGAGATTAAACCCATACACATATGGGCACCTCATCTTTGACAAAGGAGGAAAAATATACAATGGTGGAAAGATGGCCTCTTTAATAAGTGCTGCTGGGAAAACTGGACAGCTATATATAAAAGAATGAAATTAGAACACATCCTAACACCACTCAAAAAAAATAAACTCAAATGGTTTAAATACTGAAATGTAAGGCCAGAAATAATAAATCTCTTAGAGGAAAACATAGGAAGTATACTCTTTTACATAAATCACAACAAGATCCTCCATGACTCACCTCCTAACTTAATGGATAAAAAAACAAAAATAAACAAATGAGACCCAATTAACTTAAAAGCTTTTATAAAGCAAAGGAGAGATAAACAAGATGAAAAGACAATCCTCAGGATAGGAGAAAATAATTGCAAATGAAGCAACTGACAAAGGATTAATTTCCAAAATGTATAAGCAGCTCATACACCTCAATATCAGAAAAACAAATAACACAATAAAAAATGGGCAGAAGATCTAAATACACATTTCTCCAAAAAAGATATATAGATTGCTAATAAATACATGAAAAGATGCTCATTATTAGAAAAATGCAAATCAAAACTACAATGAGGTATCATCTCACACCAATCAGAATGGCCATCATCAAAATTTCTACAAAGAATAAATGATAGAGAGGATGTGGAGAAAAGGGAACCGTCCTGCACTGTTGGTGAGAATGTAAATTGATACGGCCACCATGGTGAACAGTAGGGAGGTTCCTTAAAAAACTAGGAATAAATCTAGCACTTGTTGTTCAGCAGTGAATTTATGTCTGACTCTTTCCAACCTCATGAACGGCAGCACATTAGTTTCCCCTGTCTTTCTCTATCTCCCTGTTTGCTCAAACTCATGTTCATTGAGTTACTGATGCCATCCAACCATCTCATCCTCTGTCGCCTGCTTCTCCTCTTGCTCTCAAATCTTTCCTAGCATCAGGGTCTTTTCCAATGAGTTGGCTCTTTGTATCAAGTGGCTAAAGTATTGGAACATCAGCTTCAGCCCAGTCCTTCCAATAAATATTCAGGGTTGATTTCCTTTAGGATTGACTGGTTTGACCTCCTTACTGTCCAAGGTACTCTCAAGAGTCTTCTCCAGCAGCACAGTTTGACAGCATCTAGTATCTAACCCAGTAATCCCACCACTGGGCATATACCCTGATAAAACGACAACTCAAAAAGACACTTGCACCCCTGTTCATTGCAACACTATTTACAATAGCCAGGACATAGAAGGGACCAGGTGTCCATCTACAGATGAATGGATAAAGAAGATGTGGTACATATATACAAAGGAATATTACTTAGTCATAAAAAGGAACCTGACTGAGTCAGTTGTAGAGAGGTGTTTGAACCTAGAGCCTGTTATACAGAGTGAAGTAAGTCAGAAAGAGAAAAACAAATATCATATATAAATCATATGTATAGAATCTAGAAAAATGGTACTGATGAACCCATTCGCAGGTAAGTAATGGAGACACAAACGTAGAAAATAAACTTGTGGACACAGTGGGGAAAGGAGAGGGTGAAGATGGGATTAACTGAGAAAGTAGCATTGATATATGAACATCATTATGTGTAAAATAGCTAGTAGGAAGCTGCTACATAACACAGGGAGTCCAGTCTGGTGCTCTGTGATCACCAAGAGGGATGGGGCATGGGGGAAAAGTAGGCTCAAGACAGAGGTGGTACATAAAACCGTAGAAAATTCTTAAAGAGTTGGGAATACCAGACCACCTGACCTGCCTCCTGAGAAATCTGTATGTGGGCCAAGGAGCAACAGTTAGAATCGGACAATGAACAACAAACTGGTTCTAAACTGGGAAAGGAGTACGTCAAGGCTGTACATTGTTACCCTGCTTATTTAACTTATATGCAGAGTACATCATGAGAAATGCTGGGCTGGATGAACCACAAGCTGGAATCAAGATTGCTGGGAGAAATATCAATAACCTTAGATATGCAGATGACACCACCCTTATGGTAGAAAATGAAGAACTAAAGAGCCTCTTGATGAAAGTGAAAGAGGAGAGTGAAAAAGTTGACTTAAAACTCAACATTCAGAAAACTAAGATCATGGCATCTGGTCACAACACTTCAAGGCAAATAGATGGGGAAACAGTAGAAACAGTGAGAGACTTTATTTTTTTTTGGGGGGGGGGGCTCCAAAATCACTGCAGATGGCGAATGCAGCCATGAAATTAAAAGATGCTTGCTCCTTGGAAGAAAAGTTATGACCAACCTAGACAGCATATTAAAAAGCAGAGACATTATCAACAAAGGTCCGTCTAGTCAAAGCTATGGTTTTTCCAGTCATTATGTATGGATGTGAGAGTTGGACTATAAAGAAAGCTGAGCACTGAAGAATTGATGCTTTTGAACTGTGGTGTTGGAGAAGACACTTGAGAGTCCCTTGGACTGCAAGGAGATCCAATCAGTCAATCTTAAAGGAAATCAGTCCTGAATGTTCATTGGAAGGATTGATGCTGAAGCTGAAACTCCAATTCTTTGGCCACCTGATGTGAAGAACCAACTCACTGGAAAAGACCCTGATGCTGGGAAAGATTGAGGGCAGGAGGAGAAGGGGAAGATTGAGGATGAGACGGTTGGATGGCATCACTGACATTATGGACATGAGTTTCTGTAGGCTCCAGGAGTTGGTGATGGACAGGGAAGCCCAGCATGCTGCAGTCCATGGGGTCGCAAAGAGTCAGACATAACTGAGCAAATGAACTGAACTGATATGTGTGTGTGTGTGTGCGTGCACATGCACGTGCTTAGTTGTGCAGTCACGTCCAGCTCTTTGCAACCCCATGGACTGTAACCCACCAAGCTCCTCTGTCCATGGGGATTCTCCAGGCCTGAATACTGGTGTGGGTTGCCATGCCCTCCTCCAGGGGATCTTTCCAACCCAGGGATCGAACCCAGGTCTCCCACATTTCAGGCAGATTCTGCACTGACTGAGTCACAAGGGATTCACACTGTTGTACAGCAGAAACTGATACAACATTGCAAGTGATTTTCCTCTAGTTAAAAAAAATGAATTAAAAAAGTTGAATCCAACTTTACTAACTACTTGTTGGGTAACTCTAGGCAAGTCATTTAAATGTTTGATGTTTTAGTTTTCTAATCTGCAATAAGATTATTATATGAATGGTTTCATCAGAGAGCCACAGTAAGGATTGAAGGAGATAAAGTAGGTGAAGTAACTGGCACAAAGTGTTGAATATATGTGATATGTAGTCATTTGAAACAGAAGCAGAGGGTGTATGTCAATCAACGGACCAACAATCATTGAAATGATCTGACTTGTATAAATTTGTAAAGTTTATCTACCTAAGAGTATAGCAAAGAGAAAGAAATTAGTGTGCTGAAAGAATATCTCAATTTCTTATCAATGTAATAGTTCAGATAAATGTTTTCCGAGATGTGAAGTAAACAGTAAATTCATATATTCATAAACACGTATTTATAAATTATAGTGTAAATACATAAATAAACATATATAACTAGCCTATGCTGAGCAATATTTTTATATTTTTGTGGCTTTTTCATAGCTATTTCAATTTGCTTATTAAAGTAAGAACACATTTGGAAAAATAGGTTGCCAGGAGAACTTTACTATATATACTAATATACGTCCCTTAGACTTTAGGAAAAGATTCTAAAGCATATCTTCAACTCATGAAAAAAGTGAAAAAGTGAAAGTGTTAATCACTCAGTCATGTCTGACTCTTTGCGGCTCCATGGACTTTAGCCAACCAGGATCCTCTGTCCTTGGAATTCTCCAGGCAAGAATACTAACCCATTCCCTTCTTCAGGGGATCTTCCTGACCCAGGGATCAAGCCTGGATCTCCTTTATTGCATGCAAATTCTTTACTGTTTGAGCCACCAGGTAATAAAGTACTGTAGTTAAAAGCACAGATTGGAAGGATGACTGAATCTCAGTATTAGCAAGTAGCCATGTAATCTTAGTCAGACATTATAATATTTGACCATAAGGTTCTCATTTCTGGTCTAGTTCAAGGAGCTGTTCTGAGTACTAGATAGTATGTTGTAAAGCACTTAGTATCATGTCAGGCACTTAATAAGTACCTAATAAGTACTAGATAAAATCTGTGTATTAATAACAGGAAAGTTAACTTGCACTTTATGCCACTGTGTAAAATAATTTAATCATTTTAATAATCTTGTGAGGAAGATGTATTAGGCAATATTATTTTCATTTTGTAGATGAAGAAACACACATTCGCAAAGATTAGGTGACTTATCAAAATACCTAATGGGTGTTTATAGATAGAAACAGATATACGTGGGGTTTGATTAAATTTTTTAACACCATATCTATTGTTTCTCTTTATTATGTCACTACTCATTAGAATTGGGTGGTATTTTATCATAGAGCCCATATTTTTTAAGCATCTTGTTTCTTTCTTTCTTTTTAAATTTTTGGTTGGCCAGGTGGCTTGTGAGATCTGACCAGGGATCAAACTTGTGACTTTGGCAGTGATATCATGGAGTCCTAACCACTAAACCGCCAGGTAATTCCTTGTAGAATCCTCATTTTTATTAACCAGTTTTTGAGATTGGCCTCTCTGGTCCTCTGAAATACAGTATGTTTGATTTTGAAAATGTTATATACTAATATATATCAGATCAGATCAGATCAGTCACTCATTTATACATATATATAAAAATAAACACACACATATACTCCTTAATTATAAAAAGGTTCATACACACATTTAAGATTAACTTTGCTTTGATTTGAAGTTACCCAGAAATAGGACTTCACTTTTACAATGTATCTTATTCTAGCCATTTTTTTTGCTATTATTATAAAAAACAGATTCAAACATTTGTAGATGTGTAACTCAAGTTTTAACCTCAATTTTTCAGTTGAGACATCACATAAAGTTTCTAACACAGGCCTATAAAGAACTTTTTTCTAAAGGCACTACAATTTTAATTCTTTTGGGAATTCCTGGATAGTCAGGCTCATTATGTTGATATTTAGCTTAGATGTGAACCTAAACTGAACAACCAATAAGGACTGTGCTCTGAAATAATTACAGGGGAAGTACTGTGTTTTATAAGTAAAATGATATATTTAGTTTTAAAAATTGACAACTGCCTTATTCACAAATATCAGATGAGATAAAAAAAATGTTTACTCTTCCAATTAGGACACTGTGGTAATATTTTCCCCAAATATTCACTTCAGTAACTATGCCATAAAACTATCTTGAATATGTACACAAAAGTACTGTCAAATGAGAAATAACACTTCTGCATTTTGATCTTAAAACACCTTGGAAACAAAGCTTTTAATGCAATGGAGTTATGCAAAATTTCATTCAGTTCAATTGCTCAGTCATGTCCAACTCAAGATACTAATACCTTGAGGAAGAAAAGATGTAAAAGCCTATTTTATCTGATTGTTTTCTTTGTTCTTCCTCTTAAAAAAAGAGGTTGAAGAAGGTCCTGCTTGCTCAACTTTGCATGGTTCAAGAACTAATCTGCTTGGTGGGGTTTTTATTCTCCTGCCTCCATCTGACCATTGACTGCTCAGCCATTCTTCCCCCAGAGAAGGGAAAAGGGAGAATTCTGAAATCATCCAATGTGGCTCTTTCCTTCCTAGCATGGGAGAAGTTGAAAGTCACAGGTAAATCTAGGTTAAATATTTTTATTTGGACTACCCTTTCCATGTCTTGACAGAAGAATCTTAAATCTGTAGTTAATATCAGTTAAGTTCAGTAGCTCAGTCATGTCCAACTCTTGGCAACCCCATGGAATGCAGCACACCAGGCTTCCCTGTCCATCACCAATTCCTTGAGCTTGTTCAAACTCATATCCATCAAGTCGGTGATGCCATTCAACCATCTCATCCTCTGTCGTCCCCTTCTCCTCCTGCCCTTAGTCTTTCCCAGCATCAGGGTCTTTTCTAAGGAGTCAGTTCTTCACATCAGGTGGCCAAAGTATTGGAGATTCAGCATCAGTCCTTCCAATGAATATTCAGGACTGACTTCCTTTAGGATGGACTGGCTGGATCTCCTTGCAGTCCAAGGGACTCTCAAGAGTCTTCTCCAATACTACAGTTCAAAAGCAACAATTCTTCAGTGCTAAGCTTTCTTTATGGTCCAACTCTCACATCCATACATGACTACTGGAACAACCATAACTTTGATGGACTTTCATCAGCAAACTAATGTCTCTGCTTTTTAATATGCTGTCTAGGTTGGTCACGGCATTTCTTCCAGGGAGTAAGCATCTTTTAATTTTGTTAAATTATACAATATTTAATTATGTAAATATAAAAACATTTAATTATATAAAATATAAGATATTAATTAATATAGCTTTATAATTTATTTTATTATAAAACATTATTGATGTAAAAATGAAAACCAAAACTAAATGTCATTAAAATTGTGTTAGACTTTAAGTTGGTTTTAAGCTGGTTGTTGTTATTTAGTCATTAAGTCTCATCTGACTCTTTTGCAGGCTCATGGACTGTAGCCTGCTAGGCTTCTCTGTCCCTGGGATTTTGAAGGCAAGAGTACGGGAGTGGGTTCCCATTTCCTTCTCCAGGGCATCTTCCCAACCCAGGGATTGAACTCATGTCTCCTGCCCTGGCAGGTTGATTCTTTACCACTGAGCCACCAGGAAAGCCCTTTAAGCTGTAATTAAAGTATAAAAGCAACATTTTTTTTTCCAGTGCAATAGATAAGTATGGAATCTAAACGTGGCAAACAATTTTGTGGTTATTGAATAAAGAATCTACCAATAGCAATAGCAACATTTGTTCCTTTGTCATGAATAGAAGATCTCTGAAACACAAAACTGGGTGTAAGACATTTCTATAACACATATTTATTTTTAATATCACTTTCTGAATAAAGTTATGTTACCTGTCCCCACCCACTCTTTCATTCAAATCCTTAGTCTAAATTTATCTATATAAATACATTTAAATTCTATCATCTGCATGAAAGTTTATTCAACTATTTTAGTCCATATGACTCCCTGTTCCATGATTTTAGATTGTATTCTTTCTGAAATGAAATAATGAAAAATAACAAGATGCTGTATATGGTTATAAAGTGAGGAATCATTGCTTTATCATTATGTCTTATATGATTCTCTGATATTTTAATTATAAGATATCCAAAAAGAAAGTGATTTATACATTCAAAAAATATTTATTGAGTTCTTACTCTGTATTAGGAATTGTATCAAACATTGTTGATACAGTGTGAGAAAGATGGATACATTCCTTTCATTTGAGAAGCTTATATTTTGGCAAAGGAACACATACAATAAACCATAGATATAATTAGCATATTATGAAATATATAAAATTAAATTGCATTTAATTTTTGAGACATGGTACAGAAAATCTAATTAGAACAGAATCAAGATGGATCACAAATGCCTGACGATTTCAAACTTGACTAGATAGATTAAGGTAAACCTTATTTACTCCATAACGTATTTCCAAACCTTATGGAAATTGAGGAATTACTTAAAGAAGATGAGAATGACAGAAATATAGATATCTGGTATCTGAGGGTGGAAAGTAAGAATTTCAAGCAGAAGGAATAGACACTGAAGATGCTATAGAGATGCATTATTCTTGGCATATTCTAGGAATATCAAGGAGGCCAGTATAGATAGAACACAGGGAGGAAGAGAAGAGCAGCAAAAAATTAGGTTAGAGAAGTAATAAGGGTATGTATGGTGGGGAGATGGGGCGGGGAGGTCAACTCCTATAGGCCCCTCAGGCCATCACAAGAATTTTACTTTTTACTCTGAATGACATAGATAGATATAGAAACACATAAGTGTGATACAATCTGATACAAAGGATCGCGGGCTTCCCAGGTGGCACTAGTGGTAAAGAACACCTCTGCCAATGCAGGAGACGTTAAGAGATGCAGCTTCAGCCCCTGGGTTGGGAAGATCACCTGGAGTGGAGATTGGCTCCCCACTGCAGTGTTCTCGCCTGGAGAATCCCATGGACAAAGGAAGCCTGGCAGGCTAGAGGCCATAGGGTTGCAAGGACTTGGACATGACTAAGCAACTTAGCATGCATGCCTGCTAGCACTGGCTCCTGAGTAGTGCAGTGTTTCTGCGAGGGAGGTCAATCACAGGCTATTGAAAATAAACCATAAAGAGAGTTGATGGTGGCTTGCATCAGGGTAGGAGCAATGAGCAAGAAGGAAGTGAGTGGAATCAGGATGCTCTTTGAACATAAGACCAATAGAATATACAGATGTCTTAGATGTAAAGTATGAAAGGAAAAAGGAAATCAAGGATAACTCCATGCTTTTTTTACCCTGAGTGACTTGAATAAAAGGGTTGTCTTGGATTTAGATGGGAAAAACAGTATGTAAAATAAGTTTTGGAGAGAAGATAAAACTTTCACTTTTGGACATGTGTAATCTGAAATATCTGTTAATTTCAGTTCAATTCAGTCACTCAGTCATGTCTGACTCTTTGTGACCCCATGAACCCCAGCACACCAGGCCTCCCTGTCCATCACCAACTCCCGGAGTTTACTCAGACTCATGTGCATTGAGTCGGTGATGCCATCCAAACTATCTCAACCTCTGTCGTCCCCTTCTCCTCCTGCCTTCAATCTTTCCCAGCATCAGGGTCTTTTCCAATGAGTCAGTTCTTCACATCAAGTGGCCACAGTATTGAAGTTTAGCTTGAACATCAGTCCTTACAATGAATATTCAGGACTGATCTCCTTTAGGATGGACAGGTTGGATCTCTTTGCTGTCCAAGGGACTCTCAAGAGTCTTCTCCAACACCACAGTTCCAAAGCATCTTTTCTTCAGTGCTCACCTTTCTTTATAGTCCAACTCTCACATCCATACATGACTACTGGAAAAGCCATAGCCTTGACTAGATGGACCTTTGTTGGTAATGTCTCTGCTTTTTAATATGCTGTCTAGGTTGGTCATAATTTTTCTTCAAAGAAGTAAGCTTCTTTTAATAATATGGCTGCAGTCACCATCTGCAGTGATTTTGGAGCCCAGAAAAATAAAGTCTGACACTGTTTCCACTGTTTCCCCATCTATTTCCCATGAAGTGGTGGGATCGGATGCCATAATCTTCGTTTTCTGAATGTTGAGCTTTAAGCCAACTTTTTCACTCTCCTCTTTCACTTTCATCAAGAGGCTCTTTAGTTCTTCGCTTTCTGCCATAAGGGTGGTGTCATCTGCATATCTGAGGTTATTGATATTTCTCCTGGCAATCTTGATTCCAGCTTGTGCTTCCTCCAGCCCAACATTTCTCATGATGTGCTCTGCGTATAAGTTAAATAAGCAGGGTGACAATATACAGCCTTGATGTACTCCTTTTCCTATTTGGAATCAGTCTGTTGCTCCATGTCCAGTTCTAACTGTTGCTTCCTGACGTGCATACAGATTTCTCAGGAGGCAGGTCAGGTGGTCTGGTATTCCCATCTCTTTCAGAATTTTCCACAATTTATTGTGAGCCACACAGTCAAAGGCTTTGGTATAGTCAGTAAAGCAGAAATAGATGTTTTTCTGGAACTCTGTTGCTTTTTCTATGATCCAACGGATGTTGGCAATTTGATCTCTGGTTCCTCTGCCTTTCTAAATCCACCTTAAACATCTGGACATTCACAGTTCACATATTGTTGAAGCCTGGCTTGGAAAATTTTGAGCATTACTTTATTAGCACGTGAGATATGTGCAATTGTGTGGTAGCTGGAACATTCTTTGGCATTGTCTTTCTTTGGGATTGGAATGAAAACTGGTTTTTTCCAGTCCTGTGGCAACTTGATGAGTTTTCCAAATTTACTGGCATATTGAGTGCGGCACTTTCACAGCATCATCTTTTGGGATTTGAAATAGCTCAACTGGAATTCCATCACCTCTACTAGCTTTGTTCGCAGTGATGCTTCCTAAGACCCATTTGACTTCACATCCAGGATGTCTGTCTCTAAGTGAGTGATCACACCATTGTAGTTATCTGGGTCTTAAAGATCTTTTTTGTACAGTTCTTCTGTTTATTCTTGCCACCTCTTCTTAATATCTTATGCTTCTGTTAGGTCCATACCATTTCTGTCCTTTATCGAGCCCATCTTTGCATGAAATGTTCCTTTGGTATCTCTAATTTTCTTGAAGAGATCTCGAGGCTTTCCCATTCTGTTGTTTTCCTCTATTTCTTTGCACTGATCGCTGAAGAAGGCTTTCTTATCTCTCCTTGCTATTCTTTGGAACTCTGCATTCAAATGGGTATATCTTTCCTTTTCTGCTTTGCCTTTCACTTCTCTTCTTTTCACAGCTATTTGTAAGGCCTCCTCAGACAGCCATTTTGCTTTTTTTGCATTTCTCTTTCTTGGGGATGGTCTTGACGCCTGTCTCCTGTACAATGTCATGAACCTCTGTCCATAGTTCTTCAGGCACTCTGTTTATCAGATCCAATCCCTTGAATCTATTTGTCACTTCAACTGTATAATCGTACGGAATTTGATTTAGGTCATATCTGATTGGTCTAGTGGTTTACCCTACTTTATTCAAAATCAGTCTGACTTTGGCAGTACGGAGTTCATGATGTGAGCCACAGTCAGCTCCCAGTCTTGTTTGCAGACTGTATAGAGCTTCTCCACCTTTGGCTGCAAAGAATATAATCAATCTGATTTCAGTGTTGACCTTCTGGTGATGTCCGTGTGTAGAGTCTTCTCTTGTGTTGTTGGAAGAGAGTGTTTCCTATGACCAGTGCATGCTCTTGGCAAAACTCTATTAGCCTTTGCCCTGCTTCATTCTGTACTCCAAGGCCAAATTTGCCTGTTACTCCAGGTGTTTCTTGACTTCCTACTTTTGCATTCCAGTCCCCTATAATGAAAAGGACATCTTTTTTGGGTGTTAGTTCTAGAAGGTCTTGTATGTCTTCACAGAACTGTTCAACTTCAGTTTCTTCAGCATTACTGGTCAGGGCATAGACTTGGATTACGGTGATATTGAATGGTTTGTCTTGGAAATGACGAGAGATCATTCTGTCATTTTTGAGATTGCATCCAAGTACTGCATTTCGGACTCTTGTCGACTATGATGGTTACCTCATTTCTTCTAAGAGATTCTTGCCCACACTAGTAGATATAATGGTCATCTGAGTTAAATTCACCCATTCCAGTCCATTTTAGTTCACTGATTCCTAAAATGTTGACATTCACTCTTGCCATCTCTTGTTTGACCACTTCCAACTTGCCTTGATTCATGCACCTAACAGTTCAGGTTCCTATGCAATATTCTTCTTTACAGCATCAGACCTTGCTTCCATTACCAGTCACATCCACAACTGGGTGTTTTTTTCGCTTTGGCTCCATCTCTTTATTCTTTCTGGAGTTATTTCTCCACTCTTCTCCAGTAGCATATTGGGCACCTACCGACCTGAGGAGTTCATCTTTCAGTGTCCTATCTTTTTGCCTTTTCATACTGTTCATGGGGTTCTCAAGGCAAGAATACTGAAATGGTTTGCCATTCCCTTCTCCAGTGGACCACATTCTGTAAGAACTCTTCACCATAACCCAGACATCTTGGGTGGCCCTACACGGCGTGGCTCATAGTTTCACCAAGTTAGACAAGGGTGTGGTCCATGTGATCAGATTGGTTAGTCTTCTGTGATTGTGGTTTTCAGTCCCTCTGCCATCTTATGGAGAAGGATAAGAAGCTTATGGAAACTTCCTGATGGGAGAGACTGACTGAGGGGGAAACTGGGTCAAGTCCAACTCCCTGTGACCCCATGGACTGCAGCACGCCAGGCCTCCCTGTCCATCACCAGCATCCGGAGTTTACTCAAACTCATGTCCACTGAGACACTGATGCCATCCATCCATCTCATCCTATGTCATCCCCTTCTCCTCCTGCCTTCAATCTTTCCCAGAATCAGGGTCTGTTCAGATGAGTCTGTTCTTCACATCAAGTGGCCAATATATTGGAGTTTCAGCTTCAGCATCAGTCCTTCCAGTGAATATTCAAGGCTGACTTCCTTTAGGATGGACTGGCTGGATCTTCTTGCAGTCCAAGGGACTCTCAAGAGTCTTCTCCAACACCACAGTTCAAAAGCATCAATTCTTTGGTGCTCAGCTTTCTTTATAGTCCAAATCTCACATCCATACATGACTACTGGAAAAACTATAGCCTTGACTAGATGGACCTTTGTTGGTAATGTCTCTGCTTTTTAATATGCTGTCTAGTTTGGTCATAACTTTTCTTCCAAGGAGTAAGCCATGTTCAGCAAATCTTTAATCCAATTTTCTGTCAACAGGTTGAGCTGTGTTCCCTCCCTGCTATTTACCTGGGCCAAACTATGGTGGAGGTAAAAGAGAAAACATCAGACAGTTTTAGGATAGAGGTCTAGACTGTGCATTTCAAAATGTAGGATTCATTATCATTTAGACAGTATTTAAACCATGAGAAAAAATGTGAGCACCAATGGTGTAAATGTAGATAATGAACCAAAAAGGGCCATGGACTGAACCATGAAGTACTCCAAAATGAAGATGAGGAGAAGAATCAACATAAGAGACTGAACAAGAGAAATCAGTGAGATGAGAGGAAAAATAAGAGTATTGAATCCTAGAAGTCAAATGAAGAAAATATATAAGCAGGAAGAAGTGTTCAACTGTTTCAAATGATGTTACTTTGTCAAGTAAAGTGTGTGTGTTAGTTGCTCAGTTGTGTCCAACTCTTTGTGACCTCTGTGGATGGTAGCACACCAGGCTACTCTGTTAATGGAATTCTTCAGGTAAGACTACTGAGTGGGTTGCTGTTCCTTCTCTTGGGGATCCTGTCCACCCAGGGAATGAACACAGGTCTCCTACATTGCAGGCAGATTCAAGCAAGGTGTCAAGTAAAGCAATGCCCTAAAATTGCCTTTGACTTCAGTAGTGAGGATATCTGTATGACCTCAACTGAAATTACTTTGGAGTAGAGGATTTAAAGACTGGGGTGGGTTTAAGAGAGGATGAGAGGAAAGGAATTGTAGATAGAGGATATAAACAACTAGACATCTAGAACTTTTGCTACAAGGAGGTAAGAGACTATTAAGGGAAGAAGATCTAAGAAGTATTCTTTAATATAGAAAAAAATATATCATATGTTGAAACTGATTAGAATGAACAAGTAGAGAGGAAAATCTTGATCATGTGGTAGAGACTGAGAAGTGCTCCAGTGATATCCATGGGTAGGCAAGAGAGGATGATTATCCAGTGGGGACAAAGGTTTAAAGAGAGACAGTAGCTCATCTGTACTAACAGGGAGAAATGAGAGAATATGAATGCAGATGCTGGTAGAAAAGACAGGATGCTGACAGTCTGGAAATTATCTTTTGAAAGCTTTAATTTTCTCAGAGGAGTAGGACAAATAACCATGAACATGAGAGGGAAGGTGTGAGAGGTTTGAAGACAGAAGAGAACATGTGAAACAGTCACCAGAAGAGAAGGAGAGTCAATAGATAAAGGATGTACAGCATAATTACTGGGAAGCATTAAGGCTATACTTCAGAATAGCAATCATGAATTTTAAGTCATATCAGTCAGTGTGATGAAGTGGTTTTTTTTTTTTTTTTTTCAGATCCCTTCAGCCATAGGTAGACAGTTAGATTCAGTCACGCTTGTAATTTTACTGAGCGTATGTAGATAAATGAGAGAGACGCAAAGATGTAAAGGGGGTAATCTGATGACTGGCCATAAAATTCAGCTCATGCAAAAAGGGCAGAGCAAACATCGAGGTTGACAGAATTCATGAAAAAATGGTGGTACTTATAGACTGGTGGGTTTGATGGGGTCAAAGCAAGTTGGAGTGCTATAAGAGGGAGTGTTCTGGTAAGATAGGAGGATGGCATCAGTGGCATTCCATTTGATATTCCCGACAATACCTAGATCAGACCTAGGAAAACAACAGAAACTCAGGAAGTGTCTGTTAAATTGGCTCTAATTATATTTTTGTATCAATATCCTGAACAATGAAGCAAAACACTTTACAAACATGGAAAGAAACACAGGCTCTTAAGTATAGATGCTTTAGATTCAAATTACCTTTTCTAAATGAAAAAGGTAACTTTTCCATACAAAATTATAAAAAGGACTTCCTACAAATACCAAATTTGGAATGCTTCCATGTTCTCTCAAATGCATTAAAGTTTATGTTTATTACTTAAATTTTTATATAAATCTGAATGCATGATAATAGTTATGGATAGTGCATTTTGAAATGTTTCTGAGTTCTCTGAATTTCAGAGGTATCATCAGCTCAAATGATCTACTCCATGATGCAAATACCACAGGCTAAAAAATGATTAAAACCTTAATGCTATATAAATAAGAGGGATATATATTTACAACACTTTAAAATTTTGACCTGATATTATAAATGTGATAGCAATTTTTATATTTCTTTTTTTAAGTTTTGAGAAAGTGGGGAGGTTTTTGGATATATAATACATTGGATTAGATTTAGGATCAGAAAGAATGAAATTTATTGATGAAACATTATAAGCATTTGCTTTATTTCATCTTCACAACAATTTTATAAAATGATTTATTATTGCTACTTAACTAATGAAGAAATTGAGGCTCTGAGGCTAGCTGGTATTTGAAACCAGGCCAAGTTTATTCCAAACACTATCACATTTTATGTTTATTAAGCTAACTCCATCAAATCCAGGATTTAAACTATTTGGGGTTATAAATTTTAGTTACTCAAAACTGAAAATGCAACATTTATAACAGAGCACAATATATTGGATTTGTTCCATACATATTTTCCAGGTCAAATACAAACAACCCCAACTTCCTGGAACTCTGAGTTTAATGCACACTCAGGATTTACCATGTGGTGTTCATACAGGGGCATTGCAAACTTCATTTGTTCTATGATTATCTTAGATCAAATTTCAATCAGCATTAATAGTATCAACTTTCTGGAACTTTGAGCACATTGCTCGGGTCATAAAGTTTTCTGTTTTGTTTTTGTTTAACTTCTCAGTCATGTCTGATTCTTTTGTGACCCATTGGCTGTAGCCTGCCAGGCTCCTCTGTCCATGGGATTTTCCAGGCAAGAATACTGGAGTGGGTTGTCATTTCCTTTAGTTCTGAATTTAATATACTACAAGTGCTATAAGCTTAGTTCAGAATTTGTCCTTTTAATATATAATCCAACCAATAGCTATTAGAAGGAACAAATAGGAAAAGGCTATTCAAAATAGGGAGAATGTCAGTCTGAAAATGTGATAACATGGTCTGATAGAAAAGGTAGTGATGGGGAAAAGTACATTGATACTAGAACTCTTTATTAAAAAGATTATTTGATGTGGATCATTTTTAAAGTCTTTATTGAATTTGTTAGAATATTGCTTCTGCATTACGTTTGGGTTTTTTTTGGCCATGAGGAATGGAGGATCTTAGCTCCCCTAACAGGGATCAAACCCTCACCCCCTTCCCTGGAAGGTGAAGTCTTAACTACTTGATTGCCAGGGAAGTTCCAGCACCAGAACTCTTAAAGTCTAATATTATTATTTTGTCTAGAAGCAAGCAGCCACAAATACTAAAAAAAAAGAAATTCAAGACACAAACCACAATGAACTCAAGTCAATTTGGAAAGGTTAAAGTGCATTTGTTACGGTTACATAAAAAAAATAACATAATAGGAAATATTTTGGGAATATTTTCCATTCAGCATGATTCACGTAAGATTTATAAATTTGACATATAAAGGGATAAATTGTACATATTTGTGGGAAAATAATTTTGTGTATAAACCCACATTCCCAAAGGATATCCAGTAAATGAGGCAATACTCTATTAAGAATGGAAGTATGGACTAGAATTAGATTTCAGAGACACAACATATTGTATGGGAGAAAGTAAAAGCATCCAGCAATTAGGTTCATAAATTTGGGAGAAACTGGGCAGGTTGGTTATAGCTTAAAGAGAAAGAGAGAGAGAGAGAGAATAAACTGACTGGAATGAATTGCTTTACTTACTATCCTTCAAATGACGGGAGCTAAAAACTCAGTGGAAAAGACTATGACGCTGGGAGGGATTGGCGGCAGGAGGAGAAGGGGACGACAGAGGATGAGATGGCTGGATGGCATCACCGACTCGATGGACGTGAGTTTGAGTGAACTCCAGGAGTTGATGATGGACAGGGAGGCCTGGCATGCTGCAATTCATGGGGTCACAAAGAGTTGGACACACTGAGTGACTGAACTGAACTGAACTGAAGAACTCAGTAGGAACCCAAGCAAGAGGACAGTCTCCTGCAAGACTCAGCCTATTTTAGTGGCACTATAAATAGAAAAGCTAAATCAGGTAAAATAATCAACACTTTGAGACAGTTGTGCAACTGATTCTGCCTTCAGGACATGTCTGTCTAGAGAAAATTTTGAGAATCCTTTATGACCTTGACCAACAATGAGTTCTTTCACAGAGAAATGAATCTTAGTCAAAGTGAATTATAATGACACCTACCCTCCCTGCCCACCTTCTCTTTGCCTCAACAACAACATCTGGAGTCACTGTTTTATGAAATAGGCTTCCCAGGTGGTGCTAGGGATAAAGAATTGGCCTGCCAATGCACAAGATGCAAGAGACATGGGTTCAATCCTAGGTTGGGAAGATCCCTTGGAGTAGGGAATGGCATCCCACTCTGATATTCTTGCCTAGAGAGTTCAACAGACAGAGGAGCCTAGCGGGCTACAGGCCACGGAGTTGCAAAGTTGAACATGACTGAGTGACTGAGCTCACATTATGTGAAATGAACCTATTTAATAATCTTACTTCATATTTGACTAATGATTTTTTTCTTTCATTATCAATTAACCACTTTATTGAACATTTATTATGCTTGCTGTTTGATAGTGGCTATTGTGGATCTAGAAATAGTGTAAAGTGCAGCAGCTTTTATTTTCAAGGAGTTTATATTGAAGCTGAGAGAGAGTATGGCCTAGTAGAGAGAATGCTCACGAAGTTCCATTACCAGTTCAATTTGGTTATTTTACAATTTCCAGGAATTACAGAGACACACAAAGAAGCCAGAAGCCAGGTTAATCAATCAGCCCATAAAAGACTTTGCTGACTCCAGGAAAATTTATTGGTCTAAGTGAACACCACCTTCAAAAGGATGACGAGGTGAAACCAGTTCCTTTTCCCCTAGTATTTAGATCTATTACCAGATTAGAATTTCTACCCCCATGGAGTAAATGTTGGTACTTACATGGTAACACACAGAAAAATTATTTGTTGACTTTATTTCCTAATAAAGACATTAGAAAGAGTCAAAAATCCTGGCGTCCAGCTAAGAAGGTGGCGGGAAAATAGATGTGGCTTTTGTTGCCATCATATTCTTTAATGGAAATAGAGGAGTCAATCCTCTATTTAAACACTATAATCTTGGGCAGAAGTAGAGTCTAAAGAAAGGAAAGTAGTCCTACAGTGATGGAAGTGCTAATGATTTTTAGATAAATAGCACATCAAGTGTTGAAAGTGAGGTATTTAAGAGAAAAAAATAATAAGCTTTACTCTAAACAAATGACCTAATGATTTGTCAAACATCAAAGAGCATATTTACTGTTAATTTACAACTGCATGGTAATATTTTGTCCCCAACTCATGTAAATCATTCCAAAATAGATTTCCTGGAGAATATATATGTATAACCAAAGTCTCTATTCTTCTGTTAATAGGCTCAAAATTTTAAAGATTTTCATCCTTTAACTGGTTCCTCATATTTTCTTTCCCTAGTGTGTTTGAGAGAAACTCTTCCCCTTCACTGAAAACTGAGGATATTGCTGTCTTCAGAGTTTTGCATGCATTTTTGGGGGAAGGGGTGGAATAATTGTCAAGTCAGTAAAACACATAATAATGCTTTCAACTCTGATTGCCTTTCATTATAACTAACAACAGTGATTTTGCCCACTATGATGCTGTTCAAATCCATTTTTGTATAGAAATAAGTTTGAGAGGATGAGAAAAAAATCACTTAATTGCTGCAGTATTAGGAAGAGTTTTCACATTAAATCATTTTCATTAACATCCTTAAATTAGAGTGTCACAGTCTCTGTGAAGCTATGACAAATCAACAGACTTAAAACTGAATCACTGCCTAATGAAACCTTATCATTCATTATCCTGCTTTATTATATAAAACAATTTACTCCATTATGACCATGTATCAGCTCTGCCAACAGGCATAGACTATCTATTCAAACACCACACTATCATACAATGCATTCATCCCTGAAGGACTAGGATTTTAATTTTACTGTTGGATTAAGATCTGAGGAAGAAAAGATAAAAGATCCATTGGCATGGGAAGTCAACACATTTACCCATGGATTGCTGTATATAATTTTGGGGAATTTCCTTCGAGAGGAAGAGTGATTTACACACAGAATGAATATTTATTTACATTTCTCTCTCTTTCTCCTCAAGGAATATAGAGGTTAAAGTACTTATTTTTATTTAAAAAAAAAAAGAATAGAATTTTTATTGAACACAACAGGTTAAAATCTCATTTCCAATTAATTTTATTCTAGTTCATTAGGTATGTTCAATGTTCCATGTAGGTAAATGTTTTAAACATTGGGTGCTCTCAATGTCCAGGCATATAGAAAACACTAAGATATTGTATTTGTCATAGAAAAGCCTACAATACTGTGAAGAACAAAGTGTGTTATTAGATGATCCCTATACTCAATGATCTGAGAATATACATTTTTCTCACAAACAATGAACATATTTTAAACATTGACCATATCCTAGGCCACTATGTGAAAGTTAATGAATAAAGAAAAATTATCCAGAGTATGTAATCTGCAACATGCTTCAGTAAAAATAATATGACTAAAAAAGTTGCACGTATATTGGAATACTAAAAACCAATACATAAACTAAAAAAGTAAAGAGGGGCATAATGAAAAAGCTGCAGTATAAAGTAGAAAAGTAGAGAAAAAGACAACCACCCAGCCAAACAATATTGAGACTAGTAAGTCAAGAGTATTACTAGAAAGATTACTAAAGTAGAAAAATCTCTGGCAGTATGGAAGATAAAAATGTACAAGATAGATGGAATAATTAAACAATGTTAAGAATACAAAGAAACAGCCACAGATATGGTAGAGATTTCTAAAACACCTTAAAGAAGCTTGTGGACAATCTTTTACAATAAAATTTAACATCTGGGTGATGGAATAGATTATTTTTCAGAAAATTATATCTTATAAAAAGGTAGCTCATGAAGATATAAAGGTGTAAGAATAGAAGGGAAAATACAATTGTTGTATGCAGATGATATGATTTTACATGCAAATAATTCAAAAGGGTCTACTGGTTATATATATTCAGCACCATGACTGAATGTAAGATTGAGATATCAAAATGAGCAATGTGTTTATACACAGCATCAATTGAAACATTTAAAATTTTAAAAAGGAATACAGGAGTTCCCTGGTCCAGTGGTTAGCACTCTGTGCTTCCACTGCAGGGGACATGGATTTGATCTCTGGTTGGGGAATTAAGATCCTGCATGCTGCATAGTGAAGCCAGAAAATAAAAATAAAATAAAAGGAATACAGTTTATAAAACTAACAACCTCAGCTACTTAGAGATAACTCTAATGAAAAGTGTGCAGATCTTTCTTGAAAGAAATAACAAAACTTAATTGAAAGAGAAAATAAGATCTAAATAAAGGTGAATATCATGTTCATGGACTATAATACTTACTGTTATAAAGATATCAGTTATCTCAAATTAATATATTTTTTTTACTTTACAATATTGTATTGGTTTTGCCATACATCAACATGCATCCACACAGGTATACACGTGTTCCCCATCCTGAACCCCCCTCCCACCTCCCTCCACATACCATCCCTCTGGGTCATCCCAGTGCACCAGTCCCAAGCATCCTGTATCTTGCATCAAACCTGGACTGGCGATTCATTTCTTATATGATATTATACATGTTTTAATGCCATTCTCCCAAATCATCACCCCCTCCCTCTCCCACAGAGTCCAAAAGACTGTTCTATACATCTGTGTCTCTTTTGCTGTCTCATGTATAGGGTTGTCCTTCCCATCTTTCTAAATTCCATATATATGCACTAGTATACTGCATTGGTGTTGTTCTTTCTGGCTTACTTCACTCTGTATAATAGGCTCCAGTTTCATCCACCTCATTAGAACTGATTCAAATGTATTCTTTTTAATGGCTGAGTAATACTCCATTGTGTATATGTACCACAGCTTTCTTATCCATTCATCTGCTGATGGACATCTAGGTTGCTTCCATGTCCTGGCTATTATAAACAGTGCTGCGATGAACATTGGGGTACACGTGTCTCTTTCAATTCTGGTTTCCTCGGTGTGTATGCCCAGCAGTGGGATTGCTGGGTCGTATGGCAGTTCTATTTCCAGTTTTTTAAGGAATCTCCACACTGTTCTCCATAGTGGCTGTACTAGTTTGCATTGTTCTCCATAGTGGCTGTACTAGTTTGCATTCCCACCTGACTTCAGGCTCTACTACAAAGCCACAGTCATCAAGACAGTATGGTACTAGCACAAAGACAGAAATATAGCTCCATGGAACAAAATAGAAAGCCCAGAGATAAACCCACCCACCTATGGACACCTTATCTTTGACAAAGGAGGCAAGAATATACAGTGGAGAATAGATAATCTCTTTAACAAGTGGTGCTGGGAAAACTGGTCAACCACTTGTAAAAGAATGAAACTAGAACACTTTCTAACACCATACACAAAAATAAACTCAAAATGGATTAAAGATCTAAACATAAGACCAGAAACTATAAAACTCTTAGAGGAGAACATAGGCAGTTATCTCAAATTAATTTTTAAATTCAAAACAATTAAAAAATTCCAATAGATTGTTTGTGAACCTCAACAAGTTAACCTGAAATTTATATAAAGACTTGAGTACCAAAAACAGTGAGACACACTTTAAAACCCTCTTACACTGTTGGTGGGAATGCAAACTAGTACAGCCATTATGGAGAACAGTGTGGAGATTCCTTAAAAAACTGGAAATAGAACTGCAATATGACCCAGCAATCCCACTGCTGGGCATACACACTGGGGGAAACCAGAATTGAAAGAGACACATGTACCTCAATATTCATCACAGCACTGTTTACAATAGCCAGGATATGGAAGCAACCTAGATGTTCATTGGCAGATGAATGGATAAGAAAGCTGTGGTACATATACACAATGGAATATTATTCAGCCAGTTTAAAAAGTGCATTTGAATCAGTTCTAATGAGGTGGATGAAACTGGAGCCTATTATAGAGTGAAGTAAGTCAGAAAGAAAAACACCAATACAGCATGCTGCTGCTGCCAAGTCGTTTCAGTCGTGTCCGACTCTGTGCGACCCCATAGAGGGCAGCCCACCAGGCTACCCCGTCCCCAGGATTCTCCAGGCAGGAACACTGGAGTGGGTTGCCATTTCCTTCTCCAATGCATGAAAGTGAAAAGTGAAAGTGAAGTCGCTCAGTCGTGTCCGACTCTTAGCGACCCCATGGACTGCAGCCTACCAGGCTCCTCCGTCCATGGGATTTTCTAGGCAAGAGTACTGGAGTGGGGTGCCATTGCCTTCTCCAAATACAGTATACTAACCCATATATGGAGAAGGCAGTGGCACCCCACTCCAGTACTCTTGCCTGGAGAATCCCATGGACGGAGGAGCCTGGTAGGCTGCAGTCCATGGGGTCGCTAAGAGTTGGAGACGACTGAGCGACTTCACTTTCACTTTTCACTTTCATGCATTGGAGAAGGAAATGGCAACCCACTCCAGTGTTCTTGCCTGGAGAATCCCGGGGACGGGGGAGCCTGGTGGGCTGCCCTCTATGGGGTCACACAGAGTCGGACACGACTTAAGTGACTTAGCAGCAACCCATATACATGGAATTTAAAAATATGGTAACGATGACCCTATATGCGAGACAGCAAAAGAGACACAGATGTAAAGAACAGTCTTTTGGACTCTGTAGGAGAAGGTGAGGGTGGGATGATTTCAGAGGGTAGCGTTGAAACGTGTATATTATCATATGTCAAGTGGATCCCCAGTCCAGGTTTGATGCATGAGACAGGGTGCTCAGGGCTCGTGCACTGGGATGACCCTGGGGGATGGGATGAGAACGGGGGTGGGAGGGGGTTCTAGATGGGGAACATATGTGCGCCAGTGGCTGATTCATGTCAGTGTTTGGCAAAAACCACTATAATATTGTAAAGTTATTAGCCTCCAATTAAAATAAATCAATTAATTTAAAAAATAAAGAGTATTTAATAATACATTTATTATTAATAACAATACTTTTAAAAGAATATTATTAAATATTAAAACTTAACATTAAGTTAGAATGATTAGAACGATGTGATATTGGTATAAGAATAGGCAAGTAAGCTGATGGAGCAAAAAGTAAAGTTTGGAAAAAAAATGTCTTTTATATGTAAAAGGGATATAACTATAACTATAAATTAGTGAGAAAATGAGATTATTTAATAAGTGGTAGAATAATCATTTATTTATATGGAAAAATAGATTTTGATAATATATAGTACAAAAGGTAAGCTGCAAATGAGTTGAGGGCATAAATGTGAAAAGAAAAACTAACAATTTTGGAAGAAAATATAGACGAATAGTTTATGATATTAGCATACAAAAGAGTTTCCTAGATTAACTGTAAAAATGCAGCCCCAAAAGAGAACAATGGTAAATTTTAGTACATTACCATTGACAACTCTTTATGACAAATGGCACCCCAAAGTGAAAAGACAAACCACAAATTGGGAGATGACATTTGTAACCCACTTAACCAACAAAGCATTAGTGTTCACAGTATATAAGTCTTTCAAATCACCTAAAACCTAACAGACAAATGATCCAAAATAAAAATGGACCAAAAACGTCAGCTTGTAGAGAAAGATACTCTATGCTTGCTAATAAAAACAAATGAAAAAGTGCCAACCTCAGTGGTGATTAATGGAATACAAATTAAAATACTGAGCTATCCTTATATATCCATCTGATTGGCGAACATTTAAATTATTATGAATAACTACAAGTATTAGCAAGGAAATGGAGTAGTGGGGACTTCTGTACTCTGCTGGTACAATTAGATTCACACTGATCTTTAAGGACAAATTTCAGAAACATAACGTAGAATGAAAACTTGCAGAATACATACACAATGTGTTAGCACTTTATCGAAATTTTAAATACATTAACACAGAGGAAGGAAAAAGGAAGGAGATGAGAATTTATAAGGTTCAGTAATATTTTATTCATTAAAAAAGCTGGATTGTTATGTTTTTAATAAATGGTAACACTTTCACGATGGGCAAACTGTTATCCATACTATTTCTTTCATGCTTAAAGCATTTAATCATTAAAAAATTAAAAGCTACATAAATATTTTAATATAACTATCAACAGCTTTTAATAATAAAATGAGTTTTGAATGATAACTAAGATTGAACCAGGTGAAAAGAGGTATGAAAGGTAATTCAGGCAGAGGAAATTATACAGATAGAGTCACAGAGATAGTACAACAGCATTAAACATTTGAGGTGACTCTTCAACATCTAAACCATAAAGTTAAAAAAATACAAATCATCTTTGGTGAGATGAGCAGATGGAATGGTAAATGTAGGTGGTCAATTGTGGAGAATTTTAATGCTGCTGGACTTCCTTGGTGGCTAAGATGGTAAAGCATTCGCCTGCAATGCAGAAGACCTGGGTTCTCTGGGTCAGGAAGATCCCCTGGAAAAGGGAATGGCAATGCACTCCAGTATTGTTGCCTGGAGAATCCCATGGACAGAGGAGCCGGGTGGGCTACATCCCATGGGGTCACAAAGAGTCAGACACGACTAAGGAATTGACACTTTCATTTCACTTTAATGCTGTTATGGAGCCTACACTCTATCCTAGGTCAACTGAAGCATCTTAAGTAGGAGAGTAACCTAGTCATATTTGCAACTTAGAAAGTGATGAAGCTACTTAATGAAGAACAGCTACTTAATGGGGATGCTGGCAGCAACAATGGGGTGGTTTTTGTTCAGTAGCTAAGTTGTGTTTGACTCTTTGCAACCCCATGGACTGCAGAAAGCAAAACTCCGCTATTCTCCACTATCTCCTGGAGTTTGCTCAAATTCATGTCTATTGAGTCAGTGATGCTACCTAACCATCTCATCTTCTGTTGTCCCCTTCTCCTTTGCCTTCAGTCTTACACAGTATCAGGGTCTTTTCCAATGAGCTGGCTCTTTGCATCAGGTGGGCAAAGTACTAAAAGTTCAACTTCAGCAATAATCCTTTCAATTCAACATTGACTTCCTTTGGGACTGACTGATTTTAACCCTTTAGGATTTGATCTTGCAGTTGAAGGGACTCTCAATAGTCTTCTCTAGCACTACAATTCAAAAGAATCAGTTCTTTGATGCTCAGTCTTCTTTATGGTCCAACTCTCACACCCATACATGACTACTGGAAAAATCCTAGTTTTGATTATATGGACCTTTGTTGGCAAAGTGATGTCTCTGCTTTTTAATATGCTGTCTGGGTTTGTTATAGATTTTCTTCCAATGAGCAAGTGTCTTTTAATTTTATGACTGCAGTCACCATCCACAGTGATTTTGGAGCCCACGAAAATAAAATCTGTCACACCTTCTTCTTTTTCCCCTTCTATTTGCCATGAAGTAAGACCTGTATACAGGTCAGGAAGCAACAGTTAGAACTGGACATGGAACAACAGGCTGGTTCCAAATAGGAAAAGGAGTACGTCAAGGCTGTATATTGTCACCCTGCTTATTTAACTTATATGCAGAGTACATCATGAGAAACATTGGGCTGGAAGAAGCACAAGCTGGAATCAAGATTGCTGGGAGAAATATCAATAACCTCAGATATGCAGACGACACCACCCTTATGGCAGAAAGTGAGGAAGAACTAAAGAGCCTCTAGGTAAAAGTGAAAGAGGAGAGTGAAAAAGTTGGCTTAAAGCTCAACATTCAGAAAACTAAGATCATGGCATCCGGTCCCATCACTTCATGGTAAATAGATAGGAAAACAGTGGATACAGTGGCTGACTTTATTTTTTGGGGCTTCAAAATCACTGCAGATGGTGACTGCAGCCATGAAATTAAAAGACGCTTACTCCTTGGAAGGAAAGTTATGACCAACCTAGATAGCACATTAAAAAGCAGAGACATTACTTTGCCAACAAAGGTCCACATAGTCAAAGCTATGGTTTTTCCAGTCATCATGTATGGATGTGAGAGTTGGACTATAAAGAAAGCTGAGCACCAAAGAATTGATGCTTTTGAACTGTGGTGCTGGAGAAGACTCTTGAGAGTCCCTTGGACTGCAAGGAGATCCAACCAGTCCATCCTAAAGGAGATCTGTCCTGCGTGTTCATTGGAAGGACTGATGTTGAAGCTGAAACTCCAATACTTTGGCCACCTGATGCGAAGAGCTGACTCATTTGAAAAGACCCTGGTGCTGGGAAAGATTGAGGGCAGGAGGAGAAGGGGACAACAGAGGATGAGATGGTTGGATGGCATCACCAACTCAATGGACATGAGTTTGGGTAGGCTCTGGGAGTTGGTGATGGACAGGGAGGCCTGGTGAGCTGCAGTTCATGGGGTTGCAAAGAGTTGGACACACTGAGTGGCTGAACTGAACTGAACTGAACTGAAGCTTCCTTCGTGGCACAGGTGGTAAAGAATATGCCTGCAATGTGGAAGATCTAGCTTTGACCCCTGGGTCGGGAAGATCCCATGAGAAGGAATTGGCAACCCATTCCAGTATTCTTGTCAGGGAAATCCCATGGACAGAAGAGCCTAGTGGGCCCCAGTCCATGGGGTCACAAAGAGTGGGATATGGCTGAGCAACTAACAATGGGACTGGAAGCCATGATCTTAGTTTTTGAATACTGAGTTTCAAGCCAGTTTTTTCACTCTCCTCTTTCACCTTCATCAAGATAATGGGGAGGGGGGCAATTAAGAGACTATACCAAGTGGTCTTAGAAACAGACAAGCCACTAAGTTAAGATGGTAAGAGTGGGAATTGTGAGAAAGAAACAGATTGGACATACATTTAAGATGTAAAATGGGCAGGATTTTGTGATTTAATGTATATTGGAGTTAAGGAAAGGATGGATTTTCTCATTGTATGCCTGTGTGGGGCTTCCCTGTTAGCTCAGTTGGTAAAGAATCCCCCTGCAATGCAGGAGACTCCAGTTCGATTCCTGGGTTGGGAAGATCCGCTGGAGAAGGGATAGGCTACCCACTTGAGTATTTTGGCCTGGAGAATTCCATGGACTAGTCCATGAGGTCACAAAGAGTCAGACGTGACTGAGAGACTTTCACTTTCCCTGGGATGTAATGGGCAGGATTTGGTGATTCAATGTATACTGGAGTTAATAAAAGGATGGATTTTTGCATTGCATGTCTGTGTGGATAATAGTTAACATTAACAGAGCTAGATACAATGGAGGAAAAACAGACTGGTGTGGATGCTTAATTTGGTTTTAAACACATTATGTTTGGAGGTGTTTGTGGAACATATTTTAGCTATGTCCAGCCTGTAGTTGGCTAAACCAGTCCGAAGCTCAAGGGAGAGGTCAAAGTTTAATGTGAAGCAGTCATTATCCTATGAACAGGACTACCAAATATATTACTATATGGCAGTTTGGAGCTGATTTTAGGGTTTTCTCATCATTTATTGTCGGAGAAGGCAATGGCAACCTACTCCAGTACTCTTGCCTGGAAAATCCCATGCATGGAGGAGCCTGGTAGGCTGCAGTCCATGGGGTCGCTAGAGTTGGACACGACAGAGCGACTTCACTTACACTTTTCACTTTCATGCATTGGAGAAGGAAATGGCAACCCACTCCATTGTTCTTGCCTGGGGAATCCCAGGGACGGGGGAGCCTGGTGGGCTGCTGTCTATGGGGTCGCACAGAGTCGGACACGACTGAAGTGACTTAGCAGCAGCAGCAGCATTTATTGCAGTATCATTCCTATTTTTCAGCACTGAGTTGCAATATTTAACACATCCCAGTATAATAGGTGGGGATGCTATCCTTTGTAGGGTCCCTTATGTAATATAATATAAATACATGTTATGTATTTTGCAGAATGCTAAAGGATAAAGTTTATTCATCTCCCAAACATTTATGGAGCACCTGCCATTTATGGGTATTGGGTTAGTTATTCCAAATAGAGCAATGAACGAGATACTCCCTGATTTCAAGGGTTTTACAATCTAGTCAATACATAAGGATAAACAGAAATCAAATTACAAAGTGAGATATGTTCATAGCAAAAACACTTAAGATGTATAAACATATAACAGAGAAAGGAGCAATTAATTCTCTTCATCTACAGGATATCAGGAATGTTTCTCAGAATAAATGACATCAGAGATGCCTTTTTAAAGGTGAAAAGGACTCTGGTTGCTGGGGACAACAGTGAGAAGAAGGAATATTTTGGGGAGAGAAATAGTATCATTTCTTTTGTCATAGTAACCAGCCTGATGCACTTGAAAATGACAGTTTGGCATTACCTGGGAATGCAATGGAAGGGAGATGGGTTGGTTGGAGGTATGGTTAAAGAGGTAGTGATAGTTATTCACACAAAATTTCTAGATCCATTCCTCTGCACAACAGTTTGATTATCTAAAGGTTTTAATATAAAATACTATTTTTAAATTGTGGAAAGAAAAACAGTGCATTTGGATAACAGGTGAAAGAATTAGACCCAAAAAGTAAAAATTGGAGTCCCAGGGACAACCAAGATCAGATTTCACCTCCATCTCCAAGTGAATTAATTTCCTCATAAGGGGTCACTCATCAAATTCCAACACAATTAAGACAAATATTTATCAAGATTGACTAGCACTTGAATGAGTCCTTGGCTCAAAATAAACATTCATTTTCAGTCCCTCAATACCAATACTGATTATATTCTCTCATATCTTGACTCTTTTCCACCAGGACAATTCCAACCTTATCAAACTGTGATGCTGACACTGCACTTATTTTCTTCTATCTGCTCTTTTTTCACTTGAGAGATTCCCAAAGGATACATTATGCTCCTTAAGTAACTGTCTAGGTCTCTGCCACGAAATTCAATGACAGCTTCTTAGGTATAATTTTGTGAAAGGATTAATGTGTTGAAATCTTTTACCATTTGTGTCATTTCTAGCAATGGCTGGTATATCATCATGCTCATCAAAACTTTTGTATGGTACTAACCTTGCAGGATGATTTGCCACACTTTGCTTGTTTTTTTGCATAAATATTTCCACAATATAACCATCATAAGCATAGCTAAAAGTTCCTAAATTCTACTTACTAGGACTTCTAATTATGTTCACAGACTTATTTCTGAGCAGAACTATAACTTGCAGTTTACATCCTGGCAACAAAAATTTTGTGACGCAAGAAAACTGCTAGGAGATGACTACAATGCTCATAAAAATGTCGTATTTCTTAGAAGTTTCATGTCTGTATTTGGTGATGAATTTACTTCTGATTCTCTTTAAGAATAAGATAGATTTTTATTTATTCGAACTATCTAGTCAAACCTGACCTGCCTGAAGACCAAGGGACTGTTACATTTGGTTATAAAATATATCTCAGAAATTGTAATTTGAAAACAGAATTTCCTGTGTGAATGTATATAAACATATAAATAGTATTGTTAGTAAAGAAATATCAATCCATAAAAATATGTGGGCTCTAAGTCTATTTTTAAAAGAATGAAGGTAGACCTCACATCATCTTTCAATTGGCCTAAATCTAATTGCTGTTCACTAAGTTGGCAAATGATCCTTTTAGGACGGTCTTCCTGAAACCCCTCTAAGTGGTAAGTCAAGTTGGTATAGAAATATGTGTGTCCATTTGTACTCCATTGTTTCCTTCAAATGAAATGCTCTCCTTTATTCATGTTACTGTGCTTCAAGGAATTCCTCAAGCTATATTCTTTATCTTATATAGATAAATCTATATATAGATTATTCTTTATCTTACCCTAATCATAAATCAGTCTCCATTAATCTTATTCTCTAAGAATTTACAATTGTAATTTGTGCCATATAGTTAGGGCTTCCCGGGTGGACTTCAGCAGTAAAGAATCTTCCTGCAGTGCGGGAGAGGTGGACTGGATTTCTGGGTTGGGAAGATACCCGGAGGTATGGACACCCACTCCAGTATTTTTGCCTGGAGAATCCCAAGGATAGAGGGGTTTGGCGAAGCTATAGTCCATAGGGTCGCAAAGAGCTGTACGTAACTGAAGCGACTTCACCTCAGTCATGTCTAATTCTTTGTGATCCTATGGACTGTACCAGGCTCCTCTGTTCCTGGGATTCTCCAAGCAAGAATACTGGAGTGGGTTACCATGCACTCTTCCAGGGGATCTTTCCCACCCAAGGTTTGAACCCATGTCTCTTTTGTCACCTAATTGGCAGACAAGTTCTTTATCACTAGTTCCTTACCTCTAGTGCCATGTGGGAAACCTGGAGCTCACACACACATGCCATATAATTAATCACTTCATTGTATTGGTCTCCTCAAAAAATTGGTCCAGATTTTTCCATAGTATCTTACAGAAAAACCCAAACAAAATTTGGCCAACCCAATATAATGCTTTACAATATTCCTTGATTATTTTTATGTTAGTCTTCTCTGCCCAGTGAGAATGTAAACTTTTCTATGACTCTCATAGTCTTGAAGACTGTTAGTTACTTAAACTGGTATATTTCAACAAGTGTTCCATGTCCAGAAGGACCATTCATTTATAAATTCATCAAATAAATTGTACTGAACTCCTATAATGTGCCATGCATTGTTTTATCCAGTAGAGATGTATCAGTGACCAAGACAATGATAAAAAGTTAGAACATCACTGAACTTTTTAGTTAGGGGAATCTAAAAAATATATAGGGCTTCCCTGGTAGCTCAACTGCTAAAGAATCCACCTGCAATGCAGGAGACCCTGGTTCAATTCCTTGGTCAGGAAGATATGCTAGAGAAGGGATAGGTTACCCACTCCAGTATTCTTGGGCTTCCCTGTGGCTCAGACAGTAAAGAATCCACCTGCCATGGGGGAAAACTGGGTTCAAACCCTGGCTTTGGAAGATCCCATGGAGGAGAACATGGCAACCAACCCACTCCAGTATTCTTGCTTGGAAAATCCCCATGGACAAAGGAGCATAGCAGGCTATAGTTCATGGGGTGGCAAAGAATCAGACACGACTGAGTGACTAAGGATAGCACAGATAATAATACATAAACAAGTTAAAATACACTATGTCAGTTACTCATAAAGACTATTAAGAAAATCAAATCAGGAAGGACATTGGGATAACACCAGTTATTCTGAAGTGCACAATACTGTAATTTTACCTATGGGCACGATGTAGGATGGTGAATCTCTAGAAGTTATTCACCCAGTACAAATGAAACTTTATACCCACTGAATAACAACTATTATCTGTCATGGCTGGATTTAGTTATTATTTCTTAGGGTAACTTAGGTCTTCAGGGGCTACCGGGGTCAGCTGCTGCAGAGTGTTTGGGTGGGGGGAGTGGGGAGGAAGGCTTGTTGTGGACTGAGCCTCGAAGGGACCAGATGGGCCCAGGTCCAGGGCTCTGGTCTGGGGCCTGTGGAGGGAGTACAGAGCAGGGACGAGGACTGTCCCTAGTGCGGCCATCCCCCTCTGCTTAGAACGACCTGCGAGTTCTTCTGGAAAGCCGGTTCAGAAATTGCCACCATGCCAGATCTCTAGAAGTTATTCACCCAGTACAAATGAAACTTTATACCCACTGAATAACAACTATTATCTGTCATGGCTGGATTTAGTTATTATTTCTTAGGGTAACTTTATCTAACTACACAGACTGGATTATGTCCTACTAATATGCATGTCCTTCACTTTCAATGTATCTTTAACTCAATTTTTACTTAATCACCGATAATTATTTCAGTTCAGTTCAGTTTAGTTGCTCAGTCGTGTCTGACTCTTTGCGACCCCATGGACTGCAGCACACCAGGTCTCCGTGTCCATCACCAACTCCTGGAGTTTACTCAAACTCATGCCCATTGAGTCAGTGATGCCATCCAATCATCTCATCCTCTGTTATCCTCTTCTCCTATTGCCTTCAATCTTTCCCAGCATCAGGGTATTTTCCAATGAGTCAGCTCTTAGCATCAGGTGGCCAAAGTATTGGAGTTTCAGCTTCAGCATCAGTCCTTTCAATGAATATTCAGGACTGACTTCCTTTAGGATGGACTGGTTGGATCTGCTTGCAGTCCAAGGGACTCTCAAGAGTCTTCTCCAACAACACATTTCAAATGCATCAATTTTTTGGCACTCAGCTTTCTTTATAGTTCAACTCTCACATCCATACATGATTACTGGAAAAACCATAACTTTGACTAAATGGACCTTTGTTGGCAAAGTAATGTCTCTGCTTTTTCATATGTTGTCTAGGTTGGTCATAACTATTCTTCCAAGGAGCAAGTGTCTTTTAATTTCATGGCTGCAGTCACCATCTGCAGTGATTTTGGAGCCCCCCAAAAATAAAATCTGCCACTGTTTCCATTGTTTCACCATCTATTTGCCATGAAGTGATGGGACCAGATGCCATGATCTTTTCCGAATGTTGAGTTTTAACCCAGCTTTTTCACTCTCATCTTTCACTTTCATCAAGAGGCTCTTTAGTCCTTTGCTTTCTGCCATAAGAGCAGTGTCATCCGCATATCTGAGGTTATTGATATTTCTCCAAGCAATCTTGATTCCAGCTTGTGCTTCATCCACACCAGCATTTCTCATGATGTACTCTGCCTGTAAGTTAAATAAGCAGGGTAAAACAATATACAGCCTTAACATACTCTTTCCCTATTTGGAACAGTCTACTGTTCCATGTCCAGTTCTAATTGTTGCTTCCTGACCTGCATACAGACTTCTCAGGAGGCAGGTCGGCTGGTCTGGTATTCCCATCTCTTTCAGAATTTTCCACAGTTTGTAGTGATTCACACAATCAAAGGCATTGGCATAGTCAATAAAGCAGAAGAAGGTGTTTTTCTGGAACTCTCTTGCTTTTTCTATGATACAATGGATGTTGGCAATTTGATCTCTGGTTCCTCTGCCTTTTCTAAATCCAACTTGAACATCTGCAAGTTCGCAGTTCACACAATATTGAAGCCTGGCTTGGAGAATTTTGAGTAATACTTTACTAGCATGTGAGATGAGTGCAACTGTGCAGTAGTTTGAGCATTCTGTGGCATTGCCTTTCTTTGGGATTGGAATGAAAACTGCCCTTTTCCAGTCCTGTGGTCATAGCTGAGTTTTCCAAATTTGCTGGCATATTGAGTGCAGCACTTTCACAGCATCATCTTTTAGAATTTGAAATAGCTCAACTGGAATTCCATCACCTCCACTAGCTTTGTTCGTCATGATGCTTCCTAAGGCCCACTTGACCTCGTATTCCAGGATATCTGGCTCTAGGTTGGTTATCACACCACTGTGGTTATCTGGATCATGAAGATCTTTTTTGGTACAGTTCTTCTGTGTATTCTTGCCACCTCTTCTTAATACCTTCTGCATCTGTTAGGTCCATACCATTTCTGAACTTTATTGTGCCTATCTTTGCATGAAATATTCCCTTGGCATCTCTAATTTTCTTGAAGAGATCTCTAGTCTTTCCCATTCTATTGTTTTCCTCTATTTTTTTGCATTCATCACTGAGAAAGGCTTTCTTATTGCTCCTTGCTATTCTTTAGAACTCTGCTTTCAAATGGGTATATCTTTCCTTTTAACTATTTATTTAATGTCAAATGCATGTTCTAGAATGTAAGTTTCATGAAGGCAAGGATCTGCTTTGTTCATGTCTATTTCTTTGGCCCCAATAATAATGCCTTAACTTAACAAAGCAATACATACATACACACATAAAGTTTAACCAACTAGCTTAATGACAGAGGAGTCCTGCTTTATATCCTCATAATGCCTAGACATAACCTTTTTTGACTGATCCTTGCTTTATTCTAATAAAATGGAGGGCCATGTTCATTTGGAAGAAAATGAGGATTTAATGAACATATGAGAACACAGGAGACTCCCAGAAACATTAAGAAGAAAACATCATTAACACGAATATCAACCAAATCACCAGATATAATGTTTGGCCAAAGTTATAACAAATACTACTGAGTGCTTATTATTCACCAGGTATTGCTCTAAATATCTGAGATACATCAGTGACTAAAACAGAGTAATATCCCTCCTGTCACATATGTAGTTTATATTTTGGGGCAAGAGAGGGGAGACAGAACCATAAAAAATAAGTAAATTATATGTATTGAGAAGATGGTCACTGCTATGGGAGAAAAAGGAGCAGAGATAGGGAGATTAGATGTTCTCTAAGGCCCCAGTGCCAAAAAGGGTGAATGGGTAGGCCTTATTGAGCGGGTGGCCTACAATGCGGGAGACCCATGTTCGATCCCTGGGTTGGGAAGATCCCCTGGAGAAGGAAATGGCAATCCACTCTAGGACTATTGCCTGGAAAATCCCATGGACAGAGGAGCCTGGTAGGCTACAGCCCATGGGGTCGCAAAGAGTCCGACACAACTGAGCAACTTCACACCTCACTATTGAGCCGGTGATATCTGAAACATGTTGGAAAAACTTTTCCTCAAAGAATGAGGAAAATATACAATGTAACGTCACTAAAATAATCTCAGAGAGGTTAAATCACATATCTGAATGCAAGGGGAAATAAGGCCTGAGTGAGTCAAGGACGTTAGTAAAAGGAGGGGAGAGAAGTTTTCTGTCTTCAGTTTTATAATTCAGGATTTAGTTTTTCAACAAACATTAAGTTAGAGTTGTAACATAAACAAGGAAAAGGTGTTATATCATTTTCTAAGAGAAAACATTTAAAGCAAATTTTCAGTTAAAAATTCAAGTTGGTGGATTCATTTTGATATTTGGCAAAAATAATACAATTATGTAAAGTTTAAAAATAAAATAAAATTTAAAAAAAGAAAAAAAAAGGAAAAAAAATTCAAGTTATTTATAGATGAACTGAAGATCTTACCATTTTTACTGATGTCGAGTTCTTTAAGGTTTACTAAACTAGCGATAGTGGTTGGCAGATTTGAAAGGTCATTGTCAGGAATACTTAGCTTTTTTAGAGCTTGACAGTTGAACAATTGCTGTGAAAAGAAAATAATAATTGATGAGATCTTAATTTGGTTAAATCCACTTATATAGAAACTTAGAAGCAACATTCAATTCACCATCTTTACCAATGTGGTAATAAAAGGACCAGTACAAAAGTCTCACTTTCTTCCACACCCTTCCACAGAATAGTCTGGATTCTTTTCAGAATTTTTGCACATTCCATCCCCATATTAGTCCCTCCCTATTCTCTGCTACCCAGATTCGCCACTCAAAGTATTCAATATTTCTCCCTTCGGTTTAACATTAATGTTTAATTTGCCAGTGAACCAATCGATTTTTTTTTCTTTGAAATAATTTCTCAAGTAGCCACTTCCTTTTTATTCCCTCAGCTACCAGGATTACCTCAATTCTCTTTCACCACAACCACAAATTACTTTCATTTAATCATGTCAAACAGCTGTTTATCAGACATGCAAGAAATGCAATACAGTTGAATATATGCACTCACATTTCTTTTGTGTACCCCACACTGCTTCATAAATATCTAGCAAATGAAACATTTAATCTCTGATATTTAATGAAAAAAATGACCACTAGTAGTTGGTTCGTTTCTGCCACGAATCCAAAAGTACTAGATGGGGACGAGTCAAGTGGTAATGCAATGGTTCTCAAATGCCACATGGTTTTAATCACTGGTGGGTGGAGGTGCTTGTTAAAATGTGGCTCCTTGGGTTTTGCCCAAAGAAATACTGATATGATGGGTCTGGGATGAAGATAAAAATCATCATTTTTAATAAGTTAGTTCCAAGTTAGTCACCTGTTAGTTCTCAGGTTTCAAGTTAGTCACTCAGTCATGTCTGAATCTGCAACCCCATGGACCGTAACCTGCCAGGGATTTCCCATGAAAGAATACTGGAATGGGTAGCCAGTTGCTTCTTCAGGGGATCTTCCTTACCCAGGGACTTAACCTGAGTGTCCTGCATTACACATAGATTCTTTATCATATGAGCCACCAGGGAAACCCAAGAAATAATAGTGATCTGGTAATTTTTTATGTAGGTTTTCCCAGTATCTTGTTTCTGGAAATAATGCAGTTAGATTTTTTTTCGCTATGTCCATCTCACCTTGACTACTCAAGATTTGAACAGCTGGGACTGAAATTTCTTACTCATTTCTGAAAGAATTATCTTAATGAGATCTCTTCTGTTTAACATTTCTAATTCTGTTTTGCTGAATTTCCACAGATGAAGTCTCTGGTATCCATGCCTATGCAATTGGCAAACAGTACATTTAACTATTGCTTGTTCTCACACATAATTCGTAATTTATATAGTACATGGTTATTATTTCTTAACTCAGATTTTTTTTTACAAAATATATTGTGTTAGTTGTTATTTGGGATAAATATGTTTGTCATTTTTGGCTCCTTACAAAGCTCATTTGCAATATTTCATGTAGTGCTAGAATTTCAATATTCTCCATAGAAATATTGCTACTTACTTTTATAAAATCTAAAAAAGAGAACTTCAATGGACAGTTTCCACTAACTACTAATTTTCCCTTAATATATAGGGAAAAAAAAATGTCTACACTCATGGCCAAAGTTAACTTAAATTTTTTTCCAGGGTCTATCATTCTATTAAGACCATTGCACTACATGCAACGTGGTTAGTTATAGCTGCAGATATATATATATATATTTTTTTTTTTTTTTAAATCAACCCTATTGATCTTGGTTGATACTGGTAAATTGTATTAGTTACTCCTTAGTATATTATAACCATTTTATGCAAAATTCAGATAAATTATTATCAAAACATTCTTTTTCTTTCAATCTGTAAATTCAAGTCTTATTTTCTCAACTAAATTCTCAGTTTATCTCAAGAATTAATAGAGGCTACATTCTTCTTCAATTTTAAATGAAGCCACATCAGGAAGAAAAGGTTTGGGAATTTCTGAACACACTAGTACATTAAGAGATCCAAGACAGTTATGGTACAGTGGTTAAGAGCATGGCATTGGAATCAGGCTGATGTGGATTCAATCCCCACTTATCTACTATCTGTATGATCTTGGGAAAGTTGCCTAACATCTCTGAACTCTATCAATTTCCTCATCTGTAAAATGGGGATAACATTACCTTACTTGAAAGATTGTTGAGAGAATTAAATGAGTTACTTTGTGTGTGCATGCGTGCTAAGTCACTTCAGTCATGCCCAACTCTTTGTGACCCTTTGGACCGTAGCATGCCAGGCTCTTCTGTCTATGGGATTCTCCAGGCAAAAATACTGGAGTTGGTTGCAATGCCCTCCTCCAGGTGATCTTCCTTATCCAGGGATCAAATGTGCATCTCTTGTGTCTCCTGCATTGGCAGGCAGGTTCTTTACCTCTAATGCCTGTCGTCAATTTTAAGTCTTGCACTTTTTCACGTATTAACATCTTTGATATTTGGGATTCATCTCCCAATCTAGATTGTTTTATTTTTAAAGCAGTGTTTTTTCCCTTCATGGTACTATAATAATGGTAATGCTGTATCTTATAATCAATAACCTTGGATTTGATAAAATGAATTACTTGTAAAAATGTAAAACTACATTTGGCACATAGTAAGAGCTTGATAACTGTTAGTCTTTACTAATATTTACATGTTAATACAGAAATATATATATATATTTGCATAATAATCTATTCCTTACTTTTCTAGATGATGAGGTCTCTGAAGGCAGGAGTCACATCTGATTCATCTTGGTGTCAATTAATTTCACCTTTGTATATAACAAAGTGACTGACATAGTGCCCTACACATACTGTATGTTGAATAAATATATTTGAAAGTATACTTAGATAAGTAAAGTGAAAATGAGGAAAGCACTAAGTTTTAGTTTAAGTGGTACTTCACTGGTTTGGAAGTTTCAGATAGACAAACAATCTCAATGGAGTCTAAATTTAATAAACAAAGCAGTGAACTCTTGAATATGAGTCATGATGTCTATAAGCTGGCAAAGAAATGAAGGCATCTTAAAGATTCTTTAAATATTCAAACTTTGAATGAAAACGAGGTAAGGAATTATCATAAATTCTTCAATATAGTATAAAACAGCAATTATAATTAATAGTTAATTAAAGTAAAACTCTTAATGATTATGGTTATTCTGCCTTTAATTTACTAATGATACTTCCCATTTAAAAAAAATTGTTTTGAGTCTTAAAATATTTGAGTACTAAAGTGTTCTTTTTCTTGGGCTAAAGGAAGCAATTTAACTCTGACAGAAACTGGTTTGAGAAGACTATGCAATTTAAATTACTGACTCCAAACAGGAATTGTTAGGTGTTTGTAAGGGAGCTGATACAAAAGAGAAAGGCCTAACTGTTGAAAATAAAACATATTTGGGACCAAAAATGCACATTCTAAAAAGTGTTATTCATTAATTTATGGAAAACCATTCATTGATATCTGCCACAAAACTGAACAATATGCTAAGTTCAAGGGACATAAAATGAATAAGACACAGCAATTGAGCTCAGTAGATCAGCTTACAGTGTAATATTTAGATACGAAATACAATGTGAAAAGACTATGCTAAGGTAAATATCAGATGTAATGAGAACACACTTGTAGAAGTCTGCTCAAATTCACATTGACAATGGTGATGAGGTTGACTCATGAAAGTATATCTGGAAGAGGAAATTAAAAAATGTGTATCACCGAAGAGCCAGCACAAGATAACCAGATAAAGGCAAAAGAGGGATAATGTATTTGTAGTATCTGTGTGGATCACAACAAACTGTGGGAAATTTTGAAAGAGATGGGAATAACAGACCACCTGATCTGCCTCTTGGGAAATTTGTATGCAGGTCAGGAAACAACAGTTAGAACTGGACATGGAACAACAGACTGGTTATAAATAGGAAAAGGAGTACGTCAAGGCTGTATATTGTCACCCTGCTTATTTAACTTCTATGCAGAGTACATCATGAGAAACGCTGGACTGGAAGAAGCACAAGCTGGAATCAAGATTGCCGGGAGAAATATCAATAACCTTAGATATGCAGATGACACCACCCTTATGGCAGAAAGTGAAGAGGAACTAAAAAGCCTCTTGATGAAAGTGAAAGAGGAGAGTGAAAAAGTTGGCTTAAAGCTCAACATCCAGAAAACGAAGATCATGGCATCTGGTCCCATCACTTCATGGCAAACAGATGGGGAAACAGTGGAAACAGTGTCAGACTTTATTTTTTTGGGCTCCAAAATCACTGCAGATGGTGACTGCAGCCATGAAATTAAAAGACACTTACTCCTTGGAAGGAAAGTTATGACCAACCTAGATAGCATATTGAAAAGCAGAGATATTACTTTGCCAACAAAGGTCAGTCTAGTCAAGGCTATGGTTTTTCCTGTGGTCATGTATGGATGTGAGAGTTGGACTGTGAAGAAGGCTGAGTGCTGAAGAATTGATGCTTCTCAACTGTGGTGTTGGAGAAGACTCTTTAGAGTCCCTTGGACTGCAAGGAGATCCAACCAGTCCATTCTGAAGGAGATCAGCCCTGGGATTTCTTTGGAAGGAATGACGCTAAAGCTGAAACTCCAGTACTTTGGCCACCTCATATGACGAGTTGACTCATTGGAAAAGACTCTGATGCTAGGAGGGATTGGGGGCAGGAGGAGAAGGGGACGACAGAGGATGAGATGGCTGGATGGCATCACTGACTCGATGGACATGAGTCTGGGTGAACTCCGGGAGTTGGTGATGGACAGGGAGGCCTGGCGTGCTGCGATTCATGGGGTCGCAAAGAGTCGGACACGACTGAGAGACTGAACTGAACTGAACTCTACCATTTCACACCAGTCAGAATGGCTGCGATCCAAAAGTCTACAAGCAATAAATGCTGGAGAGGGTGTGGAGAAAAAGGAACCCTCTTACACTGTTGGTGGGAATGCAAACTAGTACAGCCACTATGGAGAACAGTGTGGAGATTCCTTAAAAAACTGGAAATAAAACTGCCTTATGATCCAGCAATCCCACTGCTGGACATACACACTGAGGAAACCAAAACTGAAAGAGACACGTGTACCCCAATGTTCATTGCAGCACTGTTTATAATAGCCAGGACATGGAAGCAACCTAGATGTCCATCAGCAGATGAATGGATAAGAAAGCTGTGGTACATATCCACAATGGAGTATTACTCAGCCATTAAAAAGAATACATTTGAATCAGTTCTAATGAGGTGGATGAAACTGGAGCCTATTATACAGAGTGAAGTAAGCCAGAAAGAAAAACACCAATACAGTATACTAATGCATGTATATGGAATTTAGAAAAATGGTAACAATAACCCTGTATATGAGACAGCAAAAGAGACACTGATGTATAGAACAGTCTTTTGGACTCTGTGGGAGAGGGAGAGGGTGGGATGATTTGGGAGAATGGCATTGAAATATGTATAATATCATATATGAAATGAGTCACCAGTCCAGGTTCGATGCACGATACTGGATGCTTGGGGCTGGTGCACTGGGACGACCCAGAGGGATGGTATGGGGAGGGAGGTGGGAGGAGGGTTCAGGATGGGGAACACATGTATAACTGTGGCAGATTCATTTTGACATATGGCAAAACCAATACAATATTGTAAAGTTAAATAAAATAAAATTTAAAAAAAACGAAAGAAAAAAAATAAAAATAAATAGCACACAGGAAAAAAAAACAAAACGAAGACTGTGTAACTCAAACTAGTTTCAGATATATACTTGACAGCATGAAGATATTAGGATTGTGGAGGGAGTTCTCTATGTCTACAACATCCATATGCATTTAAAATATGTTTATTGAACACCTAATATATGATATGGTCTATTTCAACACTGAGCATAAGGACATGAGATTCCCATCAATTCCTATTTCAGCATGGTAGACTAAATATTCAAAGGAAAATTTTTTAGTACAATAAATTACACACACACACACACATTCCTTTAATGCATAGCTGAGCCCTGGCTGAAATACTGGAATTTCTCAAATTCCAGAATAACAAGAAAATGTTACTACACAGAGTTGAGTGGGTCTGTATGTAGCTTCTGCTCTGGTGGTACCTGTTGGTCTCTGGTGGATGAAGACTAAGGGTTGTTTTGTTTTGTTTTGTTTTCTGTCAGTGGAAGATAGAAGACTGCTTGGGGTCTGAACAGAGGTTGGAGACTGGCTGAGAGACCACTCTATACACAGTTGGATTCTCCTATGGGTGATACTTCAGTAAGGGAAGGAAAAACTCTGGGTTCTGCAAAAAGAGTCAGTGGTGAATATATAACTTTCTCAGTCTTGAGTGAGGTGAGAAGGGAGGAAGGGAGAAGGGAGGAAAGGAAAGAAGGAGGGAAGGAAGGTTGGCAAGAAGGGAAAAGAGAGAGGGAGAAAGGGAGGAAGGAAGAAGAGTATGAATAAAAAAAGATGGGGAGAAAAAGAATAAAACAAAAACAAAATGTCTACTTGTGGGATTAAAACATGAATGTAGGTCAAAATAGAAAAAAGTATGATAATGGCATAAAAATAGGTATGTAGATGAATGGAATAGAACTGAGAGCCCAGAAATGAACCCACTCATGTATGGTCAATTAATATTTGACAAGGGAGCCAAAAAGATGCAATGTGGAAAGGATAGGCTCTTCATTAAATGGTGTTGGGAAAACTGGATAACTGCAAGTGGAAGAATGAAATTGTACTCCTATCTTATGCCAGTCATAGAAATGACTCAAAATGAATTACTGCCTTAAATATAAGACCTGAAACTGTAGAATTTCTAGAAGAAAAGATAGGAGAAAAGCTCCTTGACATTGGTATTGGCAAAGATTTTTTGTGTATGACACAAAAAGCACAGACAAAAAAAGCAAAAATAAACAAGTAGGACTACATGAAACCAAAAAGTTTGTGTAGAGCAAAAGAAGTGACCAGCAGAAATAAAACATACAGAATGGGAGAAAATACCTGCAAACCTTTATCTGAAAAGGGGTTAATATCCAAAATATACATGAAACTCATACAACTCAATACTAAAAAATCTAATTAAAAAATTGGCAAAATATTTGAATATACACTTTTCCAAAGAAAACATACAGATGGCCAACAGGTACATGAAAAGAAGCTTGTCATTACTGGTCATCAGGGAAATGCAAATCAAAACCACAATCAGATAAGGACTCACACTTGTTATTAAAAAGACAAGACACAACAAGTGATAACAAAGAAGCAGAGAAAAGGGAAACTGTGTACCTTGTTGGTGGGAATGTAAATTGGCAGAGTCATCATGAAAACCAGCATGGAGGAGCCTCAAGATATTAAAAACAGAACTACCATATGATACAGTAATCCCATTTCTGGGTATATATACAAAGGAAATAAAAATGCTATCTTGAAGATGTGTTTGCACCCCCATGTTCCCTGTAGACAAGACATAGAAAAACCTGTGTTATAAGCAGATGAATGGATAAAGATATGAGATCTATACACACACACACATATACTATATGTGCTACAGAATGCATGATTGGTTGAATCCTCACATATAGAACCATGGATCTGGAGAACCAACTATGGAACTTGACATCCACAGATTTTGGTATCTGTGGCAAGTCTGAAACCAATCCCACATAGATACCAAGGGAGGACAATATACAGATTTACAACTGTGTGGGGGTCTGTGCCCATAATCCCTATGTTGTTCAAGAGTCAACTGTATACACAATGGAATATTATTCATCCATAAAAAAGATAAAGTCCCATCTTTTGTGACAAAAATGGATGGAACTTGAAGGCATTATGCAAAGTGAAATAAGTCAGGCAGAGAAAAATAAATATTTTCTGTGTGATTTCACTTGAATGTGGGATCTAAAAAAGTTGAACTCATAGTAATAAAACAATGGTGGGAGAAATGGGAAGATGTTGTTTAGCGGGTGCAAATGCTATTTTGGATGAAAATGAAAGAGTTAAATAAGCCTGCAGCTTAAAAAGACAGAAAAATATTAACAGAATGTAGTACCAGTATCAGTTCAGTCACTCAGTCATGTCCAACTCAGTAGGAACAATAAAGAAACAAGTCCCTCACAACCCACAGTGGTCTATGAAGCAGGAAACAAGCCCAGACTGGGAGCTCCTTAAACAGAGGAACCACATCATTTCCAGGTCATTGCATGTATCTTATAATGGTCTTTATCTTTTTAATTTTTTAATGTGAAATCTATATACACAGGAATGTATATAATACATATTTTTTAAATTATGATGATAAAACAAAGAGCCATATTCCTCAAACCAGTTTAAGAAAGCTACTTTATTCTCCTCCAAACCATGTCCCTTGTCATCTACCTGATCCACCAAAAGTAACCAATTTCTCATTCTCTCTTCTTTTACCACAGGTCTAGTAATCCTAAACATAGATACTGTTAAGATTTGTCTGTTAATCTTTATACTAGTTATCCTAAACTTATATACTGCTGAGATTTGTCTGTTAATTGTTATGTAAATGAAATAATGGGGGTATACTTTCTTCTGCAGCTTGATCTTTTCATTCAATACTGTGTTTTAACATTATTCCATGTTAATGTATATAATCCACTCATCCATCTTTACTACTTTATGCTTCATATAACACAATCTTCTCATATATTCTACTGTTCACAGACTTTTGAGTTATTTCCAATTTTTTGAACAACATTGCTAAGTGTGTATATATATCTCCTAGTGCACATATACAAATGTTTCTCTGAGGTGGGTAAGCATACATTCACGTTTACTAATAGTAGAATTTTATTTTTGCAATGTGACTGTAACAATTCAAAATCCTATTAACATGGATAAGAATTCTCATTTCCTCACATTATTTCCAAAATTTGACATTTTCAGACTATTTTTTCCTATATGTGGTATGTAAAATGGTAATGCAGTTTATCTATTACTAAAAAAACTGAACACTGTTTCATGTTTTATTCATTTAAAAGAGTTCATCATATATTCTGAATATGAATTTTTTGACAGTTCTCTCAAAATATGGCTCATTATTCCATTCTTTTTATGGTAGTTTTTGATAAAAAGACATTTACAATAGTCAAATTTATCTCTCAGTTTTAGTGTGTGCAGATGGTCTCCTATTTTTTCCCTCCTAAAAGTTTTAATGCTTTGATTTGACTCATTTGGGATTTATTTTTGAGAATGAAGTGAAGTAAGGATCCATTCTTTTCTCTTTATAGATGACCAGTTGTTCCATTTTAAAAATAGGGCATTATTTTTTCCACTGATTTGCAACACAAATTCTGTTGGATTTCCAACAGGGCTTCAGATTTTCTATCTGTAGTCCACTGGTCTATTTGTCTATCTCTCATTCTAGCTTGGTGATCGGAACTCTATGACTCTGACTTGTGTTTATGCTAGAGAAGAATGGGGAAGGGATAGAGGGAATTTCTAGAGAAGAAAGAAACAGTCCATCCAAGCTTTGAAAGAGATGAGGTTCTGTGAGCAGAAGGCAGGGTGGGGAAGTAGGGGTAGATTGGGAAGAGCAGGGCAGTTCAGGATGCTGTAATAGGAGGAAAGGCCCAGAGGTATGTTAGGAATGGCAAAAAATTAAAAGTGATTCTTTTCTAAACTTTGCTAGGCTTCCCTGTCCATCACAAACTCCCAGGGCTGTACTCTAATGTAAATTAAAAAATAAAAGCAAGAATACATTTGAATCAGTTCTAATGAGGTGGATGAAACTGGAGCCTATTATACAGAGTGAAGTAAGCCAGAAGGAAAAACACCAATACAGTATACTAACGCATATATATGGAATTTAGAAAGATGATAACAATAACCCTGTGTACGAGACAGCAAAAGTGACGCTGATGTATGGAACAGTCTTATGGACTCTGTGGGAGAGGGAGAGGGTGGGAAGATTTGGGAGAATGGCATTGAAACATGTAAAATATCATGTATGAAACGAGATGCCAGTCCAGGTTCAATGCACGATACTGGATGCTTGGGGCTAGTGCACTGGGACGACCCAGAGGGATGGTATGGGGAGGGAGGAGGGAGGAGGGTTCAGGATGGGGAGCACATGTATACCTGTGATGGATTCATTTTGATGTTTGGCAGAACTAATACAATTGTGTGGAGTTTGAAAATAAAATAAAATTTAAAAAAAAAAAAAAAAGCAGTCAGGGCTTTATCCCAAAGAAGTTGTTCAGATGGTGATTTTTAATCATTTTTGAGTCAACCTTACTGACACTCTCTCTAGAAACACACACACACACACACACACACACACACATCCACACAAACATACACATTTGCAGCCAATTTCAAGAAGCCTGCAAATCACTGGAAGCCCGCGCATGGCTTTATGGACCAGGTTAAGGACCTCTGTGATAGGTCATGCCGTGCTACTTCTAAAAAAGCAAATGTGAGCAAGTCCATCTCTTGCCTGTACTGTATTCAGCGGCTCTCTCCTCTCTTTGGGACAGTCCCAAGTTTCTCAATACAGCTTTCAATGCCCTTTACTTCTCTAGAGCCTCATCTTCTCATTCTACTGTCTCTTGTTTCTTTCTCATACCTTCCCTCCCGCCATCCTATGGGACCACATCTTCAGCTATACTGAGCAGCGTCAGATTCTGTATCCACCTGCTCTCCTTTACTTTTGTAAATGCCAGGTCTCCAGCTGATGCTTTCTTCCACCCCACCCTCCCCCACCTCCCCTCAACCCTCTTATTCAAGCTCAGGCCCTCTCACCTTTCTGGTTACAGCTTAAGACTGGTTTACATGCTCTATTTGTGGATACTTTCACAACATTCTGTATTAATCTCTACTGAAGCCTGGATGCCCCTGTTTTGGGATTACTAGACCGTAAGCTTCTTTGGTTTCTGCAGCATTTGCAGTGTATAATGCAATGCCTGACACATGGGATTTTCTCAGTAAACAGTTGATCTTTCATGAAAATTCTGAGGCAGGGGGTGGGTGGCAAATAATAAGATAGTGCCATTTCTTGAGTGCTTATTATACAGGTGCAAGGCACTAATCTAGATTTTAAAGTATATGAATCTCCTTCTTGCAACAACATTGTGAGGAAGGTGTTATTATCCCTGCTTTGTATATGAGAAAATTTAGGAGGTTAACTTTTACAGGGTCATATATATAGAAAGTGCCAGAACCAGCATTCAAATTCAGTTTCGTCTGGCACAAAGCTATTTCTACTGCAGCATATTGTTCCCTCTGTGCCATCAGATCTATGCAAGGGAAAGACAATAGTGATAACTGACAGCCGGTGGCTGTCTGGGAGGGAAAGTGAATGAAAGAGGGGGAATCTCCAGCCCATCATAATGATCCTACAGGGGTTAGGGAAGAAAACTTGGATTCAGTGACTATCTTTTAACAGCAAGGACCTGAATTCGAGTAAATCTGAGTACATGTTATAGTGCTTTGTGAACCCTGAACTGCTACATAAATGCAACACACTATAATTTGGATTAATATTTTATTATCACCTTTATGCTCAGGCTTGGAAAATTAAGGACATAGTGATGACATCATGAATATGAATGGTTAGATCTCAAAATGTAATTCCTTAGAAAGAATAAGGTGTTTTATTTTTTCCTACTACAGATGTTAAAAGTCTGAGTTGCCTGTGAATTGTGAAAAAATAAACCCTTTTCCTGAGAAATTTGATGTAAGGTCATTGTTGTACAACGAGAGTGTTATTAATGCCCCATGTTGGCACAAGTGGATTCCATCAGGGAAAAGAGGTGATGGCCTAATAAGCTGGTGTTACTGAATAGCTGGTTTCTTAGAAGTTCTTGCTTTGAATCCCCTTGAAAGTGTTCAGGCTGCAGCATTTCCAAACTCATTTGGAGTTTGGAAATGAAAGCTGGTTCAAATAAATAATTATTTTGTGCATATTACAATAAAATGCTTTTTAAATTAGTTTAATAGGTATTATTAATTATTTTAGTTATAAAAAAGCCAATTCAAAAATAACAGAATAAAAATAATTCTAATGTAGGCACTTGGTGAAATTGTAGGCTTCCAATTATGACATTCATTCACTTCTTTCTTTACTTTCTCCCTCCCTCCTCTTTCCTTCCTTCCCTCTCTCCTTCCTTTTTATCCTTCCCATTTCCCTTCCTTCCAGACTGCTTATATTCAATGAGCATCTCTTGAACATCTGTGTGTGTGTGTATGTGTGTGTTAAGTCACTCAGCCGTGTCCAACTCTTTGCGACCCCATGAACTATAGCTCTCCAGGCTCCTCTGTCCATGGAATTCTCCGGGAAAGAATACTGGAGTGGGTAGCCATGCCCTCCTCCAGGGGATCTTCCTGACCCAGCGATAAAACGCTGATCTGTATTCAGTCAGATTCTTTACCATCTGAGCCACCAGGGAAGCCCTCTTGAACATCAACTCAGTGACAAACACAATGTCAGAACCCAAAGAGGAATAACAAAGTATCCCTTTCCTCAAGTATACAGTCAACTGTGTGTGTGAAAGTTGCTCAGTCATGTCTGACTCTTTGCAACCCCATTGACTGTAGCCCACCAGGATCTTCTGTCCATGGGATTCTCCAGGTAAAATATTGGAGTGGGTAGCCATTCCCTTCTCCAGAGGATCTTCCTGACCCAGGGATCGAAATGGGTCTCTGCCTTGTGGGCAAATTCTTAACTATCTGAGCCACCAGGGAAGCCCATACAGTCAACTAGGGGTTATAAATACACAAAATAAAACACAATATAGTAAAAATAGATTGGGTTTCTCTGGTGGCTCAGTCAGTAAAGAACCTGCCTGACAGTAAAGGAACACAATAGATGCTGGTTCAATCACTGGGTCAGGAAGATTCCCTGGAGAAGGAAATGGCAATCCGCTCCAGTATTCTTGCCTGGGAAATCCCATGGACAGAGGAGCCTGGTGGGCTTCAGTTCAAAGGGTTGCAAAGAGTCAGACACGGCTGAGAGACTAAACCACCGCAAAACAGATAAATACTACAACAGAACAAGGGCCTTGCAAACACATTTTATTCCAAGAGAAACATTCCTGGACTTTGCCCTTGTCCTAGAAAATATGGGATGCTTGGATTTGTGTGCTTTTTTAAGTGATTCTACACTAATCCCTCACATTATAATCCACCCCTTAAATGTTCGTAAGCAGGGAGGGACTAACTCAGATTTTTGTTTTTGAGAAACTGGCACCTCTGACCAGAGAAGCAGGTAGAAGGACAATGAGAAAATATCTAGGTGAAAAATAATGAGAGTTTTAGTCAAGGCACTATCAGGAAGAGTTAGGAGGGAGACACACTGGGTAGAGGACTCATGAAGACTTGGTGCCAGTAACATGGGCAGTCAAAGAAGCGGGGATTTTATGATCCAACAACACTTTAAGGTCTCCAGCAGCAATGGAGCTGTGGGCTGGTGTGAGAGGTATGGAGATAGTAAATGCTGGTAGTATCAAATAAGACTGAGGCTGTAGGGGAGGAGGAAACTTATAATCCCTTCCAGTACATTTTAGCAATATTGGATATATTGTACAGAAGCTCTCTATTCTTAGATGGCAACTACAATAAACACTCAGTCTTTTTATCCTCAGGTGAGTTCAGTCACTCAGTTGTGTCCAACTCTTTGTGACCTGATAGACTGCAGCATGCCAGGCTTCCCTGTCCATCACCAACTCCTGGTGCTTACTCAGACATGTTCATCGATTTGGTAATACCATCCAACTATCTCATCCTCTGTCATCCCCTTCTTCTTCTGCCTTCCATCTTTCCCAGAATCAGGGTCTTTTCCAGTGAGTCAGTTCTTTGCTTCAGGTGGCCAAAGTATTGGAGTTTCAGCTTCAACATCAGTTCTTCCAATAAATATTCAGGACTGACTTCCTTTAGGATGAACTGGTTGGATCTCCTTGCAGTCCAAGGGACTCTCAAGAGTCTTTTCCAACACCACAGTTCAAAAGCATCAATTGTTCAGCACTCAGCTTTCTTTATAGTCCAACACTCACATCCATACATGACTACTGGAAAAACCATAGCCTTGACTAGGTGGACTTTTGTTGGCAAAGTAATGTCTCTGCTTTTTCATATGCTGTCTAGGTTGGTCATAACATTCCTTCCAAGGAGCAAGTGTCTTTTAATTTCATGGCTGCATTCAGTAGCTGCAGTGATTTTGGAGCCCCCCAAAATAAAATCTCTCACTGTTTCCATTGTTTCCCCATCTATTTGCCATGAAGTGATGGGACCAGATGCCATGATCTTCATTTTCTGAATGTTGAGTTTTAAGTCAACTTTTTCACTCTCCTCTTTCACTTTCATCAAGAGGCTCTTTAGTTCTTCTTCACTTTCTGCCATAAGGGTGGTGCCATCTGTATATCTGAGGTTACGGATATTTCTCCTGGCAATCTTGATTCTAGCTTGTGCTTCATCCAGCCCGGCATTTCACTTGATGTACTCTGCATTTAGGTTAAATAAGCAGGGTGACAATATACAGCCTCGACATACTCCTTTATCATTACAGCTGTTTTTAAAACACAGATCTTCTCAGCAACAAGTTTTCCAAATGTTGAATCGTTTGTCCCTTTGGGACAACAAGTTTATTTTAGCTTTTGTCACTGTCTTAGAAGGAAGGGAATCTATCTCTTTTACTGGAAAAAGAGCTGTCTGTTTAAATATATAAGATACAGAAGGTTCCTATGGCCATTCTACTTGATAACAAACTTCATTAAGATTTTTTAAATGAACATATTCTTTAACTTACATATTCATGGTTACTTTACTTGATGGTAGCAAGTTAATAGCACCAAGAAACAAATAGGAAAAATGAAAAGTTGACTATAAACAGGACCACATTAAATGTCAATTTTGACCTAGCTTAACTGTTGTTAGGCATTTGGGGCAAATCCCCATATCTCTACATTACTTAAGACAAGTGGTATGTGTGTGTCGGGGGTGGGGTGCAGTATGCGGGTGTGTGCATGAATTTTCTTTTGTTGCTTTTCAAATAATTTGTTTTGTTGTTTAGTCATGTTTGACTCTTTTGCGACCCCATGAACTATAGCCTGCCAGGCTCCTCTGTCCATGGGATTTTCCAGGCAAGTATACCGGAGTTTGTTGCCATTTCCTTCTCCAGAGGGTTTTCTCCACCCAGGGAATGAATCCACATCTCCTGCATTGCAGGTGGATTCTTTATCTGTGAGCCATTGGGAAAATAACTGCTGCTGCTACTGCTAAGTCTCTTCAGTCGTGTCCGACTCTGTGTGACCCCATAGACAGCAGCCCACCAGGCTCCTCCGTCCCTGGGATTCTCCAGGCAAGAATACTGGAGTGGGTTGCCATTTTCTTCTCTAACTATCAGTTGTTAAAATAAATTTGGTAATTAACATTTATAAAAATATTGGCTTTATCTCTAGAGATTAATCAATATTATATGTGAACAACTGGGTTGAAATGACATTAATTCTGACTTTCATATTAGTATAAGTTTGTATATGTGAACATACATATTAGTATAAGCTAGTTTATATATTTAAGTTAAGTTTTTTACTATCAATGCCTTAATCAGTTCTAGGTACTAAAAACCCAGTCTGTACTGACTAGCTCTGCCTAGGTGAGTAAACCAGAGTGAAGGTGTCTCATAGTATAGCTGGAGTCTCTGTTTCACATATAGTCATAATGGAAAGATTATATATTTTGGAGGCAAACAGACATAGATTTGAATTCTGGTTTCATGTGTAAAAAATCACATGCTATTGAGCAAATTTTATACATCTAAGGTTCAGTTTATCATTTAAAAAACCCAACTAAACTGTATTCTAATCTTATCTTTAAAAATGCATTTCTGCCAAGCAGACTGCCTTGACCCTGCAGCAGAGCAGGATTAGCTGTCTCTCTATTTTGGTTTTATATAATCTTGTGGACACATTTCTACAATCCACTTTTGCAAAATCATAATTATTTATGTATCAAATATTCACTGAGATCCTAACTTTGAACCAAACATTGATTAAATAGACATAGTCTCATAATTTAGGGTATTTCTTCTTGAGTCCTATTTCCCCAGAATAGGGTAGGCATTCAGTAAATATGTATTGAATGAATAAGTACAAGTTTGGGTAAGTGTAATTGTATAATTGTACATATAGTAAACAGATAGACACAGAAGAGAGTTAAATAACAATTTCAGCAACTGAAGAATGAAGATTGTAGGAGAAGGTGACAACTGAGATGAATTCTGAAGTAGCATGCGAAGAAGAAGAAATAGGATGAGTTGAGAGGCAAGAAAGAGCTTTGTGTATCAGGAACACTTCCTTTCAGAGCAGAAGAGATTGGAGAGGTAAGCTGTAGATGGATCATGGGAGGACTCCTATTAGCATTATATGTTTGGTTGCATAATTTTCCTCTGTAAGTTACAGAGAAAACAGGAAACAGACTTAACCTTGAAGGCAGCCTGGTCATATTTACATTTGCATCTACCACTGCCAGCTATGTGAAAAATACATTGGGAAAAAATGAAAATCAGGTTTAAGATATATCAATTAAGGAGACTGTATCATTAATCCATTGAGAGATTATGAGGGCCTGACAAAGGCTCTGTTGATAGGGTGGAGAAATTAAATTTAAGAAATATTTAGGTGGCAAAATTGGTAGGTCTTGGCCATTGATGTGATGTGGAAGGTGAATAAGTAGGAAGAGTAAGGATGACAGCATCCTGGCAGTGGGACTGAATGGACAGTCACCAACTAAGAAAGAGAATATAGACAAGAGACAGGTTTCAGGATCAGACTTGCTGAGTGTGAATATTCAGGTAAGCCCAGAAAGCACATATAAATCTGAGGATGGAGGGATAGAGCTTAGCTGGCACAAGAGATCTGTGAGTCTTCAGTGTGGTGGTTGAAAACTTGAGGATGGACGAATGTGATAAACTAGAGAAAATGGGAAGATCAAGAAGCTCCCTCCTCCTCTCCCCTAAAGTTGTTATTGTAAAAGTCACAAATGAAACTTTATAGCCCTGATTAATGGATTATCTAGTTTTTGCCTTACTTCGCCTTCCTACTCCATTTGACTATGTCATCACTCCCTCCCTAGAAGCTTTCACTCCCTCAGTTTCTGTGACTATTCTTCTAAACAGAGTTCCAGCTGTCAGCATGCACCGCCGCCCGCACACCCTGCCGCACTGGCCTTGGCCCCACTCCAGTTCTCCTGAGAGACAGTTTCTCTGCAGGTGGGTGGCAGTGTTTCACTGGCAATGAAGAAGCAGCCATCATTAATGTTAATGAGTAAATTCATGTGGTGAACGTATATTACAAGCTTTTTGTGTAGTCAGTTCTTAATTATTTAGAACAAAGAAAGAGAACCTTTATTCATGTTAAAGGACACTGACACAAAGAAAAGAGACAACTGAAAGCCAGGAGAGTTATATTCAGCACAATCTTTTTTACCACCTAAAAAAAAGAGAACAAACCTTTATCATCCAATCATCCACTTAAAATTTAAAGAAACGAGAAAACTCTCTGGGAAATCATTTAGCACAGACATGCACATACACATGCCAAAATGAAAAATCAACAACAAGGCTACATTGTTACCAGTAAATCAAGAAGCCACAAAAAGGGTTATAAAGAGAGAGAGACAGACAGACAGAAAAAGAGAGAACTATTGGTATTTTCTATAATCTCTGGTCAGGGTTCAACTATTTATTGCTGTCTTGGGTTCATTTCAGAAACTGCAAACCATCTCTGAATAGAAAGAATAAATGTCTCTAGGATTCTTTTAAAAATTAATTTTCACATAAATTTGGAAAGAACAGAGTTTTCCAAAGATTTTCACCCTTTCATATCACTATTAATTTAGGAAAGAAAAAAAATAACTTCCTTTTTAAAAGTGGTACTATCATTTTTCATTTTATGAAAGAAAGTCAGCTTTTTGGTGTTCTTTAAGTTAGTGGGGCTAATAAATTTGCCACTATTTGTTGAAGGTTTTATGCTTTGCCAGACCCCATACTCACACTTCACACATGTTACTTAATCTATAACATTGAAGAAAAATTACCACAAGATCAGTAGTTGAAATAGATTTAAGAGACTAGATCTGATAGACAGAATACCTGATGAACTATGGATGAAGGTTCATGACATTGTACAGGAGACAGGAATCAAGACCATCTTCAAGAAAAAGAAATGCAAAAAAGAAAAATGGCTGTCTGAGGAGGCCTTACAAATAGCTGTGAAAAGAAGGGAAGCCAAAAGCAAAGGACAAAAGGAAAGATGTACCCATTTGAATGCAGAGTTCCAAAGAATAGCAAGGAGAGATAAGAAAGCCTTCCTTAGCAATCAATGCAAAGAAATAGAGGAAACAAATAGAATGGGAAAGACTAGAGATCTCTTCAAGAAAATTAGATACCAAGGGACCATTTCACGCAAAGATGGGCTCCATAAAGGACAGAAATGGTAGGGACCTAACAGAAGCAGAAGACATTAAGAAGAGGTGGCAAGAATTCACAGAACTGTACAAAAAAGATCTTCATGACAGAGATAATCATGATGGTGTGATCGCTCACCTAGAGCCAAACATCCTGGAATGTGAAGTCAAGTGGACCTTAGGAAGCATCACTACGAACAAAGCTAGTGGAGGTGATGGAATTCCAGTCGAGCTATTTCAAATCCTGAAAGATGATGCTGTGAAAGTGCTGCACTCAATATGCCAGCAAATTTGGAAAACTCAGCTATGACCACAGGGTTGGAAAAGGGCAGTTTTCATTCCAATCTCAGAGAAAGGGAATGCCAAAGGATGCTCAAACTACCGCACAATTACACTCATCTCACATGCTAGTAAAGTAATGCTTAAAATTCTCCAAGCCAGGCTTCAGCAATATGTGAACCGTGAACTTCCAGATGTTCAAGCTGGTTTTAGAAAAGGCAGAGGAACCAGAGATCAAATTGTCCACATCCGTTGGATCATCGAAAGAACAAGAGAGTTCCAGAAAAACATCTATTTCTGCTTTACTGACTATGCCAAAGCCTTTGACTGTGTGGATCATAATAAACTGTGGAAAATTCTGAAAGAGATGGGAATACCAGACCACCTGACCTGCCTCTTGAGAAACTTGTACATAGGTCAGGAAGCAACAGTTAGAACCAGACATGGAACAACAGACTGGTTCCAGATAGGAAAAGGAGTATGTCAGGCTGTATATTGTCACCCTGCTTATTTAACTTATATGCAAATTACATCATGAGAAACGCTGGGCTGGAGGAAGCACAAGCTGGAATCAAGATTGCCAGGAGAAATATCAATAACCTCAGATATGCAGATGATACCACCTTTATGGCAGAAAGTGAAGAATAACTAAAGAGCCTCTCAATGAAAGTGAAAGAGGAGAGTGAAAAAGTTGGCTTAAAGCTCAACATTCAGAAAACGAAGATCATGGCATCCAGTCCCATCACTTCATGGCAAACTGATGGGGAAACAGTGTCAGACTTTATTTTTGGGGGCTCCAAAATCACTGCAGATGGTGACTGCAGCCATGAAATTAAAAGATGCTTGCTCCTTGGAAGGAAAGTTATGACCAGCCTAGACAGCATATTAAAAAGCAGAGACGTTATTTGCCAATAAAGGTCTGTCTTAGTCAAGGCTATGGTTTTTCCAGTCATCATGTATGGATGTGAGAGTTGGTCTATAAAGAAAGCTGAGCACCAAGGAATTGATGCGTTTGAACTGTGGTGTTGGAAAAGACTCTTGAGAGTTCCTTGGACTGCAAGGAGATCCAACCAGTTCATCCTAAAGGAAGTCAGTCCTGAACATTCATTGGAAGGACTAATGCTGAAGCTGAAACTCCAATACTTTGGCCACCTCATGTGAAGAGCTGACTCATTTGAAAAGACCCTGACGCTGGGAAAGATTGAGGGCAGGAGGAGAAGGGGACGACAGAGGATGAGATGATTGGATGGCATCACTGATTCTATGGACATGGGTTTGGGTAGACTCCGGGAGTTGGTGATGGTCAGGGAGGCCTGGTTTGCTGCAGTTCATGGGGTTGCAAAGAGTCGGACATGACTGAGTTACTGAACTGAACTGAACTGAACAGTAGTTGACAGAAATAAGATGCAGGTAAAACAATCCAACAAGGTAAATGGTATCTCCTACATGGGGGAGAAACAGATTGAAAACTTTTCCCAAACTTAAATTCAAATCTGCCTGATTCTAAAGCTCTATAGACACACCAGACATTTCACTCCTGCTCTTCATCTCAGCAACAAGAGGTTCTAATGAAATTTGGGAGCTGACCTTTGAAATTAAATAATGTGATCCAGCAGGTAAAAACTGTGAGCTTATATTATTCATATCCTTTGCTTCTCTCTTTCCCATTATCACTCAGCACCCAAGGAGCTATTGACTATCTATGGAGTACAGTTAAGGACCTCTTTACCTTCCACCACAGCACCTCTAACAACAGAATATAGCCAACGTGATTTTTTTCTTTATAATTCAGATGATTATTTTTGTTTTTGATTCCATAACATATTCTCCTTTAGAAACCTTTTAATGAATTGTCAACCTAGAAAAATGCACCACATGCATGCTATGGTAGATACTAGCATATCTATAATAAATTTTGGAAGTAAATGTTCACATAGTGATTTTTACATATGATAGGTCAGCTATAGGTCAGCTTTATGGAAGGTCAACCTCATCGTAATCACACTGACATAATGCCATATTTCTATCACAAGTTGAGCATAGCCTGGCTTCCCAGAAGTTCCTGGCCAAGAACTGGATGATGAAATTGTTCTAAATTTCACAAATACTTTAGGGAAATTATTTCTCCAGAAATTTAGAGGATAAACATATAGAAAACCAAGCAAATAAAAATTAAGCAACTTTAGGCAAAAATAAAAAAATTAATACTCTAGAGAAATAAACCTCTATCAATTTCCTAAATGCTGATTTCATTCTGGAAGTGAGTCCAAACTGCTACGTTAGTAGAATATGGTCTGTGATTTAGCACCACTTCATATACTAAGGATGGAACTAGGAAATGAATAACACTAAAACTTATAAAAATCAGTGAACTATCATGTGCACCATTGAAAAGGATAGCCGATATTGATTCTTCTTTATAAATTTACATTTTTCAATTTTAATGTCATTTAATTTGCTCAAATGATACCGTATGATTTATTTCAGCATCAGACATTTATATTTATCAATGTGCCCTATGGATCATTTTCAAAGGAAGTTACCATAATATGGTCAGATTTAGTCACAGCTACCAAAAGGTTAACTCCTGGTGCTTCCTCTATTCCAGCACAATTCTCTTTTTTCTCTTTATTTTTTTGAAATTAATATCTATTTTATAAAAGCATTATATCAATTCATTGTTCTCTCATTTCCATCTTATCATCCCTTTTCTAAAAATAGTTCAACTTCTAAAGCTATAGTTTCTTGTATTTCCCTCTATATTTCTAGAGAATACACATGCATTTTAACTTCTTGTTTATCAATTGTAGATACAGCCTATTTATTTCACATATTGCAATTGAAAAGTCATATTAGTTTGCACCACCACAACCGCCATCCCTCTCTTTCTATTTCCTCATCTTCCCAATATGCTCACATCTGAATTTTTGGCTAAATCAGTAATATTTGTCTGCACATTGTATTTGTTTTATACTGTTTACATTGTATTTGTAGAAAAGTTTTCTTTTTTCCCTGAAGTTTCTTCACTTTTTATTTGCTTGGTTTTCTGTGCATATATCTTTAATTATTTCCAAATATGCAAACAACTCTGTCAAATGCCCAACAGTTACATTTCAAAATGCTGAAGCACATCAGATTTTGCTAGGTCTACATTTTATTCTGGACGACCTTGCTCCTGCACCCAGAAGAGCCAGCTCCAGTGTGGATAGATTGCTCTGTCACTGTGATATACACATGACTTCCACAGAGACTAAGCTGCTACTTTGCTGAGTTGGGTTCTGGTTCTCTGGATCTCAGACCTTCCTTCTTTGCACTTACTCCCACATGTTCTAATAGAAATCTAAGAGTTACCAGGTTTTTTGCTTCCTACCAAGAGATCAAAGACATGACCAACTTCAGGAAAGTCTGCCTCCCCAAACCTTCTCCAATCTGTATTCTTTATGTAATCGTCAGGGCCACTACCCTGGGTCAGGCTATGGTCATCTTTCACAGATTTCTCTACAAGCTCTGCCTAACTGGTCTCCTTGCCTCTGGACTTAACCCTTGAACTCTATTCTTAGTGCAGCTGGAACTATCTTTCTAAACAGATAGCTAGAACTATCTTTCTAAAATACATATCTGATCTTCCTGTTACCCAGATAAAAATGTAAATCAATTTCCATATATTTCAGTATAAAATTCAAACCATGTGTCTTAGCATGGAAGGCCTTTATAATTTCTCCAGCCTCATTCCTCCCATGGTTTCTTTTGCACTATGTATTTAGAAACACTTTACTTCCAGTTTCTGACTTATCAGTGTCTTAGTTGTAATATTATTCAGGGGGAACACTCCACTGAATGTTTCCTCACCCATTATTAGACAGCATATACAATATTTGAAATAATACATGTTCAGTGTTTGTTTTTCTTGCTAAATGTGCATAATTCTGTCCAATCATTATCTTCCCGGTCACTAGCAAGTATCTGGCACATAGTGGATGTTTTTTCATGAAGAAATGAATAAATACAGAGGTTGGTCAAAATGTTCGTTTGGGTTTTTCTATAACATTACAGAAGAACCCAAATGAACATTTTGGCCAATCCAATATATATTAGGTTGCAAACTCAATTTCCTAGAGGAGCTAGATGGGTAACTTCATTGCTAGGGGCAGCCTGTGGAGGAGGCAATGGCACCCCACTCCAGTACTCTTGCCTGAAAAATCCATGGACGGAGGAGCCTGATAGGCTGCAGTCCATGGGGTTGCTAAGAGTCGGATACGACTGAGCGACTTCACTTTCACTTTTTACTTTCATGCATTGGAGAAGGAGATGGCAACCCACTCCAGTGTTCTTGCCTGGAGAATCCCAAGAACGGCAGAGCCTGGTGGGCTGCCGTCTATGGGGTCGCACAGAGTTGGACACGACTGAAGCGACTTAGCAGCAGCAGGGGCAGCCTGGGTGGGATCTGGGGCAACCTAGGTCTGCTTCATCAAAGGAGTACATAGACACAAAATACTAAGTGCCACCTAATTGTTACCAATTGAGCATATGGGCAGCAACAGATCTTCCTTTTTTTTTTTTTGAAAAATAAGGGCAACTTTTATTTATTTATTTATTTATTTTTTTTTTTGCTAAATAGAAAGTTTATTGCTTTTTAAATGCTGAAGTTAAGTAATTTAAATATAATATATATTCTATGTTCCTTTTTTTAAAAAATGGAAGCAAAGGTTCTGTACTTTTTTGTAATAGTTAATATTCTACAAGTTGGCTCTAACTCGTTTTCAAAAATAGGCCAAACAAAACATGGCTACTTATTTCTGATGTCTGGTTAAAAGATGGGTCTGTATTTCCAGTCATGCTCTGATGAGGCTCAGTTTTGGATCTTTCTTTTGGCATCTTTATGAGAATGCTCAGCTGATAGCTCACATTTTGCATTTAAAACAGAATCTGTCATGTTTTTGTACACAATAGCCCCTTCCAACATATTTTAATAGTATCATTTTTCTGGTTTTCAAGGATAAAAATCTTATCATCCTTGATTTCTCCTTCCTGTTTATCCTCCAGTCTAGTCAAATGCTAGGAAAGAAGGTCTAAGAAGAAAGGTATTCTTTCAGATTAGTCAAGTGGAAAGGATGTGGGATTTGGAGTAACATGAGCCTAAGTTTCTACTCTATGGACTTAACCATTTTCTTGTTTTGTATACGTTTAGTAAATTCTTTTAATTTCATTGTACTTCAGTATCCTTGGACTTAAAGTGAGGATAACAAAACCTATTTGTCAGAGTTAATCTAAAGGACAAAAGAGCTACTGCATATGAAGAGCCTAGCACACAGTAGATGCTAAATAAGTGTTGCATTTCCTGTCTTCTGCTCTTTTCTTAGCTCTTCCATCTGTCTCCCCGCCCCCCCCCCCCTTTTCTACTGTTAATCCACTGGTCCAGGCATGTGAGCTAATAAGTGTTTAGAAGAACTTGGCTTTGGCATCTGTTTCTCAACTACCTGCTACTTCAAGAAAAACTTCACAAAACACAGGTAATTTATACATTTAAGAACCTTAATTCTTTTGTAAATTATATTCCTCTATAACAGTATGCTTTATACACTTTTTCCCACCCTCTCAGTTCACAAGATTGCCATTTGCCATTTTCTTGACTCATCAATTCCAGTGTTTCTTTAACATATTGAGGCCTCTATCATTTAAAGATTTCTGTATCTATCTTGCCCCTTAAGTCCTATCAACCATCATCATCTGTTTCTTCAATCCACTTCACTGGGTTTCCACCCATAGCAAGGTTGGCAACTACTCATATACTAGAAAATACAACAGTCCCTCTTCTGTCATCTCTTAAAACAACTTGTGTCATTAGCTTCCATGACAATAGCACAGGGTTTCTTCCAGTATCCATAGCAACGTTTTCTCTCCTTGTTTTCCTAATCTGTCAATGGTAACTTTTTCTAAATCCCTTTTCAGGCTTTACTCTCTTATCTCCCAAACCCACTCTGTTAGCAAACTCTATTAACTTTACCTAAAGAGCATAATTTGAAATGCTTTGCTTTTTCTTCACTAATGCTAGTTGCTCAGTTATGTCTGACTCTGTTGTGACCCCACGGACTGTAGCCCACCAGACTCCTCTGCCCATGGGATTTTCCAGGCAAGAATACTGGAGTGGGTTGCCATTTCCTCCTTCAGGGGATCTTCCTGACCCAGGGTTCAAACCCATGTCTCCAGTCATTCCTGCACTGGCAGGTTCTTTTACCATTGTGCCACCTGGGAAGCCCTCATTTATTTCTACCTTGGTGTATTTCCTCTGTCTGGAAGGCTCTACCTAAAATCTACCTTGTTGATTCTTCACCATCATCTGAAAGGTATTACTGTCCTCTTAACCTAAGCAATTTCTCTGCTTTATTTTCATCATGATACCTGCCATGATCTAACATTTTCTCTTAAAAATTATTTTTATTCTCTTTTTGCAGCAAAGGAAGTTTTGTGACAAGACTGACTATTTTCCCCCTGTTTATTTAACTTACATGCAGAGTACATTGTGCAAATTGCCAGGCTAGATGAATAACAAGTTGGAATCAAGATCACTGGCAGAAATATCAACAACCTCAGATAAGCAGATGATATTACTCCAATGGCAGACATTGAAGAGAGGAACTAAAGAGCTTCTTGATGAGGTGTAAGAACAAGTAAGAAAGTTGACTTGGAACTCAATGTTATAAAAACTATGATCATGGCATCCAATCTTATCACTTCATGGCAAATAAATGGGAAAAAATGGAAACAGTGGCAGATTTTATTTTCTTGGGCTCCAAAATCACTGTGGACTGGGACTGCAGCCACAAAATTAGAAGATGCTTGCTCCTTGGAAAAAAAAATATGACAAATCTTGAGAGTGTATTAAAAAGCAGAGACATTGAAGACAAAGGTCTGTCTAGCCAAAGCTATGGTTTTTCCAAAAGTCATGTATGGATGCAAGAATTGAACCAAAAAGAAGGCTAAGCACTGAAGAATGGATGCTATCAAATTGTGAGGCTGGAGAAGACTCTCAAGGATCCCTTGGACTGCAAGATCAAACCAGTCAATTCTAAGGGAAATCGACCCTGAATATGCATTGGAAGGACTTATGCTGAAGCTGAAGTTCCAATGTTTTGGCCACCTGATGTGAAGAGCCGACTCATTGGAAAAGACCCTGATGCTGGGGAAAACGGAAGGCAAAAGATAAAGGGGGCAACAGAGGATGAGATGGTTAGACAGCATCACCAGCTCAATGGACATGAATGTGAGCAAACTTTAGGAGATAATGAAGGACAGAGGAGCCTGGTGAGCTGCAGTCCATTGGGTAACAAACAGTCGGACACAACTTAGTGACTGAACAACAACAAAGGTTTTGTGAGAATAGGAAATTATTGGTTTTCCTCAATAATGTATCTCCAGCTTCTTTAACAGTTGTCTGCATGTAATTGGTACTCATGAAATGTTTGCTGAGTACATGAACTAATCAATACTTATATTTTACCTAAAATTTGTTTTTTTTATACCATTTCCCAAAAATTGACAGTAAAAAATCAATAAGTTTTCAATTGCATTGAAATTCCAGTGTGATCTGATATTTGTGTAAAGATTACCAATAAATGATGGGATGAGTAAGTTTCCAGTTACAAGATAAAACATTTCAAAAACTGACTGGAGTACTACAGAAGTCCCAGTTTCTCACTAATACACATAATAGAGGGTTGCTAAGACTACAGTGTTAGAGAAGACTCTTGAGAGGCCCTTGGACTGCAAGGAGATCCAACCAGTCCTTCCTAAAGGAGATCAGTCCTGGGTGCTCATTGGAAGGACTGATGTTGAAGCTGAAACTCCAATACTTTGGCCACCTCGTGTGAAGAGCTGACTCATTTGAAAAGACCCTGATGCTGGGAAAGATTGAGAGCAGGAGAAGGAGACGACAGAGGATGAGATGGCTGGATGGCATCACCGACTTGATGGACATGGGTTTGGGTGGACTCTGGGAGTTGATGATGGACAGGGAGGCCTGGCGTGTTGCGCTTCATGGAATCACAAAGAGTTGGACACGACTGAGTGACTGAACTGAAGACTATACACTGTTGAAACAAAAAAACATTTTAAACAAAAGTAGAAATCTGAGTAACAAAAAATTATCCACATGTACACAGGGCTTTGTTTTGTTTTGATTTTTACAAATTTATCCTTTGTCTTGCTTTCCTTTGGGCCCCGTAAGAGTCCATCTATGTTGTTTATTTATTGAAAGAAAAAGCCAGTGCATTTGAATGCTAAAGTAATTGTAGGTGAAAGAACAGATTTGGATAAAGATGCTTCAGGCAAGAGATTACACAGATTCAAACTTTGATAATTTATGTACCACTCATGTGACAATTTTATTTCAGATTTGGCTTTATCATATTTAGATAAATTCTATACCTTTGGTACTGGCAGACAGAATAACACACACTATGCACACTGAGTATCTTTAAGGGAATGAGAGAGTTGAAAAAAGTAATTTTTTTTACTTTTATTGAGTTTTCAGAGAGCCCTCCATAAATACAGGTGGTGCTACTTATATAACATGCCAGTTATAGACTGTATTTCTGCAAGACAAATTCTTAAGGAATTGTCTGTTACTGTGAATTTTTTTTTAAATTAGGCAATTTATTAAACAAGTAGCAGTTTTTATATCCTGCATGTGTAAATTTAGCCTGTGTTTCATCTAGAGCAAAGCTTTTCACATTTTTACACATGACAGTTGCTTAACAACTATACTGAAACAAGTAGTTTTTTTTTTTTTTTTTTACTTTGAAAGAGTCCTCTTGAGTTGAAGAAAAAAAATCAATGATCATTTAAGTTTTGATAAACAAATCATAATTATGAACAAACAATTCAAAATTTGTCCCCATAAAATATATCTTCTTTGGCTCCTTTGGTGTCATTAGACTTCTCACAAAATAAGCTAGTGCCCTTGATTTCAAACAATTTTATTTAAAGGCCTAAGAAAAACATGGTTTCAGGCTCCCTAATTCTAATTAGCAGATATGAGTGAATTAAAAGAAGAAAGAATCAATAAAATTGCAGATATATGATATGTAGAATATTAGAGGACACTTTTTTTGCTTATCAAAATCCATTCTTTTCCCACTAGAACCTCAACCTTCTTTTTATTTTTTATTTTGTTTTCAACCTCCTTTTTAAAGGCATCTTTCACTGTATAATATTTTGGGAGGCATCTGGAATTTGAATCTTCGGTTCAGTTCAGTCGCTCAGTTGTGTCCAACTCTTTGCGACCCCATGAACCGCAGCATGCCAGGCCTCCCTGTCCATCAACAACTCCTGGAGTTCACTCAGACTCATGTCCATCGAGTCAGTAATGCCATCCAGCCATTTCATTCTCTTTCGTCCCCTTTACCTCCTGCCCCCAATCCCTCCCAGCATCAGGGTCTTTTCCAATGAGTCAACTCTTTGCATGAGGTGGCCAAAGTACTGGAGTTTCAGCTTTAGCATCATTCCTTCCAAAGAACACCCAGGGCTGATCTCCTTCAGAATGGACTGGTTGGATCTAGTCCAAGGGACTCTCAAGAGTCTTCTCCAACACCACAGTTCAAAAGCATCAATTATTTGGTGCTCAGATGTCAAATTCTTAAGAGATGTATGTCATGGTTATATGGGGGTGTTTGAAAGTACACTTCTCACAAAAGCAGCAGTGTTTGGTCTGTATTGTCAATGCATTGTGAATTCTATGCAGAAATTCAGAACTCCCTTGGTTGCTGCAATTTTTTTTTTCATGTAAAGTTCTTCAGGCTCTTATTGATTTGGGACCTGAGACACATTTTGAATGGACTTTCATCTTTACCTAAAATAACCAGTTGTTTTTTATGGCCTAAAATTAAAAAAAAAAAAGACAACAAAAACTGACACCACTGTATATACATACTAAGTAGTAAATGCATAGGCATTTGTTGAATAAAATTTTTTATTATCATAGTACAGTTTATATAAATTTATATTAAAAAGCAAATCAACTTCATTAAACATATGCTCTTTCTTATCAAAATAAGCCATTGCTGTTAGCTCAAGAGTTATATATCACTTTGCTGTTCTTATAGTGCTTTCTTGTACTTTATAGTATTTGATGCTTACTGCAATCCCAGGAGATGGGCAGAAACAAATTTGTTAGAATCTAATGAAGATGAGGAAGCTAAGATTCAAAGGGGTTAAGTAAGATGCTCAAAGTCACCTGATGAATTTTTGTCAGAACTTGTGTTAAAACTAGGTCTTCTCCATTCAGAACTCTACATTTACTGTATTACTTCTGAGATAACAATCAGTAACTATAGTCACTATTCTGTTTTTCAGAATACTTCCTTCCATTGTTTAGCATTTAAATCTATTTCAAAGGAATCTCAAATGAGTGAATCACAGGTTAAGTTTGAAAGGGATTTTAGAGAAACTATTCCACCCTCTACTTCCATAGACGTTAAAGTATATTTCTTGACATTGCTCCTATAACACTTCTAGAGTCAGAGAGCAGTTTATTAACTTGAGAAAGTATTATGTGAAAGTTCTATTTTACATGGATGAAGTACTTAAGAGTTTGAGAGTAAAAATAAATGCAGAGTGTACTGTGTTAGGTAGTGGATTATGCAGGAACATCGAAAACTATCCTACCTCACTTCAACCTCCTGAGTCAGCATTGAAAACAACAACAACAACCACAACCAACAAATTCAATGAGAGAGTTTTATTTTCTATGTTCTATGCAGATATGTGCCAACATTTCCAGTCCTCACCTCTGGCTGCTGTCAAAGGTCTTAACTCTTTGCAAGATAATATACATTGTTTCAGAGGAAGCTATGGGGACTTTTTACAAGAATGATACAGTATTTCAGCGGTGTTTTACTACTGGTTAACAGGATTGAACTGTACTAGAAATCTTCTAGAGATACAATTAAGCCTAAGGTTTTGTTGAGGGAAGTAAGCGGTGGTGGCCAGCATTGTTTATTTTGTCTAAGAATAACATGGGTAAAGATTCTCTGGTAAGGTGATGTTTGAGCACAGACCTGGAGGAAATGAAGCAGAAGGCCATGAGGAAGAGCAGCACTGGCAGAGGAAAGAGAAGGGGCCGTCTCTGACCAGAGAGCTTGCCTGACTTTTATGTGTCGGCTCAGCCGAAACAGTTCCAGCACTGTTGTCAAAACCCATTCTTTGGTCATACACTTGGAGCTCTATTTTACCTACTGGCATGATTCAGGCGTGTCTTTGTTGCTCATTTTTTTTTTTTTTAAAGAGTCAGTGAATATTTCTTCCATGTCACGGCCAGTGACTGGATCAAGCTATGCCAAAATTTTCACCTAAAACATCCCTGTTTGATAAGCTCTTGTCTGTTTTACACTGGATAATCAATTTCTCAGCCTTATAGTCTTGCATGAGTGACCAAGATAGAGTAATGAGCACCATCCATCTGTTTATTGGTAGCCCTTGCCTGACACCTGGCTTCCCAATGTCTGTTTCCTTCCCAGAAGAAGCAACTGTTGATATGGAAGTGCTTTTTTCCCCTAGCATCTCTCAGCTTAAGAACAATATTCTGAATACAATGGATGTAATATCATTAAGATGATGAAGCATCTGGGAAGCATGTCCTTGAAAACTGGTTTGAAAAACTTGGAAACTCGTCTTGGAAAACAGAACTCTAAGCTAATGTATACAAAAATCCTTTAAAATGTTTTGAAGACCAAGGCAGTAACTCCAGAAGCATAGTTCTTTATCTAGAGAAGGCATTCCTTCATAATGTTAGCAGCACTCTGAGTGCCTAGCCAAGTTTTAGATGGATAGACAGGTGAATGGATCTACATCATTAACATATTGCAGAACTTGCAAATAACCAGACCTTTCTGATAATATAATGGTCTGCTTCTTAAGTGAGTGGCTTCTTCTACCATAGAAAGGTTCACGAAGACGTTGGATGATTGTTCTAAAAAAGAAATAATAGACATTTTTGCACTGTGTGGAAAATCGGACTAGTTATTAGCTATAGGTTCTTAGAGATCAGTGGTCCCTGCCCACACAACATGGGGCACAAAGAAAAACTTCAGGTATACATTTTTGACTTGTTACACTAGCATAACCTATTCTATCTTAACTATAACATAGTCTTTGATTTTAATTTTGGATAGAAATTTAACATCCCTTGTGGCCTAAGAGAAGTTAATTACCTTTTCTGACCTTGATTTGCTTATTATAATAATTAAGGGTTTAAATAAAATAATTTCCAAAGTTGCATTTACTGCAAAATGCCATAACATGATTCTGTGAGTCAAGGAAATTCTCTGGGGAACTGGTGGTATTGTCTATTACATATGCACTTGGTGTAGCTGTTTGGGTAAATAACATCACTCACTATGGACAGAGGATGCAATGGTCAGATGGCATCACTAACTGAATGGACATGAGTTTGAACAAATTCCGGGAGATAGTGAAGGACAGGGAAGCCTGGTATGCTGCAGGTCATGGAGTCACAAAGAATTGGGCACGACTTAGCAACTGAACACCACTATGGACAGAGGACTGTTTTTCTAGAAGCTGTCTTTGGAGATTTCAGTTAGAAATGAAGACATGCCACACATTTTTTGATGGAGAGTTTAATACACAGAACCATTTTGAAATCTTACAAAATCCTACTATTCTACCCAGGGTTATTAATATTGAAAATTTCCTTTCTCTGTGGTATAAGAATGATAAGTGCCAATTATTGATTTTTTAAATTCCAAGTGCTCCATAAACATTATCATACCAAGCACCCTACCTACTTATGTATCTACATATGTATGTATGTGTGTGTGTGTGTGTGTGTGTATATATATATATATATATATATATATATATGTATCTTTCTGTCTAACCTAGGAATTGATGCTATAATTTTCCCAGTTTTACTAATGAAGAAACTGAGGTTTTCAGAAAATGAAATACCTTCTTAACCAATTAGCAGTGCTAAGTTCTGATACCAGGTTTGTCTGAGTCCAAAGCCAAGGTTCTTAACCTCTAAAATATTTCTGGATAGTTTAAATGGAGAAAATTTAGTAAGTACAGTATTTCAAATTTAGTCCCATCCTCTTGCATATAAGGGCGTCCCTAGTAGCTCAGCTTATAAAGAATCCACCTGCAATGCAGGAGACCCTGGTTCAATTCCTGGGTTTGGAAGATCCCCTACAGAAGGGATAGGCTACCCACTCTAGTACTCTTAGGCTTCATTGGTGGTTCAATTGGTAAAGGATCTGCCTGCATGCAGGAGACCTGGGTTCAATCCCTGGGTTGGGAAGATGCCCTGCAGAAGGGAAAGGCTTCCCACTCCAGTATTCTGGCCTGGAGAATTCCATGGTCTATAAAGTCCATGGGGTCATAAAGAGTCAGACATGACTGAGCGCCTTTCACTTTCACCTTTCTTTCATATATAGATAAATTGATCTCTTCTACCAAATTCACTCAGTGTCTTTCAATTTTGGTTCATATTGACTTTACAAAAATTATTTCTATTATCTTTTTTAAAGTTTCTCTTCAATTTTAAGAAATTTCTTTGTAGTTTTTTTCTTTATTGCACTTTTTTCACATTTGCCTTTCCACACCACTTCATTTATAATATACATCTGTGATGTTCTTTTACTTTGTATAATTTTAAGTTTCCAATTCCAAATAACAAGTAAAGCAGCACTAAATTATAAACTGTGTGGGTTTCTATCACTGTGTGAAAGGTATGTCATTTTTATATTTTTACCTGTCAAGCAACACGGATTGAACTATTCCTCATCAAAAGACTTCCTGTTCTTTCATATCTATTTTTGCATCTTTTCTGACACACTCTTGACATTCTTTTCCTAATGCCATTAACCTTGACTCTGTTCTCTACCTGTTGCATAAGAACTTAGATATTCATGGCCAGCTAGAACATTCTCAGTATAAAATATCAGAATGAAGATAATAAAAAAAAATTATAAAAGGTAATTTTTGCCATAATGTAATATCGAGAATACAAATGGTTATCTCATTACTCAACAAATCTGAAATCATAAAGGTAACAACATCAAATAGTACCAGAAAAACAGTAAAAATAAGAGAGCAAGCAAAAAATACTATATTTAATCTAACTTTGAAAGCTTTAAATCTCCTAAGGACTCAGTATTTTGCCTAGAAGTCCTTACAAACTTTGATGAAGATGAACTATTCTTCATAAAACAGGGAAGTTATAGCATTTTGTTTGTAGTGTACCTTGTGGTAATCTTCCCTCCAGTCCTCGTATCTTGTTCCCTTGTATTGCTGCCAGTAACCACAACTCCACAGAGGTGGCCCATCATGGTTCAACCCAATCAGAGTAATCCTATTTTTCTTGCATAGTGGATCCCATGGCAAAAGGACTGGATCAACAATGAACATGTGACACAAGTCCAGTGAGATCTAAGGACAAGGTAACCGAGGAATTCTGGAGGAGCCACTTCTTGTCCTTCTTAGAAGAAGAGAAAGTTTTCAGAAGCCAAATATGTCTATTTTTGGAGGATGTGGAACTGAACACTAGAATTACTATATCCATCCTGCCCCCTGAGAGAAAGCCAGCCTCAGGAAAAGTTATTCCCACATAAAGCAAATAGAAATATACCAAGTCTGGAGTGTGTCCTGAAATGCATTTCCACTTATGTGAGCCAATCAAGCCTATTTCTTGTTAAGTCAGTTTGGATTGTGGTTTCTATTAATTAAACACACACATAAGGTGGCTCAGACAGTAAACAATCTGCCTGCAATGTGGGAGACCTGGGTTTGATCCCTGGGTCAGGAAGATCCCCTGGGGAAGGAAATGGCAACCTACTCAGTATTCTTGCCTGGAGAATTACATGGACAGAGGAGCTTGGTGGACTATGGTCCATGGGGTCGCAAAGATTCTGATACAACAGAGTGACTAACACTTTCACTTTTTCAGTGGGCCCTAATTGATATGTCAGCCCTTTTGTTTCTTAATTTACCTATTTTTTCAATAATATAGAAATATATACAGGTATTATTATGATCAAATTGTGAAATCAAATAATTTAAATCATATCTCAATATTAGATGCTTTAGAAGAAACTAATCTACAGGGTTGTTTTAGGAAAGTAATAATACTGAACTTTGAGAGCCAAAGAAACCCTGAAAGATTATGTGTAAAATCTTTGAAATGTATAAAGCATACTAATAACAAAAGATAACCATTTCTCCTAAACTCTAATACAGCAGAAAAGTGTTACTAAAGTCCTTGACTCATTTGTATTATTTTTCTTTATTGTTAATCCAAGCTCTCCTCCTTAAGCTCCTAGTGACTTGATATGTTGGAGAAGACAATGGCACCCCACTCCATGGGGTTGCTAAGAGTCGGACACGACTGAGCGACTTCACTTTCACTTTTCACTTTCATGCATTGGAGAAGGAAATGGCAACCCACTCCAGTGTTCTTGCCTGGAGAATCCCAGGGACCGGGAACCCTGGTGGGCTGCCGTCTATGGGATCGCACAGAGTCGGACATGACTGAAGCGACTTAGCAGCAGCAGACTTGATAGGTAAAACTCTCCAACAGCATTATCTGTCTGATGTATGAAGTCAAACCCTGCTGTGTGACTCTCAAGACCTTTCATTGTCTGAGTTCTTTCTGCTCTCCTTCTCTACCTACATATGTCAGCAGTCTCCTACCTGCACCTGCAGCTCCAGATCCTTCACAGTTTTGCTGCTCCTCTCCTCCCCTTCTCCATATATTCCATCTTAGCTTTTGCTTCTGTGCTTTTTGGTCAAGCCCTCGCCTCTCCCCTCCAACAGCAGTACTCTTCTCTGTACATAAGCTCTACCGCAGGACTTGGTTCTTTGGCCCTGATTATCTGTCATTGTGCATTCACCTCTAAAGCTTCAGTTTTCTCTGCAATTAGGTTGTCAGATCCTTGACAGCAAGGAATGAGACTGATTTCTCTTGTAATTCACTAAAGCTTCAACTACTGTGTAGTTGAGTAGATATTAAATGAGTATGTATTTGATCAATTGACCTTGCGCTGGCTATTTGTCTTACAGACTGTTGCATGGATCTAGAAAAAGATTTTAAATATCTGGATTGCCTCAGAACTGCCATATATAGCAAATAAATATACAGGATGGCAAGTTAAATTTTACTTTCAAATAAATAACAAACTATTTAGTTTTAGCATAAGTATATCCAATGCAATATTTGGGGTATAATTATACTAAAAAATGGCTTGTTTAGTAGTTTAAAATTTAAATTTTACTGGATGTCCTTTATTTCATCTGGAAATTCTAAATGGACCTGACCTTAAAAACAAAACAAAAAACTGTGTTTAATTTCTTAAATTAGAGCTAAATATCACATTTATGAATTGTTTAACTTTATATAGTTTTGCCAATCAAGTCCTATAGCACATGAAGTTCTCTGCATCATTTCATCTAGCAGTGGCAACACATAAATTGAGTATTCATTATGTAAAAGTCACCATGCATCCTCCTGTACAGGGAAGCAAAAATGAATAAGATGCTTCCTCTGCCCTCAAGTAGTTTATAGCCTGGTAGAAGATACAGCTCATTTTAGTCCTGTCTCTACTTATGTGCAATGTGGATGTTAATCCATATGGCCAATTTTTTTTTAGGCCTGACCCAGCCCTTCTGGGCAAAGATTCAAGATGACACTATACATTTAGGTTATCAAAAATGAAGAATATTTGCTTTGAAGTATACATTAAATAGCTCCTGTCTCTGAAGTATTATATAAACACCATAATCCATCATCCTAAACGAAGATAATTTTCAAAAATTCTTTTGATCAGAACACTTTATTCTGCTTTTGATAATTGTTAGCTTTTATGATGCACGGCTTCTCTGATAGCTCAGTTGGTAAAGAATCTGCCTGCAATGCAGGAGACCCTGGTTTGATTCCTGGGTCAGGAAGATCTGCTGGAGAAGGGATAGGCTACCCACTCCAGTATTCCTGGGCTTCCCTTGTGGCTCAGCTGGTAAAGAATCTGCCTGCAATGTGGGAGACCTGGGTTTGATCCCTGGGTTGGGAAGATCTCCTGGAGAATGGAAAGGCTACCCATTCCAGTATTCTGGCCTGGAGAATTCCATGGACTGTATAGTCCGTGGGTTGCAAAGAGTCACTGAGCAACTTTCACCTTGTGATGGAGGATTTTTTTTTCTGGTTCTTGGATATTTAATGTGCATTTTTTAGCATAAGCAATAGAAATGTATTGCATGACATCTTTTTCTCTCTGAGCTATCACGTAAATTCTTCACAGGTAGATGCCATGCTAGCTACTTAATCCGAGTCACTTATTTAGGTGAACAATAGGATCCAATGATTTGGATTTTATCTTTCTGCTGTGTGGCCTTGTTTGCTTTAGCTAATGTCTCCAATCTTTCCTGGTCATAGGCAGTGTGTGTTTATGTGTGTGCAAAATTTGATATTAGTTAAATTTTTTTAGCTGCATGATATTTATAAGCTATATGCCATATAAACTCAGTGATATTTGTTATATTCAAAGATTTCAAATTCCAGAAACAACACCATGTTTTACATGACAGTATCCTTGATTTTTTGTGTGTATGTGTATGCATAAAAGCATTTCTTAGACTTAACATATAATTCAAGACTTTAAAACAATGTTACCTTAACATACAATATACAAATTTTCAGTTCTGGAATAGAGAGTACCATATTTTCTCTTTCTTTTCTAAATATAAGCTATTGATCTCAACTCACCAATCTGTATTTTCTTGAAGAGTATCTTAAATTAAAATAAAAATGCATATCCCATAAAGTAATGATTTCCATGGTTATTAACATATCACAAGAAGTTACAAATGGAGTGGCATTAAAAAGTGATGAAACTATTGGGAAAAGTTATGCTAACTTGAATGATTTGTCAATTACCTAGATAGAAGGCTATAGTTAGCATTATCATTATGCCAAGTCTTTGGAGCTATGAAATACTTATTTAAAGCATGTGTTTTAGGTTGTCAAAAATTACCTTTGGTAGCTCTTCAATTTGATTGGCATCTAGGTAAAGCTCCTCTAATGTCCGTTCAAAGTTAAAAACCTCCTTTGGCACCTGCTGAAGGCTGCAGTGGGAGTAGTCTAAAACGGAGATGATTTCTTCTTCACCTCGGAAACACCGGCACGGCACCAGGCGGCCAATGATCTTCCGCTTGGTGGTCATCTCCAGGCACTGCACTAGAGAGAAACAGAAAAAAAACAACTGCTTAACCACCAGCCTTGGAAGGCGTTCTTAAAATATTTAAAGCTTAGAAATTTAATTATGATTATATTTTATAATTACATAATGCTTTAAACAAGTTTACATAAGACACGCATATGGATTATATCATTTGATTCATAAACAGCTCTCAAAGGTATATAAGACAGATTTTTATTAACATCTAACAGATAAAGAAATGGATTCAGAAAGGGGCAGATAGTTCCCATTGTCACACAGGTTTGGAATGGCAGAACTGGACCAGAACACAATCCTGACTTAGTGCAAGGCTTACACTCACATTTGAAACATGGATCTATAATATAGATTTTTAAAATTTTATACTAATTGCAGTACAGGATAGAAAACTCCAGATTTGTTGGAAAAAATATATTTCCCTCATTTCTCTAAAATATTAAAAGTCAAGTTTTACCCATAAGGTTTATGATTTCCTCTTTTTGACTCAAATTTATTCCATTAATCAATAATTATCTATTGAATAGTGTGCTCTAGACATTCAACTATGTATGGGGGAGAGAGAAATAAATTGAACAAACTCCCTGTTGGAGACAGCTGTATTGGTTATTCACTTCAGAATAAGAATCTGTACTTATGAATGCTTTTATTTTAATGGGAGAAAACAATCATGGCAGAAATTTCTGTGATGTCCTGACATGTCTTTCGCTAAATTAGCACCAACCAAATGCCATAAAAACTTGCATGAATCGGTATCATGGCATCTACCACACTTCATTAAAGTTACTGTTTTTCAAGTCATTTTTGTCTAGACTCTAAGCCTCTTGAGGGTAAAAACTATTTTGTTCATTTTTACATTTATCTTGATTCTTGACATACAGTAGACAAGCAATAACCAATGTAAACTAAACAAATCAATTCATGAATGAACAGATGGATACATTTGAGAGTCTGTCCCCAACCACCATCAGATACTGGTAATTAGCTTGAAAATCTTCTCATTCTAACTAAAGGGTCACTATCTCTGGAATGTCTCAGGATAAATGAATAGCATCTTTCTCGGAGCTACCAGGCACTAATCTCATTGCTTCCTAATTATGTGTACTATTTCCCCATGTACAAGGTGGGTTCTTGAAGGAGAGGATCTTGTCTTTTTCATCTTTGAATTTATAGTAACAGTACAGTTTGCCATCTGCAGAAACAGCATTGAATGAGCATCAACTTGAAACTTGCATTTTATTCACTGATTTTACTTAACATAAACCTGTCGCAGAAAAAGAAAGCAATAGTTGACAAAAACAATGCAGTATTTTGTTTTGAAATGGCTTAGATTAAATCAAATTTGGAGGCAAATGAATACAATGTGCTTAAGAGATGGTAAAAGTTCAACCCAAAGCCACCTTTATTCTTCCTTTAACTTATGAAATTTATAAAACTATATTTTGCAGCAGGTTCATGAGTCAGCTCTTACACATGGTTATTTGTACATGGTAATTTGTAGAAGGTTTATCTAAAAACATTAAAAAGATGACCTTTCTTCTCCATTAGTTTCTATCTCTCAAAATCCTACATTTCTCATTTCTGGGAGCTTGAATTGGGAAATGTTATTTTACCTGACCTTACCTGAAAGCCCTGATTATAGGCTGATCTCTATATAGGATCTAGCACATATTAACAGCCAGTAAATGCAACTAATATCTGACACATACTAAACATTTGCTAGGTGCCTAGTATATGTCAGACACTGACACATATATACTGTCGTATATATATACGTATATATGTACCTAGTATATGTCAAATATACTCGGTACCTAGAAAATGTTTCTTGAGGTTATTGTAGTTGTAAAAGGTAAGTGATGATGGCTCAGACTATGAGAGTAGCAGTAAGAATGGGAAGAAGTGATGGACCGCCAAGGTATTTAAGAAGCAGAATCCCTAGCATGGGCGATGGATTAAATGAGAAAGTGGAAAGGGTACTGTAGGGAGAATTCTTGAAAAATTCCCAAGTTTTTAATTTAAGTCTCTAGTAGCCACATGACTACTCAGCTGTGATGCCATAAAGCTGACTCAAGGCATTTATCCTATCTATCTCTATGATTCACAGCTGATGAATCAATTGTCCATACATGGTTTTTACCCAGTACTTTACACTCACCCTTTAGTGCCAAACCATGTGGCTATTTCTTGATACCCATCTGTTGTTTCAACTGCAATTTTTTTATTATGAAGAGAAAAGAGAATATCCAAGCCTGTACCTGAACCATTTGGTCAGAGTGTCTACCGTCCAGGAAGCCTTTTGCAATTTAATGCACTTTTAGTACTGCTTTCCCTTTCATTGAAAGCATTGTTCCTCTGATAATGTCATTGCCTGCCAGTAACCTCTTTCTTTAGTTCAGTTCAGTTTAGTCACTCAGTCATGTTCGACTCTTTGTGACCCCACAGACTGCAGCACATCAGGCTTCCCTGTCCATCACAAACTCCTGGAACATGCTCAAACTCATGTCCATCGAGTCGATGATGCATCCAACCAGGAGATGGTTGTCGTCCCCTTCTCCTCTTGCCTTCAATCTTGCCCAGCATCAGAGTCTTTTCTAATGAGTTCCTTCTTCACAACAGGTGGCCAAAGTATTGGAGCTTCAGCTTCAGCATCAGTCATACCAATGAATATTCAGTACTGATATTTTTAACAATTGACTAGTTTGATCTCTTTGCTGTCAAAGGGACTCTCAAGCATCTTCTCCAACACCACAGTTCAAAAGCATTAATTTTTCAATACTCAGCGTTTGTTATGGTCCAACTCTTGCACCCATACATGACTACTGGAAAAACCATAGCTTTGACTTGATGGACATTTGTCAGCAAAGTAATGTCTCTGCTTTTTAATATGCTGTCTAGGTTTGTCATAGCTTTCTTCCAAGGAACAAGTGTCTTTTAATTTTGTGGCTGCAGTCAACATCTGCAGTGATTTTGGAGCCCAAGAAAATAAAGTCTGTCGCTCTTTCCACTGTTTCCCCATCTATTTGCCATGAAGTGAGGGGACTAGATGCCATGATCTTCATTTTTTGAATGCTGAATTTGAAGCCAAACTTTTCACTCTTCTCTTTAACTTTCATCAGGAGGCTCTTTAGTTATTCTTCACTTTCTGCCATAAGGGTAGTGTCATCTGCATATCTGAGGTTACTGATATTTCTCCCAGCATTCTTGATTACAGCTTGTGCTTCATCCAGCCCAGTGTTTCTCATGATGTACTCTGCATAGAAGTTAAATAAGCAGTGTGACAGTAAACAGCCTGGCGTACTCCTTTCCCAATTTGGAACCAGTCCATTGTTCCATGTCCAGTTCTAACTATAGCTTCTTGACTTGCATATGGGTTTCATAGGAGGCAGGTAAGGTGGTCTGGTATTCCCATCTCTTGAAGAACTTTCCACAGTTTGTTGTGATCCACACATTCAAAGGCTTTAGCATAGTCAATGAAGCAGAAGTAGACGTTTATCTGGAATTCTCTTGCTTTTTCTATGATCCAATGGATGTTGGCAATTTGATTTCTGGTTCCTCTGCCTTTTCTAAATCCAGCTTGAGCATCTGGAAATTCTCATACTGTTAAAGCCTAGCTTGGAGAATTTTGAGCAGTACTTTGCTAGCATGTGAGATGAGTGCAATTGCGCAGTAGTTTGACCATTCTTTGGCACTCCCTTTCTTTGGCAATGAAAACTGACCTTTTCCAGTCTGTGGCCACTGCTGAGTCTTCCAAATTTACTGGCATATTGAGTTCAGCACTTTAACAGCATCATCTTTTAGGATTTGAAATAGCTCAGCTAGAACTTTATCACCTCCACTAGCTTTGTTTGTAGTGATGCTTCCTAAGACCCACTTGACTTGTACTCCAGGATGTCTGGACCTAGGTGAGTGATCATACTATCGTGGTCATCTGGATCATTAATATCTTCTTTGTATAGTTTTTCTGTGTATTCTTGCTACCTCTTTGAAATGTCTTCTGCTTCTGTTAGGTCCATACCATTTCTGTCCTTTATTGTACCCATCTTTGCCTGAAATGTTCCCTTGGTATCTCTAATTTTCTTGAAGAGATCTCTAGTCTTTCCCATCCTATCATTTTTCTCTATTTCCTTTGCACTGATCACTTAGGAGGACTTTCTTATCTCTTCTTGCAATTCTTTGGAAATCTGCATTCAGATGGATATATCTTTCCTTTTCTCCTTTGCTTTTCCTTCTCTTCTTTTCTCAGCTATTTGAAAGGCCTCCTCAGACAACCACATGCCTTTCTTTTTCTTGGGGATGGTTCTACTCTTTCTCATCTCAGTTCACTACCTCTAGAACCCATTGATGACTTTGGTATCTAATTTATGGATTATTTATTCATTGTAACTCTTTCCATTCCTGATTTATACTCCTTAGACATAATAGCTTTCAACTTTTCCACCCTAAATTTCTAAGAAACTTAATTGTAATGCTACTCCATGATTTTTCCCTTACAGATTTTTGCTATATAACATGGTGGTTTACCTTTCTTCTAACAAAGTTTCACACACTTATAACCAACCAAAATATATATAGCAATTTTGTTTTAAATTAATAATACTTATTTTACTATAGCTATAAATATCACTACAATTTAATTACATTTTATTTCTTCTGCATCTTTTTATTTCTTTAAAAATTGCTTTACGTATTTCTTTGTTTTGGTTTTTTTATGTATCTTTCACTCATTCAAGTTGCTATCTCCTCTTCTCTTGGTATAGTGAAAAATGTGTCATTTATACTCAAGGATAATCCTTCAGGAGCACTCTACCTTCCTGTTTCTGTCTGGAGTGGTTCCTTTTCTAGATCTTACACACACACACACACACACACACACACACACACACAAGTGTATGTCTGTATATGTGTGTGCATGTGTGTCTGTGCATGTGTGTGTGTGTGAGTTTGATCCTAGAATATCTCTTCATTGTCGTTCTGTAAATTTTACATTTCCTTCTTCTGTTTTATTCTTATTTCCTGAACCCTTTGTCTTTTTCTTTCTAGACTTATTGGACTATAACAGTCAATGGTGAAATATAACATCCAGTAACTCATTGAGAGAGAATATACAGCAGGAACATGCTTTAGACCTCTGCATATGTGATCATGGTTTCATTTCACCTACAAATAAATTTAAAGCTTGGTCGGATATATACTTCTAGGTCAGAAGTAATTCTCTTTACAAATTTGAAGTCATTTTTAATATATTATTTTCTAGCTTTTAAGGTTGTTGTCAGGAAATCTAACTCCATTATGATTCAAATTCCTGTTTTACACCCACTTTCCCCTCTGCCAGAACATTTTAGAACTTTTATCTTATTCTTAGTCTTTTGAAATTTCATGACGATATGCTTTGGTATGTTTTTATTCATTTGCTGGGTACTCAATGGGCCCTTTCACTTTGAAAGCACTTATCCTTCTGTTGTTAAATTTTCTAATATTTTTTTAATTGAGAATTTCCTCCTCTTCATTGTTTTTATTTTCTTTTTATGCCATCCTGATTAATTGGACCTACTTCTTAGAATTACCTGGTAACTAAATTATTTTTTCTTTTGTAATTTTCGTGCCTTTGTCTTTTTATTTTATTTTCTGAGAGATTGTCTCAACTTCATCTTCTAAATCTCCTGTATTATCTTTTATCAGGTAACATATTCATACTGTCCAAAAATTATTTATTCCTTCTTAAATCATGCTCCTTTTTCACAGTGAAAGTTAAAGTAAAGTCGCTCAATCGTGTCTGACTCTGTGACCCCATGGACTGTAGCCTACCAGGTCTGACTCTGTGACCCTGTGGACTGTAGCCTATCAGGCTCCTCCCTCTATGGGATTCTCCAGGCGAGGATACTGGAGTGGGTTGCCATTTCCTTCTCCAGGGGATCTTCCCGATCCGGGATCTTCCTTCTCCAGGGGATCTAACCCGGGTCTCTCGCATTGCAGGCAGATGCTTTAACCTCTGAGCCACCAGGGAAAACCCCTTTTTCATAGTATCATGATTCTATTTCAGGGTGCCATATCACTTTCATTTCTCCCAGAAGATATCGTTGTTAAGTTGCTAAGTCAAGTCTGAATCTTTGCAACCCTATGGATTGAAGAATGCCAGGCTTCTCTCCTTCACTATCTCCTGGAGTTTGCTCAAATTCATGTTCACTGAGTTGATGATGCTATCTAATCATCACATCCTCTCTCACTCCCTTCTCCTCCTGTCTTCAGTCATTCCCAGCATCAGGGTCTTTTCCAATGATTTGGCTCTTTGCATCAGGTACCCAAAGATTTGGAGCTTCAGCTTCAGCATCAGTCCTTCCCATGAATATTTAGGGTTGATTTCCTTTAGGATTGATTGGCTTGATCTCCTTCCAGTTGAAGGGACTCTCAAGAGTCTTCTCCAGCACTACAATTTGATGGACTTTTTTGGGTGTGTGCCTTTTCCCCCTTGCTCCTAGTATTTATTCTCAGTTCTCTTTTCTCTTTGTTTCTTTTGGTCTTTATCTTTCATGATAGAGGTTTTTCACAAGTATCTGGTGATCCCTGGCTGTCCTTCAATTTTGAAGAGTGACTCCCTACAGAGCTAATTGGAGGCTTTGTATGCATAATAGGTTTCACTGCAGGATGACTGGCTGTAAGTCAAAGAATGTTCTGGTCTTCTGCCTGAGGCATAACTATGCAGTTTTGTAAATAAGGACCTAAGTCAGTTTTTCTATTTTCACTAAGTTTCTCCAGTCCTTTGTCTGATACTTTTCTCCAAGACTCTCAAGGAGAGTTATGAAACAAATTAATTTTTGTATCTCTTTGTGGAGAAGGATATGGCAACCCATTCCAAGTCTTGCCTGGAGAATCCTGTGGACGGAGGATCCTGGTGGGCTGCCGTCTATGGGGTCGCACGGGGTCGCACAGAGTCGGACACAACTGAAGCGACTTAGCATACATGCATGCGTGTGGGTATGTTATAATGTAGCTGACAATGTACTTTTTATAGAGATAAATATAAACTACATTGTCTTTCCCTGTCTTCTTAAAATTTGTTGAAATCTCTTATCTCTTGGTGTCTTTTCTTCAATTTTCTCTCTCCTTGTGAGTATATGCATTTAAAATTTTCTTTTAGTTTGGTGGAATTTTGGTTGTAAGTTCAGCTCAAGGTAAGTGGGGGATTAACTTCCATGTTTAAAAGAAAGTTTTCTTTTCTTTAATCCCCTTCATACTTTTAATTCCTTCTTATCTGACCTACTAGGAGCATTGGACTAGAACTACATTTTTCTTTCACAAACACTCTTTCCTTTCGCTCCCGATTTCACACTCTTCTGACTTTTATCCTTTTGCTCAGGTTTCTCAATTTCAGTCTTTTAAGAAGATCCATCTTCTCTTCCAAACATTGACATTTAAAATATTAGCATTATTCCCCAGCTAGTCTTGTTACCCTTTTAATTGTATGCTCTCTCCCTTTCAGTCTTTATAATCTCATGCACCTTTCCCAACTCTTTTCATTTAACTTTGATGAGTGATGGCTATGAAGTTTTTCAAATTTCTACTCAGATTTATTTCCCTCATCATTTCCACTTTGTGTTTTATGAACATCTCAAACATAACAATGTTCAAAATTGAAGTGATATTTTTCAAAGATATGAGTCTATCATCATGGTCAAGAATTTAGACTCTGAAGCCAATTCCTTGGCTGTATGACTCTCAGCAAATATTTAAGCTCTATCTGTTTAGTCATCTCTAAAATCAGAGTACATACCAAGCTTGTAGAATTGCATCATCTAATTTTAAGTATTCACTAAGTGTTCTGCCCAAACCTCCTCTTCCTGTGTTCTCAGTCTCAGAGAACAGCTACACAGTTCACATAGATTCTCAAGATAGAAAGCTTAGCAATATCTGTGACTCCTCTCATTCTCTCACTTTCCACATCCAACAATCACCAAGTCCGAATCCTTCAATAGCCAAAACTTATCTTGATTCAGGAATATTTTTCTTCATTTCAACTCCCCAGCAATGTTGTTCAATTATTATCTCCTGCCTGTGCACCTGTCTCTCTCACTCTATTCTTCTCCCACCACAGTGAAGCTGGGGGGACCTTTTAAAAACACAAATATTATGTCACCTTCTTACTTCAAATACTTCAATGTCTCCTCTCTGCCTTCCAGACAAAGTCAAAAGTTTTTTTTTTATTGTGACTTGCAAGTATGATATTGTCCTCTGGACTGACTGCAGCCCTCCACTCTCAGATCCAGCACTCTGTTCTGCCTGGTTAGGCGCCACTCTTCTTGTTTTTGATGCCCTTTGTAATTGTGGCTTCTTTTGCCACAATCAGGACTACCTGATCTTTTTTTCTATGAGGGTCTTCATAAATACCTCTGCTTTTGCTCAGGGCACATTTCCTTGCTCTTTTCTAAAAATTTAGTTTAGAAGGGAAAACAGCCTCTCTTTATGCAATATGTTCCAACTGTGTCCTCTTCTTTATATGTTCCAACTGTATGCTGCAATATCCTTTGATCACATTTTGATTACTTATTCAAATAAATCTTGTTCACTAGATTGACACCTCTGTAAGGAGAGGGACCATGTCTAGCCTTTCAACAATATATATTTTCAGTAACTTTAGTATTTAATATCTGGTTCAGAATAAGTACTTTAAAAGCATTAACTGTATTAGTGAAAGAATATGAGAACTAAAGATGATTATAATGACTTTTATTTATATAGCTTTGGAAAATTTCAAAACAATTTATAATCTATTATCTTGTTTTGTCAAGACAAATAGACATCCATATTGTATTTCAATAATAAACTAATCAAGGTTTAGTGAGTTTGTGATGTGCATAAGGTCACACACAGAGTAATTAGTAGACTGAGATTAGATCTCATTTTTCCTGACCCCAAAGCCACCATTTTTTCCCCATTAGCAGACAATGCATTGCATTTACGGTGATATTTAGAAAGCAATATTTGAAAATTTATCAAACATGAATTTATCAGTAGTTTTAGCACACACACACACACACACACACATTTGATGGTTATCTATACACAGAATACTTCATAGGTACAAATAGAATGAAGGGGTAGCAGTGAGGGAAATAACTTTGTTCTCTTTTATCTGATGATAAAGAGTTTAAGCTTTTATGAATGTCAAAAGTATGGAAATATCATAAGGTAGGATGAAAAAAGTGTTTCCAGAATTGAGTAGGTCATAACACACAAGAAAGCACATAAATGTGACACACATAACATACAGAAGCATCATTTGCTTTCTTCCTGAAACACGACCATTGCCTGGTATACTGTAGAAGTGTGCAGCTTCACGTCTAGTATATGGACTTTGACTCAGAAGCAACCAGATTTCGTGTTTTACTACACACCCTTAGGAAATATCCCAAAGAGGGATTTTTAGATTTTCAGGTTTTCAAAGGGACTTAAAAAGGCAAGAGAAAAATATTAATCTCTTCCTGTTAATATCCTTCCAATAAATTCCATAAATCAAAGTTGAGAGTATTATTTTTTAGATTCTCACTGCATAGATTCTCTTCTCTCTTGAACCTTATTTTTTAAAATCTAAGTAGAAGAGCTAAAGGGAATTTTTCTACAACCAAAGCATACGGCCAACAGTCTCCCTATCAACACTCTCTGAATCAAATGCATTTAAATAGCAGCGCTCACTAACACAGGCTAAACTAGCTGAAGAAGCAGAAAGACTCATCTTGATATATTCCTCAAATCCTTCTCTATTCATAATTTAAACCAAAGAGAGTTTTGACCACTTGAGAATCATGCCTGCAGAGGTTGACTCAAGCAATAATATGTGTATCAAAACATCTGATTTTCAGTACCTTTGCATTCTCTAGGATTTTTAGACTGATTGTGCCAATTTTCTTCAATTTAAGTCTGAATTTGGCAATAAGGAGTCATGATCTGAGCCACAGTCAGCTCCTGGTCTTGTTTTTGCTGACTGTATAGAGCTTCTCCCTCTTTGGCTGCAAAGAATATAATCAATCTGATTTCGCTGTTGACTATCTGGCAATATCCATGTGTAGAGACTTCTCTTGTGTTGTTGGAAGAGGGTGTTTGCTATGACCAGTGTGTTCTCTTGCAAAATGCTATTAGCCTTTGCCCTGCTTCATTCTGTATTCCAAGGCCAAATTTGCTTGTCACTCCAGGTGTTTCTTGACTTCCTACTTTTGCATTCCAGTCCCCTATAATGAAAAGGACGTCTTTTGGGGGTGTTAGTTCTAAAAGGTCTTGTAGGTCTTCATAGAACCATTCAACTTCAGCTTCTTCAGTGTTACTGGTTGGGGCATAGACTTGGATTACCATGATATTGAATGGTTTGCCTTGGAAATGAACAGAGATCATTGTGTTGTTTTTGAGATTGCATCCAAGTACTGCATTTCAGACTCTTTTGTTGACCATGATGGCTATTCCATTTCTTCTAAGGGATTCCTGCCCACAGTAGTAGATATAATGGTCATCTGATTTAAATTCACCCATTCCAGTCCATCTTAGTTCACTGATTCCTAGAATGTCTATGTTCACTCTTGCCATCTCCTGTTTGACCACTTCCAATTTGCCTTGATTCATGGACCTAACATTCCAAGTTCCTATGCAATATTGCTCTTTACAGCATCAAATCTTGCTTCTATCACCAGTCCCATTTACAACTGGGTGTTGTTTTTGCTTTGGCTCCATCCCTTCATTCTTTCTGGAGTTATTTCTCCACTGATCTCCAGTAGCATATTGGGCACCTACTGACCTGGGGAGTTCATCTTTCAATGTCCTATCTTTTTGCCTTTTCATACTGTTCATGGGGTTCTCTAGGCAAGAATACTGAAGTGGTTTGCCATTCCCTTCTCCAGTGGACCACATTCTGTCAGACCTCTCCACCATGAGCCGTCTGTCTTGGGTGGCCCCACATGGCATGGCTCAGTTTCATTGAGTTAGAGAAGGCTACAGTCCATGTGATCAGATTGGCTGATCTCTAAGCCAGGCTTCAGCAATACATGAACCATGAACTTCCAGTGTTCAAGTTAGTTTTAGAAAAGGCAGAGGAACCAGAGATCAAATTGCCAACATCTGCTGAATCATCAAAAAAGCAAGAGAGTTCCAGAAAAACATCTATTTCTGCTTTATTGACTATGTCAAAGCCTTTGACTGTATGAATCACAATAAACTGTGGAAACTTCTTAAAGAGATGGGAATACCAGACCACCTGACCTGCCTCTTGAGAAACCTGTATACAGGTCAAGAAGCAACAGTTAGAACTGGACATCATGGAACAACAGACTGGCTCCAAATAGGAAAAGGAGTACGTCAAGGCTGTATAGTGTCACCCTGCTTATTTAACTTATATGCAGAGTACATCATGAGAAATGCTGGGCTGGAAGAAGCACAACCTGGGATCAAGATTGCCGGGAGAAATGTCAATAACCTGATATGCAGATGACACCACCCTTATGGTAGAAAGTGAAGAAGAACTAAAAAGTCTCTCAATGAAAGTGAAAGAGGAGAGTGAAAAAGTTGGTTTAAAGCTCAACATTCAGAAAACTAAGATCATGGCCTCTGGTCCTATCACTTCATGGCAAATAGGTGGGGAAACAGTGGAAACAGAGACTGACTTTATTTTTCTGGGCTCCAAAATCACTGCAGATGGTGATTGCAGCCATGAAATTAAAAGATGCTTGCTCCTTGGAAGGAAAGTTATGACCAACCTAGACAGCATATTGAAAAGCAGAGACATTACTTTGGCCACAAAGGTCCATCTAGTCAAGGCTATGGCTTTTCCAGTAGTCATGTATGGACGTGAGAGTTGGAATATAAAGAAAGCTGAGCACCGAAGAATTGATGCTTTTGAACTGTGTTTGGAGAAGACTCTTGAGAGTCTCTTGGACTGCAAGGAGATCCAACCAGTCCATCCTAACGGAGACCAATCCTGGGTGTTCATTGGAGGGACTGATGTTGAACCTGAAACTCCAATACTTTTGCCACCTGATGCGGAGAGCTGACTCATTTGAAAAGACCCTGATGCTGGGAAAGATTGAGGGCAGGAGAAGAGGATGACAGTGGATGAGATGGTTGTATGGCATCACTGACACAATGGACATGTGTTTGGGTGGACTCTGGGAGTTGGTGATGGATAGGGAGGCCTGGCATGCTACGATTCATGGGGTCGCAAAGAGTTGGACACGACTGAGTGACTGAACTGAACTGAACTGAACTGATGCCAATTTTATCTTTGCCTAATATTTCATCCCTGGAAAGTTAAAAGGACAATGGCAAGTTCAATCTTTCCAAGATTTCTTGTGATAAATACTCTGGCTGTCCTCATCAGTTGGCACAGTCTTACATTTTTCAAATGACAAACATTTCTAATTTATTCACTGAGAAACCCTTTGCCACAGGAATATGGAAAGCTGCCAATCTCTCTCCATGTCCTACTCCAAGAAACATCTTTAAAACCATTACTTCACCTGAAGTAGTCTCTGAAATTCCCTCATCAAGACAGCAAACATGGTGATTCTTGGACTCCAAGTGGTGCATCTGAGGCTTGTTTGTTTTTTGACTGTTCACACACTCACATTTCAAAGATACTCAGATTGCATGGGTTTGTTTTCATCTTATCATTACAATATCTGAAAGCCTGCAAGTGTTATCCACAATTTGATGTGCTATCATTACAAGGAAACCAGTATGTCTTCAAGATCAGAGGACTGTTATTAAGATAAACACATTTATGGTCTTTAATGCTGATATAACCACATCAGCAATCAAAATAAGAAATCAAGAAGGAAAGAATGGTACCTGGTACCAAGAAAAGGCTTTTTGAATACTTCTAATTCAGCTTTTAGGCAAGTGATTTGTTTTAAGACTAACAGTGCTTCCATTCTCTTTCCTCACATATTTGCCAGGAATTTTCATCCACTGAGCAGAATGTCTCTTCCTACAAATGATTCTTAATATATACCATCATCTCTGATTTAGTTTCTAACTGCTTAATGAGTCACCTATTTTTAAATACAATTCAACTGTTCTAAAGTGGAACTTGAAAATATTTGCTAAGCTTCTACTCTGTATCAGACATTGTGCTTTCCTTCTTGATTTCTTGCTTTGGCTAATTGTGTTTTAATTCTCTTAATGCTGTTCCTTGGAGTCATCTTTTACTTCTCCTTTCTTTCCTTCTATATTAGACATTCAATGTCTTCCCTTTCCTTTCTTTACCATTCAGTCAATCTAGTTCAGACTCAGCATCTCTTAGTAGTACTGCCCAAAGCAATATGGTACAAAAGTATACTATTTTCAGACATCCTTCCTTTACAATAATTTATTCAGGAAATTAAATGTCTACAATGTGTTAGGCACTGGGTTATATCATGGGAAGAACCAGTGAGCAAAGAGCTACATTCCCTGCTCTAATGAATTTCCTAGATAGTGAGAGAGATAAATATTGAACAAAAAATTAAGCAAATAAATCCATACTTGTACATTGTAATAATTGCTATAAAAGACAATATTAGAGATTTATCCATTTTATATATTTACACATAATATAGCTTGATTAATCCCCTAAAATGTATGTCCATTCCCCAGTTCTAAAAGCTTCACTGAGTGTATTTTTAAATAGAAGTATTTCCCAGTTCATATCACCAGGTCATACCTTCTTCTAAGACATAAGCAAACTGTGTTAGCAAATTGAGGCCTAAGAGTTCTTCAGGATAAAGAGATAAGCTTCTTTTTATTAGTGTTTCCTAAACTTCTTAAAATTTAAAACATAAAATGTTAGTTTATCAACATAATTAGTCTTCTAAACCACACATTTAGGAAAGGCTCCAACAAAGATCCTCCAACAAGATTCTTTAGCTTGATAGTCAGGCTCTTTATCTAACTTTTCAGCTATTTTATCTCATACTTTCAAGTCTATGTTCTATCTTACACCATTATTCAGTTCAGTCTCTCAGTCATGTCCAACTCTTTGCAACCCCATGGACTGCAGCACACCATGCTTCCACGTCCATCACCAACTCTCGGTGCTTATCAAACTCATGTCCATCAAGTCGCCGATTCCATCCAACCATCTCATCCTCTGTCATCTCCTTCTCCTCTCCCTTCAATCTTTCCCAGCATCAGGGTCTTTTCCAAGGAGTCAGTTCTTAATGTCAGGTGGCCAAAGTATTGGAGTGTCAGCTTCAGCATCAGTCCTTCCAATGAATATTCAGGACTGATTTACTTTAGGATGGACTGGTTGGATCTCCTTGCAGTCCAAGGGACTCTCAAGAGTCTTCTCAAACACCACAGTTCAAAAGTGTTAATTCTTCAGTGCTCAGGTTCTTTATAGTCCAACTCTCATGTCCATACATGACCACTGGAAAAACCATAGTTTGACTAGATGGACGTTTGTTAGCAAATTAATGTCTCTGCTTTTGAATATGCTATCTAGGTTGGTCATAACTTTCCTTCCAAGGAGCAAGCGTCTTTTAATTTCATGGCTGCAGTCACCAGCTGCAGTGATTTTGGAACCCCCTAAAATAAAGTCTCTCACTACTTCCATTGCTTCTCCATTTTCAATGAAGTGATGAGACCGGATGCCATAATCTTAGTTTTCTGAATGTTGAGTTTTAAGCCAATATTTTCAGTCTCCTCTTTCACTTTCAGCAAGAGGCTCTTTAGTTCTTCTTCACTTTCTGCCATAAGGGTGGTGTCATCTGCATATCTGAGGTTATTGATATTTCTCCTGGCAATCCTGATTCCAGCTTGTGCTTCCTCCAGCCCAGCATTTCACATGATGCACTCTGCATGTAAGTTAAATAAGTAGGGTTACAATATACAACCTTGACGTACTCTTTTCCCGATTCAGAACCAGTCTGTTGTTCCATGTCCAGTTCTAACTGTTGCTTCTTTACTGGCATACGGATTTCTCAGGAGGCAGGTCAGGTGGTCTGGTATTCCCATCTTTTTAAGAATTTCCCACAGTTTGTTGTGATCCACACAATCAAAGGCTTTGGCATAGTCAATAAAGCAGAAATAAATGTTTATGGTATTACCTAGAGTAGTAGGATTGATACACTGATCCATTTTCTTCTATGTCACTCTTGCCACTCTATGGTAATACCACTCTATCTTTATATTGAATAATTTTATCTTTGGTTATTATAATATGTTTGCAGGTCTTTCAACATCACAGTAGTTTATTTCTCCATCTGGTAACACACATTGCTTGTGCTCTAATAGAAAAAGGATCCTCAGATACTGAATTTGGATCACGTATGAAGCTCAAATTTTTCTTTTTAAAGTCTTCTCTAACTGTTCCAGACTATAAATAATGCTGCTTGCCTTGTCTTCCTCCTCCTCTTTACTATTATTATTCTCATCTTAGCACTAACTAAAGAATATCACCATAAGGATTACAGAATCAACCCTTAAAAAAATCTCAAGAGGAGATTTGTATTGAGTAGTGGCAGTTATGAGCTTATTCAAAAATCTCTCTTTGGAACTTCCCTGGTGGTTCAGTAGTTAAGAGCTGGGAACTAGTGTCCTGACCATGGAACTAGAACCAAATAAGTTAACAACAACCAGAACAAAACCCCCCAACATTCTCCATACTGTATCACATAGGTGAATAACAATATTTTAATAATTCTGTCCTTCCTCCATATATCCTTTCCTAGAATTTTTATCTACTGACTTACTTTATGTAAATATGACTATAGAGGAGAGTAGAAATCAAACTTTAGTTTTAGCTTAAAATAACCCAAGTTCCTGAAAAAGTTCTAATTCTGTAATAAAATGTTACAGTTCTGTTTCTTGAAGAACTTTGCTTTCAGGCAAATTTTCAACATTTGCTCTAACTATCCTGAACCATGTGAACCTGAGCCATGAGCAGTATGAAGTAATAAATTTCTAAGTATTAAGATATTCTCAAAGATTTAACTTTCAAAAGGTAGTAATCTAAAGTAATGAGTCTCTGGAATAACATTTGAAGCCTTGTTTATATAGAGATACAGACTAAGAAAATGGAAGAGAAATAGTCAGATATATGCAATTCAATTAACAGTTATCTTAGGTTTGGTTACAACCTTAGTCTAATTACTTATCTCATCCTTGAGTGAATTACTTATATGATAGTCTTATACCTTGATATCTCAAGATATTTTTATTATATGGTATAAGATAATTATTTATGTTCCTGATGACTGAGTAATTATGAAAAAGATCAATTAGTCAGCATGATTTATTGAGAAGCCAGAGATACATATAGTACATTTAGAAGTAGTTTAATCAAATATTTTATTTAATAAAAATTGGGGAACATGATGCTTAATATTTATTTTTGTAAAAATTTCACCTTATGTGAAATACTTTATTCTGTACCTTCTTCCAAAGATTTGTGTAGGAGCTTCAGAGGGAGCCAGTAAGAAACCATTTTCCATGCAGTTGTCTCAGCTAAGGAATCTCTTGCCTTTTGTGAAGTGGCACAACATCAATATGGTGCCCTTCACAAGACATGATGAAACACCCATCTTCTCAATCTGATATAAACAACTTTGAGAAAGCATTTGAAAATGGTATTTCATGCTGCTTTATATTCATTCTTTAATCACAAGTATAGATAACTTCTAATATTAACTCTGTTTATTAATATTTTAATTAATGCTCATGATGGTGGTACTTGTGCCTTTAGGATAGTTAGAGCAAATGTTGAAAATTTGAACTAAATAAACAGGGCTTCTGATAATAATCTTTTAATCAATTAAGTTTCTTTGGATTTAAATTTAGGCAGTTACTTTATAATTGGAAAGATTTTAGGAGACTCATGAAACATGTAAGCCTGCTTGAGGTCACCCTTGGGCTGAAAGAAATGTTAAAATAAAATTAATTTAAAAAGCTTTCTGCAAGGAAGTTAATGGCATGTGAGAATGCACTCATAGATTTAATAATTGCTAAATGACAAGCTTATGGAAGCTTAATATGGAAGAATCAGAGGCTCATTTTAAAACTGAAATATTTTGTTATGATTCTGAATGATTTTCATTGTTAGTTTCTGATATGAGATTAAAAGAATAATTTCAAACAAGAATTTAAAACATCCTGAGTATTTAAATACTTATCTTTATTCATTTTATAAGTAATAAATATTATATATGAAATCTTTTGGTTTATATTCTTACTGAATTTAATAATTTAGGAGACGACAAAAGGCAACAGGTTTTGAGAGAATTAAGACAATAAAATTAGGAGCAAAGTTTTGGAAATAGAATTGAAAGAAGCCTAAAGAAGACAGGTGAGATCTCTGAATGAATAGAGCATGCTGAACTAATACAGTCCTGCTGGTAGATAGAATAAACTTCAAAAGGACCACATGTTACCAGAGTAATCACTATTAAAATTCAAATCTGAACATGTGTAAAACTCTTTTCAGTCTTCCTGCTACCTCATCATGAATTCTGTATTTGCAAGCTGGGTGTATAATCCTCTGCCAAGACTTCAGTCTCCTCCTGGACCACACTCATACCTTATCTTACATGTCTTCTTGTCTTTGCCTTTCCTGATCTTCTCATGAACCATCTTACCTGCTTATCTCTCCTCGTTACCCTTCCTTATGCTTTTTCAACTAAATTCAAGGATTATCCTTGTAGAAAACTGTTCCTCTACTATCCCTATTACAGGTGAATTGTGTCTTCCCCAAATTCATGTGCTGAAGTTTAACAATTAGTGCCTCAGAATGTGAACCCTTTGAAAACAGAGCTGCTGCAGTATAATTAGTTAAGATGAAGTCTGGCCATTGTAGGATAGGGCCCTACTCCAGTATGACTAGTATTCTTAGAAGAATAATGCATGTGAAGAAAGAGACATGTAAGGAGGGAAAATGTAGAGAGACATGGAGAAGATGTCCATCTATAAGCCAAGGAGAGAGTCCTGGAACAGGTCTCTCATAGCCCTCAGAAGGAACCTTTAGTAGTCCTACTCTCCAGCATTATGAGACAATGAATTCCTGCTCGGTGGGCCACCTAATTTGTGATCTTTGTTATAGCAGCCTTAGCAAACTAATAGAACCTCTTTCTTCAGCTTTCAAGCAAAAGTTAAGTATCTCTTCTTCAGTATCTATAAAACCCAGGATCCAATTTGGCAAAGACTTATTAAAATTGTTTCCTTGTGGATCTCTTGAGGTAGTATTAATTAGACCATGAACTCTCCTTCTGTTTGTTCTCTTAATCTAAGGCAGACATGCAATGTCAAATTCTCTTTTGTACAGATTAATGAATAGAGAGAAAGAAGGAAATTTTGTTTGGCCTTAGATTCACCAACTTGCTTGAAAAGTGAAAGCTGCTCCATCATGTCCGACTCTTTGCAACCCCATGAACTATATGGACCATGGAATTCTCCAGGCCAGAATACTGGAGTGGGTAGCCTTCTAGATTCCCTTCTCCAGGGGATCTTCCCAACCCAGAGATTGAACCCAGGTCTCCTACTTTGCAGGCAGATTCTTTACCAGCTGAGCTACCAGGGGAGCCCTGAAGATTTAAAATTGCAATTTCAGATGCAGGTAAAAAAGTATAAATTACATATTCTGAAGAACAATATGTGTGATATTACAGAACGAATAAAATAAATAGTCAATCCCTTTCTTTCTCAGAAATAAACATCCTGGAAAATAAACGACTCTCAATGTCTTTAATCCAGCTTCCCAGGTGGTGCTAGTGGTAAAGAATCTGTCTGCCAATGCAGGAGAAACAAGAGATGCGGATTGGATCCTTGGGTCAGGAAGATCCCTTGGAGAAGAGAATGGCAACGCACTCCAGTATTCTTGCCTGTAAAATCCCATGGACAGAGAAGCATGGCAGGCTATAGTACATGGGGCTACAGAGTTGGACATGACTGAGCAAATGAGTAAATGTCTTTAATCATCACACATGGGGAATACAATAAATTACTCGAATCTAACAATTTAACCGACTCATGGACATGTGTTTGGGTAAACTCTGGGAGTTGGTGATGGACAGGGAGGCCTGGCGTGCTGCGGTTCATGGGGTCGCAAAGAGTCGGACACGACTGAGCAACTGAACTGAACTGAACTGAACAATTTAACCCAAAGAGTTAAAGATTTCAGAAATGTCTTGAAAAGTTGATATGATGATATATGTAAATGATGGGTATATCTTGTTTAGAAGAAGCGGTTCTAAAAGAAAAAAAGAGACTGCTCTATGTCAGTATGGATATTTTAAGTGGATAGTTGGAGCAAACTGAAGAACATTTCAGAGAAGATAAAAATAGAAATTATATTACCTTAGAAAATATCCTATTAACCTTCAGATTATGTGAAATATATATGAATGATGCTTTTCTAATGAATTACCACAGCTGGCACCAAGAGAAAAATAGGAGTAATGATAGAAAAGCTATTGAGATATTTTGGACACATAATTCTGCTCAATCAAAATTCTTCTATTTAAAAGTCTTTCTTATTTTCTTCAGAACATAAAAGCAATGTCTATATCTTATACAAAATTTGGAAAATATAGAAAAGTATAATAGAAAAATAAAACTCACCATATTTCTATCATCCAGAAATAAAGCACTACTAACATAGAGGAGTATTTTCTATCATTCATTTAAGGTTGCAATTCTGAATACACACATACAGACAAATACATAAGCACACACATATAACATACATATATATTACTAAGATTAAGTACATTGCTTTGTGTCATGCTTTTTCACTTAGCATTATACTATAAATATTTTCTCACATCATAAAACATTCCTAAAAGTATACTATTTGAAGACTGAAATATTGTTGTGAGTAGGTCTACCAATTTATTTGACCAATCTTCTTATCCTAGAAATTTATATAGTTTGCTATTTTCCCAAATTATAACGAATACCTTGATAAACAACCTCAAATATAAGTTCTTCTGCATTTACTAGGTGAAATGAATCTGAACACTTTTATTATTTTTGATAAATACTGCCTAATTGTTCAATTATGTGTGCCAATTGATACTGTCCAGAGTATTACACCTGGATATCCATTTCCTTGCACCATTGCCAGTAGATGTCATCAGTTTATTCACAACCTTTGTCAGTTTGAGAGATAGTGTTTAATTTGAAGTGCTTCTAATCTCTTCCTTTATTTGTTCCTCCTTTGCTTATAAAATCAGTTTGCTGAATGTACTTGACTCAATAATTATAGATTATTATTGTTCAACATGCTCAGTCGTGTCTGACTCTTTTTGACTATATGAATTGAAGCATGCAAGGCTTCCCTGTCCTTCACTATCTCCTGGAGTTTGCACAAATTCATCTCCATTGAGTCTTTGATACCATCCAACCATCTTGCCATCTGTCGCCCCTTCTCTGCCTGCCTTCAATCTTTCCCAGGATAAGGGTCCTCAGTTCAGGGCAGTTCAGTTGCTCAGTCATGTCCAACTCTTTGCGACCCCATGGACTGCAGCACGCCACACTTTCCTGTCCATCACCAACTCCTGGAGCTTACTCAAACTCATGTCCATCAAGACACTGATTCCATCCAACCATCTCACCCTCTGTCATCCCCTTCTTCTCCCGCCTTCAATCTTTCCCAGCATCAGGGCCTTTTACAATAAGTCAGTTCTTCTCATCAAGCGGCCAAAGTATTGGAGTTTCAGCTTCAGTATCAGTCCTTCCAAAAATATTCAGGACTGATCTCCTTTAGGATGGACTGGTTGGCTCTCCTTGCAATCCAAGGGACTCTCAAGTCTTCTCCAACACCACAGTTCAAAAACATCAATTCTTTGGCGCTCAGCTTTCTTTATAGTCCAAATCTCACATCCATACATGATTACTGGAAAAACCATAGCTTTGACTAGATGGACATTTGTTGGCAAATTAACATCTCTGCTTTTTAATATGCTTTCTAGGTTGGTCATAGCTTTTCATCCACGGATCAAGCATCTTTTAATTTCATGGCTGTAGTCACCAGCTGCAGGAACTTTGGAGCCCCCTAAAATAAAGTCTCTCACTGTTTCCATTATTTCCCCATATATTTGCCATGATGTGATGGGACCAGATGCCATGATCTTAGTTTTCTTTCTTTTTTTTAATTTATTTTATTTTTAAACTTTAAAATATTGTATTAGTTTTGCCAAATATTGAAATGAATCCACCACAGGTATACCTGTGTTCCCTATCCTGAACCCTCCTCCCTCCTCCCTCCCCATACCATCCCTCTGGGTCGTCCCAGTGCACCAGTCCCAAGCATCCAGTATCGTGCATCGAACCTGGACTGGCGACTCGTTTCATACATGATATTATACATGTTTCAATGCCATTCTCCCAAATCATCCTACCCTCCCTCTTCCACAGAGTCCAAAAGACTGTTCTATACATCTGTGTCTCTTTTGCTGTCTCGTACACAGGGTTATTGTTACCATCTTTCTAAATTCCATATATATGCGTTAGTATACTGTACTGGTGTTTTTCTTTCTGGCTTACTTCACTCTGTATAATAGGCTCCAGTTTCATCCACCTCATTAGAACTGATTCAAATGTATTCTTTTTAATGGCTGAGTAATACGCCATTGTGTATATGTACCACAGCTTTCTTATCCATTCATCTGCTGATGGACATCTAGGTTGCTTCCATGTCCTGGCTATTATAAACAGTGCTGCGATGAACATTGGGGTACACCTGAGTTTTAAGCTAGCTTTTTCACTCTTCTCTTTCACTTTCATCAAGAGGCTCTTTAGTTCTTCTTCATTTTCTGCTATAAGGTTTTTCTCATCTGCATATCTGAGGTTATTGATATTTCTCCTGGCAATCTTGATTCCAGTTTGTGCTTCTTCCAGACCAGCATTTTGCATGATGTTCTCTGCATATAAGTTAAATAAGTAGGGTAACAGTATACAGTCTTGACATATTCCTTTCCCGATTGGGAACCAGTCTTTTGTTCCATGTGCAGTTCTAACTGTTGCTTCTTGACCTCAATACAAATTTCTCAGGAGGCAGGTCAGGTGGTCTGGTATTCCCATCTCTTTCAGAATTTTACACAGTTTGTTGTGATCCACACAGTCAAAGGCTTTGGTGGAGCTAATGAAGTAGAAGTAGATGTTTTTCTGGAACTCTCTTGCTTTTTCCATGATCCAAGGGATGTTGGTAAGTTGATCTCTGGTTGCTCTGCCTTTTCTACAACCAGCATGAACATCTAGAAGTTCACGGTTCATGTACTATTGAAGCCTGGCTTGGAGAATTTTGAGTGTTACTTTGCTGGCATGTGAGATGAGTGCAACTGAGCAGTAGTTCGAAAATTCTTTGGCATTGGAATGAAAAGTGACTTTTTCCAGTCCTTTGGCCACTGCTGAATTTTCCAAATTTCCTAGCATACTGAGTGCAGCACTTTAACAGCATCATCTTTAGGATGTGAAATAGCTCAGCTGGAATTACATCACCTGCACTAGCCTTGTTCATAATGATGCTTCCTAAGGCCTTGTTGACTTTGCATTCCAGGATGTCTGGCTCCAGGTGAGTGATCACATGATCGTAGTTATCTTGGTTAGGAAGATCTTTTTTGTATCATTCTTCTCCGTATTGTTGCCACCTCTTTTTAATATCTTCTACTTCTTTTATTTTTTTTTAATTTTATTTTTAAACTTTATAATATTGTATTAGTTTTGCCAAATATTGAAATGAATCTACCACCGGTATACCCACGTTCCCCATCCTGAACCCTCCTCCCCCCTCCCTCCCCTACCCTCCCTCTGGGTCATCCCAGTGCACCAGCCCCAAGCATCCAGTACCGTGCGTCGAACCTGGACTGGCGACTCGTTTCATACATGATATTATACATGTTTCAATGCTATTCTCCCAAATCTCCCCACCCTCTCCCTCTCCCACACAGTCCATAAGACTGATCTATACATCGGTGTCTCTTTTGCTGTCTCGTACACAGGGTTATTGTTACCATCTTTCTAAATTCCATATATATGCGTTAGTATACTGTATTGGTGTTTTTCTTTCTGGCTTACTTCACTCTGTATGATAGGTTCCAGTTTCATCCATCTCATTAGAACTGATTCAAATGTATTCTTTTTAATGGCTGAGTAATACTCCATTGTGGATATGTACCACAGCTTTCTTATCCATTCATCTGCTGATGGACATCTAGGTTGCTTCCATGTCCTGGCTATTATAAACAGTGCTGCGATGAACATTGGGGTACACGTGTCTCTTTCCCTTCTGGTTTCCTCAGTGTGTATGCCCAGCAGTGGGATTGCTGGATCATAAGGCAGTTCTATTTCCAGTTTTTTAAGGAATCTCCACACTGTTCTCCATAGTGGCTGTACTAGTTTGCATTCCCATCAACAATGTAAGAGAGTTCCCTTTTCTCCACACCCTCTCCAGCATTTCTGTCTTTATTGTGTCCATCTTTGCATGAAATGTTGCTTTGGTATCTATAATTTTCTTGAAGAGATCTCTAGTCTTTCCCATTCTATTGTTTTCCTCTATTTCTTTCAACTGATCATTGAGGACAGCTTTCTTATCTCTCCTTGCTATTCTTTGGAACTCTGCATTCAAGTGGGAATATCTTTCCTTTTCTCCTTTGCCCTTAGCTTCTCTTCTTTTCTCAGCTATTTGTAAGGCCTCCTCAGACAGCCATTTTGCCTTTTCACATTTCTTTTTCTTGGGGATGGTCTTGATCCCTGTCTCCTATACAATGTCACAAACCTCCTTCCATACTTCTTCAGGCACTCCATCTATCAGATCCAATCCCTTGAATCTGTTTGTCACTTCCAGTATATAATCATAAGGGATTTGATTTAGGTCATACATGAATGGTCTTGTGGTTTTCCCCACTTTCTTCAATTTAAGTCTGAATTTGGCAGTAAGGAGTTCATAACCTGAGCTACTGTCAGCTTCCCATCTTGTTTTTATGGACTGTATAGAGCTTCTCCATCTTTGGCTGCAAAGAATATAGTAAGTCTGATTTCAGTATTGACCATCTGGTGATGTCCATGTGTCAAGTCTTCTCTTGTGTTGTTGGAAGAGGGTGTTTGCTATGACCAGTGTATTCTCTTGACAAAACTCTGTTAATCTTTGCTCTGCTTTATTTTGTACTCCAAGGCCAAATTTTCCTGTTACTCCAGGTGTTTCTTGACTTCCTACTTTTTCATCCCAGTCCCCTACAATGAAAGGGAAATCTTTTTGAGTGTTAGTTCTAGAAGTCTTGTAGGTCCTCATAGAACCATTCAACTTCAACTTCTTCAGCATTACTGGTTGGGGCATAAATTTGGATTACTGTGATACTGAATGGTTTGCCACTCAATATATATAGTGGATATAATGGTCATGAGTTAAATTCACCCATTCCAGTACATTTTAGTTCACTGATTCCTAAAATGCTGATGTTCACTCTTGCCATCTCCTGTTTGACCACTTTCAATTTGCCTTGAGTTGTGGACCTAACATTCCAGATTCCTATGCAATATTCCTCTTTACAGCATTGGACTTTACTTCCATCACCAGTCACAGCCACAACTGAATGTTGTTTTTGCTTTGCCTCCACCTTTTCATTCTTTCTGGGGTTATTTCTTCACTGCTGTCCAGTAGCATATTGGGCACCTACCAACCTAGAGAGTTCATCTTTCATGTCCTATCTTTTTGCCTTTTCATACTGTTCATGGAGTTCTCAAGGCAAAAATACTGAAGTGGCTTGCCATTCCCTTCTCCAGTGGACCATGTTTTGTCAGAACTCTCCACCATGCCCGTTTGTCTTTGGTGGCCAGCCCTACATGGCATGGCTCATAGTTTCATTGAGTTAGACAAGGCTGTGGTCCATGTGATCAGTTTTATTAGTTTTCTGTGACTGTGGTTTTCATTCTGATAAAGATAAAAAGCTTATAGAAGCTTCCTGATGGAAGAGACTGACTGAGGGGGAGAGTGGGTCTTGTTCTGATGTGCGGGGCCATGATCAGTAAATCTTTAATCCAATTTTCTGTTGATTGGCAGGGCTGTGTTCCTCCCTGTTGTTTGACCTGAGGCCAAATTATGATGGAGGTAATGAAGATAATGGTGACCTCCTTGAAAGGGTCCCTTGCAGGTACTGCCACACTCAGTGCCCCCAACCATGCAGCAGGTCACCACTAACCTACACCTCTGCCTGAGACTCCTGGACACTCACAGGCAAGTCTGGGTCAGTCTCTTGTGGCATACTTCTCCTTTCTCCTGGGTCCTGGTGCACACAAGGTTTTGTTTGTGCCCTCCAAGAGTCTGTTTCCCCATTCCTGTGCAAGTTCTGGCAGCTCTATGGTGGGGTTAAAGGTGACCTCCTCCAAGAAGGCATATGCCATACCCAGGTCTGCTGCACCCAAAGCCCCTGCCCCTGTGGCAGGCCACTGCTGACCCATACCTCCGCAGGAGACACTCAAAGGCAGGTTTGGCTCAGTCTCTGTGTGGCCTCCTGGTGTGCACAAGGTTTTGTTTGAGCCCTCCAAGTGTCTCTGGCAGGTATGGGGTTTGATTCTAGGTCAGGGAACTAGCTCTTCACATCAGGTGGCCAAGTATAGGAGCTTCAGCTTCAACATCAGTTTACAATGAATATTCAGGATTAATATTCCTTTAGGATTGACTGGTTTGATCTCCTTGCTGTCCAAGGGACTTTCAAGAGTCTTCTCCAGCATTATAAAAAGAAAACTCTTTATTTTTTTTATCAGTCATTGCTTTTAAATATCATCTTTGGGAATACTTTTCTCTCCTCCTGGACAAAAACTTTTGTCAATCCCATACCTTTCTAAATTTTCAGTTCTAAGAGGAGTCTCATTTAGATAATTAGACTTTTTCTTGGGTAAAATTCTAATATAGTGTATGAATAATCCAAATATTTTTGGAAATTTTCTATTGGCCATGGACCCATTTTATGCAGATGGGTCCATTATAAGAAAACCAGGTAGTGATTATATAAAGGGTACATCTTTATATGTGAAAATTTAATAGAACTTAATGTTTCACTTGGTTGTGTGTTTACATGAATAAAATGAGGAAAATATTTCTAAGATTTTGTTCTCCTTTGTCACTAACAGACTCTTTCAAATGGAAATGCCTCAATGGCTCTTCTGTTAACTGACCTTGAAATCTAAATATTCTAAGCCTTAGGTCAAGGATATTTATTTTTCTTACTGACACAGGATGTCACAGACCAAATAATTCTTTTACTAATATAAATTTAATATTTTACTTTGTTTGCAAACCCAGTTAGAGCTCAGTCCACCTCTAACAATTATAGTGAGATTAACATATGAATGCTGTCAGAACAAATCTTCTTTCTAATTCACATTTTCTAGATGTACATACAACAAAACAAGGTACAGAAATGAACATCAATGGAAACAAAATGCACCTGGTTTCTCATTAAGTAGCAACAACTGTCTTCCTAGATTGGGTCTGAACCTAGGGCTAAATCTAATCTGAAAGAGAAAAGTAACATAATTTCATCATTCTCCTGGGCCTTAGGCTTAGGTTTTAAAGATAGTAGAAAATAATTCATTTAAAGAGTTTATAAGCATTGTGCCAGTGTGTTTGTATGTGTGTATGAGGTTTGAGAGCAAGCTGTGTCAAAATAGGGAAAAAGATGAACACTTTGAGATAAGTGAGTATGCTGCTGCTGCTAAGTCGCGTCAGTCATGTCCAACTCTGTGGGACCCCATAGACGGAAGCCCAACAGGCTCCTCTGTCCCTGGGAGTCTCCAGGCAAGAACACTGGAGTGGGTTGCCATTTCCTTCTCCGATACATGAAAGTGAAAAATGAAAGTGAAGTCACTCAGTCGTGTCTCACTCTTAGCGACCCCATGGACTGTAGCCTACCAGGCCCCTCTGTCCATGGGATTTCCCAGGCAAGAGTACTGGAGTGGGGTGCCATTGCCTTCTCCGATAAGTAAGTATACTAAATAATTAATCTTTTTGGCTTTTTAGAATAGGCATTTCATTTATAGTGCAAAAATACTTTGAGCCACAGTAAGGGAATATATGAATACACATTTAGGATAATTAACTTTTTCTTCCTGTCTCAGAGTTATCAGCATTGATGGTGTGCTTTGCAAAGATTATATTAGATATAACTGGGTAGAGTATAGAAACTAAATGGAATTTTACCATATTTTTTAGGACATTTTCCACTTAGAGTACATATGTTCAATCATACAACCAAGATAACAGAGTAAGAGACAAAATATTTTTTTTTCCTTGTTAAAAGTTTATACTTCAGATGCATCTCACAGATTGTTTTCCCCAGTGAATTTCTCCCCTGTACAGATTCTATTGTTGACCACTATCCTCTGCTGCTACTGCTACTGCTGCCGCTGTTTAGTTACCAAGTCATGTCTGTCTCTTTGCAACCCCATGGACTATTGCTGGCCAGGCTCCTCTGTCCGTGGAATTTTCCAGACAAGAATGCTGGGGTGTGTTGCCATTTCCTTCTCCAGCGGATCTTCCTTATACAGGATCAAAACCACTTCTCTGTGTCTCCTGAATTGGCAGGTGGATTCTTTGCCCCTGTGTCACCTGGGAAGCCCCCAGTGGTTAACACATGCTCTTATTAAATTTTATCTTCCAAATCCGACTTTCATGTGCTGTCATCTTTCAGTTAATGGGTCAACCATCTCCAGTTTCCTAAGCTACACCTTTGGAACCATCCTTCATGCTACATTTTCTATTGTTATACATTTTCAATATCACAGATGAATCAGAACTTTCAAAGTCACCCCCCATTCCCAGTAACTATTGCTGGAATGTTAGATCCTTTACTTCCTCTGACTTCTTAGATAATTTCTAGTTGATTCCACATAGCCTACCCTGTAAATGCTGTCCTGTTATTCCACCTAACACACATCCACAATGCCTTTGCATACTGCCATGCTTTTGCAAATGTGTTTCTCTGCGAGTAATGATCATCACTCTTTTTTTAACTTGAAGAAATCTCAATCATTCATCCTGAAGATAGCTCACATGACTCTCCTTCTGCACATCTTTTCCAATTTCCTTAGCATGTAAGTTGCATTCCTTCTTTTGTCCTTAGAATACTTCCTAGCATTTATTCTGGTAAATTTGCCAAAGCTTATTCGTGGATTATAATGACCCAACCTGCACATCCCTGACTGATACAGACAATTTCAGAATTCTTTACTTTAAAAGTATCCACCCCTAGCCAGCTGAAAATTCAGATTTCTTTTTTAAATTTCAAAAGAAAATCAAAGCACTTTCATGCTTTACTGGACATTACATATGGGTGATATCTGAATGATGAATCATCTTCTTTATGAAACAGCTTCTATAGTCACATTTATGTTCAAAATAACACCTTGGTAGGTTATAACAAATATAACCAGATGCCAACTCTATTTTCTTTAAAAATAAAACACGTGTTTTTTTTTTTCCTTTAGTAAATTTATGGCTCAGAAATGCTAGTCTGCCTCAAGTACAAAATAATATGCATCAATTTTTAGAAAGCATTGGTCAGTTATAGATTATAATTATGTTCCTTAAACAATAAGAAAATTAGTAACAAAGTTGAAAGCACTTATATAACTATATTTTCTCTCATAAAGATTTAAGATAATGGAGGTCTATCTATGGCATATCTCTGTGAAATAACAGTGACCCTATTTTTCTGCTTTACTCTGAAAATGACTGACCATGCCACTGCAGAATTTCATAAACATTATTAAATAGATGGGTCTCATAACCCCAAATTATTCAAAATAACTGCTGTGATATCTCACAATATTTATACTCACACAGATACACACATACACACACATACATAAACACTTTCTAATGCCATTTGAAGACATTAAACATACTCAAAATAAAATATACAAGGTAATATAAAATTATTTTAGTCATAAAAATATATTTACTTTAAAATTACTGTTTGGAAATATTTTCATTGGGAATATTTTGCCAGTTGTTTACATATAACTTATACAAAGTAGCATGGTTATATCAAGATATCAAGAAACCTGTATCATAGTCCTAATCTGATACAAAGCAATAAATGTTTTAGACTATTTGATGTTTAGTTTTTCACGAGTAAATAATAATTTTAGACTGAAATAATACCTTATGATTTGAATTATTTCATATACTTAGCTCTGTTTTATTCAATTTAGAATATATGAGAATTTTAGGTAGTCTTTTTCTTCTGAGTTTTTGTGTTACATAATTTGCATATACACATACACAAATGTAGTTTTTAGATTTCTGCTCGTTTTTTAAAAATTATATTCAACTCTTCATCATGTTTTAAATTTTCACTTTCTGAATAAAGCATCACTTTCTGAATAATTTGTGTTGGTTTAAACAAATAAAAGTTTATCTTTAAGTGTCCTGATGGTTCTAAAGGGGGAAAAAATCAGATCAGATCTGCATTTGTATCCTGCTCCCCAGTGAAGAATAGAGGGAGGAAGACCAGGAAACCCATCAGGAGGTTCTTGAGGAAGTTGTGGCCAGCATGGAGGTAGAGATGTGAGAAGTAAACACAATAAAATGTTTAGTAAATAAATTATAGTTACAGTTGGCAAGACTGGTGATTATCTGGTCATGGTTAGTAAATCTCCTGTAGCTTGTTCCTTTGGAGGATGGTAGAATTTGGTTATTTCTTCCATCTCCCCCACATGGATGTCTCTGGTCTCCATTTTTTTTTTTTTGTTAATCAGATGTCTGATTTTTGGTCAGATGTCTGCTTCTCACCACTGGTTCCCATCTACACTGCATTTTGGTGATCTCTAATTCACTCCTGTTGTCTAGCATTTTTCTCTTGTGTGAGGTTCTCTTTAAGTGTCCTGAGAACCTAAAGGTTCTCAGCTTTCCTATTCTTTTCCTGCTCTTACTCATTCCCTCAGGCCTTGGGTTACATGTCACCTTTGTGGAGTTTCCCTGACCTTCCTGGACTGAATTATAAAGTTGTCAGATTTAAGAAACAAACAAAAATGAGGAAGCAAACAACAATAAAAAATCAAGATACCCAGTTAAATTTAAAATTTGGATAAGCAATGAATAGTATAAGTATGCCCCATGCAGTAGGTGGGACACGTTTATACCAAAAATTATTTGAGATGCAGATTTAACTGGGAATTCTATATTTAATCTGGCAACATTAGATTGAGAGCTCTTGCTAAATCCTCATACATAGTTCACTCAGTGAATTCAGCACTTTTGCCTAATGTAACTTAATTGTTTAAATACCTCTCTTCCTCATTAACCTGCAGAATAAGATCTAAGTCTGCCTTTCCTTATGGCAGTTCCTTTGGTGACCACTAGTGAGTACTTGGCAAATCATTGTTCAGTTGTGACCCCATGGACTGTACCATGTCAGGCTCCTCTGTCCTCCACTATCTCCCAGAGTTTGCCCAAATTCATGTCCATTGAGTTGGTGATGTTATCTAACCATCTCATTCTCTACAGCCCCCTTCTCTTTTTGCCTTCAATCTTTCCCAGTGTCAGGGTCTTTTCCAGTGAGTTAGCTCTTTATATCACATAGCCCAAGTATTGGTGCTTAAGCTTCAGCTTCAGCATCAGTACTTCCAAAGAATATTCAGGGTTGATTTCTTTTAGGATTGACTAGTTTGATCTCATTGCTATCTAAGGAACTCAGAGTCTTCTCCAGCGCCACAGTTCAAAAGCATCAATTCTTCAGGGCTCAGCCTTTTATATGATCCAGCTCTCACATCTGTATAAGACTACTAGAAAAACCATTGCTTTAACTATACAGACTTTTGTTGGCAACGTGATGTCTCTGCTTTTTAATATGCTGTCTAGGTTTGTCATAGCTTTCTTTCCAAGGAGCGAGTGTCTTTCAATTTCATGGCTGCTATTACCATCCACAGTGATTTTTGGAACCCAAGAAAATAAAATCTGTCACACAGTAGGTAATTAATAAAAATAGATCATGTGTAAATTTACTTATGGTTACTTCTACTAATCTGTTCTGTTTGGGGGTTGGCAGTTGCTATGGACAGAGCCATAATTCCCCAAAATTCATAGGTTGAAGCCCTAACCTCAAATATGACTGTGTTTAGAGAGGGTCTTTTATAGAGATAATTAAGGTTAAACAAAGTCAAGAAAAGTAGGCTACAATCCAATAGGACTGGTGTCTATTCAAGAAGATAAAGACATACTAGGGATATGCACACACAAAGAAAAGGCCTCTGTGAAGACATAACCTTCAAGCCTTCAAGTCAAAAAGGAAAACCTCTGGAGAAGCCAACTCTACCAGCACCTTGATCTTCAACTTCTAGCTTCCAGAATTGTCAGAAAATTAATTTCTATTGTTTAAGCCACCCAGTCTGTGATATTTTGTTATGTTATCCCAAGCAGACTAATGCAGCAATCCTGGTGTATGTTGCTATCATTAATCAATACATATCTTCCTTTAAATTTAGAAAACTGACCAATCATACAATAGAACCCATAAGCTCTCATCTCTTTCTTATTTTCCCCATTTGTTTGTTCTCTACCTTAGAGCCTTTTTTTCTGATGTTCCTCCTAGCTGTGAATGATGGTAGTTATGAAAGCAGATTCTGCCTAATAGATGACAAAGGCATTTTTTTTTAACTGTAAACTTTCAAAGTTAATTCAGTCTGACTAATGATAGTTCCTTGCTTAATAGTTCTTTGTTTTACACCGCAGCCAGTTTCCCCTCTGGTGATTGGCATCTTTAAAATTCAGATATATAGCCACCATTACACACAAATTAAGCTTCTTTTTGGCAAAGTATGACTTTATATCTTTAACAACTAATCCTTCAATAAATGAGATACAAATTATCTAGTATAGCTAACCAGTAAATTGCCCAGTTGACCAGTAAATAGCTGATTTTCCTTTGATGATAAAAATGCAACATTCAAAGTAATAGGAAAAAAAAAAAAGGACACAAAGGTCTATAGTCAGATCACTTAACTTTCTAAAAGTGTGCTGCCAATCTTATTTTAATCTTGCGGTTTCTCATCCTGTATTCCTTTTGAGACTGTCCAGTTTAAATATCCTGTAGCTGCTAAGCAGGCTTGATGGTAGAAAGATGGTCTCAAGCCATCCTGAAAATATTCCTTCCAGGTGGATTGGAAGTATTCCTTCTCTCTTGCTGGGTTTACAGTGGACCTGCTGAAAGCCATGGCTGTATCACAGTATGACTAACACCTTTAATTACTATGCCTATCCTTAGCTCAGCTGGCCTTTTGCTGGCTTCAGCAAGGCCAAAGAGAACTATATAACATGATACTTCCTAGCTAGTACCTAGACTTCCCTAGTGGCTCAAATGGTAAAGAATCTGCCTGCAATGCGGGAGACCTGGGTTTGATCCCTGTGTTGGGAAGATCCCCTGGAGGAGGGCATGGCAACCCACTCCAGTATTCTTGCCTGGAGAATTCCATGGACAGAGGAGGAGCCTGGTGGGCTACAGTCCATGGGAGGACAAAGTCGGATATGACTGAGCAATTAAGCACATAGCACAGTAGTGTCTATCCCATCGCCTTTTCTTTTCTAAGTCAGAAAGGAATAGATGGAAAAAGAAACTTGGTTTTCTTTCCCTATGGCCTTTATATATAAGCTCAACCTAATCTTAATGTTTCCCAATGACATCATTTCACCTCTGTTACCATAGTGACCAGCAATTGCTATTTTGCTTTTAGTTAGGTCTCTCAAACTCTCTTTATTGTTCAATAGAGGAATTTGCATTATACCCAGTAACCTAAAAACTGCTCTTTGGGGTACAATTATAGTCTGTTTTTTCTCTCTAAGGAATTTCTCACTTGGCCATCTTTTTCCAGGTCCTGTTTGTTTCTAAGCTATTAAAAGTCCTCCAAGAACTTCCTCCTGCATATCTACTTTTTTATTAACTCTCCAGGGTTCACTTAAGTTTTTTTCTTTTCAAGATGCCAAGAAAGAGTCAGATTTGTAATTCCTGATAGTTTATTAAGTAAAGCAATTTAGCTCTTTCTGTGTCTTATTTCTCTCACATAAACTACCCCTGGGGGGCCTTGCCTTTTACAACTAAAAGGTCCATCAGTGTGTTGTTTTTGAAAAAAAAAAAAAAAGCCATTTTTCTTTCTCTCTCAAAGGGGTACTATTCAATATTTCTAATCAATGGGCTCAAAAAGCAGCATAATGATATACTAACACTATGTATAATAAGAAAAACACATAAAGGCAATTTTTAAAAAGCAGGCTTTTGTTTTAAAGAGTTCCATATTTCAATTTTATAAGATACTCAATGAACTGACAATCAGATCAGATCAGTCACTCAGTCGTGGCTGACTCTTTGCGACCCCATGAATCACAGCACGCCAGGCCTCCCTGTCCATCACCAACTCCTGGAATTCACCGAGACTCACGTCCATCAAGTCAGTGATGCTATCCAGCCATCTCATCCTCTGTTGTCCCCTTCTCCTCTTGCCCCCAATCCCTCCCAGAACTGACAATAGAGAAAAATCAAGAAGGAAAAACTGGCAGAAAAAAAGTTTTTAAAAAGGTTTATATCATTCATAGAGCCTATAAAATACTCATTTATGGATTAGTGTCAGCTCTGGGACAGGTGAAGCAGAATGATGAGAGGGTAAGACCAGGACTTATGAAATCAGATGATCAACAACATTCAAATTTCAGCTCTACTCGTTACTAGTGCTATCATGTCAGTTACCTTCCCAATAAAAGACGAATATTCCATTCTAAATAGGACTCAGTGAAGTAATCAATGCAAAACTTCTTATTAGGTCTCAGTACATTTTTCTTCTTCTATGATCTCTATGAGACAAGTAATTCAGCTCTCACTTGGCACCCAAAATAGTTGTCAGTAAACCAGAGATCAATTTGCCAACATTGCTTGTATCATGGAGAAAGCAAGGGAGTGCTAGAAAAACATCTACCTCTGTTTGATTGACTATGCTAAAGCCTTTTAACTGTATGGGTCACAACAAACTGTGGAAAATTCATAAAGAGATGGAAGTACCAGACCTCCTTACCTGTCTCCTGAGAAACCTGTATGCAGGTCAAGAAGCAGCCACTAGAACTAGACATGGAACAACTGACTGGTTCAAAATGGGAGAGGAGTATGTCAAGCCTATATATTGGCATTCTGCTTATTTAACTTTTATGCAAAATGCCAGGCTGAATGAAGCACAGCTGGAATCAAGATTGCTAGGTAAAATATCAGCAACCTCACATATGCACGTGATACCACTTTAATGGCAGAAAGTGAAGAAGAACTAAAGAGCCTCTTGATGAGGGTGAAAGAGGAAAGTGAAAAAGCTGGTTTGAAACTCAGCATTATAAAAACTAAGATCATGGCATCTGGTCCCATCACTTCATGACAAATAGAAGGGGAAAATGTGGAAGTAGTGAGATATTTTATTTTATTGGCCTTCAAAATACTGGGGATGGTGATTGCAGCCATGAAATGAAAACACACTTGCTCCTTAGAAGGAAAACTATGACAAACCGAGACAGCATATTAAAAAGCAGAGACATTACTTTGTCAACAAAGGTCTGTATAGTCAAAGTTATAGTTTTTCCAATAGTCACATACAGATGTGAGAGTTGGCCCATACCAAAGGCTAAGCACCAAGAACTGATGCTTTCAAATTGTGGTGCTGGAATAGACTCTTTAGAGTTCCTTGGACTGCAAGATCAAATCAGTCAATGCTAAAGGAAATCAATCCTGAATATTCATTGGAAGGACTGATAATGAAGCAGAAACTCCAATACTTTGGCCACCTGATGTGAAGAGCCAACTCATTGGAAATGACAATGATGCTGGGAAAGATTGAAGGCAAAAGGAGAAGGGGGACATAGAGGATGAGATGGTTAGATAGCATCACCAACTCAATGGACATGAATCGGAGCAAACTCTGGAGGTGGAGGACAGGGAAGTCTGGTGTGCTATAGTCCATGGGGTTGCAGAGTCGGACACAACTTAGCAACTGAACAATAACCACCAAAACAGCCCAGACAGGATACGTTTTCCCTCTGGAATAAAATAAAGTGGTTTCTGCTCCAGACAATCAGATTCCTCTGTTGGACAACTGCAATGTGAGCCCACAATCAAATTTCCTGGCTTGAAACTGTGAGATAAATTCAACAAAAGCCCATTCTTCCTCTTCCCTCTTGTCACAAAAAAGCAGAAGAGTATCCCCAGCATAATATTAATATTTATTAAAAGACTCAGCTCCTTGATCTTTGATCCAAAACTCAAGTATAAGACCAGTAAGTTTAAGGATATCAGGGCTGATCAAAGGGGAGACACAACCGCTAGACGGCAGTATTCCGCAGCAAGGTTTGTTGGTGGCACTTGGCGAAGCTTCCGAGAGAGTTCTGGGAAGTGCCTCATAGTGGGAAAGCTTCCTTACAGTATAATATGGGACTATACCTTCCAGAAGAAGACTAAGACAAGGGAAAGGAACTGGAGAAGGGGTTTATATGCCCAGGTAATGATGTCTATCAGCAATAAGACGGGGAGTCTTTGAATTAGGGTTGCTAAGGGTAACAGCCTCTTTTGTAGCCGTACACATAAGTCATAAGTTGCTCAGTTGTGCTCGACTCTTTGCAACCCCATGGACTGTAACCTCCCAGGCTCCTCTGTCCATGGGATTTTCCAGGCAAGAACACTGGAGTGGGTTGCCATTTCCTTCTCCAATGCTTGAAAGTGAAAAGTCAAAGTCAAGCTGCTCAGTCGTGTCTGACTCTTAGTGATCTCATGGACTACAGCCTACCAGACACCTCTGTCCATGGGATTTTCCAGGCAAGAGTACTGGAGTGGGGTGCCATTGCCTTCTCCAGGGAAGTCATAGGGTTTGTCTTATCCATGGCTAGCATCTATTGGGTGCAGTTTTGTGGGGCATGCAAAGCAGGCAGGCTCCGAATGACTAAAATTAAGCTTTGGCTATGAATTAGACCATAGAAGGCAATGGCACCCCATTCCAGTACTCTTGCCTGGAAAATCCCATGGATGGAGGACCCTGGTAGGCTGCAGTCCATGGGGTCACTAAGAGTCGGACACGACTGAGCGATTTCACTTTAACTTTTCACTTTCATTCATTGGAGAAGGAAATGGCAACCCACTCCAGTGTTCTTGCCTGGAGAATCCCAGGGACAGGAGAGCCTGGTGGGCTGCCGTCTACGGGGTCGCACAGAGTTGGACACAACTGAAGCAACTTAGCAGCAGCAGCAGCAGCAATGAATTAGATGTGAAAGAATTTGAGTTTGGCTCTGATAGACTTTAAGCTAACAGTCTTAACCTGCAGTGAAGACAAACTCCAGGGGTCAATACACAAAGGTCATACTTGCACAACCTTGATTTATAACTTTATTTTCTCCGATAAATTCAAGGGCTGATAAATATCAAAGGTAATGTAAATATAATGATGGTGATAATAATAATCATGATGGCTACATTAATTAGATGACAGCCTACTCTGAACCTCATAACCAGGAGAAAAAGCTTGTAGTTTTATTCCCTTTATACAGATAAGGAGACTACAACCCAAATTAGTGAACGCATCAAGATTCAATCACAGGGCAGTTTACAAAAACTGTATTAATCCTCTATACAAACTCCCTTCTTATCATGAGAAAGCACCTTTCTATTAAAATAAACCCAAAATTTCTGCAATTTTCGAGACAGAAAATTTCATCTTTCAGAAGATGTTCTGTTTTTCTGAAAGAGAATCATAACATATTCACAAACACTAATGAGGTATTTTTGAAAATCAGTTTTTGATGGTCTAAAATGTCTCATTGTCATTCAAATACTATTGGATACTATTAAAATATGAGGAAAATATTCAGCAATTTTTATTTATGTAAAAAGCTAAAAATAGAAAACTAGAATTATAAATAAAGTTGTTTGTTTTTTTTCTCAAAGAGGTGAAGATACTGCAAAGTGACTTGGCACGTGTTTGCATATTAAACACTGGAGCATTGTTAAATAAATTAATAATTGTCTATTCTTAGTGAATCAGTTAAAATGGTAATTAAATCTTATTCCTATAAAGATAGGAATTCCTATAAAAAGCAAGCTATATAACACTGTTTCTGCAATGCTTAGTCCTGTGAATACTAAATGTCATTTTGGATATAGAAAATTGTGAAATAATTCATCACATATCATGGAGACTTACAGAAAAGCAGCATTACTTTCAAAATAATGGAACAATGCTAATGTTACTAAATATATTCACTTTCCCAAGCACTAAATTCTGAGCATTTTTTACCAGCAAAATGAACTAGATTTACAATTAAATTTCCACTGCTTTCACTGAATTTAACAAAAAATATTTGAATTTAAAACAAATTCATGAGTCTACAATGCTGTGAGACAGAGATAAAGAAAGGAACTTCTTGAAAGAATATTAAAACAGTGTAGAAAAATGATAGAATGCCCATTTGGCATTCACTAACGGCAGTTCTAGATGTCCAAGCTGGGTTTAGAAAAGGAGGAATCAGAGATCAAATTGCCAACATTAGCTGGATCATAGAGAAAGTTAGGGAATTCCAGAAAAGCATCTACCTCTGTTTCATCAACTATGCCAAAGCCTTTGACTATGTGGATCATAATAAACTGTGGAGAGCTCTTAAAGAGATGGGAATACCAGGCCATCTTACCTGTCTCTTGAGAAACCTGTATACGGGTCAAGAAGCAAGTTACAACCCTGTATGGAACAATTGATTGGTTCAAGATTGAGAAAAGAGTACGACAGGGCTGTCTGCTGTCACCTGTTTGTTTAACCTATATCCTGAGCACATCATGAAAAATGCTGGGCTGGATGAGTTACAAGTTGGATTTAAGATAGGTGGGAGAGACATCAACAACCTCAGATATGCATATGATACCACTCTAATGGCAGATCACAAAAAGGAACTAAAGAGCCTTTTGATGAGGGTTAAGGAGGAGAGTGAAAGAGCTGTCTTAAAATTAATATTAAATAAACTAAGATCATGGCATCCAGCCCCATTCCGTTCAGTTCAGTTCAGTCACTCAGTTGTGTCCGACTCTTCGTGACCCCATGAATCACAGCACGCCAGGCCTCCCTGTCCATCACCAACTCCTGGAGTTCACTCAGACTCATGTCCATCGAGTCAGTGATGCCATCCAGCCATCTCATCCTCTGTTGTCCCCTTCTCCTCCTGCCCTCAATCCCTCCCAGCATCAGAGTCTTTTCCAATGAGTCAACTCTTCCCATGAGTGGCCAAAGTACTGGAGTTTCAGCTTTAGCATCATTCCTTCCAAAGAAATCCCAGGGCTGATCTCCTTCAGAATGGACTGGTTGGACCTCCTTGCAGTCCAAGGGACTGTCAAGAGTCTTCTCCAACACCACAGTTCAAAACCATCAATTCTTCGGCACTCAGCCTTCTTCACAGTCCAACTCTCACATCCATACATGACCACTGGAAAAACCATAGCCTTGACTAGACGAACCTTTGTTGGCAAAGTAATGTCTCTGCTTTTCAATATGCTATCTAGGTTGGTCATAACTTTTCTTCCAAGGGGTCTGGCCCCATTACTTTATGGCAAATAGAAGGGGAAAATGTGGAAGTAGTGACAGATTCCTCTTCTTGGGCTCTAAAATCACTATGGATGGTGACTGCATCCATGAAATCAGATGTTTGCTTTTTGACAGGAGAACTATGACAAATCTAAGCAGTGAGTTGAAAAGCAGAGACATTACTCTGCAGACAAACGTCCATGTAGTCAAGGCTATGGTCTTCCCAGTGGTCACATTCGGTCATGAGAGCTGAATGGAAAAGAAGGTGGAGCACTGAAGAATTGATGCCTTCCAACTGAGGTGCTGGAGAAGAGTCCTGAGAGTCCCTTGGACAAGAAGGAGATCAAACCAGTCAATCTTAAGGGAAATAAACCCTGAATATTCATTGGAAGGACTGATGCTGAAGCCTATACTCCAGTATTTTGGTCATCTGATGTGAACAGCTGACTCATTGGAAAAGTCCCTGATGCTGGGAAAGATAAAGGACAGGAGAAGAGGGTGTCAGAGGATAAGATGGCTGGATGGCATCACCAATGCAATGGACATGAACTTGGGCAAACTTCAGGAGATGTTGAGGGACAGGGGGGCCTGGTGTGTTACAGTCCATGGGGTCGCAAAGAGTCAGACACAACTGAGTGACTGAACAACAACAATGGCAATTTAAGGCATCATCAATAAATGCTAAAACTATTGAGTAAAAAGTTAAGAGTTAGGATATATTCATAGCTTTCAAAACCCACACATTATTTACCAATTACAAAGGAGAATATGTACAGTGGAGGGATTTGGCACCACCTCAATTAAGTGGTCAAATTCCTTGTTGTTATTGCTATTGTTCAGTCGCTAAACTAGGTCAGAGTCTGCAGTGACCTCATGGAATGTAGCACTCCAGGATCCCCTATCCTTCACTACTTCCCAGAGTTTGCTCAGATTCATGTCCCTTGATTCAGTGATGCTATCTAATCATCTCATCATCTGTTGCCCCCTTCTCCTTTTGCCTTCAATCTTTCCCAGCATCAGTCTTTTCCAATGAGTTGGCTATTGCTTCAGCATCAGTCCTTCCAGTGAATATTCAGGGTTGATTTCCTTTAGGATTGACTGGCTTGATCTCCTTTCAGTCCAAGGGATTCTTTAGTATCATCAATTGAAGGACAAACTGACCTTATACACCTTCTGATGTAATCAGAAGCAATTAGTACCAACAATCTAGTAGTTTTCCAAAGAGGCTATGATTAACAAATCCAGTATCTAAGACATCTTTAAAAAGATGACTGAGTATGATGTTTAAAAATTTAATGTCATGTAAATGTTATTAGGACTAAAGGAATACAACAACCAAAATATATGAACATTGATTGAATGAAAAATGAAACAGTCACAAATAGCATTTGGGGACAATTTGAGAAACTTACATATGAAACACATAGTGGATGATATTATGGAGTAACTGTAGGTATTTTAAGTCTGACAATGGTGTTGTACTTATGGAAATGATTGTCTTTACTTTAGGAGCTATAGAGTACAATCTTTAAAAGTAAAATATCATAATGTGTGAAACTGCAGGGAAAGAGATAAAGCTAATCTTTCTCCATAAATTGAATAGATGTGGCTAAATGCTGACAACTGGTAAATCTAGGAAGAACATATGAACATTTGTTCATATGTTCATATTTGTCTATTTTCTATAGATATGGAGATTTCTGAAAAATTGGAAAAGATTTTTTACTCTTTTCATGATGTTTCTTTGCATATTGCCATTGGATAAGGAGGTTCTTTATCCACACAACTGTTAAAATTATTTATCAGCCATTTTGTCCATAGTGCAATAAAACTGAATTTTAAAAATATGCCTCAAACAATACAAAACAAAACAAAAAAAAAGAATTACCAGTGGGATAAGGAATAAGAAGTGAAGAATTCAAAACTGCTATTCAGAATTATTATTTGAACAATAATTCTACCGTTAAAAATCTACCCAGAATTGTTTATAAAAGCAAAGAAAATTAAAAATAACTTAAAATATAGTCACAAAGGATTGGTTAAATAAATATAGAATGTACTCATAGTAGAATACTATGCAACCTTTAAAAATGATGTAGATGAATAATGTTCACATTGGTTATATTATCTTACTCTGGTTCATACACCTCTCATTCATTCAGAGATAATATTAATGTAAAATCTACATAATTACTATTTTAAATTCAAAATTGATTATATTTAATGAGAAAAGCTTTGCCATATATTGATAAGAGCCAAAAAGCTTAACAAGTCACCTTTTTGGAATTATTCCTTTTCATATATGTGAGATTTTGTGTGTGCTTATGTATTAAATGTGTTCAGAAGCTAAACAGGGGTTATCTCTGATGGCTTATGGATACTTCCAATTTTCTTTGTCTTGACTATATGTATTGTCTAGTTTTTCTATAGTCACTCTGTTTTACTCCAATAATCAGATAAAATATTAATATAAAGCAAAATAAAATTAAGCAGGATCTTAGATTCTTGATAAATATATGTGACACTCTCAATCTGATACTTATGCTATTTTGTGTGATGCTCTAAATTTTGTGAAGTACCTACTTACAAATAAGAGTATCACATCATTAACTCAAACTCCTGTTTATGATCACCTGAAGACTACAACAGGAGACAGAATGCCTAACTGAGCTGCTTATGGTAGCTAGTACAATTACAATGATAAGAAAGCCTGATGGATGATTTCCAAGATGGAAAATTTCTGCTTGTATAGATGCATGAAGTGAAGTGAAGTTGCTCAGTCATGTCTGACTCTTTGCGACCGCATGGACACCAGGCTCCTCCGTCCATGGGATTTTCTAGGCAAGAGTACTGGAGTGGGTTGCCTTTTCCTTCTCCAGTATAGATGCATAACCTGATACAATTAAATGCCTTTGGAAAAAAATTATAGTTTTAGCAAAGACACTATTTCTCTACATAAAACAGATTCTGTGTTGAGAAATCAGTGAAATAAATGTTTACTGCTAGTAAAAAAAATGCTTTGATAGCTTAAAGAAGTGAAAAGTTGAGAATGACATATAACTATAAAAATTCAGGAGAAGTGGGCAAAATTTGATGTGGGAGGTCCCAGTTTGCAGCAAATTTTCCACTATTATTCAGAAATAAAATTAAAAATAAATTGGGAGTCACTTGAACCTAAGAGAGATGTCAGGTAGTTCAGTTAATGCAAATAAGGAAACCTAAGCAGAAAATAACAAATAATCAAATCATGTTATTATCCTTGTTTTCTGGATAATCTAAACAAAATTACTTCACTGACTCAATTTTCACACTCTCTTCTCTGTCCCTGGGTGAATAATGTGCCCTCTCATAGAATCTGAAGAAAGTCATGTTCGCAGAAAAGTGGAACAAGGACCAATTATAAGCTTAATTGCATGTCTAACAGGGAACATCAAGTATCATCAGAAACCTTGCCAGAGTTCCACTACAGGGCTTTGGATTAAGAGTCAGGAGCCCTGAATGCTAGTCTCAGTTCTGCAATTAAGTAGCCACATGAGGTGAATAAATCACCATTTTTTTTTCCCTCTCCTAAAGTGTTCTCATCTATAAACAGAGTATACTGGGACCTATTTCTATGATTTTCTAACTTTACCTTGCCTTAAACAGATAAAAAAATACACACGCCATGTATTTCTTCTTTAATGATGTTTTCTACCAAAACCCATCTAGATCCTTCCTACTTTGGAATCTCCCCTGGGAATGAGATATTCTTTTTATGTCTATCCAGTACAGAGCCTCTGGATCAATTTCAGAGCTGCTAATGAACTACTGTTTAAGGAATGTATGGAGGCCCTATTAACTATTAAATGCTTTATGTCTAAGGTGATTTACTACAAAAAGAGTAAAAAAGTTATTTACTTCAAGAGTATACTTTGGCAAGAGTATAATATGTTCAAAGGAGCATTTACAATCCAGTCTGCATTCACATCTAATTTTTTAGTTCAAGAAAATTAAGTATTTTTGTTTATAAAAAGGAGATAGAGCCAAGTCTTCATTCATTTTGTCAAAATTCAGGGTCAAAGTATTGCAAGTGTATATTAAGTACAAGTGAGCATTGCAGAAAATTCTCTAGTTCTTCTTCAGTAGAGAGGTGCCATAATTACATTTACTGAAATAGAATTTTTCTCCAGATTTTTGTCCCTGTTTGTCAATATAAAATATTTTTATTTCATTCCATCACAACAGAATGTTAACACATAGAACATTAAAATAATTACTATTTTACAGTTTCTAAATTTGAACAAGATATTTAGCTTATTTCTAAACTTTTAGGTGTCTTTTTCATTGAATAAGACTTTGAATTTCTCAGCAATTGCCTATTTTAGTCATAATGGTGTGTATCTTCCTTTGGACAATTAGCTACATATGTTTCCAATTTTTCATTACATTGTATAACACTATCCAATTTTCAAAAACTATAAGAAACCTTTAAAATTTTTATATGCAATAATGTAAAATGTTTCCTTCATTAAAAAAAATACCAGATTTTTTTCTTGAAGATATGTTTCAGATCTTTATTTTTAAAATTAGCTGATTATCAATGCCAAAGAATGTTCAAACTACTGCACAATTGCACTCATCCCACACGCTAGTAAAGTAATGCTCAAAATTCTCCTAGCCAGGCTTCAGCAGAACATGAACCGTGACCTTCCAGATGCTCAAGCTGGATTTAGAAAAGGCAGAAGAATCAGAGATCAAATTGCCAACATCCGTTGGATGATCGAAAAAGCAAGAGAGTTCCAGAAAAACATCTACCTCTGCCTCAGCTTAATCAACTCTGCCAAAGCCTTTGACTGTGTGGATCACAACAAACTGGAAAATTCTGGAAGAGATGAGAATACCAGACCACCTGACCTGCCTCCTGAGAAATCTGTATGCCGGCCAAGAAACAACAGTTAGAATTGGACATAGAACAACAGACTGGTACCAAATAGGGAAGATCAGATCAGATCAGATCAGTCGCTCAGTCGTGTCTGACTCTTTGTGACCCCATGAATCGCAGCACGCCAGGCCTCCCTGTCCATCACCAACTCCCGGAGTTCACTCAGACTCACGTCCATCGAGTCAGTGATGCCATCCAGCCATCTCAGCCTCTGTCCTCTCCTTCTCCTCCTGCCCCCAATCCCTCCCAGCATCAGAGTCTTTTCCAATGAGTCAACTCTTCACATGAGGTGGCCAAAGTACTGGAATTTCAGCTTTAGCATCATTCCTTCCAAAGAAATCCCAGGGCTGATCTCCTTCAGAAAGGACTGGTTGGATCTCCTTGCAGTCCAAGGGACTCTCAGGAGTCTTCTCCAACACCACAGTTCAAAAGCATCAATTCTTCGGCACTCAGCCTTCTTCACAGTCCAACTCTCACATCCATACATGACCACAGGAAAAACCATAGCCTTGACTAGACGAACCTCTGTTGGCAAAGTAATGTCTCTGCTTTTGAATATGCTATCTAGGTTGGTCATAACTTTCCTTCCAAGGAGTAAGTGTCTTTTAATTTCATGGCTGCAGTCACCATCTGCAGTGATTTTGGAGCCCAGAAAAATAAAGTCTGACACTGTTTCCACTGTTTCCCCATCTATTTCCCATGAAGTGATGGGACCGGATGCCATGATCTTTGTTGTCTGAATGTTGAGCTTTAAGCCAACTTTTTCACTCTCCACGTTCACTTTCATCAAGAGGCTTTTGAGTTCCTCTTCACTTTCTGCCATAAGGGTGGTGTCATCTGCATATCTGAGGTCACTGATATTTCTCCCGGCAATCTTAACAACCCTAGACAGCAAATTAAAATGCAGAGACATTACTTTGCCAACAAAGGTCCATCTAGTTAAGGCTCTGGTTTTTCCAGGAGTCATGTATGGATGTGAGATTTGGACTATAAAGAAAGTTGAGCACTGAAGAATTGATGTTTTTGAACTGTGGTGTTGGAGAAGACTCTTGAGAGTCCCTTGGACTGCAAGGAGATCCAACAAGTTCATCCTAAAGGAAATCAGTCCTGAATATTCATTGGAAGGACTGATGCTGAAGATGAAACCAATACTTTGGCCACCTAATGAGAAAAACTGACTCATTGGAAAAGACCCTGTTTCTGGGAAAGATTGAAGGTAAGAGAAGAAGTGGACACCAGAGGATGAGATGGTTGGATGGCATCACCAATGCAATGGACATGAGTTTGTGTAGGCTGCGGGAGGTGGACAGGGAGGCCTCTTGTGCTGCAGCCCATGGGGTCACAAAGAGTCGGACGTGACTGAGTGACGGAACTGAACTGAACTAAATTGGAATTACTTTCGCAACTTGCAATACATTTTTATTGAGAGACTTTTTCTAGTTTATTACACTTTCTAGGAATTAAGAGGTTAGATGAATAGTTCCACAGTTTTTATAAAACAAATCAAGTAAAAGAATCTGTCTCGTATTTTCAAATAAATTATCTAGGTAGCCATCAAAATGTCATGTTTCTCTATATAGTGAGTGAAATTAGGACAATATAAAGGGAATTTTCACACTTTAGCTGAAAATACCAAATAACAACTTATTACTAATAACAAGCAAGACCTTTTAACATTGTCACTCCTTTTCCAGAAGTACTTATAAACTGCTCAGAACATCTGATGTTACTGTTTCACCCTCAAAATGCATCAGTAGAGAATCACTGGATGATCTGCTAACATTCACAGATAGAGACCAACAAGCATTGAACATTTTGTTTCAGATAGTTGTTTTCCAATTTGCTGTTTGACAGAGAAGTGAACACTTTTCACAATTACTACCTGTGTAAAAATGTACTTTGGAAGAGGGTATCGAAATGCTTTGTCTTTTTTTTTTTTCCCCAGAAGGTTGAGTTAGATGCAATTTATATTCTGTTAGCTACTCCAAATGGATCTTATTTTCTTGTGCCACTTACACATTTTGGTGAAATAATAATGATCTTATATAATTGCCCAATAGCTAATCTATCAGCATACCCTTTGACAATTTGCTCCTTTCCCTTAGGCATAGCTGCAAAACTGTTAGGCAAAGTTCACTTCTTTCAGTTGCCAAACTGGCAATAATATTAATGAAATATCAGTTTCATTGTTTGCAAATAAAAATTGTGTTTTTTTTCCTAGTTGAAAAAGTTGATCTACTTTCTTAAAATGAAATGAAATGTAATTAATTTTCACATTTCCTTGGCTAATGATCATGGAAAGAGCTGGAATCTGGAATCCAGTGTTCCCTTTCTGATTCTCTTACACTCCATAATGGCAGATATTTTCATATGGCAATAACTACCCAATCTGTCTTGTTCACAAGGAGAGCTCTGCACAGTAGGTGAAGCCAATGAACTGCAGGATGGCTTTATCCTTCTTTCCCTTGCTGCATATTTTATGGCCTTTAATGTAGCTTCATTTCTTGTTAAATGCATTCTCCAGGCAATTTGACAGATGGGACTGATTTTTTTTTTTTTGGTGTTTATGTGGTATTTTCAAAGCAAGAACAAATCTGCCTTTTTCAGACAGTCTCCAGTTATAACTCCATAAGGCTGTACATAATTCTGGAATTTTTTTTGGGGGGGTGTTGGTTACGTGGGGACTTAGTATATTAGAACTTCAACCAGTTTCCTAAAGAACTCTGTCAATACATCTTAGACATTAAACTATTCCATTGATAATTTAAAAAGAGAAATAAAAATAGTCTTAAATTTTATGTGACTAAGTGCACACACACACACAGACACATATTCTGTAAAAAGTAATAAAACTGCCAGTAAATACACATCCCAGGTGACTGCTACAGACAGTTGATGTTGCTTTAAGTACCTACAGAGTGATAAAAGTGGTCGGCATGATGATATAAGTGTGTATCAGCTCAAAGCCCTCCTGGGAAGTATTTTTACACTATCCTCACACTCAGCACTGTCATAAATTAATAATCACCAAGATGATGAAAAGCTATATTTAACTTTATTCATGAGCATGTGACTATGGTAAGATTTCTTGTTTGTAATTGTACAGCCTGTTTACTTAGTGTCTTCTAAGGAAATGGAAAGCCCCACATAAACTATTTAAGACTAGACTGTTCAATGCAGTCAGAGCCTTACAGTGATACACCATGTCTTGGTTTGTAATTTCTGAATTCCTTAACTGAGACCAACCATGGAAAGCCTCTTTCCTATTGGTAATTGATTTAGGAAAAGCAACTCTGTAAAATATGGTTATTTTTCACATAATACATACTAATGGCAATGGCCATGGCAATCCACTTAGGTTCACAGCTGCTTCTATGGTACAAGATAAGCTAAGAGTAACAATTAATGAAGAACAGTAAAGGAAAAGAGAGCTGCTTAATCGGAGGCTGTGTAAGTAGATGAAGAATCTACCTAAGAAGAAAATCTGGCAGTAAAGGAGTGAGCTGGCAAGAAGATGGTGGGGAAAAATTTGCAAGACAGGATTATTGATTGCAATAATCTCTCTTACCTCAAAGTATTTAAAATGATAGCCTGCCCTTCCCAATCATTGACTCCACTCTCTCCTGGGATGCTGTAAGGTGCTGTCAAACCTCCTGTAGATCTCCTGTAGGCTGGAACCATTCTTTCTTCTAGCTGCTAGAAGGTTGCCTACTAATGGCTCACAGGTGCATCTCTCTCTGGGCACTGTCTTTTTCTGAAGGCAATTACCTCCCCCAGTTACACTCCTCCAAAGACTGGTTGATGCTTGTTTAAAAGCTTCACTTTGGCATAATTCTGAAGGGCTTCCCCAGTTGTAGGGTCTATTGAGGCCTCCTTTGTAATGTCATCAATAGTTTAATTTCTCTCTCTATCCAGCATTCTCAAATAATCTTTATCTTTATCTTGGAGCTTGTTTCCAAGAGACTCAGTTGAAGACACATTCAGTTCCTTACGCTATACTATTATGGGCTTCTTCCACAGTTACCTTACAGTATCTTAACCACCAGATTCCATAAACCTTTAGGTTTCTTTGCAGCTTTTATTGAACTCTGTTGACTACGTTTTCCCCTTAGCACTCTCCTTTTTTGCTTCCATGAACTTGCTTAACCCTGTCCTTTCCTTACCTCTCTAAATGCTTTTGCTATTGTTTGTTTTTTGTCTTGTTCTTTAGCTCAGGTTTTGCTCTTGGTTCTTATTCTGCTTTCTACTTCTTCTTGGAAAATCTCATTTATACCCCTGGCTTTAGTTATCATCTTCATGGTAAAACCTCCTGAATCTACATTTTTAGCTCAGATCTGTTTAAAAAAACCTATGTTTCAAAAACCTACTTTGTATTATTCCCTGGATATTTCATGGCTCCTGAGCAGTCATTCTGTCTACCTCCTATCATGATCTTCATAAATCTACTCTTTATCCCACGGTCAGAGGCTTCATACTTGATGCATAAATACTGACAGCTATTGTCATTGTTCCATTGTTATTGCTTTAAGAAGGCATTGTTCAATTTCTATTTCATAGACATATGGCTCTAGAGTTTTATAATGCTGGTTAAATTTTATGACATTCTCTCCTTTCAGTTTTTCTTATGCAAACTGTCTTCTCTTGCCAATAGAGTAGAAAGAGAATAATCCTTCGAGTCATATAGAAATAGAGTATAAGACTGATTTTCCCTTAGTAGCTGTGTGTGCATGCATGCTCAGTTGCTCAATCATGTCCAGCTCTTAGTAGCTGTAGTAACAATGGAAAAGTCACTTAACTAGATTCTCTGAAGCTCAGTTTTTTTTTTCTCTCATTTAGAGATATTATGAGGGCTAAATGAGAAAATGTGTGTATAAATGAAATTGGACTACAAAGAAGTTACTCAATAAATGTCAGTTTCCCTCTCTTCTGCCCTTCTTTTCTTCTGCCCTGGTTATGGTTCCAGCTATGGTTTAAAGAACTATCAGTTCCTAGATTCCAGCCAGAAAGTTCTCAACCAGGCTATAGGTAGGAACTGGGTCTTTCTTCAGCACAGGTAGGAACAAATTCAGATAGATGCCGCAGCATCAGGAACTCATTCACCTAGCATCAAAACACCTCAGGACACAGAAGCCAAGATGCAGGCTTATGCAGAGATTCCCAGAGCAGCACAGGTCTGGCAAGGAGCCTGAAGTGTGCAGCTTGTAGTGGTCTCTCTCTGCCCATCATGGCTTGAGAGTCAAGTACAGTCTGTGTTAACTTCTCTCCTAACCACTAGCTTTCCTTTCATATGATCACTACTTTGAGGCTCACCCAGAATTACTTTCTTATCTATCATAATAGACAACTAAGTTGCATATGGGCATTCTGTTGAAAGTGAAACTGTTTGGTTCTCAGTCGTGCCTGATTCTTTGCAACCCCATGGACAATAGGCCACCAGGTCCTCTGTCCATGGAATTCTCCAGGCAAGAATACTGGAGTGGATAGCCATTCCCTTCTCTAGGGGATCTTCCTGACCCAGGGATCGAACCTGGGTCTCAAGCATTGCAGGCAGATTCTTAACCACCTGAGTCATCAGGGAAGTCCATATGGGCATTACAGGATCTGAAGAACCACATAACCAGTTTCCTTCTTTAAATGTTGAATTTCTATCCATGCAGATGCCACACCTATAACAACTGGTTATCAATTTTAGGTTATGTCTCATGGACAATATTGTATATTTTTATTTCTCTAAGTATCTAGAAACAAAATGACTAAGGCACACTCAGTAAATATGTACTTGGAGGTGTTTTTTTAAAAAATAAATAGTACATGCACATCCTTCTGAAAAAATATATCATACAAAAACAAGAATTATTGCCATGTTGTTAATGTCAGTAGACTTGTCAACCTGGATTGCGTACCACAGTAACTCATTAATCCCCTCTAACAAATAAGCCTCAGTATTCTCTGCTATTTCATCAATTTGTCCAGTTATGGGGCTAGCCAAAAGAGGAGTACATGCCACCTTTTGAACTGCAGCCTTTCCTTAAAGCTCATGAAAAATGTCCTCAGCAACAGGCAGAATCAACTCTTCACCAGAAGTAAAGGACTTCTTAACTTTAGCAATGTGGTTAGCCACTAAGAATGATGCTCTCGGTGCAAACACATTTGATGAAGTAGTGGCCTTCAATAACTGCTTCTGTTCTTTGTATTCTCATTTTTCTTTTGAAAAACCCCAAAGACTTGCCTTTTAATGCAGGGTGGATGGCCTCTCTGTGGTGAAGCAGTTTTGAAAGTTTCATGGCTTCACTGGAGAGCCAGTCACCACATATACAAAGCAAGCGGCCCTGGAGAATGTGAATCACCTGTTGCAACAAATCCATAATTTAAGTAGGACTCCTCATATTTTCTTTCAAATACACCTTTATTTTTGTTTGCAGTCTTACAGTCTTCTGTTGTCTCATCATTGAATTTTTCCCCCTTTTCAAAGACGCTCTCCAGGGACGTTTGTATTTTACTTATTTTGGCTAGGGGTAGTTTGTGGGCTTACCAAAACTGTGATTGAGACAAGTATAGAGTGCAGGAAAGAGGCACGGATGAAAATGGTAAATAAAATAATGGGCAGGCCACTTATGGACTAAAATAAGTGTTGGGTTCTGACTTAAAGCCTGCCACCAGATGCAGCTGTACAACTGAAGTACATCAATTCACTTGTCAGAATAAAGACTGAAACCAGATGCAGCTTAATTGTCACTTGCCACTCATTGATAGGATTTTGCTCTGAGTCTGCAAACAATTGATTTATTATGGTCTTTGTGCAGTCAAACCTCTATGCTAATGATAATCTTTGTTTGCAGCCACTCCCCAGCACAAGGATCATTACTTCAGCTCCACCTCAGATCATTAGGCATTAGATTTTCATAAGAAGCTCACAGCCTAGATCCCTCACATGTGCAGTTCATGGTAAGGTTCATGTTCCTAGGAGAATCTAATGCCATTGCCGATCTGACAGGAGGCAGAGCTGAGGCAGTAACGCAGCAATGGGGAGAGACTGTAAATACAGATAAACCTTTGCTCTCTCACCCACCACTCACTTCTTACTATGTGGCTGGTTCCTGAAAGGCCACGAACCAGTACTGGTCTGTGGCCCAGGGGTTGGGGACTCCTACTGTAAACATACTTTCTTTTGAAATAAACTTGTCCATTTTGATTTGTATTTCTTGATTCTTAAAAAAGTCATTATAAGTATTGTTTATTGTGTGCTCACTATGTGCCATGTGTCCTGTTGCTTCTTATTCTGATTCATTTCTCATACTGTTTTCAGATATACATTTCATATGAATATCCCCAAATACTTCATTTATGAATTCACGGACTTTGCCATTTTTGTTTGCTGATTTCTTCACAACACCTGAACAATCTTATAAGACAAGTACAATGAAACCGTTTTACAGATGAGGAAACAGAAATGGGAATGAGGGGCTTCCTTGGTGGCTCAGACGGTAAAGAATCTGCCTGCCATGCAGGAGACTTGGGTTCAATCCCTTAGTTGGGAAGATCCCCTGGAGAACGGAATAGCTACTCCAGTATGCTTGCCTGGTGAATCCCATGGATATAGGAACCTGGTGGGCTAGAGTCCATGGGGTCACAAAGAGTCAGACACGACTGAGCGACTAACACACACACACACAATGAAACTCACTTTACAGATGAGGAAACAGAGGGAATGAAAGGTTAAAGAATGCATTCAATTTTACACAGCCTTAAATGATAATGCTGGATTTTAACCTAGATGATTTAACCCCAAAACATGCATTTTAAGCACTAGACTTTATTGTCCTCATGACATATGTATCCTTGCTACTACTCATGCTCAAATAACACTATAGTTTGTAAAGCAGAGAGGATCTCTATCGTGTGAGATGAATAGTAATAGAAGTAAAAGTTTTAATTTCCAAATACTCATCCAAATAATTTGTGGGAATTATCCAGTAAACATGGAGGTAAGTAAGAAATAACCCGAGAGGACTTCTGCAACTTTTTAGTATCAGAAAAAACAAAACACCAGTATTCTTCTCCCCTTCCTGGCATTTTGATATAATTTTTTTCTCTTAATCCAGTAAGTCTAAATTGAGGTTTAGTGAAGTCAGTCGTGTCCCACTCTTTGCGACCCCATGAACTGTAGCCTACCAGGCTCCTCCATCCATGGGATTTTCTAGGCAAGAGTACTGGAGTGGGTTGCCATTTCCTCTATCTTATTTACTGACATTTCTTCTCTGTGAAATAATTTTAATACTTTCAGGATAGCTGCATAAAAATGTGAAACCATCTCTGCATTTCACATTAAAGACAAAACATTCCATAATTGTAAAAACTAACTCTTTCACAATCATAAATGAATTAAGATTAAAATAATGAAATAATTTAAGAAAACAGACTTCCTGTCATCATAATCTCTAAGAACAACACAACTCCTTCCAGAGAATTAATTACCAATATAAATTATATATAGAAGAATCACAGCAAAAACTAGCTTATTTTATTACAACAAGAAAAGATCTGTTTTGCCTCATATAGCTAAAAAATGACAAAAACTAACATATGCAAAATAAAATTTTATCTAGGTAGAATATTTGTTATATATTTGAAAGAAAAAAGGGTTGGTATATGAATTAACATGCAAGTATAGTTACAAAGTGATAAAAAACAACAAAAAAGTAGGCAATAAAGGCAATAATATGCAATTGATAGAAGAGCATATGACAGATATGAAACAATGCTGAATCTCTCTAATTGTCAAGAAAATGCAACTTTGAAGTAATTCATATATTACTTTACATATTCAGCACAATGAGACTCAGAATAAGAAAAGAATCATTACAATCTACTTCTGGGTGGCAATGTGAGGACAGGATGTCTACATATAATCCTGTGGCAATCTAAGCCATCACAGCTTTCGAGTACAATATCCATCCATTAAATTTAGAAAGTCATATTCGTCACACTGGGGGCTTCCCAGGTGGCACTAGTGGTAAAGAACCTGCCTGCCAATGTAGGAGATGTAACCAATGCAGGTTTGATCCTTGGGTTGAGAGGATCCCCTGGAGGATGGCTGGCAACCCACTCCAGTATTCTTGCCTGGAGAATCCCATGAACAGAGGAGCCTGGCAGGGTGCAGTTCATAGGGTTGCACAGAGTAGGACATGACTGGAAGCAACATGGATGCATACACCACATTATAGATAATGGTAAAAATTGGAATAAGCACTATGGGGGAGAATTTTACAGACTCAATCAAAATGACATATCATTATATATAACAATTCAATTTCTCCTATTAATATAATATGCTTGCATGTATGCAAAGAAATTTATGAATTATATGTGGTTACTTAGAGCAGCACTACTTGTGACAGCCAAAGACTGGAAACAACATAAATCTAAACAATGCACTATTAAGGAGTTTTAAAAAATAAAAATAGGAAATTCTTTATAAACAGATATCAAATTATCTCCTGTATTTTCTACTATGTGGAAAAAGCAACTTTTTCAAATAGTGTCTAAAAATGCTGTCTATGGAGAAGAAGGGGGAAAAAAATGTGTGTCCATAGGTTTATATATTGGAAAAATATCTCTGGAAATTTATATAAGAAATTGATAATAGCAGCTACCTCCCTCTAAAGAGGGAGATTGGTTGACTGGGTGTAGAGTTGAAAAAAGCTTTTTCTTCAAGTCCTATCATTTGGAAGTTTTCATTTTTGAACTATGTAACTTATTACCAATTAACATTAATAATAATAATAATATTCAGCATAAGAATGTTAATGAACTTAGTGCCACTAAACTGTATACTTAAAATGTCAAATTTTATTTTATGTATATTTTACCATAATAAAGTGACTTTTAATCATATATATATACATAAATATAATATATATATAATCATATAGAGATATATATATACATATATATATATGTATTCGACTAAATGTGTGTCCGACTCTTTGCACCCCCATGGACTATAGCTTGCCAGGCTCCTCTGTCCATGGATTTTCCAGGCAGGAATACTGGAGTGGATTACCATTCCCTTCTCCAGAGGATCTTCCTGAATCAGGGACTGAACCTGGGTTTCCCGCATTGCAGGCAGATTCTCTACCATCTGAGCCACCAGGGAAGTCCCCTAGGATGGCTACTAATAAAAACAACCCACAAGATAATGAGTGTTGACTAGGATGTGGAAAAACTCGTTTGCTTGTGGCTTGTTCACTGTTGATGGGAATATAAAATTCTGCAACCACTATGGAAAACAGTATGGCAATTCCTCAAAAAACTAAAAAGAAAAATATCATATGATCCAGGAATTCTACTTCTGGATATATACCCAAAAGAGTTGAAAGCAGAGGTGTGAAGAGATATTTGTATATCCACATTTATAGCAGCATTATTCACAACAGGCAAAAGGAGGAAACAACCCAGGTATCTATCCACAGATGAATGATAAAATATGTGACATATACTTAAAATGGAATATTATTCCATGTAAAAGAAAAGGAATTCTGACACATGCTGCAACAGAGATGAACATAGAAGATTTTATGCTAAGTGAAATAAGTTGGTAACACAAGGACAAATACTCTATGAGTCACCTATATGAGATCCCTAGTCGGAGAAGGCAACGGCACCCCACTCCAGTCTTCTTGTCTGGAAAATCCCATGGACGGAGGAGCCTGGAAGGTTGCAGTCCATGGGGTCCCTGAGGGTCGGACACGACTGAGCGACCTCACTTTCACTTTACACTTTCATGCATTGGGGAAGGAAATGGCAACCCACTCCAGTGTTCTTGCCTGGAGAATCCCAGGGACGGGGGAGCCTGGTGGGCTGCCATCTATGGGGTCGCACAGAGTCGGACACGACTGAAGTGACTTAGCAGCAGCAGCAGAGTAGCTAAATTCATAGAGACAGAAAGAATGGTGGCTCCCAGAGACTAGAGGGAAGGAGACTGAGGAGTTATTTTTTAATGGGTACAGAATATTATTGGGTTGGCCAAAAAGTTCATTCTGGTTTTTCCTATGGACTTTCCAGTTTTTCCTACAGACCAGAACAAACTTTTTGGTAACCCAGTAAAAACCCAACTGTATCAGCAATTATAAATGGCTTAAACACTCCAAGTAAATATCAATATTATCAGACTAGATTTTTTTAAAGGTTACTAATATGATGCTTCCAAGAAATCATAGATGTAGGAACACAAGAAGTTTAGAAGTAGGATGCAAAAATAAATACCATGTAAATATTAACTAAAAGAAAAATGGCAGTATTTGTACTAAAGATAGAAGGTAGATTTTTAAAACAAGATTTTAAAACAAGAATAATCACTAGAGATAAAAAGGGACATTTCACGATGATAAAGTGGTAAACCCATAAGGACTGTAAATGCTAACTGTGGTTTTATCAGTTGATTAAAAAACCAGTTGGTTGTTGAAGCAACTTTTACTTTCTTTATCATAGTTTCACATTGTTTGAAGTTTTCACAATAAGCATGGATTATTTAGATAACCTGAAATAAAACAACAAAGCTACTTTTATGTGGACAAAGAAAAGAATAAAACAATACAAAGATTTAAGAGTATTTGTTTTCTAAATTAAAAGTTTAGAAAAATGTGTTGCTTATTAGGCTCTAATGACAACCATAATAATAAAGTATATAGTGACAGGACATAAAAATAAAAAGTAGCACTAATGAGAATCAGGTAGAAAATCTCACACAAAAGTGTTACATAATCTCCTTATTTGTTTATTTAAGGATTTAAAGATAGTCAAATAATTCTGAGTGTATTTTTTGCAAGAGGATAATTATACTTTAAAAAGAATGTGGAGATAATCCAAAGGGAGAAGAGCACCGATTCATTTGCTCATTCAATAATTACTTATAAGTAATTATAATTAAGTAGGTACTATGTGCCAGGTACTAGTTGAAATTATTACCTATGAGGCTATGGGCTTCCCTGGGGGCTCAGATGATAAAGAATCTGACTGCAATGCAGGAGACCTGGGTTCGATACCTGGGTCAGGAAGATTCCCTGGAGAAGGGAATGGCAACCCACTCCAGTATTCTTGCCTAGAGAATCCCATGGGCAGAGGAGCCTGGTGGGCTTCAGCCTATTAGGTTGCACAGAGTCAAACATGATTGAGCAACTAACACTTTCTTTCATAGGTCTCTACCTCCAGTTCTTGACATGCTGCTGCTGCTGCTGCTGCGTCGCTTCAGTCGTGTCCAACTCTGGGATCCTGAAATCTTTTATAAATTTCTAAGTGGTAAGAGCACAGGAAACATCTCTTACTCTAATATTTGGTCTTTGACTTTGGTTCCTAACACCCTACTCCTAAATCTCTTGGAGTTTCCTGAGTGATAGGAATGTCTTTTATTCTAGTGAGGTGACTTTGAGTGGGCTCCTAGATGACTCCTGAGTTGGGGCTGGTCCCCAGAAAGACCATGATTAAAAGCCTGGAATTTTCAGCCCCATCTCCCATTCTCTAGAAAAGGTAGAGGGGCTAAAAGTAGAGTTAATACGTGATCATACCTACATGAGGATGCTTCCATAAAATCCCAATAGTGTGGGGTTCAGAGTGCTTCCAGATGGTGAATGCATCCATCCACTTGGAGAGTAATTCACTGTAACTCCAGAGAGACAGAAGCTCCTGCTCTCAGAACCTTCCCAGACCATGTTATATGTATCTTTTCACCTGGAGGTTCATCTGTATGCTTTATCATACCCTTTTAAAAACTGGTTCATGTAAATGTTACCCTGAGTTCTGTAAGCTATTCTAGCAAATAACTGAATCCAAAGGGAGTACGTCTTGGGATCCGCCAATGTGTAGCTTAGTCAGACAGAAAGTGTGAAAGTGAAAGTGAAAGTCGCTCAGTTGTGTCCAACTCTTTGCGACCCCATGGACTATATGGTCCATGGAATTCTCCAGGCCAGAATACTGGACTGGGTAGCCTTTTGTCAGACAGAAGTTGTAGATAACTTCTAGGACCTACTGCTTGTAGTTGTCATCTAAAGTGTGCGTGTCAGGGGGCAGTCTTGAGAGTGAGTCCTTCACCTGTGGGATCTGACAGTATCTTCAGGTAAATGGTGTCACAATTGACTTAAATTATGACACACAGATGGTATCATATAAAATTGCTTGCTGTGGGAAAAAAATCCTCAAACACTGGTGTCAGAAGTATTGTGAGTGTGATAGTAGTAGAAGAGATGCAGGAGAACTGGTTTTTCCCAACCCAGAGGGAAATAGAATATTTGTCAGCCTATTGTGGAAACTCATCTATGCAGTTACTAAATGAAATAATAATAAATTATTTATATTTGATAGAATTACCCAGTAATAAAGATTACCTTGAGTTCAGTTCTGTCGCTCAGTCGTGTCTGACTCTTTGTAACCCCGTGAATTGCAGCATGCCAGGCCTCCCTGTCCATCACCAACCAAACTCATGTTCATTGAGTCAGTGATGCCATCCAGCCATCTCATCCTCTGTCATCCCCTTCTCCTCCCACCTTCAACCCCTCCCAGCATCAGAGTCTTTTCCAATGAGTCAACCCTTCCCATGAGGTGGCCAAAGTACTGGAGTTTCAGCTTTAGCATCAGTCCTTCCAAAGAACACCCAGGATAGAACTCCTTTAGAATGGACTGGTTGGATCTCCTTGCAGTTCAAGGGACTCTCAAGAGTCTTCTCCAACACCACAGTTCAAAAGCATCAATTCTTTGGTGCTCAGTTTTCTTCACAGTCCAACTCTCACATCCATACATGACCATTGGAATAACCATAGCCTTGACTAGATGGACCTTTGTTGGCAAAGTAATGTCTCTGCTTTTCAATATGCTATCTAGGTTGGTCATAACTTTCCTTTCAAGGAGTAAGCGTCTTTTAATTTCATGGCTGCAATCACCATAAACAGTGATTTTGGAGCCCCCCAAAATAAAGTCTGCCACTGTTTCCCCATCTATTTCCCATGAAGTGATGGGACTAGATGCCATGATCTTAGTTTTCTGAATGTTGAGCTTTAAGCCAACTTTTTCACTCTCCTCTTTCAATTTCATCAAGAGGCTCTTTAGTTCTTTGCTTTCTCCCATAAGGGTGGTCATCTGCATATCTGAAGTTATTGATATTTCTCCTGGAAATCTTGATTCCAGCTTGTGCTTCTTCCAGCCCAGTGTTTCTCATGATGTACTCTGCATACAAATTAAATAAGCAGGGTGACAATACACAGCCTTGACGTACTCCTTTTCCTATTTGGAACCAGTCTGTTGTTTCATGTCCAGTTCTAACTGTTGCTTCCTGACCTGCATATAGGTTTCTCAAGAGGCAGGTCAGGTGGTCTGGTATTCCCATCTCTATATTAAATTGAATTAGCTCTTTAAATTATGGGAAGTTTTAAGGGAAGATTCCCTGGAGGAGGGCATGGCAACCCACTCTAGTATTCTTGCCTGGAGAATCCCATGGACAGAGGAGTCAAGGAGGCTGCAATCCATAGAGTTGCAGAGTCAGACACGCCTGAAGAGACTTAGCACCATGCACACAAGGTGTCTTTAACTGAATTATATTCTGAGATTAAGTAAATCTGAGTGAATAAAATAAAACTACCTAAAGATAAATCTTAAAAACACAATTCTGTTATTGGGATTGACATAGGAAGGTGATAAGGTAGAGAACAAAGGCATTATTATATCGGAAATGATTTGTAAATCCATCTAGCTGTCGAAATTGGATTATCTCCATTGGAGCTCCCAATGATTGACTAATTGTGATATCCAAAACCTTTTTCTCATTCAGTTGTCTTCTTCTGAACACTTTTCAGCATCACTTAATACAGTTAACCCTTTTGACTCTCTCTGCTTCTTTGGTTCCTTTAAAACAAAACAAAAATATCTGAAGTCAGTTTTTCTCTTATTTTTGACTAGAGCTCAGTTTTTGTGCCAATTCTTCTTCCTCTATGCAGAATTTTGACAACTTAAAATTGATGATCCTAGGAACTGTACTGGAGCAGTGTTTTCTTTTCACTCTGTATGTTTTCTGCCTGCCTAGTCAAGGTGGCATCAACCAGTATCCCTACTTAGATAAATTCCAAAGAAAGGCAATGCCAAAGAATGCTCAAACTACCTCCCAGTTGCACACATTTCACATGCTAGTAAAGTAATGCTCAAAATTCTCCAAGCCAGGCTTCAACAGTATGTGAATGGCAAATTTGCAGATGTTCAAGCTGGATTTAGAAAAGGCAGAGGAACCAGAGATCAAATTGCCAACATCCGTTAGATCATTGAAAAACCAAGAGAGTTCCAGAAAAACATCTACTTCTGCTTTATTGACTATGCCAAAGCCTTTGACTGTGTGGATCACAATAAACTGTGGAAAATTCTGAAAGAGATGGGAATACCAGACCACATGACCTGCCTCCTGAGAAATCTGTATGTGGGTCAGGAAGCAACAATTAGAACTGGACATGGAACAACATACTGGTTCCAAATAGGTAAAGGAGTACGACAAGGCTGTGTATTGTCACCCTGCTTATTTAACTTATATGCAGAGTACATCATGAGAAACACTGGGCTGGAGGAAGCACAAGCTGAAATCAAGATTGCTGGGAGAAATATCAACAACCTTAGATATGCAGATGACACCACCCTTATGGCAGAAAGAGCCTCTTGATGAAAGTGAAAGTGGAGAGTGAAAAAGTTGGCTTAAAGCTCAATATTCAGTAAACTAAGATCATGGCAGCCAGTCCCATCACTTCATGGCAAATAGATAGAGAAACAATGGAAACAGTGACAGGCTTAATTTTCTTGGGGTCCAAAATCTCTGCAGATGTTGACTGCAGCCATGAAATTAAAAGATGCTTGCTCCTTGGAAGAAAAGTTATGACCAACCTAGACAGCATATTAAAAATCAGAGACATTACTTTGCAACAAAGGTCCATCTAGTAAAAGTTATGGTTTTTCCAGTAGTCATATATGGATGTGAGAGTTGGACTATAAAGAAAGCTGAGTGCCAAAGAATTGATGGTTTTGAACTGTGGTGTTGGAGGATTCTTGAGGGTCCCTTGGACTGCTAGGAGATCCAACCAGTCCATCCTAAAGGAAATCAGTCCTGAATATTCATTGGAAGGAATGATGCTGATGGTGAAACGCCAATATTTTGGCCACCTGATGCAAAGAACTGACTCATTTGAAAAGACCCTGATGCTGGGAAGGAATAAAGGTGGGAGGAGAAGAGGAAGACAGAGGATGAGATGGTTGGATGGCACCACCGACTCAATGGACATGGGTGTGAGTAAACTCCAGATGCTGGTGATGCACAGGGAGGCCTGGTGTGCTGCAGTCCATGGGGTCGCAAAGAGTTGGACACGACTGAGCAACTGAATTGAGCTGAACTGAGGAACTGTACTGGAGCAATGTTTCCTTTTCACTCTGTATGTTTTCTGCCTGGTCAAACTCTGGTGGGTTCAACCAGTATCCCTACTCAGATAAATCAAGTCAATGTCTTCTAGTTCTAGAGCTCTAGTTCTACATTTCCACTGACCCTGTAATATTCCTATTTTACTATGCTAGAATCACATGAATTTCACATTAAAATTAAAGTTACCTTAAAGAGGATTTTAAAAAGGATTTTAACATCCTTTACTAAGAGTAAACTGTGCTGTTTTTTAAAATATATTTATTTTTCTGGCTGTGTAGGTCTTAGTTGGCGCATGTGCGATTTTCATTGCAGCACAAGGACTCTAGTTGTGACTTACAAGCTTAGTTGCTCCATGACATGTGGGATCTTAATTCCTGGTCAAGGATGGAACCTGAGTGCCATGCACTGCAAGGTGGATTCTTAACCACTGGATCACCAAGAAAGTCTCTGCTCTTTTTTTAATGGTCCATTTCTTATATAATGGGATTACTCTTCTTCCAAACCAGGTTCCTATAGAATCCACTGAAAAAGATATTTCTCTCATCAAAATCCTCCTACTGCAGCCACATAGTTTCGCTCCTAAAATTCCCCCCTGGGTTATTCCAAGCATCAGTTTCTTTGTGTACATACTCTCTCTCAACAGTACAGCAGACAGACTGTTTTTTCCTTTGTAAGTTCCTCAATATCTTCAAAGTTATGGTCTTCTTCATTTCTTTCTGAATTAAATTTGATGTTGACTATTACAAATGTATTTCTAAACGTATTTTCACAGTGTTCTCTCCTTTAGTACCAAGACAGCCTAACTGAACTATTTTAAAAAGGACCTGAAAAAATATATACATATATATGTATATATACAACTGAATCACTTTGCTGAAATAAACAGAATATTATAAATCAACTATGCTTATTTTAAAAAATTTTTTAATTTTGAAGGTTCTTTCCTTTCTACCATTTTATAGTGTAAGCTTGTTCACTGTGTGACAATCCATGATAAAAAGTCTAAATTTATAAACCAAATACATTAAGGACTAATAATTTACATTATAATGATTTTTTCATTTCTACTGAGTCATTCTTAGCATTTTTCTTTTCAAAATAAATGGCTCAAATTGTATAAATATTTGATAGTGTTTAAATATAAGGTGTTTATCATCCATGATTTGCCATTTATAAAGCCTTAAAATAGATTGAAAGAGAAGAAACTTCTGTTGGTTTACATAATTATTTAGGAATCTTTACTGTTAAGAAATTAAAATATAATTTTAAACATTTTTTGTAATTCTAGAAATTTCTACTATAAGATTTTAAATATAAAAATATTTATGGACAAGTTCTAAAATATTTTGATTGCGAATACTGCTATCATTTCTTATATATGTATCTTTGCAAATATATTTTAATCACCATTAAAAACATCTGTTGAATTAAGAACTTTATTAATTTTATCTTAAAATATATGTATATTATGTTGTGTTGTTGTTTTTCAGTCACTAATTGTGTCTGATTCTTTGTGATCCCATGAACTGCAGCACACCAGATTTCCTTGTACTTCACTATCTCCTATATGTATATGTATGTATCTAAAGGTATCTATGTGATATATGTGTAATTTTAGCATATAAAATCAATCTTACTTGCAATCTTCGTTCCTTAATCCATATAGTGAAAGCATTGATGTAAATGCTTTCTAAAATCCTTTTAGCTTTAACACTTTCTGAGTCTACTACAATCTTCAAGATACATTTGAGGAGAAAGAATCAACTCCATACACTTTAATTTGGAACAATGAGACTTTCAAAGATTCTTCTTGCCATTGAAATAATCTTATTTACTCCTTCCCACATTGCTTGTCTTTATCATTGAACCTCCTATTTCATTTCTTGCACATGTCAGTGAGTTCTAATAAGTGGAAAGCTCCTGCTCTCTGCCTGGATTTTACTTGATAAAACCTTGAAATTTTGAAATGTAACCTTCAGAACTGAATGTAATTTCACTCTTGTTCTTAAAAGCATGATTATAATATAATTTCTGTTAATGATTAAGAGAGGAATTCACACATTTATATAGTGGTTAAGTATGTCATAAGGCAAAGGTAGCTCTTATTCTTTACAAAGGAATAGATTGTTGAATTAGGGTGCTGAAAATAAGACCTCAGAGAGAATACAAGATCATATCATTATTACTGACAGAAAATTAGTTTCCTGAAATCCATAGTTGTAATTTTTCTTCCTAGCTATTTTTGTGATGTCATATACTTAACAAAAATAGTACTAAGTATAAATTTAAAATTATAAGACTATTTGGTCATTATAGAGTAAAATTCCCCAAATACTATTTAATTCTATATACTTAATCATAGTAAAATAACATAGTATCTACTTGCTAGTTATTCCTGTCTCTGCAGACTTCTAGGTTGTGACCACTTTGACTTGCATTTTTTTCATGTAGCGGGCTCCTTTAAAAAAAAAGAAAATGTAAAAAATTTTGATTAACTGTTCTTATAAATTGACAAATGCATGTAAATAAACATAAAAAGCAAGATTGGGTTGTGAAAAGCATAATCAGATGCTTTTCTAATCGTCAGGTTACACATCCTATTAGTATATATACGAAGACCTACCAGTTTAGATGCTGTGACTATCTACATTCAGTGGGGAACAAAAAGATTATACTATTCTTCAATATTCCCCCTTATAGTAACACTTCAGCAGGCAATGGCACCCCACTCCAGTACTCTTGCCTGGAAAATCCCATGGGCGTAGGAGCCTGGAAGGCTGCAGTCCATGGGATTGCTGAGGGTGGGACACGACTGAGGGACTTCACTTTCACTTTTCATTTTCATGCATTGGAGAAGGAAATGGCAACCCACTCCAGTGTTCTTGCCTGGAGAATCCGAGGGACGGGGGAGCCTGGTGAGCTGCTGTCTATGGGTTCACACATAGTTCGACATGACTGAAGTGACTTAGCAGCAGCAGCAGCAGCTTCAAGAAAAATTATTTATATAAGCATCTTACTCCTTGCCTGTTTTATGCCTAGTAAGTAAATAATAAATCTCTTCTTGAAATTAGGAGTGTAAAGGATATTCTGGGAAACATTAACTATCGTGAAAATACATAAACAGCAGTCAAGATGTTGGAGATTATATTTATTTAATTGATGCAATTCTTTCTATCTATAAAACGTACAATCATATAATAAAGTTTAGCAAACCATGTGTTTAGCCTGAAGTAATTTTCTGATTATAAATGCATTATTAAAATAAAAGAAATTAACAAATTCTGTAGTTATAGTCAATAATTTTAACATTTATATGAAAATTAAAAGTGATTTACATATGACCATTATAGTGTTACACTATGAAATCCTTACAGTCTGCAATGTATTATCCTGAATTTTATAGAAACACAAATATACAGTCTGATTAAATACTATTTAATACAGTCTAGGCCTACATATTTGAAAACTTGAATCATCTATTTTAACTTTTTTATCTGTAAAATGGCAATAATAACTAAACTTTTGTTGTTTAGTCAACTAAATTGTGTTCGACTCTTTTGCAACCCCATGAACTGTATAGCCCACCAGTCTCTCTGTCCATGGGATATCCCAGGCAAGAATACTAGAGTGAGTTAACATTTCCTTCTCCAGGGGATCTTTCCAAACCAGAAACTGAACCTGTGTCTCCTGCTTGGCAGGCAGATTATTTACTACTGAGCCGCCTGGGAACCTCAATAATTAACCTTAATGTAGTGAAAGTCGCTCAGATCAGATCAGATCAGATCAATCGCTCAGTCGTGTCCGACTTTTTGCGACCCCATGAATCACAGCATGCCAGGCCTCCCTGTCCATCACCAACTCCCGGAGTTCACTGAGACTCACGTCCATCGAGTTAGTGATGTCATCCAGACATCTCATCCTCTGTTGTCCCCTTCTCCTCCTGCCCCCAATCCCTCCCAGCATCAGAGTCTTTTCCAATGAGTCAACTCTTCGCATGAGGTGGCCAAAGTACTGGAGTTTCAGCTTTAGCATCATTCCTTCCAAAGAAATCCCAGGGCTGATCTCCTTCAGAATGGACTCGCTGGATCTCTTTGCAGTCCAAGGGACTCTCAAGAGTCTTCTCCAACATCACAGTTCAAAACCATCAATTCTTTGGCGCTCAGCCTTCTTCATAGTCCAACTCTCACATCCATACATGACCACTGGAAAAACCATAGCCTTGACTAGATGGACCTTTGCTGGCAAAGTTATGTCTCTGCTTTTGAATATGCTATCTAGGTTGGTCATAACTTTCCTTCCAAGGAGTAAGCGTCTTTTAATTTCATGGCTGCAGTCACCATCTGCAGTGATTTTGGAGCCCAGAAATATAAAGTCTGATACTGTTTCCACTGTTTCCCCATCTATTTCCCATGAAGTGGTGAGACCGGATGCCATGATCTTCATTTTCTGAATGTTGAGCTTTAAGCCAACTTTTTCACTCTCCACTTTCACTTTCATCAAGAGGCTTTTGAGTTCCTCTTCACTTTCTGCCATAAGGGTGCTGTCACCTGCATATCTGAGGTGATTGATATTTCTTCTGGCAATCTTGATTCCAGCTTGTGTTTCTTCCAGTCCAGTGTTTCTCATGATGTACTCTGCATATAAGTTAAATAAGCAGGGTGACAATATACTGGTTTCCTATTTGGAACCAGTCTGTTGTTCCATGTCCAGTTCTAACTGTTGCTTCCTGACCTGCATATAGGTTTCTCAAGAGGCAGATCAGGTGGTCTGGTATTCCCATCTCTTTCAGAATTTTCCAGTTTATTGTGATCCACACAGTCAAAGGCTTTGGCATAGTCAAAAAAGCAGAAATAGATGTTTTTCTGGAACTCTCTTGCTTTTTCTATGATCCAGCAGATGTTGGCAATTTGATCTCTGGTTCCTCCGCCTTTTCTAAAACCAGCTTGAACATCAGAAAGTTCACGGTTCACATATTGCTGAAGCCTGGCTTGGAGAATTTTGAGCATTACTTTACTAGCGTGTGAGATGAGTGCAATTGTGCAGTAGTTTGAGGATTCTTTGGCATTGCCTTTCTTTGGGATTGGAATGAAAACTGACCTTCACCAGTCCTGTGGCCACTGCTGAGTTTTCCAAATTTGCTGGCATATTGAGTGCAGCACTTTCACAGCATCATCTTTCAGGATTTGGAATAGCTCAACTGGAATTCCATCACCTCCTGTGTCCAACTCTTTGCGACCCTATAGATGAGCCTGCCAGGCTCCTCTGTCCATGGAATTCTCCAGGCAAGAATATTACAGTGGGTAGCAGTTCTCTTCTCCAGGGGATGTTCCCAATCCCGGAATCAAACCCAGGTCTCCCACATTGCAGGAGGATTCTTTACTGTCTGAGCCACCATGGAAGCCCTTAACTAACCCTAAGTGCCCCATAAAGCTTTTTTTTTTTTTTTTAATTGTATAAATTCTTAATAGTTAAGCACTCTCCTTAGGAGAAATGTACTTGTTATTATTTTCTTTTATTATAGCAAGTAAAATTATAAGCTCAAAATTTACTATTCAAGTATCCAAGAAAGTGATATATACTTAAAAGGAAATTTATTATATTCTTGTTTTCAGTTATCTTGTTGCTACTTGTTGAAGACAAAAATTGCTGCTCCACTTTCAGGCAGATTCATCATTCACTATAATGAGAGAAATATATGTCTTAACATATCTATATATAGAACAATAAATTTTATTATTATAACCCAGGGATCAAACCCAGGTCTCCCACATTTCAGCTGGATTCTTTACCAGCTGAGCCACAAGGGAAGCCCTATAATTATATTATAGAGCTATACAAATGATACTCTACTATAGTACAAAATACATACTATTATAGCAATTATAATATTATAATTATACTATTATATATTAATATAACATGGTTGTACCAAAAGAAGGTTGAGTGCCAAAGAATTGATGTTTTCCAACTGTGGTGCTGGAGAAGACTCTTGAGAGTCCCGTGGACTGCAAGGAGATCAAACTAGTCAATCCTAAAGGAAATCAACCCTCAATATTCATTGGAAGGACTGACGCTAAAGCTGAGGCTCCAGTACTTTGGCTACCTGATTCATAGAGCTGACTCACTGGAAAAGGTCTTCATACTGGGAAAGATAGAGGGCAGGAAGAGAATGGCACAACAGAGAATGAGATAATTGCATGGCATCACTAACTCAATGGATATGCGTTTGAGCAAACTCTGGGAGATAGTGAAAGACAGGGAAACATGGTGTTCTGCAGTCCAGGGGGGTCACAAAGAGTCGGACACGACTTAGCAACTAAACAACAATATATAGTTATGTTGGGCTTCCTTCGTGGCTCAGTAGTAAAGAATCTGCCTGCCACTACCGGAGATGGACATTCGTTCCCTGGGTCAAGAAGATCTTCTGGAAAAGGAAATGGCAACCCACTCCAGTATTCTTGCCTGGGAAATGCTATGGACAAAGGAGTCTAGTGGGCTACAGTCCATGACACCTCAAGGGTCAGACATGACTTAGTGACTAAAGAAGAACAACGAGAAGATAGACTTCCTTTTGTTCTCTGAAAATCACTGGGACTGGGTCCTGCCATAGCTGGTATAAATACATACTTCTCAGAAAAGGTTGTAGGATATTAGGAAGATACATATTGTTAAATACAATACTTTAATTTTGTAAGAGACCAAGTATTCTTAGTTACAAGTAAGATCACATTTTTTTTTTTTGAGTAACATCACATTTTTGGGGGTAACATCATGTTTTTAAGGCCAGTGTTGAAGTACAAGAAAAAGAACATTTGATGATGCTACAGACTAGCATACCAGTCTTAATGGTTTCTTTTCTGACCAATAAAATAAGATCTTAAAAAATAAATTCTAGTTTTTCTTTTCTTTTCTTTTTTTTTCAGTACTATCACTGTCCTGGTTGGTCCAGCATACCCTTAGTTAAGTGTCTGAGCCTCTGGGTTAAAGTGATTTTAAAAGACTTAGTGGGTTATATGTGGAAATATTGTTTGAAAGCTTTTTGAAAAGTTCCTTGCTTTGGGCTAAACTCCTTTTGTGTATTCCTGGCTTCCAGGTTTTAGTCAACATTCTTGAAATATAACCTCATTCAGTGCCTTGCTGCTGCTAAGTCGCTTCAGTAGTGACCGACTCTGTGCGACCCCATAGACTGCAGCCCACCAGGCTTCCCCGTCCCTGGGATTCTCCAGGCAAGAACTCTGAAGTGGGTTGCCATTTCCTTCTCCAATGCATGAAAGTGAAAAGTGAAAAGTGAAAGTGAAGTCGCTCAGTCATGTCGGACTCTAGCGACCCCGTGGACTGCAGCCTAGCAGGCTCCTCCATCCATGGGATTTTCATTCAGTGCCTTAATTGTATTTAAATGATGAGACCAAGAGAAGAAAAAAATAAACCAAAAAAACATTCATTGTGTGCATTAGGTGGATGCTAATAATCACTTGCTTGTGCTCCTTATTTCATAGTCCTTTCCTTCCGGCACTTTCGGTATTTTTCAATGGCCTGAGTTGCATTCAGCTGCCTCTTTTTCCTGCTACTCAAAAGTAGAAAGTACACATAAAAAGTCCTTAAGGTACAAGTTCTTACTTAAAATATGCTCTCCTGGGGATAAGACCTTGTTCAGTTACGTGTCTAATCAGTATTTATCACCCTGTAGACACTGCAATATTTAACAAGTGTGGGTAGGGCACTTAAGTTGTGACTGAACAATAAATGGGCCAGACCTGGATGCCAAGCACTACAACTCCCAGCTTCACATTTCAATTATATTTAAATGAGGCTGCTAATCAAAGTGTTTAAATGTTCATTAAAATTAACCTTTCAAATTCAGAGTGCCAGAGGGCACTCCTGATAACACTAAAGTTTGAGATTTAGGTTTCCAACCACTATTGCATAAATGAAAAATTCAGGAGGGTTGAAATGTCAAGAATGCTTTGAAATAAACATTAAATTGACTAAGAACTTTAACTCTACCTCAAGATTCATGTTCTCTTAGTGTTTTGTGATGTGGTTACTAATAATCATCATTTAATGCAATAATGTTCTTGAATCTAATGAAGAACAGGCGGCATATCAAATAAATTCAATAATTGTAACCCAAGGAAGAATTATGGTACAGAATATTGAAGGAAAATTACATGGCTCAAAATAGCCTGGAGTTAAAACGCCCCCTCCAGGTCTTCCCCACCATTCTATGTGAAACAAAGAACTCACTCAACCAAAGGGAAAAAAAAAAAAAGGACATTAAGGTTGATTGTGCCCAGCTCCCAGCTGGGCCAGCCTCTGGCCATCTCCAGAATTCCTTGCCCCAGCCATTTAAGAGAGAACTACTCCGAACAACCTTGGAGAAGAACAGACCCCCTTAAAACAGTAGCTTTCCACATATATGCCTATATATACTTACTCTTTTCTTGGGTTAGTGCAGCAGCTCACTAATCTGACTGCTGCCCCTTCTTGCTTCTGGCCTCATTAAAGGTGATCTGTTCCTGTAAAGTGCCAGTCTCCTTCTTTTTCCAAACCTCGCCTTCTCTAACTCCCTTACCCTACAAATATTGTATGTTTAGTTGAATTATAAGCTTGAGAGACACTTTAAATAGCCATAGTCCATTCAGTATTTGGGGAAGAATTTCACCACAGCTGTCCTTAGCAAGTGAGAATCTACTGCATTTTAAATGTCACCAGTATCTTCAGAAAATTCATTAAGATGTGTTGTTACATTTGGCAGGTTTCAACCTATGAGAATTAGAGCAAGGGGTTTTCCAGAAAGCATGAGGCCATACACTCAACACTAGATTTGTGAGATTTATGTGGGGCAAAGGATGTCTTAGCAGTAGCACTGCAAATCACTTGAATTTAAAGGCAAAGCTTTGAAGCCCAGATATGAAGCCTTTTCAGAAACTAGAGGGCAATCCAGAATTCTTTATGCAAGAGTAAGGCCTGTGTGGGTTCTGGGATAAATTATGAATAAACCCCTATAAGAGCTTATCACTGAAGGGCAATGAGCCAAAACATGTAAATATAATCTAAGATGTGATATGACAGAAGTGTGCACATTGCGCTGGGGAGCCTGGAGGAAGGGCACTCAGCACAATCTAGGGGTTCACGGAACTTCTGATGCAGTGATCAGTCAGTGCCTTGGATGTCCCCAAGCATTTTATAAATTTTATTACATTTTAACTGAAGATCAGTCAATAAACCCAAAATTTCTTAAGTTTCTTCCATGCATTTGTTTTACCTTAAGGTCAGTAAAAGTGACAGAAAAAGATGGCGGAGTCTCATGAATCATTATAAGGTGTTCATTCATTGTTCCTTTTTTATTCACTCCCCTCTCCAAATCCTTTCAACTCTACAGGGATGGGGAGGAGTAAACATGTATAGAACTGCTCTATCTGGGTAGTGGGGCCAAGAGAAGGAAGCCCTGCGGCTTTACACAAGACTTTGGGCTAGATGATGCCATCCTTTCTGCCTCTTTCTGCTTTAAGTCTCTCGTCTTGACTTTTTTTTTTTTTTAGAACATATTCTCTCAACCATTATCTTAAGAAATGCAACTTAAAGTCTTGCTTCATATATCCACATATTTGCATGCATCAATAATTTTCCTTATTTTATCACAGATAGTAATTCATATACAATAACAACATTTTTGAAGCATTTCTCTTTTTTTGATGTTTTAAAGTTTTTATTAACACAGTTGGAATAACATCTACCATATTTGTTAATTTTTTCAGTTTGTTACCCTTTTTTTTTTTTGTCCCTATTTTTGTCTTCCATTTGTTTTCTTCCATTTGTGGTTTTCTGTGATTATTTTATATGATTTTATTTTCTCTCTTTCTTAGCATATCAATTATACTTAAATTTTTACTATTTTTAAATTATTTTTAATTGGAGGATAATTGCTTTACAGAGTTTTGTTGTTTTCTGAACCATTTCTAAAGCAGAAGTGAGGTCATAAAACCAAGATAGACCCATAGAAAGTAGATCTTTCCATAAAACAACTCCCTATCATATGGATTATTTTTTAAATTTTATAATGATTCTGTTAGGTATGTATTATTATTCTCTTTTCTTAAATGAAAAAACTGACTTCAGAATCAGTTCATTATTGTAGCTATTCATTCATTCACTGAACAAGTGATGAGCTTCCACTTGCCAGACTTTATGGTACCAGAGACACATCTTGCCATCAAAGACCCCACAATCTTAGTAGAAAAATAGTTGTATGTTCATTACACCATTTTAATTTCCTGAATAGCAAAAAGGCTGGATTTCTCTGCCTCCTACCTCATACTATAGCTGTACTGGGGCCATATGATTGAGTTTTGGCCAGTGGTGGGTAAAAGTGCCTGTGTGTGTGCTAAGTTGCTTCAGTAATGTCTGACTCTTTGAAATCCTATGGACAGTAGCCGTCCAGGCTCCTCTGTTCATGGGATTCTCCATGCAAGTATACTGGAGTGGGTTGCCATGCCCTCTTCCAGGGGATTTTCCCGACCCAGGGATCAAACCCACATGTCTTGTCTCCTGCTTTGACAACTGGGTTTTTTACCACTAGTGCCACTGGGTAAAAGTCATAGAAGCCATTTCTTGGCCTGGCCCTGGAAAGAATCTTCACATTTGATCTTTTGGTTCTCTCCTGGATGGGCTGCACAAGCTCAATTAACATAGCTATTATATAGGGGAGCAGTGCTTCTTAATTTGTGTCGAACTGTGACATGAGGAATAAATAAACTTTGATTGTGTGAAATGATATTTGGGGTTTAATTTGATACCATAGATAGCCTATTTTTTCTTTCTTGTCTAATACAAAATTTCATGGGGGAGACAGTCATTAAACAATTGAATAACAAAAACAAAATTGCCTGGAAGGGAATAAAATGAGTACTTTGAACTGGAATAACAAAGGAAACCTTTTGTAATAGATTGGATCATGGTTCAGAAATATTCCCTTCCCAATCCGTATGTTTCCAAGGGTACCACTGATGTTGGGTTTGGCTCTGTGACTTGCTTTGGCCAACAAAAGAGGAGGAAATAATAATGGACCAGTTCTCTGGTAGCTCAGCTGGTAAAGAATCTGCCTGCAATGCAGAGACCCCAGTTTGATTCCTGGGTCAGGAAGATCCCCTGGAGAAGAGATAGTCTACCCACTCCAGTATTCTTGGGCTTCCTTGGTGGCTCAGCTGGTGAAGAATCCACCTGTAGTGTGGGATACCTGGGTTTGATACCTGGGTTGCAAAGATACCCTGGAGAAGGGAAAGGTTACCCACTCCAGTATTCTGGCCTAGAGAATTCCATGGATTGTATAGTCCATAGGGTCACAAAAGAGTTGGACACAACCGAGTGACAGTCCCCACTCTGAGTCCAGGTATTAAAAGACCTTGTGTGTTTCTCTTCATATTGTACAGCTGTACCATGGGTAAAGGTTATGAAATTGAACATATATAGATTAGCCTACTGGTCCTAGGAAGAAAACGAGAGATACATGAAACAGATACCTTAAAGTAATAGCTTCATCACTGGTTTCTCGGACTCTTAACTTCAGCTACCTCCAGTATTATAATATAATCTAGAGATAACTTCCTAAAACATTTCATCATATATGTTTTACTCAGGGGCACTAAGAGTGAAGAAAAGAAGAACTAACATTTACTGAAAACATGTGCTATTCCAAACATTATCCTAGGTAATTAGAGATGATATTTCTTTCAGATTGGGTTCCCCTGGAAGGAGACTGCCTAACACAAAGATTTGAGAATAAATACTTTATTTGGGAGGCAACCCTAGAAAACACCAGTAGAAAAGAAGTGAAACAGGGAAGAGACAGAAGCCAGTAATCAGTACATAATGGAGCGATTGCACTCTGGGCAACAAAGGCTCATCCATGTGGAATATACCTCAGGTGAGCCATCAGAGGGTGAGAAACGTGGACTACTTACTCTCCAGCTCTCATCTGTGAATGACTGAAGCCTGCACCCGGAGCCATTAATCCCTCTGTACTTCCCAGCTTCACTGGACACAAACTGAAAGGAGGGTTTCAATAAAATTTAACAGTGCTTGCACTTAGATGCCATGAGCACATGCATGCATGCATGCTCATTTGCTTCAGTCATGTCTGACTCTGTGCAACGCTATGGACTGCAGCCTGCCAGGCTCCTCTGTCCATGGGATTCTCCAAGGTAAGAATACTGGAGTGGATTGCCACACCGTCCTCCAGCCATGAGTACACAGTAGAATGTCAATATTCAGGAGGGCTGGGGAGGGCTCCCAACAGCTACAGAACCTTTTTTTTTTTCATTTATTCCTTGTAAATATTACCACTTTAGAGAGGTTTTCCCTGATCACTGAAAGACACATACCCAGTTTTTTATTGCTTCTTCCTGTACTTCTGAGCCCTTATCACAATTGTTCACTGTTACTTTGCTTCTTTTCTTGTATTTCTATATTTGTTTCTAGACTGTGAACATAAAGAAGCCAAGAACCAAGTTTATTTCATTCAACACCACCTAGTACAAAGAAGGAACCCAGTATTTGCTGAATCAATTATTGAATGACAGTGCTAGATAGTGTAATCTTCTTTTTTTTTTCATACATGATATTATACATGTTTCAATGGATAGGAATGCAAAGGCCATACTGGTGGTGACAGAACTCCAATCCAGGAAGGGATGACCTAAAATCCCATACCCTTTACCACACTGTGATAATGTTATCATGCTGTTTTCCTATTTCCTGCCTCAGAAAACTCAATTATTTCCTATTTCCTACATCATTAAATCTAAATTCTTCTGCATAATTTCCAATTCCTTCTATAACCTGGCTAGTAAGTGCATCTTAAAAAGATCAGGGCACAAACACATTATAGAATGAATGAAATGTTGCTTAAAACCATATGTAAAAATGACTTGCAGGTTGCTTATTGTCAAAAATTGGTGTCATATGAGAAAAGAGCCTTATGTGGCTTCTAAAAAGTCCAAAGTAAAAGGCTAAATGAATATAAATGTAATTTCTAGAGCAGTCAGAGGTGTGGGTGTTAATGATGATGCACTTAAGACTGTTTCTGAGGCCAAAAATGACTGGAACTCAGAAAAACTGATGACAGGACAGCAAAATTCCTTTTATCCATGCATGATGAGTGATTTTGCTTTAGATGTTGGGCCTGAACAAAAAGCACTCTACCACACAATCAACATGGAACTAGGAAAAATGAGGTAGGAAACAAGAGAGCAAGAAAACTATGTATTTCTACTTATATTTGCTAAGAATATGTAGATTCTTTCATTTGCATTATTTCACTTAAACCTTATAGAACAGTCTTATGGACTCTGTGGGAGAGGGAGGGGGTGGGAAGATTTGGGAGAATGGCATTGAAACATGTATAATATTATGTATGAAACGAGTCGCCAGTCCAGGTTCGATGCACGATACTGCATGCTTGGGGCTGGTACACTGGGATGACCCAGAGGGATGGTATGGGGAGGGAGGAGGGAGGAGGGTTCAGGATGGGGAACACATGTATACCTGTGGTGGATTCATTTCGATATTTGGCAAAACTAATACAATATTTTAAAGTTTAAAAATAAAATAAATTAAAAAAAAAAATAAATAAACCTTAGGACCTGGTCATTAGCATGACTGTAGGACCCAACAAAAGCAGGAAACTAATTTAGCATTCAGTCATGCAGTAACAAAATTACTGAAAGAAGAGAGTTGCAGCCTGAATACTGACAGTTAAAATTCACATTCGAAATAATTAGGTAATAAAATGACTTTTTTCCCCCTCTCTTTTTCAGAGGAGAAATGTGGTAGAATGTATTGACTGATCAAACATATTTGAAACATTTCCATATGCTATTGCTCCTTTTCATGGGTGCCTCTTCCTATGGGAGGATCATACTTCCTGCCCAGTGATAGTAGCCTAGGTCATGTGACTTACTTAGGCGAATGGACTACAAAGCCAAAGGAAGCTTTAAGCCCGCCTGCCTGTGCTCTGTGCTGTCTGTGGCAAATCGTAGCTATTGGCTCCATTTTCTCTCTAGATCTGGAACAGAAAGATGACGGAGTGGAGCCCCAGCCAATACACAATCAACATGTAATGGTAGTGAAAAATAAATCTTGGTTGCTGTAAACGCAAAGGTTTAAGGTTGTTTATTATTACAATGATAAAAATTGTGGTCAAAGAAGTAGGTAAAAGTGTCTTTCTCATTCTGTGAAAGTTTACAATTAAAAATTGAGATCTTGAGGAAAACCACTTTCCATTCATAACTCGTAAAGTTTAATGCAAGAAAAATTTATAAATGGTGTTTATAATACTGAAAAGACTTTGACAGGTTAGAGCATAAGGGCACATAATTTCAAATGAAAAGATAAATTATTTATTGAGTTGTAACATTTATTTGAAATGTGCTGGAGAATTTTATTGGTTAGTAATACTACTGTAACCCTTACAAATGCCTAAATACTATATTTATACATTTAATTGATAAGATTTGCAAGAGCGGTTTAAATCTTTAGGGAGGTTTTGCTTGCTATAGCAGGGTTTGAAATACATTATAAAGAAAATAAAAATATTCAATTTATGAAGACAATATTGGTAACAAAAAATTTAAATAAATATTTTAAAGTGACTGTTAAAACATAACAAATTTATAAATAGAGTAAGATTTGTATGTTTTCTTAAAAATATTTAAAAACTAGATTTCAGTTAAAAACTTCAACTTTTATAAAATAAAAATTAAAAATTGCAAATAGTGTGCGCAAAAGTCATCCTATAACATTTAAAAATCAACAGCAACAAAAGTCACTATGAAATGGTAAAATATTTCTCATTTTATAAATAAAGAAATGAAGGCTCAGAGAAATTAAAGTTACCCCAAACCAAAATTATGGTAATACTACAGTTTTTACAGTGGCTTTCAAATGCTTCATAAAATGCACTTTATCATCTTCTTTTTGCATTTAAAATGTTAATGCATGTTCACTTATTAAAGCTTTCTAAATCATTGTATAAAGTCTTAGATATTATAGATATTTGTATATTGAAAAAAATTATTCTCTTATTTTTCTTTTGAAATTTTTGCTTCCTCACCTGGATGGACTATACCTTAAGAAGAGAAGAGATTTTTCCTACCTGAAGTAACTAAAAACAAACAAACAAACAAACTGTACATAGTAAGTTCTTGGTAAGTGCACACTGAACTGATAAAGACAATGCAAATAAATAAATAAGCATTTTCTTTTATTATTACTTTAGTTCCTTATATCTCCTTCATAAAAGAATTTGAGGATGTTTATAATAAAAGACAGATATAATCTAGGTTTAAGTAAAAAATATTAGAACCATAAAAAAGGAAAAGAAATTAAGATCTCATTTTTGGTTCAGTTCAGTGGCTCAGTTGTCTATGACTCTTTGTGATCCCATGGACTGCATCACACCAGGCCTCCCTGTCTATCACTAACTCCCAGAGTTTACTCAAACTCATGTCCATTGAGTCGGTGATGCCATCCAACCATCTCATCCTCTGTTGTCCCCTTCTCCTCCCACCTTCAATCTTTTCCAGCATCAGGGTCTTTTCCAATGAGTCAGCTCTTTGCATCAGGTGGCCACAGTATTGGAGTTTCAGCTTCAGCATCAATCCTTCCAATGAATATTCAGGACTTATTTCCTTTAGGATGGATGGACTGGTTGGAACTCCTTGCAGTTCAAGGGACTCTCAAGAGTCTTCTCCAACACCACAGCGCATCAATTTTTTGGTGCTCAGCTTTCTTTACAGTCCAACTCTCACATCCATACATGACTACTGGAAAAACCATAGCTTTGACTAGATGGACTTTTGTTGGCAAAGTAATATCTCTGCTTTTGAATATGCTATCTAGGTTGGTCATAACTTTTCTTCCAAGGAGCAAGTGTCTTTTAATTCCATGGCTGCATTCACCATCTGCAATGATTTTGGAGCCCCCAAAAATCAAGTCTGACACTGTTTCCACTGTTTCCCCATCTATTTCCCATGAAGTGATGGGATCAGATGCCATGATCTTTGTTTTTTGAATATTGAGTGTTAAGCCAACTTTTTCACTCTTCTCTTTCACTGTCAAGAGGCTCTTTAGTTCCTCTTCACTTTCTGCCATAAGGGTGGTGTCATCTGCATATCTGAGGTTATTGATATTTCTCCCGGCAATCTTGATTCCAGCTTCTGCTTCATCCACACCAGCATTTCACATGATGTATTCTGCATGTAAGTTAAATAAGCAGGGTGACAATAAACTGCCTTGACGTACTCCTCTTCCTATTTGTGACCAGTCTGTTCCATATCCAGTTCTATCTGTTGTTTCTTGACCTGCATACAGATTTCTCAGGAGACAGGTCATGTGATCTCGTATTCCCATCTCTTTCAGAATTTTCCACAGTTTGCTGTGATCCATACAGTCAAAGGCTTTGGCATAGTCAATAAAACAGAAGTAGATGTTTTTCTGGAACTCCCTTACTTTTTTGATGATTCAGTGGATGTTGGCAATTTGATCTCTGGTTCCTCTGCCTTTTCTAAATCCAGCTTGAAGATGTGGATGTTCATGGATTTAGTGAAACTATGAGCCATGCTGTGTAGGGCCACCCAGGACGGATGGGTCACGGTGGAGAGCACTGACGAAATGTGGTCCACTGGAGAAGGGAATGGCAAAATACTTCAGTATTCTTGCCTTGAGAACCCCATGAACAGTATGAAAAGGTCTCATTTTAGGACTAACATTTACTGTGATTTAGTATGTGATGTATCTCTTTGCTTCCCTGGAAAGGTGACTACAGGGCAAAACTAGAAGTCGCACATATTCTTTGTTTAAACGAAGCACATTAAGTCTGATGCAGAACTCTTGAGCGTGCTAAGTCACGTCAGTTGTGTCCAACTCTTTGTGACCTTACGAACTGTAGCCCTCCAGGCTTCTCTGTCCATATAATTCTCCAGGCAATAATACTGGGAAGGGTTGCCATTTCCTTCTCCAGGGGTTATTTCCAACCCAGGGATTGATCCCAAGTTCCTTATGCCTCCCGCACTGGAAGGGTGGTTCTTCACCACTAGGGCCACCTGGAAAGCCTGCAGAATTCTTAATGGGGGTTAATTTGTTAATTCACATAATGTACAACCTAAAATACCTGTAAAGTTTATCAGTGACCAAATTCTATACTTTTCCAAGTTTAGAAAAGAAACAAAAGACCTTTCAATAAATAAAGAATAGTGATTAAATCCAAAGCATGATTATCTCTATCATCTATCTATCTATACTTCTATGTTAATAGCCTTTTACTATTGAGTGTTTTTATGCTATTTCAAAGGTACATCTCAAAATTAAGTTATTATATGTTAACACATACATTATACAAACGATATATATGTGTACATACACATAAAAACAGTTGTGTAATTTTAGGAATTTGAAGTAATAATTTATATAATCTTTTGGAATCCTAAAGATCAGAGATTTGAATTTATTATTGGAATAGATATGTAGATATGTAACGAGTGATATATCTTTTAAGGACTTTAAGGTTATGCCATCCTTAGACAAACTAGTGTGTGTGTGCTCAGTCATGTCTGACTCTTTGCAACCCCATGGACTATAGCCCACCAAGCTCCTCTGTCCATGGGATTTCCCAGGCAAGAATACTGGAGTGGGTTGCCATTTCCTTTTCCAGGGTATCTTCCTGATCCAGGGATGGAACCTGTATCTCTTCAGTTTCCTGCATGGTTAGGCAAATTCTTTACCACTGTGCCACCTGGGAAGCCCATGGAGAAGCTAGAGTTAGTACAATTCAAGACTAAAATATAACCTCCTCTTAAATCCACATGGTCTTATCTAAAAGTTTATCAAAAGCACTTAGAATTTATAGTGAAATAGAAAAATTGAGCAACAACTTTTTTTTTAGCAAAAAAAGGAGCAAGTGAAATGAGATTTTTTTATCTTGAAGCATTAAACAATTAGAGAAAGTATATAATTTATTTTTAACCACTTATAATCTTAATAAGTAATTCCAGAGAGACTCATTTCCATGAGAGTTTTCAAAATAAAGCAAATCAGGACAGGTAAAAGTGTAAGGCAGTTTGTGAATCAGAGGTAAGATTTATTCAAAAGCTTTGGTGTTTTCAGACTCTTAGGTGATCACAAGAACTGAAAGCACTACATAACTGAAGGCTGGAGTCTGTGCAGATGGATCATTGAGCTTGGAACAAGCCACCTCATGAACTTTGCTTAATGATGGTGTGGATAATACACGGTACTAGAAATATGTTACATTTATGTAATAAACATTGCAATTGGTCCTAGGAGAGGAAAACATGTCTGGATAATGACTGGTCATAAAACTGCTCACCCTTTTCTGACTGTCTCTGATTTTTTTTTAAACAGAGAAAAGTCATTATGGCTATTAAGCACATATTACAGTATGCCTAGAATACCACCTACACTTCATAAATCATCAGAAATATTCATGTTATTAATATGCTTTCCAAGTGCTATAATTACATATTCAATCAAAATTTTTTCATTCTTTATATATTTTGAAGTTCACCTCTCAATTACAGTCAGCCTTTGAGTCAAGAATTAGAGTGAGCCTTTAACAATCTCTTTTCTCTTTTTCCCCTTTCCAGTTAATTTTATAACAAATTTAGTTAAGTGTTTGGCCTAACGGGAGAAAAAAAAAAAACAGAACCTGAAAAACAAAAAAGCCTTGAAAAAAGCTTAGAAATCATTTTGCAGTCAATGATGCAGGAACCATTGTTCCAACGTGGATTATTCCTAGTAATACTGTCAAGGCACAGTATTATTAATAACAGGATGCCAGCAAAAATGTTGCTGATCACAAAAGCTGTCATGTTTACTGTCATCTGTAGTGCTTGACTTTAAAAGAGAGCAATAAGAACTGATGTACTTTATGATGTGCTCTATCTTGCCTGACAGTAAACTGATGGGCATGTGACATGTCAAATGCTACAAGTAAAAATAGGTTCTTGATTAAACATGGTATGTGAAGACCTGGAAGCAGATAGGTAACATTATTCAATCTTCAGGCGTGCAGCCAAATGGCACAAAAAGTCACATATAGTTCTGCTTTCAAAATTAAAAAGGAAGGACTTCCCTGGTGCTCCAGTGGCTAAATCTCAGCACTCCCAATGCCAGGGAACTGGGTTTGATCCCTGGTTTAGGAATTGGATCCCACATGCCATAACTAAGAGTTTGCAGGCCCCAACTAAAGACCCCACATGCTGCAACTAAAACCTGGCACAGACAAATACATACATACATACATATTAAAAATTTTAAAAAGGAAGTATTTAGTTTTGGGGTTTCACTGGTGGCTCAGTGGTAAAAGAATCTGCCTGCCAATGCAGTAGTCATGGGTTTGATCACTGGGTTGGGAAGATTCCCTGGAGAAGGAAATGGCAACCCACTCCAGCATTCTTACCTGGGAAATCCTATAGAGAGAGGAGCCTGGCAGGCTACAGTCCATGTGGTCGCCAAAGAGTCGGACATGACTTAGCAAATAAGCATGCATGCATTTAGCTTTGGTCTTGATGACAGGAGTTTTAAATTCACACAAAATGAAACAACACAATGCCTGATTTTTGTATGTGAATGAATTTAAAAAGTACTGATGTGAAAATTTTCTTGCCTTTTTATCATATGGACACACTGTCAATTCTAATAATTGAAACATGTAAAATGTAATCTTTCCTTTGGCCTCTCTAGTAATGGAGATACCATTTAAAAATCTTTGAGTACAAATACTCTTTGTGTACAATGAAAATAAATTAAGGTAACTCTTTCTAAGATAGCATGCTCTAATTAAATAATTATGTTTTCTTTAAACTAATAAAACCAGAGAATTTCCAAGGGGGAAAATATACATTGTTTGCATTTAGAACTTTTATTTTGTAAAAGCACTTACTTTTTCCATATATAGAACAATGTCATATAGATCAGAGGTAGTAAACTTGTCACTCACATGTAGGCAGCTTGGCTCTAGAACCTGTGTTCTGAACTACACCTATCTGATCTATGAAGCTAAGCTTATGTTCTGTGATTTTTGGATACCCTCTCCTTCCAGTCAGATCAATGATTTATTATAAAAAGTATTAGTGCACTGAAAGAGAAAGAGATTTTATGAAGGAATTTCTTTGGAGAGGTTATTGCCATTGTGTAAGCACCTTCCCATTCCAGTGAGGATGCTCTCTTGGCGTTGGCCTTTCATTCTGAAACAGGAGTTCTAGATACTGAAAAGCAGTCACATCACAGTAGAGATAACCCATAAGAGCATCTGCCAGAACTGGTTCATGGTTTTTGAGTGCCATAGGAGTGCTATAGGAGGAGATAAGACATATTGCCCACTTCTAAGGATTACATGAGGAGACATTTGCCCTAAACTTCCTGACCTCTTGCCCCACTGTCTCCTTTCCAGGGATGTGGATGGGGTTATCTGATTGGTAAGTTCTGAAGAAGACATTTTGGGTCCACATCGCCTTCCACTGACCAGCTGCTGGGGGCTTCCCTTCTCATCACCCCGAGTGGCTATCTGCATCCGGACTCCCTGGAGAGCTGATTCCCATGTCTACTGATGGAGGCAGCAAGTGGATGTGCCAGGGGTCTCTCAGAGGGACCCCCGGCCCTTAGGAAGGTGGCTCTGGGAGTCCAGGTCTATGGTTTGAGGCCAGGAAGCCTTGAACTTGGGCCTGCTTGGTCAGGATCCATATCATCTCCCCAGAAGATCCCCCTACTGCAATGTTCTCCAGGTCTGCCCATGAGAGCAGGTCAGGCTGGTCCCCCATAGAACAGGGATATAGCGCCCATTCACATGTGGCCTTAGAGCTGTGTGCAGAGCTGGCGGACCGGGGTGTGTGTCTGTTTCTGCAGCCAAGAGTATCCTGAGCAGGACCCTGCTTTTGTAGATAGCTCTGTGGTCTCAGAGGACTTCCCAGGTGGCGCTAGTGGTAAAGAGCCCTCCTGCCAGTGCAGGAGACCTAAGAGATGTGGGTTTGATCCTTGGGTTGGGAAGATCCCCTGGAGGAGAGCATGGGACCCCACTCCAGTATTCTTGCCTGGAGAATCCCATAGACAGAAGAGCCTGGCAGATTGCAGTTCATGGGGTCACAAAGAGTCAGACATGACTGGAGCGACTTAACACACGCTGAAGAAGAATTGGGCACAGATGCTGTGTTCAGAACCCCTCTCTTCCCTCCTAGCACCAGCCTAGGACATCTGGTTTTGCCCTGCAAGTTTCCACCTATACATCAATATGCCCCATGGAATGAAGTTACATGAGCTAATTCTTAGGAAGATTATGGGGGCCAGGCACATCAGCCACATCCTCCAATGTCAGTTTTATCAGTAATAAAAATAAGTAGGCAAAAAGTAAATTTTGGTGATACAAATGGCACTTGGAAAAGTTTCTGATGGGACCAGGGCATGGAGTCATGGTCTTTCAGTATTAGCAAGTAGGATATGTAAGATTTGATTGGGGGGTTTCTGCAACTCACAGCACTCTTATTCCCGAGCAAATGGTTGTTTTTGTGCAGATGGGGCTGTTTTATCAACACTATATTGACCTTGATGATTGTATTGGGCACTGGCCACAGTGTTTAAGCTGTTGCAGTTAGACCTCGAGCTCTGGGCTTGATCCTCACATAAGCACTGTCCATGGCCTTATAAATCAGAGAACTCTCAATGTGGATGTTCCCACAGAAGAGTAGTGCATTTGATTAGCAAACAAATGAAAAGTAACAAGGAGTCCCTATAATGAAGAGAATCTGTCCTCTCCTAGGCGGAATTGAGAAAGATCACAAACATGTCATTGAAATGACTGCATATATAAAGGCCACACACAGAAATAATAAAGTCTGTTTGGAGCACCTGGTCTGTAAGAATTGAGTTTGTTAAGGTATCCAGGGGGAATTGGAATGGTATGAAAAGGAACATGTTTTAGCTTTATTATTATAACAGAAGAAATACAAAAATAAAAACAAAATAAAGAAAAACTGACTAATTACACTGGAGGAACAGAGAGTTTTCCTTAGGAGAAATATTGAGATTTTATAGGATATATTAGACAGACAGGGAGAAGAAAATGGGAACTTTCAGGCCAAGAGAAACAAATATTAAAAATAAACAGATAGACCTAGCTCTGATGAATTTTAAAAGAGAAAGTAGAAAAGCAAGAGATATTTCAGTTGTACCAAGTCAAACAGTTATGACTGTAGCCTAAAGAAATCTAATCAAAGCAGAGACAGAATTGCAGAGAGCAATCTGGAATGAATTCCCAAGAGATGGCAGGGTCTGAGAAACTACAGAGGATGTAGCCTTTCAAAGCTGTAGATAAAGACTCCAGAATGACAGCAACTGGGAACTACAACTCAAAGAAAGCGGACACAATACCAAAGCATCCACAAAATCTGGACAAATTTAAGGATAGAAAAGTATATTTAAAGCATTATTAGGTGAGTTTCAAAGTGACAAAATCATTATAGGTGAAGGTATAGGCATTGTCTTACCCTAAGGAAACACTCCAGAAATTTATACAGTTATCTGTTTAAAGGAAGATCCAGGGCTTCCCTGGTAGCTCAGACTGTAAAGAACTCATCTGCAATGAGGGAGATCTGAGTTCATTCCCTGGGTTGGGAACGTCCCCTGGAGAAGGGAACGGCTATCCACTCCAGTAGTCTTGTCTGGAGAATTCCATGGACAGAGGAGCCTAGCAGACTACAGTCCATGGGGTTGCAAAGAGTCGGACATGACTGAGCAACTTTCACTTGCACTTCTTTTCAAAGGAGACATATCGAAGGAAAAGGCATGCAGAACAATAAGAGGTGGAGTCTCGGCTTGATTTTGATCCTGATTTCACGGGAAATTTCTCCCTCAGTGTGATTATCCAACCCAGACAAGTGAGGATGAATATGATTTCTTTGAATAGTGAATTCTTTTGAAAGACTCAGAATTTATTGATTTAATAGCTCTCATACCGAAGACCTCATGAGATGAAGTTTAGGAAAATATATTACAAAAAATATATTTGAGTCCAAAAGCAGTGAAAACCTAAAAACCAAAGTACTAGGAAATAGTTATAGTTTTACATTATTAAAGAAAGAAATAGATCAATAGACCCAGGAGACGCCAAAGCCTCCGGAAGTCTCCTTCTATGGTGGCCCGGCCCCCTGGTTGAGAAAGAAGGGCCCCTCAGAAGTGCACAGGGAGGTCCTGCACTCAGCACCCCAAGTCAAGGCCGACTTGTGGACAAAAAAAAAAGAAAGAAATAGATCAACATAGGAACAATTTAAATTCTTAGAAACTCAGTTCAGACCCCTGAAATAGAGTTGTCAGATTTAGAAATAAAAAAAAAAAAAAGACACTGTAATGGTTGATTTTCCAGGTCAAACTGATTGGGCCACAATGCCTAAATATTTGGTCAGACAGTATTCTGGAGGCTTCTGTGGGGGTGTTTTTGGATGAGATTTATATTAAATTAGTAGAATTTTGGTAAAACCAATTACCCTCCATAAGGAGTGTGTGCGTACATGTGCACTCAGTCATGTCCGACTCTTTGCAACCCAGGGACTGTGGCATGCCAGACTCTTCTGTCCGTGGAAATTTCCAGCAAGAATACTGCAGTGGGTTGTCATTTCCTACTCCCCACATCTTCCCGACCCAGGGACTGAATCTATGTCTCTTGTGTCTCCTGCATTGGCAGGCAGATTCCTTACCTCTGGCACCATCTGGGAAGCCATAATGAGTGTGAGCCTCATCCAATCAGTTGAAGTTATTTCTAGAAAATGCCTGACTTTTCCAAAGAAAGAAGAAATTCTGCTAACAGATGGACTTTTATATATCAGTTTCTTCTTGGTTCTTCAGCCTGAAGATTTTGGACTTGCCAGCCAAAATAATCAGGTGAGCCAATTCCTTTAAAATACACACACACACACTATATATACATCCTATTATTTCTGTTTTTCTGTAGAATCCAAACACCCTTATCTGAGTTTCAGATAAAGAATAATATTTTCATTTTAAATGTGCTCTAAATGTTAAACAAGATACAAAAATGTATTTGTTGTGTATATGAATTCAAATTTATCCAGGTGCCTTGCCAAAGAATTGTTGCTTTTGAACTGTGGTGTTGGAGAAGACTCTTGAGAGTCCCTTGGAATGCAAGGAGATCCAACCAGTCCATCCTAAAGGAGATCAGTTCTGGGAGTTCATTGGGAGGACTGATGTTGAAGCTGAAACTCCAATACTTTGGCCACCTGATGCGAAGAGAAGACTCATTTGAAAAGACCCTGATGCTGGGAAAGATTGAGGACAGGAGGAGAAAGAGGCAACAGAGGATGAGATGGCTGGATGGCATCACTGACTCAATGGACATGGGTTTGGGTGGACTCTAGAAGTTGGTGATGGACAGGGAGGCCTGGTGTGCTGCAGCTCATGAGGTCGCAAAGAGTCGGACACAACTGAGCGACTGAAGTGAACTTGTATTCTATCTGGCAACATTAACCTAAAATCAGTAAAACAATAGAAAGATATGAAGCACTAAGTGCCTACTTTACTTCTGTGAAAAAGATAATACAGAGATTCCACTCAAGGCCTTCCCAGAACAATCCAATGTTGAAGAAAGAAAGTTTCTTGAAAGAACAGACACTTAGCCTCATTAAGTCCCTAGAGGTACATATTTCTGAAGAAACAACAGCTAATTTAGGCCAGGAATGTGCTGAGGTTAATTCTCTAGATGAAACAGATGACAATGCCAGCAGGTATAAAGGTCTAAGCAATTCCATGGTCTTCCTGGTGGTTCAAATGGTAAAGAATCTGACTGCAAAGCAGGAGACCTGGGTTCAGTCCCTGAGTTTGGATGATCCCCTGGAGAGGAGAATGGCTACCCACCGCAGTATTCTTGCCTCTCCCATGGACAGAGGAGCCTGTCAGGCTACAGTTCATTGAATCCTAAGAGTCAGACATGACTGAGCGACTAACAACAACAAGCAATTCCATAGCAGTACATGTGGCAAAAGGCACTAGGGTTCTAGAACTAAAGACATTTGCTCATCAGACTTTGTTGAAACCACACCATTAGTCAGACTCACATTCAGCCCATATCTGGCACTCAAAAAGGCAACAATTTTTAAAGGTTTGAAAATATTGCATGGGAAAAAAAGTGAAAGTTTTAGTAACTCAGTTATGCCCAACTATGCATGATGCCAAAATTAACCTCTGGATGGGAGGGTTCTTCCAGTTAAATTTAAATACAGGAGTCAAAGAGTTTAAACTGGTGTGGCTAACTCCTTTATCTATTTGTGAAGTTCTACATATTCTGGTCTTCCTACTTAAAATGCTCTCAAATCTCTATCTAATCATAAACCCTTTAACTTTGCTCTTTGTTCCACAACATGAATCACCTTCTATGGATTATAACTTACTTATTTTGTTTAATGTCTGTTTTCCCCAACAAGAGCATAACTTTGTTGAGACTAGAAATGTTTGCCTTTTTTGATTTTTAAATTTTTTGTCACTATGTATCACAAACACCCAGAACAGGGAGACAGACACACATGTGCACTCAAACAGTAGATATCTGTTGGATAAATGAATGTAGTTTAATCATATTGCAGAAACCTTGCTAATCATGTAGAGCATTATTTGGATAATAAGTAGAACATGAAGTGTTAAGACTTTGGTTTACAGTGGTCTTGGAGTTAAATCTACATTTCTTCACCTCTCTGCCCCCAATGATACCAGAAGAGGTCATGAAAGAATAGCAGTTTGTATCTGGGAGAGATTGCCCTGATTAATTCCCCTCTAGTTGTCTAATGGTTTAATGTTTAAGCTCTGTAGCTTAAGACATAAAAATTATAAGCAACATTGCAAGTAGAGATATTTCTCCACTCACTCATTTTCTGTGTGGAGAGATTTTTCCAACACTATAGACCTCTTATCTCTTTCCTAACTCTTACTAGAAAATGCAGTGATTTACCTTATTTGTAAATTTTGCAGAATTTGACATGTGTAAGCCAGCCCCTTCCTCCATCTTTCTTTGGGGTGAACCTGCTTTAGGGAAGACAAAGTACACTGATCTGTTTCTCAATGCTATACATTTTGTAGGAGGAATTCCCCACATGAGCAGGCCCATGGTATTCCTGAACTGCTGTGGCTGAGTTAAGTATGCATTTGGGTTAAGTATGCATTTGTAGTGAGAAGTCGATTGTTGTCAAACATCTCAGCTATGTCCTCCTATCCAGCTTTTAAAAGTAATGAAATTGATGCTTGATCTCTAACTTCCTGACATCTTGTCAATACCTTAATTGGTTCCAAAATTATTCTGGAAAATTGAAGTTATTTATTGGATTCCTTTGAACTCCAATAGGGGCTTCCCAGGTGGTGCTAGTGGTAAAGAACCTGCCTGCTTACGCAGGAGACATAAGAGATGCGGGTTGATCCCTGGGTCAGGAAGATCCCCTGGAGGAGGACATGACAATCCATTCCAGTATTCTTGCCTGGCACATCTCCATGGACAGACGAACCGGACGGGCTACAGTTCATAAGGTTACAAAAAACTTGGACACAATTGAAGCTACTTAGCACACACGGGCACAGACTCCAATAAATATCATGGCATGAATTGAGTTTCATCATTTATAGTTTGTTAATTTGGGGGGGTAAACTTTTATTAGAGTGATAATTGTATATCAAATAATATGCTTAATGCTAGTGGTAGATAAATGATTAAGATGTATCTGTCTGCTCTTAAGCAACTTAGAACCCAAATAGGAGGAAATAAACATGCAAGCAAATGGTAAAATACTGTGCTGTAATTACTGCATTGTTAATCTGTGCACAGTGTTTCAGGGACCAATAGAAGGGCGTTCTTTCCTGTCATCTGCCAAGGAGAGAAGAAGAACCTTTCACAAAGGAAGAATAAATTAGTACAGTAGTTACTACTGAAATAAATGCAAGAATGTAGAAAGGACTGAAATTTTATGTGAAAATGTCTTTCACCAGATAATAGAACAAACCCTTAGCAAAAATACGTAGCAAGTGAATTTGTTTTCAAACTCCTCACCTATATAACCATTTTTTGACCTTTCCTTTTTCTTTCTGAGCATCCAAAGTTCTCTCAAGATTTGATTCTTTGCTGAGATTAGTTAGTTAGTTAAGTCGCTCAGTCGTGTCCAACTCTTTGCAACCCCATGGACTGTAGCCCACTAGGCTCCTCCGTCCATGGGATTCTCCAGGCAAGAATACTGGCGTGGGTTGTCATTTCCTTCTCCAGGGGATCTTCCCTACCCAGGGATCAAACCGAGGTCTCCTGCATTGCAGGCAGACGCTTTAACCTCTGAGCCGCCAAGGAAGCCCTTTGCTGAGATTAGTGATCTAAAATCACTTTTATGTTAGAGAGTCCTAAGATTTAACTAGTGTTACCCTTGAAGGAATTTGCATTTTAAAAATCCAGTGATGATTCAAGCCCTAATTCAAATGAATGGCTTGCTAAGCCAGAGGTGCCAGTAAAATTAGTGCTAGTGGATTTTTTCTAAAATTATATCTTAACATATAGTCTTGGGATAAATATAACTGCTGATAACTGAGAAAGCTGGTTTAAACCTATGGATATTCCAGAGAAGAATTCAAGACATATTTCTGCCTGAATTTCTGTTACCACCTTGAATAGAAAAGTTATCTAAAATATACCAATTTTGTAGTAAGCTTGCATGAGCTTGATTTCAATTTTTTAATTAGCCTAAGATTGTTCAGGCTATGAATCTAATTTAATCTAATCTCTCTTTAATCTTATCTTTATAATATCATGCCCAAAGTATTAGTGAGTAACATGTATTAATTTCAAACTTGCTGATAAAATTCAAGTTAAAAATGCAACTTTGTTTCTTTGTTATGATACTGTATAGTCACAATCTAAGATATTAATACAAAAATCAAACAAATAATATTTTCAAGCTAATAAGAAATCACTGACCATTTGTTTCTTTTGAGTCCCCTGGTATGAAAATCATGTACATTATTCCTTTGACTTTTTTGTAGGACTTAAGAAATGGTCACTGTAAAGAAAGACCTCAGAAATGAGAAGTAGGAAAGACTAGTTTTCTAGAATGGATATGCCAAATTAAAGAGATAAACAGAGTTGAGTAGGAATCTGTAATTCAGCAACTCTGATGTTTTAGATACATGAGTGCTAGTTTCTAATTCTTTAAGCTACATGCACATGTTATAAACCTTTCTTTATATGATAATTTATGCTTAAAATGTTTTTTAAGAATTAGCAGGAATGATGCTAAAGCTGAAACTCCAGTACTTTGGCCACCTCATGCGAAGAGTTGACTCATTGGAAAAGACTTTGATGCTGGGAGGGATTGGGGGCAAGAGGAGAAGGGGATGACAGAGGATGAGATGGCTGGATGGCATCACTGACTCAATGGACATGAATCTGAGTGAACTCCGGGAGTTGGTGATGGACAGGGAGGCCTGGCGTGCTGCGATTCATGGGGTCACAAAGAGTCAGACATGACTGAGCAACTGATCTGATCTGATCTAAATCCTGGAGAGCTAAAATGAGAGCATAGAATACTGTGTGTAGGCATATAACATGGAACAGGAGGAATAAGATAGCTTCTGGAGTCAAACTTAACATTTGCATCCCAGCTTTGGCACTGACTGGTTGTGTGACACTGCATGAATTATTTAACAAGTCTGAGATCCTACAGCCTCATCTATGTACATGAGGGCTAAGTCGGTTCAGTCGTGTCTGACTCTTTGCGACCCTATGGACTATAGCCCGCCAGGCTCCTGTGTCCATGGGATTCTCCAGGCAAGAATCCTGGAGTGGGTTGCCATGCCCTTCTCCAGGGGACATTCCAGACTCAGGAACTGAACCTGCATCTTCTGCAGCTTCTGCACTGCATGTGGATTTTTTACCACTGAGCCACTGAGGAGCCCCAGCCTCGTCTATACAGTTCAGTTCAGTTCAGTCGCTCAGTCGTCTCCGACTCTTTGCAACCCCATGAATCGCAGCACGCCAGGCCTCCCTGTCCATCACCAACTCCCGGCGTTCATCCAGACTCACATCCATCGAGTCAGTGATACCATCCAGCCATCTCATCCTCTGTCGTCCCCTTCTCCTCCTGCCCCCAATCCCTCCCAGCATCAGAGTCTTTTCCAATGAGTCAACTCTTCGCATCAGGTGGCCAAAGTACTGGAGTTTCAGCTTAAGCATCATTCCTTCCAAAGAAATCCCAGGGCTGATCCCCTTCAGAATGGACTGGTTGGATCTCCTTGCAGTCCAAGGAACTCTCAAGAGTCTTCTCCAACACCACAGTTCAAAAGCATCAATTCTTTGGTGCTCAGCCTTCTTCAGAGTCCAACTCTCACATCCATACATAACCACAGGAAAAACCATAGCCTTGATTAGACGGACCTTTGTTGGCAAAGTAATGTCTCTGCTTTTGAATATGCTATCTAGGTTGGTCATAACTTTCCTTCCAAGGAGTAAGCATCTTTTAATTTCATGGCTGCAGTCACCATCTGCAGTGATTTTGGAGCCCAAAAAAATACAATATAGCCAATAATTAAGCTTGACAAAAAGAAGGGCTGGAATGGAAGGGAGATGTAGAGGAAATGAGTTTCATTCCAAACAAGAAGGAAACTGTATTTTAAGAAAAGCTAAAGAGCAACTGAAGATAATGGAAACACAACTGCCCACAAATTATAGGGCTTAGATAGGAAAAAAGGGCTCTGCATGATAAATAGAGGCCTGGAAGTCACTTTAATATCACTGGGGGCTTCCGTAATGGCTCAGATGGTAAAGAATGTACCTGCAATGCTGGAAAACTGAGCTCAATTCCTGGGTTGGGGAGATCCCCTGGAGAAGGGAATGGCTATCCACCCCAGTATTCTTGCCTAGAGAATTTTATGGACAGAGGAGCCTGGCAGGCTACAGTTCATGGGGTCCAAAGAGTCAGACATGACTAAGCAACTAACACTTTCACTTTCAGATTCCTGATCTGCCAAGTACCACCTCTTCTGTTTCTATTTTCCCATTCTTAGCTCTAAAACAATTTGGGATAGCTAAGTATACAGAGACAAATATATACTACAAGCAATAGTATGGGATATAATGTTGAGTAATTTTACCTTTTCCATTATACTAGGCCAAATGGCAAATACATTACCTCACTTTCATTACCTTACATTATCTATGCTATGCTAAGTTACTTCAGTCGTGTCCGACTCTGCGCGACCCCACAGACGGCAGCCCACCAGGCTCCCCCGTCCCTGGGATTCTCCAGGCAAGAACACTGGAGTGGGCTGCCATTTCCTTCTCCAATGCATGAAAGTGAAAAGTGAAAGTGAAGTCGCTCAGTCGTGTCTGACTCTTAGAGACCCCATGGATTGCAGCCCACCAGGCTCCTCCGTCCATGGGATTTTCCAAGCAAGAGTACTGGAGTGGGGTGCCATTGCCTTCTCCACATTATCTAGGATTACTTTTAATACTAAACCAACTCTTAAATGTGATTGGCCCAGTATAATAGGCTTAAGCCAATGAGTATATAGCATTCTTATGGTATCTAATGATGATACAGGGATAGGGATGTATACCAATTTAGGCTAATGAAAGGATAGGGAGTATTTTCTAGAGGCATCTAGGAAGTCTCCTAGCATAAACAGAAGCCTGGGAAAAGATAGTAACTCTTCCTCTGTGCACTGACATTGTTACGCACATGTACGAGTTCTATAACTACACAGCACGGTGCTACCACCATAAAGGGTTACTTCAAATTTCCTTAGCAAATATGAACCCTCCCCCACCACCACTGCCTAAGCGCCCTGACCAAGTGAATGAGTTGACAGTAACACCAGGTCATCTACACCATACTGGAATCACTGGGACATAATTTGAAACAGGAACCTGGTAAAGAATCCAAGTATCCAGAGACCCATCACAAACTTGAGATGAAGTCAGTGAGAAGAAGGGTAGGCTTAGGATCTTTTAAATTAATGTACCCCACTTCTTAATTGCATTTAGTATTCCCTATTTCTCTACCCTGTTCACTGTAAATCATCCAAGGGCTTGACTGGTTTTCAAGCCTTGATTCACTGACACATATTTAGTGTGAAATTCTTAAAAAGGATGGTTTCTGAACAAGAACATTAAAATAGGAAACACAATCCCAAAAGAAGGGGTAGACAGATAAAAAGCAAGAGCAATCACAGCAAAGTGAAAGGTGACAACCTGATATGGAGGGACGCCCAGATAGAATTCTAGATAGGAACTGACATTTACAAAACTGTCCTTGAGTCATCAGGGAAAATGAACATTAAATGGACATTAAATCATGTTCAATAACTTCTAATATGAAAGCAAGAACTTGACTAATTATCATGATTTTTACTAAACTGGTTAATACAAGAATATTTTGACATTTTGTATAAATAATGAAGTAAGCATCTGTATTGAGAATGTACATACACCAAGGAACTGCAGGAAATCTCTAGATCCTAAATGTGGCCCTCAGCTAGACTCTTGGTCATAAAAAAATCTAGACTCTTGGTCATACAGCCATAAGAAAGAAAATTCTGCCAACAGCCTAAGTAAGTTTAGAAGTGGCCTCTTCCCCTACTGAGCTCATGATGAAACGTCAGCCTGGTGAAGCTCTGAGGCAGAGAACCTAGCTAAGCCCCACCTGGATTCTTGATCCAAAGAAATTGAGATAAACTGTTTTTTAGGACAGTAAATTTGTGGTAATTTATTACAAAGCAATATAAAATTAATACAGCATCATGAAGAGATTATGGCTGGTCTGAATAAAAGCTGTCTCAGCAGAGTGATTGAATAGGAGCCAGACTGCATTGATTTGGAGGAGTGAGAGGAGGGTAAGTGGAGTGAGCATAGATGACTCTTTAGAGAGGTTTGCCTGGGGACAGAAGGAGAACGTAGGGCTGTAGCTGAATAGTACTTTGGTTTTGAGGACAAAGTTTTTATTTTTGTTTTTTTTATGGGAAGTAACTTGAGCATATTTAAAAGTCTGCCTTTTTGAAGGATCAATTTTTACTCGATTCTTGAAAATTTGTACTTGATTCTTGAAAATTTGCTTGGCTATGCTAAATGCAGCATAGCTAGATATAACTTACATGAAATAACTGGTTAAAAGTAATATGTCTGGTGACCTAATATCAATATTAACATTGAAAATATTGTAAATGATTATAAAAGAAAGTAGTATAAATTCTGTTATTCAGCAAATAATAGAATTTGTTTTTAAAACTTCAAATGAAAGAGGGCTTCCTTGCATTTGGAGGATCCTATCGACTGATATCACACACACACATTGTCAGAGTCAAGTTCCACTATTCTTTCAATTCTCAGCAAAGGGAAGCCAGTCTTATTTGACTTTCTATGATGATTCCTGCTGAGCTATTCCAAATCCTGAAAGATAATGCTGTGAAAGTGCTGCACTCAATATGCCAGCAAATTTGGAAAACTCAGCAGTGGCCACAGGACTGGAAAAGGGCAGTTTTCATTCCAATTGCAAAGAAAGGCAATGCCAAAGAATGCTCAAACTACCACACAATTGCACTCATCTCACACACTAGTAAAGTAATACTCAAAGTTCTCCAGGCCAGGCTTCAGCAATATGTGAACCGTGAACTTCCTGATGTTCAAGCTGGTTTTAGAAAAGGCAGAAGAACCAGAGATCAAATTGCCAACATCTGCTGGATCATGGAAAAAGCAAGAGAGTTTCAGAAAAGCATCTATTTCCACTTTATTGACTATGTCAAAGCCTTTGACTGTGTGGATCACAATAAACTGTGGAAAATTCTGAAAGAGATGGGAATACCAGACCACCTTATCTGCCTCTTGAGAAATTTGTATGCAGGTCAGGAAGCAACAGTTAGAAGTGGACATGGAACAACAGACTGGTTCCAAATAGAAAAAGAAGTTCGTCAAGGCTGTATATTGTCATCCTACTTATTTAACACATGCAGAGTACATCATGAGAAACGCTGGGCTGGAAGAAACACAAGCTGGAATCGAGATTGCCGGGAGAAATATCAAAAACCTCAGATATGCAGATGGCACCACCCTTATGGCAGAAGGTGAAGAGGAACTCAAAAGCCTCTTGATGAAAGTGAAAGTGGAGAGTGAAAAAGTTGGTTTAAAGTTCAACATTCAGAAAACAAAGGTCACGGCATCTGGTCCCATCACTTCATGGGAAATAGATGGGGAAACAGTGGAAACAGTGTCAGACTTTATTTTTTTGGGGCTCCAAAATCACTACAGAAGGTTGACTTCAGCCATGAAATTAAACGATGCTTACTCCTTGGAAGGAAAGTTGTGACCAACCTAGATAGCATATTCAAAAGCAGAGACATTACTTTGCCAACAAAGATTCCTCTAGTCAAGGCTATGGTTTTTCCTGTGGTCATATACGGATGTGAGAGTTGGACTGTGAAGAAGGCTGAGCACCGAAGAATTGATGCTTTTGAACTGTGGAGAAGACTCTTTAGAGTCCCTTGGACTGCAAGGAGATCCAACCAGTCCATTCTGAGGGGGATCAGCCCTGGGATTTCTTTGGAAGGAATGATGCTAAAGCTGAAACTCCAGTACTTTGGCCACCTGATGCGAAGAGTTGACTCATTGGAAAAGACTCTGATGCTGGGAGGGATTGGGGGCAAGAGGAGAAGGGGATGACAGAGGATGAGTTGGCTGGATGGCATCACTGACTCAATGGACATGAGTCTGAGTGAACTCCAAGAGTTGATGATGGACAGGGAGGCCTGGCGTGCTGCGATTCATGGGTTCGCAAAGAGTCGGACACGACTGAGCGACTGATCTGATCTCTGATGATGATTTTCTAAGGTGGCAGCTTTCCACAGGAGCTGACCTGTAAGTCTTGATCTAGATCCCATGTTGAATTTGTAGAATTATGAGGAAAGACCATGAGACAAATGACTATCTAACAGAAATTACTATCTAACACTGCTGCAAGAATTCCAGCTTTGTGTCATTTGTTTACAACCTGTTCCTTATGGTTTATTATTATTTCTAAAAATAGTAGTCATAACTTCCCTATATTTTCATTTCTATGATCAAAACATGCTTTGCTATCCTCAAATGGTTAACTGAAAATAAGCACTGCAATAATAGATGAAGAGGAAAAAAGCAAGAAAGAAGAAAACTCACCACATCCCAAGTTCTATACCAGATACTTAATATAAAGTGTCCTTAATTCACCAAACAAACTTTCAAGGAAGACTCTTTAATTATCCTCATTTTTCAAATAAGCAGACTGACTCATTTAGATTAAGAAAATAATACCCAGGGTCCTGCATCTGATCATATTGTGTCACATTAAAGAATAAATCCCTGTGTGTAACTTTAGAGTTAATGTCTTGATTAACTACTGTATTGCTCTCATTTTAAAAAAGAGGATTCTTTCTTAGGGAATTAACAGCAGTCAACACAAGACAAGAAGAACTATGTATTAAACTAACAGGGAATAATGCGAGAGAATATTACTTTGTATGTTTCTCATTCCTCATTATGTCCTTCCATGGTCAACAACATAGTCAATCCAGTTGAGCTCCTGTAGTGATATTTCAAAAATTGTCCTGACTGCCATGATCCAGTTGTTGAGGATTTGCTTGTTATAACAGAATAAATAGTTTTTTTTAAAATGTACCTTACATTAAACAACAAAGACTTAGCTCTGAAATATGTCTATTATTATTATTAGTCTTTTGTAACCATGGTAATTTAATATCATCTTACAGCCAATCACTTGACTTAGGCTAGTGTTTTTTAGGTTTGAGCTTGCATCAGAATCTCCTCTAGGGCTTCTTCAAAACACACAGATTATAGGACTTGACTCTCAGCTGTTTGGATTCAGTAGATGTGGGTTGTAGACTTTAAAATTTGTGTTTCAACGACACATTCCCAGGTGCTGTTGCTGGTCTGGAGACCACACTTTGAGACCCACTGACCTAGACAAGGGTTTTAAAACCTTTTTGTGGAAAGAATCAGGTAAATACTTTTGGCTTTGTGGACCATATAGTTTCTGTCACAACTGCTCAACTTTTCATTTGTTGTGGAAAGCAGCCATACATAATTCCTAAATGAACAGAGATGGCTGTGTTTCAGTAAAATTTTATTACAGAAAGAGGCATCAGGATATATTTGGACTGTAGCTGCTCAACCTCTGGGTTAGACCAACTCAGTATAACAGGCCTGAAAAATGACTTTATATATACTAAATATACTATGTGACTCCAAGAGAATCAACTATAGCTTTATTTGCAAAACCCCTTCTACGTTTCTAAATAAAACCTGCAGAACTATAACAGAGACTAAGTTGATTGTGTTAAACCATCATAGAGGAGAAATCCTGGTGAACCCAATAAAGAAGCAATAGTTTTCTGCACGAGTCTGCATTTTACAAACAGTTTTTGTTTTAACATGCCCATTAACTATATCTTCACTTTCAAATTTTAGTTTTACTTGGATATTGTTTATAATGTTGGAAGTTATAAGTATACCAAAATGAAACACTATATCGAATGACATAGATGCCAACCCAATCAGATCTATTGACTTTCTAATAAAATGAAAGAAAACAAAAACACACTGCTTGCCATGAGTGTGCCCAGATTTAATATATTTGATCTTCACCCAGAATAGTGTACTTCAAACTAATTTAAAATACCAATACAACCTTAAAAGTCTACTAAATTGTTTATGCCAACGAATCCACTGCATTAGCTCTATCCTTAACACAATGTAAATTCCTGTAAAAATACATCATTCAGATAAATTTTTGTCATAATGAATTGCGATTTAGTTCCCTGAAAATAACCAGATGCAAATGCCATGAGAAAAGCTAGAATTATGGGTCAGCATATAAACTTAAAATACAAATATTATTATAAAAACATCTCCAACAATGTTATAGACTAGAAACATTTAGACAAGATATTTGCAATTATATATTGTAACATTTCGATAACTTAAAGATGGATTAAAATGGTTTTATGAGGGAATACATGACTCCTTGTTCAAAATCTGTTCCTAAATTCAATTAATTCAAATATTTCATTTTGAACAATGGATTTATATTTGCCACTAGACATTTATTCTTTAGACTAATGCTGTGGTTTTCAAAGAGTCCTTGGTTTCTTGTTGTTTTGTTTTGTTTTTTAAAGGTTGAAAGAGTACTGTGGTCAAACGAAACTGGAAAATGTTCATTTAAAACAAATTTAAAAATTTGTTAACTTCTTTGGACGCAATATTCATGGAACATATGTCTAAGAAAGATGTGATAAACTGTGCGGCCTTTTCCAATCTCATTTGAACACAGAACAAAATTATCAGTACAGCATTTTGAAATACACAAGAAACAAAGAAAACAATGTTCTTAGTGCCTAAACCCAGGTACCATATAATATTTTTTACAGTAATTTCAATTAGATTCAACAAGTATTTGTTAAATACCTCTATTATTTGATCGATCACTTAAAGGTTAACATTGTAGTTTTGTTATGCTACTCACCTAAGTCTATCTAGAACAAAGTTAATCCTATTAAACATACTTACACTCCTCTTCAGGCCTCTTCCGAAGTGCTGCACGAACTTCTTTACAAGGACTTCTCTGATATTGTGGGGGATTCCTTCCCCGTATTAAGTTCTCCATCCTATAGGAGGAAATTGAAAGGGTAGTTTAATGTAAAAATCTTGATACATTTTAAAAAATTAAATGATTTAGATCAAGAGTCAATGATTCAGGTATATAGAGACACTTAGTAGACCACATCCTTAAGAGAACTAAGCAAGGCGCAGGACAGTCGGGAGTGGCAGGGACTGTAGTAAACTGGAGAAGGCTTGACTTTTCTAAGGCATTCCAATTTCGAAAATATAGAAACCCATGTGGATGAAACTCATATGCACATTCTCCGATTAGGGACTGTTATGGGCTGAATGTTTGTATCCCTACCCCCTTCTACTCCTCCTACCTCCTACCTTCACAGGTTGAAACTCTAACCCCTAAAGTAACATCAAAATATTTTGATGTGGAACCCTTGAGAAGTAACTAGATTAGCTCAAGTCATGAGGGTGGTGCACATATAATGGAATTAGCAGTTTTATAAAATGAGGAAGACAGACTAGAGCTCCCTCTCCCCTGCATAGGAGGAGACAGTGAAAAGGCAGTCATCCACAAACCAGGAAGAGAGCTCTCGCCAGGCACCAACTCTGCTGGTGCCTCTATATTAGACTTCCAAGGCTCCAAAAGTGTGAGAAATACAGTTCTGTAGCTCAAGCCACCCAGTCCGTGGTATTTTGTTATAGTTACCTAAACTAAGTCAGAGACCCATTGACTAAAAAAGTGATTACTCACAAAGCAAACACATTTATTAAAAATCAGGTTACACTTTAGAAAGAAAGAACCTTTCACCAGCATTCTGAATACCAGCTTTCCAGAGTTTACTTGCTGATTTTCTCTGTGCCAATGATTAAATTGAGAAGGGTTTTCTAATTCTAAATTAATTGTGACTCCTTGAAAATATGGTTAATATAAAGTGCACTTCTCAGTTACTTTCAATGCTGACAACCAGAAAATAATAATAAATGGACCAAATGCAACTTGAGTTGGAATAATAAACAGAATATACTCTGTGATTAGTATTTTCTGGTTTTAGTAAACCTTACAGTTTTGTGCTACTGTTGTACACTCTACTTATTTTGAAAACATTAAAGCAACTATTGAGTGTTCAAGATTTGAAAATTCAGAACAAAACAGTGATATGTATCATTTTGAAAAAAAAAAACCCATAAACTTATAAGAATCTGCTATATAACCCAGGGAACTCTACTTAATACTCTGTAATGGCCTACATAGGAAAAGAATATAACAAAAGAAAAGAAAATATAAACATAGCTTCTTAACATCTACATAATTATTCTAATAGAATACCACTGTGCTGGCTGATAGCGTATATTGAAAACAGCATGGTTGTCATGGGTTACAGTAGTGGAAGATCTCCTAAGGTGAGTGGTAGAGAGACATATTTCTAGTGTCTAGAGAGGAAATTGGGAAAGGATGATCCAATAAAAGCAATAAGTAAAATGGACTGAAATATGAGTAAATAACATTTTTTGTACTGGAATAGTAATGTAATAGGGCTAGTAGTAAAGAAACTGCTGCCATTGCAGGAAACATCAGAGACCTGGGTTCAGTCCCTGGGTCAGGAAGATCCTCAGGAAGAGGGCATGGCAACCCACTCCAGTATTCTTGCCTGGAGAATCTCATGGACAGAGGAGCCTAGTGGGCTACAGTCCATAGGGTTGCAAACATCCAGACATGACTGAAGTGATTTAGCATGCATGCAGTAACGTAACACTATTCCTATGAGATGCTGTCACTGGTTCTAAAAATCACTTTTCCAAATATACTTACTGAAACCAATCTATTCATAGGTAAGGACTACTTTGTGTGTGTGTGTGTGTGTGTGTGTACTCACTCATATGCCCATGCTATGAATATAAAGTATAAGAAAATATTTCTCAATATGTGATAACTTGAAACAATTTCACTCAAAGCTCAAGTGAGAAAAAAGCTTATCATTGTATGATAATACGTTGTATAATCATACAATGACAGGTAAGAAAATGAAAATCTCAAGAGTTTAGGACATAGTTTGCTTTAATGTTATATATGAGGGGCAGGGTCTGAGCTTACGGGACCAACTCTGCAGTTTCAATATAAACCATGTAAATTATACAAAATGTTCTAGATTCTGACTCTTGAATTAATTCAATGCAGAATTTTGATTACATGTTTCAGCAAATGCATGAATTTTCATGATGATATAAAAATTCAAGTGAACTTATAATTAACCACTAGTAGTCACAAGTTGAAGATAGTAAACTACAACAAACGTAAACTACAACAAACATAACCTGCAAATGCAAGTATCTACACAAACTTATATGTCGAGTACATCATGAGAAATGCTGGGCTGGAGGAAGCACAAGCTGGACTCAAGATTGCCGGGGGAAATATCAATAACCTTAGATATGCAGATGACACCACATTTATGGCAGAAAGTGAAGAGGAACTCAAAAGCCTCTTGATGAAAGTGAAAGAGGAGAGTGAAAAAGTTAGCTTAAAGCTCAACATTCAGAAAACGAAGATCATGGCATCCAGTCCCATCACTTCATGGGAAATAGATGGGGAAACAGTGGAAACAGTGTCAGACTTTATTTTTTGGGGCTCCAAAATCACTGCAGATGGTGACTGAGCCATGGAATTAAAAGACGCTTACTCCTTGGAAGGAAAGTTATGACCAACCTAGAGAGAATATTGAAAAGCAGAGACATTACTTTGCCAACAAAGGTTCATCTAGTCACGGCTATCGTTTTTCCTGTGGTCATATACGGATGTGAGAGTTGGACTGTGAAGAAGGCTGAGTGCTGAAGAATTGATGCTTTTGAACTGTGGTGTTGGAGAAGACTCTTGAGAGTTCCTTGGACTTCAAGGAGATCCAACCAGTCCATCCTCAAGGAGATCAGTCTTGGACATTCTTTGGAAGGAATGATGCTAAAGCTGAAACTCCAATACTTTGGCCACCTGATGTGAAGAGTTGACTCATTGGAAAAGACTCTGATGCTGGGAGGGATTGGGGGCAGGAGGAGAAGGGGATGACAGAGGACGAGATGGCTGGATGGCATCACCGACTTGATGGACATGAGTTTGGGTGAATTCTGGGAGTTGGTGATGGACAGAGAGGCCTGGTATACTGCAATTCATGGGGTTGCAAAGGGTCAGACACGACTGAGTGACTGAACTGAACTGAACACAAAATTATGATTTAATTTTAAAAACCAATTTTTAGTCATCATGATTTTACTAATGAGGGATGACAGCTTATTCTGGTTGGAAATCTATGTAAACCAATCTCTTAGATGGGTTATTAATTTTCTTTTTATGTATCAGACTATTGAATATATGAAAATGTAGTGGTCTAATTGATTTCCATGTAACTACATTTGAGGGTATGCCAGAAAAACTGAATGTATGTTAGAAAGTACTGCTAAGAATTCCAGGAGAGTTTCACTTACAATGGTTGCTAATTGGCATCAAAGATCATGAAGAATTATGGTGCCCAAATGTTGCATTATGGGAATGCTCACAAGTAGATATGCAAGAGATTATGCAGTATTAGTAAAGAAGTATTATTTAAGTGTGATGAGCCCAGGTTCTGGAATTGGACTGCCTGGGCTAAACTTCCATTCTATCTCTTAAAGAAATATTTCAGGGAAAGATACTTAGTTACTTTGGGGCTTTCCAGGTAGGGCTAATGGTAAAGAACCTTCCTCCCAATGCAGGAGACACAAGAGACATGGGTTTGATCCCTGGGTTGGGAGGATTCCTTGGAGAAGGGCATGGCAACCCACTCCAATATTCTTGACTGGAGAATCCCATGGATAGAGGAGCCTGGCTGGCTATAGACCATGGAGTAGCAAAGAGTTGGACATGACTGAAGTGACTTAGCACACACTCATGCATACTCATATATAAAAAGTATATGTTATATGTAAATATAATATTATACAAATATATATATTTGTAAAAATATGTATCTTCAAATTAACATATTGATTTTTTAAATCAATTAGTTATTTTAGAAATGCTTGCTTTCATTTGTGATATTTAAAATTTTTAGAACCAAGAAAAAGATAACTGGGGTCAAAGAAACTCACTATAAACTATGTATACAACACAGTAATAGAAGACTATAAATTAAAATAGCATTAAAAGTTGTCAGAATGCTAAGTGTTATTATACCGAGTGGGAAATATACTTTGAATCAAATTAAATGTGTTACACAGTAATGCTCATGTCCAAGCTAATATAACTGTGAGATTTCCACCCTCTTGAGACTATACTTCTGGCTACTTGAACTCTCTACCAGATGACCAGTGTCATCTATGATCTACAGTTTGCATTAAATGGTCAGACAAAATGACCAAGAATGAAGCCTTGGAGCACAGCCAGGACATAGCAAAGATGCTATTCTAGCTACTCTCAAGCTTGGCATGTCACCAGCGGGAGTGTGTTAACAGTGCCAGCAAGGAGAGATTAAGTGTGATGACCACAGGCAAGACAGATGCTCTAACAACTCATTGAAGAGATCTGGAAAGTGCAGCCTACATGTCAACTGCTGGGAAGAAATAGGGGCAGCCAGATTGGTATCAAACAGCATGAAAAAGCAATCAGAGGTCATGAGCAACCATGTCCTCAACTCTCTTGGCAGTATCTCCAAAATATAGGTCAAAAATTATCTGAGAAACTTTATATAATACAGATTCCCCCATTTCAGTACTGAAGATTTCCATTCAATAAGCTGGGGTCAGGTCCAGGTAGATATATTTTTTTTAACATTAATTGAGTGAGTACATCAAGATTGTATATTATCACCCTGCTTATTTAACTTATATGCAGAGTACCTCATGCAAAATGCCAGGCTGTATGAAGCACAAACTGGAATCAAGTTTGCCAGAAGAAATATCAATAACCTCAGAAATGCAGATGACATCACCCTTATGGCAGAAGGTGAAAAGGAACTAAAGAGCCTCTTGATGAAGGTGAAAGAGGAGAGAGAAAAAGCCGGTTTAAAGTTCAACATTCAAAAACCGAAGATCACAGCATCTGGTCGCATCACTTCATGGCAAATAGATGGGGGAACAATGGAAAAAGTAACAGACTTTCTTTTCTTGGGCTCCAAAATCACAGCAGATGATGACTGCAGCCATGAAATTAAAAGATGCTTGCTCCTTGGAAGAAAAGTTATGACAAACATAGACAGTACACTATAAACCAGAGACATTACTTGGCAAACAAAGGTCGATATGGTCAAAGCTATGATTTTTCTAGTAGTCATGTTTGAATGTGAGAGTTGAACTATAAAGATAGCTGAGCGCTGAAGAATTTATGCTTTTGAACTGTGTTGTTGGGGAAGACTCTTGAGAGTCCCTTGGACTGCAAGATCAAACCAGTCAATCCTAAAGCAAATCAGTCCTGAATATTCTTTGGAAGGATTGATGCTGAAGCTGAAACTCCAATACTTTGGCATCTGATGGGAAGAGCTGACTCATTAGAAAATACACGGATGCTGGCAAAGATTGAAGGCAGGAGAAGGGGACAACAGAAGACGAGATGGTTGGATGGAATCACGAACTCAATGGACATGAATTTGAGCAAGCTCTAGGAGATGGTGAAGGACAGAGAAGTCTGGCTTGCTGCAGTCCATTGGGTTGCACAGTCGGACACGACTGAGTGACTGAACAACAACAAAAAGTGCTTCTAAAACAGCCTTCAATTCAGTTCAGTTCAGTCTCTCAGTCATGTCCAACTCTTTGCAACCCCATGAATCACAGCACACCAGGCCTCCTGTCCTTCACCAACTCTCGGAGTTCACTCAGACTCACATCCATCGAGTCAGTGATGCCATCCAGCCATCTCATCCTCTGTCATCCCCTTCTCCTCCTGCCCCCAATCCCTCCCAGCATCAGAGTCTTTTCCAATGAGTCAACTCTTCGCATGAGGTGGCCAAAGTACTGGAGTTTCAGCTTTAGCATCATTCCCTCCAAAGAACACCTAGGGCTGATCTCCTTCAGAATGGACTGGTTGGATCTCCTTGCAGTCCAAGGGACTCTGAAGAATCTTCTCCAACACCACAGTTCAAAAGCATCAATTCTTCAGCACTCAGCCTTCTTCACAGTCCAACTCTCACATCCATACATGACCACTGGAAAAACCATAGCCTTGACTAGACGGTACTTTGTTGGCAAAGTAATGTCTCTGCTTTTCAGTATGCTATCTAGGTTGCTCATAACTTTCCTTCCAAGGAGTAAGCATCTTTTAATTTCTTGGCTGCAGTCACCATCTGTAGTGATTTTGGAGCCCCCAAAAATAAAGTCTGACACTGTTTCCACTGTTTCCCCATCTATTTCCTATGAAGTGATTGGACCAGATGCTATGATCTTCGTTTTCTGAATGTTGAGCTCTAAGCCAACTTTTTCACTCTCCTCTTTCACCTTCATCAAGAGGCTTTTGAGTTCCTCTTCACTTTCTGCCATAAGGGTGGTGTCATCTGCATATCTGAGGTGACTGATATTTCTCCCGGTAATCTGGATTCCCGCTTGTGCTTCATCCAGCCAAGCATTTCTCATGATGTACTCTGCATATAAGTTAAATAAGCAGGGTGACAATATACAGCCTTGATGTACTCCTTTTCCTATTTGGAACCAGTCTGTTGTTCCATGTCCAGTTCTAACTGTTGCTTCCTGACCTGCATGCAAATTTCTCAAGAGGCAGGTCAGGTGGTGTGGTATGCCCATCTCTTTCAGAATTTTCCACAGTTTACTGTGATCCACACAGTCAAACGCTTTGGCATAGTCAATAAAGCAGAAACAGATGCTTTTCTGGAACTCTCTTGCTTTTTCAATGATCCAGCGGATGTTGGCAATTTGATCTCTGGTTCCTCTGCCTTTTCTAAAACCAGCTTGAACAACTGGAAGTTCACAGTTCACATATTGCTGAGGAGCAGCGGCTGCGCTTTGCTGGAGCAGCCGTGAAGAGATATCCCACGGCCAAGGTAAGAGAAACCCAAGTAAGACGGTAGGTGTTGCAAGAGGGCATCAGAGGGCAGACACACTGAAACCATACTCTCAGAAAACTAGTCAATCTAATCACACTAGGACCACACCCTTGTCTAACTCAATGAATCTAAGCCATGCCCCTGGGGCCACCCAAGACGGGCGGGTCATGGTGGAGAGGTCTGACAGAATGTGGTCCACTGGAGACAGGAATGGCAAACCACTTCAGTATTCTTGCCTGGAAAACCCCATGAACAGTATGAACAGAACAGTATGAAAACAGCCTTACACTAGTTCTAATACTGGCTTTGGGAACCCTTGTAAATAAAAATATGTATACTTGAAGATGTAGGAAATGGAAGTTCAGTGAATTCATTCTACCGGTTCAGAGGTAAGGTGAGGTCTGGTGAGAAGACTGCAGTTAGGAAAGGTACTACCAAAAATGAGAACAGTGGCCAGAGCAACAGAGTCAAAGGCTCTGTCATGTCAGTAAGTTTAAATTGTCTACCATGTGATACAAGTCAAACATCTTTTTCTTTCCATTGCTACTCCATCTTTCTTGATATTCCTTCCAGGGCTTAGACTATGGTCAATAGGCCATAAGTATTTAATAAATGATTCAATGGATAGATGAAGTCTGCTCTATCCTGGCAGAAACATTTGGAATATTCTCCTTTTTATTCCAAATTTTACCCATCCTTGAGGATCTATTTTTAACTTCTGATTACACTCAGAAACAAATTCAATCACTTCAAATATACTTAGTTCTTGCCTTCTGATTCTCCTCTATGATATCTACTAAATGTTTGGAAGTGTAACCAAAGATTTTCCAGCTAGTATTATTCTTCATTTCAGTGTTTGGATCCTTTACTCATAGATTCTAATCCATTTGAGGGCTTTGACATAACACAGTACATTTGTCAAAATACTGCCATATAATTTGTTTCATTTTCTTGACAATTCTGAAGTGGATATCAGTATATTACTATTTACAGATGAGACAACAGGAAGTCTAAGCAATTAAGTAACATATGCAAGGCAAGGCAGGCAGGCCAGAGGAAGGACCTGAACTCAGGTCCTTTGACTCCCAAAATGAAATCTTCATCTCACAATGCAAAGAAAAGGTTGTCAATCTTTTCTTTTTTCTAAGGCTTAGTGTCTCAAAAAGTAGTTTTCTTACTGAGTTGTAGATGTTCACTAAATCTTAAAATACGGAAATTTTATCAGTTATTGTCACTTTAACCTAGGCTTCTATTAAATCTAAAAACTAAATAGAAATAATTCATGGTAAAATAAAATAATAAAAGTAATAAGAATTTAAAACATGAAAATGTACTTACGCCTGCATATAGTAAAAGGAATAAAAATATTGCTGTATGATTTTTGAAAATAATGATTGGTAGGCTGTTCTGTCCAGAGAAATAGAATAATAAGGTGGCAGAATATTATAACAATCCATCCTTACAAAGTTCTAAGGTCAGGTGACCACTCAGCTTTTCAGAAATCCTTTCTTGGCTTTGAATTTAAGAAAAAAAGAGGAAAGAATTATTAATAAAAAGGCAGTAGAAAGTGTTCTTGCTTTATCTCTGAGCCATTGGTTTTATTTTTATGGAAAGTGGAATCTGAATTCAGCACTCCAAATCAAACTGGAGCCAAACTAGAACTATGAACACATATTAAGAATAAAGTAGCCATTGAAAAGTCTCAAGTATTTATCAAGATCCAATTTGAACTCCAAATGACAGTGCAAAAATAATCAATACCCAATTATCTCAGTCAAATATTTTGAATTGATATTTAATAAGGACAAACTGGACAAAGTTAAACAGAAAGACTGTTTTGAAAAATATCACATCTTAACTACACTTAAACTGCTCAGGTAGAGAGTGAAATGCCTATGTAATATAAAGATAGATAAAGCACTGTTCAGTTGGAAAAGAGACAGATGTGTGATTTATAAAGCCAGTGATGATGATTTACCCGACATTCAAGGATCATCAATAGTCTCAAGGAGAAACTGGCTTTATACTTCCATGTCACACATTTATGCATGCCAGAAGAAATATCAAAACCTCAGATATGCAAATGATGCCACTCTAATATTGAATGTGAAGAGGAACTAAAGAGCCTCTTGATGAGGATAAAGAGAATAGTGAACAAGCTGGCTTAAAACTCAAAAAGATGATGATCATGACATCCAGTTCCGTAAGTTCAGTTCAGTCACTCAGTTGTGTCCGACTCTTTGCGACCCCATGAATCGCAGCACGCCAGGCCTCCCTGTCCATCACCAACTCCCAGAGTTCACCCAAACTCATGTCCATTGAGTTCGTGATGCCATCCAACCATCTCATCCTCTGTCATTCCCTTCTCCTCCTGCCCTCAACCTTTCCCAGCATCAGAGTCTTTTCAAAGGAAAAGACTGACTGCTCTTCGTATTAGGTGGCCAAAGTATTGGAGTTTCAGCTTCAGCATCAATCCTTCCAATGAATATTCAGGACTGATTTCTTTTAGGATGGACTGGTTGGATCTCCTTGCAGTCCAAGGGACTCACAACAGTCTTCCCCAACAACACAGTTCAAAAGCATAAATTCTTTGGTGCTCATCTATCTTTATAGTCCAACTCTCACATTTATACATGACTACTGGAAAAACCATAGCCTTGACTAAATAGACCTTTTTTGACAAAGTAATGTCTCTGCTTTTTAATATGCTGTCTAGATTGGTCATAACTTTCCTTCCAAGGGGTAAGTGTCGTTTAATTTCATGGCTGCAGTCACCATCTGCAGTGATTTTGGAGCCCCAAAAAATAAAGTCTGACACTGTTTCCAACTGTTTCCCCATCTATTTGCTATGAAGTGATGGAACCAGATGCCGTGATCTTCGTTTTCTGAATGTTGAGCTTTAAGCCAACTTTTTCACTCTCCTCTTTCACTTTCATCAAGAGGCTTTTTAGTTCTTCACTTTCTGCAACAAAGGTGGTGTCATCTGCATATCTGAGGTTATTGATATTTCTCCCGGCGATCTTGATTCCAGCTTCTGCTTCATCCAGCACAGCGTTTCTTATGATGTACTCTGCATATGTTAAATAAGCAGGGTGACAATATACAGCCTTGACGTACTCCTTTTCCTATTTGGAACCAGTCTGTTGTTCCATGTCCAGTTCTAACTGTTGCTTCCTGACCTGCATACAGGTTTCTCAAGAGGCAGGTCAGGTGGTGTGGTATGCCCATCTCTTTCAGAATTTTCCACAGTTTATTGTGATCCACACAGTCAAAGGCTTTGGCATAGTCAATAAAGCAGAAATAGATGTTTTTTTCTGGACTCCCCTGCTTTTTCAATGATCCAGCAGATGTTGGCAAGTTGATCTCTGGTTCCTCTGCCTTTTCTAAATCCAGCTTGAACATCTGGAATTTCATGGTTCACGTATTGCTGAAGCCTGGCTTGGAGAATGTTAAGCATTACTTTACTAGCATGTGAGATGAGTGCAATTGTGCAGTAGTTTGAGCATTCTTTGGCATTGCCTTTCTTTGGGATTGGAATGAAAACTGACCTTTTCCAGTCCTGTGGCCACTGCTGAGTTTTCCAAATTTGCTGGCATATTGAGTGCAGCACTTTCACAGCATCATCTTTCAGGATTTGGAATAGCTCAACTGGAATTCCATCACCCCTAATTAGCTTTGTTAAAAGTGATGCTTCCTAAGGCCCATGTCTGGCTCTAGGTGAGTGATCACACCATCGTGATTATCTTGGTCGTGAAGGTCTTTTTTGTACAGTTCTTCTGTGTACTCTTGCCACCTCTTCTTAATATCTTCTGCTTCTGTTAGGTCCATACCATTACTGTCCTTTATTGATCCCATCTTTGCATGGAATTTTGCCTTGGTATTTCTAATTTTCTTGAAGAGATCTCTAGTCTTTCCCATTCTATTGTTTTCCTCTATTTCTTTGCATTAATAGCTGAGGAAGGCTTTCTTATCTCTCTTGCTATTTTTTGGATATCTGCATTCAGATGATTAGATGCTCAGTGATCCAGTTCCATCACTTCATGGCAAATAGATGGGGAAAAAGTGGAAACAGTGAAAGATATTATTTTCCTGGACTCCAAAATCACTTCAGATGGTGACTAAAATCATGAAATTAAAATATGCTTGCTCCTTGAAAGAAAAGCTATGACAAACCTAGACAGTGTATTAAAAAGCAGAGATATCATTTTGCTGACAAAGCTCCATATAGTCAAAACTGTGGTTTTTTCCAGTAGTCAGCTATGGATTGAGAGTTGGACCATAAAGAAGGCTGATTAGCAAAGAATTGATCCTTTTGAACTGCAGTCCTAGGAAAGATTCTTGAGTCCCTTAGACTTCAAGTAGATAAAACCAGTGAATGCTAAGGAAATCAACTCTGAATATTCTTTGGAAGGACTGATATTGAAGCTAAAGTTTCAATACTTTGGCCATCCAATGAGAAGAGTTGACTCACTGGAAAAGAGTCTGATGCTGGAAAAGATTGAGCTTAGGAGGAGAAAGGGGAAACAGAGGATAAGATGGTTGGATGGCATTGCCAACTCAATGGACATATGCTTGAGCAAACTCCAGGAGACAGTGAAGAACAGAGCAACCTGAAGTCCATGGAGTGGCAAAGAGTCAGATATGACTTCGTGACTAAAGAACAACAACATTTAGGGAATGACAAATATAATAGTGTGGCTTTCCTAGTAGCTCAGATGGTAAGGTACCCGCCTGCAATGCAGGAGATCCAGGTTCAGTCCTTGGGTTGGGAAAATCCTCTAGAGAAGGAAATAGCAACCCACTCCAGTATTCTTGCCTGGAGAATTCCATGGACACAGGAGCCTGGTGGGCTACAGTCCATGGGATTGCAAAGAGTCGGAAATGACTGAGCGACTAACACATACACATAATAGTATTGCTTTTCATCTCTTTTCTAGAAAATTGAATTCAAAATAGCTTGCCATCATTATGGACTTCTTGAAAATGTAGATTCTAACCTATCTAAACAACAAATCAAAACCGGAATGTGCAAAGTCACTTCAGTCATGTCCAACTCTTTGTGACCCTATAGACTGTAGCCCTCCAGGCTCCTCTGTCCATGGGATTATCCAGGCAAGAAATCCGGAATGGGGTGCCAGTTCCTCCTCCAGGGGATCTTCCCGAGCCAGGGATCAAACCTGCGTCTGTTACACCTTTTGCTTTAGCAGGTGGGTTCTTTAGTAGTAGTGCCATCCGGGAAGCCTTAGGCATCCAGACAATAAATCAGAACTGGAATGTGAATGGTATACAGTTCACTCTATAGAGCTTGTAGCAAACGATTGTTCCACTAAAAATCTGTGAAATTATTAAGAGCATGCGTAGCAATGGGAATAAAAATCCAGCTCTTCATAAATTCCGAAAGCATCCTATTCACAAAGTTCTAGATTTAAACTGATTTATTGTCCTCTTATTTTTTAAAAAAATTTTGTGCTTTTTACTTACACACAAAGCAATACTATATCAGAAGTCTGCTATTTTTATGAAGGTATTTTACTAACAAATTGAATTGGTATGAGGAATAACAGTCTTCCCTCATCGTGAAGTTCCTTACAGAAATAATTGTTACGTGAAATGTTTAGGATATGTTCATTGCTGAAATCTCTCTCTCTCTCTCTCATACACACACACTCGCGCGTATGCAAAGGTTAAATTCACTAAAATCAGAGTTACTCAGAAAACAAGTTCCTTAAAGCTACAGAAATTAATTGGTTGAATTAATACAACATTTGCCTATAAAAATTAATGACATTTAAAGATGGAAAAAATGTAAAGAAGGCATGCTGCTGCTGCTGCTGCTTCTAAGTCGCTTCAGTTGTGTCCGACTCTGTGCGACCCCATAGACGGCAGCCCACCAGGCTCAAGAAATCAATCAATATATCTAAAATATCCAAAAGATGTGTGCTTTATTGTTAATAGCAAAAACAGAGTTGGCAATGTAGAAGAACTGCATCAATTTAAAAAATGGTAAGAATTTTTGAAGAAGTTCTAGTGTTAGATCAACATAACTATGCAAAAATAAAACTGATGCTAAAAAATACAGAAAAAATGCTAGGTGCTTTAATAAGATTATTACTGCTAAGGTAATAATGGTGGTGATTTAGTTGCTAAGTTGTGTTTAACTCTTGCGACTCCTCTGTCCATGGGATTCTCCAGGCCTGCCAGGCTCCTCTGTCCATGGGATTCTCGAGGTGAGAATACTGGAGTGGGTTGCCATTTCCTTCTCCAGTGGATCGCCCCGACCCAAGAATTGAACCCAGGCCTCCTGCATTGCAGGCAGATTCTTTACCAACTGAGCTATGATACTATTACCAAATTTAAGAAGGCTGAGTTCTAAAGAATTAATGCTTTCAAACTGTAGTGCTGGAGAAGACTCTTGAGAGTCCCTCAGACTACAAGAAGATCAAATTAGTCAGTCCTAATGGAAATCAAACCTTAATATTCATTGGAAGGAATGATGTTGAAGCTGAAGCTCTGATACATTGGGACCTGATGTGAAGAGCCAACTCATTGGAAAAGATCCTGATGCTGGGAAAGACTGAGGGCAGGAGAAGAGGGTAACAGAGAATGAGATGGTTGGATGGCATCTCTGACTCAGTGGACATGATTTTGAGCAAACTCCGGGAGATAGTGAAGGACAGGAAAGCCTTGTGTGCTGCATTTTATGGAGTTGCAAAAAGTCAGAGACAACTGAGCAACTAGAAAGCAACATATCTAAACTATCCATCATTTTTAAAATTTACGAGCATATGGAAACTAAGATATGTATTTTGAATAAAGTAATATATATATATAGATATAATATATTTACCTACAATTTAGAAATTAACACAATACATATTTAGTGGTTGATGTTGTTATTCAGTCACTAAGTCATGTTCAACTCTTTTGGGCTCCATGGACTGTGGCTTGCCAGGCTCCTCTGTCTGTGGGATTTCCCAGGTAAGAATACTGGTTGTTGTTCAGTTGCTTAGTCATGTTAGACTCTTTGTGACCCCATGGACTGCAGCATACTAGGCTTCCCTGACCTTCACTATCTCCAGGAGTTTGCTCAAACTCACGTCCATTGAGTCAGTGATGCCATCCAACCATCTCATCCTCTGTTGCTCCCTTTTCCTTCTGCCCTAAGTCTTTCCCAGCATCAAGGTCTTTTCCAGTCAGTCAGCTCTTCTCATCCGATGGCCAAAGTATTGGAGCTTAAGCTCTTCCAATGAATATTCAGGGTTGATCTTCTTTAGGATTGACTGGTTTGATCTTCTTGCTTTCCAAGAACACTGGAGTGGGTTGCCATTTCCTTGCCATTTCTTAGGATCTTCTTGGACCAGGGATGGAACCGGCATCTCCTGCATTGGCAGGTGATTCCTTATTACCCACTTGAGAAGCCCAATACATATTTATAAACCCAGTCTGATTTTCTCTCCATTCTTTCTTTCCTTCCCCTACATACCTTGATTTCAAAGATTGAGGAAAACACTTGTGTTAACATTTGGGTTTCATGATTTTCAGTCAACATTTATTGAATGAGCATACTAATGCCACTGGAATACAGAATCATCTCTCCTCTTGAAAGTGTTCTATGATTTCAACCACATCCCCAACTATCTTCTGTCCCTCAGTCCTATTATAGAATCCTCCACATACATCTTAGCATCCCAATCTCCACTAAAATTCCTTAAGGACAGAAATTGTATCATTCCTGTGGATTGAGCACAATTTGCAAAGCATAGTAGAAATTAAATATTCATTTTTAAATGACTGAATGAATGAGTGGTGTGAGAAATAAATGTATGCCCTGTACAGCTCTAAGGTGATCTACGGTTATACAACCTCTTCATATGTATTATTTATTCCTCATAAAGATGTTACGGGCTTAATATTTAACAAATTATGAAATTGAGACTCGCTTGCCCAAGGTCAGCAGCAAAGCCAGACTAATGTCTGGATTTTCTGTTTCCTGCTGATCTTTGCACCTGAGCACAGCTGCCTAAATGAAGGAATTGTTCTGCTCATTTCTAGGTGATTCCTGGAGCCCCATTAAGTCTCAGAGGAAGGACTACTACCATATATGCAGTTGTTTAGATACAGAAAAAATGTGTGCAGATAGACTTAATTAGTTTGCAAGAAAAACATATATTCCTTTCTTCAAGTGAAATATGGAGAGTTGGCAAATATAAAATAATATTATATTCCAAATGTGCATAAATATCTAAACATATACTATAATGTATAATATAAATGATATTACAGTCTTTATAATCAAGGGATGTAAACATCAAGTTCTTCCCTGGAGTTCTGCCTTCAGCCTGCTCCCCTGCATCCTATCCCTGAATAATCTCTTTGTTACAGCCCATGAGCCAATGACTGTGTCATCAGATTGAGATTACTGAATGTTAGGACAATGTTCCCCTAGTAAATTTTCTAGTATTGTTTCATATGGCTCTGAGACACAGAAGATACTCAGCATTTTCTTTAAATAAATAAACTGTTATGATTGAGTACTGTTTGATGGCTATTGCTCTCATTTATGAGAAAAAAACCTACATAATTGAAATCATATTTATATTTTCTAGGATGCTTTAAAGTACACTGATGTATAGAACAGTCTTATGGACTCTGTGGGAGAGGGAGAGGGTGGGAAGATTTGGGAGAATGGCAATGAAACATGTAAAATATCATGTAGGAAACGAGTTGCCAGTCCAGGTTCTATGCACGATGCTGGATGCTTGGGGCTGGTGCACTGGGACGGCCCAGAGGGATGGTATGGGGAGGGAGGAGGGAGGAGGGTTCGGGATGGGGAACACATGTATACCTGTGGCGGATTCATTTTGATATTTGGCAAAACTAATACAATTATGTAAAGTTTAAAAATAAAATAAAATTAGAAAAAAAAAAGCACAAATACTTTCAATGTCTTAGTATCTTAGATGAGAAAAATGGAACATGCTGTATCTTTTACTAAGGAAAGAAGGGACAAGATGATTCATTGACTTTGAAAAGATGGGTTTCTGGGAAAAATCCAATTAAGCTTCTATTTGAGACTGAGTACCTGAACAGCCTGAACTACTCAGATGGACCTCATGTAATTATGTGCTAATTCTAGGAGCATTTAAAAAAATCTTTTGGCTTTACCTAAAACTTTATGGGGTCACAACGAAGAATCACTTCCCATGGAACACAGCAATCTTATCTGGCATTTCATTCTCAGTTCCTTCCCTCTCCATGGCCAGAAGGCTTTGCCTTCATTTGTTTCCGTTTCTCTTATCCTCTACCAACTTCTTTTTTGAGTCCATTAAAGGAAAGTTAGAGCATATATTCACAATGTGTCTTACAACTCTTGCTTCCCTGTGGTCTATTTTCAATTTTAACAGCCAGGGAGTCTTTCAAAATCACGAGTCAGATTTCAAAATCATGAGTCAGATTATATCACTGCATTGAGCTCAGTACGCTGAGGATTTCCCTTCCACTCAGAGCAAAAGTCAAAGTCCTTACAATGGTCTATGAGGTCCTTTGTGTTCTGCTGCCTGTAACTTCTCCTCACATCCTCTCCTTCCCCTCTTAATCAGTCCCAGTAGTTCTTTCCTCCATGAACACTCTTGTTCTCCTTGTCCTGTTCTACTTTTTTCTTTAACCTTGGTTTTATCACATCTAAAATAATTTTTTAATCTACTTATCTGCATAGTTTATTGACTGTAAAAGTCTATATGTGCTTTGAAAAGAATGTATATAATTCAAATGTTGATTTTTCTTTCTGATATATTTACTAACTAGTGAGAGATGTGTGAATGCCTTCCCCAGTTTGATGGTGAATTTATCCTTGTTTTTCTGTCATTTTTTGTTTTATACAATTTTTAAAAATTATATATACATCTTGTGAGTTCTTTTTATTTTTTTGGTGTTACTACATCATGCAGGATCTTAGTCTACTGACCAGGAATCGAACCCATGCACCCTTCAGTGAAAGCACAGAGTCTTAACCATTGGACACCCCCATGAAGTCCTTGTTTTCTATTTTGATGCTATATTTTTGAGTATATAGAAACTGTAACATCCTGACAAATTGACCCTTCTATCATTATGTAGTGATCTTAAGATCTAATAAGACTGTCTGCCTTACATTCTGTTTACCTGTTAACATAATTTTTAAGAGCTCTCGTGGATAGTGATTCCCTGGAATATTATTTCCCATACTTTGGATTAAGCCTATTTTGGTCTTCTATTTAAGATATGTCTCTTGGAAAGAATATTGTTGAGCATTTTAAATCCACCTCTTTAAAAATTCAGTTTGTAATCAGAATTTTTGTTATAAGAATGTTATATTTGTGTTTATCTGATTTCACTGATAATAACTACATTTACTTCTGATTTCTTATTTTGTGCTTTCTATTTATGCACATTTTCTATTTTCTTTTCCTTCCAGTCTTTTAAATTAAGGTTTTTTTCCCCTGCTTTCATTTTATTTTTGTTTTCTACTTTGGAAACTATGATTTCTATGCTTAGATATACCATGTAATTAATATTTGTTTACTATTCTTTATTGTATCTCAGACCTTCTACCTTTGATCACTCTCCTTCTTCCCAAAGTTCATCCTTTAAAATTGTCTTTAAAGTGAGTCAGATTTTAAACCTCTAAGTTGTTCATTTGAAGATGTCTATATCTTATACCTCTTCTTGAGAGACAGCTTTGAAGTATTAAATGCTAGCTCATTGAAGGTGTTATTTTCAATTTACACCCGGTTGTGGTTGAGAAATCAACAATGATGTCTTTTGGAACTAATCTTTCTTTTCTATCTAGCTGATTTTAAGATCTTTTCATTGTCTTTGGTGTTCAGTTTCACTATGATATTGTCTACTTGTGAATTTCTTTTTAAATTGGGTTTGCTTTTTGATCTGAGATGTATTGTCTTTCAGGAATTCTGGAAAATGATCAACCATTTCATTTCTAAACATTTGCTTCCCTCCTCGCCCCTATTGTTTTTAAAAAATAACTCTGTTTAAGTGTAAGTTGGTGGTGCTAGTGATAAAGAACCTGCCTACCAGTGCAGGAGAAGAGATGCAGGTTTGAGCCCTGGGGTGGGAAAATCCCCTGGAGGAGGGCATGGCAACCCACTCCAGTATTCTTACCTGGAGAACGCCATGGACAGAGGAGCCTGGTAGGCTACAGTCCATGGGGTCACAAAGAGTCGGACACGACTGACTAACACTTTCACTTTTCACTCTATACTTAATGTCTCATACTCTTCTGCTGGTAATTCTCTCTTTTGTCCCTGTAATCCTCCCTTCTCCACTCTGCTCTGTGTCCTGGTATACTAACCTCTACGTCATGCATCACCAAAGTTCCCTTGCTTCTGGTATTTAGGTGTGGTTTGGTCAGTGAAAGGTACAACAGGTGTGGGAGGAGAGAGATGGGAATATTTATTTCCCCATCTGCATACTTAGTGGGTTGTAGGTCAGCATTAGCTGCATTCTACCAAATTTGGCTCAGTGGTAAAGAATGTGCCTGCTAATGCAGGAAACGCAGGAGATGTGGGTTCAATCTCTGGGTCAGGAATATCCTCTCGAGGAGGAAATGGCAACATACTCCAGTATTCTTGCCTGGGAAATCCCAGGGACAGAGGAGCCTGGTGAGATACAATCCTTGGAGTCGCAAGAGTCAGGCATGATTTAGCATGCAGGCCTCTACCAAAGCTTGTAATTCCTCTCAGATAACTCTTTGCTCTAGCTACAGTTACAGCTTTCTCCAGTTTCCTGTAACCTCTGTTTCTATGCATCTTTACACATAGGGCTGAAAATGACTCTTGTTAGTTCTGGATGCTTCATCATACCTTTCTGGTTTCTCTCATTCTGACTATCCTGTTTTTATAAATCCACCTGGTTATTTTGATAGACTCCTGTTCTATTTTCACATTTACATTCTTTATTTCTTAATGCACATACATTTGAACATTCCAATATCTGAAGACTTTGCAATCTAATTCTTCTGATTCTTGTTTCTGCTGACCCTGATTTATAGTGCTATGCTTCTTACAGTTTCTTTTTGTGTTCTGTGATTTTATACAATGAACTCATTTTTCTTGGATATTTTATCTTTAAAATTCTTTGAATTCCAGACTGAAATGTGTTTACTCCAGAGAATACCTAAGTTTTCTTTCCTGATTGCCTGGTCATTTCCAGAAACAAAAACGGAAGTTCAAGATTTCTAAAGTTTAGCAGATGCTCTTAGGACAAAATCCGGCTTTAATTCTTACCTACTTTCCAGGGTTTCTCCTTGGTTTAAGCATTTGCCTACTTCTTTATTTTCTAACCAGCTCAGCAATTCATTTAAAGAAATGCATAGAGAAGGAAATGGCAACCCACTTCAGTATTTTTGCCTGGGAAATCCCATGGACAGATGAGCATGGTGGGCTACAGGCCATGGGATTGCAAAGAGCTGGACATGACTTAGCATCTAAACAGCAAAAACAGCAATTTACATTTTATCCAGATTTTTAAGTTGTTTTCATGGGAAGGTATTTTCAGGGTATTTAGTGTTTCATGCTGACAGTAATAGAAGTTACATTTTTTCAAATAAATTCAATTGTCATGATACTATATTTTGGAAGGGATAAAAACAAACTAATAGGAATTACTTAAAATATTGCCATTAGATTCAACATATGAGGACACTGAGCCTTAGAAATGCTAAGTATGTAAGCTGAAGAATAAGAAGTAGGAAAGATAGAATTCAATTTTAAAGTTCTTTCATTTCAGATTCTCTAGGCTGTAAGACCTCTGTTAACCCTTTTTTTTTTTTTTTGTATATCAGAATACTGCTAAGAATATATAAAATTACTTTAGGCTCAAATAAGAGCCATTAAATGCCCATGCTATCAGTGTAAATGTGATGAGTTTAAAAATAGATGCTATAAGATACAATAGAATCAATAAAATGGTATAAAGATTTTAATAGATTCATCATTTTTATATTAAAAAAACCAAATGAATTTATCTCACTAGGTAAAAATGTACTCTGAATAAGAATAAGGATAAATAAATCCATGTATACTTAGTGAAGAACTTGAAATAAATGGATGATGACCTGAAAGACAACATGATAAAAATAGGTGATTTCTGTCTATTCCCAGAAAAAATTTTTAATAGGAAAAAATTCATCTGCATGAGCCTTCAAATCTATTTTTGTTCATTTTCCTCACTTCCCATGCTTTCTCTACTTTTATTTTACCTAGTTTCTCTGAAGATCTGGGTAAGTCAGTAATAACTTACAGTGGATTTATTCAATATTGCCCCTTATAATATTTTATATATAGAAGATACACAAGGCAAAAAATAATATGGATGCATTTTACTTATAGTGGTTTAGATGTATAATACCTGGATAAAGCAGAGTCTTGGGAGTACTTTTCAAATTGAACAATATAGGTAACTTTCTAATCTGGTTCTACATATGGTTCTATTCTTATTCTGAAATAATTCTCTCTACAAGAAATATCCTTAAGTATTGTCAATCCTTTATATAAAATCATCTATTTAAGGTAGTGCATTAAGATTTCAATAAACAGTTGTTTCAAACAAATAATTATAATGTTCTTGACTAGTTATTATACTTCAAAAATATTACTATGCTTTTGGCATTTCTGATTAATCATACTGTAACAATATTTCAGGAATATCTCTCACTATTACAAACATGCAAACACTGGTGAGAAATCAGGTCAGTGTGAATATGGGTCAGTTACCAATACCTCCTCACATACGCACAGACTCACAGTGCAAGTGTCTAGTTAGGGGTCTACAACTGACTGTAGATATTTACGTCTAAATAAATCACTATGATTTTGTTTTTAATTGAATATTTATGTCTCCTATTTTCCTTTTCTTTCTTTATCTTTTGTAACTATAAAGTAATTAAAGATTATAGTAGTTATTTCTTGGTGCTTTCCAATATATTGTCACTAAAATGATTTATCGGGGGCTTCCCTTGATAGCTCAGTTGGTAAAGAATCCACTTGCAATGCAGCAAACGCTGGTTTGATTCTTGGGTTGGGAAGATCCCCTGGAGAAGGGAAAGGCTACCCATTCCAGTATTCTGTCCTGGAGAATTTCATGGACTGTATAGTTTATGGGGTCACAAAGAGTTGGACATGACTGAGCGACTTTCACTTAAGAAAGAAAAATGATTTATCTCCACTATCATTAATATCACAGACATTTATCAGCATTTAATCAATCTTTAGGATCTAAAGGTTCTAATTAATGGATACACACATTAGAAAATCTACTTTTTATATTGAGAGAGATGTTTGTGCCATCAGATCAGATCAGATCAGATCAGTCGCTCAGTTGTGTCCAACTCTTTGCGACCCCAAGAATTGCAGCACACCAGGCCTCCCTGTCCATCACCAACTCCTGGAGTTCACTCAGACTCACATCCCATCGAGTCAGTGATGCCATCCAGACATCTCATCCTCTGTTGTCCGCTTCTCCTCTTGCCCCCAATCCCTCCCAGCATTAGAGTCTTTTCCAATGAGTCAACTCTTTGCATGAGGTGGCCAAAGTACTGGAGTTTCAACCCTAGCATCATTGCTTCCAAAGAAATCCCAGGGCTGATCTCCTTCAGAATGGACTGATTGGATCTCCTTGCAGTCCAAGGGACTCTCAAGAGTCTTCTCCAACACCACAGTTTAAAAGCATCAATTCTTCGGTGCTCAGCCTTCTTCACAGTCCAACTCTCACATCCATACATAGCCTTGACTGGATGAACCTTTGTTGGCAAAGTAATGTCTCTGCTTTTGAATATGCTCTCTAGGTTGGTCATAACTTTCCTTCCAGGGAATAAGCATCTTTTAATTTCATGGCTGCAGTCACCATCTGCAGTGATTTTGGAGCCCCCCAAAATAAAGTCTGACACTGTTTCCACTGTTTCCCCATCTATTTCCCATGAAGTGACGGGACCGGATGCCATGATCTTTGTTTTCTGGATGTTGAGCTTTAAGCCAACGTTTTCACTCTCCACTTTCACTTTCATCAAGAGGCTTTTTAGTTCCTCTTCACTTTCTGCCATATGGGTGGTGTCATAAGATATGTTAAATAACTTGAGAATCTTGTTAGGAACTAAAGCCACAAGTGGATGACTTCATAAGTTTTTAAAAATAATACTCTTTCTCATTTATCTATTATTACATATGAAATAAGCTAAATGTCATTCTTTTAAATGTTACACAGCAACAATTCTTTTGATGTTTTAATTAGAAAATCAGTAACATGTTGAGAAGGGATGTACTATTCCACACATAGATCTTTAATTAGTTCTTTGATACTTATGACCTTTATTTTTCTCTGTTCTGCTTTCTGGCTTAGTGGTTCTCAAATATTGCACCTTTGATGACAAAATTTTCAATAGGGAAATGAAAAAGTAAGCAATGTTTTGAGGCTTCTTTAAGCAGTCTTTTTGGTATTAAAATGTTCTCATAAAATGACAGTGACAATCAGTGATAACTTTATCCTTATTATTCTAACAAAATGTTCCAATTTAAAAACTAGCATTGCTCCGTGAAATTCCAATGTCTGGAAACCACTGAATTACATGATCTTGGGGAAGATCTTTTGGGAAAGCATAACATTCTTGATCAACTTAGTAAGCTGGAGATTGGTGATACCATTGCTTAGAAAAAATAAAAAAAGCATGGGGAAGTGTTTAGCACTGTTGCATAAAATATATACATAGCACTATTGTATAAAATACATACATATTGATGCTATGTATAAAATAGATATATAGCATCAATAATGTATATAATAGAACTCAAGTGGGTCTTAGGAAGCATCACTATGAACAAACCAGAGGAGGTGATGGAATTCCAGCTGAGCTCTTTCAAATTCTAAAAGATGATGCTGTTAAAGTGCTCCACTTAATATGCCAGCAAATTTGGAAAACTCAGCAGTGGACGCAGGACTGAAAAAGGTCAGTTTTCATTCCAATCCCAAAGAACGTTCAACTACTGCACAATTGCACTGGTTTCTCATGCTGGGAAAGAAATGCTCAAAGTTCTCCATACTAGGCTTCAAGAGTACATGAGCCAAGAACTTCCAGATATACAAGATGGGCTTAGAAAAGGCAGAGGAGGCAGAGATCAAAAGGCCAACAGCCATTGGGTCATAGAAAAAGCAATAGAAGTCCAGAAAAATGTCTACTTACGCTTCACTGACTACACTAAAAAGCCTTTGTGTGGATCACACAAACTGGAAAATTCTTAAAGAAATGAGAATACCAGACTATTTTACCTGCCTCCTGAAAGACCTGTATGCAGGTCAAGAAGCAACTGTTAGAACTGGACATGGAACAACGACTGGTTCCAAATTGGGAAAAGAGTACATCAAGGCTATATATTTTCACCCTGATTCTTTAACTTATATGCAGAGTACATCATGAGAAATGTCAGGCTGGATAAAGCACAAGCTAGAATCAAGATTGCCAGGAGGAATATCAATAACTTTGGATATGCAGAAGACACCACCTTTATAGCAGAAAGTGAAGAGGAACTAAAGAGCTTTTTGATGAAGGTGAAAGAGATGTCTTAAAACTCAATATTCAAAAAAAAAAAAAAAAGATCATGGCATCTGGTCCCATCACTTCATGGCAAATAGATGGGGAAACAATGGAAACAGTGACAGACTTTATTTTCTTGGGCTCCAAAATCACTGCAGATAGTGACTGAAGCCATGAGATAAAAGATACTTGTTCCTTGGAAGAAAAGTTATGACAAAAATAGACAGTGTATTAAAAAGCAGAGACACTACTTTGCCAACAAAGGTCCATCTAGTCAAAGCTATGGTTTTCCAGTAGTCATATAAGGATGTGAGAACTGGACCATAAAGAAGGCTAAGCACTGAAGAACTGATGCTTTTGAACTATTGTGTTGGAGAAGACTCAAATGCACGATGCTGGATGCTTGGGGCTGGTGCACTGGGACGACCCAGAGGGATGGTGTGGGGAGGGAGGAGGGAGGAGGGTTCAGGATGGGGAACACATGTATACTAATTAAATAATTTTCTATTATTAAAAAAAAAAAAAGAGTCTCTTGGACTGCAAGGAAATCAAATCAGTCATTCCTAAAGGAAATGAATCCTGAATATTCATTGGAAGGTCTATGCAAAAGCTGAAGCTCCAATACTTTGGCCACCTGATGGGAAGTGCTGACTCATTAGAAAAGATACTGATGCTAGGAAAGACTGTAGGCAGGAGGAGAAGGGACAACAGAGGATGAGATAGTTGGATGGCATCACTGACTCAATGGACATGAGTTTGGCCAAGCAGTCCATGGGGTTGCAAAGAGTTGGACATGACTGAGTGACTGAACAACAAGAATAGAAAACAGATAACTAATAAGAAACTACTGTATAGCTCAGGGAACCCTATTCAGTGCTCTGTAGTGACCTAAATGGGAAGGACATTCAAAAAAGAGAGGATGTATATATGTACGTATATATATATATGATTCACTTTGATATACAGTAGAAACCAAGACAACATTGTAAAGCAATCATACTTCATTAAATATTAATTTAAAAATAAAAAATACTAGCTGAGTGAATGTTAAATGAACTAAAGTACAATTGTAAATATGAAAGTGAAAGTTGCTCAGTCGTGTCCGACTCTTTGCAACTCCATGGACTATACAGTCCATGGAATTCTCCAGGCCAGAATACTCGAGTGGGTAGCCTTTCCCTTCTCCAGGGGAATCTTCCCAACTCAGGGATCATATCCAGGTCTCCCACATTGCAGGTGGATTCTCTACCAGCTGAGCCATAAAGGAAGCCTAAGAATATTGGAGTGGGGAGCCTATCCCTTCTCCAGCAGACCTTCCTGATCATGGAATCAAACGAGGGTCTCCTGCATTGCAGGTGGAGTCTTTACCAACTGAGCTATCAGGGAAGCCAACTGTAAATATGGATGGATATATTTGAATATGTATGGTCCAGTCAGAAGTTTATTCCTGCCTGGCAGCACTGTAACAGTAAGCACTGTAGTAGGTACCAGTGAGTGTGGAACCAAACAAATGCCAATAATTGATCCACATCATGGGTGACTCAATGGCAAAGAATCTGTTTGCCTTAAGGCAGGAGATGTGTGTTTGATCCTTTGGTCAGGAAGATTCCCTGGAGAACAAAATGGCAACCCATTCCGGCATTCTTGCCAGGAAAAGTCCATGGACAGACAGCACTGGTGGGATACAGTCCATGGAGTCTCAAAAGTGTTGGACAATACTTAGTGACTAAAACAGCAACAATAGATACTCTTAACCAAAATCCATCTTAAGACCTAGGAGAGAGACGAAAACATTATTTTCCTTTGTAAATCCAGCTCAATTCCAGGAGAAAAGTCAGGAGCTAAAAATAACAGATAAAACTATCTTTTCTTGAATGTACTGTCCTTTGTACAAAATTTATTTTCTCATTCTTTTAGCAATCTTATTTTACATAGGCATTTCTAAAAATGATTATTCAGCAGCTATTTTGCTAGTATTGAATAAAAGCTGTATTTGCTAGTATTGAATAATATAATTTCTAAACCTTTGACCTAGAGGGGCACTTCTTTCTACACTGGCTAGCATTATTTAAATAGGCATTGTTTATTTTTACCAAAGTTAGACAAACGTATGCATTCAGTTCAGTTCAGTCGCTTAGTCGTGTCTGACTCTTTGCGACCCCATGAATTGCAGCACACCGGGCCTCCCTGTCCATCACCAACTCCCGGAGTTCACTCAGATTCACGTCCATCGAGTCAGTGATGCCATCCAGACATCTCAGCCTCTGTCGTCCCCTTCTCCTCCTACCCCCAATCCCTCCCAGCATCAGAGTCTTTTCCAATGAGTCAACTCTTCGCATGAGGTGGCCAAAGTACTGGAGTTTCAGCTTTAGCATCAGTCCTTCCAGAGAAATCTCAGGGCTGATCTCCTTCAGAATGGACTGGTTGGATCTCCTTGCAGTCCAAGGGACTCTCAAGAGTCTTCTCCAACACCACAGTTCAAAAGCATCAATTCTTCAGCACTCAGCCTTCTTCACAGTCCAACTCTCACATCCATACATGACCACAGGAAAAACCATAGCCTTGAATAGATGGACCTTTGTTGGCAAAGTAATGTCTCTGCTTTTGAATATGCTATCTAGGTTGGTCACAACTATCCTTCCAAGGAGTAAGCGTCTTTTAATTTCATGGCTGCAGTCACCATCTTCAAGAAAATTAGAGATACTAAGGGAACATTTCATGCAAAGATGGGCTCGATAAAGGACAGAAATGGTATCGACCTAACAAAAGCAGAAGATATTAAGAAGAGGTGGCAAGAATACACAGAAGAACTGTACAAAAAAGATGTTCACAACCCAGATAATCACGATGATGTGACCACTGACCTAGAGCCAGACATCCTGGAATGTGAAGTCAAGTGGCCCTTAGAAAGCATCACTACGAAAAAAGCTAGGAGAGGTGATGGAATTCCAGTTGAGCTCTTTCAAATCCTGAAATATGATGCTGTGAAAGTACTTCACTCAATATGCCAGCAAATTTGGAAAACTCAGCAGTGGACACAGGACTGGAAAAGGTCAGTTTTCATTCCAATCCCAAAGAAAGGCAATGCCAAAGAATGCTCAAACTGCCGCACAGTTGCACTCATCTCACACGCTAGTAAAGTAATGCTCAAAATTCTCCAAGCCAGGCTTCAGCAATATGTGAACCATGAACTTCCTGATGTTCAAGCTGGTTTTAGAAAAGGCAGAAGAACCAGAGATCAAATTGCCAACATCCACTGGATCCTGGAAAAAGCAAGAGAGTTCCAGAAAAACATCTATTTCTGCTTTATTGACTATGCCAAAGCCTTTGACTGTGTGGATCACAATAAACTGTGGAAAATTCTGAAAGAGATGGGAATACCAAAACACCTGACCTGCCTCTTGAGAAATCTGTATGCAGGTCAGGAAGCAACAGTTAGAACCAGACATGGAACAACAGACTGATTCCAAATAGGAAAAGGAGTTCGTCAAGGCTGTATATTGTCACCCTGCTTATTTAACTTATATGCAGATTACATCATGAGAAACGCTGGGCTGGAAGAAGCACAAGCTGGAATCAAGATTGCCAGGAGAAATATCAATCACCTCAGATATGCAGATGACACCACCCTTATGGCAGAAAATGAAGAGGAACTAAAAAGCCTCTTGATGAAAGTGAAAGTGGAGAGTGAAAAAGTTGGCTTAAAGCTCAACATTCAGAAAACGAAGATCATGGCATTTGGTCCCATCACTTGGCAAATAGATGGGGAAACAGTGGAAACAGTGTCAGACTTTATTTTTTTGGGCTGCAAACATATGCATTAATAAGATATTATATGTCAATTTCATTATCTATTCTGAAATAACTATCATCACTAAAACTAAGATTTTATTAGATGTTACCCTTTGTGTTTATTAAAATAATAAGCACATTCTTGATCAGAAAATCATGACATGTTACTACAACATGAGAAAAATATATCATTTCATATTACTATTTATTTTGTGCATTTAGTTGAAGTCTAATGTCCAGTAATCAGGAGGTATGGAAGAAAATTGATCTCTAAATAGATTGTGTTCTGGGCTGAACTGTGTGCCTCCCCAGATCCATATGTTAAAGTCCTAACTCCCAGTACTTCAGAATGTAACTATACTTGGAAATGGGCCTTTAAAGAGATGACTAAGTTAAAATCAGGCTGTTACGGTGGGCATTAGTCCAAACTGACTGATGTCCCTATAAAAAGAGAAGATCTAGACACACAGAGACCAGGGGTATGCACAGAGAGAAAAGACCAGGTGAGGACACGCTGCATGGCCATCTGCAAGGGAAGAAGAGAAGGTTCAGAAGAAACCAACCCACTGCTCCCTTGACCTCGGACTTCTAGCCTTCCAGACTGTGTAAAATAAATTTCTGTTGTTTAAGCCATCTAGTCTATGATACTTTATCATGGCATTCTTAGCAAAATAATACAGATCGCATGTCTATCAGTCCTTTGTGTAAAGGTTAATTGGTTATTTAATTAACTAAGGTTTTAGATCTGAGTACTTCCAAATGAGAAACTGTTTCCTGAGCTTGCCTCAGTCACTTTGGATTGAGATAGGAGAGAGAGTGACTCTACAGTATGAATGTGTTAAGATTTAAAAACTGAGAATCTTGTTTTAATATCAAAGTTTAACTCTATATCTTTTATAATTTTGGAATTTTATTTTGATAGCAAATTATCTTCTTTGAATGGGATTTTTTAAAATCGAGTATCGTATGGTCAATCATAATTTTTCCAAATGCCAGGAACAACATTTTTTAATAGAGAGTAAGTCAAATAGCTACAGTCGGTGTGGGAGTGGAGATAATATTTTAGGTAAGATTCATAGTGACCCTTTTCACTGAGCAAAATTCAAAAGGGGGTCTTTTTTGTCTTGGGAAAAAATTGAGTAACACTGATCTAGAATGGTACTGTGAGCTTAACAGTGTTCATTGCAAAGTACTAAAAATATTCATATTTACTTATCTTGTAATTCAGTTATTGAGAAACCTCAACTATCTGAATTATAGCTGAGACTATGAAAGAAAGTCAATAACAAAATGAAAATAAAACCTCTAAATCTTACAACAAACTTTGTTCTGAGACTCAAATAAGATTATATGTGTAAAACGCTTACAGGAGTACTTGATGCTCAGTAAGGAATCAATAAATGCAAGCTAATTTTATTGCAGTATAATATCAATATTTGTAAAAGCAATATTTATATGAAGACAGGTTTAAATTATATTTATTCTATTTTATTGACAAAGACAAAGAAAAGTGATTATAGCAGTTAAGAAAATGCCATCAATTACTGTCCAACAAAATGGATGCTGAGGCTTAATAATCCAGGGTCAATTAATAAGCTAATAACCAAACTGTGTTGAGAATGTGTGATTACAGGAATTACATAACTCATTTTCTTTTCACAGGAACCCTATGAGTTCAGCATTTCATGAAAAAGGTCATTCACAGCTGGAAAGTGGTGGAGTCAGAATTTGAATTCAAGTCATTTGGCTCTATAGATCAAACTTTTAACTAAGAGAATTGGACAATTTTTTTAAACTAAAATTTATTAAGATTTTTAAACTAAAATTTATTGTACCTACATAATGCCTTTATGTTCCTATTTAACTTTGCAAACACTATTACTGGGTAACATTTTTCTCCTAGAGAAAAACATTTCCCAATTATTCTGGAAATGTGAAAAGCTATTGCAATGCACAAGTGGTTTACCTGGACTTCCCATTATAACAACCTGGGGGAGGGCATCTTTCACTTAGAATACAATGTTAATGGTGGCCTGTGGAATTCTGGATCCTGGTAACCATGGGTTACCACAGGCGTTCGCTAGACCAGACTATCAACTCTGGGAAGCAGAAACTGAGTCATGTTCACTACTACCCTCAATGCCAATCAAAGTGGTTAGGATAAATAAGCACTCAAGTTGATGAGCTGGCCCAGGGTTTTGATAACACAAGACCTAACATTTAAACTACAATGTATTATTTCAGAAGTCTGACCTAGAAATATGAGTCAGTCAATAAGGAAAAATTACCAGTCCACATTATGCAAATTAAATCAACAACCCCATTGTTTCAAATAGTATTAGTCAGCCCTAGTCATGAAAGCTCATATAAAAAATGTTATATAACATTTTCTATTTTCAGGATAACTAATCAGGCCTTGTTAACATTATTGAAATACCTGCAGTTTTGTTCATGGTATTGCATAGTTTATTAGGCCAACCTGACAGTTATTATTTGCTGTTGTTCAGTCACTCAGTCGTGTCTGACTATTTGTGACTCCATGGACTGTAGCTCACCAGGCTCCTCTGTCCATGGAATTCTCCAGGCAAGAATACTGGACTGGGTTGCCATTTCTTCCTCCAGGGAATCTTCCTGACCCAGCGATTGAACTCGTGTCTCATTCATTGGCAGGGAAATTCTTTACCACTGAGCCATTGTGGAAGCCCTGATAATTAATATGGTGGTGGTTTAGTCTCTAAGTCATGTCTGACTCTTACAGCCCCATGGACTGTAGCCTACCAGGCTCCTCTGTCCTTGGGATTCTTCAAGCAAGAATACTGGAGTGGGTTGCCATTTCCTTCTTCAGATAGTTAATTTCCCGTTTCATAAGTTAAAGAACTCAAATCTTCAGCAATCCTTAGAGCAATGTTCGAGAGTAAAATGTTTCTATTTGGTGGTTATAGTACTGTGAACTCTTCAAATTATTGGAAGCATTCTAATAAGTGAGTTTGTGCCCTTGCTGCCCCAATTCTTCTCAAGGTGGTAGGTTGCAAACTCCTTTGACTCTAGGGGTGGCCATGTGACCAATCCAACCTGAAGTTCTGTAAGCCAAGTCACTAGAGACTTCTGGTAAAGCTCTTTGAAAGAGAGAGTCTTGGCTAGGCTTTGTCTCTGTGTTTCTTCACTTTGCCCTTTCTCGTCCTCCTGATTGTAACATGGGTATGATGGTAGAGATGGCCCATACAAACATGTAGGCAATAAGCAGAGAAAAAGCTACAAGGTTGGATAGACAGCTGGAAAAATCTGGGCTTTCTAGTGGGATCTCCTGGCTACTTCACTGGACTGATCATACTGCTTATAGTAGAGATAAGTATAGAAAAATGAATCAAATGCTGGTTTAAGTCAGTGTGGGGGGGTCAATTTTACTAGCAATTGAATGTAATTCATAACTTGTACAAATGCCTTTTAGTAATAAATGCATTCAGACATATAGATAAAACCTGTGAATTCTTTAACTCCATTAAATATTTACTGAGCAGAAATTTATCACAGAAATCTGAGCTTTCTCAATGTGCCTAATGCCTAACTTACTCCAGGGATTCATTTGCTTATAGGCTTGATGAGACCAATTAGCTATGAGATATGGAATATTGCACCATCTTAGAAGAATACCTCAACTATGATGAATGGCAATAGGGTACACAAACTGAACTGAAACCAATCTGTTTGAAATACTGGCCAGCATATTTGGTATGGGTAATTCTGATAATTTATTATCAAAATGAGTATTTTTTATTAATTTCATTTCTGAGAAGTATAGCCCATTTATGTTATTAAAACAATTTATCACTTAATAATAATGAATAAGTGGCAGGCAAGCTGCCATATTTGCTATTAACTTGTCCTAACTTTTTTTTCACTTGTTTGCAAGAAAATTAAGTGCAGCTTCTCTTGTAGCCTAATAGCAGCTATTGTCTATATAAAAATGAACCTACAAGTCTGCATCTCTCTTCCTGCCCTGCAGATAGGTTCATCAGTATGATTTTTTTCTAGATCCCATATAATATACGATATTTTCCATATATAAGATAGATAGTTAATGGGAAGTTGCTGTATAAGACAGGGAGGTCAGCGTCCTACTCTGACAACCTAGAGGAGTGGGATGGGGTAGAGGGTGGGGGAAGGTTCAAGAGGATGGGGACATATGTATACTTATGACTGATTCATGTTGTTGTATAGAAGGCAACACAATATTGTAGAGAAATTATCCTCCAATTAAAAGCAAATATAAAAAATAAGGGGAAAATGAACCTACATAGAAAAGTATTGGGCAAGGGTTCAGAAGTGACTTTTTAACATTAAAAAGCTAGATTCTCCGTGTTAAGAATGGTAACTTTGCTTTTTAGCCTAGCATCACTGTAATGGTGCTCTGTTGGAAGGCTTCTTAAGGTCTATTTGGCACATACTTAATTTGGCAACTTAAATAAGGCTTGCTGTTTCTTCTTAACTCTTATTTTGGAAGCAAGTATCTATTAGGAATTTATACAGTATAAATTCTGAAATAATCACAATTAAGTTATACCTTTTTTAAAATCTGGATTTGTTTAAATAAAAGGTAAAGAGTTCAGCAGTTTTCATTTTAATATTTCACCTGAAACTGTTTTCTAAATTTATACATACAGTTTTTGTTGTTGTTGTTGTTGACAAAGACAAAGAAAGAGATGCACTAAAAGAGATCTGAATTAACAACCTAACTAAACTGTGACTTAAATTTAAAGCTTCCATATTTGGGAGATATTTTTCTGAAGTTTCTCATCTCGCTGTATTTATATATTTGTATCCTGCTTCTAAGA